>NC_090442.1:979836094-981166094 GCF_031143425.1 Pleurodeles waltl
GGGTATGCTTCAATCTAGTGACAAAAAATGCACACAATCACCAACACGTACCTCAAACCTCCACACACTGGCATTTCAATGAAATCCAATTTCATTCTGCTGAATGGACCTCCTGGTGTTCCAATGTGACTCAAGTTCACCACGGTCCCTTTCCCCACATTTAATTGCTGACAAATAACACGGCGATGGCATACTGCTTTTGCAGCCTGTCTAAACTTGGGGTTAAACCAATCAATTTTGAAAAGATGAACCGTGGCATCCCTCCCTATGTGAGCCTGACCCTGATTGTACCTTGCCATTTGTGACAACAAACTATTTGGCAAAACCATTTGATACTCTTCGGATACCCATATCTCATCCTATCTCTGAATGCATTTCGTTTTAAGCCATGAACGTTTTTCCTCTTTGTCAACATTGTTTTGCAAAGTTCTCAATTCTTCCATTGTGTCAATCACTTTTAATGCGAAACTCGTACATCTAGTGTCTTCTTCAGACATCAATTCCCACATGTCTTTGAACAATGTACAGTTCAATGCGCAAAAACTTGCAACTTGATCCACATATCCATTTCCCAATGACACGTAGTCCTGTGACTTTAGATGTGCACTGCATTTCACCACAGCAATTTCTTCAGGCAATTGTATTGCATTCAGCAACTCTTTTATTCTTTCGCCATTTCTCACTGGTGAACCAGTAGAGGTCAGGAAACCTCCTTGGGACCACAATTGACCAAAATCATGAACAATTCCAAATCCGTACTGGCTATCTGTATAGATAGTGATTCACAGACTAGCAGACACATGGCATGCTCTAGTAAGAGCAACCAATTCTGCTACTTGTGCAGAATATACTCCTCAAAGCCAAGAAGCTTCTAAAGTACCTGTAATTGTGCACACGCGATAGCCTGCTCTCAATGTTCCTGTTCCATCTCTGAGACATGAACCATCAACAAAGACAATTTAGTCATTTTCCTCCAATCGAGTATCTCTGATAGAAGGTCTCGGTTTTGTGCACAACCCAGTTACCTCAAGACAATCATGCTCAATGTCTTCCTTTTTCAATTTCAACAGTATCACTCGGAAGTAAAGTTGCCGGTTTCAGCACTGTACATCTTTTCAGTGTTACAGCTGGAGCACCTAAAATGCTTGTCTCATACCTTGTCCGTCTGGCACCAGTCAAATATTGAGTTTTCGTCCTTGTTAGTAAAATCGCTACCGAATGAGGGACCATTAACGTCAGAGGATATCCCATCACTACTCCCTCACATTGTGAATGGCTTTGACCAACTGCAGAAACTGCACACAAACAACCTGGTAAGGCTGCTGCAACTGGGTCCAAGGTAGCTGAAAAGTATGCTACTGGGCAATAGGCACCTCTGTGGATCTGTGTCAAGACAGACAAAGAATATGCATCACGTTCATGACAAAACAATTTCAAAGAGTTTGTGTAATCAGGCATACCCAATGCTGGAGCTCTGCACAGGCTCTCTCTCTCAACTCAGTAAATGCTTTCATCTGTTCCTGGTCTAAGATTATGGGATCAGTGACATCATTATATGTCAGCTGCTGCAATGGCTTTGAAATCTCAGCAAAATTCAGAATCCACTGACGACAATAACCCACCATTCCCAGGAACATACTGACATCTCTCTGTGAAGTTGGGTGACTTCTCTGCAATATCATTGTAATCCTTTCCCTGGAAATTCTCCTTAATCATTTCTCAATCTGGTGTCCCAAATACTTTACTACCTTTTGACGGTACTAGAACTTCAATGGAGACACCTTATGACCAAACTTTCCCAGGTGATTCAATAGGGCAATTGAGTCGTACTTACACTCGTCCCTTGTTTTTGATGCAATCAGCAAATCATCAATGTACTGTACCAGAGTCGATTGAAACAGTAATTCCAATTACTCCAACTTCTTTTTTAAGATATGGTGGCTCTGTGTACTCTTGAGGGAATCTGCACCAGCTGTAGACTCTGTCTAGGAATTTGAAACTAAAGAAAAACTGACTATCCTCATGAAGAGGCACAGAAAAGAAAGCTTGTGACAAATCAACCACTGTGAACCCTTCTGCATCACATGGAATCTGGAACATTATTACTGCTGGATTTGGCACCACGGGACACATTTTTGACCACTATGTCATTTACTTTTTTCAAATCCTGTACAATTCGCACCTTCCCAAAAGGCTTCTTCAAACCCATTATCGGAGAATTACATGAGCTGATCAGCACTTCTTTCAAAACTCTCTGCTTCCCAAAATCTCCAATAATTGTGCGACTTTCATCAAGACATATTGGCCCTGATTCTAAGCTTGGCGGGCGGCGGTAGCCGCCCGCCAAGCGGGAACCGCCAGAAGACCGTACCGCGGTCAAAAGACCTCAGCGGTCATTCTGGGTTTCCCACTGGGCTGGCGGGCGACCGCCGAAAGTCCGCCCGCCAGCCCAACGGGAAACACCCTTCCCACGAGGAAGCCGGCTCAGAATGGAGCCGGCGGAGTGGGAAGGTGCGACGGGTGCAGTTGCACCCGTCGCGAATTTCAGTGTCTGCAAAGCTTTGTGGGGCCCTCTTACGGGGGCCCCACGACACCCCATACCCCATACCGCCATCCTGCTCCTGGCGGGCGAACCGCCAGGAACAGGATGGCGGTATGGGGTGTCAGAATGGTGTCCCATGGGCAGCGGAAAGTCAGCGGTACACCGCCGGCTTTCCGCTTCTGGCCACGGCTGTACCGCCGCGGTCAGAATGCCCGGCGGAGCACCGCCAGCCTGTTGGCGGTGCTACCGCCAACCTCCGCCATGGCGGTATTTACCGCCAGGGTCAGAATGACCCCCATTGTGCCATATTGTACTGTGGAAGCTGCAGAAACAACTACATTCGGCTTCAAAGTAACCCTAATCGGCTCCACTCCCTTGATCAAACCCACTTCCTTACCTGTCAGATTCCACACGTTCTCCTGTACTGTTCCCTGCAAATCAGAATGAAGCTCTTTTACTGTAAACATCAGGGAAAAACTCAATCAATGGGTAGTCATCATTGGTAGTGTCACTCTCAGTTTCTGGAACTGGGTCTTCTTCATCATCACTATTTGTCTGAATCTCCATTCTATTCCAGTAGTTGACCAAGTAATCGAGCATTTTGTTTTGCACAATAAGTCTCTTCCCAGTAGGGATACTGGACTTGAATCACAGACTACAAACTTATGCAGTCCATGGAAGTTCCAATCTCGACTTGCACTGGATCCGTGATCGGATTTGTCAAATGCTTATTCCTTACCCCCACAACCTGAACTGTTCTTCCTGAAAGAGGTAAATTCGGAACTTCTGCACTCCTCACTATAGAGCGCGTAGCTCTTGTGTCTGCTAAAAATGAGGCCTTATGACCCATCACCTTCCCTCTCACAAAGGGTCTTCTCTGATCTACCTCTAAGGAGGCTGCAAGAATACATGGTTCCTCATCTGAACTATCACTCATCCAATCACTATTCATTTCATTCTCACTGTGTAATGGGAATTGGTGCACTGTGTTACTACTTCCGCCTTGCCTCTGACCCATGACCTGTTGAGTAAGCATCATCTGTTGCTGCTCCACCGGTGCTTGAGGTATCTGCATTTGCTGTCTAGGTACCATAGGAACCTGCCGCTGCACTGCTTGTAACTCTGTCATCTGTGCACAAGGCATTTGCACCTGCTGCATGGGTTGAACATTTTGCATCTGATTTATGTTATTCTAAAAATTTGGATTAGGACCTCTCATTCTTGGTACTCTTACATTTCGAAATGTATTGACATCACTACTTTGCTGAACGACACCTTCCTGCACCATCGTCGGACACTCCCACTTCCAATGTCCCACGGCTCCGCAAATGTGACACGGTAACATTTTCTTCATCCCTTGCACAACATTCTGAACCACTACAGTACCCAAATCTGGTCCGCGATTCATATTAACTCCATGAACCCTACCTCTCATCTGAGGCTGGAACATGACTGTTCCCTGTTGCTGTGGTATTTGTCGCACCAACGTTCCCTGCACTCCTGTTTGTGTTGCCTTAATCTTCATCATCATCCCTTACTCCTTCAGCTTTTTCTGCTTCAACTAAATTTCATCACTACAGTAATTTGCATACTGCAACACCTCATAAATCGGCTTCGTTTGCCAACAAATCAAATGACTCTTAATAATCTGACCTATTTCAGATCTCAAACCTTCCACAAACCTCAACACAAAATGTAACATGTATTTTGGCTTGATTGCTTCCTTGCCACTGTACTCCTTGAACGCCTTCAACAATCTCTCATAATATGCATGTATCGACTCCTTTGATTCCTGCACTGTCCTGTCAATTCTCTGCCAATCAATGTTTTTAGGTGAAATTCTCATCTTCAGGAATTCAATCACTTTAAAATAATGCTTCATTACTTCCGGATATGGTGCACCTGTAGTTCTATCCTTTTCTGGTTCACTTGTCAGCCAATCCACTGCTCTCTGACATTCAACCCACAAATCTGCTGGAACCACTATTTCTAATAAGGTATTCAGGTCTTTCCACAGACATTTCGAAAGCTTCACAAACCTGTCTGTCTGCTGGTACCACTCAACCGGTTTCTCCCTCAACTTTGGATAATCATTTGTGAATGACAGAATAGCACTCCTGTGCCAAGGAACATGAACAAATTGCCCTCCTGGAATCTCCCTCATTGGTAAAAAATGTACTGGATCCTTATCTTTCTGTACACTTTCGGACCCTTCTTGTGAATCTCATTTCCGTTTATCCTTCTTCTTTGCCCATCTGCCTTCCCACTTTTCTAATGCACCCCAAATTTTAGCACTCTGCAATAGTTTCTTAAGGTGCGTCTTCATTCTGGCTGACCTTGTGTGTTCAAAATCCTTTGCCTCAAAATCTAACCTGTATCTCCTTTTCAAATGCTTTCTCTTCCCAATTTCTATATCATATGTTTCTGCTAAATCTGCCAATCTCTGATGTATCTTACCCACCTCTTTTGTGACTCTCGGACATAAGTATCTCAACTCTTCTTCCGTATAAGATTCTAACCTATTTACCCCCATTGATCCTTCAACTAGTTCAGTTATTTACGTACTCAACCTAAAACGATCAATTTGCTCTTCATTTTTGGACACATTCTATGGAGTGTTCAAAGTGTCTAGCCACTCATTCAGCTGCTGTGCCTTCAATCCCTGTAACGTAATGTTATTTGCATTCGGTGATTGCACCCGCTATACCACTGCACCTGGAGGTTTGCGGTGTCAAGAGCTTTAAGCTCTGACTCACACTCGGCCATTTACAGCATCAGGAAGTGCAACAAGTGGACTGAGATCCATCAGTGGTCTCGATCCATCAATGGTCTGACCCATGCACTATCTGCACATGTTCTCTCACCCCTCTCCTCACGAGGCTCTGTGACATCTTACCCTGTTCTCCTGTCATTGATTTCTTCTGTGCAAACAATGGTACTGCTGGACCAACAATAATCGGCAGCGATATTTCATCTGGGGCTGCTCTAGCTCCCGCATTCTGTGAAAGAGTTATCCCCATACTTTGATTCATTACCGGAGTCAAATCTGACTGTATCCCTGTCAATGGTGTAAACCTCGGTATACTCTGTAGCTGTGCCTGTGGCGTCAATATCGGAGTCGGCTCAGTCCATTGTACCAATAATGGTCGCGGGACTACTTGCTCCGTAGGCACCACTAAGTTCGAAGTTGTCTCAATAATCAGCACCTCAGGATAAATTATCTGTATAGGTGGCGGATGCATCTGTGCCTGGACTACCAAAGCAGTCAACACACTAGGAGTACTTTGCACCACACCTTGCATCTGTCCATTATCAACCTGTAATGGACTTGCTGTCCCTATTGCCTGTACTAGGGCAGTTGGAGCAGAACTAGTACTTGGACCCCACTCATGCACCGCATATGGTGGAGGCCGGTCCGTCAGTATATGAGTAATAAGATCCTCGTCATCTGAGACTTCTTCTACTATGGAAGTCTTTTTCACCTCTTTACTCACAGACGAACTCTTATTACCTTTGCTAGTCTCCTTTTTTCCTTCCGTCTCATCTTCCTCTGCGATAGCAGGAAACAACTTAACATCCTCCAGTGTCACTGTTCCCAATCCCATCTCGCTTCCGCTAAAGACTTCTCTACCTTTCTTTTTCTCCTCTGGAACTTTATTTCCTGCTGTTGTCTTGCTATCAGCTCCCAAACTGCTTATGCCTCAAACTGTGCCAGTCTTGGAAGGGGCCTTGTGTCATACAGTGCCAATGATCCAAAATTCTCAAATTAAATGATCCATGCCCAAGAAATGCTAATCCCTATTTCTCTGTCATTTTGCACCATTGCTTTAACCAAAGACATGGCGCGACACCTCGCTCCTCTATCACAATGTAAGCAGGCGAATATTCCGGTGGGGTACGCTCCCCCACAGTTGCTTTAATGTAGGTATCTCCCTTCAGGGCACTCTTAAACCCTTTAAAAAATGTAATCTTTTCTACTTTTGTGTATTCGAATCAAATCAGGAAATGACTTTTACTCCCAAGATTCCATTCACCCACGTACTCACCCAATTGCCTCTCATGGACAGCTGCCAATCCGTGCGCGACCCTTCTCACTAACCAACCTATCCCAGCGCGGCTCCACTGACGTCACACTCATACGTACTGTGGCTGACAAAGTCTTGCAGCTCGTCCTCCTAAACTCTGACTCTCACAACTAATGCAAAATATTGCGAGCACTAACCAAAATCTAAAAACCCAAAATAAATCAGCTGGTTTACTACAGGAAGGTAACACAATCGCTTCAGAGACCTTACGGATTTTCATTGATGGCCCTTTCGCTCATGCAGCTGTTCCTCTTTCTCAGTCTCCCAAATTCGCAAGCAAAATTCGACCCGCAAATTTTACTCTCAACTGATCAATGAGTCTGTCCTGGTGCACATAGGACTCGCCAAATCTCAGTTGAAATTTTGTCTCGCCCACTTTACTCACACACTGACTTGTTGACCACACCCAATCAACCTACTAAACCAGACAGATTACAACATATAACCAAGGGCCTTATTTATACTTTTTGGTGCAAAACTGCACTAAGGCAGTTTTGCCCCAAAAAGTTTTGCACCGGCTTGCACCATTTTTTAGCACCAGCTGGGCACCATATTTATGGAATGGTGCAAGCCGGTGCAAAGGGTAGGC
Organism: Pleurodeles waltl; assembly: GCF_031143425.1. Taxonomy (NCBI): domain Eukaryota; kingdom Metazoa; phylum Chordata; class Amphibia; order Caudata; family Salamandridae; genus Pleurodeles; species Pleurodeles waltl. The sequence continues at coordinate 979,843,311 of NC_090442.1, forward strand.
TAGCTTAAAAAAAAATGACGTTAGGCAGTTTTGAGTCAAAAGAAATGATTCTGACCAGATTAGCATCATTTTTTGACGCTAAGGGGCATATTTATACTCTGTTTGCACTGAATTAGCGTCATTTTTTTTTTACTCTAATTCAGTGCAAAACTAACTCCATATTTATACTTTGGTGCTGGACCCGTCTAGCACCAAATTGATGGAGTTAAAGTAATTTTTTGGAAGTGGAAACCTACCTTGCCTTAATGAGATGCAAGGTAGGCGTTCCAGTGCAAAAAAATGACTCTATGGCCTTAACACCATATTTATACTCCCATGTAAAAATGGTGCAAGGGAGGGAGGAGGGGTCAAAAAATGGGGCAAAGCTTGCTTTGCCTCATTTTTTAAGACCTGGGTCAGGGCAGGTGTTAGGGGACCTGTGGCCCTATTTCCATGGTGGAACACCATGGAATAAGCCCAGAGGTGCCCTCCCTAGGCCCTAGGGGGACCCCCACCCACACTAGAGGGACTGCGAGGATGGGGGACCCCATCCCTGGTAAGTACAGGTAATTGCATTTTATTTTTGAAAATGCCATAGGGGGCCCTGAAATGGGGCCCCATACATGGCACCGGGTGCAATGGCTATGCCCAGGGGACCCCTGTCCTCTGTGCTGGCCACTGGGGTGGTGGGCATGACTCCTGCCTTTTCTAAGGCAGGAGTCATGTGGCATAGTAGGTTTAGCACCATAAAATGACGCTAATCTGGTTAGAGTCATTTTTTTTTACTCTAACCTGCCTAAAGTCATTTTTTGGTGCTAAACCCTCTTCTTCTATACTGCCAGCCCCACCCGACTAAAGTCATTTTTTTAAACTCTAGCCTACCCTTTGCACCGGCTTGCACCATTCCATAAATATGGTGCCCGGCTGGTGCACAGAAATGGTGCAAGCCGGTGCTAAACTTTTTGGTGCAAAACTGAGTTAGTGCAGTTTTGCAGCAAAAAGTATAAATAAGGGCCAATATTTTGTAAGTTTGCGCCACTTTTGTGTCATAAAATGATGTTAATGCAGTGCAAAAAAAGTTTGAATCAGGGCCTTGGTGCTAGATGGGTCTAGCACCAAAGTATAAATATGGAGTTAGTTTTGCACCGAATTAGAGTTAAAAAAAATGACACTAATTCAGTGCAAACAGAGTATAAATATGCCGCAGAGTATAAATATGCCCCTAAATATGGCGTTAAGGCCATAGAGTCATTTTTTGCACGGAAACGCCTACCTTGCATCTCATTAAGGCAAAGTAGGTCTCCACTTTCAAAAAATGACTTTAACTCCATAAATTTGGTGCTAGAGGGGTCTAGCACCAAAGTATAAATATGAAGTTAGTTTTGCACCGAATTAGAGTAAAAAAAAATGACACTAATTCGGTGCAAACAGAGTATAAATGTGCCCCCAAGTGTCTCATACAATTGTCAATATACTCTGGAATCTTAGACCACGCAGGGTCCGTACATCAACAACCACATGGACAATTTTTTTTGCACAAAGTGCCACACACATGTGAAGTTCGACGACTCCCTACTCTCAATCCGCGGAGTATGCACACTCCTACTAAAACTTCATCTGTAGACTCCCTAATTTCCCTCACATATGTCACAATTCACCTGCGATTTCCATCTCTCTCTCACACTATCACTAGAATGCAGAGAAAATACCCAACTCTACTAGCAAGATCAGGATATGAAAAGTCATTTCTTGGCGTAAGGGAACATCATTCTTGCTACAATTGCCATTTCGAAAAACAAAATCCAAATCTCTATAATAATGAATAACTGACCTATCTCAAACTACCACCATACCCATCAGTCACCACATAACTAGTTCTAACCATAAAGCTGCTACCAAAAACTGTTGGCGCGCCTGGTCCTTAATAAGTAAACTTACAAGGGGACGCGCATAGTTCAATGAACCTTTTGATTCGCATGTAGTATCATAGCTATGGTATGACCAATGTTCTCAGTAATCAATACATAAAATTCAATAACCATTAAAACAAATCATTAATCAATAATCAAATAAAAGACTGAATCAACACACCATGACTCTTTAATCATGAATAACCACAACTCAGTATACGTTTTAGTTGTTTTATTCCCTATTAGTTACAATACTAAGTCATGAGATTTATTCAACTCATTTCAATTAATCAAAATCCTTTTTAATTCATTAAAAGACGCCAATAACATAACCTAATAAAAACTTTCATCAGAGTATATTCTAGAGCATTAGCATAAGTCAACAATTTAATCAAAGGCAACAAGTCAGATTGTGTCATGGAGTTCAGCAAATTAGTCCATCAAACATTTGTCTCTGTAATCTGTCAACCGTCATGGAAGGGGAACCCTCACCTAACCCAGATTAGCATCAGCCTGTTGGACTTCATGCAAAAAAATTAGAAATAAGAATTTAGAAAACATCTAGCTCAGAAAAACTATTAGATAGCGCAGTTGGTACCTAGAAAGAAAAGGCATGAAATATATTCAGTCACATTGTCATATCTACCCATCCTTAGTATGAATCAGCAACAGAGTCAGTCTTCGTCTTCAGGTCATCAGTCGATCAGCATCACATCAGGCTCTCAGTCAGAGAATATGAGCCCAATGACAGAATCTTCAAATTCTCTTCTTCTCGACAGCAGTCAGCCTAAAGATCTTCTGACCCCTTTTCCGTCTGTCACGTTGTTATATCAAAGTCATCCAGACTATCCCCTAATTTCTAATTGGTCAATTCCTGGGAAAGTACACCCAGTGCGCTTTACACACCAGTCATTACAATTCTTGTTCCATCGTCTCCTGTCCGTCGATTCACATAGAAGCTTCAACTAAGCAAATGTTATTAAACAATGAACAGTTCACGGTTAGTTCATCTTGCCAGCACTTTTCATTGAACACTAAGAAATACAGCTTCTGCATGAGGCCTGGAAAGACTAGGCCAAGACACTCGCTAAGTTAAGGCCTACAATGATTGCAAAGCATAGGTTATATCTTTCAATATTACATATTACTGCATCAATCTATTACATTCTCAATATTTCAAATACTTAAGTCATTCATTTAATACGATTTGTGAATACTGATGGCCATTCTCCGAGGCCACAATTTCAAATATGCACATTATTTTTCTACGCTAATGATTTTCCACCAAATTCATTATGCAAAATTCGGGAAACACTCATTAATAATTTCTAATTAAAACATTTGCGTTAACATATGTATGGTTAAAGTTTGGTGATATGAGGCTGAAGTATCAATGACCAGATAAAATAAAGAGCAAGAGCTGCAGCTACAGTCGGTAAGATGCATAAACATTTGTGGTTCAAAAAAGAAAATTCCTTCAAAATCTCAAGGATATGTATTTTTGATTGAAAAAGGGAGGGAAAATGGAGAATCAGCCAAGAAAATAGAGATTCAAAGGAAAGAGAAAAATCATTCCACCCCAAACACCCCGTAGGAAATTCATAAATACATCAAAAAGGTTATAAGGTTTTCCAAATTGAAGGAAAGCATGATAATTCTTAGTTTCCTTTTATAAATGTAAAAAAAAAAAGTGATTGTTGATTTCAAAGGGGCTATAGATGCAAAGCACAAGACGGCAGCAGCATTTTGTCAGGGAGACCAGATCCTCGGGGCATGCGTACGCTTCCAACATGTCCACCACTAGACAGCTCCAAAACTCTGATAGAAATATCACATAGTCTGAGAGAGTCCAAGCGGGGGAAAAGGGGATTCGGATGGGAACAGCTGGGAAGGAGACCTGTAGGAAGCAAAAGGTTAAACAATCAATATCAAGATATTATCACATTGATTTTCACTAGACTATGATTCTAGGCATTGTCATACTGTAACCATGGATAACTTAAGAAAGGACTATAACTAGACCTCAAGATGTCTGGGTACCTGGGAAGGAATCAAGAATGGTTAATACAATGTTTCATATGAACTTTTCATGAAATGTCACATACTGTCTAGGAATATAAGAACCTTCTAGAATTATGTTTTCAGAACAAAACATTGCCTCTTCACATGAGGACAAAAGGTAATCTGAACATTCCCTGGAAAACAATAGGAATTGTACTAAGGACTTAACATGCACATAGAATGTAACATCTTGAATTTAACACCTTTGCAGAAAAACCTTCGCACACTGCCGATTCCAACAAGTACATACAAATGCCATGAAATGATTGCGCACACTGTAAGCGATCTGAACACCTAGATTTAAATGCGGGAAATGAAACGCGCACACTGCTGATTCCAACAAGTACATGCAAATGACATGAAATGATCGCGCACACTGTAAGCGATCTGAACACCTAGATTTATATGCAGGAAATGAATCACGCACACTGCCGATCTCAACAAGAATATGCAAATGCCATGAAATGATCACGCACTCAGTAAGCGATCTGAACATCAAGGTTTAAATGCGGGAATGAATCACGCACACTGCCGATCTCAACAAGAATATGCAAATGTCATGAAATGATCGCGCACTCTGTAAGCGATCTGAACATCAAGTTTTCAATGCAGGAATGAATCGCGCATACTGCCGATCTCAACAAGAATATGCAAATGCCATGAAATGATCGCGCACTCTGTAAGCGATCTGAACATCAAGGTTTAAATGCGGGAATGAATCGCGCACACTGCCGATCTCAACAAGAATATTCAAATGCCATGAAATGATCGCACAAGCCTTTGCCGATCCGAACACCAAGATCTGAATCAGAGCAATGATTTGCGTACTCTGAAAGTTTTATGAGTAGGCCCCAAAACTCAAGAGTCTCTTAGAACGGGGTCGGGGGCCCAGCCTGACCTCCGTCTTACCACCCTGCTCAAGGATCACCAAAAGAATGCGGGGCAGGCCTGGAACGCCAAGGTAGGCCTCTGGAACTGGAGCTCAGGAAAATGCTGCTGCTCTGCACTGGGACCTCTGAATAGTGAGCACGTGGAGCTGGGCTAGCTCCCTTATATAGAGTCTGGCCCAGCCCACAACCACACCCAGTCATGCTGCAGAGAAAGCTTCTAGAAGGCCCTAGAAAGGGACCACACCCTAACACACTCAGTAAGTCTGCAGCAATAGCTTGCAAAAGAACAGTTATTGCAAACATCATTAATAGTGTTTTTCAAGGTTAAAGTCTGCAATGCAAAAGGTTAACATAGTGCATATAAACGTAATGCATTAATCATGCTCTTGCATAAAGGCTGGGTTTTTGCATTTTAGTCGCCCGTAGAGCGCGCACTGCCCTGATGTTGACACATGTATGGCGTGCGCATCGCCGATTCCCAGAAGTACAAAATTTAGGCAAAAAATGTTGGGGTAGGAAAATACATGCATCGCCAAAGTGCAAAGGCAATTTGAATGAGGACTCAGGAGTCTGCTTACCGGCTCAGGTCGAAGGAGGCAGGAGAGGAGGTTCGAAATTTGAGCGACACTCGGGCGCGTCCTTGAGGCAGCGCGTTGGTGGATGGGGCGGAGGTGCCTTCGGGGAGAGTGTGGTGACTAATCAGAGCCACATGGGGGCTTTGGGAGACGAGGCGCATGCGCATAGCAAGACATGCTTCATTAGAGGAGGTGCAGAACAAGCCCTACTCCACTCAGAAATAAGCTGCGAGCAAGGGGAGTTTTCATTGAGGAAAGGCACTTGGGGAAAGCACAATGTTAGAACAGGGGGACATTGTGATTGTGGTGTCGGATGATGAGGAAGAGGAGCAGGCAGCCACAGGGAGGCTCGATTCAGGCGTGGCGAAAGTGAATATGCTTATGTTTACGCAAGATGGCAGAATGCTGCAGATTATGCCTATCTTTATGGATTGATTTTCCTATACATAATTCAATGACTTTCCTCATGCCTTTGAATTGAGTTGAGTGCCTTCACTTTATTTGTGCCCCTTTTAGAATCTTAAGTACAGAATCATGTTATTTAGGAAGAAGTTGGAATTGTTGAATGTAATCCCATGTGTGCTGTGAATTGTTATTATCCCTTTTTCTTTTTTCCCTATGCATAGTTCTGCTGTGGCTAAGAGACTATTTGGGTTAGCATGCACAATTTGCACAAGTTACTTTTACTATTAATGGAACATGTAGAATATATTATTTACAAAAGGATGGGCAGTGTTTTTTTTATTACTTCTTAAGCAGTGAACTACCCCATATGCTACAATATCTGGCAGGTACGGTGGTTGTTTGGCCATTTCCCTGGAAACAGTCACAAATAAGGGTTGGTGGATCTAAAACAGAGTCAGCTGAAGCTTCTCCATTCTGGCAAGCTACACCAAGGTTTACAGGGTCCTGTAATCAGAGAAGGTTTACTTGCAAGTCAATGCCCACAGCCATGGTCTGCAAGCTAAGTATTCTGATTGGCCAATCAATTGTGAACATTCGATTCTGTGTCATCAGTAACTACATTACCTTCTAAGTCAATATAACTAAAGCATATCTAAAAAGAATGACAAATAGTCATTGAACCTAATCTCTATGTAACAGAGCCCTGTTTCTAGCTGAACAATGAGCTAAAGATCTAGAAACTAAAATCCCACAAAGCTCCAACTAGGCAGCCAACAAATGGGCAACTTACATAACCTGAGGCCACATGACTCCTGAGCATAAGTATCCTTCATACTAAGAATAGCCCCAACACCAGCACTATCTAAGCTCTACAGAGGAAAATGACATTAGATCATTAGAGGACCACAGACTTCCTGTCTCTTAATTTTGCTCTTTTCACACTCCTGTACAATTTACACTATCCGTCTCTGATAACATAAACAAGAAACACACCATAGTGCAAACAGTGTGACATGTAACTAAGTCCCCTACAGGAACCTATGATGCACCGGTGTCTCTGTGTTGCCATCCCACATTTGTGACACATCCTTCTAAACCTTCACACTGCTGAGGATGCATGCGGTAAGTAAAGAAGGAGGAACAAAACACATGGATTCAAGAAGGATTGGGGCAGACAAATACCTTTATGAGAAAGTCAAGGGAGCTAGTTAAATATTTGCTAGTTTTGGTGAAAGAGAGGAAGCTGGAATTCTCTTGCCCTGTGATAGCTGAATACTTGTGTTAAAATTGTGAAAAGGTTTTTAGACACTTTGAAATGACGATGGAATACAGCAATGTGAGAAACATAGGCCACAAGAATCTCATGAAGATGGTCAACCACAACCTTAATCAAAGGCATTTTTGATCAACCCCAGAAGTAAAAAGTACATCTAATTACATGATGCTGAATGTGTGTCACAGCTTGCAGGAGTTACAGGGGCATGGTGGTGAGTGGAGGGGGAAATATTAATAAAATGAAAAAATAAATTAAAAAAAACATACCTGCATTCCGCCGCTCCTCCGTCTCCTCAGCAGCAGGCAGGCACAGGCTCTCAGCCTGCCCTGCGGCCAATTCTGATGCTGCTCAAAGCAGGGTTAGGAATGGCTGGGTGTGCCCAGCCAGGGCACTACTAGGCAGACTGGGAGCCTTTGCCTGCTATCTCCAGCCTGGCAACACAGCACCAGGTTGGAGAGGGCACAGTGCGCGTGTGTGTTTGGCCGGCCTGAGATGGCCGGCCAAACACACATGTGCACTGAGGGGAGTGCACAGTGTACCTCCTCTCAGTGCTCATCATCCCCAATGCCCCACCTCTTTAACAATGAAAGGATAATAAACTTTGTTTATTATCCTTTCATTGTTAAAGGATTTGCAGTAGTTGCTGCTGGCGGGGTGAAGCTCCTCCGCCATAGCGTATGAGCCGACACTGCTACTAAATTAAACACTATTGCTTGGTTGAATAAGTATATCTATAATAAGTTGAAAAGGTTGTATTTTAGATGAAAATCTGTGTACTTTGATAATTCATATGCTGATGTTTGAAAAAAAATAGTTTAAGTTCCAAAATATATATAAGGTTGATTTGTGAGTGAGAAATCATGCAGTGTTGGAGACCTATTACTAATAATAATAACTCTGTGCCAGAGCAAAGATGCTGTGGCTTTTATATATTATCCATGAAGAGGCGGTCCACATTTACAGATCATTTTTATAACCATACCCGGTGCAGGGTGGTGATTACTGCTGATTATCTTTCATATGGTGCCACTGATATAACCTTGCATGCTGTGTGTGGTCACAAAACCAATTATAATAATATTAGTAGCTCAGGATGATTTTATTGAACATAAGTAGCTCTTATTAAAGAAAATGTTGGAGACCCCTGATTTACAAGAACCTATAACAAATTATACTAACTTACTCATATTGCAATGGGGATATTTTTTTGATCTTGCTTTAGTCAAGAACTTTTGATTTTACCACAATTATATGTATAATAACATGTATATTTAGTCATACTTTCTTCCAACCTTCTTCATCTGATGGTCTGTTATTGTGTCATTCACAATGTTATGCATGGGGCAGGAGGATAGCCACTTCAGCCATTGGCTGTGAGTGATGGCATTTTAGCCTTTCACAATTAGCAGATATGTTCAAAAGAAAATAGGTGCTTTTTGAGACCAAAACATATTTTTGGTTTTAGCCAATTTTTTTTTAGATTGATGAGGACCTACCAGCTTCCTCAACAAGAATGTTTTGCAAAAATCATGATACAACAAAAAAGCATTGACAAATCTAAAACGTTGCTGGCCAATGCCAGACCTTTTGGCTTTCCCAATGCTTGCTTGGAGTATGGAGTCAAGTTCTTGGTCACTCAAGTCTAATTTGTTTTGTGGCCGTGTTCTGGCATACATACCACCTTCTACATGAAATTATTCTGTAATGGGTTGCAGACCCCAAATATAGCCTAGATAGGGGAAATGCCTGAAGCCGGGCCCCTGTACCTAAAGCTTTCTTTGTGACAATATGCACCTAAACATAAAGTCTCTGGGGAATAAATTCAAACAATTTTCAAAACCACTTCCTGAGGGAAATGAATGATCATTATAAAATTAATACTAACCCTGAAATTTATTGTTTCCCCTTATACAGTATCCAACTTAAGATGTATTTTTTAAACATATATATATATATATATATAAACACTAATTCCTCATGTGTGTCTTTCTTTACTTGTATCAATTTACTCTGTGTTGTTATATAAACAATAAATGACAATTACATCAATATTTTTATTATGATTACATAAATCATAATATACATATAAGATATTCTCATAGGACAATCATAACGAATATTTACAAACAAGGAACACTACGACAATACTAAGTGAAATATGAAGAATCTGTTCAATATAGAGTCCTTGTATGCAAATCTAAATCAATAGCAACCAGTGTTCAAAAGTTAATTCTGATTCAATCTAACCGAACCTTCAAGTGAATCCAACAGACTCATCATGATCAGTCCTTAATAATAATGCACCTCGTAGCTAGCTTCCTGCTTGTATCTCTATTTGGAGGTGAGCTGCATGTGTGGGGTGTTGACGCATTTTGCCCCCTTTAAATAATTTTATGGGCCTCATTGGGACAACACAAGGACCTACGGTAAAAATATGAGAGCATTTCAGAAGGCCAAAAATGTCAAGTGCATTTCATAAGGTTTATGGGAGGCCCACATGCAGCCTTCAACTCCATTGAAGTTGTTGCATAGAAACTTTGCAATAGTGGACCAGTGGCATGTACATTGTCTGTATGTATGAATAACGATTGTGGATTTATCATCTTAGAATGGTGTGTATTCATTACAAAATCTGTGTGAATAGAATCCTGTGTGTGCATGTATGTGTTGAGAGTAGTGGGAAGCAACTCTTGGTAATCCCTGAAAACTAAAAAGTTAATTGAAAATTAGTATTTGCCAATGTGCAAATATGCAGTCACATCTGGAAGGCAGGCGCCATATTTGTTGCCTCTATTACTAAGTCTTGTATGAGGACCTTAGGGTCCACCATCTTAAAATGGTGAAGATCCATTGGAAACCTAACGTAAGGTGTATCCAACATAGGCATAAAAGTGTGAGGTATGATGGGACAAACTAATTTAAATCTGTAAACAGTAGTATGAAAAATACCTCCAATATTAATATTTACAAATGTATAGATATTGCACTAGAGCACACAGCCATATGATCATTTAAGATGTAATGTAAAAATAAAATTGAAAATAAGACATGTCACGGTTTACAAGACAAAATTTTATCTAACAGCTTAATGTGAATGTCATTTTCTAAACATTAGAAAAATTATATATATTAGTTTGCATTTTGTCTATCATCTGTACTCTTAGGGGTTACCCATGCAAGTTACGGACTGTTCCTGGTATTAGCCACCACTTTTTGAGAATACCCTCCGATTCTTTTCTGTGTATTAGCACCAAAATAGTAGCGGATTACATATGTTTCACTTATTATTCTTTCCACAACGAAATAAAAACTCCTTTAAATCACTTCTTGTTAGACCTGACAGAGTTAGGATAGTCATCCCCAAACCTTTTGCTTACCTCCCTCCATTTTTCTGATCTTGTTTGTGCTGGTTTTAGGACTCTGCATACTTTATCACTGCTGACCAGTGCTAAAGTGTTTGCGCTCTCTCCCCTAAACATGGCAACATTGGCTCCTTCCCAGTTGGCATATTTAATTTACCCATAAGTCCCTAGTAAAGTGCGCTAGAGGTGCCCGGGTCCTGTAAATCAAATTCTACTAGTGGGCCTGCACGACTGATTGTGCCACCTACATAAGTAGCCCCTTAGTCATGTCTCAGGCCTGCCATTTCAAGGCCTGTGTGTGCAGTTTCACTGCCACTTCGACTTGCCATTTAAAACTACTTGCCAAGCCTTAAGCTCCTCTTTTATTACATATGTTACCCCTACGGTAGGCCCAAGGTAGCCAATAGGACAGGGTGCTATGTAAGTAAAAGGCAGGACATGTCCAGGTAGTGAAAAACTCCCAAAGTCGTTTTTCACTATTGTGAAGCCTGTTTCTCTCACAGGCCAGCATTGAAAATTCCCTTATATACTTTTAAGTGGTAATTTTCTGATCTGAAAGGAGAGACATTGTCATATTTGGTATGGTTGGGATGTGGTGAGAATTTCTGCTCACTGGTGAAGTTGGATTTAGCATTACTATTTTAGAAATGCCACTTTTACAAAGTAGGCATTTCTCTGCACTTACTGCTTTCTACGCTTTACAGCCTGTCTCAAATCCATGTCTGATCCCTGCTGGTTGACGACTCTGCTTGTGCATTCAACCTAGGCAGCCATAAATGCAGGACACACAGCTGCATCTGCATTCATCTGCATACTGATGGGTCTTCCTGAGCAGGAAGGGTGGAGGGGCTCTCACTTACACTTCAAAAGCTAGTGGCCTGACCCCACACCAAGGACTCATAATGCCCCACAGACCTCCTGGCAGACAGGACTGGGTTCAAAGGGGAACTGGTGCACTTCAAAACAACGATTTTAAGTTTCTCCCACCTCAAAGACACATTTGGGTATATATGCTGGGTCTGTATCCCCCTCAAATTAAACTTTCATAAACCTATAACTAGACTCTGTCAAAAGGATTGCTTTGCTGCCCAAATGACTCATTTACACTGCTTTTCTGGAAGAACCGCTCTCCTGCTTGTTACCCTGCTGCATGCTGATCCCTGTCTCTGCTGGAAGGGCTCTACCTTTCCCCACAAGTGGTCTCCAAGGGCTGGGACTGAGCTTGCCTCCTGTCAAAAAGTCTCAGGGCTATCAAAGACTTCACCAGAGAGAGAAAATCCATTGTGCCGGAAAATCCATACCGCCTGCAAAAATCAATGCATCTTCTGCAGAATCGAAGCAACGCCTTTCTCACAGTTGAAAAATCACTGCAGCGTCTCCGGAATCAATGCAGCACCTGTTTCATCATTGCAGCGTGTTTTGGATGTTTGACACATCGTTCCTGGGCATTGAAATATCTACACACAGCAGTAAGGATCCAAGGCTCATCACCCTGTCGGCGAGGAAAGAATCAACACATCACCTCCACCGTAACAGAAAAATTGATGCATCGCTTTATTCTCCAATGCATCACCTCCTCTGCCACCCTCTGCATCATTATTTTTGATGCATCCCAGGTACTGTGTCTTAAAAAGATACAGCCACTGATTCCTATGGCTTAGGACACATCCAGACCTTTAAAAAGTGATTTCTTAACTTGTGCATATTGAATGCTTTTCAGTTTGGTCTTATTTCATTCAGTTAATATTATCTATTTTTCTAAACTTGTGTGGAGTATTTTTTGTGGTGTGTTCACTGTGTACTGTATAAGTGATTGCACAAATACTTTACACGTTGCCTTCTAGGTTAAGCCTGCCTGCTCTGTGCTAAGCTACCAGAGGGTGAGCACAGGATAATTTAGGCTGTGTAGTGACTTACCTTGACTAGGATTGTGGTCCCTACTTGGACAGGGTGCATATCTCTGCCAACTAGACACCTACTTCCTAACACTCCTTCAGAGAATTACTGAGCTGATCGTGATTGGGAATATGTTGAGTAACATACAGGCTGGGTTTTGCAGTGCAGTCACCCAATTTTTGGATTGTACTTAATCTGTATTACATAGTCCACATAAAAAAAATCCTAGTGTATATAACCTTAATTGATCTCCAAAACTCTTTTCACCTGATTAACATAGTGTTCTTGTGGTCAACTCTGTGGTAATAAATATGACCTTATGGTAATTATGATTTTATTGGACCCCCATTTGGGTACCACTGCAGGGATCTGGTTTAGAGAAAGGGTAAATTGGAAAGGGTAAATAATCAAATGTGTTGGTACCCTAAGTCCTCCTATTTGCCAATAATGAAGCTCTTTTAACCTTCACCAATGTATCAATGCACAAATGTTGCTTGCTTTTTCACAAAACTGCTTTTTCAAAGGACTCTCTTTAAATGGTGGAAGTGCCCGCAAAAATCACCTTGACTAATGGCAAGAAGGTGGAGAAGGCTGTAGTCTTCAAATCCTTTAATTTTAGGTTCTAGTAAAGATTGCATTTAAAAAGCCACTGTGCAAGGACAATATCTCTAACTAGCACTAAAAGCACCTGATGCCAAGGCCTTAATCTCAGCTGGTTACATCACTGATATTTGGGCCTCTGTGAATACTAAAATATTGCTGTAACTGAAAGCCCTCAAGACAATTTCTCAATCTAGGAAATAACTTTTACTACTATAGAAGGACCTTGGCCTGACTTTTATAGAATATAGGAGTAACTTGAGTCCTGTTTTATTTCGGATAAACGAATGGCCCAGCAAGCTGGGAGTAATACATAGAAAGTCAATAATAGAGCGAATCCTTCAACCAGGGTATCTCTTCTTGCCTTGGTTCAGTCATGACAAACCTATTCTTTATGAAATTAGCTACCATGAACTGCGTGTTCACCTGGAACTGCTTTTTGTTACATCACACAAAATGGCTAATATAAGACATAAAGATATGAAGACAAGACAGTTACAGTCTTGGCAGTATCTCATCTAAGACTGAGTGTCCATGTCATCAAAATCTAAACATGATTATGAAGATTACCTTGATTTAACTCACCGGCTGAAGCTCACACCTTCATATTTGCAGCAGAGACTGGGTGCTCAACAAGTATAGGGGAAGAATCAGTCAACGTGCATGGTAGCTGTTTCGGTAATTACATCTACAAGGAGACACTCATTCACTTCCTCTTCTTTGGTCCATTTTATGAACACTGGAAGTGCCTTAAATGACATTTTCACAATTACAGCATCACTTTCTGCTGTATAGCAATATTATTGTGTACCAAGACATCTCTTTGACCAGTACAAGGGGTGGTAACAGCATGGAAAGAGAGAAGATGCACTCTTTAGTTGTCAAATATAAATCAGAACCATCCATATACATGAAGAAAATGACCTTGATCCAACTGTGCTGCAGGTTGACGTATTATATATTCCATTTGGATTTGCATTGTTTTTGGTGGATTATGACTTTTAATATGAATTGTATGATTGTACGTTGTTATGTTTATGACTATTAGTAAAGTAATAATGTTTGATGATCCCAGGAAAAAATTGCTGGGCTTTAAGTAAGAAATGCAAAAAGCTTTTAGTATAACATATCCTTAGCATCAAAGATAACACTTTATTTTTTCATAAATCTGTTTATTAAAATTTTTAAACTTTACATTGTTTCTTGTTCTGGCATTTGCTTCAAGTTGGCATATCTTGTTGTGTGTTACTTACATCATTAAGCATTATTATTTAGTACATTGGTGACACATTGATGCAGTGCATTTTGCAATTTGTCTATGCAGTTGTTCGGGTATTCTTTACAACCACTGTGCTGTTAATAGTTTCCAACATGTGTGGCTTTTAGTTCCTAGTGTGCTGCGTTCTTGTTGTTCAGTACTGTGGGTGTAGCTTAAGTGGTCGTTTGTATGCCTAGTGCCTGTTTAGATCGGCACAGCGCTTGATGGCATTTATTAGTATAACGTTTTTTCATCACAATTGTTTGGTTATAGTAATTTTGTTAAGAAGACAGACACTATGAATTTTATGTAGGTTAACATTTGAATAAAGAAAAAAACCTAAGGAAAAAAACAACAACAATATTTACCGGGTTCGGACATTTATGCGGTCATTTCGGGCGTGACTGTTTCGATGTCGGGGTGGGGGCCAGTTACAACAGGTTGATTTATCAGTAGAAAGGCTGGGTCAGCTATCTGGTTCGATGTGCGTAGTTTTCCCTCCCCATGGTGTCATAGTGTGTCTAGTTAATTTCCGCATTCAGTCCCCTTGTGTGTTGCATTTACAGGGTTATTGATACTTGTCTGTGTTAGTCCTGTCCCTCTTCTGCTGGGTGTACCCCCGTGCCACGCAGCTGTGGCAAGAGCTCTTCCCAGCAGGTGTAAATCGGGAACTGTTGCAGTCCTAGGATTTCCTCTCGTCGCAATGCTGAGCCCTCCGCTCCCGCCCACACCTCGAGCGAGCGCCTCCAGGCCTGCACTGGTGGGGGGTCTGGCGATTTCCACCTGCGGTTCCCTAATCTTTTTACCACAATAAGTCCTAAGTCTGTGAATCACGCCTCTGCTCTACGTTGCTTGCTTTTGGGGAACAGTCCTAGAATGCATGTCTCCCATGTGAAGGGTATCTGTTGTGCTGTGCAGTTAGATAAGTTGTCAATTACTACTCTCCAGTAGGCGACCAGGCTAGGACAGGACCACACCATGTGCAACAGGTCCGCCCCAGTCTCGCAGCATCGGGGACAGGCTGCATCCAGCTGGTTAAAATATCTATTCACTCGGGCAGGTGTGAGATAGGCTCTGTTTACTATATATTATTGGATTAGGCGGAATCGGGAATTACGTGGTATGTTAAGGTGGCCTGCGAGAGCAGCCCTCCATCGTGCCGTCTCAATCGGGTTGCCGGTGTCTATCTCCCATGCCCTGCGCAATGTGTCATTTTCAGGGGTGGCCTGATTCCTCAAGGCGTCCGCCAGCCAGCCAATTTGATGTTGGCCACAGCCCACCACCTGCAAGTACTGTACCAGCAAGTGGGTAGGTGGGGCTGTTGTGATGTCCCCCCATTTGGATCTCAGCGCCTTCACAAGAGAGCAGTGTAAAAGGAATTGGCCAGATGGGAGTCCCATTTCTTGAAGTCTAGCAAACGGTAGTAGTTGGGTTTCTTCGTAAAGGTCTCCCAGTGTGTGTAGTTCTATCTCAAGCCATGTGCGTAACTCGGAATCTGATGTGACCTTGGGGCCTCTAGGTGTACCCGACAACGCCAGCGCGGGTGCAAATGGGATCACCGATCTTGTGAGGCAAAGCGATCTGCAGAAACATTTATGGGCTATTCTGAGGTACAATTGCCGTGGGGTTTGTGTGTGCGTGAGCGGGTGGAATAAATGCTGTATCTGCTGGAGCGGCCATGGTTCCTCCCCTGATGCTGTGTCTGCAAGCTGTATGCTGGCCAACCACTTGGATATCCATTGGAGTTGGGCTGCTAGATAATAGTGTTCCATGTTGGGGACCGCTAGTCCACCCCTATCAGGCGGCAAGTATAGCTTCTTTAAGGCAACTCTGCAACGGCCGCCGTTCCAGATAAACTCCCTGAATCCCGTCTCCAGTGCCCTGAAGAATTTTGGAGGTACGTAATATGGGATATTGGAAAAGAAGTATAGTAGCTGTGGGAGAACCACCATTTTTAGGAGTGCTATCCTGCCCGCCACGGACAGCGGCAGCGTCCTCCAGAACGCCATTTGGGACCTGATTGAGGACACCGCTTTTACAAGGTTACCATCAAAGGTATCTTCCTCCCTGTGGTAGACTCGGACGCCCAGGTATATGAATGTGTTTGGTTGCCATGGGACTAGATTCCCGACTAGGCTAAGTCTTGGGTCCGGGAGGTCTGGGTCGAATGGGAAGAGGCATGACTTAGACCAGTTAACCTTAAGACCGGATATCGTCGCGAAGCGTTGCAGGAGTGAACCGGCCACCGGCGGGATTTGCGTAATATCTCTGAAAAATAGTAGAAGGTCGTCGGCCTACAATGATACTATGTGTGAGCCGTCTCCTAGAGGAATTCCCCAGTTACCTCCTTCCCTACGCAAAGCAGCTGCCAGAGGCTCCATGGCAAGTGAACATAACAGTGGCGATAGGGGGCAGCCCTGCCTTGTACCTCTGCACACCTGGATTGGTTCCGATATTTCTGGCCCTAGCCTCACCCGGATCAGTGGCTTGGTGTACAATAGTTTCACTAGGCGAATAAAGGATGGTCCCATGCCAAAGTGTTGCAACACCTTGAACAGGTAGGGCCATTCCAGGGAGTCAAAGGCTTTTTCTAGATCAAGGACAAGACATCCCACCTGTGGTCAATCGCGCCTCGCATATTGCATTACCCGGAATAGTCTTCTGATGTTGTGGGAGGTGTCTCTAGCTGGTACCAACCCGTTTTGGTCGGGGTGTATTAGTTCTGGCACGTTCGGTGCAAGGCATGTCACCAGTGCTTTTGCTAGTATTTTGTAGTCAGTGTTTAGCATTGCCAGCGGCCTATATGAGCCTATATCCACTGGATCCCTCCCGGGTTTGGGAAGAGAGACCAGTAGCGCCTCTCTCTTTGTAGCCGATAAGTGGCCCTCCTGTTCAGCCGTCATGTATACCTGAAGTAACTTGGGTGCCAACTGTGTCGCAAAGGCTTTATAAAAGTCTGCCGGTAGCCCGTCCGGGCCTGGCGTTTTGCCAGATGTAAGTTCCCTGATGCTAGAGTTGATCTCAAGGTCAAGGGGTGCCTCTAGCGCCTCGGCCTGGTCATATTTTAATTGTGGGAGTGTCACCCCAGAAAGGAATTCGGTGCTGGTTTAACATCCAGGGGTTGCCCGCGAGGCGTAGAGCGCCTCGTAGTGTCTCGTAAATTCAGCCTGTATCTCTGCGGGAGTGTGTGTCAGTTCCCCTGTCTGTGTATGGATTTCCGTTATCGGCTTCCTCTCGGAATCACGACATATCAGCCAGGCCAGGAGTTTGC
This sequence comes from Pleurodeles waltl, assembly GCF_031143425.1. Taxonomy (NCBI): domain Eukaryota; kingdom Metazoa; phylum Chordata; class Amphibia; order Caudata; family Salamandridae; genus Pleurodeles; species Pleurodeles waltl. The sequence goes on from NC_090442.1 coordinate 979,860,794, forward strand.
CTGCTTTACCCGCTGATGCGTGAGTTCTCGCGGAATGTGCTGTGTAATTTAGGCATCTGAGACGCTCTAGTAATGACAGGTGCTCTGCGCGTATTGTAGGCAGTTCTGTCTTTTCGTTTTGGTTGTTTGCGATTTCTTCTTCTGCCCACAACAGGGCCCGCTCTATCCAGGTCAGGTCTCGTTCAACAGAACGGCGCATGTTACATTGAGCCCCCAGGCAGTGTTCCCGGATGAAGACTTTGAATGTATCCCACTCAATCAATCCCAATGTAGCCGTGCCCTCATTTTGCTCAAAGAATTCTGGGATTATGGCACTGAGTGATGCTCTGAAAGTAGCATCTTCCAGTAGCTCTGGCCTCAGTCTCCACGTGGGGACAGCCGAGCGCAGGGGTCCCCAGCATAAGTGCACTATTAGTGGATTACGATCTGAGTGTGTGCGCCCCATGTATTCTGAGTTCACCACCACCGGGGCAAAACCTGCGGTACAAAGTATGCGGTCTAGGCGCACGTGCAGGGAGTGCGGGCAGAGTAGAAGGAGTAGACTCTGTCCCCTCTGTGGCATTGCCACCACACATCCACTAGGTTCCATTGTTGGGTCCAGTCTGTTAGGCCGTGCGAGGCAGCTACCACCGGCGATGTGGGCAAAGGGGGAAAAGAGCGGTCTAAGTCAAAATCGAGTATGCTGTTGTAATCTCCCCCCAATAGCCACGGAAGGGCGCTCCAGCCCGCCAGATGGTGTGATAAATTGTGTAGGAAAGTGGTCTGATCTGTGTTTGGAGCATAGATAGAACCCAATATACCACGTGGCCTGCTAACCTTCCTGTGACAAACACAAATCTGCCCGGTGGGTCCACGACCTGCTCCTCCGCCACAAATGGGGTGCCTGCTCTGATCCAAATTAGTGCTCCTCTGGCGTATGCTAAGTGTCCTGTTGCGTATAATTGCCCTCTCCAGTGCTGGAGCAGTCGGGGAATCTCAGAACTTACTAAGTGTGTCTCCTGTAAAAATGCTATTTGGATTGAATGCCTTTTAAGGTAGGAGTAGATAGCATATCGCCGCTTGGGGGTATGAATGCCTCTTACATTCCAGGTAATTGCTGTGTATGTGGGCATATTGTGGGTGTTGGGCATTTTTCCAAGTCTACCCGTCCAGTCCCAACATGGGGCCCCACCCCGTCAGTCTTCCGTTCCCATCTATTATTCAAAGGGTTAGTGAGTGTCCACCGACAAGAACAGTCTAAAACGAATGCCATCAGAGCAGTTTGACAACAGGTCACCGCCCAAACACTGCAACAAAAACAACAACGTGCAATCGTACAGCTATACACTGTGTGTCTCCACTGGTCGGAGAGTGGGAGTGTGCCAAGCATATAAGGGAGCAGTTTCAGTCTCAAACCAGTTTGTTCAGCTGTATCGGATAATTGAAAGGATGGGATAGAGGGGAGTATAGGGGGGGTCACTTTGTAGTTAGTCACCAAAAAGCGCAGTGAACGGGGGCAGAGGGCGCATCTGTCAGTGTGCACACTACTCCGGTGAGTCCGACGCGCATATTTTATAGCCAGGGCTGTTATTTGCTCGCCTCTTGAGATAAATCCACGTGACCGTCTCTAGTTGGGTATTTCCTGCAGACTACAGTTCCTTTACCTTATACAAAAGTTCCTTAGAAGAGTTCGTCTGCGGTTGCCGGTGTCACAGGGGGCCCCCTGGCGAAGCCCGGCTCGGATATACTATCTGGTGTGGGAGGGTGGTCGTTGGTTAGTTGGGAGAGGTCTGTGTCCGACCCCGAGCCTGGGGGAGAGTCACCCATCGCTGCTGCGGTGTGGATCGCCTCCTTTCTCTCTTGAATTAGCTGTTCCAGGTCTGGGGCGCATTTTGTTGTTTCTGCGTGAGTAGTGTTTCTTCTCCAGTCTCTTTTATTTCAATTACACTTGGCACCGGGGATCCGCCCCGGCCGGCCGGCCCCGGCTCACCGTCAGTAGATAGTCCCGTCGATTCAGGCCACTCCCAGGCGGCTTCAGGTGTGGGGAAAAAGTGTGTTTTGTTGTCGACCACAACTCGTAGCTTGGCAGGGAACAGCAAGGAGTAAGTTATGCCAAGTGATCGTAGCTTGCGCTTCAGAGGGAGATAGGAGGCTCGGTCCCTTTGCACCGCCAAGGTGTAATCTGGGAATAGTAGGATCTGCATGTCATCTATCCGGGGTGGTGGTGCAGCCCTTACCGTTTGTAGTATGGCGTCTCTGTCTGCATAGTGGAGGAGGCGGATGATGAATGGGCGTGGAGCACTCCCAGGTGGTCTTGTCCGAGCCGGTATTCGGTGGGCACGTTCCACAGAGAAGAAGGGGGTAAGCACTCCATTGGGCACCAGTCCCCGCAGCCAGCTGTCAGAGTAGGCCGTCGGGTCTTTGCCTTCTGATCCCTCCGGCAGGTTCACCACACGGATGTTGTTTCTTCTGGAGCGGCCCTCCGCGTCCTCCGCTCGGCGCTCCAGTTCCAGTACCCTGGCCTGTATATCTTCCATTCCTGTTTTTAGCTGGGCGGTCGCAGGCGTTAGGTCCTTTGCTGTGGCTTCAATCTCCTTGGTTTTGTTTGCTAATTTGCGGTGGTCTGCGTGCAGCAAAACAAGGTCACTCGCCACCTTGTCTATTTTAGCTTCTAGCGAACTGCGGGCACGTCCCAGTGAGTCTCCGATGTGTTCCACTGCAGCCAGTACCGCGTCTAGTTTTTGACTGTCTTGGGTTAGGGAGTCCAGTGCTTTCCCGGCACCAGCTCCCAAGCACAAGCGCCCCGCTCCGGCCATGGTCCAAGACCTGTTTTTTTTTTGTTTGGGTTTAGATCAATGCTCTCCACTCAGTTGGCCTCCTTGTGCGAACTGCTCTTTAGTTCAGTTTTGATTGGTGCGGCTCGGGGTAGATACGCCGTTTATTGCTGGGCCTGAGTAGCCCGGCAAGAGGTCCGACCCACGGCTGTCACCCCTGGCCACGTAGCACTGAATTTTATTTGCGGTCAGTCCTGTGAGGAATAGTACCGGATGGGGACCGTCCTGTGGTGTCTCACTCGTCCTGATTGCTAGTGGGTCCCATGTTTAGGCCTCCGCGCCGGTCAGTGGGGGAGCCGGACCCGCTTGTCGGGGGGGGACAGCCTACCTCCCCGCGACAGCATGAGCAGCCCGGCCAAATAGTTCCTCTCCCCAAGTCTTGGATCAATTACTTTTGGCTCTGTGGTGTTTTGAGGCCTCTAGGAAGTTCTGGTAGGTTGGGGGACCTCAGCGCCAGTGCGGTTGGTGTTTGTTGATCCCCACCGGTCAATCTGGTGTCCAGAGTGTCCCCTCTCCTGGAATTTCCAGCCCCCCCCAGGCGCGGGACTCAGGCCACCAGGGGGGTTCACCCCCCCTTCTACCACCACTGACGGGGCCCGAAGTGTTCCAAGTATTGTCTGCCCGCCCGGGGGTTCTCGCTTTCCATCGGCCTCACCTTGGTTTTAGCTCGTGATCCGGTTGGACCGTGCGATCGTTTCGCCACTCTGCCGCCGGGGGGCTGGTTCGGCTATCGCCCCTATGGCATGGTCCACCGAGGAGAAGGAGAGAGGCAGAGGGCGCCTCAAGTCAGCCGCGCGGCCATGGGCGCGATGATTGCTTTTTTTTCCGCTTGTTTGTGCCTATTTTCATCAGTTCCCCAGGCCAGGTCTCGTGGGCCGCGTCCACCCCCAATAAAGGAGGGGGGGGGCCCACAAGCGACTCCCGGGTCTGGAGCTAGTTCCAGCCCGGGTCCCCCACGGGGGGCGGTTCCACCCCGTCAATTTATCGTCAGTGGCGGGATAGGGGGGGGACCCTGCAGGTCGCGTCGGTCGATCAGTGAGGGCGGGCCGGGGCCGCCTCAGCTGTGGCTCCAGCCTCGTCGGCTGGGTCCTTTGTGGCGCGTTCGCCACTCCGTAGTTTGGCCCTCAGGCCTAATCCATGCGGCCGCGGCACCGATCTGCTGAAACGGGGGCGCCGGAGTCCGCTGCTCACCTAGGCGGTCCCGGCGTCTCCCCCACTCCCGCTCAGCACTTAGAGAGCGTTATGCCCCCCGCATCCCCTCTGGGAGAGCGATTGTGCTGAGCGCGGCGCGGAGCTCTAACAGCTCGCGCCCGCCATGTTTGCTGGCTTGGCCACGTCCCATCAAAGATAACACTTTAATGGTAGCTTACGTCAAATTTAGAAGATCACATTCCACTTTTGTAGTCCCAGACAACATCATACTTCTAAAAGAAAGACAAAAAATAACTTTTATGTTGCCATGCACCAGCCTTTTAGGACTCCGCTCTCTGCATAGCAAGGCTAGGGCAAATACATAAATGAACTGCTTATCAGGTTCATCCAGCGAGCCGGCTAATTATATTCTGTAGGCTATGTCATTCACTGTTCTTCTATTTTTACAGGCTTTTGGTGATTGTCCTTGCTTCCTCTTTATAACTTTAAAAGCTGGCACATGGGTTTAAATTTACAGCAAAGAAAAAGACTGTGAAACTACGTGGAAGGGGCATGGTAGAAAAATTTAAAGTTATTCAAATTTCAGAATGCTGGTTCCTAGACAGACAATCCATGCATATGGTCCCAACAACTGTACTTCTGAATATCGACCTCAACAATATCGTGGAACAAGAATATCGAGGAAAGATTATTTTGGGACACAATATCGAAAAGTAAGGGCATATGGGGAAGTATAGATTTACTATTCCTAAATCCACATCTACATCCCTTGAAGAAATATGTGTAGTTAGGTATGTAAAATCTAGACTTACTTACCTGTTGACATTTTATTTTCGATATTCTGTTCACTATATTGTGTCCCATCGATATTATGGTTTTGATATTCTGGGGGCACACTCCTCCAGGCTAATCAGCAGTGTGACTGCTAAAATTACAGCGACTTACAGGATGAGTCAAGTCTCAGGTTACTCTACTCCTACATGCTCAGGACACACACAGCAATAGTCTCATAAAAAAACATTCTCAATATATATATAAAAAATGAAACACCATTAGTCAGGAATTAATAGGAATAGTGCAATAGTGCGAGCCCAAGGTCAGCAATAAGTCTTTCAAACACAAATATCAGCTTTTAATATGTTTAGGAAACTTGTGTATTTTATTCCCATTATCAGTTTAAAAGACACTGCACACACTTTGCTAAACGCAAATTGTTTTTTCAGTTGTGGAAATTGTATAATTTCTTTTTAAAAGAGCCACCGCAAAATACATTTAAAATTAATTTTAATTACTTGTTCACTGGCACAGGGTCAGACTGGGACAGAAAATAGGCCCAGGCACCAAAATAAAGTGTTCCTCAATAATGAATTAGATAGCTGAAAGAGTTACCCTTCTCTACAAATCAGGGCAGTTTTTATCTTGTAAAGACATGCTGTATAAGTGCGTTGCCAGGTATGGCAGATTGCATGCATTTGAGCCTGCTGCAGGCAATGTTTGTTCTAGTATCAGAGAAATCAACAGAAACACCAGACCATAAAAGAGGCCCACACACACAGCTAAAGAAACAGGCCCACATACTGACCTGTCAGACTAGCCCATTGGGTATTGCTTAACTGCCCTATAGGCCAGTCTGAACTTGCACTGGAATTGAAATACAGAAACTACTCAATCACAATGAGCCATATATCATACATATATGTAGCACTACGTGTTCATTGGCCCTGAAACGCAAATGTCAAAATAATCACAGGGAACCTGACTCTGATGACAAATCACTCTTTATTATTCTCCTTCTTCAAAAAAGGTTTCTGCATACTTCGACTATGAAATGTTAATTGTGATATTGTCGTTCTAAGAAAGCCTCACCAAACAAGCACATGTACCATCCCATTCACTTTTAATGCAATTGCTGTGTCTCGATTACATTCCTCATCCAAAACTGATGTATCCTGAGGGATATGAATGCATTATATTTCAATACTAGGCCAAATAAGGTCTTGAACTAGGGGTTTCCTCTACACCACCTGGATTTAGTTTTGCTCAAAATAGATTCTGAACACTGTCTCATTTGTTAGTCAAAATTTCATGTTGGTCTAGTTCCATGTTGGACTAATAGCATGTTCCTTGAATGAAAGCATTGAGGAAACTAGCCACATCTCAGCATGACCAATGTCTGGAGAGTTGCAACTCTCTGTCCCAAAATGTCACGATTCACTCTCTGCACTCTCGTACCCATCACTAGGGGGCCAAATTGTGGGCCTTTCCAATGCTCTGAGAGCTTCCAGACCTTCCCCTGCATGCATATCCTGACTCCCAGCCATTTGGGTGCTATTTGCAAATTACCATCCATTCCCAATCCATGACGGGTTTTGTGGAAAACAGTCAACTCATGCTTGGAACTCCAATACCTATAATCCCCAGCTCACTGCTTTGTCCCCATCCCAGCAGGCCAAGGATGGGTGGAGAAATTCAGGAAACCTGTAGCTGGCTGCTGCTAGCCTGCTTACACCTGATGCATGTGATAACTGTGAGCACTTTTAAGCCTCAGCTCCCTTCAGTCCAGTGTTGGTCGTTGTAGCTGTGTTCTGGTGAGACCGACGCTTGTTTCCCGAATGTTTCTGAGCCATAGTTCTTCCTTATTCCTGTTCGAGAGCCTTAGTTATTCCTCCCTTGTTTCATGAGCTTCTGTTAGTCTTATTTCCTGAGCAAAAGTTATTTCTTGTTCCTGAGCTGTAGTTATCTCTTGTTCTTGAGCTCTAGCTATCCTTCTTTCCTATTCCTGAGTTGTAGCAAATCCTTGTTCCTGAACTACTACTCCCGGCAGTACTACCTTGACTTCTGAGCCTTAGCAAGTCCTTGTTCCTTAACTAGCACTCCTGTAGTGCTACTTGACTCCTGTATTTCTGTTGTTCCTTGAACTATTTCTCGTTGCAGTGTTTACTTGTTTCCTCGATTCCTGCACCAGCACTCCTTGTGCTCCATTGAAGCCTCTCCTCCTGTATTTTCCTTTCCTCCGCCCTTGCATTTCTTTCAATTTCCTTGTACCAGTTCCTAGCTGGTCATTTTCCTGCTGTCTTGCTTCCAGATACATTGTATGTTTTCTGCAAAGTGTGCCCTTGTTTTCCCTTCTTTCCTGTTAAGCACTCATTTTTGCTAGCTCCTTGCCTGTTGTGGTTGTGTTTAGTTCTACACCTTTGCTGTTACCGCCTTGCGTGTTCCTGTTTGATCGCCAAGATCTGAGGGCTTCGCTGACAAGCTAGGTGGTGTTTCTTGTCCACTGTGAGTAATGTCTTTCAGTTACATTTTTAACATCACCATAGGGGTCAGCTTCACTGACCCTAACTTTGCATGTATTGTTAATATATGGGTAATAGCATTCAGAATCTGTAACAATTGTGGGTAAGGAACTGACTGAGCTTCAGTCTTACGGTGTGGGGCTCCTGAGTGCTTTACAACCTTTACAACACATTCACCTTATTGTTTATGCTGTGATATATATATATATATATATATATATATATATATATATATATATATATATATATATATATATATAAATATATATATATATATATGTATATATATATATGTGTGTGTGTGTGTATATATATATGTGTGTGTGTATATGTATATATATATATATATATATATATATATATATATATATATATCTTGCACATTCGTCCTGGGGTGTAAGTCTGGGTGCCACATTGCCCCTTGAATGCCTGCTCTTTCTGAGCCTTTTCTCTCTTATTCCCTTGAATAGAACTTCCCCTTTGACTCCACTCCCTGACTCTCTGTGTGATCTTGGGCAGCCCTGTACCAGTATTCTGCCTCTTTTGTCTTCCCTGCCACAAGTCTAGCCAGCATCCCGACAGTTCCTGACACAAACTTAATCAGAGCCTGCTGCATAATACAGTATATAATGTCACAAGTTTCACTGTCTATAGCAAACAACCAATATGAAAGTTTCCTTATTTCTATATGGGGATAAATGTTTACTTGCAGGTTGTTGTAAAACGTTATTGCTTCAATCATTTTATTGCTCAGCTTAAGTTGTGCTTTTCATCTCCTCTGACCAAACATCTTGATTTTTATTTTTCACAGTTTAGCTGTGACAGTACTTGTGTTGTGGTACACAATTTTAGAATTCAGTAGTAGTCTAAGCACAACTCTGGTCTTTATCATTCCAGGTCATATTGTCTGCACAGATCAAATAGCCAACATATTGACTCCTGATTTTTTATAAAAAGCTAAATATTTTGCTTTTCTCATGGAATTAATCAGCATTATATAAACTGGGCACAAAGTAGGAAAGTTCAGATCCTTGCTCCACCCCTTCAAAGTACATGCACTGTATTTCATTGGGCAGAAAAAAAAATTCCGGTGAAAAACTCATCACACAGTTTCTTTGTGGCTCTCTTACCAATTGGTGGGCTAATTAGCTGTCAGTTCCCCAACTTTGTAGATTTATTCACAGATTGCCTCAGTCGACAACTCGGCTGATGTATCTGATTAGTTGCCCTGAACTCTGTTGACTTCCCAGACATTTTTGGTCTGCAAACCTACCATGAATACACAGAGGCTTGTTCCAACCCTCCCAAAAAGGCACGCCAGACCCATGCAAATTAAACATGGATCTCAAATACCCAAGTGGATAGAGGACTGGGATAGGCTATCTTCACATCAGACAGATTTTGGTAAGCGCATCATCTGTGTTCTGGTCCACAAAATAAATGTAACTTATCAGTTTTCTTTTGACAACTATCAGAAGCTACATTCAAATATCCCTTTGTTTTAAAGCAAACTAATATCTGGTTTACAAGCACCTCTTCTCGACTACTCTCCTTAAACTTATGCATGTGGGTGTATATAAACAAAAGAAAAATCATAGTTATCACTTTTTATGCTGACTGACTCTATAGGGAGACTATTAAAAATATGTGTTTAAAACACTCACCCTAATTCCATCACTCTCTGGAAAACACGAATTAAATGTCACAGTATCATAGGAGGTGAGTTAATGTCACTCACAATCCAGTAAAGTTCACAAAATATGCAGAAAGTTCAATCTTTGGCTTTTTATAAAATAATTGCCAGTTCAGCAATGTTCATTCCAGAAGGTGTTGTGTTATGTTGTTATATGTTATATTATGCAAATTTATAGAGTACACTATCACTCTGGATGGTTTCCTGGTGCTAAGCATGTGGGAATCTAGGCAATCCTAAGGCTAGGTTGGACTTCTTGAAAAGTCCAGCTTCAGCTTCTTGAGGATTCTAAGAAGTGAGGAGGAGGCTCTTATATGTACCAGCCGGTCATTCCATGCTTTAGTGGTGACGTACGAGAAGGTACGTCCACTGGATATGGTTTTCTCTAAGTGTAAGATGTGTGCAAGTAGAAGTTTTGGACTAGCGGAGGTGTCTGGAAGGTTTGTGAAAGCAGTTGCAATTGTTGATGTATGCTAGACCAGTGTTACGTGTTGGATTTAACGTATGAGTGAGGAGTTTGAATTGTGCTTGTTTGTTAATGGGGAGCCAGTCAAGCTCATTCAGGTATGGTGTGATCTGAGTACAGTGGGAGAGTTTGAGAGTGATTCTAACCACTAAGTTCTAAATGACTGGGGTCTTTGGGTTATGTTATTTTATGTTGAGGATTTGTACGATATGCTCAACACCTGAGGGGTATCCAAGTACTGGAGTAGGTGAGTAGGCCAATCGGGCTCCTAGTTGAATAGCCAGTTCTTCAGTGTCTTGTAGAATGCGCAAAGGGATAGGGAGGTCCTGATGTGATATGGAAGTTCATTCCAGGATTTGGCGGTGATGTAGGAAAAGAAGTGCCGCCAGACTTGCTTTTGCTGATGCAGGGTATTTGCATGGGGTGGTGTGAGGCTGAGCACGATTTCCTGATGGGTTGGTGTAAATTGAGGTGGTGGTTGAGGTAGGCAGGTCTGATGCTGTAGAGGGCTTTGTATACGCAGATGAGCAGTATGAATTGCCATTGCTTCTGGAGTGGTAGCCAGTGTAGCTCTCTGAGGTGGGGTGTTATGTGTATATTGCAAGAGATGTTGAGGATGAGTCTGGTGAAAGCATTCGTGGTGGTCTGGAGTCTTTGCATGAGTTCATTTGTAATGCTGGCGAAGAGTGCGATACCATAGTCTAGTCTGCTGTTGATGAGGGACTGGGTGATCATGCGCCTGGTGTCTGTGAGGAGCCATTGAAATATTTTGCAGAGCATAAGTAGGATGAAGAAGCAGGAAAACGTGATGACATTCACTTGTTTGGCCATTGTTAGTCTGTCATCCACAATGATGCAGAGGTTTTTGTTTATGGTAAGTTGGGGTAGGTGTTGCTCCCGGATCTGTGGCTCACCAGGAGGAGTCCCATGGGGAGCTCTTATTTACAAAGATCAGGGTTTTAGTTTTATCTGTGTTAAGTTTTAGGCAGTTCTATGTCATCCAGTTTGCTATTTTTACATGCAGATGTTGAAGTTGGTACTGGTGGTGTGGCTGATGGCTATGAAGGAGGGAGTGAGTTGAGTGTCATCTTCCTAGGACACAATAATGATTCAGTGGGCTCCTATGACGTGGGCGAGTGGCGCCATGTATACTTTGAAGAGGATAGGGCTCAGCGATGATCCTTGAGGCACTCGCAGATGAGGTTCTTGGGTTTGGAGGTGGCGGGTGGGAGCCTAATTTGCTGGGTCCTGTCGCAGAGAAAGGAGGACAGCCAGCTCAGGGTGGGACCGTGTATTTCAGGGTTGTGGAGTCTTGTGATGAGGGTGCTGTGGAGGCATGAGTTATTTGTTCATTGCAGCATATAGGGTGTTCCTGTAGTCCAGGAGGATCTGTAGGTATCTCTGCAGATAAGGTCTTTGGCATCTGAGGTGTACAATACTAGCCTAACTTACTGAATCCTTTCAATGAGGAAGGAGCAGATCCATTGGAATCCCATTTTGGGGTGGCGTTGATGAGGATGGGGTAGGAGACTGTGTCAAAAGCTTCAAAGAGGTCCAGGAAGATGAAGGCAGCCATGTCTCCTCCACCCAGAGTTATATGAATGTCATCCATGGTTGCAATGAGGGCGGTTTCCATGCTGTGGTTGGGTTTGAAACCAGACTGAGTGGTGTTGTGGAGTTGGGGGTTGTTATTCAGTGAGGTGTCTGTTCATAATTCAAAGGCAAGTTTTAGTGGCAAGATGAGCAGAAATCTAAAGCAACAAAAAGAAAAAAGCATGGCTTCCAAAGCTACAGAGTTTCTAAGATTTTAGCAGTAAGATGGGTAAGGAATTTGATTCACTTTGCTGTTTCCTTTAATACTGAAGATTCAAGATTGTTGTGACCATGAAATCTCACAAGATGACATTTCCAAGCCTTGCAATATTTCATATTAGTTTGACTTTCACTTTGTGACATACATGTCCACAGCGACCACCGTCCTGCACGAGACACCACTGCAAACAAATTCCTGCAATGGAAGTGTGTTAAGAAATTTTGTAGTAAGATTTAATTTCCTTCTATTCCAGCCTGTGAGCCTATCTCTGTATTCCATTTCAACCTTATTTGCAATCATGACATTAGCATATTTTAATCGAGTATGTGATTTCAGGATGGCTTACCTTATCTTTAGACATGCACCGTTGCTTTTCATGCGTTTTTATAATGCTGCATGCAATACAACTCTTGCTGTGTGTTAGCATCATTGCTGTTTGTGCATGGAATGCATTGAAGTGCATGGTGGAAGCATAACGCCTAAAAACAGGCCTGCATATTTTCTAACAAGCTCTACAACGCGTGTAAACTAATAAAATACATGCTCGACTTTTATGTTTTCTGAGGCTCATGTTAACCAACTGGGGAAGGAACATCTATAGTCTCGAATGCTCATAATAAACATTGTGGCTGAGATGTGGCTACATGGACAAATGACCTCAGAGTTCTGTCTTGAAGGAAGGAGAGGTGATATGGTGGCAGTAGTCTACTGTATATTTCCTATAATCTGAACAGCCGTATTGCTCCCTCTGCTGTATAGCAAACAGGAGCCGAGCTAGGTATGTGTTGATTCGTATAAGTTTTTCTCTCTAAAGTTTACAAAATTCAATCATTTCATGAAATCACTCATTTGTAGCAACATGTCGTTTTACGGTAAGTCATGTTACTTTTTTACCCGAGTTTACGCATTGCCTAAAAAGTATTTCAGTATACTGGCAGGAGACAGGTTAAAGATAGACGAAACTGTTCCTCAACAAGACATTTTCTGTGAAAACTAGTTCCCTGCTAGTATCTTGTGAGACTTCTGTATGCTAGTTGTAAGTTTAGGTAAAAAAATAAAGGCTATGCAAAATCATGTATGCAAATTGTACAGAAATGTTATGCATTTCACAAATTTCGTTGGGATAATTAGCATTTTGTCCAGGCAAGAGCTGAACCTTACCTAACATTTAAAAATCTATGCAGTACAAAATGTTTATAGAAAGCGAGGCAAGTCGCACACAAAAGCACAAAAAGCACCATTGATGTAACAAATGGATCTTTCACCCAAAAAATACCTCAGAATCATAATATTTAACAGCATTCACATTCAATGGGAGGTAAAATTGAATCACGTGATTACTTTATGTTAGAAATGGGGTCTTTGGTTGACAGTCAGGTTACCTCCTGTTCAAGCAAGGACCCTCACTCTAGTCAGGGTAAAGGAGAATCACCCTCAGCTAACCCCTGCTTAAACACTTAGTAGCTTGGCAGAGCAGTAGGCTTAACTTCAGAGTGCTAGGTGTAAAGTATTTGTACCAACACACACAGTAACTTAATGAAAACACTTCAAAATGACACAACACAGGCTTAGAACAATGGAGAATATTTATCTAAACAAAACAAGACCAAAACGACAAAAATCCACCATACGCAAGTCAAGTTATTAATAAAAATGCAAAAAGAGTCTTTAAGTAGTTTTAAACACACACTAACACTGTTAGCGTGAAAAAGTACCTTTTGTGCGTTAAAAAATAACCCCGCACGGGCGAGTGCGTGTCAAAAAGGACTTGCGATGCGTTGATTCCACTCACGAGCAGGATCTTGCGTCGTTTCTCCTTTCGCCGGGTCAGGCACATCGTTTCTTCTCTCTGCAGGAGAGCGATGCATCGATCCGGTCAGCACTCTTGGGTCCGGGCAGGCCTTGCGTTGTGTTTACACGCCAGTAGTACTTGAGTCGGAAATCCAGCCGCACGATGATTCGAAAACCCCGCAGCGCGGGTTGCGATCTTCCACCTCCGTCAGCGATGCTGCGCGTCGTTTCTCCTGCTTTGTGCATCGATTCTTCAGTCATGTTTCTGGCGAGCGTCGATTCTCAGTTGCGGAGCTGGCGGCGCATCATTTCTTCAGCTACAGATCGGAGTTGCGTCGATCTTTTCCCTGCACGGCGCTCTGTGCGTGGATTTCCCTGTCTTTAGCCTGCCAGCTTCTCCTTTCAGGGTCCCAGGAAGTGGATGGGCTCCACAGGGCAGAGCCGGAGTCTCTCCAGAGACTCCAGGTGCTGGCAGAGAGAAGTCTTTGCTGTCCCTGAGACTTCCAACAACAGGAGGCAAGCTCTAAATCAAGCCCTTGGAGATTTCTTCTCAAGATGGAAGACACACAAAGTCCAGTCTTTGCTCTCTTACTCTGGCAGAAGCAGCAACTGCAGGATAGCTCCACAAAGCACAGTCACAGGCAGGGCAGCTCTTCTCCCTCAGCTCTTCTCCAGGCAGAGGTTCCTCTTGTTTCCAGAAGTGTTTCTAAAGTCTGTGGTTTTGGGTGCCCTTCTAATACCTAATTTCTCCTTTGAAGTACGCCTACTTAAAAGTAAAGTCTCTTTTGAATGTGAAATCCTGCCTTGCCCAGGGCAGGCCCGATACACTCACCAGGGGATTGGAGACTGCATTGTGTGAGGGCAGGCACAGCCCTTTCAGGTGTGCGTGACCACTCCTCCCCTCCCTCCTAGCACAGATGTCTCATCAGGATATGCAGGCTACACCCCAGCTCCCTTTGTGTCACTGTCTAGTGTGAGGTGCAACCAGCCCAACTGTCAAACTGACCCAGACAGGAAATCCACAGACAGAGTTACAGAAATGTTATAAGCAAGAAAATGCCCACTTTCTAAAAGTGGCATTTTCAAACACACAATCTTAATATCAACTTTACTAAAATATGTATTTTTAAATTGCAAGATCAGAGACCCAAAACTCCACATGTCCATCCGCTCCCAAAGGGAATCTACACTTTAATCAGATTTAAAGTTACCCCCATGTTAACCTATGAGAGGGACAGGCCTTGCAACAGTGAAAAACGAATTTAGCAATATTTCACTGTCAGGACATATAAAACACATTACTATATGTCCTACCTTAACCATACACTGCCCCCTGCCCCTGGGGCTACCTAGGGCCTTCTTTAGAGGTGTCTGACATGTAAGAAAAGGGAAGGTTTAGGCCTGGCAAGTGGGTACACTTGCCAAATCGCATTTACAGTTAAAACTGCACAGACACTGTAGCATTTGATTTACAGGCCCTGGCACCTCTAGTGCACTTTACTAGGGACTTACTAGTAAACCAAATATGCCAATCATGGATAAGCCAATTACATACACATTTTGTAAATGAGCACTTGCACTTTAGCACTGGCTAGCAGTGGTAAAGTGCCCAGAGTAACAAAAACAGCAAAATCAGAATCCGGCACACATCAACAACCTGGGGAACAGAGGCAAAAAGTTAAGGGAGACCTTGCCAAGGAAGAAAAGTCTAACACGTGTCCCCCCAGCTGAAAGTGGGGAGCAACTACCCAACCTCATGGGAGTTCTTATCACTAAGGCGGAAGAACCTAGACAGACCATCAGCATTGGCGTGTTCTGTACCAGGACGGTGTTCCACCGTAAAGTCCATCCCCTGTCGGGAAATGGACCACCTCAACAGTTTTGCATTCTCACCCCTCATCTGCATTAACCATCTGAGGGGCCTGTGGTCAGTCTGAACTCAGAAGTGAGTCACAAACAAGTAGGGTCTTAGCTTCTTCAGTGCCCAGACCACAGCAAACGCTTCACGTTCTATGGCACTCCACCTACGTTTCCTGGGTAGTAACCGCCTGCTAATGAAGCCTACGGGTTGATCTAGGCCCTCTTCATTAAGCTGTGAGAGTACTGCTCTAATACCATGTTCTGAGGCGTCTGTTTGCACAACAAACTCCTTGGAGTAGTCAGGTGTCTTCAGCACAGGTGCTGTGCACATGGCAGCCTTCAGGGCATCTAAAGCGTTCTGGCAAGCCTCTGTCCAGATGACTTTCCTGGGTTGCTTCTTAGAAGTCAACTCAGTTAAGGGGGTAACAAATGTACCATATCCCTTAACAAACCTCCTGCAATATCCTGTGAGACCTAAAAAGGCACTCACTTCAGTCTGGGTCTTGGGAGGCTCCCAAGCCAGAATTGTGTCAATCTTATGCTGTAGGGGTGCCACCTGGTCACTCCCCACCTGGTGTCCTAAGTACACCACAGAACCCTGCCCTTTTTGGCACTTGCTCACCTTAATGGTGAGGCTTGCCTTCTGCAGGCCTCTAACACTCTTCAGAGGTGGTGCAAGTGTTCCTCCCATGTGGAACTAAACACAGCAATGTCATCCAGGTAGGCGGCACTGAACTCATCCAGTCCTACCAACACCTGGTTGACCAACCTCTGAAAGGTGGCAGGGGCATTCTTCATCCCAAATGGCATCACTTTAAATTGAAAGTGTCCATTTGGGGTAGAGAATGCTGACCTCTCCCTGGTCCCCTCAGTTAAGGTAATCTGCCAGTACCCAGATGTTAAATCAAACATACTAAGATACTTGGCAGCTCCCAATCAGTCAATTAGCTCATCAGCTCAGGGTATGGGGTGTGTGTCAGTCTTGCTGACCGCACTGGGTCCCCGGTAGTCCACACAGAGCCGGAGATCTGGAGTGGCAGCGGGTGCAGCAGTCTTTGGGACCAATACCACTGGGCTGGACCAACGACTGCTGGAGTGCACAATAACCCCTAGGGCAAGCATTTTGGATATCTCATCCTTAATGCATGCCCTGACCCTGACAGTCACCCTGTAAACCTTCTGTTTAATAGGTATACTGTTCCCAGTGTCCACATCATGTGTGCACAAGTGTGTGACTCCTTGGATCAGGGAAAACAGTGAGGAAAACTGCCCCAACACGTGGCGACAGTCACCTTGCTGCTCCTCAGTCAGGGATGGGGAGAGGATCACGCCCTTCACTGACCCATCTTTTTCTCCTGCAGACAGGAGGTCAGGAAGAGGCTCGCTCTCCTCCTCTACCCCATCATCTGTTGCAAGGAGCATTGTCAGCTTGGATGCTCAAAGTATGGCTTGAGGCGGTTGACATGCAGGACCCTTAAAGGGTTCCTTGGAGTCCACCTGGTAGGTGACTTCGCTCTTGCGCTCCACCACCTCAAATGGCCCAGTCTACTTATCCTGGAGCACCCTAGGCTCCACTGGTGCCAACACCCACACTTTTTATCCAGGTTGACACTCGATCAGAGTGACATTATGGTCATACCAGCGTTTCATGTCCTCCTGGCTTGCTTCCAGGTTCTCCTGAACGAGACTCCTGAAGCGGGCAGTCTGGTTTCTCAGAGCCAGCATGTAACTGAATACATCCTGGGGGGGGTTTCTAGGAGCTTTCTTCAACGCTTCCTTAACCAGACTCAAAGGTCCCCTCACAGGGTGGCTATAAATCAGCTCAAAGGGACTAAACCCAAGTCCTTCTGAGGCACCTCCCTGTAGGCGAACAAAAGGCATGGCAAGAGGACGTCCCACTTCCGCCTCAAGGGCTCTGACAGGCCCATGATCATGCCTTTCAAGGTGTGGTTGAATCTCTCAACCAGACCATTACTTTGGTGGTGGTAAGGGGGGGGTGAACTTGTAGGTTACCCCACATTCCTTCCACAGAGACTTCATATATGTGGATATGAAGTTGGTACCCCTTTCAGATACCACTTCCTTGGGGAACCCCATGCGGGTAAAAAAAACCCTTCAAAGCACCACCCACCACAGGGGAAGTGATTGATCTCAACGGAATGGCTTCTGGGTACCGGGTGGCATGGTCCACCAAGACCAGGATAAACCTGATGCCCATGGCTGTCTTGGGATCCAGAGGCCCCACAATGTCAATACCTACCCTCTCAAAGGGAGTACTGACAACAGGCAAAGGCTAGTGGGGAGCCTTACATTTCCTCCCACTCTTGCCATTGCCTGACAAGTCTGACAATACCTGCAATGTGCATCTGGGTGCCTGCGCATTAGGGGCCAGTAAAAGTGGCTGACAAACGTCTCAAAGGTCTTGTCCTGTCCCAAATGTCCAGCTGAAGGCACATCATGAGCCAACCCCAGTAGGAAGGCCCTGAGCACTGGGGTACCACCAGCACAAGGGCTGACCCAGGCTCAGGAACCTTAGGCTTGTTATACAGGAGGTCATCCTCCCAATAGATCAGGTGTGATCCTGGCTCCTTGCCAGCCACCTGGTCTGCAGCCTGGTGCTGCAAACCCTCCAGAGTAGGGCATGTCTTCTGTGCTGCACAGAATGCTTCCCTGGTGGGCCCCCCTTCCTGCTGCCATTGCAACAGCTCAGGGACCTCCCCCAAGTTCAGCCACCTGTTCCCCTGTAGGCTCTGGGGCGTCACCCTCAGGCTCCGCCTCCTCCCGGACTGTGGGAACTTCTGGGGCCGGTTTCCCGTGCACCCTGCCCTTCCTCTTCTTGACGGTCCCCTGGGCCACTGTTTCAGGCTCCAGGGGCTCTTGATTACCCTGACAGACTGCCATTGTCTGGGTGGATACGCATACCCACCCAGGCAGACACAACATCTCCAAGTGAGACCTGTGTTCCACCTCCTTCCAAGAGGAATCCTCCAGGTCATTGCCTAGCAAACAATCAACAGGCATGGTTGGACTCACAGCTACCTTCAAGGAATCTGAGACCCCCCTCCCCCATTCAAAGGAGACCTGCGCCACTCTGCACAGGCACTCTGAGTTGTCCACTGCAACTACTTGGTGAAGTACCTGGGGATCTATCTGCTCTTCAGACACCAGCTGACTCCTCACTGTAAGTCACACTGGCTCCTGTGTCTCTCAGAGCCTCCACCCTCTGTCCTTTTATGGTCACCCACTGCCTGTACTTCTTAGTGTTTTCAGGCACTAGGGTTCTCTGGACCATCTCACTGTCCCCTAGTGAGACAAGGGTCATCTCAGCTGGTTCCCACCCACCTGAAACCAACTCCTCCCCAAGCGCTACACTGGCCAAACCCTGGGACGGCGCACCAGTGGGTGCCGGTGTACTTTTGGGGCATTTGGGGTCCCCCCTCACATGACCCACCTAGTCACATGCATAGCACTTACGTGGGGGACCACCTGCCACTGGCTTACCTTTGGAGAATCGTGGCTTCTTTTCACTCGGGGTTGGGAATCCTTACCCTGGGAATCAGTTTGGGGCCCTTTAGAGAACTCACCCTTGGCATGGTGTCTCCCCCATACCTCTTTTGGACCTTGGTGCTCTCCCAGCGGTCCGCTTCCTGCGCAAGCTTCCTGGGTTCAGTCAGCTTGCTGTCAATCAGGTGCTGGTGCAGCTCTGGAAAACATAAACTGTACAAGTGCTCCCAAGCAATCAGATTGTAAAGCCCCTCATATGCAGTTACCTTACTGCCCTTCACCTAACCTTCCAGTGACTTGCAATAAGAATCAACACATTCCAACCATGTTTGGAATTCCTTCTTCTTGGAGGACCTAAATATATCCTTGTATTGCTCAGGAGTAAGACCATACCTTGTAAGCAAGGCATCCTTCATGCTAGAGTAGGTGAGATTCTGAGCATCCCCTAAAGCTGTCAGTGTATCCCTCCCGTCTGCCTCAAAGTGCTTCCACAGACCCGCCCCCAATGAGCTTCAGGGACCAGATTCATGTGGAGAGCAGACTCATACCTCTTGAACCAAAAGTATATGTCATCTTCCCTCTTGTAATCTTTCACAAGGTCTTTAGGAATGTGCACCCTCCTCTCAGGCTGCACTGTAGGGTTGCTGCAACCATCTCTACTGGACTGGCTTCTATGATCCATCTCGCTCAAGCTAAGCTCATGAGCCATCGCTAACTTCCTCTCCTCAAGGGCTAGCCTTCTCTGCTCCAATTGGTACTCCCTTTCTGCCTGTCTGTCCAGTAACTCCTCAGGTGTCAGACCCTTAGATGAGACACTGCTACCTGCCCTGGAGACCTTCTCCCTGGACATAACAATCCCACCCACAATACCATTGTGTACGGAACACTCGTCCTCCTCTTCCTCATCTCCCTCATCCTCTGTGTGCCCTTCAATGCTCTTGGCTGCCACCCAGGCCCTCAGCGCCTTTTGCAGCTCCTCCTTCCTTGATGAGCTCTTAATGGGACAGTCAAAACTTTTACAGAACTTCTTCAACTGAGCCTTGGTATAACTCTCCAATTTCTCAAGGTCAAAGTCAGCTCCAACTGATGCATCTCCAGCTTGGGACATGATGAAGATTCAAAAACAAGTGCAAAGTTCCAAAGGCAGAAAAACAAGTTCCCAAATGAAGTTCCAAAGAAAGTCAATCAAGGAATCAGCGAATAAATGGGAGTAGAACAAAAACAGTCCCACAGAGAAAAAAATCAAAAGACCACCAAACAAGTAGTATGTGGTCACGTAGTGGTCTGCACTCAAAATAGTAGTGTACACTTAATTACTGTCTGTCAAGTACAAATACAAGTCCAAATCCCAACCGCTGATCACCAATGTTAGAAATTAGGTCTTTGGTTGACAGTCAGGTTACCCCCCTGTTCAAGTCAGGGTAAAAGAGAATCACCCTCAGCTAACCCCTGCTCACCCCCTTGGTAGCTTGGCAGAGCAGTAGGCTTAACTTCAGAGTGCTAGGTGTAAAGTATTTGTACCAACACACACAGTAACTTAATGAGAACACTACAAAATGACACAACACAGGTTTAGAAAAATAGAGAATATTTATCTAACCAAAATAAGACCAAAACGACAAAAATCCACCATACCCAAGTCAAGTGATTAATAAAAATGCAAAAAGAGTATTTAAGTAGTTTTAAACACACACGAACACTGTTAGCGTGAACAAGTAAAAAAGTACCTGGGGTGTGTCAAAAATAACCCCGCACGGGCGAGTGCACGTCAAAAAGGGCTTGCGATGCATTGATTCCCCTCACGAGCGGGACCTTGTGTCGTTTCTCCTTTCACCTGGTAGGGCCGTGTCGTTTCTTCTCTCTGCAGGAGAGCGATGCGTCGATCCGGTCAGCACTCTCAGGGCGGGGAGGCCTTGCGTTGTTTTTACATGCCCAGCGGTACTTGAGTTGGAAATCCAGCCGCACGATGATCCGAAAACCCCACAGCGCGGGTTGCAATCTCCCAGCCTCTGTCATCGATGCTGTACGTCGTTTCTCCTGCTCCGTGCGTCGATTCTTCGGTTGCGTTTCTGGTGAGCGTCGATTCTCAGCTGTGGAGCTGGGGGTGCATTGTTTCTTCAGCCGCAGATTGGAGTTGCGTCGATCTTTCCCCGCACGGCGCTCTGTGCGTGGATTTCCTTATCTTTAGGCTGCCTGCTTCTCCTTCCAGGATCCCAGGAATTGGATGGGCACCACAGGGCAGAGTAGGAGTCCCTCCAGAGACTCCAGGTACTGGCAGAGAGAAGTATTTTCTGTCCCTGAGACTTCAAACAACAGGAGGCAAGCTCTAAGTCAAGCCCTTGAAGATTTCTTCTCCAGATGGAAGGCACACAAAGTCCAGTCTTTGCCTTCTTACTCTGGCAGAAGCAGCAACTGCAGGATAGCTCCACAAAGCACAGTCACAGGCAGGGCAGCTCTTCTTCCTCAGCTCTTCAGCTCTCATCCAGGCAGAGGTTCCTCTTGTTTCCAGAAGTGTTTCTAAAGTCTGTGGTTTTGGGTGCCCTTCTTATACCCAATTTCTTCTTTGAAGTAGGCCTACTTCAAAGTAAAGTCTCTTTTGAATGTGAAATCCTGACTTGCCCGGGCAGGCCCCAGACACTCACCAGCGGGTTGGAGACTGCATTGTGTGAGGGCAGGCACAGCCTTTCAGGTGGGAGTGAGCACTCCTCCCCCCACTGCTAGCACAGATGGCTCATCAATCAATCAATCAATCAATCAATCAAAAGAATTTATAGAGTGTGCTACTCACCCGTGAGGGTCTCAAGGCACTGGGGGGGGATTAAGGGGGGTAGGGAGGGTCATTGTTCAAACAACCATGTCTTGAGGTTCTTTCTGAAGAGCAGGAGGTCTTTGGTTTTGCGAAGGTTGGTGGGGAGTGAGTTCCAGGTTTTGGGGGCAAGGTAGGAGAAGGACCTGCCTCAGGATATGCAGGCTACACCCCAGCTCCCTTTATGTCACTGTCTAGTGTGAGGTGCAACCAGCCCAACTGTCAAACTGACCCAGACAGGGAATCCACAAACAGGCAGAGTCACAGAAATGGTATAAGCAAGAAAATACCCACATTCTAAAAGTAGCATTTTCAAACACACAATCTTAAAATCAACTTTACGAAAATATGTATTTTTAAATTGTGAGCTCAGAGACCCCAAACTCCACATGTCCATCTGCTCCCAAAGGGAATCTACACTTTAATCAGATTTAAAGTTAGCCCCTATGTTAACCTTTGAGAGGGACAGGCCTTGCAACAGTGGAAAACGAATTTAGCAATATTTCACTGTCAGGACATATAAAACATTACTATTTGTCCTACCGGAACCATACACTGCACCCTGCCCTTGGGGCTACCTAGGGCCTACATTAGAGGTGTCTGACATATAAGAAAAGGGGAGGCTTAGGCCTGGCAAGTGGGTTCACTTGCCAAGTCGAATTTACAGTTAAAACTGCACACACAGACACTGCAGTGGCAGGTCTGAGAAATGATTACAGAGCTACTTTTGTGGGTGGCACAACCAGTGCTGCAGGCCCACTAGTAGCATTTGATTTACAGACCCTGGCACCTCTAATGCACTTTACTAGGGGCTTACTAGTAAACCAAATGTGCCAATCCTGGATGAGCCAATTACATACACATTTTGTAAAGGAGCACTTGCACTTTAGAACTGGTTAGCAGTGGTAAAGTGCCCAGAGTAACAAAAACACCAAAATCAGACTCCAGCACACACCAGCAACCTGCCAGAGGCAAAATGTTATGGGAAACCAAGTCAAGGATAAAAAGTCTAACACTTTAGGAATATGAGAATAGCTGTGGGTTGTTCTTATCTCAGCTCAAGGGGCTGTAACAGGAAAATTTGACTGTGGTGTCTTAAGTTGGTGATTTATTACAGACAACCAACTAGAAGAATATATCCTTGCAAAACTTGCAAAAGCGGGGCAGAAAGTAAACTTTAAATATTCAAAAATATGTTTGTAAAATGCAATCTACCACCGTTTTGATCGAAAACTGTGGAACACTAGAATCTCCAAAACACTCTCCAACAACCTAAAATCATTATTTGAAATTTTCAAATTATGGTCGAATATAGCTCAGAAATTATGCAGAGAATGAAGCCACTCTTCAAACCAATTAACCCTATATTCGTAATGAAAGATTTAGTTCAAGCACATACTTCCATTTTAGAAAATTGCAAATAAACATGATTACAGATACGTTTTTACAAGTAGGGGCCAACAAATACAATTTGGTGATAATATTAGATCTTAGACAAGCTTGAATTACCTACAGTTATCCTTAAAGAAGACTGCAATCCCCTAGATGCCAAATCATACAGGCTGCTCGCTGTGTTGAATTTTGAATGTAACATTCTAGGCAAAATTACTGCATATCATCTGCTTCCCTACCTGCCAGGCATGGTTCACCCTGATCAGCGTGGCTATGTGCAGGACAGAAATACTTGGGTGAATTTCACGAGACTATTCTGTATTATGGGCTTTGCACAGTCACACCCCAGACCACTAGTTGTGTCTCTCTTGGCATTGAAAAGGTCTTTGATACACTCTTATGGCCTGATCTGTTCATAGTTCTGTTAATATTGAAATAGTCGATGTTGATACATTCACGTATAAGAACGAAGGCGCATCACCACTATTCGATTCCCCTGTCATGAACTCTCCATCATCCCAAGCACGAAGATATGTGGTCAGGCAGGCTCTGATACCAAGCCTCAAGTCACTCAAAGACAGGTGGGGTGTTGTGTAGCCGTCAGGCAAATGCCCAAACAGGAAACTTAGATTAGATACCACAGATAGGCACAACAACACTACAATGGTCCCAGGAGATTGGCCCCAATAAAACAAACATGGCCCGACGGGTGCATACATTCCCCCAAACACCATAAAGTTAGATGCCACTAAACTTGGAACACTTAACCAATCAGCACACAGCACGCAAAGCAACACACAGCGACATGCGCACCTCAGGCTGGACAGCTGGCCCACATTATGTCCAGACAAGGTTGAGGCCCACCTGCATTTGTTATCCGGACCCTATTTATGACTCCATGACAACTGTTCGCATTCTTAACCAAGAAAGGAATGTTTTAATTATTTTATGCCTGTTAGAGAAATGCATGAAACTCAAATGCAAACTAATGTTTTTTGAGAGACAGTCCTCAGACCCCAGTTCTGTAATTGCTCTCCCGGCCGTAATGTTTAATTAAACAAGTCATTCCTGTTTTGCCAAATGCATCTTGTCTTCTGTTTTAATGGTAAATTCACATAGCACAATAGTTCTGACTAGAAATAGCCTATGCTGGATCTGATTGTTGTATACTGAGCCTCTGGTAAGGGTGTGCAATGGCAAGATACTCTGATCAGTGGCAAAACAGGAGCAAACCTAGACAGTGATGCCCTCTTTCTTCTATACTATTTGTCTTAGCTATAGGGTCCCTAGCTTGTCTACTCTAAACCCACAGCCAGGACTGAGGAATACTTGTAGGGTGTAGGCACTACATTGCTGCATGGTATCCTGTTTTTTCTTAGCGCTCTCTTGGTCTGTGTTAGACCTGGCATCCTTATGGTGATCTTACCCCAGACTTATCACCTTTCACCTACTGATTTCGATGTATCTTTTTGTTGGCCTTAGGGCTCTCAGCACTTTAACACTGCTAATAACTGCTAAAGTGCATGTGTTTCTCCCCTAAACATGGTAACATTAGTGTATCCACAGTTGGCATATTTAGCTTACTTGTAAGTCCCTTGTAAAGTGGTATACCATATAATCAGGGCCTGTAAATTAAATGCTATTAGTAGGCCCACAGCACTGATTGTGCCTTCCACTTAACTAGCCCTGTACACATGTCTCAAGCCTACCACTGCAGAGCCTGTGGGTGCAGTTCACTGGCATTTTGAGCTGCCATTTAAAACCTCTTGCAAGCATTAAACTCCACTTTTCTTAACTATAAGCCGCCTCTCAGGTAGACCCTAAGTAGTCCAGAGGGCAGAGTGGCATGTAAATAAAAGGCAGGACATGTGCCTTTAAGTTTTGCATGTCCTGGTAATAAAAAATTCCCAGAGTCGTGTTTCATTTCTGCAAGGCCTGCTCTTCTCATAGGCCAGCACTGGGAGTTCCTTAAAATACCTTTAAGCTTCAATTCCTGATCAGAAAGGAGTAGCTGAATCATGTTTGGTATAATTGGAATAGTAATGATAAATCCTCCTTGCTGGTAAAGTTAGATTTTTTATTACTTTCTTCGAAATGACACTTCTAGAAAGTGACACGAAAGGATAATAGACGGAATGTTGAAACTTTTCAAATACTCATCCCCAGTCACAGATCTGGGTTTAATCCATTGTTCTTTTTCTTACCATGCCTCCACAGGTTCCCCCCATCCATATGCAAATCAGTCTTGACCCTGTTCCCCATGGGAAGAGTCCAGGCTGAACTGCCAGGCAAGGCCCTCTTTGGACGGGAAACAAGCATCCTAGGACCGGTTTCAGGGTATTACCCTTTGCCAGCCAGGCTAGCTTGAATTCAGTGGCACAGTGAACAAGGGACCCACGTCTGGGCATACCCTTCCCACTTAGGGCACTTTTAGCAACAAAAAAGGATGATTGACGGAGGATGATCTCTGACCTCCTGAAATCAAATCACTACTGGGATACAGAAGTAGGTTTTGCAGCTGAAAACTCTATAAAGTGATGCATCGCCCTGAGTGCAGCCGAAAAATCAATGCACTGTCCCACGGAAACAACGCATTGGTCCGAGCGTCACAGAAAAATCAAAGCATTGCATCCCTGTCAACGACACAGTGGATCTCCAACAACAACGGCTTCACCAGGATCTGATGACGACACTGCACTGCCCACCACCAATGCATCACATCTACTTCAACAGGAGTCTGACAGCGATGCATTGCGTGTTTCCGCTGACAAAGCATTGCTCCTTTGGAGGTACAGTTTCAGGAGGCCCTGTGTGGGTTCTGTAGCAGGTTTATCGCTGTCGGCCTGGATTTTGACTTTCCACTGGTCCTTCACAACCTCAAGTAACCATTTAACCGCTGTAATATTCTATGCACTGGTTTCATATTTAATCTTTAAAAATTAATATCTCAAATTCTACAGATTGGATTGTTGTCATTTTGGTCGTGTTTTACTCAAATTAATATTCTCCATGTTTCTAAATTGGAGCTATTTGATGTGTTTTTAGTGTGTTACTGTATTTTTTAGTGTTGAGAAAAAACTTTACACATAGCCTCTTAATTTAAGCCTGACTGCTCTGTGCCAAGCTACAAGAGGGTGAGCACAGGTTAATTTAGGGAGTGTAATTTACTTACCCTGACTAGGATTGTGGTCCCTACTTGGACAGGGTGCAAACCTTTGCCAACTAGAGACCTAGGGCCAGATGTAGCCACCGTTTTGCATGGCGCAAACCTCAAAATTCACAGTTTGCGCCATGCAAAACGGGCATCGCGATGCACATTTCCATTTTGCAAGTCGGTACCGACTTGCAAAATGGGAATGCGACTCACAAATAGGAAGGGGCGTGTTCCCTTCCTAGGTCGCAAAGCAATTCGCAGTTAGCACCCATGTGAAGTGGGTGCTAACTCATTCACAAAAGGGAATGTCGCCTAAAATATTTTTTCAGAGCAGGCAGTGGTCCAATGCCTACCCTGAAAAAATTAAACCAAATGGTTTCCTTTAAGGAAAACGGGCTGCAATACAAAAAAAAAAAAACTGCTTTATTAAATAGTTTTGCGACCCCCTTGCGACTCGCAGATGGTGTCATGGACACCATTCTGCATATGATTTTGCGACTCGCAAATTGCGAGTCGCTCCGACTCGCAATTTGTGAGTCGCAAAATCAAATCTACCTACATCTGGCCCCTAATTTTCAACAGTCTGTGTGACCCACATCATGTCATTGTTTATGTACTTTAGCAGTGTTTTCAGGTCCTTGGGTTACTTGGAACAAATCCTCTGTTTCCTCTTATTGACCTCTCAGACCCCAAAGCCATAGTTTGATGGCCCACTAAAATGATAAACAGATACGTTCAGCTATCTGGGAGTTCAAGTTCACACTGATGATAAATTCTAGGAGAAAATCTAAATAAATGTCTTAATGGTATGCAGCAGTCTCTCTCATTCTGTATTGAGCTCCACCTGTCTCTGATGGGCCAAGAAGCCATTTTTTAAATTAGCATACTTAGTGGGTTGATATTCTTCTATATGGCTGGCTACTTGTTCTACACTAATGGTTTTTCAGGCAATTCAATCCATTCTCTTAGAGCTGATTTTTTGTGTTGGCAAGAAGCACATTTTCATAGATAATTCTATGGGACACTGGATAGGGTAGGAATGGAGGTCCCCAATTTAGAAATATATTATTTAGCGGCACCAGAGCTCTCACGATGGCTGACCATAGACAGAGACCCTGAAGAATTGACCACTGCATTATGTGTTGCGGAAACTGATTTACTACAAGAGGTACTCAATATAAAGCTTAGCACCCTAGGTCCTAGGGTAATCTCCACGTTTAAGGTCTACTGGGCTAGATATATGAAGGAGGTGGGGAACCAAATCCTATAGTTGTGAGGCCTGCCCTCCTGGTCTTGTCCCATCCTAGTGACTATTGCCATGTATCATAATGTTGCAACTTGGATGAGTTTTGAGTTGACCACGATGGGAGATCTGTACACAAACGTCAGGTTAACTTCATTTGAAGGACAAGATGAATTTGGTCTTGGCATCTGACACTTTTGTACATGTAAAGATCTCATGTTGCAATTAGACACAGCTCGGGGAGAAAGGGATTGAGATCCCAGAATCTACTGTTCTGACTGTCCTTTTATGAACGGTCCATTTTAAGGCAGTTGCATTCTTCATGGCACTGGGCCTACTTTGTATAAACCTACCATTACTTTGAGATGGACATGAGAACAAAATATGGGTGTTGAGGCTGTCTGAGAAGGAATGTTCATGCACCAAAATATACAAAGACTGTAAATTGGAACCCTTGCTTCAAATAAACTCAGTTTAATTAATTGTATTACACCTTTCTTGTGCCCACGTTTGTCCAGAATGTACTCTGGGTCTCCAGATGCGTGCCCCAGATCGGAGAGCACAGATTCTTTCCATATGGTGTAACAATGTCCTTGCATTCAAACATACTGGACTACACTGGTCAACAATATCTATAAAGTAACAGGGAGAAACCTGCTGCTTAATATGGTGACCTATTTATTGGAATTATTTAGTAGACCAGCAAAAGCCATCTAAAATCTAGATTTAGCTTTAATGTTTGGTAATCTTTGTGTTGCAAGGAAATGGAAGGCACCTGCGATGGCCATTTGGTTGAGATAACTGGCAAAATAGACCATGGCAGAGGTAAATGTTTTGACTCTTTTTCAGAGATAGAGGAGGATAATTACTGTTGTCCAGGAATGGGACATGATCCTGTTAACCCTCCAATCCAAAAAGAATTATAACCCCCCTGAAGTCACTTTGTTATACAGGAGTACTTTCACTGCATTAGGCCAAGTAATAAAGACTAACCCTGTTACATTATTGAACATGCAGAGATACCGTTGAATTAGCCAGATGCCTGTATATAGTTTTCACCTTTTTATGCAGCCAAGGACTCAGTTATATTATGTATTGAATTGGAATATTGGCGTTGATCCCTGTACAATTGCAACTTGTCTGTACTGTATTCTCTCTCTAAATGTGTTCAATTGAGGGGTGTGACCCGCAAGGACATGGAGTATGATGTGTGCAGATCAGCTCTGCTTCACACCCACACCTATGTACAACAGCTCCTACAACATATGCGTAATGACTGAATGTCCCTCTGATGTGACTAGATCGAACATATAGAAAGAGCCCTGGTGTCCAACCAGATATACTCACAACGGCCAACTCTTTGACAAAAACGAAGATAAAATGACTTGTGCTCAGTTACTGTCTGATATCATCCTCAAGAGCCACAAGCTAATATTCTACAATCACTCAGCAGCGACAGCCCAAAACATTGAATGAAAGCAAAATCAGTCCACCTAGGAATACGTGACATTCCTTATCTGATAGTGGTCTGAAAATATTATAGACATGGGGTCACAACACCAAAAGGGACCCTTTAGATCCAAACTTTCACCAGTGACCACCAACACAAGAACAGCCCGAGAAAAAACTGGAGGAGGCTTTTGCCACAAACAGTACACAGTGAAGAGATAGGATTAACATCATCCCCTCTTCCCATAAAAATAGAACATACACAACAGGTAGCCATAAAGGAAGTGGAAAAAGTGAGAGCCACAAACTCAGCCCCCCTCTGATTGGACAACCCCCTGTGGGTTCGCCTCAGGTGCCCTACTGGAAGCCATTTTGACACCAAAGGGCAAGTCAGTTCACATGTCGGTGATGGAGGGATCTACATGCAGTGAACAGAGGGGGTTTGCTGGTCAAGGTACCTGTAGGAAGCTGAGGAAATTAATTCTGTCACAATACACTAATGTTGTTTTATGGTTGTTTTGTTATGTTAGATTATTTAAGGGAGAGGTAAAAGGTGGGGACAAACTTGGTCATCCTAAGCCCAATTAACAATGTTTCTAACACTGAGGGAGTTCACAACACAATGAAGGTCACTAGTTTCACTACTGCAGTCATAGATATTATAACTAACATTATCTTCCACCCATATGTTAGGGTTTGTACACAGCAAAGAGCATGTCCCCTCTCACTGCACTAGTGGGTTCTGTAATAGCTCCCTTTTAAACTTACTATTGAAAGCCTTTCTTGTTATCTCACCTTCCCCCCCCCCCTAGGCTTCTGTGTATGTTGTTTAATGTGCTGTTTTGTTTACACATTGGGCCTTGCTTTTACCAAGGCTTCTTTAAAACACTCCTCCCTAGGCCATGTGTTAATCCAACTCATTTGCATAATAACTGAAACTCTGCACACCTTTCAAGAACATGTGCAGCATGTGAGGACCACACCCAGCTCTTCAAACCACACCCAGCTCTGCACACCTTCCAAGAACATGTGCAGCATGTGAGGACCACACCCAGCCCTTCAAACCACACCCAGCCCTGTCTATAAAAGGCATCCCCCGAGCCTCACCCAGTGCTTGTGCTCGTCTACCTCCCGCTTACCTGAGAACAGATCCCTCGGCGCTGGCACTCCTGCTCTTTACAGACTTTCATTGACTTCAATGGGCGCAGCTTCTGGCTCTTCCTTCTTCCGGTTTCCGGTTCCTCCTTCCTTCAGCCTCTCTCCTATGAGTAACCTGCAAAAGAGAAAGAAGACAAGGTTAGACTGATCAGTATCTCTTGCCAGCAACAAGTAAGTGCAAAACCTTTTATTACCTGAAAGAACTTTGACAACAATTTCTGGATTCGTGTATAGACAATTTGAAACGAAATACCTTCCACGAACATTGTGATTCAAACTCTTTGTTACAAGAATATTTTGCAGAACTTTGTGAAGCAAACATTGTTTTTTCTCATGGAACTTTTAAGAATCGAACAGTGGAAACCATTAACAGCAAGGCAAACAGTAAATCATGGACTTGCACAAATTACATGCTGTATTTTGATTTAAAAGTACAGTATTTGTTTTATAAAAGATTCTGGAAATATGGGAAAAAAGTTTTACAGTAATAGAAAACACATCCCAGAGCAGTAACACATTCCAAACCTGGAAACTAGAGACCAGGATCCAAGAGGTACTTTTAGAAGAGAATTTCTAATAAATAGAGGGATAGTCAGGAACCCATTTAGGAATAGGTTGCACTTATCTGTTCTTTGTTTATGTTTCACTAGGCACCAGTTTCTACAGAAGTCAGAAAGGGCCGCAGATTTGTGCAGCACTTCAACAGTGGAAACGCAAGAACGGTGTTGTCTCTCTTTTTTTTATTTTATCCACTTCCCCCCTTCCCTTGAGCTTCTGTTCTTAGTGCACTGTTTTAAAAACTAGTGTGCTGGAACAAGCAGTTTCAGGGTGGGGTCGGATTGTCTTCAACCTCCATCAGAACTGAACAAGAACTCAGGTGAGCTGGGCTTTGACACCATATGCTCAAGATTAGAAGCTTGAATGTGAGGGGCTGTTAGAAATTGGTTCTCTAGTTGACAGTGGATTGCACTCCGTCCAAGTAGGGACCACAAACTTAGTCAGGGCAAGCAAGATACACACTAAAAGTTTACCTGTGCTCACCCTCTGATAGTTTGGCCCAGAGCAGTCAGGTTAATCTAACGAGGCAATGTGCAAAGTATTTGTGCGTACACACAGTAACAAAGTGAAAATACCACAAAAGGACTCACACCAGTTTAGGCAAATAGCCAACGTTATCTGAGTCAAACAAGACTGAAACAACAAAAAACAAACATACGCAAGTCAAGTTAGGAATGTGGGAAAATCCAAAAGTGCAGTCCAACTGTGATGGAGCACGGGCTGGGTACAGGAGTCATGCAAACCTGCTGACAGTTCCTTTGTTGTATCGATGCTCTGTGATGATACATTGATTCAGAGGAGGGAATGTGTTGTGCTGACAGGCAATGCATTGTTTCCTGATTGGGCAATGTTGTTGATGTGTCAATGTCCACAAGCGATGAGTACTGGTTCCAATGCATTAGTGCTTTGTTGGCCATGCTGGGGCTGCATTGTAACTGGGGGGTCATTGCGTCGCGCAGTCAGTGAGCGGTGTTCGCAGCTTCAGTAGAGCAGCAGCAAATCAGCGTTTCTGCAGTGGGATGTGTCAGTTCCAAGTGACGCGCCGGTGCAGTTGCATCAGGTCTTAGGTTGCAGCATCACACTCACCCCCAGGGGCCCAGGACTGGATTTGACACCATTTGGCAGAGCAGGACTCATAGGATAGGAGCCCAGGTGCACAGAATGGTTAAAGTAAGAAAAAGCCACTTTCTAAAAGTGACATTTACAGACCTGCAATTTAAAAACCAACTTTACCAAAAGATGTTTTTTATGTATTTTTAAATTTTGAGTCCAGAGACACCAAAGTAAATTTTTCTGTCTTTTTCCACTTGGAATTTACATTAAGAAGATGTTCCAAGGTAACCCCAATGTTAGCCTATGGGAGAGATAGTCCTTGCAATAGTGACAAACAAATTTAAGAGTTTTTCACTACCTGGACTTGTTAAACTTAAAAGTACATGTCCAACTTTTGAAATACACTGCAACCTTCCCTTGGTGCTAACTATGGCCTAAATTAGGGGTGACTTACATGTGATTCAAAAGGAAGGTTTGGGTCTGGTGAGTGGGTACACCTGCCAGGTCAAAATAACAGTTTAAACTGCACATGTATGGTCTGCAATGGCAGATCTAAGACATGTTTGAAAGGCTACCGTAGTAGGTGGCACAACCAGCTCTGCAGGCCCCCTAGCAGCATTAGACTTACTGGCCCTGGGCACACATAGTGCTCTTTACTAGGGACTCAATAGTAGATCAACTGTGCCAATTGTGGAGAAGCTAATGTTACCTTGTTTTAGACGCAGAGCACAGGCTCTTTAGCACTGGATAGCAGTGGTAAAGTGCAGAGTGTCCTAACGCCATCAAAAAAAGGGTCAGGAAAAGAGGAGGAGGAAGGCCAAGAATCTGGGGATGACCCTACAGAAATGGACCATTTCCAACAGGGGGCATAAATCCCCTGCCAAGAGAAAGATTATTCTTAACCTTTCAGAACAATCAAGAGAAGACAAATGTTTTCTTTAGGAGGCAGACTTCTTGCCTAGAAATACATGTAGGCTCAAATCTAATTTTTCCCGAAACAGTTCTTTGCCTTGACAAATAAAAAATGTGCAGAATTAGCAATCCTGTGCACTAGAGACTTTATGGATGAAATTCTTAAAGTGCATCAAGAAAAGAAAGGAACACACTAGATGCAACAGTCCTGGCGCTCCAGGAATCCTTCTTGAAGGCGATTATCTCAAAGATGTAACAGTATACAATGGGTGACCTATTGGTGGGTAGGCACATGAATATTGTCACAGACAGCACGACTGATAGGGCAACTATGCGCCAAAGTTCTTTTGGGCCAGTCTATGCCCAATTCAGAAAATGGTTACAGAATGTTGAGTTGATTGGTGGATGGCAGATGGCGGGAGCTCACAAGGGCAATGGGTGAATTTACCTTCCATTCTGCAGCACACAAATCTTATGCCCGTCTAGATCACTTTCTAGTGAAGGTTAGATGGATGGGGTCTCTCATGCAGATAGAGATACAGCAGATTGCTCTGTCAGATTATGCTCCCATTACACTAACAGCTGCCTTGCAGGGCGGCAATCATAGTCACTCACTATGACGCATTAATGAATACCTCTTGGGAGATAATGCTAAAATGACTGAGACTGAAGAAGAAATTGAGTCCTTTTTGTTAAATGATGACACTTCGGAAGTGACCATTAACACTCTTTGAGACTATTTCAAGGCCTACCGAAGGGGTATCTTTGTTGCACAAGCATCCATGTATAAGAAGCTCAGAGCAGATAAGTGAAGTGGGTTGGAAGACCCCCTTTGGGAGGCCACATAACACCACCAACAATCCCCTTCAAATAATAACTGGCATAAAGTAATTGTAGCCAGGTCTCAGCTCTGAGCAGTAGACTGGGACACAGTGGAGTTTGGCTCTCTGCTCCAAACAAAGGTTCTATTCTCTATCAAGTAAAGCAGGTTAATTGCTGGGAGCAGAACTACGAGTCTGAACAAACTTAGAAATAGTTCGAAAGAGTCTCTCTCCTTAGGGCATACTGGTTCAAGAACGTGCAGAAACATTAGACTCTTTTAGGGAATTCTATCAGCATCTATATTTTAAGCAACCAGCTGATCCGGTTAGGGCCTCTCTGAACCTGGAAAACCAATCTTGAAGATACCATACCACACACCTGGCATTAGTCCTTGGATGACCTCATGCCGATAGAAGAGGGAATTGAGGCTATCAAGTCAATTAAGCCTGGAAAAGCGTCATGCGTTGACAGCTATAGAACCATTTTTATAAGCTTTCTGTCAGAAATTAGCTCCAATAAGTGAAACCTGCCTATTCACAGAAAATGTGTCTAAAGCAGTGGTAACCATGATCCTCAAGTCAGAGGAAGGCCCACACACAACGTGCCCCCTAGGGGCTTCTCCTATTATTGATCATTGATGTAAAACTACTTATTGGGACCCTAGCAGCCAGACCAGCTTCCCTGCTTCCAGATATCATGATACCTAAACAGGTTGGTTTTATTTCAGGCGGGCAAAGTGGAGGTAATATTAAGAACATACTTCATATTTTAGAGAATGCTCAGAGTAAATCCAGGAATATTTGCCTGCTGACCTTGAAAACGTGTTTAATGTGGTGGACTGGACATACATGAGAACATTATTTTACAAATTAGGTCTAATACCATACTTTTTACATGATAGAAAACATCGAGATTGAGAATCAGAGTATACAGAATGCTATAACAACCAATCTTGATATAGTAAGTCTCAAGGCCCGCTATCAATGCTCATTTTTGAATTCACATTGCCATACCTCCCATTGCCAACCCATCCCCAATGTAATAAGAAATAGGAAAAACATAAAAGCGTAACAATTGATAAAGATGCTTTTAAACTAGCAGTGTTTGCTGACACTGTTCTGCCCTCTTTAAAGGATCCCCTTGAGTCTGTCTCACAGTTATTTAAGTATCTAGAGCAGTGGTTCCCAATCTTTTGACTTCTGTGGACCCCCACCTTATCAGTACTGGAACCCAGGGACCCCCACTGAATCACTATGGAATCTGGGGACACACACTGAGTCATTACTGAAAGCTAGGGGCCTAATCTGTTAAAATTGGTTCATTACTTATTACATTGTCAAAGCAGCCGTGGACCCCCCGAGGTGGCTTTGTGGACCCCCTGGGACCCACGGACCACAGGTTGGGAACCACTGATCTAGAGGAATTCCGAATGATTTCCATCTTTAAAATTAACATAATCAAAGCCACTCCTCCTTCACCTTTTCTCAGGCCGATTAGATCAACTACAATGGCTCATCCCTAGCTCCTGGGCATCAAATAGGATCAAATAGTTAGGGATAAAAATTGGTCGCATCACCTCACAAGTGGTGGTCATGAACTATTCCTCACTTATCAAAGACCTGAAATGGGATCTACAATGATGCTAAACCATGCAGTTTTCATTATTGGAGAGAAATGTGGTAATAAAGATGCGGGTCCTTCCCAAGATCCTTTATTAATCCCAAACAATAGCACCACCGACACTATGATACTATGATACTCAAACAGCTTCAGCACTTAATCAACCGCTTCAAATGGTGAAACAAAACTCCACATGTAGCAAGCAGGATACATTATAGGCCAGTATTGCGAGGCAGCCTAGCAGTCCTGCACGTTATGCCTCATTTCCAAACTATGTAATTGTGATTTCTTACAGAATGGGAGGAAAAAGAATCATCAACTTAGTGGTGTTTTATTGAACATCTTCTAGATGGCACACAATTGTGGCAGTTTCCCTGGCTCAAGAAATCACAATTAAGCTGAGGACTATATTCCTCCCATGTCACTAGGTTTACCCTAAGGATTTGGACTATATATGAGGGAGAGCTTTACCACCTTTCCATTGTCCTGTACACCTATCTCATATATTTCAGAATTCATACCTGCCCTAAGCCCTCCACACCTCAAAGTATGGCAAGAGAATAAATGTCTCATGGTGGACTGTTTGTGTGCTAACCTCTTGATTATTTCTTTTGAACACCATAACCGACACTTTGATCCCCTTGAGTCCAAGACAATTTCCTGCACTCAGTATTTGTCACTGGGTGCTCCATCTGTCGATGAAGGAGGGGATCTCGAGGTTGCTGATGGGCCTGGAAAAGTGGTCTAAAAATAGGCACCATGAGAAAGCCCTAATGTCCACCCTACACACATTTCTTACTGACAAGACCTATAGTCCTAAGACACCAGGGCAAAAAGATGGAAAGGGAGCTTGGGCATAAACTTTCCCCAAACGAATGGGGCAAGGTCTTTGATAGCGCCAGCTCATTAGCTATTGATGCCTGCTAGCATGAAACACAATACAATTTACTCACCTACTGGTATTGAGCTCCTAAAAGGAATGCCAAATGGAGAGCTCCAAACAACAATAGGTGCTGAAGGGGTTGTGGGATGATGGACTGCTTATCACACCGTTTGTAGCACTTCCCCAAATTGGGGAAATACTGGGATGTGGTAATAAATTGATTGGATAGAGTATTCGAAACCCGATTTCGTGGAGTCCTTTATACTTTTGGGTTGTCCTTATTCATTGCAAAGATTTCCAAAAACATTCAGAGACAAATGATTAGCAATAGCCACAGTAGCAGGGCCTGAATGTCTCCTCACACTTTTGGGGAAAAAAAACACTCCTACCTTCTGTACTTCATTAGAATGTTTTTGAGAAATCCTAGCCACGGAAAAAAATGCCTTAGTAATAGAAAGAAAATCAAAATCTCACAAAGTAGATTGGAAACCATTTATCTGAATCCTGGCCCATGAGTACCAAATACCTTAAGACAATGAGAATCATCCCAGATAAGATACTGCCTTAATAAGATTCATAGAGCCTTCACTGATATAATCTGTATATCTACATATATATCATTTTCTTGCCTTAGCCATTTGGTGCATGCAACCTGTCTCTGGGTCACATGTCTGGGTGTAGTTGATAGTTGGGCTTTGTGTATTCCGCCTAGACAGCCACACACAATGGGGAGCTTAGATGAGACTGGATGGGGGTATCACTGGCTGGATGGGAGGGAGGAATTGGGCCCTGCCCCACTTACACTTGATTAGGCTGTGTCCTGTTTCCACACAAAGGGCTGCATACCCCCTGTAGTTAGGCTGGAGCCAGGTCCACAAAGAGGAAGGCAGGGCAGCTGGGCATTTTGAAAGGCCCTCTGCCGAAGCTCATGCCTTTTCTCCAGTTCAAAGGCATAACTGGGTATATTTTTCTGGCCCTCACGCACCACCACTCCAGTACACCTCTGGACCTGTGGATACTCTGCCCGGAAGAAGGACTTATGTGCTGCTGAAAGATTGCAACTCTGCTGGACTGCGGCTCTGAAGGCATTGCTACTCTGCTGTGCTGACCTGCTGCCCTCTTGCTTGGGTGAGAAGATCTGGACCTATATCTTTTGAACCCAGAGTGATTCCAAGGGCTAGATGGCTTGGTTCCTGATCTGAAGCCTCAGGGACACAGCAGGCTTCCAATAACCTTGAACCTGGACTCTACCATCTGTGAGCCTACACTGCCAATTGGTTCCACCCCAGTCCAGGTCCCTTGCAACTGGGACTAATGTGCTTGCCAGCCTCTGTGGATTCAGCAGAACCAATGCATCTCCTCTGCTGCTCTACACAACCCAAGCAGCACCTACATATCTCTGCTGCTGCGTGGATTGGACCCATTGCAATGACCCACATCACATCTGCAGCCTGAAACGCCTTTTAACTGATACTTCGCTGTGCATCCTTGGTGCAGGCCCTTGCGTCCCCCATCAACAGCAGCCTCAATGACGACGCCAGACTTCACATCACAGCCTCACAGCTCTCCAGAACGACTCATTGCCCCGACTGCAGTAATCCTCAGTCACAATGCAGGCCCTTGCATACCATAACCAATGCATTGCTTCAGCTGCACCACGCATCCTCTAAGTGGATCCTCACAATGCTCCACAAATCAGGATTTAAGGTGCTTTGTTCAGCAAGCCTAACTGTGTTCCTTTAGCTGGCCTGCGCTCCATCATGTTGGCCTGAACTAGTGACTTGTCCCAGGCCAGAGTGACAAGATATCCACAGTTGGCTCTTTGTGGACGCTATTTTCACTAAGAACCTTAAAACTGAACAGTTCCATATTTACTGTTTGGATTCTCTGCCATTTTAGTCCTGTTTTATGTTAGAAATGGGGTATTTGGTTGGCAGTCAGGTTACCCCCTGTCCAATCAAGGACCCTCACTCTAGTCAGGGTAAAGGAGAATCACCCTCAGCTAACCCCTGCTTACCCCCTTGATAGCTTGGCAGAGCAGTAGGCTTAACTTCTGAGTGCTAGGTGTAACGTATTTGTACCAACCCACACAGTAACTTAATGAAAACACTACAAGATGACACAACACAGGTTTAGAAAAATAGGAAATATTTATCTAAACAAAACAAGACCAAAATGACAAAATCCACAATACACAAGACAACTTTTCACTGAAAATGCAAAAAGAGTCTTCATGTAATTTTCAACACACACTAACACTGTTAGCGTGAAAATGTGCCTTGGGCGTGTCAAAAATAACCCCGCTCGGGTGAGTGTGTGTCAAAAAGGGCTTGCAATGCACCGATTTTACTCATGAGTGAGACGTTGTGTCATTTCTACTTTTGTCAGATCAGCGTGCAGTGTTTCTTCTCTCCGCAGGAGAGTGATGCATCGATCCGGTCAGCACTCTTGGGTCCGGGCAGGCCTTGCGTCATTTTTGCACGTCCAGCGTTGTTTGCATCGGAAATCCAGCCGCGCGATGATCCAAAAATCATGCAGCACGGGTTGCGATCTCACCAGCCTCCGTCAGCGATGCTGTGCGTCATTTCTTCAGCCCCGGGCGATCTTCGGGTCGCGTTGCAGACGAGGAGTCGATTTTCAGCCGCGATGCCTGTG
This sequence comes from Pleurodeles waltl, assembly GCF_031143425.1. NCBI lineage: Eukaryota > Metazoa > Chordata > Amphibia > Caudata > Salamandridae > Pleurodeles > Pleurodeles waltl. The sequence continues at coordinate 979,898,887 of NC_090442.1, forward strand.
GCGCATCGATTTTTCAGCCGCAGATAGGAGTCGCATTGATGTTTTCCCCACAAAACGTTCTGTGCGTGGAATTCTTCCACTTAGGCTGCCAGCTTCTCCTTCCAGGGTCCCAGGAACTGGATGGGCACCACTTGGCAGGGTAGGAATCTCTCCAGAGACTCCAGGTGCTGGCAGAGAGAAGTCTTTGCTGTCCCTCAGACTTCAAACAACAGGAGGCAAGCTCTAAACCAAGCCCTTGGAGAGTTCTTCACAAGATGGAAGATACACAAAGTCCAGTCTTTGCCCTCTTACTCTGGCAGAAGCAGCAACTGCAGGATAGCTCCACAAAGCTCAGTCACAGGCAGGGCAGCTCTTCTTCCTCAGCTCTTCAGCTCTTCTCCAGGCAGAGGTTCCTCTTGGCTTCCTGAAGTGTTCTAAAGTCTGTGGTTTTGGGTGCCCTTCTTATACCCAACTTCTCCTTTGAAGTAGGCCTACTTCAAAGCAAAGTCTCTCTTGAATGTGAAATCCTGCCTTGCCCAGGCCAGGACCCAAACACTCACCAGAGGGTTGGAGAGTGCATTGTGTGAGGGCAGGCACCGCCCTTTCAGGTGTGGGTGACCACTCCTTCCCTCCCTCCTAGCACAGATGGCTCATCAGGAAATGCAGACTACACCCCAGCTCCCTTTGTGTCACTATCTAGTGTGAGGTGCAACCAGCCCAACTGTCAAACTGACCCAGACAGGGAATCCACAAACAGGTAGAGTCACAGAAATGGTATAAGCAAGAAAATGCCCACTTTCTAAAAGTGGTATTTTCAAACACACAATCTTAAAATCAACTTTACTTAAAAATGTATTTTTAAATTGTGAGCTCAGAGACCCCAAACTCCCAAAGGGAATCTACACTTTAATCAGATTTAAAGGTAGCCCACATGTTAACCTATGAGAGGGACAGGCCTTGCAACAGTGAAAAAAATTTAGTAATATTTCACTGATAGGACATGTAAAACACATTATTATATGTCCTACCTTAACTATAAACTGCACCCTGCCCTTGGGGCTACCTAGGGCCTACCTTAGGGGTGCCTTACATGAAAGAAAAGGGAAAGTTTAGGCCTGGCAAGTGGGTACACTTGCCAAGTCAAATTTACAGTTCACACACTGCACACACAGACACTGCAGTGGCAGGTCTGAGACATGATTACAGAGCTACTTACGTGGGTGCCACAACCAGTGCTGCAGGCCCACTAGTAGCATTTGATCTATAGGCCGGGGCACCTCAAGTGGGTACACTTTCCAAGTCGAATTTACAGTTTAAGACTGCACACACAGACACTGCAGTGGCAGGTCTGACATGATTACAGAGCTACTAATGTGGGTGCCACAACCAGTGCTGCAGGCCCACTAGTAGCATTTGATCTATAGGCCCGGGCATCTCTAGTGCACTGTACTAGGGACTTACTAATAAATCGAATATGCCAATCAAGGATAAACCAATTACATACACATTTTGTATAGGAGCACTTGCACTTTAGCACTGGTTAGCAGTGGTAAAGTGCCGAGAGTAACAAAAACAGCAAAAACAGAGTCCAGCACACATCAACAACCTGGGAAACAGAGGCAAAAAGATAAGGGAGACCACGCCAAGGATGAAAAGTCTAACATTTTATTTATTAAAGATAGTACTCATTTTCTAACTTGTGATGGTGTGGGGATTCGACTTTATCACTTTTGAAATGTTGCACTAATGTTTTACACATTTCCTATAAATTAAGCCTGGCTGCTATGCCATGTGCCAAGCCTGACAGGGACTGTAGTTGCTGCTTGACTTGGGCTCATACCCCAGCAATCCAACAACCCACTTTCTCAAGGTAAGCACCAGTACCAATATTAGAAGTGACTAAAGTGTTTATAGCAAATTCCTGAGCCTTAGTTGTATGATGGTTGTATTAGGCTGCAAAGCAAATGAGTTCAGACATGCAATTTGAATACAATCTCGCATTAAGAACACAAACTTCTGTGATTATCAAAAGACAATCCCAAGAACCCCACCAGGAAAATCAATGAATGAATACCATACTGATTTCCGTGAAGAATGATCTGAACAGTCTGCAATAGGCAGGAACAGAGATAACCTGCTGCTTGTGCAGCTATAGGAGAATTTGAGCATTCTGAATTCAAAAATAAAGCATATTCCTGTGAAGCCTTTAGGAGATCGAACTGCACAAATTGCAGAGCTGAATGTGCTTCTTGTAGCCTCACTTAAAACAAAGACTTCATTCCGAACATTATTTCTTTTTTACTTCCTTTTTTGTGCACAGAGTTACAACGTAGATTTAAAACATTGGGATGCCAATTATTGTAAAGACTCACATAGTGTTTGTGAAACAAACAATTTATTAAGAAGTTGTATTGATGAAAAATGAAAACTTTCAAAATCATGAAGTATTCTAAAAGAAAAATTCAGCCAGATAGCCACTGTGAGTGAGAGAGTTAAATGTTGTGGTCATGAATAATTTCTTCCACCACAAGGGGCAACTAAGTTGCGATACTGGCTAATTGGTCAGAGGCTCTCATATGCTTGATAGTTTGGATACCATAGTTTCACTGCTATTTAAACAGATATAACATTGAGATCAGGAAATGGTTATTATACATTTAAGGTAGTACATAGTGCAACAAGTGCAACACAGAGTATAAAAATGTTTCATGTGGCTTTCCTACCAGCTTTTATTGTGAATTTAGAAAAAAATTCAACACCCATCAAATATGACAGGATTAATATTGCATTTAAAATCAAGATTAATCTAAATTTACTAAAAATGAAATAGCACTTTAGGATCATCCACACCAGATTTGAGTTACTTTACATCCAGTCTTGTTTAGCTCAGCTAACAATAATGAGTGGATTTATAATCATGATAATGATGATAAAGAAGTAAGAAAATAAGTGACTAATACACTCAGAAGATTGAAGGTGTCGTCAAGTGTGAAGACAAGACATGACCATTGAGACCAACAATTTTGTGGCATACTAATATTGAGGACAGAAGATTGAGGGGCAAAATAATGACAGGCAATTGCTTGTATGGAAGTATAATTTAACTACTCCTTACTCCACATCTACGTACCTTACATGTCAATATTTTATTTTGATATGATATCCCTGATACGCTATCCTACCGATATTATTGATTATGTATTCAGGGGCACACCATCATAATCTATAACTGTTGCATACAAAGCATAGCTGCATTAGTTTGTTAGTGGTTATGCATAATATATGGGTTGTAGAAAAAGGATGAGAAGTCATATAGGTGTCAGATATGAATACCGAATACACGAGCAAAAGACATGCTGCTTGACTGTGAACAATTTTGAAAGTAAACAAAGAAAAATGTCATCCTTTTCTAGAGTACAAATCAATGGGAATTCAAGAAGTACTATCTAAATGTACATTGTCACAAAAATATAATAAACGAGACTATGTTTGCAATAAGTTCCTAAGGCACACTTAGCTACCATGTGCAGATGGAATTGTCGATTAATTGCAATAAAATGTACTTCAAACAAATTAACTGGAGTTGGTGAGTCAGTTTATTTGCTGGCTATGATACTCCAAATCAAAACAGGATAAATACTCAGCTGTCTCTTATCGCTGTCAAAATCCACATTGATTGCCACAAAGTCACCCACTTGGAGTTAAAAATTACCTATTTGGGTTTATGTTCCTTTTATTTTGACACTCAAGGTCTGTCCACACAATATTTGTATTCTCATTATTCTTTCTGCCCACACAATATTATTTTTCTGAATATTCTGTCAGTGATCGTTCTGCAGGTTGTTGACCAGTTTGTATATGGATGCCTATCACTTTATTGCACTATTTGCATGTTTTGTGCTTATTTATGAATGTGTCCTCATATGTTCGTTTATTATACAGAATGCTAACCCACTGTTAATGTTTGTTGCAGAATAATTCCCAGACCTAAGTTCATGTCAGCATTTCAGTGGCAGTTGCCTATAAACCTGCAAGGTTATCCAGCTAAATAAACGTCTATCACACTTCTTGCTAGATTTGATAATGGTCATTATGACAGAGAGTGACATAGTATATAAGTATATAATATATTTTTCAAATGTAATTTCCACTTTAGTTTCTAATAAAATAAAAATCCAAGGTAAGATGTTTCTCAAACTGTCTCTATTGTTTATGTCAGGAATTTCGCTAACTTCCCTTTTTACCTTGCAAACATGAACTTTGAATTCACGTAGTTTATCATTAATATATTGTGTTTTAAAAACAGTGCAGCACTTTCAATGTCTTTGCAGCACTCCAGGTATTCGAGCCAACTGAAAACGCGGCCCACGAGTCCAATGTGTTCATTGCCCCATTTCAGCCCTAAGGATGGATTCCATGTTTTTATGTTCACAGACTAACTAAGGTTGGACTTTGTTGGAGGGTCACTCGAGGCAAACCCTCAATGCACAATCTGAGACTGAAACCAGAGCTCTATACAAATCAAGGCACACCTCAGCGACCGACTCAGAGCACAGGGCTACATCAAACACAACCTGCTGATGTCAATCAACTCTTTTGAAGAATAATGTCTTAAGAAGTCCAAAGAGGTTGATGATCACAGGTTCACGTTTTGAAAACAACCTCGAATTTTTTCATGCATGCAATTGTATATACAGTGAATCGAAGCACTGAGGGGCATGTTTATGAAAAAGTGACGCAATGTAACACAGCAAGTCACGTTGCTGTACAGCGCTGCGTGATATGGAAAGGGCAGGAATGTGCCGTATTTACCATGTACAGCACATTCCTGTCTTTACTCAGTTCTGGTGCACAATGTGCTGCTTAAATCCAATGCAGGGACCCTTGCGCCATGGTGAAAGGTTGTCTGTGCTGTAAACTGGATTATTTGTGTGCAGGAAGGGAGACCTTCCTGCACAAATACAATCCTCTGAGGTGTTGTCATCATCCTATGTGTGCTGCAGAATGCACCGAAACCCATGGGTGGATACGTGGAAACACCGACGCCCCACCCATGGAATGCCTTCCCAGGGTAGATTAATGCAACACATTAATTTGTGCTGCATTGCATTACTCTAGAGTTATCAGGGCTACCCAAAGTCACGCAAGGTGGCCCTGCATGGCTTGATTACCTAACTTAAGAGTTACGTCACTCTCGCTTGCATGATGGAAACGTGACGCAACTCCTAAATAGATATGTCCCACAATATTTATACATAACTAACATACTCATGCTTTTTCACTTAGCATTGCTAGTGGAGGTTTATTATCATCAGTCCAATGTTAACTGAGAGGAATGAACTACGAAATACATTCCTGCATCTAGCAACACTATTTATTTCAAAATGTCCATTATGATTTCAAGTTCCTTTTTTGTATAAACATATGAAACGAGAGCGCTGCCATTACAGGAAATTACATTTTATGACAGAACTTCAATTTGGGATAAAGCTGTAGTTCACCATGTCCAATCAGTTGTATAGAGGAACGATGAGATGTCATGATGCTTTTTCTCTCCTAATCATATCCACCCAAACTGTAAACACACCGGGTGCCATGTGAAAAAGGTTCTGTTTGTATCTTTATATTGTATTTTTCTTGGGTTATGCGGAAGGAAGCCCTTTCAGGCTGATTTTGATGGTTGATGGCCGCAACCTCTCTCTCTGGCTCCCTGCGGGTTTATGGCTTCAAGCACAGTAGGAGCAAAAGGAGAGAATGAGAGAGACAAGCAGAGCCGGCTGGTTCAAACATGTAAACATGGCTGCTTTTGGTTCCAGATCCGGCCCTGGTTAGAAGCACTTTGCCATAAAAGGAGAATATGAGTGTGAAAAAGTGTACACCGTTAACCCACTGGTGTTTGTAAAATGGTTTATTCTGCTTGTGGGTTAACAAGGTAATATGTTGATTTGAATTATACCAATTAGGTGACAGATTACAACATTTTAAACACCGAAAGGTGAATATTCTCTTTTATGGTCATGTAAAGTGGCATTTTATTATGATTCTTAGTGGTTTGGAGTTTGTGCTTTGTGGTGGCTCTTTCGGCGTCTATTTTTGAAGGAGAAAATAGAATGGATAATGTGTTTTAATGAAGCAGTTCATGACGTTCGAAATAAATGATGGCAGTTCGGAAATATGATAACGTATCTAATTAAAACCATCACATCATATAAATTGAGGTCTAAGCTTTAAGTAATTTCCAAGAACAGTTAGAGAAAACATTGCAGTTGACGCTTCAGTTACTTTATCATCTCCAATGGTTACCAAATAATTAATCCAATTATTACTAAAACGGGTAATTATTTTTCTTGCTTTATGCACAAAATTCCAGTCACGTGGGCGACAAAAAAAGAGAGTTCAGTTAATATAATTATCCCTATTACAGGTTCCTCGTTGTCGAGGACAGAAGAACTGTATCTTTTACATGACATTAGTGGCGTAGGTTGACCGCTTACTTTCAGAGAAAGAAATTAACGAAAACTAAAGGGAAAGCCCTTTCGGCTATAAAAAGATAAAGTGACAAAAGTGCAGGAAGGCACTCTGGCACACTTACAGGAAATACAGTCCTTGTACTTCCACCCAGTAGATGGAAGTTAGGGCTCGGCTCATGTGTTTGTATTTAGGAAGTCGATCATGGCATAAATGTGTGTGGGTTAATACACCATGTTTGCAACACTTTGCAGGCTACAATATCAGAGGCTACACATCAGACTATGCACAAAAAGGGGGTCTGACAAAAGTGCCAAGATCTTTAACCTAAGGTTGCCACAATAGCTATGCCTGTTTGCGATTGGTATGTTGCTTTGTTATCATCTATCCATAAACATAGATCCCTCAAAGGAATTTCCGCAAAGATCTTGGCTCTAATATGAATCACCACATTTAAGCAGAAGTGTAGCTTCCATTGGTGCAGCAGGGGCAGTGCACTGGTGCCCAGAGGTCTGATGGGACCATTCAACTCTGAATATTGCTGTATTTTACAATTCAGACAGCAGTTATGTGGCCTTTTACCTTCCTTGCACTAGGGAGGATGACACACTGGCTATGCTACTGCAATCAAATAAGTATTACTGGCTATAGTGTAATCCTCAGTCATTAATGGAGTTGCATCAAAGGCCATATGTACAGACTTGGATGAGGAGAATCCATCCTATACAGCAGAAAAAACACTGAGCCAATCTAAGATGTGGTCTACCCAAGCCTACGCCACATTTAAATTACTGTTATTTTCTAACCCCTATCTTTTCAACTGCTTCCTTCAAAATGTTTCTTTACCTTAGATAAACGTTAGCCTGAACAACCTTAACACAGTTGACTTAAATACAGCCTGCTGCCTTGAGGAAATACTTCATCATGAAAACCATGCATATGTTAGTTGTGTGGTGTTAATGGAAGCCATTGCTCTGTTTGTAGGTTGAGGGATGAACCATGAAAAACATCTAGACACTTCTGTATACCGGACAGCTTAATCTAACCTAGGACGTGAATGTCCAATGCACGTCCAAAAGGTCAGATCCATTCTAGATTTTCAGGTCACTCAATGAATATACAATTGTTGCAGTTAGAATAAAGTATGACATTTATCTTATGTGCATATCCAGAAAATCTATATGATAGGCCCCTGTGCAAGCTTTTCAAGGTTCAAAGAACACACATTTTCCTTAATTGAATATCTGCGTTGAATCAGTCATGAACAGAAAGTACTTTTTCCTCCAGCTCATAAATGATACAGATGCAGATTTTGCACCAAGAATTTTTCAGTACAAAACGCCTGGGATTCCTCTGGCATGCTTTCTGCAAATCAATCATGCAGTGAATGATGGAACGTGCCCTTCATACTAAAGCAGCAAGAGATTCACCATGTCGGGGAATCTTTGGTCCAGCTTGCATTACATTCACCTGGTTTAGCCCAATTAAATTACCTAGCTGGTAATGTTGTAATTGATGGTAGTAATTTGTGAAAGGTGGCCAATACCTTGTTGAATCCCTGGTAAGGGATTGTCTGTTGCTGGTAATGTTGAACCAGAGAAGGAAGGGCCATTGTTAACCCTGAAATTTTACTAATGAATATTCATGTATTCTGAATGTTGAATCTGCTTCGAAAATTAGTTAATATAGAGGAATAATACACAACTTTGAAAATGTGCCTACATGAGTGACCGCCATTAAACATGAAGTGTCTTAATTAACTGGTTTTTAAAGTATCATGTTTGGATTATTGTATTAGTATGTTATATTAATGGTCATGTATTATGTATTTGCTTTATTAATCATAAACCTTAAATTAGTGAGGTCTTAAGCCTAGTTGCACGGTACATGTCAAGTTGCATTGCTTAGACGAATCATAAATTGGTTGCTTAGAGAATTAGATTGTAATTTTCCATTGCATTGACCGAATGCTGGTAGCTAAAATTCTTTCCCATGAGATCTGCTTGCTAGAATATGTTGTACTAGTTATTGATACTTTGTAAAACTTAGTGTGTGTAAAGGCGATGTTACCAGGAACTAACAATGGATCCACTGACTGGAGTATAAGCCAATACAAATTTGATACCTGACAAGCCCAACGATGGGAACAGGAGAAGAGGAGCCAATCATCACATGTGAAAGACAGTTTAGTTATATCTTAGATCTGAAGTTCTACTTTCATTGGACTAAACGTAAACATACAATACTTTAATCAATAGCAACGTGGGAAGAGGTTTTAGGGAATCTAACTTAGCCAGACTGCACCAAGAGGAGACACCGCACTTTTCCTGATTGTCCCGAAAGGAGACACGCTTAACTTTTTCTAACTTTGTTGCCGAGAAGCGACATCCTATTATGTCAGTTCCTGAGACATTTCTATCTTGAACTCTATTAATAAGTCCTGATGCCCACGCTCACTGGACAGATGTCCATTTGACGAAGACTGTCACAGCTTGCTGAACCATACTGAGGCAAGATATAAGATTATGTTACTGATTGCCATGTCCATTTGCTTTTGTCTTTAGGTACCAACTGCTAATTTTAATAGAGCCATAGTCAGGACTGCACTGGAAGATTTCATCACTGGCAGAAAACTAAAGTTGATTGTTGAGTGTCATTATGGAGAAGGCTCTCAGGGGCATGGATAAGGTACAAGATGGTGAACCCAAGTAGATAGAGCTCTCCATGTCCACCCTGAAACCTTCCACTATCCTTCAGGCTGAGGGGCATTAGAAATACTTGCAGGATTGACAGTGAATCTTAGAACTCTGGAACTTAAGCCGTGCATGCTGGGCTTACTACTCAGAACGAAGGGAGGGAAGTATAATCTGATATTTATAGACGTTACCCTAGTGGTACTGAAGGGATGTAAAACAATGGCATGGAAGTCTCCCAGAGTCCCTGACTTGAACCAATGGCTGAAAGACTTGCTGATGTGTGCCAAGGCTTAAGATGATGCACTCACAGCGAGACATGTTTGCACCGGCACTGTAGGCCAAATCAGGCACGCGCACCCCCATGCCCCTGAACCCACAATTGCATTCACTGCACATAACTGGAAAAGGACTGTATGGATGAGGGGATTTTATTAAAATTATAGGCTTGGCCTAAGCGCATGTCTCACGTCCACCAGATGATATAACATCTTTATTATTTGGTTGGGGCTTGCTTTCTCATGAGTCGGAGTGAAGGATGGGTCCCGGAGCTAGTAGGAGGGCTATCTTCCAAATACTGACCATGAATGGAAAATGTAGCAGATGACAGCCTGTTATTTTATATGTGTTTGCTAAAGTATGGCTGTTTCACCACTAAATAATTTATTAAGCACAAGCCTAAAATTAGGATTAGTTGGACTCATCTTCCTCCCTTTACGCCACATTGTGTGTCATAATGCTCATAAAGAAAATGTAAAGGTACACCTTTCAACTTCCAAGATGCTTGAACATTTTGTATACTATGTCAACAAAGCACTATTATGTTGCATAATATGAATAGAGAACTAAGGGCCTGATTTATACTTTTTTAGCGCCACATTTGCGTAATTTTTTGACGCAAAAGCAGTGTAAACAAAAAACATAATGGAATTTTGTACATTTGTGCCGTTTTTGCGTCAAAAAAATGACGCAAATGCAGCGCTAAAAATAAATAAATCAGGCCCTAGGATTAAGAATGCTTAATATGGGAACCAACAAACAAAACAATGCAGTTGAAGTTGCAAATTGACTGCTGGAGAGCACTTGGGAGGAAAGAGGGAAAAGAAAAGGGTACATGAAAAGCCATTAAACAAAGGATTAATGAACAAAAGATTAAACTCAAACGATACATTATTTGCACATTATTCTTTTTTTAAGCAAGTCCGTGAGAGAATATGTAAAATTAAAGGCAGTACGGGCTGTGGGAAATGCTGCAGAAGAGAGCAAGGGCTGGAATTAAAGGGAATCAGGGAAAGGAAAAACGAATTGATTAAATGGAAATTAAATTGCTCCAAGGAACTCAAATAGTCTGTGTTCTGAGTGTGCAGCTAGAAAGAATGGAAAACAATTGGTAGTAGGTGTCTTAGTGGAGACATTACGTCCTTTGTGATGTAATATCTTTTATATTGACTACCTTTGAATGGTAGTTTCTGCTGACAATGTGGCACAGAAAAGAAATAATGGATAATGTTAACTTTTATGGTGAAGTAAAAGTGAATTAAATTAAGCAAACAATGTAAACGCTTAAGTGTTATTTTATTATATTCATGCGCTCAGTGTGATTTCAGTTTACAACGTTTAGCGGCTCTTTCTTATCTTCACTTCCGTAAGACTCTTTTTCCTTCTTGTGTTTATTCTTCTAAGTGCAGAGGTTATGTTCATACTGATGATCCTTGACGTGCAGGCCAGTGCTTTTAGAGGAGGTATGTGACCGCATTGTGTTTAGCACGTTCATCTAAACTGCGTGTACACATTATTTTATTATGATTTTCTTAGGTAGACAGTTCTTTGGCAGGACTGAAAATCAACCTTAAGGTTACAAGTATCCTTCTTATATCCTGCTCACTGTTCACCATATCTAATTAGTTTTTGTATCAGCTTGTGCCACATTTGCAGCAAAATCATCACAAGCTCAGCTTGGTCAGAGTCAGTCGCTCTGTTTCAGCACGCCCTGGAGATAGCTGGACTCACTCAGGGATATCATAGGCGGTGGGGGCCATTCTTTATGCTATAAAATGACTCAAATGTGGTGAAACGAGGCTCTGTCTGTTTTGAGATCATGACAGACTCTACATGTCCCACCAAAAGTTCATCCTATTTCCCCAGCACCAATGTTTGAAATGTTGAAACTTCAGAAAATGACCTCTTGTCAATCCAGATCAACACATTCAATGTATCCCCAAAGCTGCAAACCACTTGCAATACTCCTTCATGTCTAAGTGACTGTGGCAAATAGGCCATGATTATCAACAACCTTGAACTGACCTGCACTACAGAGTTGATAAAATTGTGGACTTGTCTCCATCTACCATCTGATACAATTTACAGTAGACATGTCATGTGCACTTTGTCTATATTTTTTACATTATACAGTAAGAACTGTACATTTTTTTAGAGTTTCAGAAATATACCCTTTGGAATGAGCCCCACTATAATACCGACAGGTCCAAATGATTCAGATTTGATAAATTGATGGGGTAACTCACTGAAGTACAAGGGAATATAGCATGATGGACAGGAAGTAGGGAGAGTTTAGAACGTAGCTGAAGAACATAGAAGTGGGCATGAACAGAGCTCTCCATAAAACCAGTGTCGAAATCCATGCCTGGGCCAGGATTCGAAATAACTGTGAACTCTGATTCTTGGCCTTGGTCTGGAATACAGCGCATCCAAACTATGCCAATTAATGCTAAAAAGATAGCGTCTCTTAGAATACATTTGAAGATAGCAGCTTGTGACTTGATTCCAATGCCAAATCCATCAATGAAATGAAGGAGGGGGCTGTGTGGTGTACAGATATTCGCATGATCACTGATGGCTACTTGTAGATTTGGAAGTTCTGATGATGAGGATTGACCAAAGGCTGAAAGAGACAGTATAGTGTATAGAAAGTCACAAGGCCTGCCATCAATAGGGTGGTGGAATTACATCATAACACTGTTTTCTGCGGTGCACCGGCCTAGATGGGATCTGTGCATTTATAAAATTTTCTGCTTATGCATTGAGTGGAAAAATCTTTTAGTGCGTGGGCTGCAGTAATTGCCTCTGCATTTCCCAGATCTGCTGTCAGCAAACATGCAGTAAATTGTATATTGTTCAAGTTAAAGTAAATGCAAAATAGCTGCACAGGCTCTTATCCACATGCGCAACGCAGAAAATTGAATCATGAGACGGCCCCTGGAGAGGGCAGGGAAGTTTGTAGAAGATCATGAAGATGACACACATAAAAGCCCGAAGGCATGGTCTTGTTGATCATAAGAATTGTCATAATACAAGGATGGAGGGTGCTGTGTAATGTCATGAGAAACTTATATTTCCACATTAGACAGTCCCATAGATATTGTTTCCCATTCTTGGGCTTGCAATAGCACTTAAATAACGTTCAATTATTCACTTGTATCATCCTATTGCTCTCACGGCAAGTCACATATTCCACTCTGCCATAAATATGATGAAACACATTTGATTTTTATCATTCTTTTGGAGATGCCGGACTAATACATTCAAATCTAAAGAGGCACAACCTTTAGATTATACTTTACTGAACTTTCATTAAACTAATTGAAATTAAAATCGGGAAATTGCTACCAATTTTGTTACATTTATGTTTAATTCCTTGACAAAGGGATGCTGATGGGGGAGCATGTTGTATGCACCAAATATGTGCATGAAATATCCTTTAGAGTCATGCTGTTATTTTTTCATAAAGTACCGTTCCTTTTAATTTAAGGTCTCATTTGGGCCAATGTCACAGGGAGCATTTGCCCTCTAGAAGAAACCATTGAATCCCTCAACGATGTAAAATCTTCACATGTCTGGCATCACAAGGAACAGTTACTCTTTTTCCATTATAATATGTAAGGCATGTGAGGATGCCTGTCTTGAAGTCACTTATTGTTAATTTATTCTAACGCCACTTGCTTAGAATTTCTTAAATTGTAACACCATGAATGTCATTTATGCAATATTTGCCCTTCTGACTTGGTCTACATTGGTAAGACAACATTCAAAATCAGGATTTGCATCTGTCAACATAGAAGTTGTCTACGCTGGAAGGTTGCCAGCGCCCCCCTAGGGGACCACTTTGTTTCAGCCGGCCATACTAAAGGTTACCTTTAACAGCAAGTAATCGCTGACATCAAGCCTCCACCAAGAGGAGCTGATATTGGGACAATACTCAACAAAGAAGAATTAAAATGGATTTTACTTGTAAATAGTCTACAAACTGGGCTCAACCGGAAGGAAAATTGGTCCTCCATTACCTAACTTGGATCTTTCCTCTTCTATATAGAAGCGTTTGTATCATAATATCCACTGTATGGGGTACAGTACCAATTCTGCTCTCTCTTTCTCTCTCTCTCTGACACGGGGTGCTGTCACTAAGCAGATTCAGTTTTTATATGTGATTGTCTTTGATACACAGCTCATTGGCCCCCAGCCTTCTCACCCCTTTTTGTACGATGCCCCGTTTCATTTTCATTTTCTATCTTCCGATCGTGATTGGCATTTTATTACTTAGGCTTCCCTTGTAATATTCGCAGGGGTGCACTCCCTACTGAGTATTGAGCATATCTGTATTGGTTATTACATGCCTTCGATTACATTCTTATGCGGTTCTACATGATGTGCATTGGTCTATTATCTTGGACCCCAGCTTATATTCCCTCTCCCCTTTGTATAGATTTGGCTTCTCAGGACGATTGTCCTATAATGTTGATGTGCTTGTAGCCATAGTGTTAATATTCTTTAGAGCTACGCACATATATCCATACCTCACTCAGTCTAGATGCCTAATTTAATAGGGCAGTGATGCTCTCCTCCCCTTTCGATGGCCCCCTTTCGACCGTGATTGGCAATTTTTCTCCTTGCCCTCCCTTGTAATATTCGCACAGATGGGCTCCCTACCGTGTATTGAGTATATAATTTGGTTATTATATGGCTTTGATATGTTCTTAGGTGGCTCTACATGGTGCGCATTGGTTTATTTCCTTGGGTTGTGGCCGTGGTTCTTACACTCCCTTGTATGAAATGTCTTTCCTGAACGACTATCCTTTATTCTTGATGTTCATGTTGCATTAGGTTGACTATTATTTAGAGATATCCATAACCTTACTTAATGTGGTTGATTAGATTAATATGGCAGAGATGCCTCCCTCCCTCTTGTGGTGCCTGCTGCCCTTTTCTATTTCTATTACTTGTGCGTCCATTTGTAATTGCACATGCTGGGCCTCCTGCGTCTCTACTTCTGGGTGACTTGAAGTTGGTTATTGCCAGACCACGGTTGCTGTTGGCATCCAGAACTGTTCGGGCACTATTAGGTAAGATCTCCTCCTATTTTACATGTGCGGCCCCCATGGGTGGTTAGAGCGCTTTGCTTTATTACTCTTGTCCAGCCTTATCTTTCAGGTATCACTCCATGCTTTAATAGCGGATACGTTGGCACACTGCCAACATTGCCTTGGATTATTTTGTGCAGGGCTGCTCCGAAATCCTTGGCTGTCTTACAGCTAGCCTGATTTTTGATTAGGTATCCTCTTTATTTCTACGGCATTTTTTTCACCTTGGCACTACTGGTCTGCAGTTTTGCTATGGTTGGGCAGAGCGACTTGCTATTGATGGTTTTTCCTGGCTTATTCTAATTTTTAGGTACTTCATCTTGCTATAGTTGCAGACACCTTAACACATTGCCTACATTACCTTGAATGCTTATACGTGTGTTTGCTCTGAAACCCCTGTAGCGGCGCAGTCATTCATTGGATTAGCTTGTTCCATGATTAGGTATCCTCTCTTTTATGGCTGCGTGAATTGTTACTTTTGCAACTTTTGGCTGAGTAGCCTCACCACATTCCTTTAAGGGTGCACAATTATAACCCTGTATGCATTGCATTGTGGGAAAGCATTGCCTTAGATTCTTGTTTTTTGTCCCTGACCCCCTAGGCGGGTGTTGTCATTCAGAGGATCTGCTTGGCTGCATGGTGTATCACTAATGCACTTTTGGACAGCTTTTTCCTTTTTTTGCCACTTTCCGGCTGCAAAGACTAAATCATTGTAATTCCTCATGTACCTCACTTTTGGGAGACCCATGGACTTGATGTCTTCTAACTTTTTATTTTCCTGCACGCAGCAATACAATGAACTACTGTCCGGGCACTGGCCAGATGAGCACTTTGCCTTCACAATCAAATGTTTCTTTCAGAGTTTCATATATTCTTACTTGAGTTGTGAGTCCTGATGATGATCCCGTGCTCATTGCCTAGGGGATTGAAACGTTGACAGTGGTACCATAACTCATCTTGTAGTTGAGACAATTCTATGTATGATTATAGGTACTGGCACTATTTGAGATATGAGTTTTGTATTTGCTTATGTCAGCTTGGTAGGCCTGAGTTCTGTTGTTGGGCATTTACGCTTCTTCATATATGATTTCCATCACTTCTGTATATTTGGATGACAAATTGTACTGAAAAAACGAAATTCCTTTTGTTTCTATGTGCCCCCTGTATGTTTGTTTTCTACCTGTCCTTAAAAAAATATGTACTCAATAAATTTTACATCACTAACTATACATAGATTTCATTGGATCTCTATGCTAATATTGTGATTTGCACAGCTACTGAGGGACCCTTGTTCCCTGAAATATACTGTGACCCTAGGTCCCTCTTAAATCCTTGGGTTTCCCTTGTTCTTAGAAACTACCTATTTCTCTACTAGCATTGTTGTCATTGTGGGGGCAAAATGAATGTTTCTAAAATTATGTTTGAAAACTATCACTTTAAAACGAATACTTCTCAATATGCTGAAATAATATGTGTACTAAGGTGGAACAGTTCTACATGTTAATGAAATACACTTTTTGAATTTTGAAGAGACGTCATCCTATTTTTCCACTTTTGCTGCAAGGTGTCTTGAAAAAGTAAGGTGTTTCCAAAGTTAAGTGGTGCAGGACTCACTAGTTAATTTCTTTTTTAACATAAATTAGACTTTAAATATAGGCTTGCCTGTTTATCTTGTTTTTAATATTTAATGCTGAGTCGAGTAATTATCAGAGTCGAGCAATTATCAGTCCAGTGCTAATGTTAATTTTAGGGCTGCGCGTAAAGCTCAGGAGGGCTGCATGTGGCCCACTCAGACCGTACTACGAGCATCAATGTCATAGACTAACATGGTGATTAGCAGTTAAGCAAAGACACCTACAAAGACCAGAATGCAGGAGGACTTCTAGATAGGGACATAACTGAGTGAAAACATGGTGCAAGAATTTGGGGTGATAGATGTCCCAGAATGATAGAAGAGCAATCCTTGAGGTCAACACATCCGTGACCATAGCATCTGAAAGGTAATCAAGTAACAAAACGCCAACACGTGTTTCGTCTTATGAGATATAAATCTCCAAGACTTCATCAGGGCTGAGCTAAAAATCGATAATTAATCTGTGATGGGACTCCTGAGGTTGCTCACACATGGTCCGGACACTTCGGGACGCCGCGCAATTATTCGACCGCGGTCTCCCGTCCTCTAATATTTTCATTTTGAATTAGGATTCTCGGTGGTACAGATTTTTCTACTTTAATCTATCTCTATCTATCCAAGGTACCACGAGTTTCAGATTCCTGAGATGGCTCAAGAATAAATTGAAGATTCCTTCTTTCACGATTTTCGGTCTCACAACGATTTTCTCGATCAGGATTCTATGGACACTAAACACATCTTATGTAATTGTTTTTGATTCATGAGTGCCCTGACTTCCAAGTTATCTATGTTCGGTCTCTTCGGAAACCTCAGAGGATTAGGGAAGATCCTCTTGCCAGGAGCACCGTGCCCTATCTGCTTTGTATATGTATTACCTTGTGGATTCATTGTGAGCGCTCAATTTCTATGTTCTTCTTCCTGGTTGCTAGTGTTTTGATAGATGTCCCAGAAGACACAGCAAAAGAGGGTGCAGACAATTTTGCAACACACTAGGATGAGAGTTTTCTCTTTGTTGAAGTTGCTTGAATAAGGCTTTCAACAAGATGCAACTATCCTTCCATTAGAAGATTGTGGACCAGCTTCTATAGATTATTAATATAAGGCATCCCTCATCACTCCCATTCACAATGGATCACAGAAAATAATGGAATACAGCCTGCTCCCATTGAGCTTTAGCCTCTACATACTCATATTGACTGTCAATCACGCTGTTTGTTTTTGATAGGACATCCTCTTCACCATCTATGTCAAGACTGAATCTCCACATCTCGCCACTCCCTCCGCTTTAGTAGGTCTTACCAGCCTGCCACCATCACTCACAATGTCCCTATTGGGTCCATGATCACCACTGAAAGTACTATTAAGCCTGCCATATCTTGGCCAAGTCATCCCTGATGGTTACTCATTGCTCTATCAAATTCAAAACTTTATGATCAAGATGCTACCTGTGCCACATCCATTCCGAGACAAGGTGGCCACTCTGCTGATACACAAGTCCATCTGTCTAAGTTTCCCCTAATATCGGGGTATAGAATCCTGTTGCGTGACCTGTGCAGGTTGATGGCTGCGCTTCCTTTTTTGGTGGGGATCTATAAGATGTCCACTCCCTCCCCTCACCATTCCAGTGCCTCTTACGATTCATGCATTGGTGTTGCATATTTCTCTTTACACCATATTTCATTCTGGATTTTATCTCAATCTTTTTCATTTTGTTAGAAGGAATGGTATAGTGGCCATTGCCCTGTGCATCTGGTGACAAAGGTACAAACCCGAGCCAAGATCTAATAACAAATAGGGCCAGCACAATGGCAGGGAAAGAAATGCACATTATACCATTCAGCAACTACTGGATGCAACAGTGTACAAACTCAAGCTAGTGCTGCCTTGCTTTGAGTTAACTGTTCATGGAAAGTGGGCACAACTGAGCAAGTACAATCTGAAGCACTAAAAGCAGTAATACCAGCTAAAACTGACCAACCTCACACAACATAACGCAGCTTAAGATAGGCTTAAATGGCGCAAACAAAAACAGGTTCAAACAGAGATAAAAAACCCAAAGAAATATCAGATTCATGTAATCAAACCCTATACCGAATTCACTCAACAAACTACAGTGAGGTTCGGAAAATGCCATAATATGCTGAGGCAGACAAAGAGTGCCTGCAACTAATGAAAAATTAAGGCTGTGTGAACAAACAATATTGTGAAAGTGAGAACGTTGAACTACCACAGGACATCATCAAACAAAAGCATAAGCTAAGTAGTTCACGTATATAAGACCTTCTTGAAGAAAAATCACCATCCTTTGCTCCAGCAACAGACGTCACCTATGGAGTACCAGCACACGTGAAAGTACTCGTATGTAAGGTTTCCCAGTCGAGGCCCAATAATCAAAACAGTGTTCCGTAAGCAATTTGACACATGTCATAGGTACCAGACACTGTGCACACCACATTCGTATGCACTCCATACATAATTCTACTTCACAAATGTGGTAGTCAACTTTCCAGGCGATACACATTAACTTTTTGAAAGTGTTATGTACGTCATTGCCTACTGGTGCACTTGGGACAATTGGTGAGCGAATCTCTGTTGATATGGAACATGTGTAATATTTTGTGAACTCCCAATATTGGTGATATGGGCAGGCTTGGATCCCATGGCTAATAACATCATGCAGTCAGCCATTGGCTGAGGCAAAAAAATATAACATATGCATAACTGAAACTAGGAAGACATGGAGCACCACACAGAAGTGTTTTGGCACACTGAAATTCAGCGACATATTTGGTATGACAGTATTGTACAGATCTACAATAGGATGCAACATTCCAAACATCTGCTTATCTTTTTCTGTAAGTCACACTCAAATTCTAAAGTAAATCCACATAGTCTTTTCCCCAAAAAACAATCCCCATTCTTACCAAATGTGTTCCTCCTTCCCTAGTGATGGATAAAAACTGGGTCTAACTTTCAAATCGGGCTCTCCTCATGGTATCTGAGTTGCTCATATTTTTCACACGGGAATAAACAGAATCTGTCCGGCACTAACCTCTCTTTTTAATGGTTGTCCATCTGCAGCATGCATGGTTCTGCAGTGGAAGCAAGCAAGGGTTTACCGATCTTAAAAAAATGCTTCAGATGGCCTAAGTGTTCTCAGGTACTACCTAGTTCTTTGATTTGATATCCAATTACAATTCTGGAGAAGCACATCAGCAAGGCAATACACAGCCTTTCTGGACCACAGTTTCATTTTAGACCCAGCTCATTTGGTTTTAGGCCACTGCATAGCACAGAATCAGCTTAGGTCAGATCGGTATTGATGATTTATGCTGGCTACTTTATTCTAGAGGCAAACTGCAATAATATTAGTAGACCTTTCTGTCGCACTTAATGCTGTCTCCTCCAACATACTGCTGAACTACGTACATGAAATTGGAATTCATCAGTGCCAGAACACCCTTTGGGGGTAGCAGCTGTGCTTCATCAATTATTAACCGTTGGGCCTGGCCCGCTCTGCGGGTCACCCCAAACATATTGTTTTCACCCCTCCTGTTTCTGAACATGTTTTTGTTTAGTTAGCTTTTAGGACTCTGTGCACGTTACCACTGCTAACCAGTGCTAACGTGCTTGCACTCTCTCCCTTAAACATGGCAAAATTGGCTCACACCCAATTGGCACATTTAATTTACTTGTAAGCCCCTAGTAAAGTGGCACTACATGCATCCAGGGCCTCTTCATTTCATTGCTACTAGTGGGCCTGCAGCACCTATTGTGTACCCCACTTAAGTAGCTGTTTTAAACATATCTCAGGCCTTCCATTGCAACATATGTGTGAAGCTTTAAACTGTCATTTAGACCTGGCCAAATAAACCTTTTGTCAGGCCTTAACCTTCCTTTTTAATGCATAGGGCTCACTGCTATGGTTGACCCTAAATAGCATTTAGTGCAGGGTGCATTGTATTTAAAACGTTTGAAATTTACTTTTAAGTTTTGCATGTCCTGGTACTGAAAAACTCTCAAATTTGTTTTTCATTACTACAAAGTCTACCTCTCCCATAGGATAACATTGGGTTACCTTATTACATTTAATGAGTGATAATGTTTGTTTGGGAGAAGGTAGACAGGTCATGTTTGGAGTGTGAGGAATTGTAATTTTAAACCCTCTAATGGTAAAGTCGTATTTTAAGTTACAAGCCTGAAAATGCCACTTTTTGAAAGTTATAATTGTCTTGTCTTAACCATTTAATGCCTGCAGCCTGCTTCCTAGGTCACATAACCAGGTATAACTGGCAGTTGGCCTTTTTGTATTCCTCCCAAACAGCGAGCCAGAGAGAAATAGGTATTGGCACGGTAGGCCACCTCTCACTTGACGAAGGGGAGAAGCTGTCACCTCCTATATTTGCACATCACCAAGACTCCACTGAGCATACTCATAAAGGGTTTGACACTAGTCTTTTTGTCCCCAGACAAGCTGGGGCTGGGGCAGGAGGGCACGCAATTCCCAACACCCCTGGAGGTTAACCTCCAGACCATTCTCCTGCTTCAAATTTGGCACCAAGTATAAATATTGGACCCTCACACCCAACTCTTCAGTTCAGCTCTGAACCTATGTAAGACTCAGCACTGTTGTGCTGCTATGCTAGAAGGACTGCTAGTCTGTTGCCCTGTTGTCCTGCTTCTGTGCTACCCTGCTGCCTGAATGAGAATGACTGGACCTGCATGTTCAAACCCAGTACCACCAGAGTGACTCCAAGTGCTGGTTGGCTGGCCTACCGATCAGAGATCATAAGAGCCTGAAAAGGCTACAACCACATTGAACCCAGCACCTGGACCCTGGATCCTTCTGCTGTGAGTCCTGGACACTTGGAAGTGGGCCTGAGGATGCTCTGTCAGCCCAGCTGTGGTCTTTTGGGCATAACCAATGCAACGCATCTCATCTTCATGCAGGTCTGCTTCAGAACTGCCCGCAGTCTCCTCAAAGCTGCCGCTGAGTAACACATCCTTGATGCAGGCCTTTGCATCGCAAGCCTATCAACGAGGCATTCTCAATAAAGATGCAGGACTTTGCGATATAGCCGCACAGCTTCTTCAGAACCTCCACTGCATGATGCATCTTTGACGCAGGACTTTGCACCGCATGTCCCTTTTTGACGCACAGGACTCTGCATCGCAGGGCCACAGCTTCCACTAAACCTCCACTGCGTCATGCATCCTTCCAAAACATTCAAGAGTTCCATGTACTTTTAGTTCACTTCCAAATCACTGTGGATACTTGTAGCCCTGTAATCCTTGGTGTGGTTTCTCCTAACATTATTGCCTTCTGACCTCCTCTTTTGCTGATCTTGTTTTTGCTGGCTTTAAGAATCTGGGCACTTTACCACTGCTAACCAGTGCTCACGTGCATGTGATCTCTTCTTAAAACATGGCACATTGGATTTTCCACAATTGACATTTAATATTTTATTGTAAGTCCCTAGTAAATTGCACTACATGTGTCCAGGGTCTGTAAATTAAATGCTACTGGTGGGCCTGCAGCACTGATTGTGCCACCCACGGCAATAGTCCTTTAAACATGACTTGGGCCTGCCATTGCAGAGCCTTTGTTTGCAGTTTTAAACTGCACTGTTGACCTAGAAAGTTAACGCTCTTGCCAGGCTCAAACCGTCCTTTTTGATAGGTATGCTCTGGGCAGGTTTTACTTGTGTTATAAGTACTTTTAGAAAGTTGGTGTTTTCTTACTTTAACCATCTTGTGCCTTCTGCCTGTCTCTGATTACATATCTGGGTGGGTGACATCTGGGCTCGTGTGCATTCCCTCCAGACAGCCACACACAAAGAGAACTTAGGTGTGACTGATGGACCATCAACATCATGATGGCCCATCCTGGGCAGGATGGGCGGGAGGAGCTGATACGTACACCTGACTGGACTGTGTCCTGATCCGAAACAAATGACTGCAAGACCCCCTGTAGGGACTCTGTGCACTTCAAAGGCCTCTCTTTGAAGTCTCCCCTACTTCAAACACAGAGCTGTGTAGAATAACTGGACCTCAGACTCCACCAACTCAGTACACATCTGGACCTGAGGACATTTTGCCAGGAAGAAGGACAGCTGTGCTGCTGAAGGGACTGTCACACTGCTGGACTCTGCTGGACTTTGCTGGACTCCTGCTCTGCTGTGACTGCTCTGCTACCTGCCGCCCTCTTTACCTATGAGTCGGAAGGACTGGATTTGCATCTTTACATCACCAGAACCAAAGTGATTCCAAGGGCTTGCTGGTATGCCTTCTGTTGTGAATTTTCAGGGACATCAAAGACTTCCAACAACCCTGATACAGTCACTGGACTCTGCCAGCAGTGTGTCCTTCCAAGTTGTGCCAATCCAATCCTAAACCCTTGGAAGTGGGCTCCCCAGCTGTTTCTGCAACAATCCATGCATCACAGTCAATGCGTATGTTGGAACTGATGCATTTTCCCTCAACACTAATGCGTCGCTGCTGAGGACAAAGACATTGCCGGCTGCACGGCTCAACGATGACGCATCGCTAAGGAACTGCCAACAACTCATCTCGGATTGTACAGCTTGGAATCAACCCATAGTCTATATCCAGCCAGATCGACAACAGCACATTGCCTCCTCGGCTCCACACATAGGACAGCCCAAAAAGATACTTTTTCAGCGGGACAGGGTCGGCCCCTGTATCTGACTTGCGGTCCATTGCAATCAACCTGAACTACTGGATTCACCCCGGGCAAGCACGATCAGATCACCCTGGTTGGTGCTTTATACTTTTGAGAACTATATTTGCAGTTATTATTTAAAAATTTATATCTACTAATTGTTTTTGTTGTTTTGTTCTTGTTTTGTTCATTAAATTAAGATCTATGTTTCTAACCAGGTGTAGTATCTTGTTGTGTGGTGTTTTCACTGTTTTAATGATTTAAGTATTGCACAAATACTTTACACATTGCCTTGTAAATTAAGCCTAACTGCTCTGTTCCAGGCTACCATAGGGTGAGCAAATGTTAATGTATGGTGTGTAACTGACTTATCCTGACTAGGAGTGTGGTTTCTGCTTGGACAGGGTGCATACCTCTGCCTGGCAGAAACACAATTTCTAATAGATACATGCTAGAACATCATCAATAACGGTGGCAGTGGGACTCAGACATTTGATATTCTTCTTTGATGATTAATTAGATGTTCCTGAGTTTCTGTGGACATCTGGATAGGTGGCGATTTTGAAGGCACATCTTTCATTGTTGCTAATGTAGGTGTGCTGTTGTTATAGGTGTGCTTTTGTGCATTGATGGTATTGGATTAGTTGTTAGTACTTCAGGTATTTTTGTTATGTTTATCATGAGCAATGTCATTTTGTGCGTGTTGCTGCATGATTAAATTAGTGGCCCTGATTTATCAACGTCTTTGATAGTTGTGTGCTGTGGCCTTCTCTACTGGTTCCACCTATGTAGGTGGGGAACAGTTAAAACTATGCATTTTGTAGTTTTTGCATGCATTTCAGAAGTCCCTATTACACTGACAGATGTTGCCACATTTGTGGTGCAGGTTTCATGAATCACTGCCCATGACAGTAGTCATGTCAGTGAAAACAGTGGACACTCACATGGTTACTGGAGAAAAAAAGTAATTTGCCAAATGTGGCATTTAGCATTTTGCAGGATTTACCCTTGCACAGTGCTAGATCTTGGATAACGCACTGCATTGTACAATAACCTCATAGATGCAGTGACATTTTCAATGGCCGAGTCAATGTTGAACATGAAACATGAAGCCATACTTTAGAAGGTGCATGCTAGTACCTCATATTATCACATTGCTCAGTACCTATGTACAATTGAACAGACAATCACATTTCTAATATGTTCATTATAAATCCATAAACATTCATTGTATAGCTTGAATTTAGTACTGTCCCATTGTGATACATGTCATGGTAGATGTCCAAATTGATTTAGGTTGTTCTCTCCAGGTGCTGATATTTCTGCGATCAGAATCACCCTTCTGCACCCTCCCCACCCCCACAGTATTTCGTTTAATCTATCACAACAGTGCTCTGTTCTTGATTTACATCCTAGACATTTAGGTATTGAATTCTACATGTGCCAATATATGACACCTTCCCTGCACTAAAGAAATAACCTACTCATGTGACAATGAGACTTGTAAGATGTAACCTGGAGGTGTAATTTGAAACCTGGAGCTAGTTTTTCTTCAGGTGTCTTCTCTGAATTTTCTTATAGAACACCATTCTAGATGCCCTTGTGGCTGCTATAAGTTCCTCAGTTGCGCTGATTCCTTCCTGGGTCAATGCCTGTGGTTTGCACTGGCATACTAGTTTTGCCCCGTCTCTCCTTTGTTTAACGCTACATGTTAAGCCATATCGTTGTATTTCCTCTAGCAATGCTTTTGATTGTCCAGTGCAAGGATTGCTGCAAGGATGCTATTCCAAAAATCATTGATTTTGGACTTAAAAAGCGTTTGTCTTTGAGGTTTTGGTCTCAACACTAACGAATTTAATTTCGTTATGTGTGAAGCACAGTTTTCTCTTTTTTTCTCCCCTCACAAACTTTTGGCTCTTGGCCCCCAGGGTGCCCCTGTCTATCGTGGGCCGCAGACAGTGCCATGTATGGTTTTTGACACTTCCTTAGGTGTGCTCCGTCTGAGCATGCACAATTCCACCTGGTGGATGGTTGACTGTTGCTATTTGGGTTTTCTCTGGAACGCAACACAGCATAAAGTGTCTGTCATGTTTAAGCTTGATGGCGTGTTGCATTATTTGTGTGTGCGCATACACAGATGTAGCCAAGCAACGATCCCTTTCGCTTTCTTCTGCCTCATTGACCGATAACATAGATTTACTTGCTGGATGTCTTCTTCATTTGTGATTTTGGTGATTGTTTTCTCGAGTGGGGTGGGTGTGGATGTGTGAGATCATGCCATGGTTTCTGTTCAAATGTGCTATGCAAGACGAATGTTGGCATGATGTCTCATGAATGTTGCTTCTTGTGCTGTGATTTAAAACTACAAGTGTTTCAATTTTGGGAGCGTGCCTCCTGTTTTAGCTACACCTTAATTGGTTGTCATGTTGTTTATCCCATGTTGCTACATTTTTAAAATTGCATTTAACATTTTTTTGTAGTTGTTTCATTTACTGCATGCTTTAATTTCAAAGGGGTAGGGGGTTAAACTTGCTTTAGGAATTTGTATGTAGTGGTTTTTTCTTTCTATGCTGTATGAGTGTGGTTTATGTTTCATTTGACTGCTGTGTTCGTCTTGCTAGGCCTGTTATTCCATTTGACAATGGTTGTGCAATTATATGCATGTGACATAAGATCTTAAGCAATATGTGATTTTGTTGTTTCCACCAAGCACCAGTTGATGATGCTCTAGTATCTTTTTATGGTCATAATACAATTTTTATGATTTATTTTAATGATTATGCCTTTTACAATTTATTTATAGGGGTTTCCCCACTCCATAGGAGTCTCTGGTGCTTATGCCTTGCCCTGAACAGAAAGTTGGTACACATTAACTTGAGAATAGCCATGTCTTAGGAGTTTCCTGAACTTCAGGATTGATGGTTGGCCTAGGATGTTAATTGGGATAAAATGTCACGGTCACCATGATCAGTGTCCACTGAGTGGCATGAAATGTTTGATGTGCAACTTAAACTAATTCACCCAGAAGGAACAGACATTTCAATATCTGATATCAAAGTAGTTGGATGAGCTGCAGGGGTTTTAAGTGCCTCTTCATTTTGGTAGGGATGGGGAGAACTCTTCAGAGGAAAGCCCTCAGCTGGGGTATTGTTTTATCTGTGAGGTGGTACGAGCTTGCAGACTTTCGAAAGCTCCCTACCACTTTTTCAAAGAATCCAGTTATTTTACATTGTTTCACTGTAAAGTGGTGGTATGTCGCATTTGCGCCCTGGAATACACATATTAGGAGGCTTGTGAATAATTCTGCGCTCATTTATGATGCAAGTTTAATGTAATGGAGGCCGGAAACATTTTAGGACATTTGCGATCATAATAGAGCATCACTGGTGGATTGATGTGTTTCAATAGGGATATAACCCAACTAACTCAATTTGCTGCTCTGCTCCTTTTATTCATGTGAATAATTTATGTGGCACTCAATGCTTGCAAGCAGTTCGTTTTCACTTGTGTGGAGTGCTTCTCCTTTACTCCTCCTTAATGAACACTAATCAGATAAAAGCACTTGTTATGAGATGTTTTTATTTCTTAGTCATGTTGACCTGAATGATATTTTAGCAATCCCAATGCTGTGAATGCCCTGCTTGGAACAAAATTAGTTTACATTATTAATGATCAAAGACATGACTATATCTGAGTAAGAGAAACAAGGAGCTGATTTAAAAAGTTGTCACACAAAACCGCACTGCAGCCAAAGTTGGGACGCTGTGCTGTGTGAGGTGGAGAGAGCAGGAAAGCACCAACCCCACTAGGAGGCAGCACTGAAGCTCTCTTTCCAAGCACTGGTGTGCAATCAGACTTCCTAGCTCAAGGCAAACACCTTTGCACTATAGTGCAAAAGTGTCTGCATGGTGTCTAGCGTAGGTTTTGCATTGGAAGACTACCCTTCACTTGTGTGATGAAGCCATTGGAATAGGTTAACTTTCAATCAATCAATCAATCAGGAATTTGTAAAGCGCACTACTCATCCGTGAGGGTCTCAAGGCGCTTAGGTGGGGAGGGGAGGTGCTGCTATTGCTCGAACAGCCAGATCTTAAGAAGTTTCCTGAAGGCAAGGAGGTCTTTGGTCTGACGCAGGTGGGTGGGAAGAGTGTTCCACGTCTTGGCGGCGAGAATGATCTGCCGACGGTTGTAGTTCTGCAGACGTGTCGGACGGTTGTGAGGGTGAGGTCGGCGGAGTGGAGATGTCGGGTCGGGGTGTAGAAGGAGAGCCATCTGTTGAGGTATTCTGGTCCTCTGTTGTGCAGTGCTTTGTGAGCGTGGGTGAGGAGTTTGAAGGTGATTCTCTTGTTGACAGAGAGCCAGTGTAGGTCTCTCAGATGGCCTGTGATGTGACAGTGGCAGGGGATGTCCAGGATGAGGCATGCAGAGGTGTTCTGGATGCGTTGCAACCTCTTCTGGAGTTTGGCTGCCCGTGGTTCCCGCGTGGATGGCATTGCCGTAGTCTTGTTTGCTGCTTACGAGGGCTTGGGTGACTGTTCTTCTGTTTTCGGTGGGGATCTATTTGTAGATCTTTCGGAGCATTCGGAGGGTGATGAAGCAGGAGGAGGAGATCGCGATGACTTGCTGGGTCATGGATAATGGGGAATCCAAGATGAATCCTAGGATGTGTGCGTGGTCGATGGGAGTCGGAGTGGCTCTGAGAGTGGCAGGCAACCAGGAGTCATCCCATGCGGAGGGGGTGGAGCCGAAGATGAGGATTTCGGTCTTGTCGCAATTGAGTTTGAGGCAGCTGTTTTTCATCCATTCGGCGATGGCCTTCATTTCTTCATGGAGGTTGGTCTTGGCGGAGTCCTTGTTGAGGGAGAGGATCTGCTGGGTGTCGTTGGCGTATGAGATGATGTTGAGATTGTGGGATCGGGCGGTGTTAGCGAGCAGGACCATGTAGATGTTGAAGAGGGTCGGGCTGAGGGACGAACCCTGGGGTACGCTGCAGATGATTTTGGTGGCCTCCGAGTGGAATGGGAGGAAGCGGACTCTCTGGGTTCTGCCAGTGAGAAAGGAGGTGACCCAGTCCAGGGTTCTGTCACAGATTCCTGAATCGCTGAGGTGTGAGCGCAGGGTGTGGTGGCAGACAGTGTCGAACGCGGCCGAGAGGTCCAGGAGGATGAGGGCTGCGGTTTCGCCGTTGTCCAGTATGGTTCTGATGTCGTCCGTGGCGGCGATGAGGGCAGTTTCGGTACTGTGGTTGCTGCAGAATCCAGATTGGGAAGGGTCCAGGGTGCAGTTCTCCTTGAGGAAGCGGGTTAGTTGTCTGTTGATAGCCTTCTCGAGGACTTTTGCCGGGAAGGGGAGCAGGGAGATAGGTCGAATGTTCTTGAGGTCCTTTGGGTCCACCTTGGGTTTTTAAAGAAGGGCTTTGATCTTGGTGTATTTCCAGCTCTCCGGGAAGGTGGCGGACTCGAAGGAGCTGTTGATGATCTTCCGTAGTTGGGGTGCGATGATGGAGCTTGCTTTGTTGAGGATGTGGTGAGGGCAGGGATCAGATGGTGAGCCGGAGTGGATGGTGTTCATGACTTCGATGGTGTCATTGTCTTTGACTGGTGTCAAGGACAGCAGGAGGTTGGTCGGAGGCAAATCTTTGGTGTTGGTGGTTGCCTGGGGGGTCTGGGTGCTGAAGCTGTCATGGAAGTCTGCAATCTTGCGGTGGAAGTAGGAGGCTAGGGAGTCGCAGAGGTCTTTCGATGGTGGGATGTCATTGGCATTGGAGCTGGGGTTGGAGCATTCCTTCACGATGTTGAAGAGCTCCTTGTGGCTGTGTGCATTGTCGTTGATTCGGTCTTTGAAGGCGGCTCTCTTGGTGGTATGGATGAGTTGGTGGTGTCTGCTGATGGCGTTTTTGAAGGCTGTGTGGTTGTCCAGAGTCTGATCTTGGCGCCACTTTCTTTCAAGTCTACGGCAGGTTTGCTTAGATTCGTGGAGGTTGGCGGTAAACCAGAAGGCTCTTCTGTTGGTGCATCTGTTGGAGGGATTCTTTATCCAGGCGAGAGTATTGGCACAGGTGTCGATCCATTGGCTGAAGTTGCGGGCAGCTACGTCAGTGTCGGTAGTGTCGATGGGTGGGTTCCGGGAGAGGGTCGCAATAAGTTGGTCTTCAGTGACCTTGTTCCAATTGCTGTGGGGGATCCGTTGTGGGTGGTGGTGTGTTGTGGGTTTCTTGAAGAAGTGATGCAGTGGTGATCTGTCCAGTGGAGTTCGGTGGTGTGGCTGAAGAAGACGTGATTGCTGGTGGAGAAAATAGGGTCAAGTGTGTGTCCTGCGGAGTGGGTCGGTGTCGTGACAAGCTTTTTGAGGCCGAGGTTGGAGAGATTGTTGAGCAGGATGGCGGTGTTGTTGTCGTAGGTGTTCTCAAGGTGGAAGTTTAAGTCCCAGTGGAGTATGTAGTCAGTGGATGCGAGAGCGTTCGTGCTGATGACATCGGTGATGGAGTCGCTGAACAGCTGTCGGGGCATGGGGGCCTGTAGGCAAGGGTCCCTCAGAGGGTGGTGTTTGGGTCGGTGTAGATCTGGAAGTGCAGGTGTTCGGTGGTGCTGAGGGTGTCTTCAGTGCTGGTCACGATCCTGTGGGTGTTCTTGTGGATGATGGAGATGCCTCCTCTTGGTTTCTTCAAGCGGTTTCGGCGGGTGATCTTGTAGCCATCCGGGATGGTTATGGCGATGTCAGGCGCTGAGGAGGCGTTAATCCAGGTCTTGGTCAGGAAGGCAACGAATGGGGAGGGTGAGTCAAGTAGATTCCATAGCTCTACTGCGTGCTTGTGGACAGAGCGGGTGTTGAGAAGGATACATCTGATATGGTTGCGTTCTGCCTTGGTGGGTGGGTCGTTGGCATGGAGGCTGGTGAAGGTGCTGTTCCGGCAGGAGAAGGGTCCAGGGGTGGTCTGCAGGGAGGCTTGAAGGCAAGCGGGAGAGTGGCCGGTGTTGAGGGCGTGGAGGGTGGTGGCATCGTAGTGAAGATGTGCGTGGCGGTGGTGGGGGGACGAGAGCCAGGGGTTCTGGTGCTGGCCGTGGTCCAGGTGCGGAAGGGTGCAGACGGGCTTGCCTTTGGCGCACCAGCGACACGCCCAATGTGCTTGTCTGCTGCATGGCTGCCATTAAGTAAGGAGGTGGGGGGGAGAGGACTGCAGGGAGTCGAGAGTGGGCGAAAAATGGCATAAAAAAGGGGTGGGCCACGGGGGCAGCAGCGGCGGAGGGAAGAGAGAGCGGGGAGAGCGAAGTGAGAGAGAGAGAGCGGAGTGAGAAAAAAACGGGGAAGAGTAAAACAAAGCAAAAAGGAGCACAACAAGGGACAGACACAGAGGTGAAAGCAGAACGTAGAGCAAATCAGAAAAGAGGAGGAGAGAGGCAGAGGGCAAAAGGAGCACAACAAGGGACAGACACAGAAGTGAATGCAGAACGGAGAGCAAAACAGAAAATCGGAGGAGCGAGGCAGAGGGCAGCCTAGTAGGAAAGCAGAGCTCTCCCACTAGACACCAGGGATGAGGTGTAGGCAAAAGCCTGCAGGTGGAGGAGGGCCTCGAACTCCTGACAGGGGTCAGGAGTTCAGAGGAGTGAGGTATGAGGGCTCTACTTACCTGGTGGAGCCATGGGAGGCAGAGCATTGCACTGAATAGGTCAGTGGTATTGCTCGACCAACCACGCAGCGGCCACCATTAAGTAGGGAGGTGGGGGGAGGAGAGGACTGCTGGGAGGCGAGAGCAGGGGCAAAAAACGGCACGAAAAAGGGGGTGGGGCCGCGGCGGCAGCAGCGGTGGGAGTGCAGCACAAGAGAGAGAGGAGGGGGCAGGGCCGCAGCAGGGGCAGGGGAGAGAGGGGGGAGAGCGAAGTGAGAGAGAGAAAGCAGAGTGAGAGAAAAATGAGGAAGAGTGAAAGTGAAGCAAAAAGGAGCACAACAAGGGACAGACACAGAAGTGAAAGCAGAACGGAGAGCAAAGCAGAAAATAGGAGAGAGGCAGAGGGCAGCCTAGTAGGAAAGCAGAGCTCTCCCACTAGACACAAGGGATGAGGTGCAGGCAGAAGCCTGTGGGTGGAGGAGGGCCTCGAACTCCTGACAGGGGACAGAAGTTCGGAGGAGCAAGGGATGAGGGCTCTACTTACGAGGTGGAGCAGGGAGGCAGTGCAGTGCACTTAGCAAAAGTAAAATGTTTTGTATTGCACCATTATTAATCTACCGCTGATTGCAGACATATTTATGAAAGAAACTGTGCTGCTGTGTGACTACAACAAAGTAGAACCTCAGTAGATGTAGTTAGGGGGATATTTCCCCTTCAGAATGGCTATTCAGTAGTTTAAAATAGATGCTCATAGAATAATGCAAAGAAAACAAAATAATATAAATGCTAAATAATTTAAATCTTAGAGACGAAAAGGTCGTTAGAGAAGATAAAATGCTAGGATGTCAAAAATGCAAAACATGTAGGTTGCGCCCTCTATCTTTGTTTGGGTCCATGCTCTGTGCCGGGCCTTGCACTTAGTGCTTAGTGTGCTCCTGTGTGTGGTGGGGGGTGGCAGCTTGATCACTTATTGGCTCAACCTCAATGGCCATAGAATCCTGCCTGAATCCTGCCATGGAATCCTGCATAGAGTCCTGCATTTCTACATCTCTGCCGGTAGCCAGCAAGCAGGGATGCAGGGTCGGGCTAGGTGCTGACATCTATACCAACAGTTTAGCCCTGCCCACACCCTCATCCCTCCTCAAGCCTCAAGCCGAAGACAGTAACAGGCACTGTGCGTACTTGATGCAGGTCTTGTATTGTGGAGCTGCGGGAGCAACTGCAGTAGCGGTGAGGGCAGAAGGGGGCAAGCTGCAGGGGCAGGAGTCACAGGCCTAGGCCTTGTACCAGGCATGTGGAAGTGGCACGGCTAGGATCGGGTGCGGCCTGCAGCCTGGGTGAGCTCCCTTCCTGCATGGCACTATTTCGAGCTACCTGCTCACCCTCTTTTGTATCCTCTTGTGCCTTGTGTCACAAGTACCCTCTGCATTCTTCTCCCCAAAGCCCCCCCCCCAAGCCCACCCGCCCCCTTGGGCCTGCCATGCTCATTAAGCTGCCATCCTTCCTGACTCTAACCAATAAGCCTCCACAAATAGACTGCAACCAGATATCAAACATAAGTCCCCATAGACTGCAACCGGGTCTCAACCACCTACCTTCTACCACCAAATTGTGCTTTATCGTCATCATCATTATTGCACGCTTGTGCCTCCTACCGATGCAACAAGGCTATCTCTCTACAGGAGGGGTAAGATGACACAACCTGTCACAGTCACAAGCCTGCAAGCTGCATACTGCAAGCCTTAAAACAGCTGCAAAACAGCCCATTGTCATCACTGCGTGCTCATGCCCCTCTCCCGGCGTAACAAGGCAATCGTTCTATGGGAGGGGTGTGGCAGCACAACCTGACAGAGCCAGCCACAAGTCACACATTACAAGTCACAGACCGCATAACATTGCATGTCCCAGCAGAAGTGTGATAGGCAGCCTGCGTTTTTTGGTGGGGTTACATGCCTGCTGGTTTTGTGAGCGTGCTCACATACCCCCGACAACCAGCAGCCAAAAAGCAACCCACAGTCAATTAATTTCTTGATGTTTGTACCTTAAGCAGCCTCAGTATCTCCCAGTAGCCTTCCTTAGAAGCTCAGAGCTGCTCACCTCAACAGTCTGCCAGAAAACACATTAGTGCACATAAGTGTGTTCGAGGGCAGCAGAGAAGTGGCATAGAGAGAGCCACAGCAGGATTTAGTGCATGAAGCTTCATGTCCACCCAATTGCAAGCATGCCAATGACCCCATAAAACAGCCAAAAGGCAAAAGGAGAAGCTACTATACCCCAGTAAAGGGGGCCTGGAAAAGCCAGCCCAAGTAGTACCCAGTAATGAAAAAAAAACACAGTGTGGACTCATTGAAGGGAGACACCCCCAGAATCTAAAAGAGGATTGCTGCACCTCAGGAGTGCGCAGGAATGATATTAGAGAGTGCTGAATTTCCAAGGCAGAAACATGCATGTTAACCCAGGTAAAACCAAAGCAAGCAAAATGGTAGGCCCACTTGGAGCACCTGGAGTGAGAGTGAATTATTGAATCCCACTCCAAAATTAACAATAAAATTGAGTCCCCAAAACCCAATTTACTCATGGTTTATAAAAAGTGTACCCCTGAAGGGACTGATTCCTGTTATGACGCCAGCATCTATAGGTTAGAGTGAAGAGACCACTAAGGAAACCCCTGGTCAACCAACCAGCAGAATGACTCTGCTCAATCCAAAGATTGTAATAGTGGGTAAGGGGAAGATGCTCACAGCTGATGCACTAATGAGCCCCTCAGGTAGACTGGCCCATGTCACCCTAGATGAAAAAGCCGCCTCAACATCCCCAGTCTAGCCCAGTGGTCATATCCCCTGTTGAACGCAGGGGGAGGATGGGCCACGAAGAAGTGAAAGATGTAAAAATTGGGGGGGTGGTGACAGATGGCCGGTGGAGTCGAGAAGATCAAACCACCGCCAACAGACCACCACAAGACAGAGAAAGGGCTGATGACTTGGTCCAAGAAGGGGTTCTGGTGCCACTAGGAGTCTTGCCCTGGTCGCTTGTCCTCTTAGAGGCCGTTTAAGAGGCTCTTCACATAGAGGCTGTTTACGCAGACCAAAAAGGTGAAAGATGCTCATTGTCGGGCTGGTGTTTGAGCTTTTCTAGCTCATACCACATCCATCAACAACAGCCCGACCTGCCACAGATCAGAAGGAAGAGAAGCCCATTATGCTGCTGCAATCAGAGGTGCTGGCAAATATTAAATATTAATAAAACATTGGAACCATGGCCAACATTGCGCTACTGCATGCAGATAAACTAGACATGCAAAATTCCATCTTGAAGACCATTGCCTCCCTAATCATAAAAATCACCTGTAAATTGGATTGCCTGAATAACCTAATTGTCAGTCCAGGATTCAGTGCAAATGGAGCAAAAGCAAAACCCGTGCACATGCAGGCCTCCATTAGAAAAGTTATTAACCCTGCCAGGGTGACTCTTTTGATTGCTGCTTTGCTTTTCTGTGCCACGACTGAGGGGAGGACTGCAAGTTCCAACAAGCGTTGGGCCCCTGAAGGTGGCCCCGTCAATCTGCTCTACCTGACACGGACCTAGCACTATAAAGCACATCACCCGTTCCTGCAGTGTGGGTTTCTGTGTTACTTTTCTGCTCCACTACTGAGGGGAGGACTGCAAGTTCTCACAAACCTTGGGGCCCTAAAGGCAGCCCCATCAATCTGCTCCACCTGAAGTGGTACTAGCACTATAAAACGCATCACCCATCCCTGCAGTGCAGGATGTGCCTGGGCTGGGCCTGGGCCGAGACCAGGCCCGGTTGTGCCCGGCAGAGCCCGGAAGAGGCTAGACTATGCCTCCCTCTTGGTTTGCCGATCTGACAGTGAGGCATGGGAAATACCTGCTGTTCTCATGACCTACCCTTTCTCATTAGCTTGATGGGATTGCATGGTGGTGATAAGATTGGAAGGGCACTGACTGTATCTGCAGCAGCGTTCACCTGCAGCTGCTACTAAAGGCTGGTAGGAAATGTTTTATCCCTGCTATCTGCTGCAAACTGTTCTGCACTGTTCATTATCAGTTTGCTTGGCTACCTTGCCTACTTTAGGGATCAACTTGTGGGTCTGTCATGAGGAAGCATAAGGTCCAAATAATCCTGTCATCATCATGGATGTCTTTTTGAACAGGGCCGTGGGCATCCTTGACAAAGAAATTGAACTGGCCACTTGCAGGCTTTCTCACTACCGTTCATTGACTCTGCCCACATCCTCATCTGTACCCACTGATGTGAGTTTGGGTTTGGGACTGTTTTCGTCACTGCTTCCTATGAGTTGTAGACAGAAGAGCTTACCATCAGTATCTCCGGACTGGGGTGACCCCCTACTTGTTGGACCTTGTGCTTCTGGCAGTCACGTGGAAGCAGGTGCCATAGACTTTTTGGAGAGGGCCTCCTGAGGGCTAACCCTAGTCAGTCACTGAGGGCTGACACTTCCGAGCCTGTGGGGCAAGTTAAAATGGACACTTTAATAGACTCTTTTTGATCTATTACATTAGCTGCCCCAGGTGCTAAGTTAGAGCCTATTTGTCAGTGTTTGATGGCCATGGAGATGGGACTCTTTAAACTTTCTAAACTTTATTGCTCCACACAGCATTTGGGAGCCTTTGTAACCATCCCACCCTTGTTTTTGCCCCTGAATGTCTTCTTATTGCTGTCATGCCACATTTCATTCAACATGTTGCAGATGGGTCAATGACTGTCAAGCCGATGGGGGGAGATGGGTCAGCAGACACAGTGAGCGTTAGCAGCTTAGCCCCCATTTCTAAAGGGGTTTGTGTGAATGGTGGGGCCATATGGTTTATGGTTGGATGCTTGTCTAGGGGTGGTACAGACATTTCTAGAAGTGAGAATACAAGACCCTCTCTGCCTAAATCTGTAATCCTTATTTTACCCCCTGAAGCAATGCCCTATGTTGTTATTCTGGGCAACGTCCCCCCGCTTCTGGCTGATATTTCAGAGAACATCTATCAATTGGCTGAATATGAACACTGTTTTGGGGGATCGTGTGGGTGCTCACACTAACATGATCCATTGGGTAAGTTGGCTGGGGAAAGGAGAGAAAATGCTGGATGGCGATTGCACAGTTATAAAGTTTAATAGACTACACGTGGCAGGAATGATTTTGGACTGCTTCAGGGGTGTGTCTCTTAATGGTTCTGATTCTTTTATTCTGGCTCTTCAATTGTGTTTTTTATAAACCATTGGTTGGGGTTCATTTACACGATCACTGGCAAATTCCGATACAGCACACGCAGGCGAGAACTGGTGTGTCTGCACCTTTACCAGAGTTGGCTCTTTCTAACAGGTTTGCCCCCTTTCCCTGTTTGGACACTTGTGATTGGCTGTCAGGGGATGCTGACTGGTATGCCCAAGTGAGCGGTGAGGTTTTGGCTCCTCCACCGCAGCATATTGAGGCTCTAAAGGACTGCAACCCCAGGAACGTTTGCACCTTTATTAGCTGAAATTTAGCTGGATTCGCATGGAAATCTGAAGATCCAAAATGGTTGGCCTTCATTAGAGGTTTTGAAGTAATCTGTCTCCAGGAGGCCTGGGCCACTGAGAACCGTTATTTTTTACAGGGCTATAAAACCTTCTTTTTATTGACATCAGAATTCAGGGCTGGAGTTTCTAAGGTAGGGGCTAATTATTTTTGTTTCACTGACTATCAAATGGATGCTTGAGGTACTTACTGGTGTTTCCACCCTGCAGGCCTTTTTATTTTCTTTTGGGTCAAATCAGTTGATATTGCTAAACTTTTATAATGCCAAAACCTCCCCACACGAGGCCTGCAATGTTCAAATCTTGGGTTTCTTTGTAAAAAACTGGATGTGTTAAAAATTGTCCTTGGCACATGTTACGGTGGCAGTTGGCTTAAATGTTCATGTGTGTGGGCATCCAAGTGAAAATGGGGTTTTAAATGTTGCCCTCTTGTGTTTGGCATACATTTAGAACACAGCCAACAGGGTACCAGTTTAAATACTCTTGTGAATGAGTTCAACCTAACTTTTGAAATAGATAAGATTCCCCTGACCAGAGGGGACATTAATCCCACTTTTACAGGAAGAGGTTGTGAGTCGTTCATAGTTTTGATCCTTGTCTCCAAACCACTCCGTTCACATATTTCAGAATTCCTGATGAGCACTTTCAGTGATCACAATCTAGAATTTGTTTCTCTCTGCTGGTCTCCCCTCATTAAGAGATCTAGGATCTGTGATAAAAGGGTCACAAATGTGACTAGTCAGAGAAGGGGACTTAAGTGGTTCCAAGTTGTACCTGAGGACTTTTATAAGTCCTTGTACCTCAGCTGTGAAATGGAGTTTGACACCTGTGTATCTGCAAAAAGTACCTCTCATGATATTCTGAGGTCCTGTTCGGAGATTTCTAAAGTAGTGTCCAGTCTACTGGAGGGGCCCATGTTCTGAAAGTGTAATAGGTTTCCTAAATGGATTGATTGCGGTTGCTCGATGATGCTAGGAGAGTTTAAGCTCGATTCGAGGCATAAGCTCAGGGATCCTGTCCTGTTCAAGCGGTGTCGTTGTTTGTACAAAAGGGAACTGGCCAGGCACAAACAGAAGTTAAGGGAGAAGGCCTGGGCGAATTAAATCGAGGCAACTCTAGGGCATTATAATGGACCTTTATTTGCCCAGGAGTAGGCAGCCTCGGTGGAGGCCCATATTACTGAAGATTCATGGGTGATTCACTTTGATGACATTTATAGCCCTGCCCCACCGGACCCGCAGGAGAGGGACTGTGAGTTGAGAGGGTTGTGCTAATCTTCTCTTGTAAGGAAGCAAGAAAGGGCATTATCGGCTTATCTACCAACAAGGCCCCATGCACGGACGGTTCCCGTCTGATATTTATGTACTCAGTATGGATGTTTTGGTGCCTATTCTAACAGCCCTCATCAATGCACCCATGTTGGCAGGCCCCCCACAGGCATGGCCTGTGTCCATTATTGTGCCAATGTTTAAAAAGGGGGGCATAGATAGTCTTCTTTGTTACAGGCCTATCTCTCTACTCGACTCAGTTGTTAAGGTCATAGGCCGCATCTTTCTGGAGAGACTCTCAGTGTGGGCTGAGGAAAATAATGTGTTATCAGAAGCCCAGTATGGGTTCCGTGCAAGAAGGTCCAATATAGAACACTGTTTGAACTTGAATCTGATTTTAGGAAAATACACATTTACTCATTCTGGCTCCATACACATAGGTTTCATGGACCTTTCATCTGTGTTTGATCAGGGTAACCAATGTAAATTGTTGCAGATTATGTTGTCTTTGGGGGGTGGAGCGGGACATTGTTTTGTCCCAAGAGACCTTCACTGGGATACCAAGGCTTCAGTTCATTTTTCCAATGACTTACTGTACTCGTACAGTTTCAGCATTCATAGAGGGTTGTAGCTTGGTCCCTTTTCTGTTTAACTTTTATATAAATATATTGGAGCAGGCCCTGGTTGATGTGAAAACCGATTGCCCGCAAGTAGGATCTTGTAGCCTACCGGTTTTATTATATGCGGATGGCGAGGTCATCATGGCTAAAAATGCTAGAGGTTTGCAATTTGTGTTGAACTCTTTTGCTAAGTTCGTGGAAGAGCTGGATTTGATGATTAACAAGAAGAAATCCTTTGTGATGGAAGTCGGCCCATGCTCCAACTAATCCAAGGAGGATTTTTTTATGTGCAAATACCACAGTTTTTAGTTTTGCTTCAAGATTGGGTAGTAGACCCATCAGATTTACAGTGCTAAATGTATCTCCAAAGTGACCTATGCGAGTGGGGATCCGTTAATCAGGTCGAGCTGCAAGTAGTGGAAAACAAATTCCTAAGGAGGCATTTGTGCCTCCCACAAAGTGCTCCCTCTTTTTAAGTGCATGAGGAATTTGGTGCAGGCTATATATTAGATCTTATTGCTTTTCGCCCGCTTGTACTTTGGATTCATATTTGGTCAAGGCCTGGCATTAAATTAAGTAAGGAGATTTTGTGAGATTGTTTGTCCCTTGACCACACACTTTATATTCCCTGGCTTAAGTATATCAGGGCCTCTTTTCAGAAATTAGGCAGGAATTACCTATTTAGTGTACCAGATGGAATTTATAATGCTGATCAGATATGGGTCAAAGAACATTTTTTCAACCAAAAGGTCTATAGATAGGGAGGGGACCTGACTAGCAAAGCCCTGTGTCCGACGATGTATCTTGTTGAAGACAGTGTCCACTACAGAACCTTATCTTCTTTTTGTTAAGATCAGGTATGATTGATTCCTGTTAACCAGGTTCCGATTGGACCTATTGCCTCCTTTTCTAGTTTATCCTCCTGGTAAGAACAGGGGTTATAAATTCACATTCTGCGTCTGTGACAATAGGTCTCCACAGGATACTAAGGATTTTTACCATATTCTGTCATTTTTATATGATCCCAAGAAGGCACATCTTGTCCCTATCCTGAAAAGGGCAAATTTCTCTCAAATCAGGACAGGTCTTATGTATTTACAGATGCTTTCGGAGGATATTATTCTTAGTGTACATAGTGTCCGGAAAGTCACTGTAAGTTTGCGGAACAGCAGTGATTAAGGCCCTGATGAGTTTTATAGTGCCAATCATTTTTCATGATGTATTTTTGTACTGTTTTGCACATATATAAATTTTTAGGTCTGTTGACGTTTTATGTAACTTTTTTATCTGTTTTTATTATTGATTTTACCAGAGGTTTTCTTTTTATTTTCTTTTATGGTTTGTATTCTCAAAACCGACTAAAGCAAAGTGGTTTGACTCTTTTGATTGAGAACCTTAAAAGGAAACCTATGGCTTCAGGCACCAGAAACGTTTTGACCCAGCGGCAAGGCAATCAAGTTCAAGGGACAGTAGGCTTCCCAGAAAGCACTCCAATTTCTGTAGCAGAGCCAATCCTAGTGGTCATGCCTCTGGAAACAAGGATGCAGTAAATGCACCAATGGATCATAAACCCACTAATCCACCATGTGACCTATTATTGGCAGCACCCAGCATCAGCAGGGCTCAGAGCAGAGGACCACAACATTGCAAACTTGACCTCCAAGTAGTGATCCCCATGCACCAGATGCAGCAGGAGTCCCCCTGTTGAGAACAAATAAGAAAAGACTGAAAGAAATGAATAAATGCAACAAAACTAGAAGATCAAATCTCCTGCATTGGATTCAGTTAGATAAACAAGAGCCTAAGGGAAAAATCAAACTGCCCAACACAGCATCCAATGGGGATCCTAAACCAGGTCAAAAGGAAACATCCAGTGATGACATGAATAGCACAGTGAAAGATGCATCAACTCAGGAAACTGCAGCAGACCTAGAGCTGCA
Organism: Pleurodeles waltl; assembly: GCF_031143425.1. Taxonomy (NCBI): domain Eukaryota; kingdom Metazoa; phylum Chordata; class Amphibia; order Caudata; family Salamandridae; genus Pleurodeles; species Pleurodeles waltl. The sequence goes on from NC_090442.1 coordinate 979,938,693, forward strand.
CCCACAAATGGATCCCTCCCTCCTCACAGCACTTGCAACCTGATTGAATGACAATATATCAATAGCTCCAGACAGGTCCTTAGTATGGACACAAACAATACCAAACCCCACAGGATCTGGAGGAACAGTTGAAACCTATAGACAACATATTGTACAAGTAAGAACAACAGAAGAACATGGCATCTCAACAGAAGAACATGGCATCTCAACAGAAGACATAGATAATTTCTTGATATCTATACTATGATGTGGATTCCCAAAAGTACCAGTCCAGAATCACATGAGGCAAAACAACTTGGAATGGAAACGCAGAGAGGGCAACACTAGAAGTGCCCCAGCCCAGAATAAAACAAGGATAAGGTGCAAAGCTATAGGGCGACGTCCTAAATCAATTCAGACCATAAAATTGCCCTCTACCCAGAAAATGCTTCAGGAGGAAAGTAAGATGTTCTCAACAGAGGTACCATCGGGAATCTCTGTGTCCACATACCAGGCCTGGAATAAATCAGCTCAGTCGATATTGATGGGGAGGCCTTCCTCCCACCAGAGATTAGAGAAATAAATGGCGCACTGAAATCAACTTCAATAGCTCCACGCCATTGAATGTCCTGAGGAAGAACAAGATGCAGGTCGGAAAATGGGGAATAACAGTAATAACCCCCACAGTGCTTAAATACCCTGTCTTTCTTATAGAGACAGACATAATCGCCAACAAATTAATAGGCCAGGTGGCAGAAGTCCAAAACAAGCAAAGGAATACTACCATCTCTGTATTAAAGGGCACAAAAAAGGGAAACTGGCTCCTCATGATTTCAGAAGGGAAGTTGATAATAACAGCACATAAAAAAGGGGATGGCCACCATTGCAAAATACAAAAAAACTAATAAAATGGACTGGGTATGGCTAGCAAATGCCTTAAGCTCTCAATCCTAGCACAAGGTGTCTCAATAACACAATCCATTTAATGAGGGCCACCCCGAAAATAGGTTTGTGGAATATAAGAGGCCTAACTGACTCTAAAATTAAGAATGATGCCATCCAAGAGCTGAGGTGACATTACATCACTGCATTGCAAGAAACATGGCCACTCCACTCATCCCCTTGGCATGACTTTACAACTTATGAAGCTCCAGCAACGGCCTCACAGGCAGGAGGTCATGCCTCTGGCGGATTGTCAATCTATGTTAAAAATGAGCTGATGGCAACAACAAATGTGCTTCACACAGCTTGTGAAGCTCCAGCAATGGCTTCATAACAGGGCGTCATGCCTCTTGTGGAGTTGCAGTCTACATAAAAAATTATCTGATAGCAAGAACAAATGTGCTTCACGCAGGGAATGGGGATTATATTATCCTAACGGTATCCCTGGCCAACCGAAGCAGAATGAGGCCAAGACTCTCTCTTATTATAGGGTGCATTTACCTTCGCCCTGCCAAGACAAGAAGAGAAGCAACATTGACATCACTGCTTCCAATATTGAGGAACTTAACAGCATCTATCCAAACAATATGTGGGTCATCATGGGTGACTTCAATGCCAATGTAACGCGTGCAGAACAGAATAACGTTTTCTCAGTCCTTGGTGACAAACTCTGGGCTATACCACTGATCAAAATGCAGTACTAAAGGTGTGAAAATCAAGGCAAAGCCTTAGCAGCTTTCTTAAATCAGCTAGACTTGCGTACACTAAATGGCGGACTTGTGTCAGACTCGCCAGCTGCCTACATGCACTTGTCCTGCTTCAGGATAGCAAACCTAGACTATGGGGGTCATTCTGACCCTGGCAGTCCAAGACCGCCAGGGCCACGGATGACTGAAGCCCCGCCAACAGGCTGGCGGTGCTTCATTGCCCATTTACAGCCGCGGTCGGAAAACTGGGTCCGGCGGTTTCCCGCCGGATTTCCCCCGGCTGGGCGAATCCTCCATGGCGGCGCTGCAAGCTGCGCCGCTATGGGGATTCTGACCCCCTTCCCGCCAGCCTGTTTCTGGCGGTTTTTACCGCCAGGAACAGGCTGGCGGGAACGGGTGTCCTGGGGCCCCCCTTGGGGCCCCTGCACTGCCCATGCCACTGGCATGGGCAGTGCAGGGGCCCCCTAACAGGGCCCCAGCATGCTTTTCACTGTCTGCCTAGCAGACAGTGAAAAGCGCGACGGTGCAACTGCACCCGTCGCACACCTGCAACACCGCCGGCTCCATTCGGAGCCGGCTTCTGTGTTGCAGGCCCCTTTCCCGCTGGGCCGGCACCCGCCGGCCCAGCGCGAAAGTTAGAATGGCCCCAGCGGTCTTTTGACCGCGGGGCGGCCTAATGGCGGTTCCCTCCAGGCGGGCGGCGACCGCCGCCCGCCGGGGTCAGAATGACCCCCAATATGTGGATGTCAATGGTCCACTTCGAATGGATAAGTACATTTTAAGTTGCCCTGACCTTGGCTAGTTACCAGGCCATCCTCAAATGTGAAACAGTAGTCCCACAACCTGATTGCACTAATGTAAGGCGAGAAGACTTTGAGCACGTCATCAGAATAAAGTGGTACATGGAAACCCAAGGGAGGCAAGGCGCAAGGGTGCCCTAGTTATTAGATATGACTCTGAAGGCAAGAAATAAAAACATCAACTCAAATCTATGGCATCTCTTGGCTGCACACTTAAAGGAGCATGTTGAAATTGCAAGTTGGTATGCAAGTAGCAAAGAACCAAGACAAAACAAATCTGGTATAAGTAGCAAGAATCAAACAGTTATTTTTTAGCAACAATTAAATAAAGGCCCTCATCATGAACATGGCAGCAATCACCACTCCGCCGGCGGTGGCAGTCCGGACCTCCAAATAATGAAGCACATGAGAAACAGCCAGCAGGATATCCACACACTGCCATTATTGGAGTGCCAACAACAATGGAAGAGGCCATCCACAGGCCGACGGAAAGGCCCTACCTGCCCAACAAATAATGAAGCACAAGCCCGCCGTCAGTTCCGGGGCAGGAACCACCACCAAGCAAAGCGTGGCGGAAACAAATCAAATAAAAGGAAACACTCACTGTAGGCACACAGAACACGGCGAAGCAGACATGAAGAGAGTTGCAAATAATGCCAGTCCTGCTCCTTGCAATATACCTTCACGACCGTGACCGCCGACGAAGATGAAGGGTGGGTGTCTGGAAACGTTTAAGTGGCTTGGGAGGAAGGGGGTGGGCACAGTGGGACAAGACAGGCTGCCAGTGTAAATGGATGTTGTCTGGGTGTCTGCAGGTCTGGTGAGTGTGCTGCATGTGTCAGTCAGTGTTGTTGTGGTGAGTGCAGGTGTGGTGTCTGGGGTGCATGACTGGATGTCTGATGTTGTGGTGACTGCAAGAATGGGGCCAGCAGCAGTGACTGAGGGTGCAGTGCTTGTGGGTGTGCATGTTGATGTGACAGACAGGGAGGCGGGAGAGGTGGACACACTGGGGGACGTGGATGCTGTCGTGTGTGCCTTTGTATGTTGGCTTTGTGTATGCCTGTGGTGGGAAGTGTGGTGTTTGTGTTTCTCTGTGTGCTTCTTGTGTGTTGAGGTGTTTGCATGGCTGTCTGAACATTTGCTTGGGATGGGTGAAGGGAGTGGGGTGCTGGAAGGGGTAGAGGTGGTTGGAGGGGGGATGGAAAGACCAGGGACACTGGAGAGGCGGCCAGAGCCTGAAAAGATCTCTGTAGGCCAGACATGGCAGAGTGAATGCCTTCCAGGTTGCATTGCATTGCTGCATCTGGGATGCTAACCCCTGGATGGCATTCACAATGGTTGTCTGCCTTACAGAGATGGTCCTCAGGAAGTCAATAGCCTCCTCCGTGAGGGCAGCAGGGCTGATTGGGGCAGGGGATAAGGTACCTGGGGTGAAGGAGACACCCACCCTTCTGGGTGAGGGGGCACGGGCAACTCGTTGGGGAGCAACTGGGAAGGCGGTGATGGTATGGAGGTGGCGGAAGATGACACAGAATGGGAGGGCCCACAAGGGTCTGCCACCACCAGGCAGCTCCCATCGGAGGCGGTATCAGAGTCACTACCTCCCACGTGGTACTCCTCTTGCCCTCCAACCACTAGTCCCCTTGGCGTCGGTAGACTTTTCCTCCTTGGAACTGTGGGACGCTGCATCCCCACTCGCCCGTGCCACTGCTCCCTCGCCAGATGATGCTGATGTACACAAAGAACACAAGAGCACAGGAGTGGGGAGACAAAACATGAGAGATATCTGTAAATACCTGTTTGGATGTACATACTTGGTGCACACACACTCCCATCCAGCCTGCACACCTACACGCAGCACCTACAACAATAGTCATGACTATGCCCCTGACTACTGCTCACTACCACAGAATATAACACATTTCACACATGATAAATGGACCTGATGAACTGTTAGACCTGCCCCTAATACTATCTGTCCCCATGGGGGGCAGGACTGCAGGAAGACACCTGTCAGAGTGCCTGGCACTAGACAGCATACATACTACAGCACCCAAACACATCCATCAAAGTCGTATGAAACAGTGTGGGTACTCACCCCCTTTTGGCTGCTGTGCTGCCTTCAAGAGCCCATCCAAATCCAGATATGCCACTGCCAGAATACAGCACATTATGGGGGTCAGGGTCAGACGGACACCCCTTCCTCGTTGGGAGGCCTTCCCCAGCTGGGCCTCACAGGTCTTCCTAGCCCAGCACCACAGGTCCTCCCACTGCTTCCTGCAGTGGGTGCTCCACCGGTTGTAGACCTCCAGGGTCTGCACCTCCCTGGCGATGGCCTGCCAGAGTCCCCTCTTCTGATAGGCGCTGACCTGTATGGGACACACAGAGAAGAATAACAGACGGCAGGATATGCCCATTTGATACAGCTGACATATCGCCCCCTATGGAACGGACACTTCACAAGATCATTTTACCACCTCACTCACACTACTTTCCACACAATCTACACCTGTGCAGTTACATATCGACCACACATGCAACAATGCATCCACCACCATCACACACATCCATGCAAGGCAACCGCCAACTCACCTGCTCATCTGGTCGCCCATATAACTTGGCATACAGGGATAGGACCCCGTCCACCAGCTTTTCCAGCTCCTCCGTGGTGAAGGCTGGGGCCCGTTCCCCTATGACTCCTGCCATTGGAGTAACCAGAGTCAGGCCACAGCAGCACACTCAGTGGAGCACTTTCATGCACGGGATCTGGGAGTCAGGTGAAATTGGGGTGACAACATGGCGTACGCTCCGCTGCGGTGTGCACCGCCGGCGGCGATCATGATAGGCCCAGGTTCCCCATTGACAACCATGTAAACCAATAAATGGGTGCACGATGGGGAACACCCCCTTCCACCATGACAACTATCGCCAGCAGAATGGGGTCACTTCCACTCCCTCAAATCTGGATGGCAGGAGGCTGCCATTTTGCTAGCACCAAGTACAGATTTCCTGGTCAGGGGCCCCATTCAGGGCCTTCAGGTCACAGCCCTTTGTTGCCTGCACACATCACATCAGTCCAGAGGTATCACTGCATACATGTCCCAAAAGTGGTACATCATACATCGCTTGTGTGTGTGACCAACGTATTGTACAGCAGTTATTCATACACAATATGTTTTTCATGTGTATTTGTGTCTTTCATATGTGTTCTCTCCTCCCCATAGGTACAAACCCATGTGGTGAGAGAGGGCCCCATCTGCTTCCAGACCTCTTGTTGATTTGGAAATCATGGTGGAACGACACATCACTGTCACCTACAGACTCAATCGTGCAACAATCCATGACCTATGTGCTTTAATGGATCCTGTACTGAGACCGGGTAATTGTAATCAGCATGCCATCCCTACTGAAGTGCAAGTGCTCTCTGTACTCCATTTCTTGGCTACGGGATCATTTCAGGTGACAGTGGGCATGGTTGCAGGGTTCTCCCAGGCAATGTTATCCAACACCTGCAGACATATGTAAAGTTTCCCCAAAGGGCTGAACTCCCTGCCATCAAGTCTGAATTCTATGCCTTTGCTAACATTCCCCATGTGATAGGTGCCATTGATGGCACCTACATACTTCTCATACCCCCAAGAGTGAATGAACAGGTGTACAGGAACAGAAAGAACTTCCACTCAATGAATATACAATTGGTGTGTACTGCTGACCAGTACATTTCACATGTAAATGCCATGTTTCCAGGATCAGTTCATGATTCCTTTGTCCTGAGGAACAGCAGTGTGCCACACATGAAGGAACAACTACAAGGGGACAGAGATAGAGAGTGGGCTCATGGTGGATGTCCATACTGGGTACATGGGCTCAGCGATTGGTGGCAGTGGGTATTGGTCCATATGTCCCTTGCAAGTTGTTATGTTGCTTTGGTGGGTAAGGTTGGGAGCACAGTGGCCACACTTGGGAGACAGTTCAGGTCAAAGTCACTTCTTTGTGGGGGCCTTGGTCTTGGCAGGTGTTCCAGTGCCATATCTGGGTCTGAGGGACGGTTTGAGTGTCTGGTGCTGGGCTGCACAGGTAGGGGTGCTGGTCTCTTGTGTGTCCTGCCAGTGTCACCAGTCCAGTTGCTGCTGCTGATGTAGAGGGCAGGGTTGTGTCCTGAGCAGTAGTAGGGCTTTCAGGTTTGTGGAGGTCACAGGCTGGGTTGGGTAGTGTTCCTGCAGCACCTCTGCAATAGTGGCCATGGTGGCATTGAGTTGGTTCCACTGTTTCATGGTCTCTTGATGTTGGGCTATCTGCAGCCTTTCTCCCAGTTCCAGGGTGGCCAGGATCTGGCCCATCCTGTCTTGTGTGCTCCCAGGACCTCAGAGGTCACCTCCGGGGCTGCAGCATCCGTCCTTTGGCCTCTCCCCTGGGCCACTGATGCCCTCCTATTGGGCCTAGCCCCCTGTGCCTGTGTCCCCCACACAGGTCTGGCAGTCCCACTTGCACTGGGGCCATCATCATCCTGCCTGTTAGTAGGTGCTGAATCTGGCCTCTGTACTTGTGGTCCGCCAGTCTGTGGCCTGGAAACACTGGTGTGGGGTTGTTTGGCCAGAGCTGATGTTGGTGGCTGGGTGGTAGGTGTGTCAGTGGTACCCTGGGTTGGGCTGCTGGAGGGTGACAGTCCAGGACTGTGTGACGGGCCAGGGCAATCCTCACTGTCCATACTTCCCTCTCCAGTCTCCTGAGTAGGGCCTCTGTCTCCATGTGGGGCACTGGCACTCCTTGGCCTTTCCGTCAGGGTGGCATGGGTGGTGGTGCCTCTGGGGGGGAATGGATATGTATGTTACATGTACTAATTTGAATTAGGATGCACGGCTCTGCCCTATTTTGTGCTGTTTATTCCCCTGTCGGGCCATGCAGGGACCTATTGTGGGGTTGTCCTAACATTTTGCATGGGATGTGTGGGTGCATTGTGGGTGCAGTAGTGGCATTGTGATTCCTTGCAGGGGTAGGTGGCTGTGCACAGGGGGAGGGATGTGGGCCTGTTAGTGTGTTTGTGGGCATGCAGGGTGACTGGATGTAGTGATTGTGGCCTGGGTGGGGTAGTGGTCCTGGTGGTAGTTGGAGGGGTGGGGTGGTACATGCATTACAGGTGTGGTGGATATGAAGTAATTGTAGATGACGTACCCGAGTCCGTCCTCCAGTGAGTCCAGTGAGGCCCTCAGGGTGCAGGATAGCCAATACATTCTCCTCTCAGTCAGTGTATTTGGGGGGGGTAGGTGGGGGTCCTTCACCAGTCTTCTGTACTGCAATTTTGTGCCTGGATGCCATAGACATCACCTTCCCGCTCAGGTCGTTCCATCTCTTGTGGATGTCGTCCCTTGTGCGTGGAAGATTTCCCACTGCGTTGGACTTGTTTACTATAGTCTGCCATAACTCCATCTTCCTGGCGATGGGTGTGTGCTGGACCTGTGCCCCAAAGATTTGTGGCTTGACCAGTTTTCATCCACAATTGTTCTTAGCTCCCTATCTGTGAAGTGCGCATGCTTAGGTGGTGCCATGCTGTGTGTTGTGGGTGGTGTGTTGTAGGATTACTGGTGAGGGTGCTGTTGTGTGGTTGGGTGTGTGACTTGTGTGATGTTGCGTTCAGAGTATGTGTGTTGTGTTGTCAATCTCAGCTGTCCTATTGGCGATGCAAAGGATTGTTGGGTGTGTATGTGTGTGTTTTATAGTGTTGTGGATGTGTGTCAGGTGTGTGGGTTTCAAACGTGCTAATGTGTGCATTTCTTGCTGTTGGGTCCACTTGCTGGGCGTGGCGGTCCGTCGCCGCCAATGGTCGTTCGTCATCCACTAACTGCTGCGCTGATTTGTGCATCATTATTTGGCCCATGAGGAACCTCTGGACAGTCGGCTTTCCTGCCACAATCCCAACCCACCACAGAGCCTCCCCCCTCAGGAAACACCACCAGGACACGTCAATCAGAAGTGTGTCTGCCACTACAGGGACCCCAGGCAACCCCACTAACACAGGACGATCTGGGACCTGGGGTCAGTGGCAGTGGGCTCACTGTTCAGGGGACAGAGGCACAGAACAGCATGGAAGCTGGGAGGAATGCTGTGCAACAGGGGGAGGACAGGTCCAGGGAAACAACCCTCTAAAAGGCACTCTCCAACCTCATGGGAGCATGCCACCATTCCCAGGAGTCATGGGCACAGTACTGGCCAAGTTACAGGAGACCCAGTGGCTGCAGGAGGGACAGTACCTGGGGTCAGGGAGGACCTCACAAAAATCTACACCATCCTGGTCACCATAGCAGGGGTGCTGGCTGACATGGGCAAGACCATGAGGGAGGCAGTGGCACAACAAAGGGTCCCTGACACTAACCAAACCGAGGAACGGCCTTCTACCTCCCCCGTGCTAGTGGACAGGAGATCCCCGCCACAGGACCAACAGGCCACAGGGACCCCACCCCCTGCAGAAGGAGACCCACCCCGCAAACGGTCCCTGCGATCAAAGCAGAAGACAGAGAACATTGCCAAGACCCCCGCCAGGAAATAGGACTCCCCTGATTGTCACCCGTCTGTCCCACTCTTTCACCCTATCCACCTTGAACTGCCAATACTCCCCTTCCTATGCCCCAATGGACAATGCACCTGTGATACCAAGAGACTGGACTCTACCCTGGACCTTCCTACACCATCACCTGAGCCCCTTGCACGTACCCCCATACTATTTAGCACAAAAAATAAACACCTTTGAAATATAAACTGGACTGGAGTCAGTGTAATGATTGGAAAGATGTATTCTTACAACATTCTCAAAGCATTGCAACTTCTATGTTCATTGAATTATACCAATGTATGACAGTTGGTGGGCAGCAGTACATATAGCAGGAGCCAGAATGGGGTACACAGATCTGAAAAAAGGGAATCCACAGGGAACAGTCAGTGGCCATAGACAGAGGGTAAGAGGCTGCCATGTACAATGTCCAAAAGTATACTGAAATGTGAAGTTAGTCACAGTCTCTTACCTGTGTGTCACTGGAAGTACTGCTGTGTAATGTTTGTTCTGTTGTCCACATCTTCTTCATCTGCCTCCTCTTCCTCACTGTCCACAGCCTCCACCGCTGCCACAAGACCATCACCAGGCTCATCCTCCTGCAGAAAAGGCACCTGGCGTCTCAAGGCCAGGTTGTGCAACATACAGCATGCCACGATGATCTGGCACACCTTCTTCGGTGAGTAGTACGGGGATCCACCTGTCAGATGGAGGCGTCGGAACCTGGCCTTCAGGAGACCGAAAGTCCTCTCAATAATCCTCCTTGTTGGCCCATGTGCCTCATTATAACGTTCCTCTGCCATTGTCCTGGGATTCCTCAATGGGGTCAGTAGCCATGAGAGGTTGGGGTAACTAGAGTCACCTGTAAATATCGAGGGACAATTGTTAGACACACACTAACCCAGAGGGACAACTCCATACTCAGACGCCAACTTATACTGTGTGGAGACCTTGGCCTCACCTAATAGGCGTCATGCACTGAGCCAGGATATTTGGCATTCAAATGGGAGATGTACTGGTCTGCCAAATACACCATTAGCTTTTTCTATTCCTGTAGACCTGTTCATTTCTGCAGGGGGGTACAAATGCCACATGTGTACCATCAATGGCACCAACGATGTTGGGGATATGTCCCAGGGCATAGAAGTCAGCTTTCACTGTGGCCAAATCCTTCACCTGGGGGAAGACGATGTAGCTGCTCATGTGTTTCAGCAGGGCAGACAATGTAGCTGCACATGTGTTTCAGCAGTGCAGACATGTTGGAGAACATTGGCTGAGACATCCCTGATGCCATGGCCACTGTTGTTTGAAAGGAACCACTTGCCAGGAAATGGAGCACTGACAGGACCTGCACTATAGGGGGTATTCCTGTGGGCTGGGGGATAGCTGACATCAGGTCTGGCTCAAATTGGGCACACAGTTCTTGGATTGTGGCCCGATCAAGTCTGTATGTGGTGATAATGTGTCTGTCCTCCATTGTCGACAGGTCCACCAAGGGTCTGTACACCGGAGGATGCCACCATCTCATCATCTGCATCAGCAGTTGTAGCCTATGGAGGAGAACTGTGAGCAGAAGGTCATTTTCCACATAGATAGCACAACTATTTTTGAATTAATGTCACAGAAGGAGTGTGTGAATTCGAGAGTCAGTATATGTGCCAATATGTGCTGTGACGCAGTTAGGTGCCATGCCATGTGCCCCCCTGAAATGGTGGCTGCCTGACCTGTGAGGAGGGACAAGGGGAAATGAGGTAACTGCGCTGGTGTTGTGCTGCGTTGCGGTAGGCGGTCGATGACCACCGCGCAACTCTGCATTGGTTATCATTGGGCCCTATGGGTCCCAGGAGCCAATGGCGATGTAAGCCAGCAGTGACAGTACGTACCGCCGCAGATGTCATTTTCTAGCTATTCACTCACTTGCTACCTGACCATCAACTGGAGAGGACCTACACTGCAAGTGCTGCTGTGAGCTGAGTCTCGAAGCGACAATGGCAAGAGTGTCTGGGGAAAGGCCGCCTGCCTTCACTGCGGGGGAGTTGGCGAAACTGGTGGATGGAGTCCTCCCCCAGTACACGTTACTCTACAGTCCTCCAGACAAACAGGTGAGTACACTGTGAGCATAATGTGTGGAAAATGCCTGTTTGGAGTGGTGTTGATGTAAGCCACATGTTGGGGGGTGCTAAGGCATCCTGGCCTGAATGCTGCATGAGAGGTGGTCATTGTATGTGCATCAGGGCATGGGTTGGAACTGGTGGGCAATGAGTATGATGGTCCGGACAGGTGAGTAATTATATTTTCCGCTGTCTTTTCCCTCTAGGTCAACGCCCACCAGAAAAAGGGTATTTGGCATGCCATCGCCAAGGAAGTGTGGACCTTGGTGGTCTATCACAGGCAGAGCACCCACTGCCGCAAGAGATGGGTGGACCTGCGCCGCTGGTCCAAGAAGATGGCGGAGGCCCAACTGGGGCTGGCCTGCCAATGTGGAAGGGGTGCACGTCGCACCATGACCCCTCTGATGTTACGCATCCTGGCAGTGGCCTTTCTGGAGTTGGATGGGCACTTGAGGGCATCACAGCAGCCACAAGTGGGTGAGTACAGATTCAGAAAGCTGACTTTGCGCGCTTTAGGAACTAGCTGGGTGGGGGATGTGGGCTGTGGGTGCCCCTAGGCCAAGGCAATCATGGCAGGGTAGGTCCCTTGTTTGCAGGCTCTGAAGCACTCCTACCCCAATGGTACAAGTGGCCAACTACTACTGGGCAGGGTCCTCTGGGAGTCAGGTGTGCAGATGCTGGCATTAGCCATTGTACCCCATAGCCTGGTGACTACCTTAGTGACTGGTTGGGCATGGCCTAATGCATAGGGCAGCTCAGTGTGTGTTGTGTACGCCAACGGTAGTGGTGTTGCTGGCATTGACCAAGTGAATCCTCTGTCTTTCCCCCCCTTCTTGTTTTGTCACCCTGCCCTTGTGTGCATTAGCATAATCTGGCGGAGGAGCAGAGGCACCGGTGATGGAGGGAGCTGCATCCCACATGGCTCATGAGGGAGCGAATCCACTGAGGGTTAAGGCACCAGTGGGACAGTGGGCGAAGGGAGCTCCACGACGGGGACAGGAGGGGATACCAGTGACAGCGACTTCTCCTTCGATGGAAGCTCCCTGGCGGTGGCGGACACCTCTGTGCCCACCCCAACAACGGGTACAGCCACCACCCCCGACCACCACACGCCAGGTGCAGCATCACTGGGCAAAAGGCCCCCTCCAGAACCTGTGGAGAGATGCATCCACTCACCCACTCCTTGGCAGGATGAAGCAGACTGGGCACAAGGCCCCCTCCAGAACCAGTGGAGAAAGGCATCCACTCCCCCTATCCTTGGCAGGATGAAGCAGACTGGGCACAATGCCCCCTCCAGAACCAGTGAAGAAAGGCATCCACTCCCTCTATCCTTGGCAGGATGAAGCAGACTGGCCACAATGCCACTTGTAGAACCAGTGGAGAAAGGCATCCACTCCCCCTATCCTTGGCAGGATGAAGCAGACTGGGCACAAGGCCCCCTCCAGAAACAGTGGAGAGATGCATCCACTCACCCAATCCTTGGCAGGTTGAAGCAGACTGGACACAAGGCCCACTGCAGACCAGTGGAACATGTCACACACTTGAGAAACTGTGCCTTGTACTCCCCAGGACCAAGCAGTGGACAAACCACCCACTTGAGGGACTTGAGAGACTGTGGCTTTGCACTCCCCAGGACCAAACAGTGGGCAAACCACCGACTTGAGAGACTTGAGCGACTGTGGCTTTGCACTACCCAGGACCAAGCAGTGGGCAAACCACCCACTTGAGAGACTTGAGAGACTGTGGCTTTGCACTCCCCAGGATATCGCTGTGGGCATGTTGACCCCATGAGGAGAAGTGGCGTAGTACCATCTTCTGGCTGGTGTGCCCCCCTCCCCTTCCCCCTGAGGTGCCTGTGTGTTTTCGACCTGATGCCCCTGCAGTGTTCTCTCCGATTTGAGGCAGGCGTCAAGTGAGGGCTTCGCCCATGATTTTTTGGGCCACTGGTCCACGGACATTTGTAATGGACAGTGTATGACCCTCTGTACATACTGTACATATTTGTATAAACTGTTGTTTACAGCCGTTAACGTTATATGCATTTTCTAAATATCACAGATTTGACTCAATTCCTTTTGTCCTTTTGTTCTTCCAGGGGGTTACGGGGTGTATCTGTAATGTTGTTGGATCTGTTAGTGTGTATGGTGTTGTGGGTGAGGGTGGGTGGTGGGGGTGTTGCTTGTTGCGTGTGTGCGTCACTCTCTTTTCTCTCCCCCGCTCCCCTGTGTGCTAGGTGCAGTACTCACTGTTGTCGTCGCCTTCTTTCAAATTCCTGGTGTATTAGCAGATACATGGGCAGGACCTGCAGTTCGGGCTCCATGGCGTCCTGGTTTTTCGTTGAGTGTCGAAAGGTGAGTGGTTCCCCTTCAGTGTACTGTTTCCGCCGTACTTTTGATTTCGTTGGTAACGCCCCGGAAAAGCTGGCGGATTGGTGCCTTGTAATACAGTGGGCGGTACATTATCTTCTGCCTGTCTGTTGGCGGTGATCGCCGCGGTGTTTGTAGCTAACGCCCTGGCGGTTGGAGTGATAAAGTGGCTGTCTCTGTTGGTGGTTTCCGCTGTGGTTGTGATCCCTTTTTTTTGTCCGCCAGCCTGATGGCGGTATTACCGCAGCTTTATCACCGACCGTCAGGGTTGTAATGAGGGCCTAAATTTGCTTAGCAACAGAGCAGGAAGTTCAATTATTCAAACTTCCTGGAAGGGGGGTCATTGAGACAGGAATGCGCCACAAGGGAAGGATGACTTAGAGTGCTCGTAACAGGGAGGCATCATAAGGGAAAGATGACATGAGCCTGGCGAGTACAACCCACAGCACATAGGGGACAAGATGGAGTTGTGACACATGAACCATAAACCTTATATATAAGAAGGTTATGGTATGTTCTGTCAATTTCTATTGTACTTTTTGCAACCATTATAAGGCCACAATCATAGCACATGCATGACTGTCCAATATACAATAGGAGGTGAAGTCTGCCCTCAACACAATACAGGAACTTTTTCTTTTACATACAAGAACATACATTATATATCAGACGTAATTGTTTATGCACTATACTTTGGGTTTATGTTTTAAAGCACACTATTTGGAACAGGAAAAAAATATGTTTTGAAATAATTATTTAGAAAATACATTGACTAAGTTTAAATAATTGTTTGTTGCGTCATGTTCTTTTTCTTTTTTTCTCTTTTTGTTTTGCTTCTTTTTGTTTTTCCTTCTTTAATAATAGTGTCAAATGCCCTCCCATTTGTAAATGTTGGTCTCTGTTACAGCCAATCTCACTTTGCTTTACTTATGGCGATGACTAAGAATTCTCTTCTTGTCTATACATTATTTTGAATGTAGAATTGTATGCTGTTGATTATTTTTATTCTTATGATGTAAAGCCTTGAAAAAGCTACCGGCCTGCACACCAACTAGGGGGTGAAACATTTGATGCCTAGTTCGTATGCCACATTGATCTATCAAGCTTATTGACTCTTAATAAAACTTAGGACTACTAGCACGGATGACTGGAGACTTTCCATAAATAGAACCTTTTTTGATTCTATTTGAAACTGTCTACCTGAAACCATTTCTTCAATGTTTTTTTATGTGGGATATGGGGTTGTGGTCCATTACAGGTTAATACAGTTCCCAAAACCAAAGAAAATCATATTCCAGCAAAGGGAGACATAGCCCCTAATCCTTACTCCTTCTAGTAGATCCATTGGCTTGGGGACAATAAAGGGCATTTTTTCATGTTTAATGGATAAATCTGGAAGGAACTCCTTTATCTCTTCTACATACACTGAACCATTATCAGTTACTAACACCAAAATTACTCTTTCAACACAGAAGCTATCTCTTAAGAAATGCATTAGGTCTTTGGTAGAAAATTGATTGCTAACTTGGTGCCTATACAGTGAGAAGTGTAGTAAATTAGTAGAAACATGATGTTTGGGCATTTCCTTGTAGTTCATGGGTCTACTATGTCAAAGGGTAGCTTGCACCATGGTTTGCCAGGTACTGGAACCAAACATAAAGGGGTTCTTCTAGATACTTTACACTTATCTCTTCAAGCTCAGGTAATACAATCCTTTGCTTAATGTTTGACATAAGCATCTAACTTAGGTAGCCAGTAATTGCATCTCATTTGTTTTTCGTGAAACTAGGACCAAGTGCACATTGTTTGCTATGTTAATGATTGTATTCTGCAAATTGGAAGGAGGTATTATTTTCTCATCACGATAAACGTTACCTTTTTGTATGTTCAATTTATTTCTGACTTCCTAGAAATCATGTATCTCTTCATCTAGTTCAGTCCATTTGAAAGGCCACCCTTCTACAATGTGCTTCATGATTCTTTTTAGGCATGTATCTTGAGCCATACCCTCACTCCATTCTTTTTCCGATAAGGCTGCCGCAAAAACTGTTGCTGGTGAACAAGTACATAAGAGGTTTGTGGTCAGATCTGATAGCAAATGCCAATGCCCCTATGTTAGAAATAGAGGCCCTCATTCGGACCTTGGCGGGCGGCGGAGGCCGCCCGCCAAAGTCCCGCCGTCAAAATACCGTACCGCGGTCGCAAGACCGCGGCGGGTATTTTGACTTTTCCCCTGGGCTGACGGGCGGCCGCCGAAAGGCCGCCCGCCAGCCCAGGGGAAAACGACCTTCCCACCATGAAGCCGGCTCGTAATCGAGCCGGCGGAGTGGGAAGGTGCGACGGGTGCTACTGCACCCGTCGCGTATTTCACTGTCTGCTATGCAGACAGTGAAATACTAGCGGGGCCCTCTTACGGGGGCCCCTGCAGTGCCCATGCCATTGGCATGGGCACTGCAGGGGCCCCCAGGGGCCCCACGACACCCCCTACCGCCATCCTGTTCCTGGCGGGCGAACCGCCAGGAACAGGATGGCGGTAGGGGGTGTCAGAATCCCCCATGGCGGCGCAGCGAGCTGCGCCGCCATGGGGGATTCAAATGGGCAACGGAAAACCGGCGGGAGACCGCCGGTTTTCCATTTCTGACCGCGGCCAAAGCGCCGCGGTCAGAATGCCCAAGGGAACACCGCCGGCCTGTCGGCGGTGCTCCCGCCCCCGTTGGCCCTGGCGGTGCAACACCGCCAGGGTCATAATGAGGGCCAGAGTCTTTTGTTGGCAGTTAGGTTACCCTCTGTCCAAGCAAGGACACTCACTCTAGTTAGGGTAAGTCACACACAATCCAAATGATCCTGTGCCCACCCTCTGGTAGCTTGGCACTGAGCAGTCAAACTTAACTTAGAAGGTAATGTGTAAAGTATTTGTGCAATAAATCATGCAATAACACAGTATAACACCACAAAAATACATCACACAGGGGGTGATTCCGACCCCGGCGGTCCTTGACCGCCAGGGCCGGGGTCGGCGGGAGCACCGCCAACAGGCTGGCGGTGCTCCTAAGGGCATTCTGACCGCCCTGGTCGCTTGTCCTCTTAGAGGCCGTTTAAGAGGCTCTTCACATAGAGGCTGTTTACGCAGACCAAAAAGGTGAAAGATGCTCATTGTCGGGCTGGTGTTTGAGCTTTTCTAGCTCATACCACATCCATCAACAACAGCCCGACCTGCCACAGATCAGAAGGAAGAGAAGCCCATTATGCTGCTGCAATCAGAGGTGCTGGCAAATATTAAATATTAATAAAACATTGGAACCATGGCCAACATTGCGCTACTGCATGCAGATAAACTAGACATGCAAAATTCCATCTTGAAGACCATTGCCTCCCTAATCATAAAAATCACCTGTAAATTGGATTGCCTGAATAACCTAATTGTCAGTCCAGGATTCAGTGCAAATGGAGCAAAAGCAAAACCCGTGCACATGCAGGCCTCCATTAGAAAAGTTATTAACCCTGCCAGGGTGACTCTTTTGATTGCTGCTTTGCTTTTCTGTGCCACGACTGAGGGGAGGACTGCAAGTTCCAACAAGCATTGGGCCCCTGAAGGTGGCCCCGTCAATCTGCTCTACCTGACACGGACCTAGCACTATAAAGCACATCACCCGTTCCTGCAGTGTGGGTTTCTGTGTTACTTTTCTGCTCCACTACTGAGGGGAGGACTGCAAGTTCTCACAAACCTTGGGGCCCTAAAGGCAGCCCCATCAATCTGCTCCACCTGAAGTGGTACTAGCACTATAAAACGCATCACCCATCCCTGCAGTGCAGGATGTGCCTGGGCTGGGCCTGGGCCGAGACCAGGCCCGGTTGTGCCCGGCAGAGCCCGGAAGAGGCTAGACTATGCCTCCCTCTTGGTTTGCCGATCTGACAGTGAGGCATGGGAAATACCTGCTGTTCTCATGACCTACCCTTTCTCATTAGCTTGATGGGATTGCATGGTGGTGATAAGATTGGAAGGGCACTGACTGTATCTGCAGCAGCGTTCACCTGCAGCTGCTACTAAAGGCTGGTAGGAAATGTTTTATCCCTGCTATCTGCTGCAAACTGTTCTGCACTGTTCATTATCAGTTTGCTTGGCTACCTTGCCTACTTTAGGGATCAACTTGTGGGTCTGTCATGAGGAAGCATAAGGTCCAAATAATCCTGTCATCATCATGGATGTCTTTTTGAACAGGGCCGTGGGCATCCTTGACAAAGAAATTGAACTGGCCACTTGCAGGCTTTCTCACTACCGTTCATTGACTCTGCCCACATCCTCATCTGTACCCACTGATGTGAGTTTGGGTTTGGGACTGTTTTCGTCACTGCTTCCTATGAGTTGTAGACAGAAGAGCTTACCATCAGTATCTCCGGACTGGGGTGACCCCCTACTTGTTGGACCTTGTGCTTCTGGCAGTCACGTGGAAGCAGGTGCCATAGACTTTTTGGAGAGGGCCTCCTGAGGGCTAACCCTAGTCAGTCACTGAGGGCTGACACTTCCGAGCCTGTGGGGCAAGTTAAAATGGACACTTTAATAGACTCTTTTTGATCTATTACATTAGCTGCCCCAGGTGCTAAGTTAGAGCCTATTTGTCAGTGTTTGATGGCCATGGAGATGGGACTCTTTAAACTTTCTAAACTTTATTGCTCCACACAGCATTTGGGAGCCTTTGTAACCATCCCACCCTTGTTTTTGCCCCTGAATGTCTTCTTATTGCTGTCATGCCACATTTCATTCAACATGTTGCAGATGGGTCAATGACTGTCAAGCCGATGGGGGGAGATGGGTCAGCAGACACAGTGAGCGTTAGCAGCTTAGCCCCCATTTCTAAAGGGGTTTGTGTGAATGGTGGGGCCATATGGTTTATGGTTGGATGCTTGTCTAGGGGTGGTACAGACATTTCTAGAAGTGAGAATACAAGACCCTCTCTGCCTAAATCTGTAATCCTTATTTTACCCCCTGAAGCAATGCCCTATGTTGTTATTCTGGGCAACGTCCCCCCGCTTCTGGCTGATATTTCAGAGAACATCTATCAATTGGCTGAATATGAACACTGTTTTGGGGGATCGTGTGGGTGCTCACACTAACATGATCCATTGGGTAAGTTGGCTGGGGAAAGGAGAGAAAATGCTGGATGGCGATTGCACAGTTATAAAGTTTAATAGACTACACGTGGCAGGAATGATTTTGGACTGCTTCAGGGGTGTGTCTCTTAATGGTTCTGATTCTTTTATTCTGGCTCTTCAATTGTGTTTTTTATAAACCATTGGTTGGGGTTCATTTACACGATCACTGGCAAATTCCGATACAGCACACGCAGGCGAGAACTGGTGTGTCTGCACCTTTACCAGAGTTGGCTCTTTCTAACAGGTTTGCCCCCTTTCCCTGTTTGGACACTTGTGATTGGCTGTCAGGGGATGCTGACTGGTATGCCCAAGTGAGCGGTGAGGTTTTGGCTCCTCCACCGCAGCATATTGAGGCTCTAAAGGACTGCAACCCCAGGAACGTTTGCACCTTTATTAGCTGAAATTTTGCTGGATTCGCATGGAAATCTGAAGATCCAAAATGGTTGGCCTTCATTAGAGGTTTTGAAGTAATCTGTCTCCAGGAGGCCTGGGCCACTGAGAACCGTTATTTTTTACAGGGCTATAAAACCTTCTTTTTATTGGCATCAGAATCCAGGGCTGGAGTTTCTAAGGTAGGGGCTAATTATTTTTGTTTCACTGACTATCAAATGGATGCTTGAGGTACTTACTGGTATTTCCACCCTGCAGGCCTTTTTATTTTCTTTTGGGTCAAATCAGTTGATATTGCTAAACTTTTATAATGCCAAAACCTCCCCACACGAGGCCTGCAATGTTCAAATCTTGGGTTTCTTTGTAAAAAACTGGATGTGTTAAAAATTGTCCTTGGCACATGTTACGGTGGCAGTTGGCTTAAATGTTCATGTGTGTGGGCATCCAAGTGAAAATGGGGTTTTAAATGTTGCCCTCTTGTGTTTGGCATACATTTAGAACACAGCCAACAGGGTACCAGTTTAAATACTCTTGTGAATGAGTTCAACCTAACTTTTGAAATAGATAAGATGCCCCTGACCAGAGGGGACATTAATCCCACTTTTACAGGAAGAGGTTGTGAGTCGTTCATAGTTTTGATCCTTGTCTCCAAACCACTCCGTTCACATATTTCAGAATTCCTGATGAGCACTTTCAGTGATCACAATCTAGAATTTGTTTCTCTCTGCTGGTCTCCCCTCATTAAGAGATCTAGGATCTGTGATAAAAGGGTCACAAATGTGACTAGTCAGAGAAGGGGACTTAAGTGGTTCCAAGTTGTACCTGAGGACTTTTATAAGTCCTTGTACCTCAGCTGTGAAATGGAGTTTGACACCTGTGTATCTGCAAAAAGTACCTCTCATGATATTCTGAGGTCCTGTTCGGAGATTTCTAAAGTAGTGTCCAGTCTACTGGAGGGGCCCATGTTCTGAAAGTGTAATAGGTTTCCTAAATGGATTGATTGCGGTTGCTCGATGATGCTAGGAGAGTTTAAGCTCGATTCGAGGCATAAGCTCAGGGATCCTGTCCTGTTCAAGCGGTGTCGTTGTTTGTACAAAAGGGAACTGGCCAGGCACAAACAGAAGTTAAGGGAGAAGGCCTGGGCGAATTAAATCGAGGCAACTCTAGGGCATTATAATGGACCTTTATTTGCCCAGGAGTAGGCAGCCTCGGTGGAGGCCCATATTACTGAAGATTCATGGGTGATTCACTTTGATGACATTTATAGCCCTGCCCCACCGGACCCGCAGGAGAGGGACTGTGAGTTGAGAGGGTTGTGCTAATCTTCTCTTGTAAGGAAGCAAGAAAGGGCATTATCGGCTTATCTACCAACAAGGCCCCATGCACGGACGGTTCCCGTCTGATATTTATGTACTCAGTATGGATGTTTTGGTGCCTATTCTAACAGCCCTCATCAATGCACCCATGTTGGCAGGCCCCCCACAGGCATGGCATGTGTCCATTATTGTGCCAATGTTTAAAAAGGGGGGCATAGATAGTCTTCTTTGTTACAGGCCTATCTCTCTACTCGACTCAGTTGTTAAGGTCATAGGCCGCATCTTTCTGGAGAGACTCTCAGTGTGGGCTGAGGAAAATAATGTGTTATCAGAAGCCCAGTATGGGTTCCGTGCAAGAAGGTCCAATATAGAACACTGTTTGAACTTGAATCTGATTTTAGGAAAATACACATTTACTCATTCTGGCTCCATACACATAGGTTTCATGGACCTTTCATCTGTGTTTGATCAGGGTAACCAATGTAAATTGTTGCAGATTATGTTGTCTTTGGGGGGTGGAGCGGGACATTGTTTTGTCCCAAGAGACCTTCACTGGGATACCAAGGCTTCAGTTCATTTTTCCAATGACTTACTGTACTCGTACAGTTTCAGCATTCATAGAGGGTTGTAGCTTGGTCCTTTTTCTGTTTAACTTTTATATAAATATATTGGAGCAGGCCCTGGTTGATGTGAAAACCGATTGCCCGCAAGTAGGATCTTGTAGCCTACCGGTTTTATTATATGCGGATGGCGAGGTCATCATGGCTAAAAATGCTAGAGGTTTGCAATTTGTGTTGAACTCTTTTGCTAAGTTCGTGGAAGAGCTGGATTCGATGATTAACAAGAAGAAATCCTTTGTGATGGAAGTCGGCCCATGCTCCAACTAATCCAAGGAGGATTTTTTTATGTGCAAATACCACAGTTTTTAGTTTTGCTTCAAGATTGGGTAGTAGACCCATCAGATTTACAGTGCTAAATGTATCTCCAAAGTGACCTATGCGAGTGGGGATCCGTTAATCAGGTCGAGCTGCAAGTAGTGGAAAACAAATTCCTAAGGAGGCATTTGTGCCTCCCACAAAGTGCTCCCTCTTTTTAAGTGCATGAGGAATTTGGTGCAGGCTATATATTAGATCTTATTGCTTTTCGCCCGCTTGTACTTTGGTTTCATATTTGGTCAAGGCATGGCATTAAATTAAGTAAGGAGATTTTGTGAGATTGTTTGTCCCTTGACCACACACTTTATATTCCCTGGCTTAAGTATATCAGGGCCTCTTTTCAGAAATTAGGCAGGAATTACCTATTTAGTGTACCAGATGGAATTTATAATGCTGATCAGATATGGGTCAAAGAACATTTTTTCAACCAAAAGGTCTATAGATAGGGAGGGGACCTGACTAGCAAAGCCCTGTGTCCGACGATGTATCTTGTTGAAGACAGTGTCCACTACAGAACCTTATCTTCTTTTTGTTAAGATCAGGTATGATTGATTCCTGTTAACCAGGTTCCGATTGGACCTATTGCCTCCTTTTCTAGTTTATCCTCCTGGTAAGAACAGGGGTTATAAATTCACATTCTGCGTCTGTGACAATAGGTCTCCACAGGATACTAAGGATTTTTACCATATTCTGTCATTTTTATATGATCCCAAGAAGGCACATCTTGTCCCTATCCTGAAAAGGGCAAATTTCTCTCAAATCAGGACAGGTCTTATGTATTTACAGATGCTTTCGGAGGATATTATTCTTAGTGTACATAGTGTCCGGAAAGTCACTGTAAGTTTGCGGAACAGCAGTGATTAAGGCCCTGATGAGTTTTATAGTGCCAATCATTTTTCATGATGTATTTTTGTACTGTTTTGCACATATATAAATTTTTAGGTCTGTTGACGTTTTATGTAACTTTTTTATCTGTTTTTATTATTGATTTTACCAGAGGTTTTCTTTTTATTTGCTTTTATGGTTTGTATTCTCAAAACCGACTAAAGCAAAGTGGTTTGACTCTTTTGATTGAGAACCTTAAAAGGAAACCTATGGCTTCAGGCACCAGAAACGTTTTGACCCAGCGGCAAGGCAATCAAGTTCAAGGGACAGTAGGCTTCCCAGAAAGCACTCCAATTTCTGTAGCAGAGCCAATCCTAGTGGTCATGCCTCTGGAAACAAAGATGCAGTAAATGCACCAATGGATCATAAACCCACTAATCCACCATGTGACCTATTATTGGCAGCACCCAGCATCAGCAGGGCTCAGAGCAGAGGACCACAACATTGCAAACTTGACCTCCAAGTAGTGATCCCCATGCACCAGATGCAGCAGGAGTCCCCCTGTTGAGAACAAATAAGAAAAGACTGAAAGAAATGAATAAATGCAACAAAACTAGAAGATCAAATCTCCTGC
Source organism: Pleurodeles waltl (assembly GCF_031143425.1). NCBI lineage: Eukaryota > Metazoa > Chordata > Amphibia > Caudata > Salamandridae > Pleurodeles > Pleurodeles waltl. The sequence goes on from NC_090442.1 coordinate 979,961,393, forward strand.
ATTGGATTCAGTTAGATAAACAAGAGCCTAAGGGAAAAATCAAACTGCCCAACACAGCATCCAATGGGGATCCTAAACCAGGTCAAAAGGAAACATCCAGTGATGACATGAATAGCACAGTGAAAGATGCATCAACTCAGGAAACTGCAGCAGACCTAGAGCTGCACCCACAAATGGATCCCTCCCTCCTCACAGCACTTGCAACCTGATTGAATGACAATATATCAATAGCTCCAGACAGGTCCTTAGTATGGACACAAACAATACCAAACCCCACAGGATCTGGAGGAACAGTTGAAACCTATAGACAACATATTGTACAAGTAAGAACAACAGAAGAACATGGCATCTCAACAGAAGAACATGGCATCTCAACAGAAGACATAGATAATTTCTTGATATCTATACTATGATGTGGATTCCCAAAAGTACCAGTCCAGAATCACATGAGGCAAAACAACTTGGAATGGAAACGCAGAGAGGGCAACACTAGAAGTGCCCCAGCCCAGAATAAAACAAGGATAAGGTGCAAAGCTATAGGGCGACGTCCTAAATCAATTCAGACCATAAAATTGCCCTCTACCCAGAAAATGCTTCAGGAGGAAAGTAAGATGTTCTCAACAGAGGTACCATCGGGAATCTCTGTGTCCACATACCAGGCCTGGAATAAATCAGCTCAGTCGATATTGATGGGGAGGCCTTCCTCCCACCAGAGATTAGAGAAATAAATGGCGCACTGAAATCAACTTCAATAGCTCCACGCCATTGAATGTCCTGAGGAAGAACAAGATGCAGGTCGGAAAATGGGGAATAACAGTAATAACCCCCACAGTGCTTAAATACCCTGTCTTTCTTATAGAGACAGACATAATCGCCAACAAATTAATAGGCCAGGTGGCAGAAGTCCAAAACAAGCAAAGGAATACTACCATCTCTGTATTAAAGGGCACAAAAAAGGGAAACTGGCTCCTCATGATTTCAGAAGGGAAGTTGATAATAACAGCACATAAAAAAGGGGATGGCCACCATTGCAAAATACAAAAAAACTAATAAAATGGACTGGGTATGGCTAGCAAATGCCTTAAGCTCTCAATCCTAGCACAAGGTGTCTCAATAACACAATCCATTTAATGAGGGCCACCCCGAAAATAGGTTTGTGGAATATAAGAGGCCTAACTGACTCTAAAATTAAGAATGATGCCATCCAAGAGCTGAGGTGACATTACATCACTGCATTGCAAGAAACATGGCCACTCCACTCATCCCCTTGGCATGACTTTACAACTTATGAAGCTCCAGCAACGGCCTCACAGGCAGGAGGTCATGCCTCTGGCGGATTGTCAATCTATGTTAAAAATGAGCTGATGGCAACAACAAATGTGCTTCACACAGCTTGTGAAGCTCCAGCAATGGCTTCATAACAGGGCGTCATGCCTCTTGTGGAGTTGCAGTCTACATAAAAAATTATCTGATAGCAAGAACAAATGTGCTTCACGCAGGGAATGGGGATTATATTATCCTAACGGTATCCCTGGCCAACCGGAGCAGAATGAGGCCAAGACTCTCTCTTATTATAGGGTGCATTTACCTTCGCCCTGCCAAGACAAGAAGAGAAGCAACATTGACATCACTGCTTCCAATATTGAGGAACTTAACAGCATCTATCCAAACAATATGTGGGTCATCATGGGTGACTTCAATGCCAATGTAACGCGTGCAGAACAGAATAACGTTTTCTCAGTCCTTGGTGACAAACTCTGGGCTATACCACTGATCAAAATGCAGTACTAAAGGTGTGAAAATCAAGGCAAAGCCTTAGCAGCTTTCTTAAATCAGCTAGACTTGCGTACACTAAATGACGGACTTGTGTCAGACTCGCCAGCTGCCTACATGCACTTGTCCTGCTTCAGGATAGCAAACCTAGACTATGGGGGTCATTCTGACCCTGGCAGTCCAAGACCGCCAGGGCCACGGATGACTGAAGCCCCGCCAACAGGCTGGCGGTGCTTCATTGCCCATTTACAGCCGCGGTCGGAAAACTGGGTCTGGCGGTTTCCCGCCGGATTTCCCCCGGCTGGGCGAATCCTCCATGGCGGCGCTGCAAGCTGCGCCGCTATGGGGATTCTGACCCCCTTCCCGCCAGCCTGTTTCTGGCGGTTTTTACCGCCAGGAACAGGCTGGCGGGAACGGGTGTCCTGGGGCCCCCCTTGGGGCCCCTGCACTGCCCATGCCACTGGCATGGGCAGTGCAGGGGCCCCCTAACAGGGCCCCAGCATGCTTTTCACTGTCTGCCTAGCAGGCAGTGAAAAGCGCGACGGTGCAACTGCACCCGTCGCACACCTGCAACACCGCCGGCTCCATTCGGAGCCGGCTTCTGTGTTGCAGGCCCCTTTCCCGCTGGGCCGGCACCCGCCGGCCCAGCGCGAAAGTTAGAATGGCCCCAGCGGTCTTTTGACCGCGGGGCGGCCTAATGGCGGTTCCCTCCAGGCGGGCGGCGACCGCCGCCCGCCGGGGTCAGAATGACCCCCAATATGTGGATGTCAATGGTCCACTTCGAATGGATAAGTACATTTTAAGTTGCCCTGACCTTGGCTAGTGACCAGGCCATCCTCAAATGTGAAACAGTAGTCCCACAACCTGATTGCACTAATGTAAGGCGAGAAGACTTTGAGCACGTCATCAGAATAAAGTGGTACATGGAAACCCAAGGGAGGCAAGGCGCAAGGGTGCCCTAGTTATTAGATATGACTCTGAAGGCAAGAAATAAAAACATCAACTCAAATCTATGGCATCTCTTGGCTGCACACTTAAAGGAGCATGTTGAAATTGCAAGTTGGTATGCAAGTAGCAAAGAACCAAGACAAAACAAATCTGGTATAAGTAGCAAGAATCAAACAGTTATTTTTTAGCAACAATTAAATAAAGGCCCTCATCATGAACATGGCAGCAATCACCACTCCGCCGGCGGTGGCAGTCCGGACCTCCAAATAATGAAGCACATGAGAAACAGCCAGCAGGATATCCACACACTGCCATTATTGGAGTGCCAACAACAATGGAAGAGGCCATCCACAGGCCGACGGAAAGGCCCTACCTGCCCAACAAATAATGAAGCACAAGCCCGCCGTCAGTTCCGGGGCAGGAACCACCACCAAGCAAAGCGTGGCGGAAACAAATCAAATAAAAGGAAACACTCACTGTAGGCACACAGAACACGGCGAAGCAGACATGAAGAGAGTTGCAAATAATGCCAGTCCTGCTCCTTGCAATATACCTTCACGACCGTGACCGCCGACGAAGATGAAGGGTGGGTGTCTGGAAACGTTTAAGTGGCTTGGGAGGAAGGGGGTGGACACAGTGGGACAAGACAGGCTGCCAGTGTAAATGGATGTTGTCTGGGTGTCTGCAGGTCTGGTGAGTGTGCTGCATGTGTCAGTCAGTGTTGTTGTGGTGAGTGCAGGTGTGGTGTCTGGGGTGCATGACTGGATGTCTGATGTTGTGGTGACTGCAAGAATGGGGCCAGCAGCAGTGACTGAGGGTGCAGTGCTTGTGGGTGTGCATGTTGATGTGACAGACAGGGAGGCGGGAGAGGTGGACACACTGGGGGACGTGGATGCTGTCGTGTGTGCCTTTGTATGTTGGCTTTGTGTATGCCTGTGGTGGGAAGTGTGGTGTTTGTGTTTCTCTGTGTGCTTCTTGTGTGTTGAGGTGTTTGCATGGCTGTCTGAACATTTGCTTGGGATGGGTGAAGGGAGTGGGGTGCTGGAAGGGGTAGAGGTGGTTGGAGGGGGGATGGAAAGACCAGGGACACTGGAGAGGCGGCCAGAGCCTGAAAAGATCTCTGTAGGCCAGACATGGCAGAGTGAATGCCTTCCAGGTTGCATTGCATTGCTGCATCTGGGATGCTAACCCATGGATGGCATTCACAATGGTTGTCTGCCTTACAGAGATGGTCCTCAGGAAGTCAATAGCCTCCTCCGTGAGGGCAGCAGGGCTGATTGGGGCAGGGGATAAGGTACCTGGGGTGAAGGAGACACCCACCCTTCTGGGTGAGGGGGCACGGGCAACTCGTTGGGGAGCAACTGGGAAGGCGGTGATGGTATGGAGGTGGCGGAAGATGACACAGAATGGGAGGGCCCACAAGGGTCTGCCACCACCAGGCAGCTCCCATCGGAGGCGGTATCAGAGTCACTACCTCCCACGTGGTACTCCTCTTGCCCTCCAACCACTAGTCCCCTTGGCGTTGGTAGACTTTTCCTCCTTGGAACTGTGGGACGCTGCATCCCCACTCGCCCGTGCCACTGCTCCCTCGCCAGATGATGCTGATGTACACAAAGAACACAAGAGCACAGGAGTGGGGAGACAAAACATGAGAGATATCTGTAAATACCTGTTTGGATGTACATACTTGGTGCACACACACTCCCATCCAGCCTGCACACCTACACGCAGCACCTACAACAATAGTCATGACTATGCCCCTGACTACTGCTCACTACCACAGAATATAACACATTTCACACATGATAAATGGACCTGATGAACTGTTAGACCTGCCCCTAATACTATCTGTCCCCATGGGGGGCAGGACTGCAGGAAGACACCTGTCAGAGTGCCTGGCACTAGACAGCATACATACTACAGCACCCAAACACATCCATCAAAGTCGTATGAAACAGTGTGGGTACTCACCCCCTTTTGGCTGCTGTGCTGCCTTCAAGAGCCCATCCAAATCCAGATATGCCACTGCCAGAATACAGCACATTATGGGGGTCAGGGTCAGACGGACACCCCTTCCTCGTTGGGAGGCCTTCCCCAGCTGGGCCTCACAGGTCTTCCTAGCCCAGCACCACAGGTCCTCCCACTGCTTCCTGCAGTGGGTGCTCCACCGGTTGTAGACCTCCAGGGTCTGCACCTCCCTGGCGATGGCCTGCCAGAGTCCCCTCTTCTGATGGGCGCTGACCTGTATGGGACACACAGAGAAGAATAACAGACGGCAGGATATGCCCATTTGATACAGCTGACATATCGCCCCCTATGGAACGGACACTTCACAAGATCATTTTACCACCTCACTCACACTACTTTCCACACAATCTACACCTGTGCAGTTACATATCGACCACACATGCAACAATGCATCCACCACCATCACACACATCCATGCAAGGCAACCGCCAACTCACCTGCTCATCTGGTCGCCCATATAACTTGGCATACAGGGATAGGACCCCGTCCACCAGCTTTTCCAGCTCCTCCGTGGTGAAGGCTGGGGCCCGTTCCCCTATGACTCCTGCCATTGGAGTAACCAGAGTCAGGCCACAGCAGCACACTCAGTGGAGCACTTTCATGCACGGGATCTGGGAGTCAGGTGAAATTGGGGTGACAACATGGCGTACGCTCCGCTGCGGTGTGCACCGCCGGCGGCGATCATGATAGGCCCAGGTTCCCCATTGACAACCATGTAAACCAATAAATGGGTGCACGATGGGGAACACCCCCTTCCACCATGACAACTACCGCCAGCAGAATGGGGTCACTTCCACTCCCTCAAATCTGGATGGCAGGAGGCTGCCATTTTGCTAGCACCAAGTACAGATTTCCTGGTCAGGGGCCCCATTCAGGGCCTTCAGGTCACAGCCCTTTGTTGCCTGCACACATCACATCAGTCCAGAGGTATCACTGCATACATGTCCCAAAAGTGGTACATCATACATCGCTTGTGTGTGTGACCAACGTATTGTACAGCAGTTATTCATACACAATATGTTTTTCATGTGTATTTGTGTCTTTCATATGTGTTCTCTCCTCCCCATAGGTACAAACCCATGTGGTGAGAGAGGGCCCCATCTGCTTCCAGACCTCTTGTTGATTTGGAAATCATGGTGGAACGACACATCACTGTCACCTACAGACTCAATCGTGCAACAATCCATGACCTATGTGCTTTAATGGATCCTGTACTGAGACCGGGTAATTGTAATCAGCATGCCATCCCTACTGAAGTGCAAGTGCTCTCTGTACTCCATTTCTTGGCTACGGGATCATTTCAGGTGACAGTGGGCATGGTTGCAGGGTTCTCCCAGGCAATGTTATCCAACACCTGCAGACATATGTAAAGTTTCCCCAAAGGGCTGAACTCCCTGCCATCAAGTCTGAATTCTATGCCTTTGCTAACATTCCCCATGTGATAGGTGCCATTGATGGCACCTACATACTTCTCATACCCCCAAGAGTGAATGAACAGGTGTACAGGAACAGAAAGAACTTCCACTCAATGAATATACAATTGGTGTGTACTGCTGACCAGTACATTTCACATGTAAATGCCATGTTTCCAGGATCAGTTCATGATTCCTTTGTCCTGAGGAACAGCAGTGTGCCACACATGAAGGAACAACTACAAGGGGACAGAGATAGAGAGTGGGCTCATGGTGGATGTCCATACTGGGTACATGGGCTCAGCGATTGGTGGCAGTGGGTATTGGTCCATATGTCCCTTGCAAGTTGTTATGTTGCTTTGGTGGCTAAGGTTGGGAGCACAGTGGCCACACTTGGGAGACAGTTCAGGTCAAAGTCACTTCTTTGTGGGGGCCTTGGTCTTGGCAGGTGTTCCAGTGCCATATCTGGGTCTGAGGGACGGTTTGAGTGTCTGGTGCTGGGCTGCACAGGTAGGGGTGCTGGTCTCTTGTGTGTCCTGCCAGTGTCACCAGTCCAGTTGCTGCTGCTGATGTAGAGGGCAGGGTTGTGTCCTGAGCAGTAGTAGGGCTTTCAGGTTTGTGGAGGTCACAGGCTGGGTTGGGTAGTGTTCCTGCAGCACCTCTGCAATAGTGGCCATGGTGGCATTGAGTTGGTTCCACTGTTTCATGGTCTCTTGATGTTGGGCTATCTGCAGCCTTTCTCCCAGTTCCAGGGTGGCCAGGATCTGGCCCATCCTGTCTTGTGTGCTCCCAGGACCTCAGAGGTCACCTCCGGGGCTGCAGCATCCGTCCTTTGGCCTCTCCCCTGGGCCACTGATGCCCTCCTATTGGGCCTAGCCCCCTGTGCCTGTGTCCCCCACACAGGTCTGGCAGTCCCACTTGCACTGGGGCCATCATCATCCTGCCTGTTAGTAGGTGCTGAATCTGGCCTCTGTACTTGTGGTCCGCCAGTCTGTGGCCTGGAAACACTGGTGTGGGGTTGTTTGGCCAGAGCTGATGTTGGTGGCTGGGTGGTAGGTGTGTCAGTGGTACCCTGGGTTGGGCTGCTGGAGGGTGACAGTCCAGGACTGTGTGACGGGCCAGGGCAATCCTCACTGTCCATACTTCCCTCTCCAGTCTCCTGAGTAGGGCCTCTGTCTCCATGTGGGGCACTGGCACTCCTTGGCCTTTCCGTCAGGGTGGCATGGGTGGTGGTGCCTCTGGGGGGGAATGGATATGTATGTTACATGTACTAATTTGAATTAGGATGCACGGCTCTGCCCTATTTTGTGCTGTTTATTCCCCTGTCGGGCCATGCAGGGACCTATTGTGGGGTTGTCCTAACATTTTGCATGGGATGTGTGGGTGCATTGTGGGTGCAGTAGTGGCATTGTGATTCCTTGCAGGGGTAGGTGGCTGTGCACAGGGGGAGGGATGTGGGCCTGTTAGTGTGTTTGTGGGCATGCAGGGTGACTGGATGTAGTGATTGTGGCCTGGGTGGGGTAGTGGTCCTGGTGGTAGTTGGAGGGGTGGGGTGGTACATGCATTACAGGTGTGGTGGATATGAAGTAATTGTAGATGACGTACCCGAGTCCGTCCTCCAGTGAGTCCAGTGAGGCCCTCAGGGTGCAGGATAGCCAATACATTCTCCTCTCAGTCAGTGTATTTGGGGGGGGTAGGTGGGGGTCCTTCACCAGTCTTCTGTACTGCAATTTTGTGCCTGGATGCCATAGACATCACCTTCCCGCTCAGGTCGTTCCATCTCTTGTGGATGTCGTCCCTTGTGCGTGGAAGATTTCCCACTGCGTTGGACTTGTTTACTATAGTCTGCCATAACTCCATCTTCCTGGCGATGGGTGTGTGCTGGACCTGTGCCCCAAAGATTTGTGGCTTGACCAGTTTTCATCCACAATTGTTCTTAGCTCCCTATCTGTGAAGTGCGCATGCTTAGGTGGTGCCATGCTGTGTGTTGTGGGTGGTGTGTTGTAGGATTACTGGTGAGGGTGCTGTTGTGTGGTTGGGTGTGTGACTTGTGTGATGTTGCGTTCAGAGTATGTGTGTTGTGTTGTCAATCTCAGCTGTCCTATTGGCGATGCAAAGGATTGTTGGGTGTGTATGTGTGTGTTTTATAGTGTTGTGGATGTGTGTCAGGTGTGTGGGTTTCAAACGTGCTAATGTGTGCATTTCTTGCTGTTGGGTCCACTTGCTGGGCGTGGCGGTCCGTCGCCGCCAATGGTCGTTCGTCATCCACTAACTGCTGCGCTGATTTGTGCATCATTATTTGGCCCATGAGGAACCTCTGGACAGTCGGCTTCCCTGCCACAATCCCAACCCACCACAGAGCCTCCCCCCTCAGGAAACACCACCAGGACACGTCAATCAGAAGTGTGTCTGCCACTACAGGGACCCCAGGCAACCCCACTAACACAGGACGATCTGGGACCTGGGGTCAGTGGCAGTGGGCTCACTGTTCAGGGGACAGAGGCACAGAACAGCATGGAAGCTGGGAGGAATGCTGTGCAACAGGGGGAGGACAGGTCCAGGGAAACAACCCTCTAAAAGGCACTCTCCAACCTCATGGGAGCATGCCACCATTCCCAGGAGTCATGGGCACAGTACTGGCCAAGTTACAGGAGACCCAGTGGCTGCAGGAGGGACAGTACCTGGGGTCAGGGAGGACCTCACAAAAATCTACACCATCCTGGTCACCATAGCAGGGGTGCTGGCTGACATGGGCAAGACCATGAGGGAGGCAGTGGCACAACAAAGGGTCCCTGACACTAACCAAACCGAGGAACGGCCTTCCACCTCCCCCGTGCTAGTGGACAGGAGATCCCCGCCACAGGACCAACAGGCCACAGGGACCCCACCCCCTGCAGAAGGAGACCCACCCCGCAAACGGTCCCTGCGATCAAAGCAGAAGACAGAGAACATTGCCAAGACCCCCGCCAGGAAATAGGACTCCCCTGATTGTCACCCGTCTGTCCCACTCTTTCACCCTATCCACCTTGAACTGCCAATACTCCCCTTCCTATGCCCCAATGGACAATGCACCTGTGATACCAAGAGACTGGACTCTACCCTGGACCTTCCTACACCATCACCTGAGCCCCTTGCACGTACCCCCATACTATTTAGCACAAAAAATAAACACCTTTGAAATATAAACTGGACTGGAGTCAGTGTAATGATTGGAAAGATGTATTCTTACAACATTCTCAAAGCATTGCAACTTCTATGTTCATTGAATTATACCAATGTATGACAGTTGGTGGGCAGCAGTACATATAGCAGGAGCCAGAATGGGGTACACAGATCTGAAAAAAGGGAATCCACAGGGAACAGTCAGTGGCCATAGACAGAGGGTAAGAGGCTGCCATGTACAATGTCCAAAAGTATACTGAAATGTGAAGTTAGTCACAGTCTCTTACCTGTGTGTCACTGGAAGTACTGCTGTGTAATGTTTGTTCTGTTGTCCACATCTTCTTCATCTGCCTCCTCTTCCTCACTGTCCACAGCCTCCACCGCTGCCACAAGACCATCACCAGGCTCATCCTCCTGCAGAAAAGGCACCTGGCGTCTCAAGGCCAGGTTGTGCAACATACAGCATGCCACGATGATCTGGCACACCTTCTTCGGTGAGTAGTACGGGGATCCACCTGTCAGATGGAGGCGTCGGAACCTGGCCTTCAGGAGACCGAAAGTCCTCTCAATAATCCTCCTTGTTGGCCCATGTGCCTCATTATAACGTTCCTCTGCCATTGTCCTGGGATTCCTCAATGGGGTCAGTAGCCATGAGAGGTTGGGGTAACTAGAGTCACCTGTAAATATCGAGGGACAATTGTTAGACACACACTAACCCAGAGGGACAACTCCATACTCAGACGCCAACTTATACTGTGTGGAGACCTTGGCCTCACCTAATAGGCGTCATGCACTGAGCCAGGATATTTGGCATTCACATGGGAGATGTACTGGTCTGCCAAATACACCATTAGCTTTTTCTATTCCTGTAGACCTGTTCATTTCTGCAGGGGGGTACAAATGCCACATGTGTACCATCAATGGCACCAACGATGTTGGGGATATGTCCCAGGGCATAGAAGTCAGCTTTCACTGTGGCCAAATCCTTCACCTTGGGGAAGACGATGTAGCTGCTCATGTGTTTCAGCAGGGCAGACGATGTAGCTGCACATGTGTTTCAGCAGTGCAGACATGTTGGAGAACATTGGCTGAGACATCCCTGATGCCATGGCCACTGTTGTTTGAAAGGAACCACTTGCCAGGAAATGGAGCACTGACAGGACCTGCACTATAGGGGGTATTCCTGTGGGCTGGGGGATACCTGACATCAGGTCTGGCTCAAATTGGGCACACAGTTCTTGGATTGTGGCCCGATCAAGTCTGTATGTGGTGATAATGTGTCTGTCCTCCATTGTCGACAGGTCCACCAAGGGTCTGTACACCGGAGGATGCCACCATCTCATCATCTGCATCAGCAGTTGTAGCCTATGGAGGAGAACTGTGAGCAGAAGGTCATTTTCCACATAGATAGCACAACTATTTTTGAATTAATGTCACAGAAGGAGTGTGTGAATTCGAGAGTCAGTATATGTGCCAATATGTGCTGTGACGCAGTTAGGTGCCATGCCATGTGCCCCCCTGAAATGGTGGCTGCCTGACCTGTGAGGAGGGACAAGGGGAAATGAGGTAACTGCGCTGGTGTTGTGCTGCGTTGCGGTAGGCGGTCGATGACCGCCGCGCAACTCTGCATTGGTTATCATTGGGCCCTATGGGTCCCAGGAGCCAATGGCGATGTAAGCCAGCAGTGACAGTACGTACCGCCGCAGATGTCATTTTCTAGCTATTCACTCACTTGCTACCTGACCATCAACTGGAGAGGACCTACACTGCAAGTGCTGCTGTGAGCTGAGTCTCGAAGCGACAATGGCAAGAGTGTCTGGGGAAAGGCCGCCTGCCTTCACTGCGGGGGAGTTGGCGAAACTGGTGGATGGAGTCCTCCCCCAGTACACGTTACTCTACAGTCCTCCAGACAAACAGGTGAGTACACTGTGAGCATAATGTGTGGAAAATGCCTGTTTGGAGTGGTGTTGATGTAAGCCACATGTTGGGGGGTGCTAAGGCATCCTGGCCTGAATGCTGCATGAGAGGTGGTCATTGTATGTGCATCAGGGCATGGGTTGGAACTGGTGGGCAATGAGTATGATGGTCCGGACAGGTGAGTAATTATATTTTCCGCTGTCTTTTCCCTCTAGGTCAACGCCCACCAGAAAAAGGGTATTTGGCATGCCATCGCCAAGGAAGTGTGGACCTTGGTGGTCTATCACAGGCAGAGCACCCACTGCCGCAAGAGATGGGTGGACCTGCGCCGCTCGTCCAAGAAGATGGCGGAGGCCCAACTGGGGCTGGCCTGCCAATGTGGAAGGGGTGCACGTCGCACCATGACCCCTCTGATGTTACGCATCCTGGCAGTGGCCTTTCTGGAGTTGGATGGGCACTTGAGGGCATCACAGCAGCCACAAGTGGGTGAGTACAGATTCAGAAAGCTGACTTTGCGCGCTTTAGGAACTAGCTGGGTGGGGGATGTGGGCTGTGGGTGCTCCTAGGCCAAGGCAATCATGGCAGGGTAGGTCTCTTGTTTGCAGGCTCTGAAGCACTCCTACCCCAATGGTACAAGTGGCCAACTACTACTGGGCAGGGTCCTCTGGGAGTCAGGTGTGCAGATGCTGGCATTAGCCATTGTACCCCATAGCCTGGTGACTACCTTAGTGACTGGTTGGGCATGGCCTAATGCATAGGGCAGCTCAGTGTGTGTTGTGTACGCCAACGGTAGTGGTGTTGCTGGCATTGACCAAGTGAATCCTCTGTCTTTCCCCCCCTTCTTGTTTTGTCACCCTGCCCTTGTGTGCATTAGCATAATCTGGCGGAGGAGCAGAGGCACCGGTGATGGAGGGAGCTGCATCCCACATGGCTCATGAGGGAGCGAATCCACTGAGGGTTAAGGCACCAGTGGGACAGTGGGCGAAGGGAGCTCCACGACGGGGACAGGAGGGGATACCAGTGACAGCGACTTCTCCTTCGATGGAAGCTCCCTGGCGGTGGCGGACACCTCTGTGCCCACCCCAACAACGGGTACAGCCACCACCCCCCGACCACCACACGCCAGGTGCAGCATCACTGGGCACAAGGCCCCCTCCAGAACCTGTGGAGAGATGCATCCACTCACCCACTCCTTGGCAGGATGAAGCAGACTGGGCACAAGGCCCCCTCCAGAACCAGTGGAGAAAGGCATCCACTCCCCCTATCCTTGGCAGGATGAAGCAGACTGGGCACAATGCCCCCTCCAGAATCAGTGAAGAAAGGCATCCACTCCCTCTATCCTTGGCAGGATGAAGCAGACTGGCCACAATGCCACCTGTAGAACCAGTGGAGAAAGGCATCCACTCCCCCTATCCTTGGCAGGATGAAGCAGATTGGGCACAAGGCCCCCTCCAGAAACAGTGGAGAGATGCATCCACTCACCCAATCCTTGGCAGGATGAAGCAGACTGGACACAAGGCCCACTACAGACCAGTGGAACATGTCACACACTTGAGAAACTGTGCCTTGTACTCCCCAGGACCAAGCAGTGGACAAACCACCCACTTGAGGGACTTGAGAGACTGTGGCTTTGCACTCCCCAGGACCAAACAGTGGGCAAACCACCGACTTGAGAGACTTGAGAGACTGTGGCTTTGCACTACCCAGGACCAAGCAGTGGGCAAACCACCCACTTGAGAGACTTGAGAGACTGTGGCTTTGCACTCCCCAGGATATCGCTGTGGGAATGTTGACCCCATGAGGAGAAGTGGCGTAGTACCATCTTCTGGCTGGTGTGCCCCCCTCCCCTTCCCCCTGAGGTGCCTGTGTGTTTTCGACCTGATGCCCCTGCAGTGTTCTCTCCGATTTGAGGCAGGCGTCAAGTGAGGGCTTCGCCCATGATTTTTTGGGCCACTGGTCCACGGACATTTGTAATGGACAGTGTATGACCCTCTGTACATACTGTACATATTTGTATAAACTGTTGTTTACAGCCGTTAACGTTATATGCATTTTCTAAATATCACAGATTTGACTCAATTCCTTTTGTCCTTTTGTTCTTCCAGGGGGTTACGGGGTGTATCTGTAATGTTGTTGGATCTGTTAGTGTGTATGGTGTTGTGGGTGAGGGTGGGTGGTGGGGGTGTTGCTTGTTGCGTGTGTGCGTCACTCTCTTTTCCCTCCCCCGCTCCCCTGTGTGCTAGGTGCAGTACTCACTGTTGTCGTCGCCTTCTTTCAAATTCCTGGTGTATTAGCAGATACATGGGCAGGACCTGCAGTTCGGGCTCCATGGCGTCCTGGTTTTTCGTTGAGTGTCGAAAGGTGAGTGGTTCCCCTTCAGTGTACTGTTTCCGCCGTACTTTTGATTTCGTTGGTAACGCCCCGGAAAAGCTGGCGGATTGGTGCCTTGTAATACAGTGGGCGGTACATTATCTTCTGCCTGTCTGTTGGCGGTGATCGCCGCGGTGTTTGTAGCTAATGCCCTGGCGGTCGGAGTGATAAAGTGGCTGTCTCTGTTGGTGGTTTCCGCTGTGGTTGTGATCCCTTTTTTTTGTCCGCCAGCCTGATGGCGGTATTACCGCAGCTTTATCACCGACCGTCAGGGTTGTAATGAGGGCCTAAATTTGCTTAGCAACAGAGCAGGAAGTTCAATTATTCAAACTTCCTGGAAGGGGGGTCATTGAGACAGGAATGCGCCACAAGGGAAGGATGACTTAGAGTGCTCGTAACAGGGAGGCATCATAAGGGAAAGATGACATGAGCCTGGCGAGTACAACCCACAGCACATAGGGGACAAGATGGAGTTGTGACACATGAACCATAAACCTTATATATAAGAAGGTTATGGTATGTTCTGTCAATTTCTATTGTACTTTTTGCAACCATTATAAGGCCACAATCATAGCACATGCATGACTGTCCAATATACAATAGGAGGTGAAGTCTGCCCTCAACACAATACAGGAACTTTTTCTTTTACATACAAGAACATACATTATATATCAGACGTAATTGTTTATGCACTATACTTTGGGTTTATGTTTTAAAGCACACTATTTGGAACAGGAAAAAAATATGTTTTGAAATAATTATTTAGAAAATACATTGACTAAGTTTAAATAATTGTTTGTTGCGTCATGTTCTTTTTCTTTTTTTCTCTTTTTGTTTTGCTTCTTTTTGTTTTTCCTTCTTTAATAATAGTGTCAAATGCCCTCCCATTTGTAAATGTTGGTCTCTGTTACAGCCAATCTCACTTTGCTTTACTTATGGCGATGACTAAGAATTCTCTTCTTGTCTATACATTATTTTGAATGTAGAATTGTATGCTGTTGATTATTTTTATTCTTATGATGTAAAGCCTTGAAAAAGCTACCGGCCTGCACACCAACTAGGGGGTGAAACATTTGATGCCTAGTTCGTATGCCACATTGATCTATCAAGCTTATTGACTCTTAATAAAACTTAGCACTACTAGCACGGATGACTGGAGACTCTCCATAAATAGAACCTTTTTTGATTCTATTTGAAACTGTCTACCTGAAACCATTTCTTCAATGTTTTTTTTATGTGGGATATGGGGTTGTGGTCCATTACAGGTTAATACAGTTCCCAAAACCAAAGAAAATCATATTCCAGCAAAGGGAGACATAGCCCCTAATCCTTACTCCTTCTAGTAGATCCATTGGCTTGGGGACAATAAAGGGCATTTTTTCATGTTTAATGGATAAATCTGGAAGGAACTCCTTTATCTCTTCTACATACACTGAACCATTATCAGTTACTAACACCAAAATTACTCTTTCAACACAGAAGCTATCTCTTAAGAAATGCATTAGGTCTTTGGTAGAAAATTGATTGCTAACTTGGTGCCTATACAGTGAGAAGTGTAGTAAATTAGTAGAAACATGATGTTTGGGCATTTCCTTGTAGTTCATGGGTCTACTATGTCAAAGGGTAGCTTGCGCCATGGTTTGCCAGGTACTGGAACCAAACATAAAGCGGTTCTTCTAGATACTTTACACTTATCTCTTCAAGCTCAGGTAATACAATCCTTTGCTTAATGTTTGACATAAGCATCTAACTTAGGTAGCCAGTAATTGCATCTCATTTGTTTTTCGTGAAACTAGGACCAAGTGCACATTGTTTGCTATGTTAATTATTGTATTCTGCAAATTGGAAGGAGGTATTATTTTCTCATCACGATAAACGTTACCTTTTTGTATGTTCAATTTATTTCTGACTTCCTAGAAATCATGTATCTCTTCATCTAGTTCAGTCCATTTGAAAGGCCACCCTTCTACAATGTGCTTCATGATTCTTTTTAGGCATGTATCTTGAGCCATACCCTCACTCCATTCTTTTTCCGATAAGGCTGCCGCAAAAACTGTTGCTGGTGAACAAGTACATAAGAGGTTTGTGGTCAGATCTGATAGCAAATGCCAATGCCCCTATGTTAGAAATAGAGGCCCTCATTCGGACCTTGGCGGGCGGCGGAGGCCGCCCGCCAAAGTCCCGCCGTCAAAATACCGTACCGCGGTCGCAAGACCGCGGCGGGTATTTTGACTTTTCCCCTGGGCTGACGGGCGGCCGCCGAAAGGCCGCCCGCCAGCCCAGGGGGAAAACGACCTTCCCACCATGAAGCCGGCTCGTAATCGAGCCGGCGGAGTGGGAAGGTGCGACGGGTGCTACTGCACCCGTCGCGTATTTCACTGTCTGCTATGCAGACAGTGAAATACTAGCGGGGCCCTCTTACGGGGGCCCCTGCAGTGCCCATGCCATTGGCATGGGCACTGCAGGGGCCCCCAGGGGCCCCGCGACACCCCCTACCGCCATCCTGTTCCTGGCGGGCGAACCGCCAGGAACAGGATGGCGGTAGGGGGTGTCAGAATCCCCCATGGCGGCGCAGCGAGCTGCGCCGCCATGGGGGATTCAAATGGGCAACGGAAAACCGGCGGGAGACCGCCGGTTTTCCATTTCTGACCGCGGCCAAAGCGCCGCGGTCAGAATGCCCAAGGGAACACCGCCGGCCTGTCGGCGGTGCTCCCGCCCCCGTTGGCCCTGGCGGTGCAACACCGCCAGGGTCATAATGAGGGCCAGAGTCTTTTGTTGGCAGTTAGGTTACCCTCTGTCCAAGCAAGGACACTCACTCTAGTTAGGGTAAGTCACACACAATCCAAATGATCCTGTGCCCACCCTCTGGTAGCTTGGCACTGAGCAGTCAAACTTAACTTAGAAGGTAATGTGTAAAGTATTTGTGCAATAAATCATGCAATAACACAGTATAACACCACAAAAATACATCACACAGGGGGTGATTCCGACCCCGGCGGTCCTTGACCGCCAGGGCCGGGGTCGGCGGGAGCACCGCCAACAGGCTGGCGGTGCTCCTAAGGGCATTCTGACCGCGGCGGTATGGCCGCAGTCAGAACCGGAAAACCGGCGGTGTCCCGCCGGTTTTCCGCTGCCCTGAGGAATCCCCCATGGCGGCGCAGCTTGCTGCGCCGCCATGGGGGATTCCGACCCCCTCACCGCCATCCTGTTCCTGGCGGTTTCGACCGCCAGGAACAGGATGGCGGTGAGGGGTGTTGTAGGGCCCCTGGGGGCCGCTGCAGTGCCCATGCCAATAGCATGGGCACTGCAGGGACCCCCGTAAGAGGGCCCCACTTTGAATTTCAGTGTCTGCTTAGCAGACACTGAAATTTGCGACGGGTGCTACTGCACCCGTCGCACACCTTCCACTCCTCCGGCTCCATTCGGAGCCGGCTTCCTCGTAGAAGGGTGTTTCCCACTGGGCTGGCGGGCGGCCTTTTGGCGGTCGCCCGCCAGCCCAGTGGGAAACCCAGAATGACCGCTGCGGTCTTTTAACTGCCGCCCGCCAAGCTTGGAATGACCCCCACAGTGTTTAGAAAAATAGATAATATTTATCTGGTTAAATGCAGGTCAAAACGATTAAAGTTCAATAAGTACACTTTAAAATATCACTTAGAAAATGATATAAAGAGTTTTTAGTTCTTAAAAAGTAACAAATGTCTCTTTCAATCACAAAGTGCCTGGTTTGCATTCAAATTCTCCGCAAGGGACCGCAGAGAAGGAGTTGCGTGGAAAACGGGTTGCAGCGTTTTTGGATGCTCTGGGGACGATACATTGAAATCCTGGGCGTGCACGACAAAGTCACAGGGGCTGTGTCGATCCGGTAGGCGAGGTGTGGAAATTTCTGCTGCATGCCAGGCGCTGCGTCGATTCTTCTCACAGGAAGTCGGGCTGCGCCGCTCCGGTTCGGCTTTGCGTCAATCCAATGGGCCGTGCGTTGAATTTCCAGTCGCAACGTTGGTGCTGCGTCATTCTCCTCTTCTGGAAGTCGAGCTGCGTCGATCCGGTTCGGTGTGCAGTGATTTTCCCACCGCGATGCAGACTGTGCATCGTTTCTTGCAGGACGTGCATTGATGTTCACTGCACAAGGAGTTCTTTTGCAGAAATAAAGTCTTTTTGTCCTAAGACTTCAGGGAACAGGGTGCAAGCTCTATCCAAGCCCTTGGAGAGCACTTCTCAGCAGGGCCAGAGGATAGCAAGGCAGCAGGGCAACAGCAGGGCATCAGTGCTTTGCAGAAAAACAGTCAGGTGAGTCCTTTGGGCAGCCAGGCAGTTCCTCTTGGCAGGTTGCAGGTTCTGGTTCAGGGTTTCTTCTCCAGTGGTATCTTGTCCAGAAGTGTCTGAGTTAGTAGGGTCAGAGACCCTGTTTAAATACCCAAGTGTGCCTTTGAAGTAGGAGAGACTTCAAAGAGTGGCTTAGATGTGCACAAGATCCCCTTTCAGTTCCATCCTGTCTGCCAGGGTCCCAGTAGGGGGTGTGGCAGTCCTTTGTGTGAGGGCAGGCTACTGTACTTTGAAATGTAAGTGTCAGGCCCTCCACCCTCCCAGCCCAGGAAGACCCATTCAATATGCAGATGTGTGCAAGTGTGACTGAGCATCCTGTGTTTGGGGTTTGTCTGAGTGGAATGCACAAGGGAGCTATCAACTAACCCAGCCAGACGCGGATTGTAAGGCACAGAAGGATTTAAGTGCAGACAAATGCCCACTTTCTAAAAGTGGCATTTCTAAAATAGTAATATTAAAACCAAACTCACCAGTCAGCAGGATTTTGTATTACCATTCTAGTCATACTAAATATGACCTTGTTACTCCTTTCAGATCAGATTCTACCACTCAAACAGTATATAAGGGTAGCCCTAATGTTAGCCTATGAAAGGAGCCGGCCTCACAGCAGTGTAAAAATGAATTTAGGAGTTTTACACTACCAGGACATATAAACTGCACAGGTACATGTCCTGACTTTTATCTACATAGCATCCTGCCCTATGGGTTACCTAGGGCTTAACTTAGGGGTGACTTATATGTAGAAAAAGGAGAGTTTAAGGCTTGGCAAGTACTGTTAAATGCAAAGTCGAAGTGGCAGTGAAACTGCACACACAGGGCTGGCAATGGCAGGCCTGAGACATGGTTAAGAGGCTACTTATGTGGGTGGCAGAATCAGTGCTGCAGGCCCACTCGTAGCATTTAATCTACATGCCCTGGGCACGTGTAGTGCACTTAACTGGGGTCTTACAAGTAGTTTACAATAGCCAATGGGGTATGAACCAATGTCACTATGTTTTAAGGGAGAGAGCATATGCACTTTAGCACTGGATAGAAGTGGTAAAATGCGCAGAGTCCTAAAACCAGCTAAAACAGTGCCCAAAAAGTAGAGGACGGCAGGCAAAAAGTTCAGAGTGACCACCCTAAGGCTGTCAGGTCTAATACCCTAGGAAGAATTTAAAATGTTTCACTGCCCAGTAACACACCAAGGTTTCTTTTTATTTATTTAGTAGTTGTGTTCAGCTTTAGACAAGGACCTGGATGAAAATGCAACTATTCTTTTGGTACCCTCAATCAATTGAGGTAATGTGGCACCAAGTCCCTTGAGTATGGTATCCACTGTAAGAATAGTATTTTTTCTTGTATCAAATAAACCTAATGAGGGAGCATTAATGACTTAGGGCCTGATTTAGAGTTTGGCAGATGGGCAGGTCACGGATATTCCACCCCCAATATTACAAATCAATTGTATCCTTAGGACATAGTAATACAACAAACATGATTTCTGCCACATTTGTGGCGGAGTAACCTGTTTGCCAAACTCTTAATCAGGCTCTTTATTCATTAGAGCTGCAAATGTTACCTTGAGGCCATCATTCCATTCAAATGTTACCCCCTTCTTCAGGATTGATCACATACCCTCACAAATCTTACTTACCAACTTGCTTACTTTCTTATGTACTTGGACATATATTCCAACCGGGTTAAAAAGGATCTCAATTCCTCTTTGGTAGTGGGAAAAGGACATGTTTAACTGCATCCACCAAACTCATCCTGGGTTTTAATCTTTCTTTGTAGATGGTGTGCTATATATGTAACTTACCAAACTAGCTCCTAATTGGCACTTTTCTGTTTTTTTCAGTGAGTTTTCACAGGACTTCTCTCAAAATGTCATCATGTTCATCAACTGTTGCAGCATGTACCAGTTTGTCATCCTGGAAGCATAATGTATTGCGTATTCCTGAGAAAAAAGGTTTCATGATTTTCTGAAAAACTGCAACTGCAGAAGCCAACTCAATTAGAATTCGCCTAAACATGAAAGTCCCTACTGGAGTTAAAAAGACTGTTAAAAGTCTTGATTCAGGATAAAGTTCAAACTGGTGGTATGCCATTGAAAGGTCTATAAAATTAAAATATCATGGCTCTCCCATAGTGCTCATCATTTCACTTATGCAAGGTAGAAGATGATGTTCTACCCAAATATTCTTATTCAAATCTCTAAGGTCCACACATAATCATAAACCTTTCCCCTGCACTTTTGTCACCAAAACCACAGGTGCCAACCATTCAAAGCATTCTATTGGTTCTATAACACAATGATCAGATAGTTTATTTAATTATTTTTCTAAAGGTTCTTTGATAAGTTAGGTACCTTTATGGTTTGTGCCCAGAGGGCTTAGCTCCAGATTTCAATTTTATTTTATGCTGGACATTTCTGAGGTGTTCTGGTTTGTCTCAGAATAACTATGGGAACTAATTGCAAATGGTGTTATTATCATCCCCTTCTCTGCCAGGCCTTTTCCCCCTCAGGTGCAAGGCCTTATTTTGGGTATTTAGGGCAGTTTGTGCATAGGCCCTCATAGCTTTTTGTCAACGTAAGCTACCCACACCAAATTTGCGTCCTTTTTTCCAACATCCTAGGGTTTCTAGAGGAACCCAGAGTTTGTGGGTTCCCCTGGAGGAGACCAAGAAACTAACCAAAATACAGCGAAAATATTGTTTTTTTTAAAAAATGGGAAAAAAGGGCTGCAGAAGAAAGCTTGTGTTTTTTTTACCTGAAAATGGCATCAACAAAGGGTTTGTGGTGCTAACATCACCATATTCCCAGCTTTCAGGAACAGGCAGACTTGAATCAAAAAACCACATTGTTCAACACAATTTTGGCATTTTAATGGGAAATACCCAATTTTTACTATTTTTTGTGCTTTCAGCCTCCTTTCTGTTAGTGCCAGAAATGGATATGAAACCAATACTGGATCCCAGACAGCTAAACATTTCTAAAACGTAGACACAATTCTGAATTCAGCAAGGGGTCATTTGTGTAGATCCTTCAAGGTTTTTCTACAGAAAGTAACAGCTAAAATAAAAAGAATATTGAATTTGAGGTAAAAAAAAGAGCCATTTCTGTCCACGTTTTTTTCTATAACTTTTTTCAGCTATGCAAATTTTTTCAAGCAATATACCGTTACGTCTACTGGGCTCCTCTGGTTGTGGGGATCTATAGGGCTTGTACGTTCATCAAGAACCCTAGGTTCCCAAGGCTATAAGTGAGCTGCACGTTTCAATGGGTTTTCATTGTATACCGGGTATGCAGCAATTCATTTTTTTAAAAGTGCTTAGCTGTGGATTTTGGCCTCTAGCTCAGCCGGTACCTAGGGAAACCTAGCAGACCTATACATTTTTTTAAACTAGACATCAAGGAAAAATCAGAATGGGGTGACTTGTGGGACTCTCACCAGGTTCTGTTACCCAGAATCCTTTGCAAAGCTCACAATTTGGCAAAAAAATAAATAAATTCCTCACAGTTCGGTGATAGAAAGTTCTAGAATCTGAGAGGAGCCACAAATTTCCTTCCACCCAGCATTCCTCTAAGTCTCCTGATAAAAATGGTACCTCACTTGTGTGGATAGGCCTAGTGCCCACGACAGGAAATGCCCCAAAACGCAACACAGACATATCATATTTTTGCATTGACAACTGACTTGTTTTTTAGAAAGTGCCTGGCTGCGGATTTTGGTCTCTAGCTCAGCCAGTAACTAGGAAAATCTACCAAACCTGTGCAATTTTCAAAACTAGACACCTAGGGGAACCCAGGATGGAGTAACTTGTGACACTCTCACAAGGGTATGTTACCCAGAACCCTTTGCAAACCTTACAATTTGGCAAAAAACACTTTTTCCTCATATTTCGGTGATGGAAAGTTCTGGAATCTTAGAGGAGCCACCCAGCATTCCCCAAGTCTCCAGATAAAAATGGAACCTCACTTGTGTGGGTAAGCCTAGTGCCTGCAACAGGAAATGCCCCAAAACACAACATGGATATCATATTTTCCAAAAGAAAATTGACCTGTTTTTTGCAAAGTGCCTAGCTGTGGATTTTGGCCCCTAGCTCATCCGGCACCTAGGAAAACCTAGCAAACCTGGACATTTCTGAAAACTAGACATGTAGGGGAACCCAGGATGGGGTGGCTTGTGGTGCTCTCACCAGGTTCTGTTACCCAGAATCCTTAGGAAACTTCACAATTTGGCAAAAAAAAAAGTGATACAAAGTTCTGGAAGCTGAGTGGAGCCACACTTGTGTGGGTAGGCCTAGTGCCCGCGACAGGAAATGCCCCAAGCACTACGTCAAATTTATCAAATACAAAACTCCCTGTTTTTGCGGGGGTGGGAGACCTTAGTTTTTGGTCCTGGGCTCAGCAGCCATCTAGGGAAACCTACCAAATCCAGACATTTCTGAAAACTAGACACCCGAGGGAGTCCAGGGAGGTGTTACTTGCACTGATTCCCATGTGTTTTCTTACCCAGAATCCTCAGAAAACCTCAAATTTAGCTAAAAAATCACATTTTCCCACATTTCTGTGTGGGATCCCCTCCCCGGCACAAGTTTCCTACCACCCAACGTTCCCCTCAGTCTCCCAATAAAAATGGTGTGCAATCCTTTGTGCCCACTAGACACCAGGGAGTTTTTGGTGATTGTGTTGTTTACATATAAGGGGAAAATGGTGTGGGTTCAAACTGTAAGTGCCCTGGGCTCCCGCTAAACAGGTTCCCAGGACCAGATCTCTTTCCCCAAAACTATACTATGTTTGGCACTTCAGCCACCCTTGTAAATCCCTAGTAAATGGTACCCCTGGTACCTAGGGCATAGGTACTGAACAGGACCCCCTCAGAGCTGCAGCGAAAATGTTGCCACATCTGAGAGGCCTCACTCCAGCCTTATGCAGACTGCCATTGCAAATGCATGACAACGTGTATCCAAAGTTGCAAATTTAACATAGCACTCACCCAGAGTGCAATGCCCACTATTACTGAATGCAATATAGGTAAGTCATCCCTCTGGCAGGCCTTAAAGCCCTAAGGCAGGGTGTACTATATTGCATGTGAGGGCATATGTGTGCATGAGCAAATATGCCCCCACTGTGTCTTTGCTAATACTTAGACACAGTAGGTATACATGGAAGCCATAGCCAATGCATGTGCTGGGCACTGGTCATTAGGAGTGCCCCAGCTACATGATGGCCTTTCTGAACACTAGATTGTTTAATATCAAACAACTCAGAAAAATAAATCCACTCTGATGCTAGTGTGGGATTTATTATACCAGACAAAAGGTTGGACTCCTAGGGTGACAGCCTTGGCTCTCAGGAGCCAGAACACAAAGTTTTTCCTGGATGGAGGTGTCACACCTCTTTCCCCCAGGGAGGCACCCTGCATCAGCCGTCATCTTCAAAGGCTTTACAGCCTTTGAAATCTGACACCCCACCTCTGCTGATAGCAGCAAATGGCTGCCAAACAGTTGTGTCTTCCACTTTGAGTGAGAAAAACGATGGGAAACCTAGCAAGGATAGGACCACTCCATTTTATTCTCCTCCATCTTGGATGGTTGGAAAATAGCCAATCAGGGTTAGGGATGTGACCCCTTCCCATAGGAAGTCATCACTTAGTGGGTGTAGCTACCCTAAGGTTGGTGGCATATAATCCACTACCAGGTACTCCCCCTAATGCCTACTAAATGCAGTATTTAGTGGGCGGCCCTAAACTAACAGATCAGATTCAATGGACACAAGAAGACTAGGAACAAAGAAAGCCGAGGCACGCAAACAACAGTCCTTCTGCACAAAGGAAAATGTGACAAACCCTGCCTTCTGCTCCAAGGACTCGAAAATCACTGCTGTGGTGTCGCCTGGAAACCTGAAGGACACTATAAAAACCTACACCACGCCCAGCCTTCTGAAAATCACCAAGAACCTCCCTCAGAGTGAAGGTTATCACTCTCCTGCAACCTGCAAGCAAGGAACTAGTGACATTCAGTTCACTGATTGGCTGCTGATCAATGAACTGGACCAAGCAGCACAACCAAAACTCACACGAGAGACTCAAACAAAACCTACTAGTGTGCCAAGGTTGGTGGCACTGGGACTTTCAGTGCCTGAGATGTACCATTACCCGAGGGACTGGAACCCCAATGTCGGACAACCAGAAGCAAAGTCCACTCCAGACTCTCAAAAGCCCAGAAGCAAGCACCAGTCAAGTGACTTTAGGACACCCAAGAAACCACCCCCCAGAGTGGCCCTACTAACCTCAATATATCCTCCAAGTGACCTGCTCCTGGCTCCAAGGACTCCAAGACGCACAACTCCTGTCTGACTTATCTGCACTTCACCCAGCCTCCCTGGCCCCTGCATTGTCAAACCAGATGTGCTCTAGGGGTCCCTAACCCCTTGAAACATCCAGCCTCCAAGGGGACCTGCTGGGCTTACCTTTAAATCCACCTGTGCAGTGTGTTTCCAAGTGATTTACCAGCTCAAAGACTTTCAGCCACTGCTCCCGTTCAAACCGGGAACCGGACAAACCTCTCTGGCTGTCCCACAGGACATCTCGACGATCTCAAGCTAAAAATATAAGGTGATACTTGTGAGAGCATTGCATGATTATATCTGAATGTTTGAAGATTTTCCCATTCATTCCTACCGTGTGACATTACGCACAAAATGTATATATTTTCTAAACTTTGAAAAAACATAACAAAAGAAGTTCTTACAGTATATTGATGATCTTGGTCTTAACAATGTTATAAAAATCTGAAGCATTTTTGTAAATTGGTCTTAAGTTATTCTTCCGAGTGTGTGTCCACATTTATTAATACAGCGAGTACAACAAATGCTTAGCACATCTCTAAGGTAAGCCTAACTGCTCGCCCACACTACCACAAAAACAGAGCATTAGGTGGTCTGCTTTTTACCTCTGGATACCAAAGTGGGTTTCAGTGGACTCTCTGTACAGTGCACGTCATTTTTGTACACTATCTGGAGAGCCAGCCTCCGACAGCTTCCTACATAGCCTATTTTTGGCTTGACCATTTGGATTATTAGCCAAAAGGTTGCTGCTCCCACAACAGAACTCCTGCTTGTTAGTTTCTTGCATCTGTTTGTCCTTAATACCCTTGCCATCTTTTATTTTGCAAATATCTTCTCCTTTTTTCTTCAGTCTAATCTCCAGTACTGCTTCACTGGAAATTTTAATTTCTTTTATGCATTGCACAATGTGTTCCACAGATTTAGCTAATTCAACTGCTTCACGTAAATTGGTACAGGTAGCATGATATGCCATGGAGGCAGAGACATACCCCACACTGCTGCGGCTTCGCATTCCATATGCAGGTGACAACTGTGATGACAGTGATGCTTCATGGAAGCTGCCCAGGGTCCTGGAACTCACCACCAGCCTCGGACGACTGACCACTGGGGATGGTAGCCATATCAGCAGTGGTGCCCTGTCTGAGGACGTCGCGGGGCCACTGGCGGTGTTTGCAGCAGTGCCAGTCACGGCAGTGCTTGTGGCAGTGTCAGTCGCAGCCGTGCTTGCGACGGGGTCTGTGGCGGCAGTGCTTGTGGCAGGGTCTGTGGCAGCGGTGCTGGCTGCGGGGTTTGTGGCGGTGGTGCTGGCGGCGGGGTCTGTGGCGGTGGTGCTGGCTGCTGGGTCTGTGGCGGCGGTGCTGGCAGCGGGGTCTGTGGCGGTGCTGGTGGCGGTGCAGGTGGCAGTGCAGGTGGCGGTGTTTTGTCCGCCGTACAGGTTGGCATCGACGTGGACAGAAGGTGTGACACTGGTCCCTCAGTCGGTGCCACCATGCCCTCTCCTGACCTGCCCTTCAGTTTTTGGCCCTTCCCCACCTTTGATGGTGGCGCAGCTGTCTTGCAACTATCCCCTTTCGTTTTCTCTGACCCCTTGGCGGCAGGTGTTTTTGGCTTCTCCCTCTGGGATGTGGGCACGTTTTTCACCTTGGCAGGTGGCGGAATGTCCTTGCCCTCGCTCCGTCGCACACTGGCAGCCCTGATGGTTGGGGCACTCCATGACCCTGCAGTTGCCGGCACCACTGTGCCTGGGGATGTGGTGGCTGAGGTGCTGGGCTGGGACCTGGAAAGCCTGGCCCATGGTGCGACAGGAACCCCTCCCAAATTGGGAGGACATCTCCAGCTGGGCCTCCGCCGTCTTCTTGCTCCAGCGGCGCAGGTCCTCCCATCTTTTACAGCAGTGGGTGCCCTGTCTGTGGTGGGCCCCCAGGGTCCGGACGTCCTTGGCGATGGCACGCCAAATAGCCTTCTTCTGGTGGGCGCTGACCTAGAGGAATACTACAGGGGGAAAGGAAAATCATTACCCGTCCGGACGGTCATACTCATTGACCCACGTTCCCACCCTTGCCCTGACGCACATACACTCACCGTCCGCACATGCAGGCCTCAGCCCCCCCATTTATCTTCCATCCACACCACTCCAAACAGGCATTGCCCATGCAGCATGCTCACAGTGTACTCACCTGTTGGTCTGGAGGACCGTACAGTTGTGTGTACTGCGGGAAGACCCCATCCACTAGTTTCTCCAACTCCTCCGAAGTGAAGGCAGGGGCCCTTTCCCAAGACACATGAGCCATTGTCGCTTCCAGACACAGGTCACAGCAGCACTTGCAGTGTAGGTCCTCTCCTGTTGAAGGTCAGGTATCAAGTGAGTGAACGGACAGAAAATGGCGGTCACGTCCACGGCGGGGCGTACTGTCACCGCCGGCGTACATCGTCATTGGCTCCTGGGACCCATAGGGTCCCATGTTAACCAATGCTGGATTGTGCTGCGGTCTTCGACCGCCCACCGCGACGGTGTACAATGCCAGAGTAGTTACCTCATATCCCCTTGTCCCACCTTACAGGTCAGGCAGCCGCCATTTCAGGGAGCCACATGGCATTAATATTAACTGCGTCACACCAATGTAGGCCTTGAATACACACAGTTACAGGCACATTGCGGATTAATAAATGTGTGCAAATTACATTTTGTGATACCTCAGTGTTGGCTGACTCTCTGCTCGCTGTTCTAGTCCATAGGGCATGTCTGCTGGGGCAGGTGATGAGATGGCGGCATCCTCCGGTGTACAGACCGCTGGTGGACCTGTTGACAATGGAAGAGAGACACATAATAGTCACCTACAGACTTGATCGTGCAACAATCCATGAACTGTGTGCCCAGTTGGAGCCAGACCTGATGTCAGCTATCCGCCATCACACAGGAATCCCCCCTCTAGTGCAGGTCCTGTCAGTACTCTATTTCCTGTCAGGTGGTTCCTTTCAAACAACAGTGGCCATTGCATCAGGGATGTCCCAGCCAATGTTCTCTAACGTGTTGTCCAGAGTGTTGTCTGCTCTGCTGAAACACATGCGCAGCTACATCGTGTTCCCTCAGGTGGAGGATTTGCCCACAGTGAAAGGTGACTTCTATGCCCTGGGACATATCCCCAACATCATTGGTGCCATTGATGGGACAAATGTGGCCTTGGTACCCCCCCGCAGGAGTGAACAGGTGTACAGAAACCAGAAGAGCTACCATTCTATGAATGTGCAGATGCTGTGTTTGGCAGCCCAGTACATCTCCCATGTGAATGCCAAATTTACTGGCTCAGTGCATGACACTTACATTTTGAGGAATAGCAGCATCCCTTATGTGATCGGGCAACTCCAGAGGCACCGTGTGTGGCTAATAGGTGAGGACAAGGACCCTATACAGTGTGAATAGGTGTCTGGGTATGAGGTTGTCCCTACGGGTTAGTGTGTGTCTAACAGTTGTCCCTCCATATTTGCAGGTGACTCTGGTTACCCCAACCTGTCATGGCTACTGACCCCTGTGAGAAATCCCAGGACAAGGGAAGAGGAATGCTACAATGAGGCACATGGGTGAACTAGGAGGGTGATTGAACGCACCTTCGGCCTCCTGAATGCCATATTCCGGTGCATCCAAATGACAGGTGGTTCTCTCTACTACTCACCAAAGAAGGTGTGCCAGATCATCGTGGCCTGCTGTATGCTGCACAACCTGGCTTTGCGACACCAGGTGCCTTTTCTGCAGGAGTATGAGCCAACTGGTGGTCTTGTGGCAGCTGTAGAGTCTGTGGACAGTGAAGAAGAGCAGGCAGAAGAAGAGGATATCGACAACAGGAACAACATAATCTTGCAATACTTCCAGTGAGACACAGGTAAGAAGATGTCACTGCCTCCCATATCTCATACTATTATTGGAGCTAGCATAAGTCTGTCATTTGCACTCAGTGTATGGACCCTGACTTGTCACTTTGCCTTTCCATTTCACAGATGTGGGTCCCACTTTGTGCCCTCTGCTACATTTTCTCCTGGCCTACAGCTGTGTTACATCGGTATGTGCACAAGTAAATTGACATTGCTATATTCCATGGTTATTGCAATTACACGTTTGTGAAAGCACAGACTGACTCCAGATTGTTTTGTAATTGAAGTGTGTTAATTTCTGTGCAAATAAGTGGAGAGGGTTGTAAAATGGGCAGGGGGGATAGTGGAGGAATGTCCATGGCAGAGTCCAGTCTATTTGTTTCAAAGGTGCATTGTCCAAAGGGGCATAGGAAGTGGAGCAATGGCAGTTGAAGAATGGACAGGTTGACAAAGTGGGACAGAAGGGTGACATTCAGGGGGGGTCTCATTTCCTGGCAGGGTTCTTGGCAATGTTCTCTGTCTTGTTACTGGATCTCAGGGACCGCTTGCGGGGTGGTTCTCCATCTGCAGGGGGTGGGGTGCTGGTGTCGTGTTCCTGTGGCGGTGCCTCCTGTCCACTAGCGCCGGCGGAGGTGGAGGGCTGTTCATCGTCCAGGCTAGTGTCAGGGGCCCCTTGTTGTGCCACAGTGTCCCTCCTGGTGTTGACAAGGTCTTGCAGCACCCCTGCAATGATGACCAGGGTGTTGTTTATGGACTTCAGGTCCTCCCTGATCCCCAGATAGTGTTCCTCCTGCAGCTGCTGGGTCTCCTGAAACTTGGCCAGTACCGTTGCCATTGTCTCCTGGGAATGATGGTAAGCTCCCATGATGTTGTAGAGGGCCTCGTGGAGAATGGGTTCCCTGGGCCTGTCCTCCCCCTGTCGCACAACAGTCCACACAGCTTCCCTGTTTACCTGAGCCTCGGCCCCCTGAACCGTGTGCCCACTGCCACTGCCCCCAGGTCCCTGATTTTCTTGGGTTGGTGGGTTTGCCTGAGTTCCCTGTAGTGGTGGACACACTGCTGATTGACGTGCCCTGGGGACAGAGGAATGGGCCCACTAGGGGGGTGCTGTGCTGGTGTTTTCTGAGGTGGGAGGCTCTGTGGTGGCTTGTGCCAGTGTGAGGGGAACCGACTGTCCCGAGGTCCCTGATGGGCCGGGCTGGTCATCTTGATCCAGTTGTGCAGAGCTGCTGTCATCACTGTGGGTCTCTTCTGTGGGGGGACTGGATATGTCTGGCACCTCCTGTCCAGTGACATTGGGTTGGGGTCCTGCAGGGGTGTAAAGGTATGATTATTGCATCTGTGTGTGCCATCGTGTGCAATGGGTGAGTGACCCTGTACTCCAGTGCTTACATTCTTGTCTTGGTCCTTGTGTGATATTTGGTTTGGGGTCTGTAGTGGACATGCTTTGGTGATGGGTGTCCATGCTTTGGTGTTGCATGCAGGGCTTGGTATTGGGATGGGTGGGTTGTGATAGTGAGGCATATGTGAGGTGTTGGAGTGATGGGGGTGAGGGTGGGAGTATGTGATGGCATGCAGGTAGGGGGGGATGAGGTAGTAAAGATTTGACTTACCAGTGTCCAGTCCTACTGCTACTCCTGCGAGGCCCTCAGGATGCAGTATTGCCAAGACCTGCTCCTCCCATGTTGTTAGTTGTGGGGGAGGAGGTGGGGGTCCACCGCCAGACCTCTGTACAGCAATCTGGTGTCTGGAGACGACGGAACGCACCTTCCCCGTAGGTCGTTCCACCTCTTCCTGATGTCATCCCTAGTTCTTGGATGCTGTCCCACTGCGTTGACCCTGTCGACAATTCTGTGCCATAGCTCCAGCTTCCTTGCAATGGAGGTATGCTGCACCTGTGATCCGAATAGCTGTGGCTCTACCTGGACGATTTCCTCCACCATGACCCTGAGTTCCTCCTCAGAGAACCTTGGGTGTTGTTGAGGTGCCATGATGTGGTGTGGGTGATGTGTGAGGTGGTGTGTGTTGTGATGTGTGAGGGGATGTGCTGGTGTGTGTTGTTTGAGGTGCGTGGATGTTGTGCAAGTGATGGTGTTGTGTGTCTGTGGATGCTGGTGTTGTTTATGGTGGTGTCTCTCTCTGGTGTGGTTTCAGAAATCTGGTAGTAAGGGTTTGTGGGTGATGTGGATGTGTGCTTTATATTGGATTGGGTGTGTGGGTGTGGTGTGTGTATATGTGTCAGGTGTGTGTATTTTGAATTGCCCAATGTGGTTGTGTTTTGTAAATGTGTGTGTATTGTGAGCGCAGCGGTGTGTACTGCCAATGGAATACCGCGGTTGAAAGACCGCCGCGTGGATTCATGGGTCTTGATAGTGTGGGCGTATTCCTGTTGGCGTGACGGTGGAGGTTTTGTTATCGCCAGTTTATCAATGACCTTTGGTGTGGCGGACTTGTGTGGGTGTCTGGATTATGGCAGATTCTGAGCTGTGGGTTGTAATAGCTGTAGCGGAATTCTGCGGCCGCAGCAGTAGGTTGGTGGTCTTCTGCACGGCGGTAAGCGCCATTTACCGGTAGGGTTGTAATGAGGGCCTGAGTGTGTTAAATCTGATTTAAATAGCCCTTGTTTTCCTAAAATATCATAGTGTAAGAATAACACTATAACAATAATTCATATACACATTAATACATGATGTACATGAAATTCTTAAACCTAACAACACTTTCTAATGTTTAGAGTGTGTGTGTCACCAGTACAGTTTCCAAAAAATGGAAAAAGGAGACACACAGATGAAAGTGTGTGTGTCACTGTAGAGGACACACTATAATTATTTGATGTTAATAAGGATGATACTGCTTAAAAGTTACTTATCTCCTATGGTGCCCCCACACCTTCCTCATAAACCAGGTCAGTGTCTCAAGATTCCATTTTCTTTTTGTTCTCTGGGAAACATAGTAGCCACACACAGTAGCGTCTATGCTCCAGGCACTGCCCATTTAGATACAGAGAAAGAGAAGTTGATTAGTAGATTCACCCACTGCTTCTGTCTCTACTTGGTTTGCTATTACTCTGCCAAGTTCAGATGCAATGAGACTCCTGAAGAGGTGTCCTCCCCTTCCAAAGTCTAATGAACAAAACGCAGGAGTAAATACCTCATGCATGTGGTCACTTACACAGTGGCTTCTCCTCTGCACGTCCATTGAGGTACCTTGAGGCTATTCTGGTGCAGATCAAATTCTGCACCTCATATTCTCTGCACAACCTCATCCTTCCTAAGCCTCTCATGTATGCACGGCAGCGACACTTAATGTCATCTTTGCTGAGCAATTCATGATATGCACCATGTTCAGAGAGATTAGCAAGGGAGTGGAGATTTGCTGTCACCTTCACAGCTGAACTCTTTACCAGTGTTAAAATAGTAAAAATGTTACACTCAAAAGATTAAGGGCCTAATTATGAGTGTGGTTGTCATCAGACCGCCCCACTTGCAGTGGTTGTCAGACCGCTGCGGTTGTGGCAGTCCAACCACCACATTACGAGGTTGGCAGGCAGTCCAGCCAAACTACTGTCGTCTCCACTGGGAAAAGAGATCCTGATGGACTGACAACAGTGCAGGTTAGAGTCAGCCAGGGTGGTGCTGAACTCAGCGCTGTCCTCAAGAAGCCCACAGCTGACCCAAACCCACTGAGCAAATCAACCCCTCTCCCTGCCTCCCTATCTAGCTAGGTATTGAAAAGGACATCAACAAGCAACTCACAGCCCACCTCAAACTTCACCATCTGCTAGACAACACTCAATCACGGTTAAGGAAGAACCACTGCACCGAAACAGCACTCATCACGGCCACCAATGACATTTGAACCATTCTGGACCAAGAAGAAAAAGCGGTCCTCATCCTGCTTGACCTCCCTGCGGCCTTTGACAATGTCTCCCAAAACACCCTCATTAAAAGAGATTAGCATGAAAGGATCAACTCCCAAATGGATCTGTTCCTGATTGGAGAAACCCAATGGGTTAGGCTGCCAACCTTCACATCAGAGACCAAGAAATTCATATGCCGTGTCCCACAGGGATCTTTCCCTAGCCTCTCGCTTTTCAACATATATATGACACCGCTCGTCAACATCATCCGATGACAAGACATTACCGTCATCTCCTATGCCGATGACACCCAACTCATCCTCTCCCTTACGCACAAAACAAGCACGGCCAGATTAAATTTCAACAACTGCATGACCATAGTAGCAGACTTGATGCAAATCAACTGCCTGCAGCTCAACTCTGAGAAGACAGAAGTACTGATATTTGGCAACAAGATCTCTTCATGGGACTCCACCTGATGGCTGTTGGAGCTAGGACCAACACCCACATCAGCAGACCACACAAGAAATCTAGGGATCATCCAGGACGACTAGCTCAACATGGCAGCTCAAATCAACTCAGTGTGCACCGCCTGCTTCCACATCCTACGCATGCTGTGAAAAGTCTTCAAATGGTTGCCTCAGAACACCAATTGGACTGTCAGGGAAGCACTGATCCCCAGCGTGCTGGACTATGCTAACATTCTCTGCCGGAATCTGCAAGGAGACATACACATACTCCAGACCGTCCAGACCACCGGTGCAAGATTCATACTTGACCTCCCACACCTCACCAACATC
Source organism: Pleurodeles waltl (assembly GCF_031143425.1). Taxonomy (NCBI): domain Eukaryota; kingdom Metazoa; phylum Chordata; class Amphibia; order Caudata; family Salamandridae; genus Pleurodeles; species Pleurodeles waltl. The sequence goes on from NC_090442.1 coordinate 979,994,186, forward strand.
ACACCTGACCTCAGGAAGTTTCACTGGCTCCCCATTCTCAAGCGCAGCCAGTTCAAACTTTTCATGCACACATACAAATTCCTACAAAACACAGGACCAGAATACCTGAACAGCCACATACACTTTCACCAACCCGCCAGACACCTACTGTACGAAGCTGGCTCTGAATATGCTTTACCAAAATGAGATATAGGGGGTGATTCTCACCCTGGCGGGCGGCGGAGGCCGCCCGCCAGAGTTCCCCCCTCCAAAATACCGCTCCGCGGTCGAAAGACCGCTGAGGGTATTTTGGGTTTTGCACTGGGCTGGCGGGCGACCGCCAAAAGGCCGCCCGCCAGCCCAGTGCAAAACACCTTCCCACGAGGACGCCGGCTCAGAATTGAGCCGGCAGAGTGGGAAGGTGCGACGGGTGCAGTGGCACCCGTCGCGTATTTCAGTGTCTGCAAAGCAGACACTGATATACAAAGTGGGGCCCTCTTACGGGGGCCCCTGCAGTGCCCATGCCATTGGCATGGGCACTGCAGGGGCCCCCAGGGGCCCCACGACAACCCATACCGCCATCCTGTTCCTGGTGGGCGAACCGCCAGGAACAGGATGGCGGTATGGGCTGTCAGAATCCCCATGGCGGTGCAGCGAGCTGCGCCGCCATGGAGGATTCTTAAGGGCAGCGGAAAACCGGCGGGAGACCGCCGGTTTTCCACTTCTGACCGCGGCAAAACCGCCGCGGTCAGAATGCCCTGCGGGGCACCGCCAGCCTGTTGGCGGTACTCCCGCCAACCCTGGCCACGGCGGTCCATGACCGCCGGGGTCAGAATGACCCCCATAGTGTGCACAGAGTCCAGGGGTTCCCCAGAGGCTTAACAGAGGCTAAAGTAGATAATCTAATGCTCTCTTTTGTGGTAGTGTGGTCGAGCAGTTAGGCTTAACTGAGGTTAGTGCAAAGCATTTGTTGTACACACACAGACAATAGAAGAAGCACACACTCAATGACTTAACTCCAGAGCATTGGTTTTTATATAGCAAAAATATATTTTCTTGATAATTTATTTTTAGAACCATAAGACTCAAGTTGCAGGTAAGTGTAGGAAGTTGGCTCTGTATATACAGAGTCCAAGGTTCCCCTTAGAGGTTGATAGTGGAAAAATTAGATAATTCTAATGCTCTATTTTGTGGTAGTGTGGTCAAGCAGTAGGCTTACCAGAGGGTAGTGTTAAGAATTTGTTGTACACACACAGGCAATAAATGAGGAACACACACTCAAAAACTTAACTCCAGGCCAATAGTTTATATAGAAAAATATATTTTCTTAATTTGTTTTATAACCACAAGATTCAAGATTTTAAGTAAATACATAAAATGCAGGGTACTCCACACAGGTAAGTAGGAAACTTTGAATTAAAGCAGTAGTACACAAAGTATAGGTTAAAATGGCAATAAGCTATTTTAAAAGTGGACACAGTGCAAAAATTAACAATTCTTGGGGGAGGTAAGTAAGGTTAAGTTTCTGAGGTAAGTAAAGCACTTACAAGTTCAGTTTCCTGGGCATAGGCAGCCCACCGTTGGGGGTTCAAGCAACCCCAAAGTCACCGCACCAGCAACACAGGGCCGGTAAGGTGCAGAGGTCAAAGGAGGGCCCAAAAACATAGGCGCCTAAGGTGAACAGGGGTGCTCCGGTTCCAGTCTGCCAGCAGGTAAGTACCTGCGTCTTCGGAGGGCAGACTAGGGGGGTTTTGTAGAGCACTGGGGGGGACACAAACAGGTACACAAAACCGGCCGGGTGCAGTGTGCTTAGTAGGCATCGGGTTTTCTGTAGAAATCAATGGAGGGACTCACTCTAGGCTGTGCAGGCAGGGCACAGGGGGGCTTCTCGGGCCAGCCACCGACTGGGCTAGGCAGAGGGCAGCATGATGGTCACTCCTGCACTGGAGGTCAGTTCCTTTCAGGCCTGGGGGATGGGGGTGCAGTGCTTGGTCCAGGCTTCGGGTTCGTTGTTCCAAGCAGACGCGGTCAGGGGGAGCCTCTGGATCCTCTCTGCAGGCGTTGCTGTGGGGGTGCAGGGGGTCATCTCAGGTTGCTCACGAGGTCGCAGTTGCCTGGGAGTCCTCTCTGCAGTTTTGGTTCTCTGGAGCTCGAGCCGGGGGCGTCGGGTGCAGAGTGCGAAGTCTCACACTACTGGCGGGAAGAGTGAATTCTTTCAAAGTTGCTTCAAAGTTGCAAAAATGTTGCTGTTGGGAACAGTGCCGCTGTTCTTTGGAGTTTCTTGGTCCTTCGGTTCAGGGCGGATGCGTCGCTGTGCAGGTTCTTTGAGTCTGGAGACAGGCCGGTATGGCTAGGGACAAGTCAGTTGTCGTCTCCGTCGTCTTTGCAGGGCTTCCAGGTCAGCAGTCCTTCTTCTTTGTGTAGGTTGCAGGAATCTGATTTCCTGGGTTATGGGTTGCCCCTGAATACTGAATTTAGGGGTGTGTTTAGGTCAGGAGGACAGTAGCCAATGGCTACTGTCCTGAAGGGTGGCAACACCCTCTTTGTGCCTCCTCCCTAGGGGAGGGGGGCACATCCCTAATCCTATTGGGGGAATCCTACAATCTCAAGATGGAGGATTCGTCAATACAGGGGTCACCTCAGCTCAGGACACCCTAGGGGCTGTCCTGACTGGTGGTTGACTCCTCCTTGTTTTTCTCCTTATCTCCTCCAGCCATGCCGCTAAAAGTGGGGCAGTGGCTGGAGGGGCGGGCATCTCCATTAGCTGGGATGCCCTGGGGTGCTGTAACAAAAGGCATGAGCCTTTGAGGCTCACCGCCAGGTGTTACAGTTCCCACAGGGGGAGGTGAGCAACACCTCCACCCAGTACAGGCTTTCTTCCTGGCCACAGAGTGACAAAGGCACTCTCCCCATGTGGCCAGAAACTCGTCTGGTTGTGGCAGGCTGGCAGAAACTGGTCAGCCTAGCACTAGGAGTCGGACTGGTATTCAGGGGGCATCTCTAAGATGCCCTCTGGGTGCATTTTACAATAAATTCCACACTGGCATCAGTGTGCATTTATTGTGCTGAGAAGTTTGATACCAAACTTCCCAGATTTCAGTGTAGCCATTATGGAACTGTGGAGTTCATGTTTGACAAACTCCCACACCATATACTCTTTATGGCTACCCTGCACTTATAATGCTCATGCACATATGCCTTCACCTGTGGTATAATGCACCCTGCCTTAGGGCTGTAAGGCCTGCTAGAGGGGTGACTTACTTATGGCACAGGCAGTGTGAGGTGGGCATGGCACTCTGAGGGGAGTGCCATGTTGACTTAGTCATTTTCTCCCCACCAGCACACACAAGCTGTGAGACAGTGTGGATGTTCTGAGTGAGGGGTCCCCAGGGTGACATAAGACATGCTGCAGCTCTTAGTGACCTTCCCTGGCATCATGGCCCTTGGTACCAGGGGTACCATTTACAAGGGTCTTATCTGTGTGCCAGGGCTGTGCCAATTGTTGGAACAAAGGTACAGTTTAGGGAAAATACAGTAAGTACTTAAAGAGATTCGTATTTCACACATGTATCAACAGTACTTTGTTTGAAATCGATAAATTCTACAGTTTTTGAAAAATTGGCAATAATCTGTTTCAAAACTTGACACAGTGCATTTTCAGAAACACTACCTGGGGGGAAAAAAAGTTAGATTGATTTTCAGGTAAGTACAACACTTACAGTTCCAGTCTTCGAGGGGGTTAGAAAGTCCACAGGTTGGGGTTCAAGTTAACCCCCAACACCCACCGCCAACAACACAGGCCTGCTGGGTGCAGAGGTCAAAGTGTAGGCAAAATTAACATGGGCGCCAATGGAGACTGGGGGCACTTGGTTTCAGATCTGCAGACAGGTAAGTACCCACGTCTTCAGAGGGCAGACTGTGTCGGGTCTCCAATGATTTTCTATGAGGGGACCCTGGGCGTCATTCAGAGGCTGCAGACGAGGTCCAGGAGGTTGTCTCAGGCAAACCACAGGCTGGACAGGGAGGAGGGCTGCCTGCTTGATGTTACTGCACAAGAGATAGGGTTCTACAAAGCCTGGGGGCTGCGGATGCAGTGTGTCGTTAGGCATTGGATATCTTCATCCGGAGCTTTTGTGGTCAGAGGCGTCCTCAGGATTCCCTCTGCAGGTGTCGTTGTGGATGGGTGGAGAGGTCAACCCAGGGTGGGCATTTTCTCATAATCGCCTGTGGAACCCCTCCAGTCGGTTTGACCTTCTGGATACAGGCCGTGGGCGTCGAGTGCAGAGTGGTCAGGACTCACGCATTTGGAGTGGGGATCGAGTCCTTAGTTGTTGTTTTCTTCTTTGGACAGGGCCACTATCCCTGGGAGTTCTTGGTTGTTTTGGGTGCAGAGCAGTCCTCTAGAGCTTGGCAGAGGTCGCTGGTCCCGCTGGATGTGTCGCTGTTCTTGTGCAGGTTCTTTGAAGCAGGAGACAGACCGGTAGGGCTGTGGCCAAGTCAGTTGTCATCTCCCTTCTTCTCTGCTGGGGTTCAGCTTAGCAGTCCTTCTTCTTTCCTGCCAGGTTGCCGGGAATCTGGTGAGCTGGGTTCAAGGAGGCCTTTAAATCTTGGAATTAGGGTCATTACAGAGGTCAGAGGGCAGTAGCCAATGGCTACTGTCCCTCAGGGTGGCTACACCCTGAGGGGGTGAGCACAACCCTAATCCTACTGGTCCCATGAGGGCTAAAAAATCCTCATGACCATGTCCATGACCCATAAATAATTTACGCATACTACGCATTGTAATAAACGTGCAGTCTATGAGGCAGTAAACAGTGCTTTTCTCAGGCTAGTTTTGCTGTACTGTGGTAACAACACATAATTTGACTTTTACATTTTAGTAAATATGTGAATGTATATCTCTTAAACCAGTTACATTAAATACCATGTTATTGGGCCACATTTGTTACTGCTGGGACATACACATTTTTATTGATTTATTCATGTTTAGTATTGCTAGCGCACATGTATTAATAAAAAAAATGTAATGAATGTTTATGTATTTTGAATAATGAAAAGAAGTAGAAAATGATTAATGAAGAAAAATATTGTGTACGTTTGAAAATGTGCCCTCGAAGTGACTAAAACATGTGGGATATTGAAAATGTATAATAACAATGTAGTAGTATGTCTTATTGAGATATATAACGTATGTTTTGCATTACATTGTAGAGCTTAACTTAGCCAAGTTGTGGCCTAGTTTTTCCAGGCCTCGTGCAGAAGATGAATATTAATGTTCAATGTAGAAATGCTGATGTGCTGAACTGACCATGACCTGCTTGTTGTTTTAATAAAATCTGCTCATCTAAAATCCTCTGCGAAGAAACGAGGGACAGGAGATGAAGGAATAAATTTTGTATCAAGAACTGTGTAAAGCATTCAGAATGTACTTTCCCAGGACTTGAACAATAGAGACACTGACTAAAGAAGAAGATGCAACATTTTCGATACCTGATGAGCCAAATGATGAGAACATCGAAGAGTGAACCAGTCAACATCCTGAGAACTGTGTAATATTAGAATTCGTAGATTTGGAAAATTAAAACTGTTGTGTAGAGTCATAACTGGTGATTAATTGACCAGTTAGGAATTGGGGTATAGTCTGGGTGACATTAATATAATGACGTGACAGAAGGGAGAGTTCAGATGTTAGGTGCCGGTGTCAGACCTCAAACCTTGTTCCGAAATTGATGCGATATTGGAGAAAAGAAATTCAGGATTCTGTTATTGGGCTTTCCTCTCTAAGAGGAGATCCTGATGCAATGCTGATCAATTGATGACCTGAAGACGAAGACTGACTTTGTTGCTGATCCATACCATGGATAGGTAACTATGAAAATGTGACTGAATAACCTTTTGTGCCCTTTCTTTCTAGGTACCAACTGTGCTGTCTAAATAGTTTTTCTCTTAGTTAGATGTTTTCCAAATTTGTGTTCTGAACTGTTTTCGCATGAAGTCCCACATGCTAATGCTAATCTGGGTTAGATGAGGTTCCTATTCTAAGACAGGTAACAGGTGATTGATGGACTGATTAGCTGAACTCTGCTACTCATGTTGACGTACTCACCTTTGATTCATGTTGACTTATGCAAATGCTTTAGAATGTATTTTGTCTCAAGTTCCGATTAGATTATGTTATTGGTGGTCACTAATGAATTCTTCTTGATTTGATTTGAATAAATTTGAATTAATCTCATGATTTAGCATTGTAACTAATAGGGAAATAAAATTGCTAAAACGTTTATTGGGTTGTGGTTATTCATGGCTGTAAGTTCATAGTGTGATGTTTATTAACTGTTGCTTAATGATTTGCTTAATGGTTATTGATTCTTGTGTATCGATTATTGAGAAACATTGGTAACATCGTAGCTAGGATACGACAGGCGAATCAAAAGGTTCATCGACCTAGATGCGTCCCTTTATAAGTTTACTTATTAAGGACCAGGCACGCAAGCAGTTTTTGGTAGCAGCTTGATGGTTAGTTTCCTTGGAGAACTAGTTATGTGGTGACTAATGCTTTTGGTGGTAGTTTGAATTGAGTTAGTTGTTCATTATTATTGTGATTAGGATTTTGTTTTTTTTCGTAAGGGCAATCATCGCAAGAATGATTTCCTCTTAAGCCCAGAAATGACTTTCCCAGATCCAGCATCCCACTAGTAAGGTTGGTTATGTTCTCGGCGTTCTAGTGAAAGTGTGAGAATGGTAGGTTACGCTTGCAAAGGCTTATGCAAATTGCAGGTGAATTGTGACGTATGTGAGGGAAAGTAGGGAGTCTGCGTACTCCAGGTAAAAGTTAGTAGGAGTGTGGGTACTCCGCAGTATGAGAGTAGGGAAATCGTCGAACTTCACATGTGTTTGACGCTTTGTGCTAAAAAATTGTCCACATGGTTGTTGGTGATGTACGGACCCTGTGTGGTCTAAGACTCCGGAGTATATTGACAAGTGTAGGAGACACTTGATTATATGTTGTAATCAGTCTGGCTTAGTAGGTTGATCGGGCATGGTCAACAAGTCGATGTGTGTGTTAAGTGAGTAAGAGAAAATTGTGACTGAGATTTGGCGAGTCCTATGTGCACCAGGACAGACCCATTGATCAGTTGAGAGTAAAATATGTGGGTTGAATTTTGCTTGCGAATGTGGGAGTCTGAGAAAGAGGAATAGCTGTATGAGCGAAAGGGCCATCAGTGAAAATTCGTAAGGTCTCTGAAGTGATTGTATACCTTCCTGTAGTAAACCAGCAGGTTTGTTTTTGATTATTGGTTTTTGGTTAGTGCTCGCAATAATTTGCATTAGTTTTGTGTGAGTTGAATATTAGGAGGATGAGCCGCAAGACTTTGTCAGCCGCAGTGTGTGAGTGTGACGTCAGAGTGAGCTGCGCTGGGATAGGGTGGTTAGTAAGAAGAGTCGCAAGCGGATTGGCAGCTGTCCGTAAGAGACAATTGGTTGAGAAAGCGGGTGAAGGGAATCCCGGGAGTAAAAGTCATTTCCTGATTTGATTTGAATACACAAAAGATAGAAAAGATGAAGTTTTTCAAGGCGTTTAAGAGTGCCATGAAGGGTGATACATACAGTAAGGCAACAGTGTGGGAGCCTACCCCACCGGAAAATTCTCGGGCTTATATTGTGATGGAGGAGCGAGGTGTTGCGCCATGTCTTTGGTTAAAGCAGTGGTGCAAATTGACAGAGAAACAGTGAGCTTTAGCCTTTCCAGAGCATGGAATGTTTAATTTGAGAATTTTTAATCAGTTGCGGATGACGCTGTATGAGACAAAGCCCCTTCCAAGACCAGCACAGTTTGAGGCATTAGCAGTTTGGGAGCTTATAGCGAGACAGCAGCAAGAAATCAAATTCCAGAGGAGAATAAGGAAGGTAGGGAAGTCCCTTGCAGAGGTGAGATTGGATTGGGAACAGAAGCAGTGGAGAATGGCGACATTGCAGGATGTTAAGTTGTTTCCTGCTATCACAGAGGAAGATGAGGCAGAAGGGAAAGAGGAGACTAGCAAAAGTGACAAGAGTTCATCAGGGAGTAAAAAGAAGAAAAAGTCCTACATAGTAGAAAAAGACTCAGATGTTGAGGATCTTATTACTCAGATGCTGAGGGACAGACCTCCACCATACGCGGTGCATGAAGGGGGTCCAAGTAGTAGTTCTGTTCCAACTGCCCTAGCCCAAGTGTCAGGGACAGCGGGACCAGTGCAAACAGACAAATGACAGGCTCAAGGGGTAGTGCAGAGTACTCATAATGCGGTGACTGCTCGGGAGTTCAAGCGCAGATGCATCCACCACCGGTATAGAGAATTTATCCAGAGGTACCAATTCTTGAGACAACCTCAAATTTAGTGGTTCATACAGAGCAAGTGGTTCTGAGGCCAATGTTAGTTCAGACCGAGCCGACTCCAATATTGTTACCTCAGGCACAACTATAGGGTTTGCTGAAGTTCACACCAATGACAGGGACACAGTCAGATGTAACACCAGTAATGAATCAGAACATGGGAGTAGCCCTTCCACAAAATGCGGGTGTCAGAGCAGCACCAGATGCAATATCGTTGCCAATTACTGTTGGTCCAGCTGCACCATTATTTGTGCAGAAGAAGCCGATTACAGAAGAGCAGGGCGAAATGTCACAGAGCCTTGTGAGGAGGGGGGTGAGAGAGCATGTGCAGGTAGTTTCATCTATGGGGTAGACTTTTGATGAATCTAGGCCATTAATGGACCTTAGTCCACTTGTTGCACTTCCAGATGCTGTAAATGGCCCGAGTGTAAGTCAGAGCTTGAAGATCTTGACACTGCAAACTCCAGGTGCAGTGGTACAACAAGTACCATTGCCAGACGCAAGTTATGTTTCATTACAGGGATTGACAGCACAGCAGTTAAATGAGTGGTTAGATAGTTTGAATACTCCACGGAACACATCCAAAGGTAAAGAGCAGATTGATCGTGTGAGGCTGGCTACAGAAATAACTGAACTAGTCGAGGGATCAATGGGAGTGAATTGGTTAGAATCCTATACTGAAGAAGAGCTGAGATACTTATGTCAGAGAATCGCGAGAGAAGTGGGCAAGATACTTCAGAGGTTGGCAGATTTGGCAGAGAAGCATGACACAGAAATTGAGAAAACGAAGCATTTGAAGAGGAGTTATAGGTTAGATTTTGAAGCAAATGATTTTGAACACATGAGATCAGCTGGGATGAAAGCGCATCTTAAAGAACTATTGCAGAGTGCTCAGATTTGGGGAGCATTAGAAAAGTGGGAAGGCAGATGGGCAAAGAAGAAGGATAAATGAAAATGAGATTCACAAGAAAGGTCTGAAAGTGTGCAGAAAGAAAAGGATCTAGTACAAATTCTACCAATGAGGGAAATTCCAGTAGGGCAGTTTGTTCATGTTCCTTGGCACAGGAGTGATATTCTGTCATTCACAAATGATTATCCAAAGCTGAGGGAGAAACCAGTTGAATGGTATCAGCAAACACATAGCTTTGTGAAACTTTCGAAATGTCTGTGGGAAGACCTGAATACTTTATTAGAGATAGTAGTTCCAACTGATTTGTGGGTTGAATGCAAGAGAGCAGTAGATTGGCCGACAAGTGAACCAGAAAGGGATAGAGTTACAGGTGCACCATCACCCGAAGTGATGAACCATTATTATAAGGTGATTGAGTTCCTGAAGATAAGAATCTCACCTAAAAATATTGACTGGCAGAGAATTGACAGGACAGTACAGGGGGTAAAGGAGTCCATACATACATACTATGAGAGATTGTTAAAGGCGTTCGAGGAGTACAGTGGTAAGGAAGCGATCGAGCCAAAACACATGTTGCACTATGTGTTCAGGCTTGTGGAAGGATTGAGACCTGAAATAGGTCAGATGATTAAGAGTCATTTGGTTTGTTGGCAAGCAAAGCCGATTGACGAGGTGTTGCAGTATGTGAAATACTGTAGTGATGAGATTGAGTTGAAGCAGAAAAAGTTGAAGGAAAAAGCAATGGTGATGCAAATTAAGGCAGCTCAAACAGGAGTGCAGGGAGCTTATGTGCAGCAGATACCACAGCAGCAGGGAATTGTTATGTTCCAACCTCAGGTGAGAGGTAGGGGGCGTGGAATCAATATGAATCGCGGAGCGGATTTGAGTACTGTGGTGGTTCAGAATGATGTGCAAAGGACGAAGAAGATGTTATCGTGTCATCTTTGCGGAAACGTCGGACACTGGAAGTGGGAGTGTCCGATGATGGTGCAGGATGGTGTTGTTCAGCAAAGTGGTGATGTCAATACATTTCAGACTATAAAAGTCCCAAGAATGAGAGGACTTAATCCGAATTGTCAGAATAACATGAACCAAGTGCAAAATTTTCAACCCATGCAGCATATCCAAATGCCTTGTGCACAAATGACACAGTTGCAACCAATTCAGCAGCAGGTTCCTATGGTACCTAGACGGCAAATGCAGATACCTCAAGCACCTATGGAACAGCAACAGGTGATGCTTACTCAGCAGAAGACAGAAGTAGTGACACAGTGCACCAATTCCCATTACATAGCAAGAATGAAATAAATAATGAGTGGATGTGTGATAGTCCGGATGAGGAGCCATGTATGCTTGCAGCCTCCTTAGAAGTAGATCAAAGAGGACCTTTTGTGAGAGGGAAGGTAATGGGTCACAGGGTCTCATTTCTAGTGGGCACAGGAGCTACATGCTCTTGAGTGAGAAGAGCAGAAGTTCCGACCTTACCTCTTTCAGGAAGAACAGTTCAAGTTGTAGGGGTAGTGAATAAGCAGTTGATAAACCCGAACACAGATCCAGTACAGGTTGAGATTGGCAACTTTCAGGGATTACACAAGCTTGTAGTTTCTGACTCGAGTCTGGTATCCCTATCAGGAAGGGACTTATTGTGCAAGACCAGTTGTTCGATTAATTGTTCAACTGCTGGAATAGCGGTCCAGTTGAATAGTGATGCTAAGGAAGAACAAACTCCAGAAATTGAGACTGAAATCACTAATGAAGAATACCCATTGATTTAGTTTTTCCCGATGTTTACAGTGAAAGAATTGCATGCAGACTTGCAGGGAACAGTACAGGAAAATGTGTGGGATCTGAGCAGGTAAAGAAGTGAGTTTGATTAAGGGAGTGGAGCCGATTAAGATTACTTTGAAGCCGAATGTAATGTTCCTGCAGCTTCAACAGTATAACATGGCACAAGATGTTCTGATGAAAGTGGCGCAAATAATTGGAGATTTCCTGAAACAAGGGGTTTTGAAAGAAGTGTAGTCCATGTAATTCACCGATAATGGGCTTGAAGAAACCTTGTGGGAAAGTGCGAATTGTACAGGACTTGCGAAAAGTGAATGACATGGTGGTTAAGTGTTGTCCTGTAGTGCCAAACCTAGCAGTAATAATGTTTAGGATTCTATGTGATGCAGAATGGTTCACAGTGGTTGATTTGTTACAAGCTTTCTTTTCTGTGCCTCTTCATGAATATGGTCAGTTTCTCTTTAGTTTCAAATTCCTAGACAGGGTCTACAGCTGGTTCAGGCTTCCTCAAGGGTACACAGAGTCACCATCTTTGTTCAATCAGATTCTGAAAAAGAATTTGGAGTCATTGGAACTACCGTACCAATCGACTCTGGTGCAGTACATCGATGACTTACTGATTGCATCCAAAACATCCAAAACAAGGGATGAGTGTAAGTATGACTTGATTGCCCTGTTGAACCATTTGGGAAAATTTGGACATAAGGTGTCACCTTTAAAATTACAGTATTGTCAGAAATCAGTGAAATACTTGGGACACCGGATTGAGAATGGGTCAAGGAGGATTTCCAGAGAAAGGACTACAATGATATTGCAGAGAAGTCCCCCAACTTCACAGAGAGATGTCAGGATGTTTCTGGGAATGGTAGGTTATTGTAGTCAGTGGGTTCCGGATTTTGCTGCTATTGCCAAACCATTGCAGCATTTGACACATAAGGATGTTACAGATTGGGATCACACTAGACCAGGATCAGATGAAAGCGTTTACTGAGTTGAGAGAGAGTTTGTGCAGAGCTCCAGAGTTGGGAATGCCTGATTACACAAAGCCATTCACATTGTTTTGTCATGAATGTGATGCTTGTTCTTTGTCTGTCTTGACATAGGTCCATGGAGGTGCTTATCGCCCAGTAGCTTATTTTTCAGCTACCTTGGACCCAGTTACAGCAGCCTTACCAGGTTGTATGCGTGCAGTTGCGGCAGTTGGTCAAAGCTATGACTCTTCAAAATCGCTTTGCTTTAGACATCCTTCTAGCGAAGGACGGCGGAGTCTGTAAAATGATTAACTCCAGGCATTGTTGTTCTTATATCCCTAACAATAGTAAGGAGATAAGAGACTTAGGACCAGATGTATCAAAAAAACAAATTGCATTTTTTAAATAGCGAATTTTAAGACATTGCTATTTAAGAAATGCAAAATGGTATGTATGAATTTTGTGATTCGCTAATAGCGATATCCTAAAATTTGCAAATGCTATTACCGATTAGCAAATAGAGAACCCGACCCCATTCGCACCTATGGGCCTGTTGCGAATGCTTTTGCATTTCCCAAATTGAGAATTCCAGTTAGGAATTCGCAATTTAGGAAATGCGAATCCCTCGGCTGCACCCCAAAAATATTTTTATGGACATGTGAAGCACCCAGATGCCTGAGGGGCATGTGTGCGCTACATGTCAATTTAAAAAATGCATTTATAATGCATTTTTAAAATTTGCAGAAGGTTACAACCAAACTTTAGTTTGTGGTAATTGCCTTTCCTAAATGCCCAATTCGCATTTAGGAAATGCTTGATACATATGCTTTGGAAATCGCAAATAGGAGTTCTCTATTTGCGATTTCCAATTTAGAGAATCACAATTTGCAATTCTCTAAATGGGGTCACAATTTTAAGGAATCGCTAAAATAGCGATTCCTTAAAATTGCACTGTGAATGCCTTTCATACTTTGTGAAAGGTAATTTTGTATTCGCAAACGGCTGAATTTTGCAATTCGCACCGTTTGTGAATGAAAAAAAGCTTGATACATTTGGCCCCCCCTTACTTACCTGACTAACTCGAGTAAGGATTTGAAAGAATTGAAGGAACCAGGTGTCTGGGAAAAGGCTGGAAAAGGATTTGTTTCAGTGGGAAATTGGCTAGTAAAATTTGGAATGGGGTATTATTAAAAATTATACAGGGAATATTAATTGTGATTGCTTGCATATTAGGATTATGGGGTTCATGTAAATTGTGTCAAAAAGATTAAATTGAAAAGGTCCAAAAATAATCAGAGGAGGGAAGAACGAAACAGGGAAGGAATTTATAAGGAAGATTTGAGAAGGAGACAAAGGGGGTCATTCTGACCCCGGCGGTCAAGGACCGCCGGGGCCGGGGTCGGCGGTAGCACCGCCAACAGGCTGGCGGTGCTCCGCCGGGCATTCTGACCGCGGCGGTACAGCCGCGGCCAGAAACGGAAAGTCGGCGGTGTACCGCCGACTTTCCGCTGCCCATGGGAATCCGCCCTGGCGGCGCAGCTTGCTGCGCCGCCATGGGGATTCCGACCCCCTCACCGCCATCCTGTTCCTGGCGGTTCCGCCCGCCAGGAACAGGATGGCGGTGAGGGGTGTCGTGGGGCCCCTGGGGGCCCCTGCAGTGCCCATGCCAATGGCATGGGCACTGCAGGGGCCCCCGTAAGAGGGCCCCACTTTGAATTTCAGTGTCTGCTCAGCAGACACTGAAATTCGCGACGGGTGCTACTGCACCCGTCGCACATCCTCCACTCCGCCGGCTCCATTCGGAGCCAGCATCCTCATGGAGGGGTGTTTCCCACTGGGCTGGCGGGCGGCCTTTTGGCGGTCGCCCGCCAGCCCAGTGGGAAACCCAGAATACCCGCGGCGGTCTTTTGACCGCGCAGCGGTATTCTGGCGGTTCCCTCCAGCCGGGCGGCTCCCGCCGCCCGCCGGGGTCAGAATGACCCCCAAAATGTTGAAGAGACAGAGTTGTGAAAATGTATTGATGGAAAAGTAGTGTGAGGACATATTTAGTCATTGGAGGAGGGATTGCTAGCGCAGATATATTAATGTATTTTTTTAATGAATGTTTATGTTTTTTGAATAATGAAAAGAAGTAGAAAATGATTAATGATGAAAAATAATGTGTAGGTTTGAAAATGTGCCCTCGAAGAGTGGCTACCACCATTCACTAATTATATTAAAAAGTGACTAAAACATGTGGGATATTGAAAATGTATAAATGCATAATAACAATGTAGTAGTATGTCATATTGAGATATATAACGTATGTTTTGCATTATATTGTAGAGCTTAACATAGCCAAGTCGTGGCCTAGTATTGCCAGGCCTTGTGCAGAAGATGAATATTAACGTTCAATGTAGAAATGCTGATGTGCTGAACTGACCATGAACTGCTTATTGTTTTAATAAAATCTGCTCAGCCAAAGTTCTCTGCGGAGAAACGACCTACAGTAGATGATGGAATCAATTTTGTATCAAGGACTGTGTAAAGCATTCAGAGTGTACTTTCCCAGGACTTGATCAATAGAGACACTGACTAGCGAAGAAGATACAACATTTTCAATACCTGACGAGCCGGATGATGAGAACATTGTACAGTGAACCAAGTGACATCCTGAGAACTGTGTAATATTAGAATTTGTAGATTTGGAAAATTAAAACTATTGGGTAGAGTCATAACTGGTGGTTAATTGACCAATTAGGAATTGGGGGATAGTCTGGGTGAGATTATTATAATGATGTGACGGAAGGGGAGAGTTCAGATGTTAGGTGCAGGTGTCAGACCTCAGACCTTATTCCGAAATTGATGCGATATTGGAGAAAAGAAATTCGGGATTCTGTTATTGGGCTTATCCTCTCTAAGAGGAGAGCCTGATGTGATGCTGATGGACCTGAAGATGAAGACGGACTTTGTTGCAGATCCATACCGTGGATAGGTAGCTATGAAAATGTGACTGAATAACCTTTTGTGCCCTTTCTTTCTAGGTACCAACTGCGCTGTCTAAATAGTTTTTCTCTTAGTTAGATGTTTTCCAAATTTGTGTTCTGAACTGTTTTCGCATGAAGTCCCACATGCTAATGCTAATCTGGGTCGTTGATTTATACAGTAACAGATGATTGACTGACTGATTTGCTGAACTCTGCTACTCATGTTGATGTGCTCACCTTTGATTCATGTTGACTTATGCAAATGCTTTAGAATGTATTTTGTCTCACCTTCCGATTACATTGTGTTATTGGTGGTCACTAATGAATTAATCTTGATTTGATTTGAATAAAGTTTCAATTAATCTCATGACTTAGCATTGTAACCAATGGGGAAATAAAATTGCTAAAACGCATATTGGGTTGTGGTTATTCATGGCTGTAAGGTCATAGTGTGATGTTTATTAACTGTTGATTAATGATTTGTTTAATGTTTATTGATTCGTGTGTATCGATGATTGAGAAACATTGGTCACATCGTAGCTAGGATACTCCATGTGAATCAAAAGGTTCATCGACCTATACGTGTCTCCTTATAAGTTTACTTATTAAGGACCAGGCGCGCAAGCAGTATATACTACTATAATGCACACCGAGTCATATCGGCAGCTGAAAGCTTTGCTTATAAAATAGAATAACATCAAGCCAGGGTAAACAGAGCAGGCAGGGCAGCAAGTGGGCCGATAACCTTCGTCTTCCGGTGTAGTGTGAAAAGGTGTGTTGTTGTGTCTTACCTGAACGCAATTAAATTCAAGCAGAGTTTCTCTGATAGGCGATTCCAGGTTATAGAAGAAACAGGCTTTTTCCGGCATTTTTGATTATTTACGCTAAGGGATTTCCATAGAGGGATTCATTTGTCTCTCCTGTATCTGATGAATTCACCTTTCATTGCTTGTAATGGCTAACCTTTTATCTTATTTTTCACTGCCTCATGTTTTAATGGCTTAGGTTCTGAAGGAACGAATGGTGATGATAAATCATATGTTATCTTCCTGGTGGTAGTGAGAAAAGTAGCACCTTTAAATTGAGATGAAGAACAATTGTTTTAGTGCCAGAGGCACTTCAGTTTGTTATGCGTACTATAAAGGTGATTAATATTCTATAATTAATTACTGCGAAAACACCTGAACAGTGGCTAGATTTTTCCAAATGTACCTACAACACTGCATGTGGATTGTCTCTCATATATTAATAGGTCTCATAAAACACAAAGTGGTATTAAAAATTCGTAACTATTGAACCGCGATTCATTCATTCCATCTTATAGGAATCACATTTAGAGTAGAGGTGCCCAGTCACGCTCATACACTATAAACGATTCCTGGTAAATATCCACTGAAAAAAAGTCACATACATACACACAAATAAATATAGCGATGTGTTCTATGCCATCAGTTGCATTTTTATTTGTATATGAGGAGAAACCAAATATGGTTTTGTTGTCATTTTTAGACAAAGTAAGCGAAATTCAGTTCCAAAATTTGGCCCATACTGATTTGCACAGGATCACAGAATTTAGCAAATTGGGACGCAAAGATTCACATCTATCCCTGTCCCACTCCCAGCACACCCCTTCACCTAATGAAGCACAATGAGCTAACAAACTATCAGCTGTGGTTGGCAGAGTGGAGGTGGCGAGTGCATGTACATGGACCACTACACACAGTATTCTGACGGGTGCAACACTGCCACCATAATGTTTACATTTTGTAAGGCTGTTTTTTGTAGTGTTCTGCCCAGATTGATGTCTCTGATTTGGTTACATTGTTCTCCATTCTGGGCATAAGGGTATGGATGCTAGTGCAAACTATCAGTAGTTCTGCAGTGCTGAGGGAAACATTGGGCTATTTAATAGTAGTATTGAGTTTTCACCTTATAGCTCAGTGAGTCCTTTTATTGAATCTCCTATTGTTGGACCTGACCCTTTTTGCACAGTCATCCCCAAAGTTTTCCTTCCTTCCTCCTATTTTTTCTGACCTGTTTTTGTTAGCTTTAGGACTCTGGGCACTTTACCACTGCTAACCAGTGCTAAGGTGCATATATGCTCTCTATCTAAATTGTATGGGCGATTGGTTTCTCCATGACTGGCTTATTTGATTTACTAGTCAGTCCCTAGTGAAGCATGCCAGAGGTTCCCAGGGCCTGTAACTCAAATGCTACTAGTGGGCCTGCAGCACTGATTGTGCCACCAACATGAGTAGCCCTGTAAACATGTCTCAGACCTGCCACTGCAGTGTCTCTGTGTGCAGTTTTAAACTACGATGCCAACCTGGCAAGTAAACTGACTTGCAATTCACAAACCTTCCCTTTTAGTACACAAAAGGCACCCCTAGGGTAGCCTAAGGTAGCCCCATGGGTAGTGTGCAGTATATTTAAAAGGCAGGACATGTACTGGTGTGTTTTATATGTCCTGACAGTGAAATACTGTCCAATTCGGTTTTCACTATTGCCCGGTTTATCTCTCCCATAAGTTAACTTGGGGATTGCCTTAAAATACCTCTTAAGCATAATTTCCCACTGGTTGCAGCTAGAGACATGGAGTTTGGGGTCTCTGAACCCACAATTTAAAAATACTACTTTTAAGGATGGTGTTTTTTTACTTGTGTGTTTGAAAATGCCACTTTAAAAAAGTGAGCATTTTCTTTTCTAACCATTCTGTGTCTCTGCCTGGCTGTGAAGTACACGTCTTGGTCAGGATGACAGTTGGGCTGGTTGTGATTTTACTCTAGACAGTCACACAAAGGGAGCTGAGGTGTGCCCTGCATATCCTGATGGGTCACTTGCTCCTGAATAGGGCTGTGCCCGTCCTTACACAATACAGTTTCCTAACCCGCAGAGTGTCTGGTACTGGGGCAGGAAAGGCAGGGTCTTGTGCACTACAAAGTTTTTCCTTTGAAGATTGCCTGCTTCAAAGGCAAAATGAGTATAAGTATTGGACCCAAAACCCCAGACTTATAGAACACTTCTGGATCAAGAGGAGACTCTGCCAAGGAGAAGAGCTGAAGAGCTGTGAGGAGGAATACTGCCTTTTTGCTGTGTGTGCTTTGCTGGGTTGGCCTACAGTTGCTGCTTCTACTTTGAAGAGGACAAAGACTGGACTTTACTGTGTTTCCTGCTTGTGAAAGTTTTTTCAAGGGCTTGGACTGAGCTTGCTTCCTGTTAAGAATTCTCAGGGAATTCTGAGGTGGAGTCTCAAGAAGACTCCACCTGCCAGTCCCGGGGTTCTCCTGCCGAGGACTCAGACTTGCCAAGAAGTGCCCACTCCAGTCCCTGGGCCCTAGGAAGTGAAGTCTGGCAATAAAATAAGAAGAACCAGGCACACCGACTCCGGACGACTCTAGAACCGGCGCAGTTGGCCGATTCTGAGCTGCTGCCTGCACCCGAAACCGTGGTTCCCTCTGAAGTGCAATGACCGCAACAAACACTGCAGGCCCAATGCCATCACAGTGCCTCTGAGGGCCCACAACAGCATGAGTCCTGAGTGCCATGTCACTGACTTCTCTGACACCCAACTCCGCTGTGGCGCCTGTGACCCCCGTGGTGTGACCGCAACACCACAAAGTCACCTCATTACGTCTTGACACGCTGGACTCATCGACTCCTCTGGATCAAAGGATCCGACTCCCTGCCACCAACACCACCTCACCTCTGCTGCCTCCATAAGAAACTGATGCCTCACCTCCCCTATGTAGCAGTAATGAACCAACGCCTCACCTCCTGCACAGCAGCACGGCGCTGATGCTGCACTAGCTCCTGGGACTCCTCACCTTCACGACTCTGTGCCACGACTTTGAATCCACCTTGTTCCTAAGGTACTGTATCTGGGGTCCGTGCAGCTCCATGGCCGATGCCTCACTCCCTCGCGAGTGATGTCAGACTATTGGGAATGACTCTGTCGCAACGCAGTGTTAGCACCAGTTGAAACTAGTGTGTTTCTAAGCTCTTTATTGGGATTTAATATTTTATAATTCATATCTTTGCTTGTGCATGTTGGATTTTTGTCATTTTGGTCTTGTTCTACTTAGATAAATAGTGGCTATTTTTTTAACTGGTGTAGTGTCCATCTGTAGTGTTTTCACTGTGTTTCTGTGTGTGTGGATACAAATAGTTAACACATTGTCTCTGAGATAAGCCCGACTGCTCGTGCCAAGCTACCAAGGGGGTGAGCAGGGGTTATTTTAGGAGTGTGACCCCCTTACCCTGACTAGCGTGAGGGCCCCTACTTGGACAGGATGTAAACTGACTGCCAACTTGAGACCCCATTTCTTACTCTGGTGATCAGCGGTGAGGATAGGACTGGTGCTTGTACCTGACATACAGTGATTGGTGTAAACTACTGTCTTATTGCAGACCAATATGCAACCACATACTGTTTTTCCCTTTTATGTTCTCCTGGATGTTTTGCTGATACTTGCGACTCTGGTTTGTGGTTACACCTGTGAGGCCTTGGCAGAATGTAAATGAACTTCTGGCACCTGTGCATCATTTCAACGAGGGAGCTAAAAGTTTTCTACAAGGAAAGGGGGCTTGCTGTGAAGAGAAGGTCCACAAGGGAGGATCTTGAGGCAGTCCTGTTTTGTTATGAGCTAAAACGCTGGCAAGTAACACTACTGTTCTGAAAAGGAGAGCAGTGGCTCTCAGAGGGAAACAGAGAAAGAGGGATGACTGTTAGCTCGTGAGTAGAGGCTGAAAGAGCTGAATGAAGAGTTTGAGGTAGCTGAGGCTGGGAGAGCCTTAGCCAAAGAAAAAAAATGTTTGTAGCTCATGAACTGAGCCTCAGAGAGCTGAAGCTGGAAGAATGGTGCCAGTACTGTGGGAGAAGTGCACACGCCCAGAGACTTGGTGCCCAACTTAAAGGGGGGGATGACATACACAAGTTGGTTCAGGTTTATGAGGTAGCTTTAGTGGTGTGCATAGTCCCTGAGGTGAAGTGGGGATCTGGCACAGGGAGCCATATTCCTAGTGATGGGAGGGACACTCTACAGGCTGTAAGTGAGAGTGACAGGGAGGGGGGTCCCCCCCGGTAGAAGTCCCGGTTGTGAAGTATGGAGACACCCCAGAAGAGTGTAGGTTGAGTGCCAGGGGAGTCAGATACTGTCTCACCAGTCTCAGGAGGGTGATGTGCGGTACTTTTTCAAGGCACTGGATGGTAAGGTGGAGCGCAGTTTGGTTAACACACGGGAGGGGTTGGGTGATGTTATTGCTGGAGAGCATATGTTCAGTCCCTGTTTTCCAGAGCTATGCCAACACCAGGTGGAGTGTGAGTTCTCCGACCCCAGGGAACGTGCACTGGAGGCAGACTTCGGGGTAAGCACCAGATCATTTGAAGAGGAATTTGCGGGAGCTCCTGAAGGGAGTGGCTCAGGTTTTCCCCAACCAAGGGAGGTGGGGGAGGTTTGCAGTGACCCAGGTAGGTCCAAGTGTAGTGAGATAGGGGAGGAGTTCCATGATGGTCTCAGAAGAGCAGGATTAAGGGTGGGCAGAGACGCAGATTGCCCAAGACCCAGTCCCAGAGCCTGGAGGGTTCCATGAGGGAACCCCAGAGGGAAAGCCTAGTCTGTACTTGGAGACCATCTGTTGAGGGGGACCCCATAGTGTCAGGAGAACTTGGCAGGGAGGCTGTCACAAGCCTCCCACTAGTTCTAGTGTCTGGCAGTACCTCTCCCTGTGGGAGGGTGGAGAAGTCCAGAGAAAGCGGTGATCGGGGGGAGACAGGGGTCAGGGGTTGCCAGCTCAGAGGTCAGAACACCCCAGGGCTGACCCTGGTGAGGCCACTTCTGGCCTAGGGGACCTTCATACACTATTAGATGGACAGGGGGCTGGAGACCTGCGCCAGGCTGAATCTTACCCAACACGAGGAATGTTCTTTCCCTTGGGGGGTAGGGTTCTTCATCTGGAAGTCCTGGCTTACCATGCACAGGTCCATCCGCAAGGTACAGACCCCAGGTTAGAGGGCCAGGTTCAGGGTGTCCCCCCTGCTCGGGATGGAGGGGCAACTACCGTGTTGTCTTTTATGGTACCACTTCAGGTGGGAGGGTGCAGAGCCCCTGAGGGAGGGGCAAAGGGGAGGCTTCACCCCTAAATCCTGTCCAGCCTAGGGATAAAGGCCCTGGGCTGAGGCACCAATGTCAGGGTGCCATCCCTGAACTGGTGAGAGAACTGTACCGGACTGCATCCACAAGCACCGTGACAATTCTGGACTCTGGGGTGCCGCTCCTGGTGAGAGGTTACATGGCCTCAGAGGGGAGGACCAGTATTATGCTGACATCCTTGACCTGGTGGGAGAGAGAGTGGACAAAGCATGCCAGGCACCTGGGGCTATTGCCCCCCACTCTGAGAAACCACTGAGGTTAGAGAGCATTGGAAGGGCTGAGGCCTGGCTCTCATCACTGACAGCTGTCAAGGGCCCCTGAGGGTTGCTGTCCTTCTGGACAGAGTTGCCATTGGGTTCAGGCCAGGAGTCACAGGCCAAGAGTAGAATGGGCCACCCCACTATGTTGGCCATGGTGGTACTGTCTGCCGACTGGGATACATTTGTGAGCCAAGAAAGGTTAGGTGCTGCACAAATGGGGTCTGCTGGTGAGGAGAAGGATTCCCTATGGGCTAGCTTAGTGGGCCCTGAGATTATGGACAGAGGAACCCAACTGGGTTCAGAGAGGCGTAAAACTGGAATGCACCCCTGCTGTTACGTGCCAGGGTCCATGTTCTATCGCACCAAGGAGGACAGCCCTTAAAGGTATTGATTGGCCTCTCCTGGCTTTGGGCTGGTCCGGGGTTGTGTTGGACCTGGCCCTTTTTGCAGGGTCATCTCCAAATGTTTTGCCTCCTTCCTCCTATGTTTTCTGACCTGTTTCTATTAGGTTTAAGACTCTGGGCTCTTTACCACTGCTAACCTGTGCATATGCTCTCTGTCTAAATTGAATTTGGTAGTTGGTTTCTCCACTATTGGCTTATTTGATTTACTAGTACGTCCCTAGTAAAGTGTACAAGAGGTACCCAGGACATGTAACTCAAATGCTACTAGTGGGCCTGTAGTGCTGATTGTGCCACCCACATGAGCAGCCTGTAGACATGTCTCAGATCTGCCATTGCAGTGTCTGTGTGTGTAGTTTTAAACTGCCATGTTGACCTGGCAAGTGCACCCACTAGCCCAAATCTTCCCTTTTATTACATGTAAGGCACCCCTAAAGTAGGCCCAAGGTAGCCCCATGGGCAGAGTGCAGTGTATTCAAAATTTAGGACATGTACTGGTGTGTTTTACATGTTGTATATGTCCTGATAGTGAAGTACTGCCCAATTCGTTTTTCTCTATTGCAAGGCCTATCTCCCATTGGTTAACATGGAGATTCCCTTGAAATATCTCTTCAGTGTAATTTCCTATTGGGAGCAGATAGAGGTGTGGAGTTTAGGGTCTCTGAACCCACAATTTAAAAATACTTGTTTTAGGGAAGGTGTTTTTTTAACTTGTGTGTTTGAAAATGCACTTTTAGAAAGTGGGCATTTTCTTGCCTAACCCTTCTGTGCCTCTGCCTGGCTGTGAAAGATTCACCTGGGTCAGGATGACAGTTGAGCTGGTTGTGATTTTACTCTAGACAGTCACACAAAGGGAGCTGAGCTGTGCCCTGCATATCCTGATGGGTCTTCCTGAGCTAGAGCGGTGGGAGGAGCTGACACTTGCACCTGAATAGGGATGTGCCTGTCCTTACACAATAAAGTCTCCAAGCCCCTAGAATATGTTTGGTACCAGGGCAGGAATGGCAGGGTCCTGTGCACTACACATTTTTTCCTTTGAGCTTTGCCTGCTTTTATTGGACCCAAAACCCCAGACTTATAGAACACTTCTGGATCAAGAGGATACTTTGCCAAGGAGAAGAGCTAAAGAGCTGTGAGACTTCACCTGCCAGTCCCTGGGTTCTCTTGCTGAGGACCCTGACTTGCCAAGAGGTGCCCACTCCAGTTCCTGTGCCCTTGGGAGTGAAGTATGGCATAAAACAAGAACCAGACACACCGACGCTGGATAAATCCAGAACTGGCATCGTTGCCTGACTCCATGTCGCTGACTTCATCTAAAGCAGTGGCCCCTGCTAAAGTCCGACAACTGCGACTGACACCTCAGGCCCTACGTCTCTGTAGCACGCCTGAAGTCCAACAACACCGTGAGTCCTGAGTGCTGTTTCATTAACATATGTGACACCCAACTCTGCTGCAGCCCCTGTGGCTCCAAGGCATGTCTGCGACACCTCAAAGTCACCTCATTGCTTCTTGACCCACTGGAATCATTGACCCCCGCCGAATCGTAAAGAACCGATGCCTTGCCGCCAACGCCACCTCACCTCCTCTGTCTCAGTAAGGAACTGACATCTCACCTCCCCTGGGTAGCAGTAAGGAACTGATGCCTCACCTCCTGCACAGCAGTAAGGAACTGATCCTGCACAGGCTCCAGTGATGCCTCCCCTCCCCGACTCTGTGGCACTACTTCAACTCTGCCTCATTTCTAAGATACCGTACCTGGGGTCCGTGTGATTCCATGACTGGTGCCGCACTCCCTCGCGAGTGACATTGGACTGTTGGGAACAACTCAGTCATAACGCTGTGATAGCACCAGTTGGAACTAGTGTCTTTCTAAGCTCTATTGGGATTAAGGTCTACATGTAGCAAATCCGAATGTAGTATAGTGTCATTGACACTAACAGCGATTCGCAAGGGGGTCGCAAATGCCCACCTCATGATTATTCATGAGGTAGGTCGCAATTTGCGACTCCATTGGGAATGGCGGCCCTCACAGGGATGGTGGCCTGCTGGAGACAGCAGACCACCATGTCTGTGACTGATTTTAAATAAAGCAAATTTTTTTTTTTACGTTTACCGAATCGCAAAACTGGGTTTGTACATGGGGAAGTGCATTTTGCACATCGCAAACAGACAGATTCGCAGTTTGCGACATGCAAAATCCTTCGTACATGTGGCCCTTAATTTTTTACATTTCACATCTTTGCTTGTGTAGGTTGGAGTTTTGTAATTTTGGTGTTGTTTTACTTAGATAAATATTGGGTATTTTTCTAAACTGGTGTAGTCTCCCTACTTGGACATGGTGTAAACTGACTGCCAACTAGAGACCCCATTTTTAACACCTATAATAGACTCTTTGGCTCACTCTCATATCCCCTCTGATGTCCACAATCGCACCTACTTCTTCTCCTCCTAAAGACTCCCAATAATCCCCGTCCGCCCACTCACCACCTCAAACACTAAGGGGGTCATTCTGACCCTGGCGGCCGGTGACCGCCAGGGTCACCGACCACGGGAGCACCGCCAACAGGCTGGCGGTGCCCCGTCGAGCATTCTGACCGAGGCGGTTCAGCCGCGGTCAGAAACGGAAAGTCGGCGGTCTCCCGCCGACTTTCCGCTGCTCGGGAGAATCCTCCATGGCTGCGGAGCGCGCTCCGCAGCCATGGGGATTCTGACACCCCCTACCGCCATCCTGTTCCTGGCGGGTCTCCCGCCAGGAACAGGATGGCGGTAGGGGGTGCCGCGGGGCCCCTGGGGGCCCCTGCAGTGCCCATGCCAATGGCATGGGCACTGCAGGGGCCCCCGTAAGAGGGCCCCACAAAGTATTTCAGTGTCTGCAAAGCAGACACTGAAATACGTGACGGGTGCAACAGCACCCGTCGCACCTTCCCACTACGCCGGCTCCATTCGGAGCCGGCGTCCTCGTGGGAAGGTAGATTTGCCCCGGGCTGGCGGGCGGCCTTTTGGCGGCCGCCCGCCAGCCCAGGGCAAATCTCAAAATACCCTCTGCGGTCTTGCGACCGCAGAGCGGTATTTTGTCGGGGGTAGACTGGCGGGCGGCCTCTGCCGCCCGCCAGTCTCGGAATCACCCCCTAAGGGGGTTATTCTAACTTTGAAGGAGGTGTTAATCCATCCCAAAAGTGACGGAAAAGTGACGGATTTACCACCAGCCGTATTACGAGTCCATTATATCCTATGGAACTCGTAATACGGCTGGTGGTATATCCGTCACTTTACCGTCACTTTTGGGACGGATTAACACTCCTCCAAAGTTAGAATAACCCCCTAAGTATGCTGCTGTGGCACCCTCTCTATATGGGAGGCGAGGATTACACCTGAGTCCACCACTGACTCTGGTTCAGTCTGTGAATGCATGGCCCAAACCCAAAATACTACAGTCTTACATCAGAAGAAGAGTTACTGAATCTCACTGCAGCAATTCCTGAGACTGGAATGAATAAAGACCCTTTCTTCAGATTAAAAGATATGTAACATTCTGTTTTATTTACTTAGTATTTTACAATTTTTCTGTCTTAACTAAAAGATGTTCATGGGATCAATATGGCTATAATGGATAGTACCAAAGTACTAAATGCAACAGTGTCTACAAGTGGTAGTAGATACAGATTTGTGCCAAAATCCATGGGTTATTACATGGAAGCACTCATGTACCACCAATGGTACAGCTGCCTGATGCAAACTAGTGCAAAGTACTACATAGCACTTCTTTGTGTTACTTTAGACACGTTTCCAACGCAAATCATAATTTGTATTGTAAAGTAAATAATAATTACAACTCTTTGTGCTAAGTATGCATTACAAGGGTTATGCTAACTTGGTACAAACTGTTAATAAATTTAGGGCTAGATTTTTTCTGCGTACTCAGTGAAGACCTGCTACATACACACTTGGAGGCAGCGTTGCTAACTTTTTACCAAAGAAGCACAATAACCAAAGTTGGGAAGGAAAGAGAGAGAGCAGAAGAGCACCATTTTTACTAAGATATGCAGTTTTACTCTCTATTTGCACTGATGCAAGATAGGGGCCCTCATCCTGACCTTGGCGGGCGGCGGAGGCCGCCCGCCAAAGTCCCGCCGTCAGGTTACCGTTCCGCGGTCGAAAGACCGCGGCGATAATTCTGACATTCCTGCTGGGCTGGCGGGCGGCCGCCTTCAGGCCGCCCGCCAGCCCAGCGGGAAAGAGGCTTCCACGATGAAGCCGGCTCGGAATCGAGCCGGCGGAGTGGAAGCCGTGCGACGGGTGCAGTTGCACCCGTCGCGTATTTCACTGTCTGCGCAGCAGACAGTGAAATACATTTAGGGGCCCTCTTACGGGGGCCCCTGCAGTGCCCATGCCAGTGGCATGGGCACTGCAGGGGCCCCCAGGGGCCCCGCGACCCCCCCTACCGCCATCCGGTTCCCGGCGGGCGGACCGCCGGGAACTGGATGGCGGTAGGGGGGGTCGGAATCCCCTCGGCGGCGCAGCAAGCTGCGCCGCCTTGGAGGATTCCAACGGGCAGCGGAAAACCGGCGGGAGACCGCCGGTTTTCCTGCACTGACCGCGGCCAAAGCGCCGCGGTCAGAATGCCCTGCGGGGCACCGCCGGTCTGTCGGCGGTGCTCCCGCCGACCCTGGCCCCGGCGGTCTAAGACCGCCGGGGTTAGAATCACCCCCAGGAGGGTGTCATGTGACAACGCGCACACCCTTACATTATAGTTCAAGTGTGTGTGTGCTCTATCAAACAGCTTTTGTACTGAAATGGGACCCACTATGCTTTAATATTGTTCCCACTTTGCATTTGTGCTGTACGGTGCAGCAGAGATGCAAAGTTGGAAAAATCTGGAGAGTTTTAAAACTTGCTCCACAGGTATGCTTGATCGAGGAGGCATACATTTGTGGTGCAAATCCCTGTCTACCAATGTTAGTAGGTATGGATTTGCATCAAAAATCATGGGTGGGTACATGGGAACGTCAATGTACCATCCATGGAACACCCCTTTGATGCACAGTAGCACACAGCTACTTTGCATTGCTTTGGCTAACTTTCAAACACAAATTCTGATATGCGTTGGAAATTAAACACCACCACACTTTCCACAGGGATTGGATTACAACAGCCCAGAACTGCCCTGGACTCACAATCCATTTACCCTATCTTGAAACATAGTACAGGTCACTCAACTCTTGCTGCAGTCAGCAACCCCCGTGAGGGTGGATAGTGAAGGTTCTACTAAGGCAGTGCATAGCAAAGCAATCTTTCACAATACTTTCTGCAACATAGAGTGGAAAGGATAACAGGACCAGCATGTTCTGTTTCATGTAATACTCCAAACTGTGTCCTGGTTTTATAATTCAAATTCATTTTTTTAGGTGTATGATATGGAACACGCACCACAATTTAGGTTGCGTATGTATTGTGCCCGATGACGAGGTGGCTGGAGTAGTACCTCGTGACTGTTTCCTGAAAAAATACCTACGCATAAATCCAGCTGTCGCCAGTATTTTTCCCTGGAATATGCAATAAAGCGGAGACCCGATTTTACTGGGTCCAAATACGTTTTCATTTACCATCTCTGTCAACTAGATAGTAAATTGAAGCAGGGGGCCACTGCAGTGCGGGATCCAACACAAGGGAAGTCCTCATGGCACAGTGGGGTCTGTGCGCTAGCGGGGAGCTTCTGTGCTCTCTCTGCGCCATGGAATTCTGATGAGCATATGCTGGGGCCGAAGTTGGGCTGACCATGCAGCCCAAACATCATGTGATTTTAATTCCCAGATTTTCCAGTCAGTAAAACAGGGTCCTTGTTGCTGTACACAGGAAATTCAAGTATAAAAACACCGGGCGAGAAAAATACGTTCCAAAAGACACTAAGGCCCTCATTAAGACCCTGGCGGTAAATCCCGCTTACCGCCACGCTGACGGCCACAACTTATCGCTGCGGCGGCGGATGTCCGTTCACCATATTATGACACACACACCAATCTGACAAAATACAGCCACATACACAAATCCGCCAGACAAAAGGTTAGTGATAAAGTGGCGGTATCAAAACCCACACCGTTACGCCAACAGAACAATGCCCATCTCATTATGACCCACGAATCACGATGGTGGACATTCAACAGCGGTAAACCATCAGCAGTACATACCGCTGCGCTCACAATGTACACCCACAGACAAAACAACACCACATTGGACAATTCAAACAACACACACCTGACACCTAAACACACACCTCATCCACACCACTATAAAACACCCACCCACATTACCCACAACCCTTTACGAAAACCAATAGGCACCACCAGACTGACACCAAGACCACTGCCACAACTACATACACACACCACTTACACCCATACATCCCTCATGCACCCCACTTTACACACCCAAAAACATTACACAACACACCCGCACCAACACACATCACATAACACCCATGGCACCACAAAGGCACCCCCGTTTCACTGAGGAGGAGTTAAGGGTCATGGTGGAGGAAATCGTCAGGGTAGAGCCACAGCTCTTTGGAGCACAGGTGCAGCAGATATCTATACACAGGAAGATGGAGCAATGGTGGAGAATCGTGGACAGGGTCAACGCTGTGGGACAGCACCCAAGAACAAGGGACGATGTCAGGAAGCGATGGAACGTCCTACGGGGGAAGGTACGTTCAATAGCAGCAAGACACCAGCTCGCTATATGGAGGACTGGCGGTGGACACCCACCTCCTCCCCCCAACTCACAGCATGGGAAGAGCAAGTATTGGCAATACTGCATCCTGAGGGCCTGGCCATAGCTGGAGGAGGACTGGACTCTGATAAGTCAACTCTCTACTATTATCAACCCCTTACCTGCATGCCATCACATACCCTCACCCTCACTCCCATCACTCCACTACATCCCACACACCTCACCATCACATCTCATTAATCCCAGTGCCAAGCCCTGCATGCTGTACCAATGCATGGACACCCCTCACAGCCCTGCCTGGACACTCATCACTAAAGCACGCACAACATTGAGAACTAACAATCCCACCATACACCAACATACACAAGTAAAAGCTGGCAGGGCAACAACAACCATAGAGGGGAAGCAGGGATGTACAAATTTAACAGACATGAAGCATAACACATCACTTAAATCCCCACAGGTACCCCAGCCAATGTCAGTGGAGAGGAGGTGCCAGCACTATCAAGTCCCCCAACAGAAGAAGCCCCCAGTGATGACAGTAACTCTAAACTTCAGGATCTGGATGATCTACCTGGCCCATCAGGGACCACTGGAGAGCCGGTTAAACAGGCCCAGTCACAGACCACCACAGAGCCTCCCCCATCAGGAAACAATACCACAGCACCCACCCAGCGTACCCCCACACTGTCCCCAGGACACTTCAATCTGCAGTGTGCCCACCTCTACAGGGACTCCAGGCTACTGGGGTCAGTGGGCACATGGTTCAGGAGACAGAGGCACAGGCCAAAAGGGACACTGGGAGGATTGCTGTGTGCCAACAGGGAGGACAGGCCCAGGGAACCGACTCTCCAGGAGGCAATCTCTAAGATCCTGGGAGCCTATCAACATTCCCAGGAAAAGGATGGGCCAGTTCCTGGACAACGTGCAGGAGAACAGGCGGCTGCAGGAGGGACAGTACCAGGGGATCAGGGAGGACTTGCAGGCCATCAACAACACCCTGATCCTCATAGCAGGGGTGCTGGCAGACATGGCCAACATTATGAGGGAGGCAGTCTCACACCAGCGGGACCCTGCCACTAGCAAGTCATCTGAATAGACATCCACTTCCGCTGCCACTAGTGGCCAGGAGGCCCCGCCACAGGACTCACAGGCCACCAGCACCCCTCCCCCTGCAGAAGATGAAACACCCCGCAAACGTTCCCTGCGATCCAGACAGAAGCCAGAGACACTTGCTAAGACCCCTGCCAGGAAATGAGACTCTCCTGGTTGTCTCCTTTGTGTCCCACTCAGTCACCCTTTCCACCTTGAACTGTGATTGCTCCCATTCCTATGGCCCCTTGGACAATGCACCTGTGCTACAAACAGACTGGAACAATACCATCATCACCCCATCCCATTGCACATTCCCCTCTAGACATTAGCATTTCAATAAACACCCTTTGATAGAAATCGATTTCGAGTATGTCATGTATTTCAAATATGTATTGATTGAAACAGGTACCAACATTGCAAATGAACTGTACATTAGATGAGCATAGAATGAATGATCTGTAGCTGGCTGTGATCACACCAGAAGTATTTGTCAAATCGCCAACATCTGCAAAATGAATAGTCAGAGGGAACAGTAAGTGGGCATAGAAGTGGGAAATACCAGCATGCCAATGCCACATAGAATACAACCAAAGTCATTGAAATGTAACGTTACACTGTCTCACCTGTGTGTCATTGGAAATACTGACGTATTACAGAGGTTCTGTTGTCAATCATCCTCATCCTCTGCCTCTTCATCCTCACTGTCCACAGGGTCCACTGCTGCCACAGGGGCATCTCCAGCCTGCTCCTCCTGCAGAAAAGGGACATGGCACCTGAGGGCCAGGTTGTGCAACATGCAGCATGCCAACACTATCTGGCAGACTTTAGCACAGGGATCCACATTTTAGATGGAGGCACCGGACACTGGCCTTCAGGATGCCAAACGATCTCTCAATTATCCTTCTGGCTCGCCCATGTGCCTCATTGTAGTGTTCTTCTGCCCTTCTCCTGGCATTCCTCAGGGAGGTCAGCAGCAATGACAGGTTTGGGTAACCAGAGTCACCTGCAATTATTGAGGTACAACATTTAGCCACACACTATCCTGTATGGCCAACACCATAGTCATACACCAACATAAACTGTGTGGGACTCAGGGCTCACCTATTAGCCACGCCGTGTGCCTCTGTAGTTGGGACATCTCATTTGGGATGCTGCTATTCCTTAGGACAAAGGCATCATGCACCAACCCAGGATACCTAGCATTGATGTGGGAGATGTACTGGTCCACCAAGCACACCATCTGCACATTCATAGATTGGAGACACTTACGATTCCTGAACACCTGTTCATTATGGCGGGGGGAGGACAAATGCAACATGTGTTCCGTCAATAGCACCAATTATATTGGAGATATGTCCTATTGCATACATCTTTGCCTTCACAGTGGCCAAATCGTTCACCTGGGGTAAAACAATGTAGCTACACATGTGTTTTATAAGGGCAGACAACACTCTTGTCAGCACTTTTGAGAACATTGGCTGTGACATTCCTGCTGCCAAGCCCACTGTCACTTGGAAAGAACCAGTTGCCAGAAAATGGAGAACTGATAGCACTTGGACAAGAGGGGGATCCCAGTGGGATGATGGATAGCTGATATCAGACCCCCACTTTTGGCCTGTTTGTGAGTGTATGTCAGTGTGTTTTCACTGTCTCACTGGGATCCTGCTAGCCAGGACCCCAGTGCTCATAGTGGAAACCCAATTTGTCAGTGTGTTTTATATGTCTCACTGGGACCCTGCTAGCCAGGCCCCCAGTGCTCATAGTTTGTGGTCTGTATGTGTATCCCTGTGTAGTGCCTAACTGTGCCACTGAGGCTCTGCTAACCAGAACCTCAGTGCTTATGCTCTTTCTACCTTTAAAACTGTGACTATAGGCTAGTGACCATTTTCATCAATTCTAATTGGCACACTGGAACACCCTTATAATTCCTTAGTATATGGAGCCTAGGTACCCAGGGTATTGGGGTTCCAGGATATCCCCACGGGCTGCAGCATTTCTTTTGCCACCTATAGGGAGCTAGGACAAATCTTACACAGGACTGCCACTGCAGCCTGAGTGAAATAACACACATGTTATTTCACAGCCATTTTACACTGCACTTAAGTAACTTATAAGTCATCTGTATGTCTAACCTTCACTTAGTGAAGGTTAGGTGCAAAGTCACTAAGTGTGAGGGCACCCTGGCACTACCCAAGGTGCCCCACATAGTTCAGGGCAATTTCCCCAGACTTTGTGAGTGCAGGGACACCATTACACATGTGCACTACATATAGGTCAATACCTATATGCAGCTTCACAATGGTAACTCCAAATATGGCCATGTAACTTGTCTAAGATCATGGAATTGTCCCCCCATGCCAAATCTGGTATTGGGGTGCCAATCCCATGCATCCCACTATGGACCCCGGATACTGCCAAACCAGCTCTCTGGGGTTTTCTCTCCAGCTACCGCTGCTGCCAACCCACAAACAGGGTTCTGCCCTCCTAGCGTCTGGGCAGCCCAGTCCCAGGAAGGCAGAACAAAGAATTTCCTCTGAGAGAGGTTGTTACACCCTCTCCCTTTGGAAATAGGTGTCAAGGGCTGGGGAGGAGTAGCCTCCCCCAGTCTTTGGAAATGCTTTGAAGTGCACAGATGATGCCCTCCTTGCATAAGCCAGTCTACACCGGTTCAGGGAACCCCCAGTCCCTGCTCTGGTGCGCAACTGGACAAAGGAAAGGGGATTGACCACTCCCCTGTCCATCACCACCCCATGGGTGGTGCCCAGAGCTCCTCCAGTGTGTCCCAGACCTCTACCATCTTGAATCCAGAGGTGTGAGGGCACAATGGAGGCCTCTGAGTGGCCAGTACCAGCAGGTAACATCAGAGACCCCTCCTGATAGGTGCTGACCTGACTAGGTGGCCAATCCACCTCTGAGGGCTATTGAGGGTCTCTCCTGTGGGCTTTTCCTCAGATAATGACTTGCAAGAATTCACCAGAGTTCCTCTGCACCTCTCTCTTCAACTTCTGACAATGATCGACCTCTGACTGCTCCAGGACACCTGCAAAACTGCAACAAAGTAGCAGGAAGACTACCAGTGACATTGTAGCGCCTAATCCTGCTGGCTTTCTCAACTGTTTCCTGGTGGTGCATGCTTTGGGGGCTGCCTGCCTTCATCCTGCACTGGAAGCCACGAAGAAATCTCCCGTGAGTCGACAGAATCTTCCCCCTGCTCCAGCAGGCATCAAACTTCAGCATCACCGGTACTCTGGGACCCCTCTCATCCTGATGAGCTTGGCCCCTGAAACATAGGCGGTGGACCCAAGTGACCCAGACTATCCAGTGGTCCAACTGTCCAAATTTGGAGGAGGTAAGTCCTTGCCTCCCCTCTCCAGACAGTAATCCTGTGCACCACGTGAACTGCAGCTGCTAGGGCTTCTGTGCACTTTCACAAGGAATACTTCATTCAAAGCCCAGGTTCCCAGCACTCCGTCCTGCATTGCTCAACTGGCTGAGTTGACCATCGGCTTTGTCGGACCCCCTTTTGTAGTGTTGAGACGACCGCTGTGCTCAGTTATCTTGAACCTGTGTTCAAGTATTTCTGCAGGTGCTGCCTTCTTGTACATAGGCTCGCTGTGTTGCTGAGGCCCCCCTTTGTCTCCTCTCTCAAGCGGCGACATCCTGGTCCTTCCTGGGCTCGGAAGCACCCTTTTTCTTCAACTGCGACCTTTGCAGCTAGCAAGGCTTGTTTGCGGCTTTCTCCAAGGAAACAACTCTGCATCCTCCAGCACTCCGTGGGACATGTTCTGCACAAAGGAGAAGTTCCTAGTATATTTTGCTTTGCAGAATCTTCAGCTTCTTCCATCCAGAGGCAGCAATTTTGCACCTTCGTCTGGGGTTTAGTGGGCTCCTGCCCCCCCGGACACTTTCACGACTCTTGGATTTGGTCCCCTTCCTTTGCAGGTCCTCAGGTCCAGGAATCCATCTTCAGTGCTTTGCAGTCTGTTGTGGTCTTTGCAGAATCCTCTATCACGAGTTTAGTGTGTTTCTGGGGAAGTAGTATCACTTTACTCCTACTTTTCAGGGTCTTGGGGTGTGGTATCTTGGACACCCTTAGTGTTTTCTTACACTCCCAGCAACCCTCTACACACTACACTAGCCTAGGGGTCCATTCGTGATTTGCATTCCACTTTCAGAGTATATAGTTTGTGTTGCCCCTAGGCCTATTGCATCGTATTGTA
This sequence comes from Pleurodeles waltl, assembly GCF_031143425.1. Taxonomy (NCBI): domain Eukaryota; kingdom Metazoa; phylum Chordata; class Amphibia; order Caudata; family Salamandridae; genus Pleurodeles; species Pleurodeles waltl. Next base: position 980,028,022 of record NC_090442.1, read on the forward strand.
TTCTACAGTGTTTGCACTACTTTCTTAACTGTTTACTTACCTGATTTTGGTTTGTGTGTATATTTGTGTATTTTACTTACCTCCTAAGGGAGTATATCCTCTGAGATATTTTTGGCACATTGTCACTAAAATAAAGCACCTTTATTTTTAGTAACTCTGAGTATTGTGTTTCTTGTGATATAGTACCTATATGATATAAGAGGTATAGGAGGAGCTTTGCATGTCTCCTAGTTCAGCCTAAGCTGCTCTGCTATAGCTACCTCTATCAGCCTAAGCTGCTAGAACACTACTAATCTACTAATAAGGGATAACTGGACCTGGCACAAGATGTAAGTACCATCAGGTACCCACTATAAGCCAGGCCAGTCTCCTACAATGCTCCAATTGGGCACACAGCTCTGTGACTGTGGCCCTGCCCAGTCTATAGGTGAGTATTATGTGCCTGTCCTCCAGTATAGCCAAGTCCACCAGGGGTCTGTACACAGGGGTATGTCTCCATCTCTTATTCATCCGCAGCATTAGGAATCTAAGGGACACAAGAGTGAGGAGGCTGTCACAAACTGAACAATGGAGCCACACCAGTAGTCTGCAATCTAGAAACATGTAATGGGTCAGTGTGATTTGTCCAATATGTGGCTATTTGTCCTGTGACACAGTATCAATCTATAGGCCTGCTCCCCCCCCCCTAAAATGGCATCTGCCTGTCTTGTGTAGAGGGACAGGTGGAAGTGAGGTACTGCCGCTGACGTTGTACACCGTGGCGGGAGGCAGTCGGGAACCGCCGTGCAACTACTCATGGGTTATAATTGGGCCCTATGGGGTACAGTGGCCAATGGTGATCTATGCCAGCGGTGACGGTATGCACTGCCGTGGACCTGACTGCCATTTTCTGTCTGATTCCTCACTTGTTTCCTGATCTTCCATTGGAGAGGACCTACACTGCATGTGTTGCTCTGACCTGTGTCTGGAACCTACCATGGCCCGTGTGACCGGGGAAAGAGCCCCAGCCTTAACTTCAGAGGAATTGGAGAGACTGGTGGATGGGGTCCTACCCTAGTACGGACTGCTGTATGGGCCTCCAGACCACCAGGTGAGTACACTGTGCACAATGCATGTGGCATGAATGTACGGCAGTGTTTGTGAAAGCATCATGTAAGGGGGGTGGGATGTCCTCCTGGCTGGGTACACATTGAGTGCTGGGTTATGTGTGTGCCAATAGTGATGGAAACGGGTATGGTGGGCCATTTGTATTACTGGCTGAACTGTTTGTCTCATGGTGTTCTCCTGTCTGTATTGCCTCTGCAAGTCAGCGCCCATCAAAAGAAGGGTATTATGGGGTGCCATTGCTAAGGAGGTGCGGACCCTGGGGGTCTATGGCAGGCTGAGCAACCACTGTCGCAAACGGTGGGAGGACCTGAAATGATGGGCACGGAAGACCGTGGAGGCCCAGCTGTGGATGTCCCCCCAACAAAGAACGGGTGCCCATTGAACCCTGACCCCCCCTGATGGCCCACATACTGGCAGTGGCGTATCCAGAACTGGATGGGCGCTTGAGGGCATCACAGCAGCCACAAGGGGGTGAGTACAGTGACCATCATTGAAGGAAATGGCTGGAGAGGTGGTATCCGGGTGGTGGGTGTGTCAGTAGGTGCCCCTAGGCCAGACATAGCAGCATAGGTTCTCTGGTGGCTAAGGGTCTGAAGAGGAAAAACTGCCTATCCTTTGCCTCTCTCTCCCCCCCTTTCTTGCTTTGTCATCTGTCCTTATGTGCATTAGCATCATCTGGCAGAGGAGCAGAGGCACTGGCGACAAAGGGTGCTGCATCCCACAGGACCCAGGAGGCAGAGTCCACTGACGCTGAGGGCACCAGTGGGATGAAGGGTGAGGGAAGCACCACGGCGGAGACTGGAGGGGACAATACAGACTCTGATACCTCCTCCAATGGGAGCTCCCTGGTGGTGGCGGACAACTCTGTGACCACCCCAGCTACCGGTACAGACGCCACCCCATACCATCACCGTCCTCCCAGCAGCCCGAGTGAGTTGCCCGTGCCTGCTCACACAGGAGGATGGGCATCTCCTTCGCCCCAGGCACTTCATTCCCTGCCCCAGTGAGCCCTGCTGCCCTGAGTGAGGAGGCTATTGAATTCCTGAGATCCATCTCTGTAGGGCAATCGACCATTGTAAATGCCATCCAGGGGCTGGCAGCCCAGATGCAACAATCTAATGCATTCCTGGAGGGCATTCACACTGGATTGGCGACCCAACAGAGATTGATCCAGGCTCTGGCCTCCCCTCTGATTGCAACCATTGTCCCTTTATCTACCATCCCCCCTCCAACTTCCACTTCCCAGTCCCATTCTCCTCAACCCCAACCCATCCCAAGCACACAGCCAGACGAGCATGGACACAAGACAACACCCAAGAGTATCACAGGCAAACACAAGCACCATACTTCATCCCACAGGCACTCACACAAACACCACCCAGTTGCAGACACAACAACATCCACTGTCTCCACTGTCACCCCTTCCTCCTCCTCCTCCTCCTCCTCCACTTCCCACCCAGTTACGTCCACACTCACACCTGCATGCACTACATCATCACCCACTACCAGCATCATCACCACACCAAGCAGAACACACACCTCACTGGCAGACACCTCCACAACATTCATGCACACGTCCCCTGTTTCCTCTACCACCGTGTCTGTCCACCCCAAAGTACACAGACGCAAGCACTCAGACACCCAACAGCCATCCACCTCACAACAGCATACAACCCATGCACCTTCACCCAAATCCAGCAGGCAAACACCCCCAACAACCACGCCCTCATCCTCCACTCCCATTTCTTCTTCCTGTTCCCACCTCAATGTCCCTAAAAAGCTTTTCCTTTCTGCCATTGACCTCTTCCCTACCCTCCCCCGTCCTGCACATATGGACTGGGTACCAAGAACCCAGCCAAACACCTCAGCCAAATAGTCCACGGTCCCAGTTCCATCAGCACCTATTCGTGGTGGAATGGATGGATTCCAGGCCACAAATACTGAAGCCACCAGCCATCACAAAAGGGAAGGAGCCTGCACCAGCCATCACAAAGGGGAAGGAGCCTGCAGCAGCCATCACAAAGAGGAAGGAGCCTGCACCAGCCAGCAGAAAGGGGAAGGAACCTGCAGCAGCCATCACAAAGGTGAAGGAGCCTGCAGCAGCCAGAAGATAGGGGAAAGGGCCTGCACCAGCAGCTGTCACAGAGCCCCCACCACCCGCTGTGGTTGTGCAGCCAACAGTGAGTGCAGGGGCTGAGCAGGAGCCTCCCACTACCACCATCACCACAGTGCAGCCAACAGTGAGTGCAGGGGCTGAGCAGGAGCCTCCCACTACCACCATCACCACAGTGCAGCTAACAGTGAGTGCAGGGGCTGAGCAGGCGCCTTTCACTACCACCATCACCAAAGTGTAGCCAACAGTGAGTGCAGGGGCTGAGCAGTAGCCTCCCACTACCACCAACACAGTGCAGCCACCATTGCCAGCGGACGCTATGAAGTCCACCCTCCAGGGGCTACTGTTGTGGGCTGGCCCCTCCTGAACCAGTGGGCAAGATACCCACTCGAGAGACTGTGGCCTTGCACTCCCCAGGACCAAGCCCAGGGCATGTTGCCCCCTCCAGAACCAGTGGGGATGACACCCACTTGAGAGACTTTGGCCTTGCACTCACCAGGACCAACCACAGGGCATGTTGCCCCCTCCAGAAGCAGTGGGGGTGACACCCACTCGAGAGACTTTGGCCTTGCACTCCCCAGGGCCAAGCCAAGGGCATGTTGCCCCCTTCAGAACCAGTGGTCTTGTTTCCACATCCGGCTGAGGTGCCCCTCCAACCTCCCCCTGAGGTGCCTGCCTATTTGCCAACTGATGCCCCTGCAGTGTTCTCTCTGTATTGGTGGAGGGAGCTTGTGGGGCCTTGGACTTTGCCCTGTGGACTGAGCAGAGTCCCTTTTTTGTACATTTGTACATATCTGTTGCATTGACAAATCTATTTTTTACTTATGATGTTGATCTTATTACATTGACTTTAATCTATTCCTGTTGTCCTTGCATTAATCTGGTGATTTACGGGAATAAATTGTTTTTGTAATGCATCTGGTTGAGTGTATGGTGTGTGTGTGAGGGGCGTCTGTTTGTCACTGTCATTTTCCTCCCCCTTCCCTTGTGTGCTAGGCGGCTGCACTCACTGTCGTCATCTTTGCTGGCATTGGTGTTTGTGGTGGAGCATAACGTAGAAGATCATCTGGAATACCTGCAGTTCTGGTTCCATGGCGGCATGGTTCTTCCCTGTGTCTCCAATTGGGAGTCCTTTGACTTCTGTGTTCTGTTTCCTCCAGGCTTTTGATGATGTTGGTACTGCCCCAGATAAGATGGCAGATTATATTGTCATAATATGGTGGGCAGAAGTTTGTCTTCCGCCTGGCTGTAGGTGGCTACTGCTGTGGTGGCTGTTGTTTCCGCCCTGGCGGTCGGTGTGCTACATTGGCTGTCTATCAGAGATATCACCTCCATGGTCATAATTTGGCCATCATCCCTTCTTCTCATCCATTGTCCCTGATTCTCATCCATACTAATTTTCCATCATCCCTACTGCTGTTCCATCATTCCTACTTCTCATCCCTCATACCTGCTTCTTATTCCTCCTTCTCATCCATCTTCCATTATTCCTACTTCTCATGCCTCAGCCATCATCCCTACTCCTTACGAACACATTTTTAGTTTTTGTAAAACACACCTTCACATTGATTGGTAGGGCAACAGCCAAACAGAGTTATGAGAGAGGCCTGCATTCTATTTCTCTGAAAAACAGCCTTCTCCGTGCATGTGCTGGGTGAAGGCTCACCACATGCTCTGAGAAGGCTGTTTTTCAGCTAAATAGAATGCAGGCCTCTCTCATAGCTCTCTCATAACTCTGATTGGCTGTTGCCAGCCAATCAGTGTGAAGGTGTGTTTCACAAAACTGAAATGTGTTGGTATGACAGAGGGATGAGGAATGAGGAGTAGGGATGATGGATGAGGAGTAGGGATGATGGCTGAGGCATCAGAAGTAGTAATGATAAAATATGGATGAGAACTAGGGATGAGAAGTAGGAATGATGGAAGAGAAGTAGGGATGATGGAAGAGAAGCCTGGGTGATGGATGAGAAGTAGGGTTGATGTATGATGGATGAGAAGCAAGGATGAGGGATGAGAAGTAGGGATGATGGAAGAGAAGCAGGGATGATGGATGAGAAGTTGGGATGATGTATGATGGATGAGAAGTAGGGATGATGAATGAGAGAAGTAGGGATGATGTATGAAGGATGAGAAGTAGGGATGATGGAAGAGAAGCAGGGATGATGAATGAGATGTATGAAGGATGAGAAGTAGGGATGATGGAAGAGAAGCAGGGATGATGGTTGAGATGGATGAGATGTAGGGATGATGGATGAGAAGTAGGGATGATGGAGAAGTAGGGATGATGGATGAGAAGTAAGGATGGTGTATGATGGATGAGAAGTAGGGATGATAGATGAGAAGTAGGGATGATGGAGGAGAAGCAGGGATGATGGATAAGAAGTAGTGATAATGTATGATGGATGAGAAGTAGAGACGAGGGATGAGAAGCAGGGATAAGAAGTAGGGATAAGGGATGAAGAATGAGGGTGTCCTAAAATGGATGCTATAGGGTGGCTGGATTTTTGTTGTGATGCTTCCTTGTCCAGTAAGGGCACTAAGACTGTCTTCCAATTAAAATGTAAAAGCACAGCATACACGTCTTGCAGCCGCTGAAGTTCAACAGGAACTCATGGCCCCAGCAGTGGTGAAATCTGGACTGGCTCAAAAAGGAGAATTGTGTGGGAAATAGGTGTGTTCATTCATTTCAACTGCGATTGAGCTTCTGAAATAGAACAGATGTAATATTTCCAAATGAACATACACTCAAAGTCAATGTAACCATAAGCTATGCAGACATACCGTGGGACTCCCACTGCGCGTATGACACATTTACACGTTTCGCAGCTACTGTGAAGTACATAAAAGTTACATAAAGGGGTTCGGCACATGAACCAAAAGATTAAGAGATGCATCAGCCCATCAGCGTCAGATATCCGTGGTTGCTGGTTTGGAGTGGCCTTCAAAACAGTATTCAATCTGACAACGAGCAGATAAAATGGCCTAGGTTCTAACCCCCCACTAGGAAGTGGAGACTGCGTGCATATGAAAGATCAATGAGGATGACCCTTCTCATGTCTCCTCACTGCTCCTCATAAGGGCACTCTGTGGAGGGTCGAGAGCCCCAAGAACAATCTTGCTCCTTATTCTCCATTGTGGTCTCACACACTGCTCTCTCCCCATCTCCTAAACCACTATATAGGAAAAGACTTCCAACTCACATGGTGCCACCGTCTGTCACACAAAATCAGATGGAAACCGTTAGTGTTTTTATTTCTAAAAAGAATATGTGCCAGGACCCAAAGTTTTACCCAGCAGCCCAAGCAGTCAGCACTATTGAAGGTTGGGAATTTGAATACTGGTTGGGTAATCTTGATTCCACCTCATGCCTCATTAATCCTCCTCCACCAGACACTGCCTGCCTATTTATCTCACTCTTGTAGGTTGTTTTTCATCCCTGTATTCTCCCTTTGTTGCAGTTTTTTCCATCTTTCTCTTCCTTCTTCTTTCGCCAATGAGTGATCAAAGTCTGTTGAGGAAAAATAAGTGTTGGTCTACAAACATGACTGGTGGTGGGCATTATAGGAGAAGGACTGGTTGAGGCCTTCCGTGTTCCACAAAGAACTGCCCTCTTGCTTGAGGCTTGCCCTGCCCTATGAGAAGGAGGATTGGACCAACACCATGCATTCCAGGCTACCTGAGTGACTTTAAGGGTTAGTTGGCTGACCTTCTGTCCTGGGTTACAGATTCCAGAGGCCTACCTGTAACTGCCCAGTTGACCTGTCTGGACCCACAACTAAATTTGCCTGAGCCCTGCTGGCTCCAGCAAGAGTCAGTTCCTGGTCCCCAAGAAGAGGCATCCCAGGTCCTGGGCCCTATCAGGCATTAGAGTGCACTCCTCTTCAAGAAAAGGAGAAATTGTGATGTTCTGATGAGCTCTTTGTGACTGTGAATGGGTCAGTTTGCACCAAGACTCTGCCACCTGCAATGACTGCCAAGGTGAAGCTCCAGTGAACCTGACTCTTCCAGCTACATCAACCTCCAGTGACATACAGCAATGGGAGATCTGCACTTTGCACTACAGCAATGACAGCCCACTGTGACGAACAACGCAAAACTCCAGTAACAACTGTCTCCAACGCTCAGTTGACCCCCTATGTGATAGATACGACAGCCTGCACTGCCAGGTCTGCTGTATGTGTTATAGTGATAACTCCCTGACCCTTGCAGCCTCCTCCAGCTCGACTGGACCTGCACACTGCTTTGAGAAGGCAATGTTTTCAGCAAAACTGTCCTAGTCCCTGTATCTGGCCCGCGTTCCATCGCCATCAGCCTGAAGTTGGGATTTTCCCTTGTCTTGAACGACCTGATGACCTTGAGTGGAACTTTGTGGTTTCCGATGCTATACTTACCTAAAACCTTGAAATTAAGGGCCAGATTTATACGTTTTGATGCAAAACTGCGCAAGTGCAGTTTTGCGTCAAAAAGTTTAGGGCTCGCTAGCGCCATTTTTAATATCACCCGGCCGTCATATTTATACTATGATGCTGGGTGGCGCTAGAAGCAGGTTAAAGTCAACATTTTTGGCGTTAACCATTGCTCCTTGTCGTAAGGCAAAATTAAGTTAACGCCGGGAAAATGACCCTAACCTGTTTTACGACACGTAAACATGTCAAATACAGATGCTAATGCAGGAAACAGTGCAAAGGAGAGGCAAAATGGAGCCAGAAAGCCAGGAGAGACCCTAGGGTGACCCCAGACAACCAGGAACCAGCCAGGAGAACACACACAAGTCCCAGGGGAGGGAGAAGAAAAAGAGAAAGTGTTGTTTTAGTGCGGAGGCGCATGAAATTCTGGTGAGAGAGGTGACAGAGCACCAGCAACAACTATTCGTCACCTCTAAATTGCCAATTGGAAGGAAAGAGGGAATCTGGCAGCAGATAGTTGACAAGATTAACAGTGTGACAGAGGTGAGGAAAACTGCAACTGAGTGCAAAAAACGCTGGCATGACTGCAAGAGAAGGACAAAAGAGAAAATGGCGAAGAACAGGAAGGCAGCACTGCAAACTGGAGGTGAAATTCCAGCACCACAAGAGGACCTGGATGAGATGGAGGAGATGGTTGCAGGAGTCATCCAGGAGGAACAGGTCACTGGTATCGCAGGACAGGACAGCGCAGACTACCAGGAAACACCACAGATTCAGGGTAAGTCGCATGGGGGAAAATAATGCAAAATTGTCAAGTGCAAGAAGGGGGAGGCACATAGGACACACTGAATGCATGTCAAAGGAGCACAGAGGGACACATTGCACATGAAGCAAGTTGCAAGATTCAAACTTAAGCAACATACGTACATACGCCTTGGTAGTGCAATGCACCACAACACATACACAACCTGAACATATGTTAACCATACCTACATGTACATATGCAGCTCATAGGATGGAAGGCATGTCTAATGACTGTGCCCCTGGTTGTGTCATCACAACATCCCTTGCATATAATCAAACAAACCCTACCAACACGAACAAGATATCAGGGACTAGGAAGTCAGTAAATACAGTTCCTGGGGTTACGTCATGGTGGAGTCCCTTGCAGCAACACCTTGCAACGGCCTTGTCTCATTGCCAAAACACATATGTACTGCGTCTCACAGCACACAATACATTGAAGCCTTTCCCAAGAGTACCCAGACATGTGCCAGAAGCACCAACACCCCACACATAAACAACACATCCCCATAAGGCAGCCACTACTCCATCATGCAGTAAGGATGCCACTCAGGGTGCAGGGAAAATTAACCTGGACAGACACCGAGGAAATAGCAGGGTGGTCCTGTATCACAGGAAACATGCCACTACCCAGTGTAATTAAACTGGTGTAGTGTGGAGCCACACATTGTGATGTTGATCAGAACTGCGCCACTAGAGAAAATATGTACTACAGTCTGCAATCTGTAGGTCACAACAAAAACAGGCTGAGCCCACAACTACTCTGACACAACCATGTGAGACTCATAGGAATGGGGAAATAACCACACAAATACAACACATGGTGTATGATTGTGAACATAATGGTGTACAATTTCACATTGACGGGGGATGGTGCATGGGCAAGTCTGGTGTTGGTAAGACTGCCAGTGCAATGTACCCTTTGCGGTTGGCAGTATGAGTCACATGTTGGGATGGCAGGTGGAAACCTGCCTGCTCATGGTAGCTCTGTGGGGAGCCTGGCACAACATTGTTGATGGATCAAATAGAGTCAGTGCCAGTCTTGGGGTATATTGGTGTGACATGACATTCTGCTCTTAGCCCTGCAAATCAGGCAGTGGAAAGGGCAAAGGGGCAGGGCATGGGTCCCCCTGCACTGCCATGCCAGGTGCATGGGCTGTGTGGGGGCACCCAGGAGCACACCACACCACATCACCACCATCCTTTACATGGGGGTTTCACGGCCATGCAAAGGCAGGTGGAAAAACAGGAACATACTAGAGGGTAGCACTGATCACAATACTGGTCTGGTATCACACGACAGGTGGCATTGCCAGCCTGTAAGCTGCCATTAACCTGCCAGTGTCAGGCCATTGGTCCATGGGGCATTCACCATTGACAACATGTGCCACTACCACCTGCGCTGTTGGGGGTGGTCATACAGACAATGGCAGTCAGGTGCCGGACTTGAAATGAGGGTCTGTGTATGCAGTAGTAAGGCTACCTGCAAAATCACTATTAAACTAGCTTGAGGCCCTGACCTAAGTTCAACTCCAGTTAACTGGCTATGTCCATAAACTAATTTACCACCAGCAACTGTATTATACAAAAATGATGTACACAGCAACAAATGAGGCCCATGCTGGCCATCCCTGGGTCTACCCTTGTGCCTGTGTCAACTTAGCTGCAGTGCCACTATGTTGCATCTTTTGCATCATAGTGCAAGGATGGCTGCATTGAGGGGGGGATCATAGTATCATAGTTGTGTAAGAAGGCGCACCTTTCAGCAAAGACAGAAGATGAAATGGAAATCTGCTATGTCCATGTTGCTGTGCAATGTAGCACACATACACATACATCAACATGAGGAGCTGTCAAAGGAAACAACAGCATAGTGTCTTGGCAATGCCATCCCTGGGGTGTTGCAAGGTTTCAGTACTGCCTGGGTGTATGTGAAACATGTAAGACTGGGACAAGGGCAGATTGCCATGTGTGTTGCTGTGGCTTGACCACTGCAACACTGATTGCAAGGCCCTACCATGCAAATGGATGCATAGGGAGGGTGACAATAAGAAGATGGTGTTAAGCCACAAAAAGGATATACATCACACCTAGTAGATATGATGCAGCCAATTGCGCCACCTGAGTTTCCCCTCATGTGACACTCAAGTGGGGCAAAGGGCTGATGGACTGCAACCAGGATTTGGGAAGTAAGATGACAATGAACCTCCAATAGCAAGTCAGTGACGTGACATGTCACCTGCCACAACAATGAAAGATTGATTTTGCACCATCTCATTGCAGAGGATGATGGCTCTCTTGCTGATCTGCCTGTCTAGGAGGACCCTGATGACCTGGATGACCAGCTGACAACCATCAGTAAAGAGATCCTCCAAGAAGTCCTGTTATCCCTCCAGACACCACCTTCAGTTGCAAGGAGGACAAATAATGTAGCAACCATCCAAGAAGCCCCACACAACACCTCAAAAGTACGACCTGCCAGCACCTACACAGCTGAGGCCTCCGAGAACCCAGGGACCAGCTTTGAGAGGACAGTGGTAGGAGTCCAGCAGGAGCTGGCTAAGCAGGTGTGGGTGGGGATAGAGACTGTGGCAGCCAGCCTAGAGGGTGGGTATGCACACGTGCCTCTTTTCGGCCAATGAACATTCTGCAGCCAAACAAGGCACACACTCCCCACTGCATTGAGTCCAGCAGTTTCTGAGGGACATATCTGCTGCCATGAGGGAGAGGCCACAACAACTTCCCTCCCAACAGCAGTGTGCTTGAGAACAAGAAGGATTCCATGCACCAGGAACTGGCCTACCTCCGGGCAGACATGGCTGCCTACCACTGGGATGTTGCTGCTATCCTGAACAATCAGCAGCTCCTCCTTGCTGCAGTTATGCCATATGTTGATCCACAGATGGCAGATGCCGGGAATTGGGATTCCACATCTCCAACCACTGAAGTGTGTGTGGCCCCCTCTATCTCCCCACCACAACCATCAAGGGCAGAGGACACACCACACACATCGGAAGATGAAGATGTCTAACAGATCATCTTCACTCGTAAGAGTTCCCAGTAACATCCGCCTATGCCACATGGGCAGTGTTCTCCTTTGTCCTGTGCTTGAGGTCATGTCAGTGTTAGTAAAGTTGTATATGTGCACTCTTCACACACACACTGTCTCATATGGGCTGTCATTGTCTCTCACTTTCCAATTGGCAATTATTGTTCCTCTGCACTTAACAATACTTCACCCAAGCATGTCCCTTGACATGTCCCTCAACCCTGGACTTGTGTTGTGTCACGATTGTATGGATTTCACAAGTGAGGTCACTGACCTGGACATTGTAAATATCGTACTACATCACTTGTAAATAACCACCTCCTACACAAACAGCATGTCTTTGTGTATTATGATCCATTTACTACGCTTAGTAATTGTGATGTGTGTAACAATGTCATTAGTCACTGAGTGTCAGTACGAGAGTGCTGGACTATGGGGGCACATACCTACAAACAAGATCCCAACATGACAAATGTCAATGCTGGTCTCATCCCCTACGAGCAATTCACTGAGTATGTCATAAATTAAGAAAACGTGTATGCTTCACTCACTGCATTCGGCAGGAATGGCTGTATAACTGTTCTAGGGCAATATCGTCAGCTGGGAGTACCAGTAGAACACATTGGTGTGATACAGAGGTACCTAATCTCATTAGTGATTGCCACCGGTCAGTTTTGCAGGATAGAATTCAAATATAGGCTGTTGTCATATGTGCCACAATTCCCAACATTCCTACACAGGACCCCAACACTGTCAGATGAATTACCACACCTACCTGTCCAATATAAAGTAAACTTAGTCACCACTGGATGGCAGATGCATGGACAAGTAGATGTGTTGTTGTTGTCAATGTGACAGCTCAGTTGTCAAAGGGTGATGCACATGTCAAGAAAGGGATTTGGAGGCAGGACAGAATCCCTAGGCCAACACGCAATTTGCACTGTGCACTCATGGGAAGACCCTGAGACACAAGCATATGACACAAAATGTATAGGAGTACGCAAAAATGTTTATTAAGTATTAAACTAAACTAAAATAATTAATGAAACCTACCCTATCCTAAACTAACCTATTCTAACAATACTTAACCAACAACTAAAGCTAACTACCCTATGCTAAACTTACTTAACACATTCAACACCACACTCTAAACATTGACCCCCCTTACAAGACACATGCAGGACAGATACTAATATTACACATATACTAACTAAATCTAAACAAATGAATATATAGATTCATCAACATGACCCACATACACCCACTTACCAATTAACATGTAATAAGTAAATGACCTACCCTCCAAATCCACTTATCCTATCTAAACTACACACCTACACTAACCTAACACTAACCCCTTAAAGCCCACAATAAAACATAAATTAAAATCAGAAGGAAGGGGATAGAACTCGGAGGTGGCAGTCCAGATATGATTCACAGTTTGGCCTTCTTCAGTTTTTTCTTGATGAACTTTAGCCTCTTTGTGTTAGCGGCCACCTCCTTCTCCAAACTATCCAGATGTTTTAACACCAGGGAAATGTCCTGTAGCCGGGTGGAGGACTTCCCTGCTACATCCAGTCCCGAATCCAGAGCGGAACAGCGCTCTGGAGCTCTTTGCGAGACCGCATCTATTGAAACCGGGAATCCGGACATCCGGATTCCCGGGAACTTACCTACAGGAGGACAAAGAGCGGAGCCGGGAACAGGGAACCGGGAACCGGGATATTCGGGTTCCCTAGAGGTTAAAAAGAAAGGAAGGACTATGCGAGGGGCACGCGGAAGGAGAGGAGGACGCCGAAGAGAGAGAAGCCGGGAACACCGAACCAATAGAGACCGGAGAGGACGAAGGGGAACAACAACCCATACCTTGGGGAGAGACAGCCGTTTAATGGTCGGAAAGACACCTCAGAGGGACATGTCAGTTCCAATAAGCCCGAACTCCGCCACGTCCCTGGAGGGACGTGGCTCAAGCAGGTACGGTCCTGCCTGAGGGACAAACTGCGTTATATGGTGGGAAGGGGAGTAGAGGGAGGGGGGAGGAAGGTGGGAGTTTGGGAAGGGAAAATTCACAGAGACACCAACCACTGAGCATGGGAACAGAGTGGTTCTATAATAGTTAAAGGAGACTAAGCCCACAGAGGTGTAAACACGGGATTCTCTAGACCCTGCACATTCATTTCTACCTCATTTATTTCCGTCTCTTGGGAAAGGACACTTATACCTTTCACCCCAGGCTCTCTCCCTCTCTCTTTCTCTCTCTCTTTTCTCTCTCTGTCTCTATACCCTTCCCACACGATAAAGAATACCAATTGGCACACAAAGACACTACTTACCAGTCTTTCGTTCCTCTTTTTCCGGTCTTCCTGACACCACCACCGCCGGGGAACCATCTTCAGTCACCAGGGATCCTGAGGGAGAACACAGAGGAGATCACCAGCCAGAAAGACCATAGATACTGATCATTATAAAGCTATAATTGCATCCCAATAAAAACACTTGTATTCATCCACCAACTGAGTATCGGTTTACTCTGTATCGCTATACCCACCGCCACATGTCCCTCTGCAGATCCTGCAGCAATTATCTGTCCATGGCAGCAGGTGGCTGTTGCACTGACATTGAAGCTGTTGCAGGTGTGGTTGTGGTTGTGATACCAGCTGTACCTCCTTGCACTGCTGGGGAGCTGGGTGTCTTCTGTGCCGTCGTAGGGAGTGTGGGGACCCCTTGTGAGAATGTCCGCCATTCTCCTGTTGCCCTTTCTGCACGGTAGCAGCGAGCCATTTTTCGGAACCCAGATTCCACTGCCAGGATATTGCGGTACTCACTACCCTCTTTTGAAATGCACGCAGCACATCATGGTCATGTTGGCAGCTATTAAAAGGAGACAGGCAACCATCAGTGTCAGCATTGTGTGGAGTCTGTCCAGATTAGTAGCTTACACTGCTACATCTAATTACACTTGCACTCCAACTCATATTCCGGAAAAGACAATGGCCCTGATAATTGTTACAACAACACTGCCTTGGCATAATTTTAATGACACTGAAGCAATGCAAAATGAGAAAACTAACAAAACATATGGAAGTGTGCATCCCTTTTGCGTAATAAAGAATAATGCAAAGGCAGTGCAAGCTTTACATAGATCAGGACCAAGCTTACTCGGCATCTGTGTCTATTTCCAACTATACATCACCAGTAACCTGGACATGTTATATGGAGGATGGGATGTTGGTAACCATAAGGGGTCAGAGCTGACAGGTACACATGTAAGCCTGAACAATATTACTGTCACCTACACTGTGAGCATCACATCTACCTACAAATTTGGTATTCTTCTCCCCCTGAGCATAAGGAGAGATGGACATGCAATCCATCATCTCACCTGTGCTGGTCGTCCACCAAGGCATGTCCACTCATACAGGAGGGATGACAACTATGAAGCTGGTATCCATAGGTCTATCACATCTACATTCATGTGTCCAGGTGTAGGCACCCATCAATACTACTATTCCTTACACACCCATTTACATGCCAGCACATGTTTGGCCTTGACTTGCATGCAAGCCAATTACATTCCACATGAGTGTAACATACATGGAGTACAAAAGACGGAGCGCCATGCTGGGGGACAATTGCCAGCCCAGTCCTCCATCTTCATGACAATACAGGGATGCACCAAATTGGGTTCTACATGGTGCATCCCTGTATTGTGAGGATGATGTAGTGCACCACTGCCAATATTTTCAAGGCATTGCACTCTGTCATTCGTAGTCACATATGGCCCTACATGTGGGTTGTCATCACCTTGTGTACACAATGATGGCCATTGTGTACCACAAGCCTCACAAGATGTGACCCTCTGGTGGTGCATGGGGATACATTAAATGGGCCATAATGTCACCATCCAGCCTACTTTGACATCTGATCATTGGAGAGCTTATCACATCTGGCATTGTATTCAACACACATGACTCACTCACAATAAACCCTGGATTACTTCACAGGACACACATTATCACACTTACATGATACATCTGGGTCTATAAACCGAGCCACTTTTCCAATCGTGTAGGGGGCAGGTCCACCAGTAAGACATGAATGGAAAACCATGCTTAGTGTCATATCACAG
Source organism: Pleurodeles waltl (assembly GCF_031143425.1). Taxonomy (NCBI): domain Eukaryota; kingdom Metazoa; phylum Chordata; class Amphibia; order Caudata; family Salamandridae; genus Pleurodeles; species Pleurodeles waltl. The sequence continues at coordinate 980,043,630 of NC_090442.1, forward strand.
TCACTGCGAGTGGACAACAAATTTCAATGTGAACTAGTTGAGAGGAGTAATGTAGTCATCCTAGTGGAAAACAGTGCAACAGACACACCACTACGACCACACAATGACACAGACACTCAGGTGAGTTAGAGCCACACATCTGAACACTAACACTGGGCCAAAGACTCATGTAGTGCTACACCCTGCAAAAACCATATGAAGGCCATCTATAAAAGATGAGACAACATGGTATAAGGGGGAGTTGTGTAAAAAACCATGACACTACCCAGGCGCTTTGCAAGACATATGACTCAGGTACTGAAGCTAGTCCTGCGCGGCACCCAGAGGCACTTTGTTATATACTTGCCGCTCAGTTTTAATTCTGCAATGATCATGGGTTGATTATTCCATGACTGTTGTGTCAAAGTTGTATAATGGTATCAAATGCTCCATATACATTGCCCCCTAAGGCGGGTAAGTCCCCTTTACTAACACAATGGCAGGGGCAGGGGTACAAGACACCGGCCTCCGAAATGTATGCCTTTGTGATGGTTGTACAGGACTCACCAGACATATGACCTGCATTGGTATCATGGTTGGACATGTGAACTCCAGGCCTAGACTGACACAGATACACTTCATTCTGGTTGCATACAACCTGTCCACAAGAATTGCATGTAGAACTCCATCTCATCTGCTACTTTCATTCAAGAGCAGTGAACTATAAATCGTTTGCCAATGGGAGACTCACCAACAGGTCCGCCGATCTCAACACCAAGGTGATCGAGCAGATCCTGCTCCCCGGCCACCAGATCTGCCCAGCGATGCTTGAACTGGTTCTCATTCCTGCCTCTCCTGTAAACTCTCTTCACATGGTAGAGCACCTTGCCCCACCGCAGCTGCCTGGTCTAGGTCAGGTATCCCTGGATGACCCGGTCACCCATATCTAGCATCATAGGCAGGCAGTGGGATGCCAGCCACACAAATCCACCTAGCTCATCCTCTGACATCATTGTCAACCTTCTCCTACCAGATGTATCTCTAGATGCACCCTGAATCAACATACATATGACATGGGTTGTGCTGCAGTGTGGCATATTGGGAATGGCCACATGTGGTAGTCCATGCAACAATTTGATAAGGGTGTGATTGGTCTGTTCCACCAATGTGTGTGTTACAGAGTCAACAGCATGCAAATTGTTGCATGTCGTGAATATACATGCATGTGTGACAACAGTGTATTCACATATGTTTGGCTTTCAGTACAATGCAGTAGTTCTGATTTGTGATTGTGTATTGTGTTTTTGTCTGTGATGTGTGATGTTGTCATACAGAGCACAATATTTAAAGCTACATACACAGGTCAGGCATTGTTGATGATAGGTGATCCATTCCTATCTAGGAAATATTACCTGCAGCTGTCTCCATATGTAGATTTGGAGTTTAGGCCTGCATATTTGTCTGACGTGTACATCTTGGGTACATAGGCCCTCATTATAAACTTGGCGGTAATCACCGCCGACCGCAGTGCTGATGGTGAACAGAAGACCGCCAGTGGCAGTGGACTGCACAGCGCCGAATAATGATGCCAAAAAGATAAACCTCCGAAAATCCTGCAACCTCCACCCACCGCCAGGGCCAATGATGGCAGAAAGGCAGTATACCCCACCCCGCCACCACCATGCAGACAAATCCTCCGCCCACCAAATAATGATGCACAAATCAGCTTGGCGGACAGTGAATGCCAAACGACCATTGGCGGTGCAGACCGCCACAGCCAGCAATAGGACCCACAAACAACAAATGCACACATTGGCAAATTCAAAACCCACACACCTGACACACATCCATAACACTATAAAACACTCACATACACACCCCACAATCCTTTGCAATGCCAATAGCACAACTGATATTGACAACACAACACACATGCACTGAACTCAACATCACACAAGTCACACACACAAATACACCACCAAAACTCAAACACTGCACACCCACCATCACACACCACACTCCCAACCACACAACAGCTCTGTCACCAACTCACCTACAACACACCACCCACAACACACACCATGGCACCCCCTAAGCACCCCCGCGACAGGGAGCTAAGGACCATGGTCGACGAAATACTCAGGGTCGAGCCACAACTATTCGGGGCACAGGTGCAGCAGACACTCATGGCCAGAAAGATGGAGCTATGGCATAGGATGGTCAACAAGGTCAACGCAGTGGGAAGCCATCAATGCACAAGGGATGACATCCGGAAGAGATGGAATGACCTGCACAGGAAGGTTCGGTCTATGGCGTCCAGGCACAACATCGCCGTACAGAACACTGGTGGTGGTCCCCTACCTCCTCCCCCGAAGACATCGACTGGGAGGAGAAGGTCCTGGCTATTCTGCACCCTGAGGGCCTCACCAGACTCACTGGAAGACTGGACTCAGATAATTCAACTACAACATCTTCATATTCACCACACCTGTAATGCATGTATCACCCCATCCCCTCACTACCACCAGAACCCCATCTGCTACCCAGTCCACAACACCCACATCCAATTCCCCTGCATGCCCAGAATCCCACAAACAAATCTCCATCCAGCCCCCTGTGCACAGTCACCTACCCCTGCATGGAATCCAAGTGGCATTACAGCACCCACAATACACCTCCACCCCCCACAAAAAAATGCACCAAAATGTACAGGAAGGGACCTTGCATGCCACCACAGAGGAATATAAGCATAAAATAGTGCAGACCAGTGCAGCAATTGCCGAAAAAGTGCAGGACACCCACATGTCTATTCTCCCACACACAGGCACCACCACCCATGCCACCTGGACGGAGACATCAAGAAGTGCCAGCCGTCCACCTGAAGACAGATGCCCCACTCAGGAGAGTGCAGAGGGATGTCCGGACATAGAGGAAATCCCTGGCCCATCTCACAGCCCTGGAATGTCACCCTCCAGAAGGCCCACCCAGGATACCATTGACACCCCTACCACACAGCCACTATCGCCAGCTCGGGCCAAACGACTCCACACCAGTGTCTCCCAGCCATGGACTGGCTGCCCACATGTACAGAGGCCAGAGTCTCCACCCACCAACAGGCAGGATGATGAAGGGCCCAGTGCCAGTGGGACTGACAGACCTGTGCAAGGGACACAGGCACAGGAGGCTACGGCCAGTGGAAGGGCATCAGTGGCCCAGGGGGGTGGCCCAAGGAGGGATGCTACGGCCCTGGAGGTGATATCTGAGGTCCTGGGAGCATACCACCATATCCAGGACAGGATGGGCCAAATCCTGGACACCCTAGAGAAAAATCGGAGGCTGCCGATAGCACACCACCAGAAGGCCACCGAGCAATTGAAACAGTTCAATGCCACCATGGCCTCCATTGCAGGGGCACAGTGCCAGCCTGAGTCCTCCATCCACCTGCAAGCCCCTATCACTAACCAGGACACTGCCCCTGCCATCTACATCTGCAGCATCCACTGGACTGGTGGCACTGCCAAAGGACTCACAGGAAACCAGCACCCACACCCCTACAGCCCAGCTGCACCTTCGCAAACGTGCCCTCAGACCCAGATATCCGACAGAAACACCAGTCAAGACCATGCCCAGTGCCAGGAAGTGACTCTGCCCTGAACTGTCTCCCTTGTGTGCCACAGAGCTACCTCCTTGACAGGCCACTGCCATCACACCATCTTCCAATGGCCACATGGACTATATTCCAGTGCAACCAACAGCTGAGCATATGTACCTGAGTATGTTTTTCACCATGTGCCCACTCCCTTTCACTGTTCCAAAACCTATGTATATTTTGCCATTCAATAAATACACCTATGCACTCAAATCGTATGTCCTTCATCAATATGAGAGATCAATTGTGAATGTGAATGCATTAGCCAGTTACTATCATAATCACACTATTATTGCACTGTAGTGTTTGAAGAATGTCACACTGTACCTAATATTGGGTTCCCTGGTACATGCCACTTCAGTCATGATTTAGCATTGTCACTGACAAAAGACACCACAGGTACTTCTTGCATGAAACAGACTGTAACTATGCAGTGAAGCCATCAGCATCATTGAACAGTACCTTAGAGACATTGGAAGTATAGCTGGATTAGTTGGGTCCTGGGGTTGAGATCTTCCCCCTCTTCTTCCTCACCATCACTCTCATCCCCTCTCTGAGGTTGAAGGGCTGGTTGGACAGCACCCTCCTCGTCCAGAAGGAGGGTAGCTTTCCTCACAGACAAGTTGTGCAGCATGCAGCAGCTCACCGCTATCTTACACGCCTTGTCAGGGACATAGCACAGGGATCCCCCTAGAGAGATGGAAACAACAAAATCTTGCTTTCAGGAGTCCTATAGTGCGCTGTATCACCCTCCTAGTATGATCAAGGGCCTCATTATAATTCCTCTCTGCATCTGTCCTGGGATTCCTCACAGGTGACAGGAGTCATTGCAAGTTGGGGTAGCCAGAATCATCTGCAAAAGTGGGCGAAAGAGGACTTTAAAAAACTGAATTTACTTGCATACAGCCTGTCTGTAAGCTATGTAACTGATCCAGTGACATGCACACTCACCTATGAGCCAAGCTCTGTACACTTGTAGTTGTCCCATCCTGTGTGGCACACTGCTGTTTCTCAGGACGAAAGAATCATGGACTGATCCTGGGAACCTGGCATTGACATGTGATATGTACTGATCATTAGTACACACCAATTGTACATTCATGGGGTGATAGTTCTTACGATTCCTATACACCTGTTCATTCACTCTTGGGGGTATGAGAGCTATGTGGGTTCCATCAATGGCACCTATCACATAGGGGATATTAGCGAACGCATAGAATCCATATTTGATGGTGGAGAGTTCATCCCTTTGGGGAAACTCAACATAAGTTGGCAAGTGGTGAACGAAGGCATCCAGGAATTTGGACAGGATGAGGCAAAACGTTAGCTGTGAGGCCCTTGCAGCCATGCCCACTGTCACCTGAAATGAGCCCATGGCCAAAAAATGGAGCACAGATAGCACTTGTACAGTTGTAGGGATGGCATGCTGATTCCGATTGCCTGGCTTCAGAACAGGATCCATTAATGTATAGAGGTCATGGATTGTAGCTCTATTGAGTCGGTAGGTGATAATGATGTGACGTTCCGCCATAGTGGCCAGATCGACCAGGGGTCGGTAAACAGATGGGACCCTCCCTCACCACATGGGTCTGTACCGATGGGGGAGGAAAGAACACATTCTGAGTGTCAACATACACTTGCATCACATGATGTCACTGTACTTTTCAAAATGCGTCACGTAAGTAACGCACACAAACGGAAAGAATGAGGTACACCGTCAGGCACATGTGTGCTGAGGTTTGTCTGTCATAATGACATCACAGTGTGGACACACTTCGAACCATTGATACAAGTGGGGATCATAGAATCATGTCAGCAAGCAAAGAAGGGGAGAGAGACAATGGGGCCATGGCTGAGGCTCCTGGCCAGGCTATGGAGACGTGGTAGAAGCAAAATTGCAGCTTTCTGCCATCCAGTGGAGGTGACTTAATTCCGCTAGCATTAGTCGTCATGGCAGAAGGCGTTGTTCACCGCCGCACACCTGATCATTGGATTACATGGTTGTCAATGGGGAACCTTGGCCAATCATGATCGCCGGTGGCGGTGACGGAGCACACTGCCATGTTATCTACCACCATTTTGTCAGACCCTTTATACTTGACTCCTGAATCATGTGAAGGGTAGCACTCCCCTGAGTGTGCTACTGCGTCCTGACTCCAGTACCTGAGATGGTGCATGTCACAGGGGAATGGGCCGCGGAATTCACTGCGGAGGAGCTGGACAAGCTGGTGGACGGGGTCCTACACCTGTATGTGAAGTTGTATGGGCGACCAGAGGAGCAGGTGAGTTGCAATCTGTCATCCTTAGATGTGTGTGATTGTGGCAGATGCCTGTATGCATATGTGTTCGATGTGTGACTGCCCACTCATAGGGTGTCTGGCACATTCTGCCTGTAGTTTGTTCAAATGCATGTCAACATTGGCCGTTCAATATGGAACGGCATGGCATTCGTATACGGGGCACCCATACTGAAGTCTGTTTCTTTGCTCTGTGTGTCCCATGCATGTCAGCGCCCATCAAAAGAAAGGCCTGTGGCAAGCCATCCCTCAAGGATATGCAGACCCTGGAGGTCTACAACCAGTGAAGCACCCACTGCAGGAAGCGGTGGGAGGGCCTGAGGCGCTGGGCGAGGAAGACCGGAGAAGCCCACCTGGGGAAGGCCTCCCAACGAGGAAGGGTTGCCCCTCGGACCCTGACCCCCTAATGGCCCGCATTCTGGCAGTGGCCTATCCGGATTTGGATGGGCGCTTGAAGGCAGTACAGCAGCCACAAGGGGGTGAGTACCAACACTGTTGTGATACCACTTTGATGGTTGAATTTGGGTGCTGTGGGATGCATGCATTGTAGTGCCAGGCACTTAGACAGGTGTGTCCCTGCAGTCCTGCCCCCTCAAAGTCCTTGGGATGGTGTAATAGCTAGTTTTGGCAAGTTCTATAGGCCTATGAGGGGCTCCTTTTTGTAACCTGGTATTTATTGTGGCCTCTCCTGAGTGTACTTCACACAGTGTATCAGGGTCATGTTTCATGAGGGTTATGTGGTGTATTCTAGGGTCATGCCCACTAGTCAGGGGCAAATTCATAATGTATGTTGTTTCTGCTGAGGGTGCGTGCCTGACCTGGGTGGGAGTGTGTGTGACCTAAAATGTACATATATGCAGGATTTGAAATGCTTCTTTCTTGTTTTGTTTCCCCACCCCTGTGCTCTTGTGTCCCCGTGTACAATAACATCATCTTGAGAGGGAGCTGAGGCGAGTGGGGATGCAACAGCCCACAGTTCCAAGGAGGCTGAGTCGACCGATGCTAAGGGGACCAGTGGGTTGGAGGGCGAGGGGAGCACCACACGGGAGGCAACTACCACTGGAGGTAGTGACTCCGATACCTCCTCTGATGGGAGCTCCTTGGTGGTGGTGGACCCTACTGGGCCCACCCATTCCTTGTCATCATCTGCCACCCCATACCATCACTGCCCTCCCAGTTGCTCCCCACCGAGTTGCCCATGCATGCTCACCCAGGAGGGTGGGTGTTTCCTTCGCCCCAGGCACCTCATCCCCTGCCCCAGTCAGCCCTGCTGCCTTCACGGAGGAGGCTATTGACCTCCTGAGAACCAAACCGTGAATGCTATCTAGGGGCTAGCATCCCAGATGCAGCAATGCAATGCATAACTGGAAGGCATTCACTGTGCCATATCTGTCCTACAGAGATCTTTTCAGGCTCTGGCCTCCTCTTTGACAGCAGCCAGTGTCCCTGGTCTTTCCGTTCCCCCTCCTACCACCTCTACCCCTTCTAGCACCCCACTCCCTTCACCCATCCCAAGCACTCATACAGACAGCCATGCACACAGATCAACACACAAGAAGCACACAGATAAACACAAGCACAACACTTCCCACCACAGACAGGCACGCACCCAACATACTAAAGCACACACAACAACATCCACTTCCCCCAGTGTGTCAATCTCCCTCGCCACCCTGTCTTTCACCTCACCATGCACACCCACATGCACTGCACCTTCAGTCACTGCTGCTGCCCCATTCATGCAGTCACCACAACATCTGACATTCAGACATTCACCCCTGACACCACACCTGCACTCCCCATTACTACATTTACAGACAATTGCAGCACACTCACCAGACCTGGAGACACCCAGACAACATCCATTTACACTGACAGCCTGTCTTCTCCCTCTGTGTTCATCCCCCTCCTCCCAACAGACTCAAACTTTCGCACACATCCACACCACACACATCCACCACACATAAGCATACCATACACGCACCTGCATCCACATCCGGCACACCTACACCTGGAACGAGCACTCCCTCAACCTCCACTCCCAGACCTGCCTTCAAATCCCCTCCAACTTCACTTAAGAAACTTTTCCTATCCTCTGTTGACCTGTCTGAACCCACTGGCCCACCCCGTCTTGTCCCTAAACGTTCCCATGTCCTTGCCCAGTCCACTCCTTCCTCGTCTAAGTCTGCCCCAGTCTGCCCTTTCCATTCCCGTACCCCTTCCCCAGGGAGGAAGAGGCCCCGTGTTGCCCCACGTCCCTCTGCCAACCCCCGATCCGGGCCCACTCCCCCTCCTTCCAAGGGCAAGCCCAAACCCTCTCCACCTCCCAAACCTAAGTCCAAGACCCCCCCTTCCAGACCTAAGTCCCCACCCCCGCCACCTATGCCCCTGTTCCCTGAGATCCCAGGCCTCTTTTCAGTGGAGGACCCTTTGCACACGTGGGAGTCAAGTTCAGGGACTTAACGATGGACTGGCCAATGGCCTTATATGGAAAATAGTTGTGTTATGTCAAATAAACTTAAGGTGCCCAGCAGTGCTGTTGGCACAAGAAAGTGACGTTGTTCAGCGTTTCACTGTGGGGGTGTGGTGCGCACACGTGTGTGCATTGGTGCAGGTATTTGTTGCCATGTCTCTTGTAAGTACATCTTGTTATGGTATGTATGGCTTGGGATGTGGGAGGGGTTGGGAGTGTGTTGCGGGATGGGTGGGGTGGGTGTGTAACTGTGCCCTTTCTTCCCACGTGTACTAAGCTGCATTACTTACTGTTGTCGTCTTCATCGCCGGTCACGGTCCTGGAGGAATATGGCAAAGAGAAGCACTGACATTATTTCCAACTCTCGCTTCATGTCTGCGTCGGCGTGTTCTGTGTACCTCCGATGAGTGTTTCCTTTTATATTTTTCATTTCTGCCACGCTTTGCCTGGCGGTGGTTCCTGCCCCGGAACTGATGGCGGTCTGGTGTTTCATTATTTGGTGGGCGGGTAGTGCCTTTTCGTCAGCCTGTGGGTGGCCTCCTCCACTGTCGTCGGGACTACAAAAATGGCAGTGTGTGGATGGACCACTACTTGTTTCTCATGTCTTCATTATTTGGCGGTCCGGAGCACCAGCCTGTTGGTGGAAGTTACTGCCACCTCCGGCAGTGCGGTGTTTACCGCCATGTTCATAATGACCACCATAGTGTTTATGACGCACTTTGCCTACGTTCCACCCAGAATATTTGATCTCAAATGTTTGATTAAACTTGTTGCAATTACCAAATGGTTGTTGGTTTTGTGTGGTGAATCTACAGCCGTAGCTGCATATGGTCTCATCCATACTGATGTGCATTCCACAGACGTGTCCGTGCAATATGTGAGGTCATGTGTACCCTGTGTCAGGATTGGGCCCCATGGCAGTGGCAGGACAGATTACCAAGGATATTCTGTGCAGGCCCAACTTCTACCATTGGTTGTTATACCTGGGAAAATCATGATGACCATAGTTACCAATGATGTCCCCCTTTTTTTCACACATGTTCCATGCATCCATTGCAACTTTCACACTGAGTTGTGACAGTGTTAAGTTCCAACATGACTTAATTTCTATTTTATGACATCCACTACCTCATGTGTGGGCCCCTTGCATACATCCTATGTGGACATGATGTAGTTGTGTCTGATGACCTATTGATTAACAAGCTGGCAACGTGGATGTACAAAATATGTTGTGGTCCATCGATTGTGTCCTTCAGTTGTCACATACCAGTGATGAGGCTGTTAGTCATGTGTGTGATGGTGGTAGTACAATCATAAACATCACATATGATGTTGCAACAGTACTTGTCAGATTCCTATTTGTAACATGATCCCTGAGGTTTGACTCACATTCCTATGGTATATGTAGTGGAGAATGAAGAGACCAAAGCAGGATTGGTTGTATTAGTGAAGTGTTTATTTACAAAATTAACAAGGTGAAGTCAGTGGTTCTTAAGAGTAAAAGTTGTCAACTATGTGCTGTCTCCAGCATACCCCAGCAGTTGTGTTGTGCTGTTACCCCTCCACATCGTCACCACCATCCTCCTCCTCCTCCTCAGGCAGGTCATCTACCTGGTCATACAGAGGAATATTCATCCGCACACATATGTTGTGCAGGATAGCACATGTCAGGATGATTTTGCACACAATGTGTGGGGCATATAGGAGGCTGCCTCCTGTGAGGTTAAGGCCCCTGAATCGTGTTTTCAATATGCCAAATGTCCTTTCCACTCTATTGCGTGTCTTACGGTGTCCCTCATTGTATGCACGCTTTGCTGCTGTTCTTCGGTTTGCAAATGGGGTCATCATCCATGGCTGTATCCCATAATCCTGACCCCCTGCAAAAGATAAAAGGTGTAAGTTGTTGTTAAGGCTTGCAACAGGTTTGTCATGTAGCATGGCACTTGTTATTTTGAGTTGGTTGTGACTCATATGTGTTTGTGGTATGGTGTGAGTTCCAGGCCCCGTGCAAGGTTGTCTTAGCACTGTGTTGTTGAACATGACATCTTGGATATTGGCTCAAGGACCGGGGACATATGTTTTGGAATCCTAACTCAGTATGTATGTACCATTTGTCTGTAGTGCACCTTTGTATCAGTGTGCTATCACTAGAGGGGACATGACATATCATCACAACACAATGGGGTCAGATGTGGTGACAGCATGGTAGCCCTACAGAGCCTGGACATCCCAGCCATTTTGACATGTGTCATTACAGATGAAGTGCAACACTTATACCCATTTTAATGAGTAAGTGACAATGCACAACACAGCTCCAGCATTGGCAGCAGTGTGCTGCAATTTTTCACTATACAGGAATGCACCATGTGTGACATGTTACTAGGCAACTCTTTGTTGTCCCCTGTGCCTATGCCTAATTTGCAGCCATGCACCAACACTACCAACCTTGCACCAGGGTGCTTGGCTAGCTGCCCTGTGGAGGTGGATGTATCTATGCATGAAGGAACACTTTCCTATACATATACAGTTTTGATGGACAATCGGCTCTTTCTGTGTGTGCAACAGTATGCAGCATGCATAGGTGGCAGATTCATATGAGGACAAATCACAGTCTATGTCCTTGTTGCAGCCTGCAAACAACAACCCTGGGGTGGTGTTTCATGTTGGCACTGCCTCAGGTTTTAGGTGACACCCACATCTGAGTCAGCATCATCATGCTATGTATCTTGTGGTGACAGACCTGCAGGAACACACATTGTAAGCCCCTTCCATGCTAATTGCTGAGTGGGAGGGTGGCCGATTTACAATGTGGCTTCAAGTCACAAAAGAGTGGTCATCCGCAAACTTGTACATACAGTTCAGGCCATGACAATGGCACTGGGTGTTCTTACATAGGTCCCTTAGTGATCCTGAGTGGCAGCTGATGTTTGTGCCAGCCATCAGGTGTCCAAGGGTGTGTATCCCATTGTTTCAGGATGATCAACATTACTACCAGTGTCTCTCCTATCTTCCAAAACATGAATCATCATTTATACTGTCCACAGATGCACAATGCAGGCTATGGGGTGGAGCTCATCTACTTAGCATATGTGTCCCTTAGCAAAGTGCATGTAAAGTCAGTGATGTCCTAAGTACTCCTACAGAGTCCCACTATGGCATCCATGATCTGCACTGTCTAACAGTGACTCTGCCCCATGGTGGGCTATTTCTTGTTTACGGTACAGACATGATGCTGTTGTGGGTCAGTAAGTGGTGCATGTGAGGTGGCACTACCGTAGGTGTGGTGCCACTTCTCAGAAATCTGGCACATGGTATGTGATGGCCGTTAATGTTGTATTCCTATGTGTGACCCAATGCATCATGCAGATGTATATGCACACCACAGGTAAGTCAGGTATGTGTTGATGAGAAGTAGTTGGTATTGGCACCAGTTGTCTGGCATTTGATGTTTGTTCTGGCAGATACTTGCACGCCATTATTTGAGGGATCTGTGCCTATGTGTGACTTATGTTACATGAGCATGGTGTATGCCATTGACATTGCTATGCTATTCTTTGTTTGGTGTACTGTGTGTGTGAAGTGTACGTAGTAGGCAACCTGTGGGCACTTGTTGTGTTTTTTGTATGTCTTCTGTTTACAAAGGGTACATATCTCCACTTGTCCTCCACGTGGTGTGCCTGTCAAGTTGTGGGTGTGTTACGTACATGTGGGTGTATGTGTTTGTGGTGTGCACTGATTGTGCTGTACTACAGCATGCTGCATATATGTTGTTACCTACACATCTGTGTTACCCTGGCCATGTGTTTTTGGAGTGGTGTATGTCTTCTGTGTCCTACAGGGTTGGTGTGTTGTGTGTAAATTGCTAGGTTTGTTGACTTACCCACAAGTAGGCCATTTTCATATTGGCCATCCTGGAAGTGTTTGTTGATCCTGCTGTGCCTGAATATGTAGGCGTCATGGACACTCCCAGGATACTTGCCCAAAATGTTTGTAAATAGTTCTCGGTGGTCCACTACTGCCTGCACATCAATGGAATGCGTGTGTTTGTGATTCTGGTACAAATGCTCTGTTGCTGCAGGTGGAACAAGTCGGACATGGGTGCAGTCAATTGCACTGAGCACATGTGTGAAGCCATCAAATTGGTAGAACCCCTGTTTTATCTCCTGCTGCATTTGCTGGGTCTTGGGGAAGCTGATGTGGCAGGTGTCAGAGAGATAATTGCGTCTAACACCTTTGGCAGGAACACCGAGAATCGCGGCTGTGACACACCAGCAACCAGGGCACCCGTTGTTTGAAATGAGCCACTTGCCAGGATGTGCAGGACAGCTAGCAGCTTTTGCACAGGTAATATATTATGTGTGGTCTGCAGGCTGGCTGCGATCTTTGGCTCAGTGTGGTGCAGCATGTGTAGTATGGCTTGCTGGTTAACTCTGAATGTCCTTATGATGTCTTGTTACTTAAGGCCAAGTAGGGTTGTCCTGTTTCGGAATATCCTCTCCTGCCTTCTGCGTTGCCTTTGTGGGCCCCGTTGTGGTGGTGGTGGTTGCTGTTGTTGCTGCTGTCCTCTGCTTTGTCTCCCAAGCTGGAGCAGTAGCACTTCCATCTTGTCCTGTGGGTTGGTAATGTTGCTTTTGTGTGTCTCCTTAAGTAGTGGTGTGTGGGCCTCATTTTAACGTCTGGTCTGACCCAGGCATTAAAATGTGATGCAAATCGGAGTTAACGTCATTTTTTGGGTCCTCCTCCCACCTGAGCGTCTTTTTTGCCCAGGTGGATAAGTATGGCGCTATGGGCGTAGAGTCATTTTTTTGGATGGGAATGCCTACCTTGAATCTCATTGATACAAGGTGGTCTCACACAACTAAAAAATGACGTTAACTCCAGTATTTTGATGCTAGACGGGTCTAGCGTCAAAATATAAATATGGAGTTAAGTTTGCGCTGAATTAGCGTAAACAAATGACACTAATTTAGCGCAAAGCAGGTATAAATCTGGGCCTTAGTATCTCCGGTTCTATTGATTGAATTTTTGTCACTTGGGTTTCAATTTATTTATTAATGATAGTTTTCTCAATTGGTGTGGGCTTTTTCTTGTTTTGTGTTTTAACTTTATTGCAGCTTGTGTGCTGCATAAACGCTTTACACTTTTCCTCTAAGATAAGACTGACTGCTTTGTGTCAAGCTACCAGACTGTTAAGCACATGTTAATTAAGTGATTTTTATCGTTCATTCTGACAAAGAATGTGCTTGTTGCTTGAGAAGGGTTTTCACCCCCCTCAACCAATAATCCATTTTCTTATACAAAGGAATTAAAATGAGTTATTATTGAAACTAAATATGACAGGTTCTATGCCTTTAGAGCATCTGCCCAAGCTGTAGCCACTAGGTTCCCAAAAGTAAAGGATGCATTTGCAACGTTATCGCAACCCACATCCTTTATCCTTCCAATCAAATCAAACCTATGACGAAACATGAAAACAGATTTTAAGTTAATAAACGTCAGCGTCACTAAGGGCCATATTTATACTTTTCGACGCACAACTGCGCCAACGCAGTTGTGTGTCAAAAAATCTAACGCCGGCTAACGCCATTCTGAAGCGCCATGCGGGCGCCGTATTTATTCAATGACGTTAGCCGGCGTTAGCCGGCGGAGCTGCCTGGTGTGCGTCAAAAAAAATGACGTACACCAGGCAGCGCCGGCGTAGGGGAATATGGAGCTTGGGCGTCAAAAAATGGGGCAAGTCAGGCTGAGGCAAAATTTTCGCCTCAACCCGATTAGCGCCATTTTTTTTTACTCCCAACCCCCATTGAAATGACTCCTGTCTTAGCAAAGACAGGAGTCATGCCCCCTTGCCCAATGGCCATGCCCAGGGGACTTCTGTCCCCTGGGCATGGTCACCGGGCATAGTGGCATGTAGGGGGGCACAAATCAGGCCCCCCTATGCCACACAAAAAAAAAAATAATACTTACCTGAACTTACCTTAAGTTCCCTGGGATGGGTCCCTCCATCCTTGGGCGTCCTCCTGGGGTGGGCAAGGGTGACGGGGGGTCCCTGGGGGCATGGGAGGGCACCTCTGGGCTCCTTCCGAGCACACAGGTCCCTTAACGCCTGCCCTGACCAGGTGCTAAAAAACGACGCAAAAGCGGCTGGACGTCATTTTTTTTGACCCGCCCACTCCCGGGCGTCATTTTTGCCCGGGAGTGTAAATACGGCGCACATGCCTCGGAGTCATTTTTTTGACGGGAACGCCTACCTTGCATATCATTAACGCAAAGTAGGTGTCCACGCAAAAAAATGACGCAAACTCCATGAACTTTGGCGCTAGATGCGTCTAACGCCAGAGTATAAATATGGAGTTCGTTTTGCGTCGAATTTGCGTAAAAAAAAACTACGCAATTCCGGCGCAAACAAAGTATAAATATGCCCCTAAATGTGCCGATTTGTATGCTGCCTCATGACCTCTCCTTTCCAATTCTTGCAAGTGTCATTTCCATGCTCCAAGCACCTATAACACCAGGGAGCATAATATGGAAGTGTCCCAAGGGTTAAATAGGTGCTTGTAACTGCACCCCTGTATTATGAAAGGGGTCTCAGACGTTTGCGTGGCTACTGCTGTAACACCCACTGTATGGGCACATACTCAACCAGCCCAAAGTCAAGGGGCATCCCTCATTTATATGGGGATAAATCCATTAATTGGTGCAAGAAGTGCCTGTACCCTTGTGCCTATAATGAATTACCATAGTGGACAAAGGGACAAGCCCTTTCTCTGAAAGAGGGATGGATGACTGTGTGGCACCAAGAAAGTGGCACAAAGTTAGTGCACTGAGGGTGCCTTTTGTGGGGGAGGTATGGTGATCACAGTGCCTCCAATGGTACTTCACATGGGTGGCCTGTTGGAGGTCCCAGCCCACTATTAAAAGACAGATTGGTCCACCTCCAGTGCTGAGAGCACAGCAATTTTTGGTCTTGTAAACTCATTGCATTTATTTTGCGCACAGACATCAATTTTGTGCCCTGTGTCAGGCTATTCGAATAGGAAAATGACAAACAGTAACAAGCATTGGCAGAGCAAACAGGTCTGGCATTGGCAAGCTGATGTGATTATTTTTGTTATTAAAATAACCATCACATATAATTTTAATCAAAAGTTTAGGTGCTTCCTAGCAGTAATATGTAGTGAGACCAGGTATAGGAAACCTTTTATATCTTAATGCACACAACAGGAACATATGACTTATTGGCACAAAGAAAAGGTACTATTGGCTTTGATTTACCGAAACCTGAATGCACAGTTTAAACAAACAACAAAGGCTTGAAACATAAAAAATGAGAAAGTGTAAAGAGAAAAACCTTGCCAGCAGAAATGCACTGCACTCACTAGCCCAGGTAGTGAAGTTCATTATTTTTGGGCGGGTGAGCTATGGCTAGGAACGATCCAAAAGGAAACTACAGCACGAGAGCCACTAACGGCCGCTTCACATCTGTAATGCTTGGCTAGGCACATCAACAGCTTTACTTGCTCACTGGGTGTGTATACTGATCCGAGCAACCAGTCGCCAATTAGGTCTGACCTGTCAGGTGGCAATTTCTCCTGTTTCCACCCAAGCACATTAAATTGCTACTATTTTTAATTGCTGATCGTTTTTTACATTCAGAGTGTGACCTGTTTCACAAGATATTTCTAGTGTAGTGCAACACTATAATTAACTATTCTTCTTATCTATTGTAAGCTATGGTTATTAAATTACTTCAGTGGCAGGGTATTTGCTAATGTGGGTGTTTTTCTCTTAAAAGGAAGCCATGAAACAATTTGCATTACTCCCATTTCACAACACCATTGACAATATTGAAGACTGCACTCCTGTGAGTGCAGTCAAAACAATTATTTGTAACCATTTCGGTCCCAGGGATTTGAAGCAAACACGGAGGAGGCTCACATTTGAGGAAATTGTGTAAGCCATTATTACCATGCCTACGTTACACACTGTTGAAAATGTCAGAGAGTATCAATAGCCTGAGACTTACAGCATCCACTTAGGACATCCTAATTCCTCACTCTTCTTCCCTATTTCTCATTCCTAGTTCTCTTCCATCATTCCTATTTATCATGCCTACTTTTCATCTATTACACCTACTTATCATCCCTGCTTCTCATTCATCATCCCTACTTCTGATCCCTAGTTCTCAATCCTCATCCCCGCTTCTCATCCATACTTCTCATCCATCATCCCTACTTCTCATCCATAATCCCTACTTCTCCTTCATCATCCCTACTTGTCATCCCTTATTCCTTTTTCTCATCCCTACTTCTCATACATCATCCCTACTTCTCCCCTATCATCCCTACTTCTCATCCATCATCCATACTTCTCATCTCTATTTCTCATCCACCCTGCCTTCATCTCATCCATCACCCCTGCTTCTCCTCTCTACTTCTCATCTTTCATCCCTGCTTCTTATCTATTATCCCTACTTCTCTTCCATTATCTCTGCAACTTGGATGAAAAGAATCAGAGATGAGGGATGAGAAGTAGTGATGATAAATGAGAAGTACGGGTGAGAATTAAGGATGATGTATGAGAAGTAGGGATGAGAAGCAGGGATGAGAAGCAGGGATGAGGGGCGAGGAGTGTTGATGAATGAGAAGTAGGGATGATGGATGATAAGCAAGCAGGGATGAGGTATGAGAAGTAGGGATAGGAAGTAGAAATGATGGATAAGAAGCAGGGATGAGAGGTAGGGCTAATAGATCAGACGTACGGATGAGAAGTAGGAATGATGGAAGAGCACTATGGAAGAAAAGTAGGGGTAATGGATGAGAAGTAGGTATGATGTGTAAGAAATAGGGATGAGAATGAGGAATTCAGATGTCCTAAAATGGATGCTGTACTGTAGGGTAAGACTGAAATTCTGATACATGCAGTGCTTAATAGGAGCTATTTATTTAAAAAATACTTCTAATGACATTTTGTAGACATGAGGTAGGTGGTGATGATGTGAATTTGTGATTTTGTAAATGCCACTGAGATCCAAATAAGATATATTTTGACTAATATCTATGATATGTTATTTTTGCTTTAAAGTAACACAGTTTTTTGTTCCATTACTGCTGTCTATGAGAAGCTAGTATCTTCACACCAGATCAAGACCTTACATTTAACAACCAGCGCAAACTTGGTAGTAGCAGCAGGGCATTGCTTGGTGCCTTTCAATCATTGGGCATGCAGGAATTACTTCTGTCCTATTCAGACAATAATACCAACGGTCACCAGTTAAACTCAAATCTTTGTGGAAAGGCCTGCATCTAAAAGCAAGTTGCAGCTTTTAGATGCTTTTAGGGGCAGCCTTCATCATGTTTCATAATCCACCGTAGCTACTCCTTCAGTATACAAAATAAGGAGCTTGTTTTGCTTAACCGTTCTCTCATAATTTGCATTCTTGCTATTAAAATAGAATAAGATATCAAATGAGTGTGTGGGGTAGGGGTGGATCTGGTTCTAACCAAAGATGAAACACATTTCTCTAAATGTTGGCTGAAGGCATCTACTACCATACCCTAAATCACAGATATGCTTTTGCATGTTGCACTTAAGCATATGTGTTTGACTGGAGTCCTACAGTTTGGACAGGTTTTCTCTTGTACACACCACACACAAGTGTCTTCAACATGAGTTAACATTGGCTCAAGGCCAGCACTGACTTATCACCTGATATTGGATTCCCAATCTGCTGAGATACTGCTGAGCACCTTATCACTGAAAATAGCATACCTTTTTGGGCAATATTTTTGGGTTTTATATTTAATAGAATTATTTTGTGTAGTTTTAGAATTACAGATTTTGCATAGTTAGAAATCATCTCTACTTCAAGCTATCAAGAATCATCGGTCATCACTGCTGGTAGACATTGTATAAATGGCAGGTTACAAAAGATTGCACCTTATATTTGCCCTGGTCTATGTCTCCAGGTTTCTGGTGGCAGAATAGGAGTGGGTTGAATTGACCGTCCCTTCCACTGGTGTGTGAGAGTCTTGGCACCACTTCTTTTAAAATGTTATCATTCCCCACGTAGCTTTGGTCTGATTTAAGATGTATTTGTGTTAATTACACTTTTTTGGGGCTTCTGGTTCTGTGTCCTGTCATTGGGATCATAACTGCGAGCAATGTGATTTTAATGGATCTTAGAAGCAATCCTTTCACGGATCCTCTCCATTATCACATCACACTCATGAGAGCCTTTATGAGCTTCACTGTTTCGAGATGTGTCACAGTCATATCTATAGAATGTGTTCCCACATAATCATGCAATGAGTGTGGGTTGATTCCTACAGCATGTGTGAATTTTATGAAGCTGGGTGAGTGCCATGATTTCTCGCATTTGTACCACCATTAAATGGATGACCTTCACTATCAGAAAGACAGAGAGACAACTCCTCAGCTTTCTTTGCCTCTTTTTACTCCTTCAGAGTGACAGTGTAGGGTGTCTAGCAAGTAATCCTCATGGTTGTTGACCTCTGGATGGAATTCCCCATCAGACAGTTACTCTTTTAATTACAGTGCTAAATTTCAATTGTAGGTCGCATACATGGTGCAGAATCGACATAGGTCTCAAGAGCTTTGGGCCCATCACTTCTTTGAATGATTGTACATTGACAAACAGGTGAAAATGCTAAACCACAATATGAAGCTATCACCTTATTTACCATTTGCGAAAAACTCTTCTCTGAAAAGGTCAGGGCTCTGCTGGCATATACTATCTGTCAGCACTGCCTTCTTCAGTCTTCATTGGTGATCACGGCTCCTAACTTCCACATGATGCTTAATAACACTAATTCTGCTTATAGTTCTTCTTAAAGAAGGCAGTCTTATGGTGGGCCCTCACAGCATCATTCATCTTTTGGAAAACACCATAATGTATCATTAGCCTGTTCCGGTCAATTTCTCAGCAGCAGTCAAGTCATCTGAGTCATGGTCACTAAGTTAATATTGAATGATTAAGTAATTAGCTATCCCCAAAATCTGCAAGCGTTTGGCAGTTCAGGTATTGCTAAACATCGTTTGATCAGTTACCAATCTCTCGTCAGAGAAGAAATGTTCAGCAGATTTGACACTGGGGTGCACATGTTTGTGTTTTGTGGTGCAGTCGTAGCTCACGTGGAGCTTTTGTACGACAGATCTCAGCCTAGTGTGATGCCATCTTTCATTGTCTACAAATATGATGGCACATAGATGTCATCACTAATGAATATGGAATATAACAAGGACCTTGTTAATGATAATGTAAAAAAACTTGCATGTGTTGGAGTTTAGGGCAAGATGTACGTAGCTTTTTAGTGCTTGCAAAAGGCTTGATTCGCAGAACCAGGCTATTTGCAATTGCGAAAAAGGTCTTTTTGTATGTACAGATCCCATTTTGAGATTTGGCAACTTATTACCCAATTGCAAAACGGGTTTACGATTCGGTATTATGAAGGTGGCGTGTTAAGGCATCCCTTCCTAATAGCGACTAACAGGGGGTGTAAGAATGTATTGCAACTGAAATGCGGTTGCAAAACATTCACATTTTACCACCAACTTCAAATTGGTGGTCACCCATTCGCAAATGGGAAGGGGTCCCCAAAGGACCTCTTCCCCTTTGTGAATGTGGGTGCAAACATTTTTTAAGCACAATCAGTGGGCCCACAGACCACTACCAACTCTTAAAAAATGAAGAGAAAACTTTTCATTTTTGTTTTTGAAATGCATCCCGTTTTCCTTCATGGAAAACGGACTGCATTAAAATAAATGTTGCTTTATACAAAAGCAAACATAGAAAAGGGAGTGTGCTGTCCCGGGCAGGCCACCATCCCTTTGTTTTTAGCAATTCCCAATGGGACACAATTTGCGACCAAGCTTGTGAATTTTAGGGCCAGATGTATGACCATTTTATTTTGCGACTTGCAATTTGCGTTTTTTTGCGAATCATAGATTGTGAGTCGCGAAACAAAATATACAACAGTGTCATACACACTGTTTGTGATTCACAAATTGGTCGCAAGGGACTTGTCTCATCAATATTCATGAGGCAGGTCACAAATTGTGACCCATTTGTGAATGGTCACACTCACAGGAATGGTGTCCTGCTGGGTCAGCAGACCACCATGTCTGTGGCTGCTTTTTAAATAAAGCAGTTTTTTTTAAATGCATACCCTTTCCTTTCAGAAAAATGGGATTCATTTCGAAATTGAAAATGAAATATTTCAGTTTCATTTTTTCAGAGTAGGCAGTGGTCTGTGGGACCACTGCCTGCTCTGAAAAAATGTTGGCACCCCCATTCACAAAGGCCTTCTCATTTACAAATGGGTTACCACCAATTTGAAATTGGTGATAACTGTGATTGTTTTGCGACCGCATTCACGGTCACCAAACAATCATACATGGACCTGTGAGTAGCAATTAGGAAGGAAAGCCCTTGGAATACCTCTTCCTATTTGCGAGTCGCAATCCCTATTTTTTGTGTTGGTAACAGGATACCAACACATAAAATTGGGATAGTACATTCTACAATGACACTTTGCGGTCGCAAAAGACAATTTTTGCATTTTGCGACCGCAAAATAGCTTTGTACATCTGCCCATGTTGAGGTGGGTCAATTGCGGCCAACTGTTGTTTGTGATTTCCTAATAGTGAATTGCAAAAAATCGCTATTAGGAAATTGCAAATCCAAAACTACGTACATCTGGCCTCTAGTGAGCGTAAGCACTTATTGTGACAAAACCCTCAGCGTGTTTTATATCAGAACTCAATGGTAGTAGAAACAGTCAGATTTTAGTTTCAGGTATGAAAAATATACTTAATTGAGGTTTTCTAGTATGTCATCCGTCGTAAAGGTAATATGCATATTACACTTTATCGTCCACATTTTTCAATTCCCATACTACATTTGTTATGAACTGCAGCAAAATTATTCCATTCCTTAATAACACCTAATATTCTGCCATGCCTTAATAACACCCACCATACTCTGTTGTCAACGTTGAGTCGTTTAGCTTTTCCTTGGAAGAATCCAATGCAACTGAAAAGGGAGCTAATGTCCTTCAGTATTTCCCCAAGGTCATGTGTTTGTTCACTGAATGCAAACTTTATGAAGTGTGGCACACTTCAGTAGCACGTATTTTATACACATGCCGGTTTGCACATTAGTGCTAGTGTGGACGTGAGGGGACTCAAATATGCCTTTTAATATAATAGATTCTTCATATTCCTCCAAATATCTTTGTGGATGTAGGTGTAGGCATTGGCCATAGTTTGAAATTGAAAAATAGTGACGTTCCATCACATTTGTTAATGTGTAACTGTTAATAAACGCGTTGAATTCAAGGTCTTGTTTGTCCTTTTACATCTAGAGAGTTTTGGAGGTTTGTATACTTCAACCGATGACATAATGAACCTTCTACAACCGGTGATATAATGGACCTGATTCATCCTGGCCTTCCAGTATGTTGTACACTTGACGAAGCTTAACTCTTTTACTATTGAGTTTTGCTTTCATTGAAGTAATGGACTAACATTCCTTTGTGACATAGTTTAGGTTTCGGCATTGTACACATTTCTGCCTTCATGCAAGCCTCTGCTCTCACACGGTAGCTCTTGGCTACAGTATCCTTCGTCCAAATCTTTAAGTGTTTGAGATACCTTAAAGTCTCTGCTCTGTAGTTTCAGTCGTTTCCATACCACAGGCCTATCCTCCAATAGACCAGGCTAGATATCACTATCATGCCAGCTGCATGGGCGTTAGCTAGGCTGTGATTTTCTCCCGCACCCATAGTGCTTCGTCATGACATCCCAGGTTACAAGGACATTTGTCTAAGTTTGAAAGATCCACACTACTATATGAGGTGCACTTTTACCTTCGAAATGGCATCAGCCAGTGTGCACCACCTTCCAGCATGTCTAGCCTTGCATGATCACAACAACTGATTTGCTCCATTTGTACTTCACAGTCCTCTCATAATTCGCTTTGAGTTGCCATCAGCACATCAGATGCAGTTTCATATTAACTGCATCTTAATGATGCTGTAACCAGTCGAAAGCATCAATTCATCCTGCTATTAGAGGCGAACATATTTTTAGTGGTTCACTATCCCAGGCACACATCTGCATACATAGACGTTTGGTACACATTCAACCTGCATAAAGCCCAAAAAAGTTTTGAAACTCAGTTAATAATTTAGGCAGTTGTATAAATACTGGCTGGATGAATTACATGAAATGTCACCTAGCGTCGAATGTGGTCTTCATCTGGACTGCATAAAGTCCCTTTTTAGTATTTTTATTTATCATTAATGTTTCCTGTACTACAAAATAAAACATTCACATGTAGGTTCCTTTTATGATTCACTGCAGCACCGTCCAATCAAGGTCAAAAATGCATCTGTAAGTTTAATAATGCCTTTGTGTGGCAGCCCACAGAGAGAGGAACTCGAGGCATGGGTGAACGAATTGTACTTGCTCCGTTTCTTATTCATAGCTGAGCTGCCTCATTACTTTGCTTCTTTGCCAAAGCAAAAATGTATT
Source organism: Pleurodeles waltl (assembly GCF_031143425.1). Taxonomy (NCBI): domain Eukaryota; kingdom Metazoa; phylum Chordata; class Amphibia; order Caudata; family Salamandridae; genus Pleurodeles; species Pleurodeles waltl. The sequence goes on from NC_090442.1 coordinate 980,066,584, forward strand.
TATCTAATAAGACATTCCTCTAACCCAGCACTGCAGAATCCCTTCTGGCGCGCGATGGTATTTGATAACATGGATTTTGTTTGTGTACAGACATTTTTGTGCCTTTTCCTGGGTGATGACTATTTTGCTTTGCATTTCTGGTTCCTATGCCTTTGCCAATTCTGACACTCCCACTCAGGAGAGAAGTCATCAGAAACATTTCCATGCGAGATGTGTGCTGGAGAAAACATTTGGACTGCTAACAAAAATATTTCTGCTTTTATAGACAACCGCTGTGACTTTCCTTTCCAAAACCCTTATGGTTTGTTAAATCGGATTGGAATGTTGTACACCAAATACCACAGCAGAACATCCTGGTCTGCCAATGTCTGTTTGCGCATGGTATTCAGAACATGCAGCGTGCGCCAGGAATATGGCATTCTATCCTGTAAAGGAGTTGGTTTTCAGAGCCCGCTTTACAAAGTAGAGGAATATGCAGTTCAATATATCTGTGCAGCTATAAAAGGTTGTAAATAACATTTTGAATGACCATTTGTAATAGTCCTATATTGATCTTCTGTAAGCACATCATAAACCTCATCAGAAAAACTGTATACATCATTCAAGTCTATCGTCTGATGCATTAATGTATGTATTGTTCAGGGAAGTATCTGTTCACGTGGAGGATGCCGTCATGATATGTGAGATTTTATTAAAAAGGATAAACAAGTTCCGATTTGTTTACTAAGAGGGAAACCTGCTCTTTTATTCTAGTAGCGAATTTAAATTATGCTCCAAGTAAAAATGTATTTTAAGTAGGTGCATTTAGATGCTGACGAGTGAGAAGAGAACCCAAGGGAAGAAATCCCGCTCAGGGGTGCGGTGGCGCCGGATGTCTGGTGGTAGACCTGTTCTCTGCAAGATTTCGAGCTCCCATGTGTTTGCTTCTTTGTGAACTGAAGATAATTGGCCCCTTGACCCTGCCCCACCCCAAAAAACATGAGTTAAGGAAGTGACCAAGCATCACGTCTCACCAACAGCAGTTTTAGAGGAGCTGCAGAGATCCTGAAATCATTTATTTATTTGAGGCCCATCTGAAAATTCAAGCTAACTCAGTGGGGGTCTGAACCATGCACATGTGAATGAGGATCTTAAATTTAGTATGAGCAGCAGGAAAAGGGAACATGTATGAAGGAGACGTTGTGGAGGTTCCTCCTTTAAGGTCCTAGCTTCCAAGTTGTGGAACCAATTGCCCGCACATCTGAGACCTATTACTGTGGAAGGTAAATTTAAAAACACTCCTGTTCAGGCACTAGGAATGAGGAGTTCTAGGTGACTCTTTTTCTTCCTCCTTTAGTACCTGAAGCGCCAGGACACTGTGCGCTATAGAAGAATTGTTCATTCATTCATGACAATAGTATAGTAGTTTCAAAACGACATAGAAGATTAATTAGTTATTGAAACCATTGTTAACTTCTTCTCCTTGCTATACAAAGTAAAATAATTTCCGGTGGCCATGTGGAAAGTGGCATTTACGTATAAAACAGGAGCCGTTCCAAGACCTTGCAAAACTGTAAAACTGTTCAGCTGTCTCTCTTTCCTGTTCATCACATGCATTATACGTTCAGCAGTCAATCCGAAATAAAGATGATAAAAGCGGAGTGACCAGGCAAAATTTGTAGAAATGAATTTCCTCCAGCTTGAGGAATTTATGTTTGTAATTTATGTTCAGTTTATGGGTGAGTGGCCACATAGACTTCCTTCCAGCCAACATTTCAAGCTGCTCCAGAAAGAGGAGGAAAATACATGGTCAGCTTAAATCGCCTATATATGTTCCGTCATGGAATACCATTACAAAAGAAATGCATACCTTTAGTAAACTGCTGTATTCACTGGAAATACGGAACACACAAAATGCCTCACAGCTTTCTAAAATGGAAGAGGAAACCGAGGGTCATGCAACTCAACAATAAATCACCAACACGTAAAGGAAACATGAAAAAATTGCAGATGGAAGGGAAACCAGGAAGCAATTTCTCCTTTTAATCCACTTGGTAAAATCATTGATCTACCAAAATCAAGGAGTTGGAGGAGGCTTCTTATCTCGAACTAGAACCAAGTACTCAAATCTCAGTACAAATTTGGCAGAAAAGTTAGATGTTAGTGAGAATAAGTGCAGATAGGACAATCTGTGCATTGTGTGCATTCCAACAAACACAGCATTGTTTAAGGTGCCTAAAAAGAACATCTAAAGATCCAAATGAATTCTATATAGTATTCAAAGCCCTTCTTCATATAACAAAGGAAAAAGACCATTACAGAGTAAATCTCTCTAGAATGTATTTCTTTAGGACCAATTCATTTATTCTTTTCAAAGCAAAATAAAGACCACAAAGCATGATAAAATTAGTATTTTTAGATTTATCAAAAGCCTTCTGGAGTTATTTCACATATGGCTTCACCTACTGAAGGACCTTAGGGTTGAGTGCATCTTTGAATCAAAAGATTGCTGAGTGTATGATCAAATCAGACAGGGGGAATTTATTGGAAGCAAGTTGAATGTGCCCTGGACAAAGGCTGACTAACTTTATGTGACTGGCTTGATGTGTGCAATGTTTTGCCAGTTGTGAGATGTCCTCAGTAAGACCAAAGGAACACATTGGGGGAACATGGTGGTCAGCTAGATGAGCCAGCCAGGAGCTCTTCTCGGTGCTCATGAGTTAGTAGGAGGGAGGCAGGACATTGACATTTAGGGCTCATCTCTGGTAATCACAAAAATGGAAAAGAAGCCTTGTGGTGTGCAGATGGGTTGGAGGAGTGCTGCAGAGATCAGGCTGGTGGCTCCCGTGGAGGAATGTAGCGGTGTGGCTGACTGGAGGGAGGCTGCGGCAGGTTTTGTTAGAGATCACTGGGCCGTGGCTCAGATCTCTCTCGGGGTATTGCAGGCAGTGTCAGCACAAGTTGGGGGCTGTCTGTGAACACATTGTTGACGCAGCGGCTCTCACTTAGAAGCAAAGAGGAAGGTCTTGGTGAGCATATGCAGGCAGCAAGGAGGTCCGGCACCAGAGGAAGCAGTGACAACAACCTGGTGTCACTCTTTGCAAGATAGAAATAGACCAGAGGAAAGAGGTCAATTCAAAATACTTTTTAAGGAATAGGAGAGCAAAGGAGGACAATTTCGTCAGTGGTCCAAAGTGTACATTGTTTTAGGATAGTATTTGCTTCGTGAGGTGAGTGGAAAATCTTGGGAGAATCTTCTTTTGAGAATACAAGACAATTATTCAACTAATCGTTGAAGCTGATCCAATGACATAGTTGAAGAACTAGTCCAACACTAACAGTGTGGACCTATGACCTCCTTGCATGACGTATACTTACAGAAAATTGTTTGGGCTGTTTTTAGGGGAATTTTGTTCCAAGCCGGAAGGAGATCAAGGACATGAGGTCAGGAGAATTGGTGTCAATAAGCACTTCTCATTACAGGATATGGGGACTATAATTGTTCATGGTGTCTTGCATGCTGGAAGTGTACTTGAATGCTCACCTGACATTAAGAAGCCTACTTCTGAAAGGAGAATTGTTAGCCAGAGTGTTGAAAGAAAGGAGTGACGGGGGAACAATGAGTTTCAGAGGGGGGCTGTCAGCTAGCAGCTGTGGCACGTCAATGTGTGCAATTACTGCAAACATCATAGTATCAATTGAAAATAAGTAAATAGGCTAATAGGATCAGAAATTATGTCTTTGAGGACAAGCGAGTTAATCAGCAGGTAGGCAAATTGTATGTGGGATTTAACAACATTTCACCCAGCATTGAAACCTCTGAAGTGTAACATTACCTAGCCTGTCTACTCTGTAAAGGTGTGCATCTGAAAGTTGTACCTGACATAAGACATAAAGGACTCTGTGTAATCCAGTTGTGAACAACCAGTGTGTGAATTTCAGACTTTATTCATTTACTATGGTACTAAAAGTACCTCTCACCGCTAATCTCGTCTCTAATCCTGGTGTACAGCATTTCATCCACAACAAAAGGGCCTAGAAGACTTTAGCTCCAAAACCTTTGTCTGGGCCTCTGACCTACATGCATACACACACACCATCTAAATCGCAGAATTGCCCTTTTGGCAGGGGTGAAAGCTGTAGCTGAAACCACTGACACAGCAAGCAAAGGCGATTCGTATGCTAGTTTTATATTGTTGTTCTCCACCTCAGCACAGAAAGAGTCATACAGCATCAAGACTATGGTACATCTTTCATTTCATTTCTTAGAGGTTTCTCGTTGCTTCCATGTGTTCTCTATGCCCTCATCCTACTCCTGTAACCTGTAGTTAAACAAGAAGGAGAAGGGTCAGAGAGCGCACTCCAAACAGATTCAAAGGGATTGGAGTGAGGGCCTTTTGCTTAGCATACCAGCACTTCTTCCATTTACTCTTGACTTTGCAAATTCCTGCATTAGGCACAATAAGGTTGATCCATTAAGAGGATAAGATCAGTCTGCTTGGGCAGGGTGGTGTGTTACATTACTGACCACATATGGTTAGAGAAGAAATGGCTGCTGGTTGATTATTTTCGGTAGCTTACAATTTTTAGAAAGGGTGTGGGATCAAGTGACCAGAGTCAGCACTTTAGACAAGGCAAGATGATGTCTCATGATGGCACCTAATGCAGGGGACAGCAAAGGGCACCCTATAGCAGCTGTGAGATGCCAATATGGTGTAATTAATCAAGTTAGGTTTATGTTGTCAGCTTGTAAAACAACCACTTTCAATTGCAAAATATCATCTACCCTTGGAAATCACACGCCTGTGGGAATATAAATATGGAAGAGAGATAAGAGAAAATTTTGAAGACATATCAAAATAAGTTAATTCTTGCAAAAGAGACTTATCTTCAAACACTGCATGAAAGGGAAAGGGCATGAATGCAGAGTATTTAACGTTGTACTGCTCATTCCTGTTCTTTGCCTGCACTGCAGCACTTTTGACTGACTAATGCCAACCCAAGCACTATTGCACCATGTAGGCAGGATTGTTTTTGTGCAGGATGGGACTTTCCTGCGCAAAAACTTTCCTTAGAGGCATGTTCCTTTTATGTATGCTGCACAATGCAGGACTCGTAGAAACAGGAAAAAACAAGGCCAAATAGATATATCTCTCCTTGTCACGTCTCCCCTGATGAGCCATGGGATTTTGATGTATTCCGATGTCTATCGCTAATGGGAAATCTGAGAATGTGCCACAATACATGCCTCACCCATGTACCGCCTCCGTGAGGCACAGTCACACAAGGCAATAATTTGCCCTTGTTAGAAACGGGGTTTCTGGGTGGCTATGGGATGCACGTCAGCGAGGCAGAACCCACCACTCTAGTCAGGGAAAGGAAGTTACACACCAAAGATCACCAGTGCTCACCCCTGGTAGCTTGGCACAGAGCAGACAGTCCTGTCTTCATAGGTCATGTGTAAAGCATTTGCACAACACACACACCCCAGTGACACAATAAAATACAGCACAAAACAGAGTCCACACGATTATATCAAAAATGTATGCTTCTTGTACACCATAACATAAATCGTAATTACTATGTATAACATATAACTTCTAGGATAATACACATTAACCTGACAATGCAAGGTAAAATGACATATGTTAGCGATATTATGCAGGAAAATATAATCCTTATAATGAGACTCAGTATTCTGGTGAGGCAAGGGTTAGAATACTATACATTAGGCACTACACTTCAGGCAGCAATAAAGCATAAGGATTATTCCAGTGAACACAACATAAACCACAATTGCTTCATTGGCAATGCAAATTCCTTCAGAGGCAACCACATGGGATCGACAAGTAACCATAATCCACGTGTCACAGTACCTGTGACCCCAACTCTAATAAAAGGCCAGAACGACATATAGCATAGGTTTGTTAGTGCCAGTACTGAAGAATGCAAGGGTAACTCTATACAGTATTTTTTTTCGCTCAGCCGTACAGACTCCCAGGCTACCACTGCTGATCAGTGCATCTTCGAAGTTTGCTAATCAAAATGTCGTCTGACAGAAATACAGTGCCCTAAATGTTGTTTAAGAAAACTACAATCCCACTGGGTGACTCGATTCTATTATAAACTCCAATAAGGTGATAGTTGGATGGACACTAAGGCCCTCATTACGACTGTGGCGGTGAGTGATAAAGTGGCGGTAAGTTCCTCCAAATTATGACCATGGCGGTGATAACTCCCATAGACAGCCAATGTACCACACCAAATGCCACGGTGGAAACAACACTCACCACCGCGGTAGACAACAACAGCCAGGCGGAAGACAAAGTACCGCCCCCCATATTAAGACACTGCAAACTGCCACCTTTTCCAGGGAGGTACCGACGCCAACAAAAGCCTGGCGGAAACAGAGCTCAGAAGTGAAATAACTCACCATTGGAGACACAGGAAAGAACTATGCCGTCATGGAACCAGAACTGCAAGTGTTCCCGATAATTTTCTACGTTATGCTCCACCTGGTACACCAACACCAACGAAGATGACGACGGTGAGTACAGCCGCCTAGCACACAAGGGAGGAAAACAACAGTGACACACACACGTACGACACAAATCCGACACACACACACCATACACACAGCCAGCTGCACACGTGAACCAATGGCACACGACATACGGCATAATAAAACAAGGACTAGATTCCTGAAGTACTGACAATGTATTAGCATAGCAAAATGAACCACACAAACCACCTATATACAAATGTTCATAAAGGGCCAATGCCCAGTCCAAAGTCATAAGGGCACACAAGGCCACAGGGCACAGTCCAAGGCCCAACTAGTATCTTGACACATCCGGACAGAACACTGCAGGGGCATCATTTTGCAAGTGGGCAGGCACCTTAGAGGTTCTGGAGGGGGCTCCATGCCCATTTCTCTTTGCTGGGGAGTGCAAGGTTACAGTCTCTGAGCTGGGGAACATGCCCATTGGTTCTGGAGGGGGCTCCATGTCCATTTCTCTGTCCTGGGGAGTGCAAGGTTACAGTCTCTGAGCTGGGGAACATGCCCACTGGTTATGGAGTGGGCTCCATGCCCATTTATCTTTGCTGGGGAGTGCAAGGTTACAGTCTCTAAACTGGGGAACATGCTCAACGGTTCTGGAGGGTCCCCTTGTGCAGCAGTACCTGGTGGGTGGCCTGCATGTCCTCTGCTGGCGGTGATAGCTGCACTGCCTCAGCTGGTGTGGAGTGCTGCTCAGTAGCAACAGGTGACGGTGCCTCCTGGCCTGCCTCTGCTGGCGGTGATAGCTGCACTGCCTCAGCTGGTGGGGAGTGCTGCTCTGTGGCAGCAGGTGACGGTGCCTCCTGGCCTGCCTCTGCTGGCGGTGAAAGCTGCACTGCCTCAGCTGGTGTGGAGTGCTGCTCTGTGGCAACAGTTGATGGTGTCTCTTAGCCTGCCTCTGCTGGCAATGAGGGCTCCATGACCACAGGTGGTGGCGGTGGTGTTGGTGGTTTCATCCTCCCAGCCTCTGATGGAGTTGAGGGCTTGATTCCCTCCATGGCAGGAGACGTGGACTCCTTCCCTTTCCTGGCTGTAGTTGTTGTGGACTCCTTCCCCTTCCTGACTGTAGTTGTTGTGAACTCCTTCCCCTTTCTGTCTGTAGTTTTTGTGGGCTCCTTCCCCTTCCTGGCTGTGGGTGTTGTGGGCTTCTTCCCCTTCCTAGCTGTGGGTGTTATGGGCTCCTTCCCCATCCTGGCTGTGGGTGTTGTGGGCTCCTTCTCCTTCGTGGCTGTGGGTGTTGTGGGCTCCTTCCCCTTCATGGTTGTGGGTGTTGTGGGCTCCTGGCTCTAGGTGTTGCGGGCTCCTTCCAGTTTCTGGCTGTTGGAGTGGAATCCCTCACAGTCCAGCTTCCACAACTAGGAGGTGCCTCCACTGTCCCCGTGGACTGTTTGGCTGAGGTGCTGGGCTGGCTGGTTGGCACCCTGGTTCTATGGGCAGGACGGGGGGAAGGGAAGAGGTCAAGTTGGGCAAGGAAAAGCTTTTTAGGGACCGTAGGGTGGGAGGAGGGGGGAGGGATTGGAGTGGTGGTTGAGGAAGTGGTTGTTGGAGGTATACGTCTGCTGGACTTGGGTGCATGGGCAGTGTGCGTTTGTGAGGTGGATGGCTGTTGGGTGTCTGAGTGCTTGCGTTTGTATCCTTTAGGAAGGGGGGACAGACACGGTGGGAGAGGACACAGAGGACAAGTGTATGGATGCTGTGGAGGTGTCTGCTAGTGAGGTGTGTGTGCTTCTTGGTGTGGTGATGCAGGTGGTGGATGTTGAGGAAGTGCATGCAGGTGTGAGTGTGGATGTGACTGGGAGGGAGGTGGAGGAGAAGGGGGAGACAGTGGAGGTAGTGGATATGTTTGCATCTGCAACCTTATGGTGTTTGTGTGAGTGCTTGTGGGATGAAGTGTGGTGCTTGTGTCTGCCTGTGCCACTCTTGGGTGTTGTTTTCTGTGCATGCTCGTCTGTATATGTGCCTGGGATGGGTTGGGGTTGAGGAGAAAGGGATTGGGAAATGGTAGTTGGAGGGGGGATGGTAGAAACAGGGACAATGGCTGCCATCAGAGAGGAGGCCAGACCCTGAATCGATCACTGTTGGGGCACCAATCCACTGTGATTGCCCTCCATGGATGCATTGCATTGCTGCATCTAGGGAATGCCAGCCACTGGATGGCATTCACAATGGTAGAATGGATCTCAGGAGGTCAATAGCCTCCCCACTCAGCAGGGCTCATTGGGGCAGGGCCTGAGGTGGCTGGGGCGAAGGAAATGCCCACCCTCCTGTTGGGAGGTCATCCCCAGCTGGGCCTCTGCGGTCTTCCGAGTCCAGCGTCTCAGGTCCTCCCATCTGTTCCCGACAGTGGGTGGTCCACCTGCCATAGACCCCCCGGGTCTGCACGTCCTTGGCGATGACACGCCATAATCCCCTCTTTTGATGGGCGCTGACCTGCAGGGGCAAGACAGACAGGAGAACACCATTAAACAAACAGTCCAGCCTGTCACACAAATGGCCCACCATACCCTATTCCATCACCATTTGCACATACATAGGCCAGCGCACAACATGTTCACCACCACAGACAATCCCCTCAACCCCCACCCACCCTTACACGATGCTTTCACACACATCTCAATGCATCCTTGCCACATGCATGGTGGCCAAAGTGTACTCACCTGTTGGCCTGAAGGCCCATACAGCTGTCTGTACTGGTGTAGGACCCCATCCACCAGTCGCTCAAACTCCTCCGAAGTGAAGGCTGGGGCCCTTTCTCCAGTCACACGGGCCATGGTAGGTTCCAGACACAGGTCGCAGCAGCACATGTAGTGTAGGAGTTCTCCTGTTGAAGGTCAGGAAACAAGTGAGGAATCAGATAGAAAATGGTGGTCATATCCGCAGCGGTTTACTCAGTCACTGCCGGCGTAGATCCCCATTGGTCACTGTACTCCATAGAGCCCCATTTTATCCAATGAGGAATTGCATGGCGGTGCAAGACTGCCTTCCGCCACGACACCCAACTTCGGTGGAATTACCTCACTTCCACCTGTCCCTCCACACAGGACAGGCTGTCACCATTTCGGGGGGGGGGGGCAGGCCAATCGACAATTACTGCGTCACAGATTAAATTGGCACATGCTTCGACAGTTACACTATCCCAATACATAAATGCACCATATGGACTGCAGTTGTGGTTTTGTTGTTCCAATTGTGACAGCCTACTCTTTTGTCCCTTAGATACCCACCACTGCGGATGAATAGGAGGTGGAGACATAACCCTGTGTACAGACCTCTGATGGACTTGGCTGCACTGGATGACAGGCACTTAATACTGACCTCTAGTCTGGACAGGACCACAATCACAGAGCTGTGTGCCCAGTTGGAGCCTGACCTGATATCAACTACCCGTCATCCCACTGGGATCCCCCCTCTTGTGCAAGTGCTATCAGTGCTCCATTTCCTGCCAACTGGGTCTTTACAAGTGACAGGGGGCTTGGCAGCAGGAATGTTACAGCCAATGTTTTCAATCGTGCTGGCAAGAGTTTTGTCTGCCCTGGTGAAACACATGTGCAGCTACATTTCTTTCCCCCAGGTTGAAGATTTGGCCTCAGTGAAGGCCGGATTCTATGCAATGGAATATATCCCCAATATCATTGGGGTGATTGAAGGTACACATATAGCATTTGTCCACCCCTCCGCCAGAATGAACAAGTTTTTCCACTTAATGAATGTACACATGGTGGGCCCTTGCAGACCAGTACCTCACCCACGTCAATGCTAAGTATCCTGGGTCGGTGCATGATGCCTTTGTTCTGAGGAATAGCAGCATCCCAAATGTGATGGCCCAACTACAGAGGCACAGGGTGTGGCTAATAGGTGATCCTTGGTCCCCACCCACTGTATGATAGTGTATGCCTCTGGTGTCAACCCCATAGGATTGTGTGTGGCTAAATGTTGTCCCTCAATACTTGCAGGAGACTCTGGGTACCCAAACCTATCTTGGCTGCTGACCACTGTGAGGAATGCCAGGACAAGGGCTGAAGAACGATATAATGAGGCACATGGGAGGACAAGATGGATCATCAAGAGAACCTTCGGCCTCCTGAAGGCCAGGTTCAAGTGCCTCCATCTGACAGGTGGATCCCTGTGCTACTCACCCCAGAAGGTCTGCCAGATAGTAGTGGCATGTTGCATGTTGCACAACCTGGCCCTCAGACGTATGTACCTTTTCTGCAGGTTGAGGAGGCTGGAGATGACCCTGTGGCAGCAAAGGGCCCTGAGGACAGTGAGGATGAACATGTTGAGGATGAGGACAACAGAACCTCAATAATCAGTCAGTACTTCAAATGAAACACAGGTGAGACAGTGTAGATTAACATTTATATGACTATTGGTGTATTCTGTGTGGCAAGATGGCATTCACTTCCTTTTACCTCTACTTACTGTCGTATTGGGGTTTGTCGTATTGCAGATGTTGGTGATGAAACAACTGTGTACTGATGTGTTGACTACAGCCAGCTATAGGTCATTATTTCTATGCCTCCACAATGTTCAGTACATTTGCAATGGATGTAACTGTTTCCATGAATACAAATTTTCAACTGATGACATACAAGTAGTCGAGTTGAGTCCAAGGGTGTTTATTGTAGCGCTAACAATTGTGGGAAAAGTGCAATGGAATGGGGTGATGATGGAGGAAAGTCCAGGGTATTGTTTCAGTCTATTTGTAGCAAAGGAGCAGTGTCCAAGTGGCAATAGGAAGGTGAGCAAAGGCAGTTCAAAGTGGACAAGGTGACAGTGTGGGACACAAGGGGGACAATCAGGAGAGTCTAATTTCCTGGTGGTGGTTTTGGCAAGTGTCTCTGGCTTCTGTCTTTGTCACGGGGAATGTTTGTGGGTGGTTCACCTTCTGCAGGGGGAGAGGTGCTGGTGTCCTGTGGGTCCGATGGCGGGGCCTCATGCCCACTAGCGGCAGCGGAAGTGAAGGGCTGGTCAATGGACTGGGTAGTGGTAGGGGCCCGCTGGTGTGCTGTTGCCTCCCTCATGATGTTGGCCATGTCTGTCAGCACCCCTTTTATGGGGATCAGGGTGGTGTTGATGGCCTGCAAGTCCTCCCTGATCCCCTGATACTGTCTCTCCTGTAGCCTCCTGTTCTCCTGCACGTTGTCTAGGATCTGGCCCATCATGTCCTGGGAATGTTGGTAGGGTCCTAGGATCTTGGAGAGTGCCTCCTGGAGAGTCGGTTCCCTGCTCCTGTCTTCCCCCTGGTGCACAGCAGTCCTCCCAGTGTCCCTGTTGGCCTGTGCCTCTGTCCCCTGAACCGTGTGCCCACTGCCACTGACCCCAGGTCCCTGATTGTCTTGGGGGCAAGGTGTGGCCTGGGATCCCTGTGCAGGTGGGCACACTGCTGATTGACGTGTCCTGGGGACAGAGGTGTGGGTACGCTGGGTGGGAGCTGTGGTGTTGGATCCTGAGGGGGGGCTCAGTGGTGGTCTGTGAGTGGGCTTGGGTGACCGGCTGTCCAGTGGTCCCTGATAGGCCAGGTAGGTCATCCAGATCTAGAAGTCCAGAGTTACTGTCATCACTGGGGACATCTTCTGTTGGGGGACTGAATAATTGTTTCACCTCCTCTTCGCTGATATTGGCTGGGGTACCTGTGGGGATGTAAGTGATGTATTATGCTTCATGTGTATGACATATTGTACATCCCTATCCTCCCCTCTATGGTTGCTGTTGCCCTGCCACCTTTTGTTTGTGTATGGTGGTGTATTGTGGGATTGTTAGTTTCCCTATGCTGTGCATGCTTTGGTGCTGTGTGTCCATGCAGGGCTGGGAGGGGTGTCCGTGCATTGGTATAACATGCAGAATTTGGCATTGGGGTTAGTCATATGTGTAGGTGCAGTGCGTGGGTTGTGGTGGAGTGATGAGAGTGAGGGTGAGGGTGTGAGATGGCATACAGATATAGGGGGGTGATAGGTAGTAAATGTTGACTTATGTCCAGTTCTCAGGCATCTCCAGCAAGTCCCTCAGGATGCAGTAATGCCAGTACTTGCTACTCCCATGTGAGCTGTGGGGGAAGAGGAGAGGGCCCGCTGCCAGTCCTCTGTATGGCAAGCTGGTGCCTTGCTGCAATGGAACGTACCTTCTCCCGTAGGTCGTTCTACCTCTTCTTGATGTCGTCCCTTGTTCTTGGGTGCTGTCCCACGGCATTCACCCTGTCCACGATTCTCCGCCATAGCTCCATCTTCTGGGCAATGGAAATCTGCTGTACCTGTGCTTTAAACAGCTGTGGCTCTACCCTGACAATTTCCTTAACCATGACCCTTAACTCCTCCTCAGTGAAACGGGGGTGCCTTTGTGGTGCCATGGGTGTTGTATGTTGTGTGTTGGTGAGAGTGGGTTGGATGATGTGGTGGGGTGTGTGATGTGGGGTGCGTGAGGGATGGATGGGTGTCAATTATGTGTTTGTAGTTGTCTCTGTGATGTCAGTGGCTAACTCTTGCAGTTTTTTGGTGTTGGCAAAGGGTTGTGGGTGCTGTGGGTGTGTGTTTTACAGTGGTGTGGTGTGTGTATGGATGTCAGGTGTGTGTTTTTCGTACTGGCCAATGTGTTGTTGTTTTGTATGTGGGTGTCTGTTAGACTTTTCATTCTTGGTGTGGTCTCCCTTAACTTTTTGCCTCTGTTTATCAGGTTGTTGATGTGTGCTGGACTCTGTTTTTGCTGTTTTTGTTACTCTGGGCACTTTACCACTGCTAACCACTGCTAAAGTGCAAGTGCTCCTATATAAAACGTGTATGTAATTGGTTTATCCATGATTGTCATATTTGATTTACTGGTAAGTCCCTAGTACAGTACACTAGAAGTGCCCAGGGCATGTAAATCAAATGCTACTAGTAGGCCTGCAGCACTGGCTGTGCCACCCACATTAGCAGCTCTGTAAACATGGCTCAGACCTGCCACTGAAGTGTCTTTGTGTGCAGTTTTAAACTGTAAATTCGACTTGGCAAGTGCACCCACTTGCCAGGCCTAAACCTTCTATTTTCTTACATGTAAGGCACTCCTAAGGTAGGCCCTAGGTAGCCCCAAGGGCAGGGCGCAGTGTATGGTTAAGGTAGGACATACAGGCCCTCATTACAAGCCTGGCGGTCGGTGATAAAGCGGCGGTAATACCGCCAACAGGCCGGTGGTAACAAAAACGGAATTATGACCACAGCGTAAACCGCCAACACAGACAGCCACTTTAACACACCGACCGCCACGGCGGAAGCAACAAACACCGCAGCGGTAACGGCCAACAGCCAGGCGGAAGACAATGTACTGCCCACAGCATTACAACAGGCCTATCCACCGCCTTTTCCGGGGTGGTACCAAGGTCATCAAAAGCACGGCGGAAACAGTACACTGAAGGGAAATGACTCACCTCTCGACACTCCAGGAAGAACCACGACGACATGGAGCCCGAGCTGCACATATTTCCAATGCTGGTGTACCTCCTCATACACCAGGGACACGAACGCTGGAGAAGACGACCACGGTGAGTACTGCACCTAGCACACAAGGTAGGGGGCAAGGAAAAATAGAGTGACACACAGCACGCAACACCCCTACCCCCACCCTCACCCCCAACACCATACACACAAACAGATGCAACAACATTACATATACACCCTGTAACCCTCAGGAATAACGCTAGAACAAAAGGAATGGATTACAATGAGTGTAATAGTACAGTTTTAGATAAGTACGTCCTTAAATCAATAAACAATATGTTCAATACATACAACAGGAGGGACAATGCCCACTCCAAAATGTCCGTGGCCCATGGGGCCATAACACATAGGCCAAGGCCACAGTTGACTCCTGCCTCAATACGGAGAGAACACTGCAGGGGCATAAGGTCGAAAAAACACAGGCACCTCAGGGGGACGGGGAATGGGGTGGGGGGGTACCTCAGCCAGAAAATGGTACAATGCCACTGGCCTGGAGGGGGCTCCATGCCCACTGCTTGGTCGTGGGGAGTGCAAAGCCACAGTCTCTCAAGTGGGTGGTTTGTCCACTGCTTGCTCCTGGGGAGTGAAAAGCCACAGTCTCTCAAGTGGATGGCTTCTCCACTTGTTCTGGAGGGGGCTTTGTGTCCAGTGTGCTTCATCCTTCCAAGCAGGGGGTGAGTGGATGCCTTCTTCCATTGGTTGGGGAGGGGGCTTTGTGCCCACTGTGCTTCATCCTGCCAAGGAGGGGGTGAGTGGATGCCTTCTTCCACTGGTTCTGGAGGGGGCTTTGTGCCCACCGTGCTTCATCCTGCCAAGGAGGGGCTGAGTGGATGCCTTCTTCCACTGGTTCTGGAGGGGGCTTTGTGCCCAGTGTGCTACATCTTTCCAAGGATGGGGTGAGTGGATGCCTTCTTCCACTGGTTCTGGAGGGGGCTTTGTGCCCAGTGTGCTTCACCCTGCCAAGGAGGGGGTGAGTGGATGCCTTCTTCCACTGGTTCTGGAGGGGGCTTTGTGCCCAGTGTGCTTCATCCTGCCCAGGAGGGGGTGAGTGGATGCCTTCTTTCACTGGTTCTGGAGGGGGCTTTGTGCCTAGTGTGCTTCATCTTGCCGAGGAGGGGGTGAGTGGATGCCTTCTTCCACTGGATCTGGAGGGGGCTTTGTGCCCACTGTGCTTCAGACTGCCAAGGAGGGGCTGAGTGGATGCCTTCTTCCACTGCTTCTGGAGGGGGCTTTGTGCCTACTGTGCTTCATCCTGGATGGGGCAAGGTCATAGTCTCTCACCTGTGTGTCACACCGACAGGTGTTGCAGGGGCCAGGGAGCACTGTAGCCCAGGCAGTCACTATCTACACACTGCTCGCAGGCGGTGACGGCTGCTCAGTGGATGGCAGTTGCGCTGCGGGTGGCGGTGCTGTCAGTGGTGCAGGTAGCGGTGCTGGCAGCAGTACAGGTGGCGGTGCGGGCCACGGTGCTGTCAGTGGTGGGTGGAGGCTCCACCCCTTCCCCTACATCCTCAGACGGCTGAAGTGCCATGGCTGGTGTTGTGTGCCCCTTCCTGCCCTTGGCAGATGGTGGTGCCTTCTTGCTTCTGCCAGCTGGTGTTTTTTTCTTGCCCTTGCTGGGTGGTGGTGTCTCCTTCCCCTTGCTGGGTGGTGGTGCCTCCTTCCCCTTGCTGGCTGGTGTCCCCTTCTTTGCCTTGCTAGGTGGTGGCCCCTTCTTGGCCTTGGCAGGTGGTGCTGGCACACTGTCTGTGCTGACGGGTGCCTCCTTGGAGCCTTTCACACCTGCTGTAGCAGCAGAAACCACAGTGGCCGTGGGCTGGGTGGCTGAGAAGCGGGGCTGGGTCCTGGCCACCCTGGCCCGAAGTGAAGGACGGGGGAGGGGTATGGGATAGGTCAATGGTGGAGAGGAAAAGCTTCTCTGGGACACTGGGGTTGGAAGAGGGTGAAGGTTTGGGAGTGGAGGAAGAGGGAGGGGTTGTAGGAGGTGTCAATCTGGTGTGTTTGGATGCAGGTGCATGGGCAGGATGCTGTTGTGAGGTGGATGGCTGTAGGGTGTCGGTGTCCTTACGTTTGTGTACTTTGGAAGGAAGGGGCACAGACACAGCGGGAAAGGACACAGGAGATGTGTGCATGGATGTGGGGGTGGTGACTGCCAGTGAGGGGCATGTTGTGATACACGTGCTAGTGATGGAGGTAGTGGATGAGGATGTAGTGCATGCAGGTGTGAATGGAGACGCTACTGGGAGGGAGGTGGACGAGGAGGAGGAGGGGGACACAGTGGAGGCAGTGGATGTTGTTGTGTCTGTATCAGGATGGTGCTTGTGTGAGTACCTGTGGGATGAAGTGTGGTGCTTGTGTTTGCCTGAACCACTTCTGTGTGTTGATTTGGGTGAATGCTGGTCTGAAGGTGTGCTTGGGATAGGCTGGGGTTGAGGGGATTGGGACTGGGTAGAAGAAGTTGGAGGGGGGAGGCTGGAGACAGGTACAATGGCTGCCATCAGTGAGTTGGCCAGAGCGAGCCTGGAATGCTCTCTGTTGGGCCGCCACACCAGGGTGAATGCCCTCCAGATATGCATTTGTTTGTTGCAAATGAACTTCTAGGCCCCGATTGGCATTCAGTATGGTTAACTGCCCAACAGAGAGGGATCTCAGGAGGTCAATAGACTCCTCACTTAGGGCAGCAGGGCTGACTGGGGCACGGCCTGAGGTGCCTGGGGTGAAGAAGATGCCCACCCTCCTTGATGAGTGGGGACGGAACACTCTCTGAGGGGCTGCTAAGAGGGGAGCGGTGCTGGTACTGGGGTGGCGGCTGTACCTGTAGTTTGGGTGGACACAGAGGTGTTCGCCACCGCCAGGAAGCTTCCATCGGAGGCGGAGTCGTTGTTGGTACTGTCCCCTCCAGTCTCCGTCGTAGTGCTCCCCCCGCCCTCCATCCCACTGGTGCCCTCACCCTCAGTGGACTTGGCCTCCAGGCCCATGTGGGATGCAGCTCCCTCCATCGCCACTGCCTCTGCTCTTCCGCCAGATGATGCTAATGCACACAAGTGCAGGGTGACAAAACAAAAAGTTGGGGGAGAGACAGAGGATACACTTGGTCAATGCCAGCAACAACACTA
This sequence comes from Pleurodeles waltl, assembly GCF_031143425.1. Lineage (NCBI taxonomy): Eukaryota > Metazoa > Chordata > Amphibia > Caudata > Salamandridae > Pleurodeles > Pleurodeles waltl. Next base: position 980,083,707 of record NC_090442.1, read on the forward strand.
CAGTTGGCGTACACAACTCACAGGGAACAGCCGTATGCACTATTCCATGCACTACCAGTTACAATGCTAGTCAGTAGCCCATGGGGTACAATGCCTAACGCCATGAGCTGCACACCTGAAACCCACAGGACCTTGCCCAGTTATGGATGCCCACCATCATTATTGTGGTTGTTGTGCATCTGAGCTTGCCCATCATGGAACCTACCCTGCCATGTTTGCCTTGGACTAGGGGCACCCACAGCCCACATCCCCCACCCAGGTAGCACCATAACGCATGCAAAGTCAAGAATCTGAATCTGTACTCACCCCCTTGCGGCTGTTATGATGCCTTCAGGCGCCCATCCAACACCGGATAGGCCACCGCCAGGATGCGGAACATCAGGGGGGTCAGGGTAGGACGGGCACCCCTTCCTTGTTGGGAGGCCAGCCCCAGCGGGGCCACCGCCGTCTTCCTTGCCCAGCAGTGCAGGTCCTCCCACCGTTTGTGGCAGTGGGTGCCCCGCGTGTCAAAGACCCCCAGGATCTGCACTTCCTTGGTGATGGCACGCCAAATACACTTTTTCTGATGGGCGCTGACCTGCAGGAATAATACAGCAGAAAAGGTATTAGTCATACCATCCGGACTGTCATACTCATGGCCCACCATATCTCTCCCATCCCCTTACACACAGACATTGACCACCATACATGCAGCACTCTGCCCAGGACCCCTCACCCCCTCCTACATGAGGCTTACACACACAGCACTCCCTACATTCATGCCCCACGCATCATGCTCACAGTGTACTCACCTGCTGGTCTGGAGGACCATAAAGTAAAGGGCTCTGGGGTAGGCCCCCATCCACCAGTCTCTCCAACTCCTCCAAAGTGAAGGTAGGGACCCTTTCCCCAGACACATGAGCCATGGTCGCTTCCAGACTCAGGTCACAGCAGCACTTGAAGTGTAGGCCCTCTAAAGTTGAAGGTCAGGTAGCAAGTGAGTGAACAGATAGAAAATGGCGGTCACGTCCGCGACGATGCGTACCGTCACTGCCGGCGTACATCGCCATTGGCTCCTGGAACCCCTAGGCCCCAATGATAACCAATGCGGTGTTGCACAACGGCGCACAACCCCAGCAGAATTACCCCATTTTCACTTGTCCCTCCTCACAGGTCAGGCAGCTGCCGTTTCAGGGGGGCACAGGCTATGGCACCTAACTGCGTCACATCAGACATAGGCACATCAACTGACTTACAAGTTCACATACTGTTTCTGTAAAACAAAAATTGCATATTAATCTCAGTATATGTTTGAATATGACCTTCTGCTCACCGTTTTTCACCCTCGAGTTCAACCACTGAGGATGAATCGGAGATGGAGACATCCCCCCTTGTACAGACCCCTGGTGGACCTGCCGACAACGGAGGACAGGCACATTATCCTAACCTACAGACTTGATAGGGCTACAATCCAAGAGCTCTGTGCCCAATTGGAGCCATACTTGATTTCAGCTATCCGCCACCCCACAGGTATCCACCCTCTAGTGCAGGTCCTGTCAGTGCTCCATTACTTGGCAAGTGGTTCCTTTCTTAGCGACAGTGGCCATGGCATCAGGGATGTCACAGTTTATGTTCTCAGACTTGCTGACCAGAGTGTTGTCTGCCCTGCTGAAACACATGCGCAGCTACATCGTATTCCCCCAGGTGGAAGATTTGGCCACAGTGAAGGCTGACTTCTATGCACTGGAACATATCCCTAACATCATTGGCTTTGGCACATTCAGAGCTTTCACTCTCTGAATGTGCAGATGGTATGTTTGGCGGATCAGTACATCTCCCATGTCAATGGAAAGTATCCTGGCTCTGTACATGATGCCTTTATCTTGAGGAATAGCAGCATCCCATATGTGATGGCTCAACTCCAGAGGCACTGGGTGTGGCTAATAGTGTTACACCGCGGCGCTCGCCGCGGCCGCGGGCTCAGGTTGCCGCGGCCGACGCCCGGGCCGCGGTAGACGCCGAGGCAGACACCCAGGTCGCGGGGGTCGCCGCGGCTCCGGCGAGAGCCATGAAGGCTCCAGGGAGCCGGTCTGGGGGTCACGGCGCTCGCCGCTCCCCTTTTTTCAAGTTCTGCCTTAAAGGCAGACGCGGCAGAGCCTGAAACCCCGAGGGGGTTTCAGGCATGGCCGCACACAGCGCATTATGCGCTTAACATTTATTTTTCTTGCATGTATTCACCTGCCCACCACCACTTACCGATGTTCCTAGGACAAACCGAACCCTTACACTGGGGGTGCTTTATACTTGCCTTTTTTCTCTTCCCAGCATGCTTACCACTTCCTCTCTACCCAGCATGCATTGTTTAACACACATACCTAATTCATTACTGTTTTCTTTTCCCCAATCCAAGATGGCGGTGTTCTACTTCCTGTTTCCTGTTTCCTGTCCAGGGGTATTTAAGGGGATTCCAACTGCCTGTTCATTGCGTTGCAACACTCCTTGGTGATAGTCACGCTCCTATTTGATATCCTTCTGCGAATCCTGTCTGTTCCTGATTTGCTTTGTTTTCCTGCCTTCCTGAACTGCGGTCCTAATACCCTGGTGTCCTCCTTTTCGTTTCAGGGAGTTCCTGTGGAGGTTTTTTACCCTACTGGGGTTTTTCCTCTGGGACTCCTTCTGGAGGGCACGGACTGTAGTGGTTCGCTCATACCAAACAGCACCGTGGCTACCGGAAGGGGTCGCCCCTACCTCGGCCAGAGCAGAACCCGTCGGAACAAGGACCGTTCCCCTACGCCTCTCCGCTGCGAGGGTAAGACCGTTGAGAACCGCAACAGATTGCAACGCCCACAATTCCAGTTGCAGTCCGGAACTATGGATAACCCAGTGGTAAACACGGAACCTACTAACCAGGACCTACTGGCGACGATACAACAACAGGCTCAAGAACTCCAGCAATTACGTACTGAGAATACTGTTTATCGACAAGCCTTTGCCTCCAGGACCACAGATGTCCCTGCAGTAGCCGCCTCTACACCTCGATTTTCCGGGGATCCCACCACATTAAAAGAATTCCTGGATGCCTTAACGGTGTACTTTGCCTTTCGCCCCTCGCAATTTGTACAAGATAAGACCAAGGTGGGGTATTTGATTAGTGCCTTATCAGGACCAGCCTTGGCCTGGGCCACACCTCTAGTAACCAGAAACGATCCCTGTCTATCTAATTATTCCACCTTTATCACTACTTTTAAACAGATGTTTGAACGCCCTGGACTCGAGGCGTTAGCAGAAGAGGCTCTTTGCGAAGTCCAACAAGGGGGTCAGGATGTATTACAATACATCACCCGTTTCAGACAATTAGCTGCAGAAACAACCTGGGTGGAACGTACCTTGGTGACACTCTTCCGTAGAGGTCTAAGAGAGGACATCAAAGATGAACTAGTACATTCCTCCAGGATAGAAAACCTCAAAGGGTTGATGGACCAAGCACTAACTATAGAGTATCGGTTAAATGAACGACGAATGGAGAAAAAGAAGAGTCGTTTGCCTTTTCACTCAGTACCATCTCGTCCCTTCGCCCATCGTTCCGAGGAAGCCCGCCCTGAATCCAAAGGGAATACCGAGGAAGAGCCCATGCAGATTGACACAGCTCGCGGACCTCTATCCGCCAGCGAAAGGGAACATAGACGAAGGAAGGGGCTTTGCCTATATTGTGGTGCAGCTGGTCACCTAATTCGCGCCTGCCCCATTCGTCCAACCAAGCCCTTGGGAAACGCCAACTCCCGTCCCCAGTAAGAAGGGTGAGGACGGGATATCGTGATATACCTTCTATTTGCTCTTCCAGGGAGGAAGGAACTGCTCTTTTTCTCTTACCAGTTACCCTCCATTTAACTGATGGCCGTGAAGCAAGAACTTTGGCTTTATTGGATTGCGGAGCCAGTGGCCTATATTTAGATGAAACCTGGGCCAAAGAACAACAAATAACACAAATACCCAAAGAAATACCAGAACAGGTACATACTGTTGATGGGTCACTCTTGGCCTCTGGACCTGTACAATACACCACCCCTACTTTCTGTTTACAGTTCGGTAAACATCAGGAAATTCTCTCGTTTGACTTAATCTCATCACCACACCATGTCATGATCCTGGGAATTCCATGGCTTACACGGCACAATCCTTACATCAACTGGGAAACAAAAACTATTTCGTTATCCTCCCATTTTTGTCAACACCATTGCTATCCGGCCGGGGATTATTGGTCCCCAAAAAGTCTCTCAACAGCACCTGCCCAGGTGGGAGGATCCATTAATGTTCTACAGGGAGTTCCCAGACAGTATCAGGAATATATCGATGTATTCCAGAAGCCAGAAAGACCTGAATTGCCACCCCACAGAGAATACGACTGTGCCATTTCTTTAGAGCCAGACACTGTAGTTCCTTTTGGGCGGATGTACTCCCTCACCGAACCAGAGAAACAAATTCTGAAGGAGTACCTAGATGAGAATCTACAAAGTGGGTTAATAACTCCCTCCTCTTCACCCGCCGGGGCTCCTCTTTTCTTTGTACCAAAGAAAACCAAAGACCTGCGTCCCTGTATCGACTTCAGAGGGTTAAACAGGATCACTATCAAAGACCGGTATCCGCTACCCCTCATCAAAGACATCTTAGAAGCAGTCAGAGGAGCCAAGAGGTTCACTAAGCTGGATCTCCGAGGAGCCTATCATCTGCTAAGAGTCAGAGAAGGTGATGAGTGGAAGACCGCCTTTAGAACACCTTTTGGTCACTACGAATATAGAGTAATGCCCTTCGGACTCACTAATGCCCCGTCCATCTTTCAAAGATTCATGGATTCTCCTATTGCGGGTCATCGAGGAGTGAAAGCGACTCAAGATCTTTTGCTTCGCTCTTTCTGGTGGCCAACTCTCAAGGCTGACACTGAGGCATATGTGTTATCCTGTCCTACATGTGCTCAAGCCAAGACACCCCGAACCAGACCTGTGGGCTTACTCCGCCCATTACCTGTTCCCCCAGGCCCATGGCTTACCATATCCACCGATTTTATGTGCGCCTTACCTTCCTCAATGGGAAACCACGTCATAATGGTAACTGTGGACTCCTTCACCAAGATGGCCCACTTCACGGCCTTGAGAAAGTTACCCACGGCAAAGGAGTTAAGTCAGGTCTTTACTCAAGAAATTTTCAGGCTACATGGGCTACCCCAAGTTATTATATCAGACAGAGGTCCCCAATATATCTCCCGTTTCTGGAACCAATTCTGCAAGATCTTGGGGATCCAGGTGGCCTTGTCATCCGGGTTCCACCCTCAAACCAATGGACAAACAGAACGACTCAATCAGGGTCTCGAGCAGTACTTACGTAGCTTCTGTAACGCTACACAAAGTAATTGGGCTCCCTACTTACCGCTTGCAGAATTCTCCTATAATAACTCTCTACACAGTGCCTCTAAAGTCTCTCCTTTCTATGGCTCCTATGGTTTCCATCCCAGGGCCTTCCCAACTCCCCTGAGAGACAACTCCAACCTTCCCGCCATCTCCTCTTTCGTTCGACAGCTACGGGGTATACAGCGAATTATCCATTCTAACCTTGTGTCCACCAAGTCCTGCATGAAGACAATAGCAGATAGGAGACGCTGTGCGGCTCCTCTATATCAAGTCCATGATAAGGTCTGGCTCTCCTCTAGATTCCTACCTCTCCGACTCACCCAAAACAAATTCAAACCCCGCTTTTATGGTCCCTTTCTCATTCTCAAGAAGATCAACCCAGTGTCCATGCGTCTTCGCCTACCTCGGACATGGAAGATCCACCCAGTATTCCATGTCTCGCAACTGAAACCTTACCGTCCTGATCTCTTTCATAGGCAGTTGCCCTGTCCCCCTCCTTTGTTGGTTGACAATGTGCCTGAATACGAAGTGCAGGAGGTCTGTGACTCTCGATTTTTCCATGGGCGCCTCCAATACCTTATTCATTGGAAGGGATACCCTTTGAGTGAGTGTTCCTGGGAGGATGCCTCTTCAGTCCATGCTCCTCTTTTAATCCGCCGCTTTTTTCGGCTCTTCCCTCACAAAACCGGGGCCTCGGGGAGGGGGCATACTGTTACACCGCGGCGCTCGCCGCGGCCGCGGGCTCAGGTTGCCGCGGCGCGGCACGTTAATTTTGCCGCGGCCGACGCCCGGGCCGCGGTAGACACCGAGGCAGACACCCAGGTCGCGGGGGTCGCCGCGGCTCCGGCGAGAGCCATGAAGGCTCCAGGGAGCCGGTCTGGGGGTCACGGCGCTCGCCGCTCCCCTTTTTTCAAGTTCTGCCTTAAAGGCAGACGCGGCAGAGCCTGAAACCCGAGGGGGTTTCAGGCATGGCCGCACACAGCGCATTATGCGCTTAACATTTATTTTTCTGGCATGTATTCACCTGCCCACCACCACTTACCGATGTTCCTAGGACAAACCGAACCCTTACACTGGGGGTTCTTTATACTTGCCTTTTTTCTCTTCCCAGCATGCTTACCACTTCCTCTCTACCCAGCATGCATTGTTTAACACACATACCTAATTCATTACTGTTTTCTTTTCCCCAATCCAAGATGGCGGTGTTCTACTTCCTGTTTCCTGTTTCCTGTCCAGGGGTATTTAAGGGGATTCCAACTGCCTGTTCATTGCGTTGCAACACTCCTTGGTGATAGTCACGCTCCTATTTGATATCCTTCTGCGAATCCTGTCTGTTCCTGATTTGCTTTGTTTTCCTGCCTTCCTGAACTGCGGTCCTAATACCCTGGTGTCCTCCTTTTCGTTTCAGGGAGTTCCTGTGGAGGTTTTTTACCCTACTGGGGTTTTTCCTCTGGGACTCCTTCTGGAGGGCACGGACTGTAGTGGTTCGCTCATACCAAACAGCACCGTGGCTACCGGAAGGGGTCGCCCCTACCTCGGCCAGAGCAGAACCCGTCGGAACAAGGACCGTTCCCCTACGCCTCTCCGCTGCGAGGGTAAGACCGTTGAGAACCGCGACAAATAGGTGAGCCCATGGTCCCCACCCAGTTGATGTAGGTATGGGTATGGGGTTGTCCCTAAGGGTGAGTGTGTGGCTAACAGGTATCCCTCGATATTTACAGGTGACTCTGGTTACCCCAACCTCTCATGGCTACTGACCCCAGTGAGTAATGCCAGGACAAGGGCAGAGGAACGTTACAACGAGGCACATGGGCGAACAAGGAGGATCATTGAGTGCACCTTTGGCCTCCTGAAGGTCATATTCCGGTGTCTCCTTCTGACAGGTGGATCCCTGTACTACTCACCCAAGAAGGTGTGCCAGATCATCGTTGCATGTTTCACAACCTGGCATTGAGACGCCAGATGCTTTTTCTGCAGGCGGATGAGCCTGGGGATGGTTGTGTGGCAGAGGTGGAGCCTGTGGACAGTGACGAAGAGGAGGCAGAGGAAGAGAATGTGGACAACAGAACTACAGAAATCCAACAGTACTTCCAGTGACACACAGGTAAGACACTGTAACTTCATCTTCCATTGCAGTTTTGTGTTGGACATTGTACATGGAAGCCTGATGTTCCCTATTTCTATGGTCACTTACTGTACCCTTTGGCATCTCTATTTTCAGATATCTGTGCCCCACTCTGGCTCCTGGTTTACTGCTGCCCACTACAGGTCATACCTATGTAAATGTAAGTGTATATTTGAATTGCAATGTTTACAGCTTGTTTAAGAAATACATATGTCAATCAATTGACAGACTCCATACTTGTATTTGTTCCAAGGGTGTTTATTTCTGTGATAATATGTGTAGAGGGTATTGCAATGGGCTGGGTTATCTTTGATGCACCCAGGTACATTTTCACGCTAACATCGTTGGTCTTGTGCTTAAAACGACATGAAGACTCTTTTGACTTTTTAATTGATAAGACTTGTGTATTGTGGATTTTTGTCGTTTTGGTCTTGTTTTGTTTAGATAAATATTTTCAATTTTTTCTAAACATGTGTTGTGTAATTTTGTAGTGTTTTCATTGAGTTACTGTGTGTGTTGGTACAAATACTTTACACCTAGCACTCTGAAGTTAAGCCTGCCACCTTGTGCCAAGCTACCAAGGGGGTGAGCGGGGTTAGCTGAGGGTGATTCTCTTTTACCCTGACTAGAGTGAGGGTCCTTGCTTGGACAGGGGGTAACCTGACTGCCAACCAAAGACCCCATTTCAAACAGTGTCCATTCTGAGAGTGGCGGTGTGTACTGCCAATGTTTTACCGCCATTGACTGTCCGCCGTTATGGTTCATGGGTCATAATGTGGTGGACGTTGTTTTGGTATCGGTGTTGGTACCGCCACTTTAGCACTGACCTTTGGGCTGGTGGATTTGTGTGTGTGGCAGTATCATGTCGGATTGGTGTTTGTGTGTGTCATAATATGACTAATGAATATCCACCACCGCAGCAGTATGTTGGCAGCTGTCAGCATGGCGGTTGGTGGGATTTACCGACAGTGTCATAATGAGGGCTGAAGTGACCTTGGTTTGATTTGGAGAGTTATTTCACCTAACAAAATAATCATAAAGACATAACAAAGAGTTTTCAGTGTTCTAGGAATGCAGCTCAACAGACTGGAAGGTACATGTAATGAAATCTCATTCATGGTGACATGATCATTTCAAAATAAAGAAATGAAATACTATCTATCTACGAATTTCTTTAGCAAGTGTAATTTGAGGGAGCGCTTAAATTAGCTGAAGAAGTCAAGTACTCTAGAATTCTATACTTATAGCCATGGCGTATTAAGAATATGGCCCTCATTACAACCCTGGCGGTCGGTGTTAATGCGGCAGTAATACCGCCAACAGGCCGGCGGTAAAAAAAATGGAACCACGGCGGAAACCGACAACTTTAACACGCCGACCGCCACGGCGGTAGCAACAAACACCACGGCGGTAACTGCCAACAGACAGGGGGAAGTCAATGTTCCGCCCACTCTATTACAACCCGCCCATCCACCAGCTTTTCCAGGGAGGTATCAACGTCATCAAAAACACGGCGGAAACAGTACTTGGAGGGGAAACCACTCACCTCTCAACACTCATCGAAGAACCAGGATGCATGGAGCCCGAGCTGCACGTACTGCCCATTCTGGTGTATTTTCTCATCTTCCAGGAGTACGAACGGCGGCGGCGACGACCACGGTGAGTACTGCACCTAGCACACAGGGGAGAGGGGGAGGAAAAAGAGAGTGACACACACATGCAACACCCCCACCCTCACCCACAACACCATACACACAAACATATGCATCATCATCACATTTACACCCCGTAACCCTCTGGAAGAACGCAAGGACAAAAGGAATGGAGTCAAATTAGTAATATGAAATAGTCATATATATTTAATGACTTGAAAAACAGTATTTACAAAAATATACAATATGTACATAAGGCGGTACATTGTCCAATTAAAATGTACGTGGGCCACTTGCCAAAACTCAGAGGCCAAGCCCACACTTGACTCCTGCCTCAATACAGAGAGACCACTGCAGGGGCATCAGGTCAAAAACACACAGGCACCTCGGGGGGAAGGGAAATGGGGGGCACCTCAGCCGGAAGATGGGACAACACCACTGCTCCTTGAGGGAGCGATGTCCTGGGGAGTGCAAGGTCATAGTCTCTCAAGTCTCTCAAGTGGGTGGGTTCCACTGCTTGGTCCTGGGGAGTGCAAAGCCACAGTCTCTCAAGTCTCTCAAGTTTCTCAAGTGGGTGGGTTGCCCACTGCTTGTTCCTGGGGAGTGCAAAGCCACAGTCTCTCTAGTGGATGCCTTCTTCCACTGGTTCTGGAGGGGGCCTTGTGCACAGTGTGCTTCATCTTGGCAAGGAGGGGCTGAGTGGATGCCTTTTTCCACTGGTTCTGGAGGGGGTTTTGTGCTCAGTGTGCTTCATCCTGGCAAGGAGGGGCTGAGTGGATGCCTTTTTCCACTGGTTCTGGAGGGGGCTTTGTGCCCAGTGTGCTTCATCCTGCCAAGGATAGGGTGAGTGGATGCCTTTTCCACTGGTTCTGGAGGGGGCTTTGTGCCCAGTGTGCTTCATCCTGGCAAGGATTCTGTGAGTTGATGCATTTCTCCACTGGTTCTGGAGGGGGCTTTGTGCCCAGTGATGCAACACTTGGGGTGTGGCATTTCACAGTCCCTCACCTGGGTGTCTGAGGCACGAGATTTGCATGGACCAGGATGCATGATAGTCCATGGAGGCAGGTTTAGAGTCCATACAGCGGCGGCTACGGCTGCAAACTGGTGGTAGTGCTGGTGCTGGTGGGGGTGCTGCCAGTGGTGGAGGGAGGCTGAAGGCCCTCTCCTGCAGCCTCGGACGGCTGCCCACTGGGGCTGCTGCTACTGATAGTGTTGCTACTCTCAGTGGTGCTGGTGGTGGTGCTGGCAGCAGTGCCTGCGGCGGTGATAGCGGCGGTGCAGGTGGCGGTGCTGGCTGCGGTGCCGGTGCTGCCAGTGGTGGGGGGAGGCTCCAGCCCTTCTCCTGCAGCCTCAGACGGCTGCCCACTGGGGCTGCTGCTGCTGACAGTAGTGGTGCTAGCGACGGTGCAGGTGGTGGTGGTGCAGGTGGCAGTGCTTGCGGCGGTGCTGGTGGCGGTGCTAGCAGTGGTGCTGGTGGCGATGCTGGCCGCATTGCATGTGCCGGTGCTGCCAGTGGTGAGGGGAGGCTCCAGCCCTTCTCCTGCAGCCTCGGAGTGCTGCCCACTGGGGCTGCTGCTGCTGACAGTAGTGTTGCTAGCGGTGGTGCAGGTGGAAGTGGAGGTGGCAGTGCTTGCGGCGGTGCTAGCGGCGGTGCTGGTGGCGGTGCTAAAGGCGGTGCTGGTGGCAGTGCTGGCTGCGGTGCAGGTGGCGGTGCTGGCGGTTGTGCTGGTAGGCACCAGGCATTCACCTGTAGCCTAGGACGGCTGAAGTGCCTTGCCTGGTGTTTTGTGCCCCTTCCTCACCTTGGCAGATGGTGGTGTCACCTTTGGTCTGGCAGCTAGAGTCTTTGAGGTGGCCTTGCTGGGTGGTTGTGGCTCCTTCCCCTTGCTGGATGCTGTCCCCTTCGTCACCTTGCCAGGTGGCGGAATGGTTTTGGCCTTGGCAGGGGTTGGTGGCACACTGGCAGGGCTGATGGGTGCCCCCTTTTAGCCTCTGACAGCTGCAGGAACCACAGCGGATGTGGACTTGGGGGTTGAGGTGCTGGGCTGGGTTTTGGCCACCCTGGCCCGAGGGGGAGGACGGTTGGGAGGGGTAGGGAAGAGGTCAATGTTTGCCAGGAAAAGCTTCTTAGGGACACTGGGGTGGTGTAGTGAAAATAATTATGTTTAACCACTGACTTTGTGTTTCACCACTGTGCATATTAGTTGTTCAATGTTCACCAGTAGCACATTACATTCTGTATTCAGTTTAGCTGCCTATTGACTTTAACGTGGCATTAGACATTCAGTTTAGCTGCCTATTGGCTTTATCGTGGCGTTAGACATTGCAGTTGAGACATTGCAGATGAGCTGTGTTTTTCCACATGGTAAACCAAGCTGTGTTTTTCGTAATTTGCTATCACTGAACCCTAGCATGATAAGGAAGCGCATATTTTTTGTTTTTCTTTAGTCAGCCTTGGGAGAGACAGCCTTAAAAGCCTGTCCAACTTTTGATGCTTGTTTCTTCCAACTCTGACCTACAGTAGCCAGCATTTTTCTATAAATCTCCTCTAAGGGGTAGGGCTTTCTGGAAAGTTCTCTCGTAATTATTCAAAGATATAAAAAAGATGACTCTGTTCAGTGGTGAGGAATTCCGAGACGTCAGTCAGGAGCGGGCGCCAGCTGCCTGACCTGTCCCGTGGGGGTGGAAAATCTCTTTCTCGCAGTTGAACAGGAGTCGTCTCTTTTGCTGGCATGAGAAAGATGAAGCATTTGGTGGGCCCTACTACGGTGAATTTTGACTTTTATTCTTTGCTTTGAAGTTATGCTATAATATAATCACATATATTTGCTGTGTACATTGCAATTGAGAATAACTTTGACTGTTGTGACTACTTTTAAACGTGTGCCTCCAACCCACTAATCTCCTCTCTCAGGAACCTTGTGGTGAAGTAATAATGAATGTCTTCTTTAAACTAAGAAGTGCATTCCAGAGATTGTTTTCAGCTCAGTCATTAGTGAAAGCAAAACAGGCGGGAAGAGGGAGAAGGTTTGGGAGTGGAGGAAGCTGGAGTGGTTGTTGGAGGTGTCTGTCTGCTGAGTTTGGGTGCAGGTGCATGGGCTGGATGCTGTTGTGAGGTGGATGGCTGTTGGGTGGGTGGGTGCTTGCGTTTGTGTACTTTTGGAGGGGGGTCACAGACACAGTGGGAGAGGACACAAGGTACGTGTGCATGGATGTGGGGGTGGTGAATGCCAGTGAGGAGTGTGTAGTGATGGGCGTGATGGTGATGGAGGTAGTGGATGAGGATATATTGCATGCAGGTGTGATTGGCGACGCTACTGGGAGGGAGGTGGACGAGGAGGAGGGGGGGGAAACAGTGGAGGCAATGGATGTTGGTGTGTCTGCATGGGGAAGGTGCTTGTGTGAGTGCCTGTGAGATGAAGTATGGTGCTTGTGTTTGCCTGAGCCACTTCTGTGTGTTAATTTGGGTGAATGCTGCTCTGAAGGTGTGCTTTGGATAGGCTGGGTAGAAGAAGTTGGAGGGGGGAGGCTGGACACAGGGACAATAGCTGCCAACATTGCGGAAGCCAAGCCTGAAATGCTCTCTGTTGGGCCGCCAGGCCAGAGTGAATGCCCTCCAAGTATGCATTTGTTTCTTGCAAATGCCTCTCAGCACCCTGGATGGGATTCAGAATGGTTGACTGCCCAACAGTGAGGGATCTGAGGAGGTCAATAGCCTCCTTCCTGAGGGCAGCAGGGCTGACTGGGGCAGGGCCTGAGGTGCCTGGGGCGAAAGAGATGCCCGTCCTCCTGGGTGAGCGGGCACGGGAAACACACTGAGGGGCTGCTGGGAGGGCATTGCTGGCACAGGGGTGGCGGCTGTTGTTGGGGTGGGCTCAGAAGTGTCCACCACCGCCAGGGAGCTTCCATCGGAGGAGGAGTGTCTGTAGTGTCCCCTCCTGTCCCGGTCGTGGTGCTCCCCTTGCCCTGCGTCCCACTGGTGCCCTCACCATCAGTGGATTTGGCCTCCAGGCCCATGTGGGATGCAGCTCCCTCTGTCGTCAGTGCCTCTGCTCCTCTGCCAGATGATGCTAATGCACACCAGGACAGGGTGATAAAACAAAAAGGAGGGGGAGACAGAGGATACACTTGGTCAATGCCAACAACAACACTACCGTTGACGTACACAACTCACAGGGAACAGCCCTATGCACTATTCCATGCACTACTAGTTAGAATGCTAGTCATCAGCCCATGGGGTGCCTAACACCATCAGCTGCACACTTGAAACAAACAGGGCCCTGACCAGTAGTAGATGCCCACTAACACTATTGGGGTTGGAGTGCTTCAGAGCCTGCCCAACAAGGGACCTACCCTGCCATGTTCACCCTGGCCTAGGGGCACCCACAGTCCACATCCCCACCCAGGTCAAGTCTTAACGCGTGCAAAATAATGAATCTGAATTTGTACTCACCCTCTTGTGGCTGCTGTGATGCCCTTAAGTGCCCATCCAACTCTGGATAGGCCACCGACAGGATGCGGAACATCAGGGGGGTCAGGGTACAACGGGCACCCCTTCCTCGTTGGGAGGCCAGCCCCAGCTGGGCCTGCGCCATGTTCCTTGCCCAGCGGCCCAGGTCCTCCTACCCTTTGCGGCAGTGGGTGTTCCACCTGTCAAAGACCCCCAGGGTACGCACCTCCTTGGCGATGGCACGCCAAATACCTTTTTCTGATGGACACTAATCTGCAGGGAAAAGACAGCAGAAAAGGGAATTAGTTAACCGTCCGGACCATCACACTCATGGCCCACCAGATCCCTCCCATCCCCTGATGCACATACATTGACCACCATACATGCAGCTCTCTGCCCAGGACGCCTCAGCCCCCCCACATGTAGCTTACACACACAGCACTCCAGACATTTATGGTCCACGCATCATGCACACAGTATACTCACCTGTTTGTCTGAAGGACGGTAGAGTAATGTGTACTGGGGTAGAGTCCCATCCACCAGTTTCTCCAACTCCTCCGCAGTGAAGGCACGGGCCCTTTCCCCAGGCACATGAGCCATTGTCGCTTCCAGACAAAGGTCACATCAGCACATGCAGTGTAGGTCCTCTCCTGTTGAAGGTCAGGTAGCAAGTGAGTGAATAGATAGAAAATGGCAGTCACATCCACCGCAGTGTGTACCGTCACCGCCGGCGTACATCGCCTGGAACCCACAGGGCCCAATGATACCCAATGCGAAGTTGCGCGGCAGTCATCATCTGCCGACCGCAATGGCGCACAACACCAGTGGAATTACCTCACTTCCACTTGTCCCTCCTCACAGGTCAGGCAGCCGCCATTTCAGGGGGGCACAGGCCATGGCACCTAACTGAGTCACAGCAGATATTGGCACAGCAACTGACTCTCAGATTCACATACTGGTTCTGTAAAGGAAAAGTTGCATCATTATTTCAATTGATGTTAAATATGGCCCTCTGCTCTTTGTTTTCCTACATAGGCTTCAACCACTGAGGATGAATATGAGATGGAGACATCCTCCAGTGTACGAACCCCTGGTGGACCTTGAGGCAATGGAGGACAGACACATTATCCTAACACACAGACTTGATCGGGCCACAGTCCAAGAACTTTGTGCCCAATTGAAGCCAGACCTGATGTCAGCTATCCTCCAGCCCACAGGTATCCCCCCTCTAGTGCGGGTACTGTCAGTGCTCCATTTCCTGGCAAGTGGTTCCTTCCAAACAACAGTGGCCATGGCATTAGGGATGTCTCAGCCAATGTTCTCCAACGTGTTGACCAGAGTGTTGTCAGCCCTGCTAAGACACATGTGCAGCTACATTGGATTCCCCCAGGTGGAGGATTTGGCCACAGTGAAAGGTGACTTTTATGCCCTGGGAAATATCCCCAACATTATTGATGCCATTGATGGTAAACATGTAGCATTTGTCCCCCCCCCCCCCCCCCCCCCCCGGAGAAATGAACAAGTGTTCTGGAAAAGAAAAAGCTATCACTCTATGAATGTGCAGATGGTGTGTTTGGTGGACCAGTACATCGGCCATGTGAATGCCAAGTATCCTGGCTCTGTGCATGACGTATTTATCTTGAGGAAAAGCAGCATCCCATATGTGAAGGGCCAACTCCAGAGGCACTGGGTGTGGCTAATAGGTGAGCCCAAGGTCCCCACCCAGTATAAATTGGTGTCTGGGTATGGGGTTGTCCCTAAGGGTTAGTGTGTGTCTAACAGTTGTCCCTCGATATTTTCAGGTGACTCTGGTTACCCCAACCTCTCATGGTTACTGACCCCAGTGAGGAATACCAGGACAAGGGCAGAGGAACGTTACAATGAGGCACATGGGCGAACAAGGAAGATAATTGAAAGAACCTTTGGCCTCCTGAAAGCCAGGTTCCGGTGCCTCCATCTGACAGGTGGATCCCTGTACTACTCACCCAAGAAGGTGTGCCAGATCATCGTTGCATGGTGCATGTTGCACAACCTGGCCTTGAGATGCCAGGTGCCTTTTCTGCAAGAGGATGAGCCTGGAGATGGTCTTGTGGCAGCGGTGGAGCTTCTGGACAGTGAGGAAGAGGAGGTAGAAGAAGAAGATGTGGACAACAGAAGCAATGTTATACAGCAGTACTTTCAGTGACACACAGGTAAGACAATGCAACTTCACTCAACTTTTAAGTTTTCTGTTGGACATTGTATATGGCAGCCTGATTTCCCTATGTTTGACAGACTCCGGATTTGTATTTGTTCCAAGGGTGTTTATTTAAGTGCTCATAAGTAGAGGGCGATGTGCAATGGGCTGGGCTGATGGGGGAGGAATGTCCAGTTAGAGTCCAGTCTCTTGGTATCACAGGTGCATTGTCAAATGGGGCATAGGAAGGGGAGTTATGGCAGTTCAAGGTAGACAGGGTGACTGAGTGGGACACAAGGGTGACAATCAGGAGAGTCTTATTTCCTGGCGGGGGTCTTGGCAATGTTCTCAGGCTTCTGCCTGGATCGCCATCTGCAGGGGGTGGGGTGCTGGTAGCCTGTTGTTCCTGTGGCAGGGCCTCCTGTCCACTAGCGCCAGCAGAGGTGGAGGGCTGTTCTCCGGTGTGGCTAGTGTCAGGGGCCCGTTGGTGTGCCACTGCCTCCCTCATGGTGTTGGCCATGTCAGCCAGCACTCCTGCAATGATGACCACGATGGTGTAGATGTGTTTGAGGTTCTCCCCGATCCCCAGGTACTGTCCCTCCTGCAGCCGCTGGGTCTCCTGCAACTTGGGCAGTATATGGCCCATCGTCTCCTGGGAATGGTGGTATGCTCCCAGGATGTTGGTGAGTGCCTCCTGGAGAGTGGGTTCCCTGGGCCTGTCCTCCCCCTGTCGCACAACAGTCCTCCCAGCTTCCCTGTTGTCCTGTGCCTCTGTCCCCTGAACCGTGAGCCCACTGACCCCAGGTCCCTGATCATCCTGGGTTTGTGGAGTTGCCTGGGGTCCCTGTAGTGGTGGACACTCTGCTGATTGATGTGTCCTGGGGACAGTGGCATGCACCCACTAGGTGGGTGCTGTGGTGGTGTTTCCTGACGGTGGAGGGTCTGTGGTGGGTTGGGACTGTGGCAGGGTAACCGACTGTCCAGAAGTCCCTGATGGGCCAGGTTCGTCATCGTGATCCAAGCGTGCAGAGCTGCTGTCATCACTGTGGGCCTCTTCTGTGGGGGGACTGGATGTTGTTGGCAACTTCTCTCTGGTGACGTTGAGTAGGGGTCCTGTGGAAATGCAAATGCAGTGTTATTGTATCTGCGTGTGCCATCTTGTGCATGGGTGTGTTTCCCTGTATGGTTGTGATTGCCCTGTCAGCTTTGCCTTGTGTGCGTGGTGATTTTGTGGGCTAGGTGATTCTCTCTAATGGGCATGCTGTGGTGATGGGTGTCCATGCAGGTCTGTGATGGGGATCCATGGATTGTTGTGGCATGCAGGGCTTGGTATTGGGATGGGTGGGTTGTGATAGTGGGGTATGTGTGAGGTGGTGGGGTGATGGGGGTGTAGGTAGGGGTGGGAGTTTGTGATGGCATACAGGTAGGGTGGGGGATAAAGTAGTGATAATTTGACTTACCAGAGTCCATTCCTCCTGCTACTCCTGCGAGGCCCTCAGAATGCATGATTGGCAAGACTTGATTCCGCCCATGTTGTTAGTTGTGGGGGAGGAGGTTTCGGTCCACCATCACTCCTCTGTACAGCTTCCTGGTGTCTTGCAACCACAGAACACACCTTCCCCCGTAGGTCGTTCAACCTCTTCCTGATGTCATCCCTTGTTCTGGGGTGCTGTCCCACGGCATTGACCCTGTCCACGATTCTCCCCCATAGCTTCATCTTCCTAGCAATGGACGTCTGCTGCACCTGTGATCCGAATAGCTGTGGCTCTACCCGGATGATTTCTTCCACCATGACCCTTAGCTCCTCCTCTGAAAACCTGGGGGGGTCTTTGGGGTGTCATGGATGTGGTGTGAGTGGTATGCGTGAGGGTGTGTGGGGTGATGTGTTGGGGTATGTGGTGTGAGGTGCGTGGATGGTGTATGAGTGATGGTGTTCCGTGGCTCAGATTGAGTGGGTGCTCCTGGCTTGTGCCTCTCTCTGTTGGCAATTCTTTTTTTTCATTGAAAGGGTTGTGGGTAATGTGGGTGTGTGTTTTATATTGGATTGGGTGTGTGGGTGTGGCGTGTGTATGTGTGTCAGGTGTGTGTAGTTTGAATTGTCCACTGTGATGTAGTTTTTTAAGTGAGTGTGTATTTTGAGCGCGGCAGTGTGTACCGCCAATGGTTTACCGCGGTTGAAAGACCACTGCGGTGATTCGTGGGTCCGAACACTGTGGGTGTATTCCTGTTGGTGTAACGGTGTGGGTTTTGGTACCGCCAGTTTAGCACTGACCTTTGGTGTGGTGGACTTGTGTGGGTGTCTGTATAGTGGCGGATTTCTCTGTGTGGGTCATACTACCTGTAGCAGAATACCGCCGGTGTTCACGGTATGTTGGCAGCCGTCAGCACGGCGGTAGGTGGCATTTACAGCCAGGGTTGTAATGAGGGCCTACATATCAGAATATCAAGGACAAAAATACTGGCTTGCAAAAATATTGATTTTCGCTAATATCATGAAAGTATAGGTAAATATGAATTTATCCTTCTTATTTACACAAACACACACACACACTCTTATGCCATGCCATGGTAGCGAAGAGAAATGTGGCTCAATAACATACGTTATATATGTATCTTGATGATATATAGCTTGAAGGTATGTAGATGTGGAGTTACGAATTGCAATTCTATAGTTCCCTATATGCACTTACCTTTTAATACTTTGGTCCTCAATATTTTGGCTATGATATTATGGTATTGAAATATTCCCTATTTGCTATACCATGGTCTGCTTCATTTCAAGGCTCATTCTAAGCAAAGGTGGTCAGTTATCAGGAACCCCTCAGGAAAGTTGACTGCTGGTGACTTCACTCTAGCTTGAACTTCAGATCTAGACAGAGAACTCCCAACAGTAATACCCTCTTTTCTGGAGAGGAGGGGTTGCTGGGCCCAGACAGAGCACTGCAGCATCACACGCTTGCCTATTTTGTCAGCTCGTCAAAATGTCCTCTACTGCAGCAAACGTTTCACACACTGCAGACACACCCTTGACACTTAGACAGTCGGGGATATATAAATACAGCTGATGGCAGATGTCACCCCTTGGTGGGATGTCTGCCAAGGCCTAAATAAGACTGTATGATATTTCACTTGTATGGAAGCTGAAGAACAGTTAGCTGATTCCTTAATAAGAGTAACAGGAAAGCTGTTTCGATAGTAAATCCTCCTTCACCACATTCCAAAATGTTCATCTTGGAAACCTCTCTGCTTTTTGCCACAGGTGTGTATTTTTCCCAGTGTTGTCCCATGATATCCTCCGATGCCCTTTAAATTCCAGCTTTCAAAGGGGTTCCTAGGTACTCTATTTCTTCTAATGTGTGTACACTGCCATGACGTTTTTCCAAGTGCTTTTATGAGGAGTAATATTTGGGGAGGTTTGAGGTCATTATTAATGAAAGAACAATCAGGAACAATTCAACTGAAGAGTGATCAGTCACATTCGTAGAGGAGTCAGGATGCCAAGTAGAGGTTGCAGGGCCTCCACCAGTACCTCTATCATGCACTTAAATGGAAGAATGCCTAACTCCATTTCGAGATCCCCACCAGCCTAGCAATGTGGAGTTAAGAATAATAAATCTATATTTCCCCATGTGTACTTACCTTTCAATATTGTGTCCCTTAAAAATGTTGTCCACAATATTAGTGTGCCACGATTTTCTTGTGCTCGATATCCTAGAGTACAATCCCCAAGACAACTTGGCAAGGTTTCAAACAGTTTGAAACAGTTTGGACAAATATCTGGATGCTACCTAATGGTATGTGGGCTAAGCAGAGAGATATTAAATTCTTTAATGGGGAATGATTGCAGTGCAATCAAAGCCCAAGTGATGGGGCCAAATCATTAGTGATTGAAGTGAGGGGGGTTGTGTGTTTTTGAGATTGGAACAGTGCTGCAGAAAGTCTTGACTAGGTTGCATTAAAATTTAGGAGGGATATGACCACAGGCATCTAATGACTGGGTCACTCTGGCAAGAACAGCAGGGAAATTAACTCTTCTACTAAACACAAGTGTTAGAATTAATTCTATTTTATGTTGATGGTGTGGAAACAAATGTTAAGAGGAACAGAAAAAATATTAAAACTATAAAAGTTCCACTTGGGTGATGGGACCATGGGAAGCCACTGCGTGGATGTCCAGCTGCAATGCATGAGCCAATGAGGTCATGCTTAGGTTATTTCGGCTTGTTTTCATGTGGTGCTTCCAGCATTAAGCAATCAATGAATTCTGGGTACACTCAGGGGCCTATTTTGAGTTTGGCAGATGGGACACTCCATCAAAACATGGTGGATAGCCCACCTGTCGTACTAAAAGTAGGCTACAATGCATTTGTGATATGGTGGACGAGATAGCCACTGCATTGTTGACAGAGAGTCCCATCTACCAAGCTCGGAATAATGTCTTTCCAGTAACAATGGCCTGCAATACAATATATATGACTGGGCAGAATCGCATTGATGGAGGGTAAAGAGATAATATCAAAGCTTGAAGCTCTGTCATAAGTTGCAAATTGCGTAGGTGGGTCTATTATTGTGTTTTAGATGTGCTTCAATTGCTGTTCCTCTTAAGGGGTCAATTTGACTAAGATCATAAACCAGGTCTTCTTGGTCTAAATTTACCTGGTCTCTTGAGTGCACTCCTCATCTTCTTTTGGTTTCCCCACGCATAGTCATATAGTTTCCACACTTCATGTTGTTATGGCTGTTTTCCTATTGCACGGCTGACATCCATCTCCATTTAGACGAAGAATCATGCCTGTATGGAGTTTCCCATCAGGTAGATACCAACCATCAACCACATACTAAATAGTAGAAACTATACAGGAGATGGTTGTACATGTTGTCCTAGGGTCAGTTTTACCAGAATAGGGACTCGAGAAGAATATGTTTCAGTGTGTAACTCTCAAAGAAAATACAAAAAAGTGCCCCCATTCCAGTTCATGATAAATTTGTAATCTATAACCTGGCTTGCTACTTTGGTGGTCCTTCTAGAGGCTTCATTTTCCCAAGAGGCCCAGCTGTTGGGTCTCTTATCCACAAACCAAACTTACAGTAGTTCATTACTCTTAAGGGAATCCATATTTTCATATTAATGAAATGATGCACCACACACAAACACACACACACTCACACACCATAATCTGCCAACACACTGATCAAGATGTAACCACTCAAGCAGAATTTAACTTAAGACTTTATTCTTAAAAAGAAAAAAAGAATGTAACTTTAATACAAATTAACTGTGAAAATCCCAGAATGTTAGATTGGTATTTTCTTCTAAGACCACATGATCTTGACTACAAGGCAGAATACTTGTATTTATGTACAATTAAACAGCAAAATTCAACATTCTGCTTTATGTCTTTATGTTTTCAATAACAGTTCGAAAAAACAGAACTGTTTTAATTCTAATTGTTAGAAAATGAACATGTGACACATCACTGGTAACAAGTGCAATATGTCTGTACATTGTCATTGGCTTCACACTTCATGATGTCAAAAAAACACCTTAATGGCACCATATTTCACTGTTACCCATGATGTACCCTGGTCTTTCTAAGTATATATGCTGTATGGTTTGTAAATGTCACCAGACCCCAGAAATCATAATATTGGAACATATAACATGTTACCCATCATGGATTGTTTCATTGCATGTTTATGTGTGAGTGGCTGCCTTGAAAAAGCTGTTTTCTTCAAAATGTGTTTGTGTGTTTGTGTGTGTGTGTAGGATCATATTTGAACTGTTACAGTTGTGAGCAAGACTATTTGATTTAACTGAATGGTGCAGGGAATGGTGCTGCCTATCTAACAGATTAATTTGTGCCAGTTAAAAATGGTATAGCACCTTGTTACGTCCAAATGGATAAGCAACTGATTCTTCCACATATATCTTTTTGCAATGGACTATCTCCCGAGCCTTAAGCTGTCACATCTTAATACAAAGCAACCTCCATTTTAGTATGAATATGAAGACCCCTTAAGTATGTCAGTATTAATGCAGCAGTACAGCTGGTTGAAGGTGTTTGAGATAATGAGTATAATCAATATTTCTACAATCACACCCACAAGTGTGATGTCTCTGCACAAGGACTCCAGAGAGTGTTGTTCAAGTACAAATGCCAATGAGAACTAGACTTGACTGCTGCCTTCTGTAAGGCATACACAGAGAGGCAGATTTATCAATCTTTCACACAGTGCAATGCAGATAGCCACCTTACTGCAAAGTGCTTTGTCAAAGGGAAAGGGCAGGAATGTGCTGTATTTACCCTTACACAGTACAATTCCAGTCCTTTCCTAGCACTGGTGCACTACTGGCTGCCTAACTGCAACACAGGCAGCCTTTCGTCATGGTGCAATGCTGCCTGGGTGCAACTTCCTGCACCAAAGCAAGCCTGAGAGGTGCTTTCCTCTTTCTATGTTTGCTGCAGAATGTATCAAACACAGAAAGAGGAAGAACGAAGATTAATAGAGATATTTCTACTTGTTCCCCCACACCTGAGGAGGCATAACTTTTTGACACATTCCCAGGTCTACCACTAATCATAAATCTGGGAATGCGCTAAATACATGGGTGGATGTGTGGGAATACCCACACTCCACCCATAGCAAACATCCCTTCCACAGAGAACGCAAGGCAGCGATTTGCTCTGTCTTGCATTACTCTTGATTTATCAACCGATGCAAGGCCACACAAGGTGGCCTTGCATTTCTAGATAAATCTCACTTAGGTTTACGATGCCCTTTTGTCCCCTTGCGTGGTGCAAGGGCAACACCAAGCTTTATAAATATGGGCCAAAGTGTATAGTAAGAGATTACTTGAAAAGAAGCTCATAACAGGCATTCAGTCATTCCTTGAGTCCGTATTCTCCTTCACATACTCAAGTGAACATAACCAGAGATAAATCCCTCGAAATGACTTGTTGCAAACCGAGGATCTCTGTACTACAAGGTTATGAGATTGCTGTGGATAAATTAATTAGTGTATCAGTTTTAGGGTGTTTCTCCCAGTGTCTAAAAACACCAAAAGGATCCTAATTTTGTGACCAGGTGCAATGGAACTAGACATCTTGTCATATCACCCAAACAGCATTCAAATTTGAAAGGTATGAAATATTTAAATGTTTTGTTCAAGACATTGTATGGCTTGACAAGAGATTACTCTGTTAGTATTTAGTTTAGTTATATAAATGTGAAGATATTGCTCTTCATAGCAACAATAATACCAACGTGTAGCAGTAGTAGTAATATAAATTATAATGAAAATACTGATTGTTATTATTATTATTATTATTTATACACTTTTAAACTTCGTACATGCAAGATGGGGACATATCCTTGCCTGGAGCCATCTTATTGATTCAGCATAACAACATGAAATGCATTTCTTAATAGACTGCCTTAATATGTGATAATGATTTTAGCAAAATAAGGAGAACACAGTGCTGAGTCCAGTCATCGAGGGAATCGGGCTGTGACTGACAGCATCTGGTGAGTGTGGATGTTTCTGAGAGATATTTAGAAATTAATGAAAATCCTTTTAAGAACAACAAAGTACAGTGCTTCGAACATCATATCAGCTCAGATGGCTGGTAGTAGTTGTAAGAGCAAGAGGATGAAGAAGACTAAAGTATATAGAATGGCACACAAATATTCACGAATTTTCTAATATAAATTTGAGTGACCCCCAAATAGTCTTAGACTTTAGGAAATTGGCACGAATGAGAATGGTTACAGAAGCCTGCCACTTGGAGCCCAATTACGAGTCTGGTGGTCCTCACCAGACTCGCGGTGACAGGCGGACTGCGGCACTCCAGGTGGTCTGATCATCACATTACGACCTTGGCGGTCAGACCTCCAGAGTTCGGCCATCCCCACCAGTAACATGGTTCCCGATGGGTTGATGGCAGTCTGAGTTGTACTCAGCCACAGCGGTGTTGAACTCAGCGCCGCCTGGCTGATTACAACTCAGCTTTCCACAAGTGTTCCCATGGAGGGGACCCCGTCATGGAAAGGCTGATGGAAACCAGTGCCAGGGGCCACGGGGGGCGTCTGCCCATCCCCATCGAAATGCCTACTGTTTGGAAAGCTGGTGTGCTATGATATTGACCTTGGCTCCCTTAAAGGAGCCAAGACCAATATCGTAGCACTATTCCCGTCTGTCAGCCTGGCGGAAACACGTAATACAATGGTCCCTTCGGTCAGCTCAACTGACACATTGTAATACGCTTAGGGGGGACACCACCAGTATGACAGTGGCGTCCTCACAATGGCTTTGGCGGTCCACTTTTAGGACCACCAAAGTCATAATCAGGCCCTAAATTGTAGTGGAATTTGGGAGTTCCCCAGAATAATCCACATTAGAATCATATTGAAGCTAGGGGCATGCAAAATTTGCTTTTGCATAATTATGTGAAAATACATCAAAATTCAGTAAATTTATGAAAAATGCAAATCTGTCATTTCGTGCTACATTTAACGGCAAAATGTATCCTCGTTTAAATTATTGGTCAGAGGACACATTTAAACAAAAGCACCTCGAACAACAGCTGCTTGTGTTCTGTTCACATGTGTTCACAGTATATGTTTACTGCAAATTGTGCATACTTTGTAAATTTCTATTGTGAATGGCACATAATTACGGGAAGTGGTATAATGGTGAAATTTCTGAGCTTTCAAGTGATAAGCATAATGTGAACTTCCAGAAATTAAGCAATATACGCCAACATAATTTAAATTTTCCCCAGGCATATTCGAAGCTCTGTTGGTGAGGGAAGTGTCCAGAGGGCAGCATGGTCCTCCTCCCACTATATATATGGTGTTTGAAATTAGGTCTCTAGTTGGCAGAAGTTTGCACCCTGTCCAAGAAGGGATCACAATCCTAGCCAGGGTAAGTCAGATACCCAAACTAAATTAACCTGTGCTTATCCTCTTGTAGCTTGGCACAGAGCAGGCAGACGTAACTTAGAAGGCCACTTAATTACAGTAACACAGCGAAGGACACCACAAAAAGACACAACATCAGATTAGAAAAATAGATAAGGTTTATTTGATTAAATCAAGACCAAACGACAAAAATCCAATTAGCATATCATGCAATAGTCACTTGTTAAAAAAGAGAGTGTGTTCAGATACAAGAGCATTCAGTCAGGTATCAATTCTGGTGTGTCTAGAAGCATGTGCTCTTTTATTTGGGTAATCATGGTATTATGAATGAGGAATTAGTGCGAGGTACATCGGGTAGAGCATTGGGATCGCTCAGGTCCAAAGTAAGTGAACAGAAGTCTGTCTTTACCTTGATCCGGTTATCCAGGCGAGTCGTGCTAGCACTTAAGGGAGTGTCTCAAGTAGAAACCAAACAATGCCCCACTCCTTTGAAATGTGGAAGAGAAATTGCAGGCACTCCCTTTAAGGTTTAAGGGACTCAAAGTATTGTTTTCTTAATCCTACCACAGCCATCTCTGTCTCTGGGAATGGGAAGACTGCGGGCGGCCTCATGGGACCAGATTGGCAGGTGAATCTTCCCGGCTAGCCATCTCATCGTGGTAGATGAGGGGGAGCTTCACTGATAAGGCACCCCATTATAGAGTTGCTGATCTGGGCGTCGGCAGCCTCACTCTTGGGGCCCACCTCTAACAGTGCAGGCAGGGCTGGGGATGCAGCGTTGATTGGCCTGTTCTGGAACCTCAGAGGGAGTCCTGTGTGTGCAGGCTGAGGCTGCCAGGCAACCGAGTGAGGCCCCCATGCTGCATGAGACTCTCAGTAGGGGTTGCAACACAGCACTTGGGCCCTCATTACAACCCTGGCTGTAAATCCCACTTTCTGCCGTGCTGAAGACCGCCAACATACCGTTGCGGCGGCTGAATTTCACTACAGGTATTATGACCCACATCTCGGAATCTGCCACAATACAGACACTCACACAAGTCTGCCACACCTAAGGTCAGTGATAAACTGGCGATACCAAAACCTACACCGTCAAACCAACAAGAATACGCCCACACTATCACGACCCACGAATCAACACAGCGGTCTTTCAACTGCAGTAATCCATTGGCGGTACACACCGCTGCGCTCAAAATATAAACACATTTACAAAACAAACCTACATTGGACAATTCAAAATACACACACCTGATACACATACACACTCCACACCCACACACCCACAAAACTATAAAACACCCACCCACATTACCCAGAAACCCTTACAATGATTTTTTTGGAAGAAGCACAGAGAGATTAGCAAACACAACACCAGCATCCACAGACCCACAAAATCATCACCCATACAACATCCACGCACCTCAAACAACACACACCAACACATCCCTCCACACATCACAACAGACAGCATCTCACACATCACCCACACCACATCATGGCACCTCAAAGACACCCCAGGTTTTCTGAGGAGGAGCTTAGGGTCATGGTGGAGGAAATCATCCGGGTAGAGCCACAGCTTTTCGGATCACAGGTGCAGCACACCTCCATTGCTAGGAAGATGGAGCTATGGCGGAAAATCGTCAACAGGGTCAACACAGTGGGACAGCATCCAAGAATACAGGATGACATCAGGAAGAGGTGGAACGACCTACGGGGGAAGGTGCGTTCAGTGATATCCAGACACCAGATTGCTGTACAGAGGGCTGGCGGTGGACCCCCAAATCCTCCCCCACAACTAACAACATGGGAGGAGCAAGTCTTGGCAATACTGCATCCTAAGGGCCTTGCAGGAGTAGCAGGAGGACTGGACTCTGGTAAGTCATATCTTTATTACCATATCCCCCCACCCCACCTGCATGCCATCACATACCCCCACCCTTACCCTCACTCCCATCACTCCATCATCTCACATATGTCCCACTATCACAACCCACACATCTCAGTACCAAGGCCCTGCATGCAACACCTATGCATGGACCACCGTCACCAAAGCATGTTCAGTACAGATACCCACACAGACCCCAAACCAACTATCACAAAAGGGCAAACACAATTATGCAAGCACAGGAGTAGAGGGTACCTCACCCAATGCACAAGATGGCACACTCAGATAATAAAACTATGCATTTACACCCCAACAGGACCCATACCCAACATCACCGGACAGGAGGTGCCAGACATATCCAGCCCCCCAAAGAAGAGGCCCACAGTGATGACAGCAGCTCTGCAGGCCTGGATCAAGATGACCAGCCCGGCCCATCAGGGACCTCTGGACAGTTGGTTCCCCTGCCACTGTCACCAGCCAGCACAGACCCTCCCCCGAAGGAAACACCAGCACAGCACCCACCCAGCAGGCCCATACCTCTGTCCCCAGGACACGTCAATCAGCAGTGTGTCCACCACTACAGGGAACCCAGGCAAACCCACCAACCCAAGAAAATCAGGGACCTGGGGTCAGTGGCAGTGGGCACACGGTTCAGGGGACAGAGGCACAGGATAACAAGGAAGCTAGGAGGACTGCTGTGCGACAGGGGGAGGACAGCCCCAGGGAACACACTCTCCACCAGGCACTCTCCAACATCATGGGAGCATACCACCACTCCCAGGAGACCATGGGCACGGTACTGGCCAAGTTTCAGGAGACCCAGCGGCTGCAGGAGGAACAGTACCTGGGGATCAGGGAGGACTTGAAGTCCATTGACACCACCCTGGTCACCATTGCAGGGGTGCCGGCAGACCTTGTCAACACCATGAGGGACACAGTGGGACACAAACGGGCCCCTGACACTAGCCTTGCCGAAGAACAGCCCTCTACCTCCGCAGGCACTAGTGGACAGGAGGCACCGCCACAGGACCAACAGGCCACCAGCACCCCACCCCCTGCAGAAGGAGACCCACCCCGCAAACGGTCCCTGAGATCCAGGAACAAGTCAGGGAACATTGCCAAGACCCCCACCAGGAAATAAGACCCTCCTGAATGTCACCCTTCTGTCCCACTTTGTCACCCTGTCCACCTTAACCTGCCACTGCTCCCCTTCATATGCCCCATTGGACAATATACCTGTGAGACCAAGAGAATGGATTCTGCCATGGACATTCCTCCACCATCACCCCAACCCATTTCACAACCCCTCCACTTATTAGCACAGAAATAAACACCCTTGAATCACCAAACAATCTGGAGTCAGTCTGTGCTTTCACAAATGTGTAATTGCAACATCTCTGAAATATAGCAATGTCAATGTACTTGTTCACATACCAGTGTTACACAACTGTAGGCCGGGAGTAAACATAGCAGAGGGCACAAATTGGGACCCAGATCTGTGAAATGGAAAGCCAAAGTGACAAGTCAGGGTCCATACACAGAGTTCCTACAATAGTATGAGATGTGGGAAGCAGTTCCACCCTCTTACCTGTGTCTCACTGGAAGTATTGCATGATGATGTTGTTTCGGTTGTCTACATCTTCTTCCTCTGACTCCTCTTCTTCACTGTCTACAGGCTCCACAGCTGCCACAAGACCAGCATCAGGCCCATCACCCTGCAGAAAAGGCACCTGGCGTCGCAAACCCAGGTTGTGCAACATAAAGCAGGCCACGATGATCTGGCACACCTTCTTCGGTGAGTAGTATAGGGAGCCACCTGTCAGATGGAGGCACCGGAATCTGGCCTTCAGGAGGCCGAAGGTGCGCTCTATTATCCTCCTAGTTCGCCCCGTGTCTCATTGTAGCATTCGTCTGCCCTTGTACTGGGATTCCTCACCGGGGTCAGTAGCCATTTCAGGTTGGGGTAACCAGAGTCACCTGCAAATATCGAAGGACAACAGTTAGACATCTTCCAAACATTAGGAAATCTCCAATAACCAGACAGCAAATGAAACTGTGTGGGGACTTTAGGCTCACCTATTAGCCACACACGGTGCCTCTGGAGTTGCCCCATCACATAAGGGATGCTGCTATTCCTCAAAATGTAAGCGTCATGCACAGAGCCAGGATACTTCGCATTCACATGGGAGATGTACTGGTCTTCCAAACACACCATCTGCACATTCATAGAATCGTGGCTTTTGCGGTTTCTGTACACCTGTTCATTCCTGTGGGGGGGGGGGACAAATGGCACATGTGTACCATCAATGGCACCAATGATGTTGGGGATATGTCCCAGGGCATATAAGTCACCTTTCACTGTGGGCAAATCCTCCACCTGAGGGAAAACGATGTAGCTGCGCATGTGTTTCAGCTGGGCAGCTAATACTCTGGACAACACGTTAGAGAACATTGGCTGGGACATCCCTGATGCCATGGCTACTGTTGTTTGAAAAGACCCACAGGCCAGGAAATGGAGCACTGACAGGACCTACACTAGAGGGGGGATTCCTGTGGGATGGCGGAGAGCTGACATCAGGTCAGACTCCAACTGGACACACAGTTCCTGGATTGTTGCACGCTCAAGTTTGTAAGTGATAATTATGTGTCTGTTTTCCATTGTCGACAGGTCCACCAGGGGTCTGTACACCGGAGGATGCCACCATCTCATCACCTGCCCCAGCGGACGTGCCCTATGGAGGAGAACGGTGAGCAGAGGGTCATACAACACATAGGTTTCACAAGGCTGTTTAGCACTAACGTTAAAATTTCTCTATGTGCCTTTGTCTGTCCGTATTCCTGGCCTAAATAGGTGTGACGCATTTATTTGGCCTGCCATGTGGCCCCCTGAAATGGCAGCTGCCTGACTTGTAAGGTGGGACAAGGGGAAATGATGTATCTGCGCTAGCGTTGTACACCGTTGCAGTAGGCGGTCGAAGACCGCAGCGCAATCCAGCATTGGTTATCATCGGGCCCTATGGGTTCCAGGAGCCAATGACGAGGTACGCCGGTGGTGACAGTACGCACCGCCATTTTCTATCAGTTCCCTCACTTGATACCTGACCTTCAACAGGAGAGGACCTACACTGCAAGTGCTGTTATGACCTGTGTCTGGAAGCGACAATGGCTACAATGTCTGGGGAAAGGGCCCCTGCCTTCACTGCGGAGGAGTTGGAGAAACTGGTGGATGGGGGCTTCCCCCAGTACACGCAACTGTACGGTCCTCCAGACAAACAGGTGAGTAAACTGTGTGCCTGGTGGATGGCACATGATTGCATGGAGTGTCGTGGATAGAAGAGACGGGGGGACAGGCCAGCATGTGAGAATGGTGTGTGTATGTATGTCTGAGCCAGGGTGGGAGGTTTGTGGACAATGTGTGAGAAGAACTGTACGGGAGAGTAACATCCATTATAACTTCACTTTTCCTCTAAGTCAGTGCCCACCAGAAGAAAGGGATTTGGAGTGCCATCGCCAAAAAGAAGTGCGGACCCTGGGGGTCTACCATAGACGGAGCACCCGCTGCCGAAACAGATGGGAGGACCTGCACCGCTGGAGCAAGAAGACAGTGGAGGGCAAGCTGGGGAAGGCCTCCCAATGCGGAAGGGGTGCCCGTCGCACCATGACCCCCCTGATGTACCGGATCCTGGCGGTGGCATATCCGGAGTTGGATGGGCGCTTAAGGGCATCACAGCAGCCACAAGGGGGTGAGTACACTCTCATTCAGCTGACTCTGCACGATATACGAGCTGCCTGGGTGGGGGAAGTGGGCTGTGGGTTCCCCTAGGCCAGGGCAGACGCGCTAAGGTAGATCCATTGATTTGCAGCCTCATTCCCTGTCCAACCCCAAAGGTGGTATTTGCCCTCTACACCTAGTCAGGCTCCTATGGCTTCCAGCTGTGCATCAAATGGGTCCAGGCAGAGTCCCCCATGGGCATGTGCTTTTCCCCTGCCCTGGCAGTGCATGGCTTAGTTCATAGGGCTGCTCCCTGTGTGTTGTGTCCGGCAACGGTAATGGTGTTGCATGCATTGACCATGTGTCTCCTCTGTCTCCCATCCCTTTTGTTTTGGCACCCTGTACTTGCGTGCAATAGCATCATCTGGCGAAGGAGCAGTGGCACCGGAGCAGGAGGGAGCTGCATCCCACATGGCCCTGGAGGGTGCAGTAACGGAGTCAGAATGCACCAGTGGTACGGAGGGCGAGGGGAGCTCCACGACGGGGACAGGAGCAGACACCAGCGACAGCGACTCCTCCTCTGACGGGAGCTCCCTTGCGGTGGCAGGCCCCTTTGTGCCCACCGCATCAACAGGCACAGCCGCCACCCCCCTACCAGCTCCGCCCTCCCAGCAGCCCCTCATCAAGTTTCCTGTGCCCTCTCACCCAGGAGGGTGGGCATCTCCTTCGCCCCAGGCACCTCAGCCCCTGCCCCAGTCAGCCCTGCTGCCCTCAGTGCGGAGGCTATTGACATCCTGAGATCCCTCACTGTTGGGCAAGCTACCATTTTGAATGCCATCCAGGGTGTTGAGAGGCATTTGCAGCAAACAAATGCATACCTGGAGGGCATTCATTCTGGCCAGGCGGCCCAACAGAGAGCATTTCAGGTTCTGGCATCAGCACTGATGGCAGCCATTGTCGCTGTGTCCAGCCTCCCCCCTCCAACTTCCTCCACCCAGCCCCAATCCCCTGTACCTCAGCCTATCCCAAGCACACCATCTGGCCAGCATGCACACTCATCAACACACAAGAGTGGACATGGCAAACATAAGCACCACACATCCCACCGGCACTCACACAAGCACATCCCCATGCAGACACACCAACATCCACTGCCTCCACTGTATCCCCCTCCTCCACGTCCTCCTCCTCCCTCCCTGTCTCGTCTCCACTGACACCTGCATGCACTACATCTTCATCCACTACCTCCATTACCAGCATGCCCATCACCACACACCGCTCACGGGCACTCACCACCCCACTACCATTTACACATCCCCTGTGTCCTCTCCCAGTGTGTCTGTGAGCCCTCCTCCCAAACTACACAAACGCAGGCACACACCCACCCAACAGCTATCCACCTCACAACAGCCTCCGGCCCATGAATCTTCATCCAAATTCAGCAAACGTACACCTCCTACAACAACTACCTCTTCCTCCTCTCCCAAACCCCCTCCATCTTCCCGTCCCAGTGTGTCTAAGAAACTTTTCCTGGCTAACATTGACCTCTTCCCTACACCTCACCCCCTGTCCTTCACCTAGGGCCAGGCTGTCCAGGTCCCAGCCCAGCACCTCAGACACCAAATCCTCCAGCACAGTGGTCTCAGCAAGTCCGGTCACATCGCAGGCACCACCCATCAGGGCTGCCAGTGTGCCACCTAGCGAGGCCAAGGAGCAGGCCATTCTGCCACCTGCCAAGGTGAAGAAGGTGCCCACATGCCGGAGGGAGAAGCTGCACCTACCAGCAAGCAAGGGCTCCTCCAAGCCAAAAGGGGACAGTGGCAAGGCACCAGCAGCAACATCAAAGGTGGGGAAGGGACACAAGCCAAAAAGCAGGTCAGAACAGGGCACGGAGGCTCCGGCTGAGGGACCAGAGTCACCCCTTCTGTCAACCACAACACCAACCAGTATGGCGGTGGACACCGTCACCTGCACCGCCACCTGCACCACCACCTGCGCCGCCACCAGCACCATCACCAGCACCGTCACCAGCACCACCACCTGCATGTCTGCTGCCTCACCAACAGTCCCCAGCATCATCCCCAGTGGGAAGCCATCTGAGGCTGCAGGAAATGTCCTGCTGTGTCCCTCAACAGGTTCAGACACATGCACCACCTCCAGCACCTCTGCCACAGACACCGCCGCAACTAGCGCCACCAACACCGCGACGTGCTTAGCCAGTGCCACCACAGCTGACATGGCAATCATCCACAGTGGGCAGCCGTCCGAGGCTGCAGGAGACGTCCTGGACCCTGCCCAGAGTACATGAGGCATGACTCCCAGCACTGTTTGTACCGGCAGGTGCCAGACGAAGTCGCAGCAGGGTGGAGTGTGTCTCTGCCTCCATGGAGTATCATGCTACCTGTTCCCAGGCAATCTCGTGGCACATACACCCAGGTGAGGGAATGGGACCTGCCACACCCCATGTGAAGCACTCTGGGCACAAAGCCCCCTCCAGAACTAGTGGAGATTCACATCCACTACCTCAGTCCTTGGCAGGATGAAGCACTATGGGCACAAAGCCCCCTCCAGAACCACTGGAGAAAGACATCCACTTCCTCAGTCTTGTCAGGATGAAGCAGTCTGGGCACAAAGCCCCTCCAGAACCAGTGGAGAAAGTCAAATCAAATCAAATCAAATCATTAACATTTATAAAGCGCGCTACTCACCCGTGCGGGTCTCAAGGCGCTAGGGGGGAAAGGGGGGGTTATCGCTGCTCGAACAGCCAAGTCTTTAGGAGTCTCCGGAAAGCGGAGTGGTCCTGGGTGGTCCTGAGGCTGGTGGGGAGGGAGTTCCAGGTCTTGGCCGCCAGGAAGGAGAAAGATCTCCCACCCGCCGTGGAGCGGCGGGTGCGAGGGACGGCAGCAAGTGCGAGGCCAGCGGAGCAGAGGGGGCGGGTGGGGACGTAGAAGCTGAGGCGTCTGTTGAGGTATTCCGGTCCCTTGTTGTGGAGGGCTTTGTGTGCGTGGGTGAGAAGACGGAAGGTGATCCTTTTGCTGACTGGGAGCCAATGCCGGTGTCTCCGGTGTGCGGAGATGTGGCTGTTGCGGGGTACGTCGAGGATGAGGCGGGCCGAGGCGTTTTGGATGCGTTGCAGGCGGTTCTGGAGTTTGGCTGTGGTCCCGGCGTAGAGGGTGTTGCCGTAGTCCAGGCGGCTCGTGACGAGGGCGTGGGTCACGGTTTTTCTGGTGTCGGCGGGGATCCAGCGGAAGATCTTACGGAGCATGCGGAGAGTGAGGAAGCAGGCGGAGGACACGGCGTTGACTTGCTTGGTCATGGTGAGAAGAGGGTCCAAGATGAAGCCGAGGTTGCGGGCGTGGTCTGCGGGGGTCGGTGCGGTGCCGAGGGCCGTGGGCCACCAGGAGTCGTCCCAGGCGGACGGGGTGTTGCCGAGGATGAGGACTTCCGTTTTTTCAGAGTTCAGCTTTAGGCGGCTGAGCCTCATCCAATCTGCGACGTCCTTCATACCCTCTTGTAGGTTGGTCTTGGCGCTGGCGGGGTCCTTGGTGAGGGAGAGTACAAGTTGGGTGTCGTCGGCGTAGGAGGTGATGATGATGTCGTGCTTGCGTACGATGTCGGCGAGGGGGCTCATGTAGACATTGAAGAGTGTCGGGCTGAGCGATGAGCCTTGAGGTACGCCGCAGATGATCTTGGTGGGTTCTGAGCGAAACGGAGGGAGGTAAACTCTTTGGGAGCGGTTACCGAGGAAGGAGGCGATCCAGTCCAGGGCCTGGCCTTGGATCCCGGTGGAGCGTAGGCGGGTGATTAGGGTGCGGTGACAGACGGTGTCAAAGGCAGCCGAGAGGTCGAGGAGAATGAGGGCGACTGTTTCACCGTTGTCCATCAGGGTTCTGATGTCGTCTGTGACTGAGATGAGGGCGGTTTCCGCGCTGTGGTTGGTTCGGAATCCGGTTTGTGAAGGGTCGAGCAGGTTGTTGTCTTCCAGGAAGGTGGTCAGCTGTTTGTTGACGGTCTTTTCTATTACCTTGGCTGGGAAAGGTAGAAGAGAGATGGGGCGGAAGTTTTTCAGGTCGCTTGGGTCAGCCGTAGGTTTCTTTAGTAGGGCGTTGACTTCAGCGTGCTTCCAGCATTCGGGGAAGGTAGCAGAAGAAAAAGAAGAGTTGATGACGGTCTGGAGGTGCGGGGCGATGATGTCGTCGGCTTTGTTAAAGATGAAGTGCAGGCAGGGGTCCGAAGGGGCGCCGGAGTGGATAGAGTTCATGATGGATTTGGTTTCTTCCGTGTTGATGTGGGTCCAGTTGTTGAGGGTGATGTCCGGGGAAGCGGGTTCAGTGGTGTATGGTTGGGTCTGGTGTCCGAAGCTGTCGTGGAGGTCGCTGATCTTGCGATGGAAGAAAGTGGTGAGGGGTTCGCACAAATCCTGTGAGGGCGTGACGGCGTTGGCGCTGGCGCTGGGGTTGGAGAACTCTTTGACGATGCTGAAGAGTTCTCTGCTGTTGTGGCTGTTTTTGTCTAGTATGTCGGTGAAAAAGTTCCTTTTGGCAGTGCGGATCAGGTGGTGGTGTTCGCGTGTAGCGTTCTTGAGGGCGGTCATGTTGTCAGCGGTGTGGTCCTTGCGCCAGGCCTTCTCAAGGGCACGACAAGTTTTCTTTGATTCTTTGAGGGTGTCAGAGAACCAGAGAGGTTTTTTGGTGTTGGTCTGTCGATGCGTGCGTTTGAGGGGAGCAAGGTTGTCAGCGCAGTTGGAGATCCAGTTTGTGAGGTTGAGAGCTGCGTCGTTGGGGTCGGTGGTGAGGGTGGGTTGGTTGGCGGCGAGAGCGGAGAAGAGTTGCTCTTCAGGGATCTTGTTCCACTGTCGATGAGGGATGGGTTGAGTGCGGAGGTGGGAGGTCTCGCGTCGGAATGTGAAGTGGACGCAGCTGTGGTCGGTCCAGTGTAGGGCAGAGGTGTGGCTGAAGAAGACGTGTTTGCTGGCGGAGAAGATAGGGTCGAGCCTGTGTCCGGCGATGTGGGTGGCGGTGTTCACCAGTTGTTTGAGGCCGAGGTTGGCGAGGTTGTCGAGGAGGGTGGTGGTGTTGGGGTCGTTGTTTTGTTCCAGATGGAAGTTGAGGTCGCCTAGGAGGATGTAGTCCGGTGAGGCGAGGGCGTGCGGGGAGATGAAGTCGGAGATGGCGTCGCTGAAAGAGGCGCGAGGTCCGGGAGGACGGTAGACGAGGGATCCTCTGAGGGTGGTCCTTGGGTCGGTGCGAATCTGAAAATGCAGGTGTTCAGCGGCGAGGGGGGGGTCTTCGGTGGAGGTGGTGACGCTGATGGAGTCTTTGAAGATGATGGCGACACCTCCTCCTACTTGGTTGGTGCGGTCTTTTCTGGAGATCTTGTAGCCTTCGGGGATGGCGGTAGCGATGTCTGGAGCAGAGGAGGCGTTCATCCATGTCTCCGTGATGAAGGCGACGTCCGGGGCTGTGGAGTCCAGGAGGTCCCAAAGTTCAACGGCGTGCTTGTGGACGGAATGAGCGTTGATCAGGATGCACTTGAGGTGGTTGATGGCGCGTGGGCTTGTGGTCGTGGTAGTTGCGTGGTGGAAGATGCGTTTGCAGGAGTTGCAGGCGAAGGGTCCATGGGTGCGTTTGGGGTGAGAAAGGCATCCACTTGAGAGACTGTGGCTTTGCACTTCCCAGGATAAAGCAGTGGGCAAACCACCCACTGGAGAGACTTGAAAGACTGTGGCTTTGCACTCCCCAGGACCAAGCAGTGGGCAAACCACCCACTGGAGAGACTTGAGAGACTGTGGCTTTGCACTCCCCATGATAAAGCAGTGGGCAAACTACCCACTGGAGAAACTTGACATACTGTGGCTTTGCACTCCCCAGGACCAAGCAGTGGGCAAACCACCCACTGGAGAGACTTGAGAGACTGTGGCTTTGAATTTCCCAGGATGAAGCAGTGGGCAAACCACCCACTGGAGAGACTTGAGAGACTGTGGCTTTGCACTCCCCAGGAACAATCAGTGGGCAAACTACCCACTGGAGAGACTTGAGAGACTGTGGCTTTGCACTCCCCAGTGCCAATCAGTGGGCATGGAGCCCCCTCGTGGAGCAGTGGCGTCGTCCGTTTATCTGGCTGAGGTGCCCCCCCACCCCCTGAGGTGCCTGTTTATTTTCCATCTGATGCCCCTGCAGTGTTCTCTCCGTTTCAAGTCAGGTATCTTGTGCGGGCTTCACCCATGCATTTTGGGACACTGATCCACGGACAATGATTTCAATAATATCCGGACTTGTGTAGTTGGTGTACATATTTGTATATTGTGATTTTTGATTTTGGCCTATTTGATATTTAATTGATTACAAATGTTACAATCATTTCCTTTTGTCCTTGCATTCTTCCAGGGAGTGACGGGGTGTATATGTAATGTTGCTGCATGTATTTGTGTGTATGGTGTTGTGGGTGAGGGTGGGGGTGGGGGTGTTGCGTTTCTGTGTCACTCTCTTTTCCCTCCCCCCTCCCCTGTGTGCTAGGTGTAGTACTCACTGTGGTCGTTGCTGGTGTCTTTGCTGCTCCTGATACAAGAGGAGGTAGACCAGCATGGGCAGGACCTGTAGTTTGGGCTCCATGGCGTACTGGTTGTTCGTAAAGTGTCGAAAGATGAGTGGTTTCCATTCCAAGTCCTGTTTCCCCTGTGCTTTTGATGGCGTTGGTACCACCCCGGAAAAGGTGGTGGATAGGCGTGTTGTAATACAGTGCGCGGAACCTTGTGTTCCGCCTGTCTGTTGGCGATGACCGCCACAGTGTTTGTTTCTACCGCCGTGGCGGTCGGAGTGTTAAAGTGGCTGGCTATGCTGGCGGTTTCCGCCATGGTCGTGAATCAATTATTTTTTTCCACCGGCCTGTTGGCGCTATTACCGCTGCTTTAACACCGACCGCCAGGGTTTTAAAGAGGGCCTTGGTCTCCTATTCCTCACAGACCAGGGGGTGCCGTGCTGAATCCCTGTGACTGAAGCTGACACGCTGTGGTAGCTGGGAGCGTACCAATCCACATCAGGCTGGTAGATGAGGTCTTTGGTGTCCCGGAACCCTCTTGACAGAACAGGGGCAAGCCAGCAAGCCCTTGGAGACCTTTGGGAGTGGAGTTGTAGAGGAAGAGTCCAGTCCTTCTCATTGCAGGATAAGACTAGCAGCCAGTAGGCCAAAACAGTAGAGCAATCACAAAGGTGGCATTCTCTCCTACAGCATAGTATACAGCAGGAGTAGTCCAACACAGCACTGCAGTTGCAGAGTGGCAGTTCCTCCTAGCATCCCAGCAGTCCTTCTTTCTGTAAGAGTGTCCTGGGTCCCAGTAGAGCTATGATTTGCAGGAGTTTGGGGTCCAGTTCTTATATCCAAAAAGACCTTTGATGTCTTGGAGACTTCAAATGACTTCTCTGAAGTGCACAAGCATCTCTTTCATCCCAGCCCTGTCTGCCAGGCTATCAGTGGGGGTGATTAGTCCTTTGTGTGGAGGCAGGACATCACCTATTGAGATGTGAGTGTCAAGCCCTCCCTTCCCTCTACCCAGGAAGATCCATCAGTATGGGGATAAATGAAGATGTAGCTGAGTGTCCTGTGTTTGTGGCTATCTAGAGGGAATTCACATAGCGTAGCTGTCACCCAGCCCAACCCAGACGTGTATTCAAAGACAGGCGAAGGCACAGAATGGTTTAAGGTAAGAAAACGCCAACCTTTTAAAAGAGGAAGTTTCAAACCAACCATTTAAAATTCAACTCCACCATAACTTGTGATTTAAAATTGTAAGTCCAGGGACTACAAACTGCAGAGCCCATATTTATACTTTTTTAGCACCACATTTGCGTCATTTTTTTACGCAAAAGTGCCGCAAACTTGCAAAATACAATTGTATTGTACATTTTTAAAGTAAACACTGGTCCCCTAACTACCACCACGTTGCGCCAGATTTAAAATCCAGCGCACACATGGTGGCATTAGCGGAGCGCTAAGGGACGCAAGAAAAGTGGTGCAGCACTGTGTGCAGCACCACTTTTTTCAAATATGCCCCATAGGGACACATTTGTTTAAGCTAATGTGGCGATAGAAGGCCAAAAACACTGCAACATATTTACAAAGTGGCGCAATGCATGCATTGCACCACTTTGTAACCCTTTGGGCTACATTATGCCTGCACCAGGCATAATGTACGCAAAGGGGGCATCCCCCCGTTAGGGGGGCCCAAAAAACTGGTGCAAAGAAATCGAACAGATTTCTTTCTGCAATTTTTATCTGGCACTTTTAACGCCTGCTCAGAGCAGGCATTAAAAATATGCTTAAATTGGTTACAATGGGCCACTGGGAGCTCTGCAGGGTTAGCGTCAACATTTTTTATGCTAATCCTGCAAAGCGCCGGACTAGCATAAAAAATTCTCACGCTAGTCCCATAACTACTGCCATGGTGCACCGTATTTAAAATATGAAGCACACATGGTGGCATTGGGGGGTGCTAAGGGGCGCAAGAAAAGTGGCGGAGCACTGTGTGCAGTGCCACTTTTTTTAAATATGCCCCATAGAACAGTGCTTAATTTGTAAATAAAAAGGTGCTGTGCCCAAAGCACTTCTCTTAAAAACGCGACTGCTGCAATGAAATGTGAGAATGTGTAATTCAGAGGCAGCTTAATCCTGAAGCCATCTCGGGCCTCTTCAATTAATTTACAGGCACTCCCTGCCCCTTCAGCTCACTCTTGTGGATTTCTGCTTTTTCCCATTGTGACGCTTTTTCGTTTTCGTCCGTGTTTCCCATGTGTGTTTTTTTCTCGCAGTAAACGCTTGAGGCAGAAAAATAAGTGTCGGCCCTCAAAAATAAGTGCTGGTGCTCCGCACCGGAAACAACAAGAACAAATTAAGCACTGCCATAGGGGCATATTTAAGAGCCTCCTGTGCCATTCTAACGCCAAATTATTGTCATTTTATTTTACACTAATGTGGTGTTAGAAGGCCATAAATGCTGCCCAATATTTACAAAGAGGCACAATGCATGCATTGCGCCATTTTGTAACCCTTTGTGCTACATTATGCCTCGCCAGGCATAAGGTATGCACAGGAGGCATCCACCCTTTAGGGGGCTAAAAAACTGACACAAAGAAATCTGTTACATTTCTTTGTGTCATTTTTTTCCAGCACTTTTAACGTCTGCTCAGAGCAGGCATTAAAAGGAGGCTTCCATTAATTACAATGGGCCTCCGGGTGCTTTGCAAGATTAGCGTCAACATTTTTGACACTAATCCTGCAAAGCGCCAGACTAGCGTCAACAACTCTGACGCTAGGCCCCTAACTACCGCCATGATGCACCGTATATTAAATATGACTCACACATGGTGGTGTTAGGGGTGCGCTAAGGGGTGCAAGAAAAGTGGCGCTGCACTGTGGGCAGCGCCACTTTTCTTAAATATGCCCCATGGTTCTGTTTTTTTGCAGCAGTCATATTAACCCTCTATGCTACGTTATGTTGAGTCAAAGCTGCCACTAGGCAAAACTCCCATTTCACTCTCTAGCAGGAACATTACTCACAAGAGGTACCTTGACATTTTAATTGTTTCTTGATGACTAAATGCACAACTAACTTTACAGCAGGTGCTTTTAAATTTCAAGTTTTGGAAGTTACACAGCCCCCCTGAGGTCAGCGCCCAGTCACGCTGGACCTGAGAAGATTGTCAAGTCGATGGTATTCCACCCGCCTTATTTAGGTACTACAGCTCTGCAATGACTGGTGATGGTTTGCTGATGAAGGGAGGGCATCGTGGGACCCAATTAACAGCAGAAAGCAGTGGCTGTGGAATAGATTTAAGTTACACACACA
Organism: Pleurodeles waltl; assembly: GCF_031143425.1. Classification (NCBI taxonomy): domain Eukaryota; kingdom Metazoa; phylum Chordata; class Amphibia; order Caudata; family Salamandridae; genus Pleurodeles; species Pleurodeles waltl. Next base: position 980,123,851 of record NC_090442.1, read on the forward strand.
CACTGTACCTTTGCCTTATGTGTCCCTCTGCACTACACACGACACAACACACCACATACAAACCCATATTGATTGCTATTCCATCGCAACATGTACATGCCGCAAACAAACATTGACGCACATCCATGGCACAACACACATTCACCATTGACACTACACCCACACACGACACAACCACAACCAACACAACTACACACTCATCTACACAATCACTGACATTCAGGCATAACTACACACATCAAGGAAACGACAACCACACAACACCACTCACCTGAATGTAGCACACAGTAACACAACACACAACATGACATACATAACAGCACAGCCATATACAGGTGGCACACATACTGATGCAACCACAGAAAGGCACTCCATCTCCCTCCCCCTTACACAGCCAATCACACACATACACATACTGACTCACACACACAACTTGCAGCACAACATGACAGGTACAGGTCCCCTGGCAATGTGCACAAATGGACACAGTTGACAGATGTGAATGTACCATCATTGTGGTGCCAGCATACATTTGCCACCATAATGACAGTTGTCTATGTGTGCTATCTGTGTTGTGTACCAGTGTGTCCCCATCCGCGTCTGACCCACTTGTGTCCTGGACATATGCATGTCACAGTAGCATTAACAAATTACTGTCACATGTGAAGGGGGTCAAATGGGGGAAAAGGTGAGTTTTCACCACTACCCCCCCAATCCACCAACTCATGCATGGAGGTCGGAACACCACTTTTTTCTTGGTGGTAAGGCACATCCAGAACTGCGTGGCGGGAAGGGTGGCTTGGATCCCAACAGCATCCCCCTTTTCCCTCTCTCTCTGTCGATGTGGGTGGTATTTCTTGGCGGAGATGATGGTTCGAATGCAGGCTGTCGTGTATGGGGCCGCTAACATCTAAATATGGCAAGCGGACCGTCACGGCGGTGGGTGGGTTTCCGGTCAAAAAGTCGATGGCAGGGCTGATACTGCTAAGATCTAAATAAGACCCTTCGGATGCCTTGAGATAACTGAGGCGGAGATGTCAGAGGAGAGAGTTAAATTCCTATCAGTGGCTAACTAACTGCTGAAACTTCAACTTGTGACTTCTTGACTGTTGCCCTTAGGTTAGGCTGGGCTCTTGCTGGACATCAGGTCTGCTATTACATCTGAACGTGACCTTTCTGATGGTGGTAAGATGAACTGTACATACCAGTGGGCTGGTGTGATGCAGAACTTATTTGGCATATGCCTCTACAAGGCAGCTAGTTAGTGTCTGGATGGTCGCTGTGGCACATGTGTGCAATTTATTCCTTGGCATGCACCAATTATTGTGGGTTAATTAATGCACTCACAGTTAGTGGCACAAGTCGGTTATGGATATGTGATCTACCCTCATCAAATTCCGTGGCAGAATTCCTCTCTTGTTCTATATAGGCTTACCAGTATACACTGGGGGTCCTCCATAATCTTGGCATTCGTGAGTCTACCTTCTTCTTCTAACTAATGAATGTGGCCTCTGCTTGGTTCAGTGTCCTTGCAGTCAGGACAGTTGTCCCTCTGTCCATTAGAGGACATTTTGTTAGCAAACATGGGCACCCAATGGCAGGCGTTGACTCTCCTCATTGGTTGGATGACTATTGAGACTTTTTTCTTATAAAACTTTCTTATGAAGGACTTTTGGATCTCCAAACCCTTGAATGGATCATAGAAGTAGGGAGCAGGTCTCGCTAGATTGACATGAAAAATGTGTCGGCTGTTTGATGCAATGTGGGAGATCCACACTAAGAGCTGCATTAATTGTGCATGTGGACAGTTAGTGCACTTCAAGAGCGGGTGGCAAGTCAGTGCACACAATGATGAGAAACCTTTTAGGTTGAGCGTGCCAACACTTTGACCTTTTGTAAGTATTGTGGACTTTTAACTACACCCACCTCACGCCTATCACTTTCTCTCATTCGTGGGCTTGCCTTTCAAAAATCCTTTATTATGCTTGGTAAATGCTTTCCTTTGTCCCTCCTTGGGGGTGGGGGGTGTATTACTGCCTTGCAGACTGACACTGTTACATGGATAATTGCATGATTGCTGATATGTTTGACTGTGAGCAAACTTATTTTTCCTTTTGTATCTCTCTTTTGCGCTCATGCTCATGGCGGCCATTGCACTTTTAATCGGCTCGCTTATGTCAACTGTTTTACTTTCCATTTTCAATATACGTGGCAAGTAAAGTCCAGTTAGGAATTTACAACGCCAATAGCTCTAACTGGAGCAAATACGAGGCCGATTGCATTGTAACTGCTTGTTTTGGTTCTGTCTGCGGCTATTCTTAGGCCTGCCTCTTTAAATTCTGGAGGAACAAACATAAGGAGACTTCTAGAACATCCATATCTTTCTGGTACATATAGTGAAGTGCAGCAGCAAATGTCCTCAGAGGTGAGCCCATTGGTGACTATGCCCACCCTCTCTAGGAGCAAGTCAGGAGCAGGATGTGACATGGGATGGAGTGATTGGAGGCTAGCAGTTTAGAGAATGACTACTACAGGTGATCTTACTGGAACTGGTTAGTACCTTCAGGTCAGCACAATGGATACAGGTGTTAAGTGTGTCAGGTGCCAGCCTTGGATGTGTGCCTCGCTGTGTGTCTCTTCTCCCACCAGTTTATACACGGGATCAATACAGTAGTGGTGAGAGCAGGCAGACAGGCACCCCACCACCTGCTTCTTTCCCTTCTGGGATCTTGGGCTATGGGTGGCCATGAAGTGCCATGGCTGGTGAGCTTACAGAGCAGGCAGTGCCTGGCAGTTACACCAGCATCACAACAGGTCTTTTCTTCTCCCGGATCAGGATTAGCACTTGGCTGGAGGATCCCACAATGTGCAACACCAAGCACTGTACGGCTAGTGACCTGTCCTGGCAGTGTTTCTCTAACCTTCACATTCAGCTCCTCAGCACTTCCAATGGCAGTCGGATGCTCTGTGTGCAGCTAATGATAGTAAGCTTGATCGCGTCTTCCACTTGGAGGTGTCAAGGAGGTATCCTTATTCATTCCTAGCCCTGCCTGCATGAATGAACCTCCATTCATACCGGTGGAAACGCTGACTTGAATTTGAAGAGGGTGGGTGTAGGCTTCACATGTTGGCTCCTTACAAAATGCCTCTGTTCTTCCTTTTAACCGCTGTTCTGTTTAATTGTCAGATGGCTATAGTGCAGGCAAGATACAGAGGACTGTTAGAGCAGCCACAGAGTGAGATGACAAGGATGGCTGGTGCGCACCATCAGAATGTTCCTGAGGCAGTGTCCTCTGAAGGTCAGGTGAGGGGAGGCTTTGCGAGCTAGTTGAAGACACCAGTTCTCTACCTCAGAAATGAGCCTACACTTTCTCCACCAAAATACAATGCCATATTTATAACAAAATGGGAATTTAATTTTTAAGAACAGTAAGAAATAGCAATGCAGTGGGAGCCAACGAGACAAGGTACTTTGTGCTCTTAAGTGTGACACATGTGATAATAGTGATCAATGTGCATATCACATACCCAAGAAAAGCACACCCCTTTACTTAAAAAATAAACATTAGTTAAGGGTCTGCAACATTGTTCACAAAGTTTCAATCCCTTTAGTGATATAGAATTATCATCAGGATTCTACATAATATGGAACCAGAGGATAAAGAATTAGAAAATATCAGAGGCACTTAGGTGAATAGAAGTATGAGCCCACTGTCAGCAATGTGGATTAGATATTGGAGCCGGATGTTGGTCCTCTGTACATGTGTTCAGTTTCAGCAATCTAAGTGAGCCACCACCCTGTGTCTAGCTGTTGCTGTTGGCCAGTGCAATACAATAGCAAGACGTACCACTGGTATTAAGGAATGAAGTCTGTAGCTGGTCTGGAATGGGATAATGTCCAGCTCACTGTATAAACACAGTGATGCGTCCCACGTGTGGAAGTGCTGGGGTGTTTGAAAATAAAGCCTTTAAGCAGGGAACAACGTGTGGTGGGTCTGTGTTTGGTACAATGTCCTGTGCGCAATGCAATCAGCGATGGGTCCTGCTGGACAACACAAACAGAAATGCAGAAAGGGGACGTTCGCCCAGTTCCTATTTATTAGCAGGGGCACAATACTTGTGACACCAGTTAGGAATGCGTGTAAGTGTAGGTACAGGCCTCTTAGAAGAGGTAACAGAACAGAGCTGTGGCCACATGGTAGATTTAATGCCAGACATTTTACCTTTGACAATACTTGTGTAGTGATGAGACCCGCAGGTAACAGGTAAGAATCGTCTTTATTGGAGGGCAAGCTGGGGGCACAACCTATGCCACTTAGTCCACTTGCTAACTCTTTGTTCTTCCTAACATTCTAGAACTACTGGAAGCGCATCTGACCTTAATAAGTAAACTTACAAGGGGATGCGAATAGGTTGATGAACCTTTTGACTTGCAATTAAGATGTTCTCATCATAGATCCAGTGCATAGTTAATAATCAATACAAAATAATCAGTAATCATCAGCAATCAATAAAATCAATAATCAATGGCATCAGTAAGTATCACACACCATGACCTTTCAGTCATGAATAACCACACCTTTAGTAAAAGTTTATAATTTGTATTTCCCTATATTAACAATGCTAAGGTAATGTAGATTAAGCTCATAATCAGATGAAACACATACTGAAACAACACTGGCTGAACAAAGCGACGGAAAAAACATAATCTAATCAAAGTTTGAACAACAACACATTCTAAAGTTATGGTGCAAATGAGTAACAAAGTCAACTTTGTCAACGTGATAGTATACATGAAGTTTAGCAGAGAATTTCATCAAGCATTAGTCCCTGTTATCATAATTCAATTAGTGAGAATCCTTAACTAACATCAGATTAGCATCAGCATGTTGGGTTTCATGCAAAACAATTTAACAACACAAATTTTGAAAAAAAATCTAACTATGGCTGTATCAAAACAGCGCAGTTGGTATCTAGAAAGAAAAAGCAAATATGCATAATAATCACAGTTTTGGATATACCTATCCTCAGAGTGGATCAGCAAAGCAGAATTAGGCTTCATCCTCTGGAAATGAGTCAGTCAGCAAGGCATCAGGATTCAGCATCAGAGTTTAAAAGGGCAAAGTCTTTTAGCATTTAAAGTTAAGAAAGTCTCTTGTCAAAACGCAAAAAAGGGCAATCGTCAGAATGACTGTCCTCTCTCTGTGCAGTGTCATTAAGTCAAAGTTCCATAAACTATCCCCCAAATCCCTTTTGGTCAGTTAATCGCATGTTCGCACTCTGTCCAATAAAACTAAAATCCCAAATCTATGAATTCTAATATTACTACGTTCATATGTCGTTGATTGGTTTGTCTTGCGATGTCCTCATCATCCGGCTTGTCAGGTAACAATATTGTTGCAGCTTCTACTCTAATCAGTATCTTCATTGTTCTTGTCCTGGGAAAGTCAGTCTCACACACATTACATATAAAATGTTGCATTAGCAGGAACATCATCTCCTAGCAGTCGATTCACATGAAGAGCTTCTGTTATGAGCACATTTACATGATACAATAGGAATTCACAGTTTAACTTTTCTCTGGAACATTCATTTTAATCGACGCTAAGAAATACAACTTTTACATGAGGCCTGGCAAATAGGCCAAGACGCTCGCTAAATTAAGGCCTACAATTAATAAAGCCAAAGCATACTGCTTAACCTTTAATATGACATATTACTGCATTAGTCTAACATATATTCAACATTTCATAAGTATTAAATCATTGATTAATACATTTTGTTAACATTGATGGCCATTCTTCGTGATCACATTTTCAAATGCGTGCATTATTTTTCTACATTATCATATTTTCTACATAAACTTATTATTCAAAATACATAGACACTCATCAATAATTTTTATTAAGACACCCGCACTAGCACTACTACCATGGTAACCACACGGTCTGGATACCACGCATCCTCCCTTCTTGCAATTCAAACTAGAATTTAAGAAAACAAGAGCAAAACTAAAGATAAAACAAAATCAATGTGCAAAATGATATTACAAAATTTGAGACAAAATGATATTATAATAAGACTTAAGATATATAACAACAAGCATTTTATAGACCTTTTCTTATTTTTTAACTCTCTATTACAGAATACAGGATGAAAAAATACAAATACAAAAGTTTCCAAACACCACCCAATTACAAAAACTTAAAACTTCTTTGGTGTGGCAGTCGATCTCCGTGCTCGAGTGGAAGCTTCCGATTCTGCAGCAAAGCCAGCTACATCAACACCAGCATCCACCTCTCATCTCTTGAACGAGCGAACTCTCGTTCTTCTTAACAGTTGGGAAGTACTACTATGGTAACCATCTGGCCTGGAAACCACAACTTGTTATTGTAAGGGAAAAATCGTTATCAGAAGTTGCTGTACATTGAGGAATATATTTTGTGAGCAAAGAAAGCATTCTGGAGTAATTGCTGCAATTGTCATCATATGGTTTTTGGTTCACGGGCCGGTCAGCACAACGGACCAGTTTGGGGCCTGCAACAAATGCCTCCCAAGGGTGTGACAAGCAGGCCATGGGAGGCCCAAGCCTGTGAAAACAAAGGCACGCTGATAGCCAGTTGTACTTCAAACAGGCCAATCATGCGTGGAGGCAACAGGCGTTCCAAAGGTTAAGGTGGGTAGAGGACGGCACCCCAAGAAATCAAGCCACCAGCAGCCTTGACCCACACCATAGGAGCAGACGTTGCAGCCACAGGATTGGGGCTAGGCATGGGGCGTAAAGAACTCAGCCAGACGGATAGCACATTAGCCTAAAGAACAAGAGCTGCTCAGTTAGTGTCCTTGGGATGCCTCACGGCAGGGACAAGAGGGAGCAGACAAAGGCCAACAAGGGTGAGCAGTGGGCGGACATGGCACTGCACCCCGGGCAAGGCTAAGGGGGCACCCACTGCGATTGATAGCAAGGGAAGCCTAGCTGCAGAAATGCTGACTAAGGGCCCTCATGAGGAAAGTCTGTACTGGAACAATGGTGACTAACAATGTAACAAGTGAACCACAGGGTAATCTGAATGGCACAGAAAAAAACATTATGTTGTTGATTGAACTTGATGACCAAAATTGCGATGTTTATATTTGTGATGTACAATTTAATAAACTGTGGCCGTTTGTATCTCAGTAATATCTCCCCTTGCTGATGTAACAGGGATGGAAGAGGAAGCCAGGGACATCCAGGAACGGCCTGGAGGAGGAGATGGCCTCTCCCCTGTTTGTGAGGGGTTTCACTTGGTCCCTTTGGTCGTACATCTTTTAAAGAGATGTGTTCATTCACTGTTAGGAAGCCATTTTATCATCATGAAAATGAATATCTCATTGCTTCTCCTCATATTCTCAATATTGATTAGCCCTTTGAGCTCCTGTTTGGCCCTAACTCCCTCCTGGGATTTTACAATTCCACACCACTTGAGTGTATCTAATGTGCATGCTCATTGCTGAGCTCTATAAATAAACTGCCCCTCAAGATCCGAGGACACTTCTTCACATTTGGAGCCCTCACAATATTTTGGCATGCATGGGTTGCTTAGCAACCTGTTATTTCGAGCTTTTGCTTTGTGGGGGAACCACCCAGCGCCTGCCCTGAGTTTTCGTGCGGCCAGGTGCGCTGCAGGGTGAAGCGGGCGTGAGCGTAGAACACCCTTTCCCATTGCACATTTGAGGGCCCATGCAGCGCTGAAGGTAGGAGGCACTTGGTGTGCCCGCAAACGGGTGAAAAGTTCAGTTTCTATTTACGACACCTTCTTGTTGTGTTTGCTTTCTGTGCCTGGCAAAAAGAAGCAAGGCTGTTTCCATAGTACCAGAGACAGAGATCTGCTGTTGCTGGCCAGTAAAAATGCGCTCTTCACCTCCATGAAAGAGATGCTTAGAGACAAACCTGGAGACAAATATCAAGCGAGGAATTTCATTTTAATGAGTTCCACTTTTTGTTTAAAAAAAAATCACCGTGTTTCCTTAATATTCCCCTTCGCCTAGATCTGCTGCCAGTGTCACCCCGAGTCTCGCTTTAAAATTAAATTCTTCTGTGGGATTCACAAAGAGGCATGCAATGGATGAAATGTAAGAAGGGCATCCATTATGATGTGCATATGAGACGAAAGCCGAGAAAGGAAAAATAATAAAAGCCTGATATTAAAATCGGAGGTGCCTTACAGCGCTAAGGTAGTGGTGAGACTTTAATCCTCGCCCCAGAGACCTCTGCGTGATCTGCACATTTGTTGCCTTAGTGTGGCACGTCCTAATAATATATGTAAAGGGGCTAATTAACACAAACAATGCAAAGTTGTCTACCAAGAAGTCATGTTATGGGAAGTGATATGAAAGGAAGCAATCCTATGACTACTCCTCAATATAATTGTATTGGGTCTATTTTTACAATACACTTTAGAATATAAACATTGCTGTATATGTTACCTAAAAATGCACATACATGTACACAAAGCATGTATTAATTTCTAAAGCACACATTGATGTCTGTGTCTGCATGTCCGAGAATGCAAAGATTTTTAAACAATGCCATCTGTTTATGTTTACAGAATAATGCCAGCCTGCAGAAACAACATATTCATATGCAGGGTATGAAATAAGCAGTGGTCCGTGCAATTAAATATAAATTAAGACACGAACAAATTGTTTTAAGAAATATGCACTCCACCAATTAGCATTTATATTTCCTACTCATGAAATTCATGTCAGGACTGTATGACACCTGAAGAGAAGAGCAATTATTTGTGACACATTCAAAAACTGATATCGCAAATGAGGGTTTCAATTATGTTAAGCTTTGAGTGAGTGCGCTCGTATACATATTGCACATTTAAAATATCTATACAAAAGTAAATTTCTTAGCGCTCTGATTTGCCTTCCTGACTGCATGAGCACAGTATGGAAGCAAACATTCAACAAAGATATTAACACTTAGAGACGTAACAAGGAAATTTTATGATTCATGTTTCAATTTTTGAAAATCGCATGGATGTGTTTCACTTAAAACGGGCAACAGAGCTTAGTAGTAGCTCAAATGACATTTCAACACCTTTAAACAAACAGGTGGTGTTTGATAGGCTTATTAAAATTAGTTGCTTTCCCTGAGCAAAAGTACAGGATGATTTTTTAAACATATATATTCCAGCGTTAATGTATTTGAGTTCTGCTCATTAGTACACAAGTGCTCACTGGGGCCCACTGAAGCCTGATATTTGCTCTATTTTATCATTTAAACAGCACTCACGGGCCCATTTTCTTTCTTGCACTAGGACACATGGCACCCTGGCTGCTCTACTGGTCCAGTGAGCGTGTCAGACCTGATTAAGTAAACTTACAAGGGAGACGCGTATAGGCCGATGGACCTTTTGACTGCGCTTCAAATAGTTCCCACCATATAACCCCGTACCAATACAGATCAATAACAACAACAATCAATTATATCAATATTCAATAGGAGTCAGTAATTTCCACACGCCATGACCTCTCCGCCATCAAAAACCACACCTTTATGTAAAAGTTAGAATGTTTATTTCCCTATATTGACAATGCTAATGTCACGTAACTTAGTCTCAAAATCAAATGATAAACATACAAAAACAATACTGGCTGCCTAAAGCAGTGAAAGAATCGCAATCTAATCAAAGCTTGAGCTACTACATGTTCTAGGGTTACAGTGCAGATTAATAGCATGAGTAACTGCACAAACGAAATAACATACATTTAGATTCAGCAAAGAAAAGACATCAACTGTTATTACATGTAGCGAACTTCATCAGTGAGAACCCTAACTAACATCGGATTAGAATAGCATGTTTGGACTTCATGCAAAACAATTTAGTCACGCAAATTTGGAAAAACATCTAACTATGGCTCTATCAAAATGGTTGGTACCTAGGGACAAAAGCAAATAGACATAACAATCAGTAACATCGTCTTATGCCTTGTCTCAGTGTGGTTCAGCAAGCTGTGACAGTCTTCGTCAACAGGACATCAGTTCAGTCAGCAACCATTGGAATTCAGAATTAAATTTCAGAAAAAGCAAAGTCTCTTCATGCAGTACAGAAAAGAATAATAACTAAACATTCAGAAAGAATGGGGAGAATGGCTTCTCTCCTCTTGGTGCAGTCCGGCTAAGTTAGATTTCCTAAAACTAGTCTGGCTAAGTTAGATTTCATAAAATTACTTCCCACATTCCTATTGGTCAATTAATTCACATGTTTACACTTAGTCCAATGAAAATAAAACCCCAAATCTACTGATTTTCTAGTACACGGTTTACATGTCGATGATTGGCTCATCTTCTCCCGTTCCCATCGTTCGGCTTGTCAGGTATCAATATTGTTGCAGCTTATACTCCAGACACTGCATCCATTGTCTTTCCCTGGGAAGGTCAGTCTTACACATACTATATTATACAATGTTTATTTAGCCAAAAGACCGTCGCCGCGGCTACCAGCCATCCACCAAATTATGACCGTAGCTGGAATTCCACCAGAAGGATGGCGGAATTCCGGCTGCGGCCATCGTGCGGATGGTGTTAAGGTGGCCAGTAGACTGCCGCAGTCAGTATCATGACCCATGATATGGCCTGGCGGTGTTCTGCTGGCGGACGCTGCTGCTGGCCGCAGAGCTCCGTCCCGTCTCCTGCCAGAGGACCCCTGGAAATCAGGTAAGTCTAGTGCTCGGACAGAGGAGGGGGGTTGGGGTGTTGTGTGTGTGTAGGGGTGTGTGTGTGTGAAAGTTTGTGTGTGCGTGAATGCGGGTGTGTGTTGTATGTTGTATGTGTGTGTGCATGTATGGATGTGTTAGTGCGTGTATGTTGTGTGAATGCTTGTGTGCTTGTATGTATGTCAGTGTGTGTGGATGTGTGTGTGAATGGGTGTATGCATGCATGGGTGAATGTGGGTATGAGTGTATATGAGTGTGTACGATGGTACGTGAAGGTGCGTGTATGTTGGGGAGTGGGTCTGGAGTGGGAGGGGGGTGGGTGAGGAACATGGGGAGGGGTGTGGGGTGGGGAATACCCCTATCAGTGACAGGGAACAAATTCCCTGTCACTGTTAGTGCCTACCACCATGGTTTTCGTGGCAGTAAGGAAGCCACGAAAACCATGGTGATAGGCGTGGTCATAATCCTGCGGGCAGGCTAGTGACGGCCGCCAGGCTGGAGACTGAAGTCTCCAGCCTGGCAGCTGTTACCGCCCTGGTGGACGGAGTGGTACATTGGGGTTTGGCTTGAGCCAAACTGCCAATGTCATATTATGGCAAAAAGTACCGCCAGCCTGTTGGCAGTACTTTTCTCCATTTTACCGCCATCCGCCGGGGTTGTAATGAGGGCCTAAATGTGTTATGACACTAAGGGGGTCATTATGACCCCAGCGGTCGGTGCAATAGTATAGGTATTACCGCCAACAGGCTGGCGGTACATGCCTCCACTATTATGACATAGGCGGTTTGGTCAAAGCCAAACTGGCAAGGTAACACACCGACCACCACAGCGGTAATGACTGACGGGCTGGAGACTACAGTCTCCAGCCCGATGGTCGTCACTAGGGCGCCCACGGCATTTTGACCCCGCCATGGTTTCTATGGTTTCTGTACCGCCACGGAAACCATGGTGGTGGGCACTATCAGTGCCAGGGAATTCCTTCCCTGGCACTGATAGGGGTCTCCCACACCCCCTCCCGACCCCCCCACATATACACACATACACTCACATACATACACACTCATACACACACACACACATTCACCCATGCATGCATACATTCATACACACTCACAGCAACACTCACGAACATACATCCAGGCACACATGCAATCACACGACAAAGTATGCACGTACACACACACACACCCACTCATGCACACATGCATTACACATGCATGCACGCATTCAAACACAGTCACCCATACCCCAACACATGCACACACCCCCACACTCCCTTTCCTGTCCGAGAACCCAACTTACCTGCTTGCAGGGGGTCCTCCGGCAGGAGACGGGACACGGTGCTGCTGCCAGCAGCAGTGTCTGCCAGCAAAACACCGCCACGCTGTATCATGGGACATGATACAGTAAGTGGTGGTTTGCTGGCATGGCGCTGCTGCTGGCAGTAGCGCCATCTTACCGGGGTCCGCAGCCATGACCGTAGCGAGAATTCCGCCAGCCTTCTGGCAGAATTCCGACTACGTTCATAATTTGATGGATGGTCAGTAGCCACGGTGATGGTATGCTGGCGGCCGTCGCAGTTGCAGTAGGTGGCATTTGCCGCCGATGTCATAATGAGGCCCTAAATCATCCCACAAAATTTTTCTGCTTCTGCTAAAATTCTGTCAACTTTATCCTCTTAAATCTTTGTTCTCTTTTCAAATTTTCTCTAAACAAATTTTCCCTTTTCATTTCTTCCTACTTCTGATCAGTTTTCATTTTCTTCAATTTAATCATCCTACACAATTTACATATTCCCCATGCTCCAATTATGCAAATGACAATGATCAATAGCCCTTGTATTATTTTCAATAGTATCCCTTTCCCAATGTTGCTGAGCCAATTTCCCACTGAAACAAATCCTTTGCCAACTTTCTCCCAAACACCTGGTTCTTTCAGCTCTTTCAAATCAGCACTCTTATTAGTCAGATTAGCAAGTAAGCTTTTAATTTCTTTACTATTATCAGGAATATACGAGCAGCAATTCTTCGAATTAAGCATTATGCAAACTCCGCCATCTTTTGCTAAAAGAATGTATAACGCAGAGCGGTTCTAAAGAGTCATAGCTCTTTCTGCGCCCAGTTCTGTATCTATCAGGATCATAGCTCCTGAAAAATGTGTCAACATGTTATCCACAATAGTAGACAATTTTCAAATCTTTATATAATTCAGAAGAACTCCAACTGAAGGAATCATTGTTCCAAATAGATCTCCCACTATACCAGAAGGAGACTCTCTCTTTTCTCTACTGTGATGTAACTCTGTCAATTTCGGAACAAGTCATCAAGTTGGAATATCTTTGGTAAAACTATCCCCAAATAGCATGTGCCATACCATCCTCTCAGCAGATGCTAATAAGCATTAGGTCCACAAATGTAATATATACCAGGAATTGCTGGATCCTGTCCATTCAACATAAATGTCCATTTACTCTAGAACAAAACACATGCTAACATTCACTTGTTCCCACAAATAAGTATCAGTGCTAGATTTAGGTCTATATATACAAAGCTTTCCCGCATGTTTCACATCTAAAGCTAATTTCCTTTGCGCTTTTATGGCACTGAAAGTATAATCATTTCTAAAAGTCCTTTTCTCCAAGCCCTTTTCTAATTTCTCCTCAAATTACTTTCTCCTTTCTCCTGTCATCTGTCTGATCTAAGAAGCTCTTTTCTAATGGTGTAAACAAGCTTGTTAAGTTATGTTTGTGCACATATGCTGTCCCAAAAGTTAACGTGGATTCAAAGAAACCCCTTACTTATACCATGTCATGGTCCTTAGCTACTCTACTCAGGTATCTAATTATGGGAACACACGAAAACACAACATCATGGTTTGAATATAAATATTGAATGTGCTCCTGGCTATAGAATCTAGTTGGCAACAGACTACAACTTATCCCATACCTAAGAGGCAAACTATGATAGGTAATTCCTCCTTCGACTGATGAAGGAATCTGCATACACACAAAACAATTTCTCGCATCCTTCGTCTCAACATACTCACTCAATAAACAATAGAAGACATTAGAAGAAAATTCCCCTTGTGCATTGTCTATATGTAGATACTTCTCATCTAACCTAAACCTCTCCATCGCCGTTAATGCAGTAGTTGTCTCTAGAGCTGAAGTATAGTTGACTTTTCTCATGTCAAGAACAGTCATACCCACAATCAATATCACGCACAATATCACACACACAATTACCAAACCTATACTCATGTATTTACAGCACCTGTTCTTCTTACCCTGCCGGCTAATGTTACTCGTGATCTGTAATGCATCAGAAAGAACATTATTATAAGTATACAGCAAAATCTAAAATAAAAATCTCTTTTCAGCAGTTATTTACAGCTTTCAGTTTCACTTCCAGAATCCTTTGTCAAAATCGGTTTAGCAGCTTGTCAAATCAGGTTATCAAAGTCTTTTCTAGTTACTTTCAACAGTCTCTTTTTTCTTGTATTTTTCTCAAATTTGTCTCAACAGTTCAGTTCATCAGCTTCCTTCAAGTGCCAAACTTTTGACCTGGTATGTCTTGATCAAAACAAAAAGACAGAAATTGTCTTTGCCATTCACTTGCCATTGCATATGCCCATTCAGGACCTGCGTACCTTCAATTTGCTATTCTCTTTCTTTTCAACTTTCAATCTCCATTCAATTCCCGTTCACGTAGGTCTTCTCTACTTCTTCCTCAATTGTTGTCACAACAACTAATTCCTTTCTCTTTGCTTGTGACTCCGGCCACTTATCTCCTTTCAGTGGACCCTTGGTCAATGCTCAGTTCAGTGTTGAACTCGTAACTTCTTCTTGCTCTGCAGATTTTTCTCTTGATGGACCTGCGACTGGTTCAGGAAGAGTCAGACCACGTTGGCTTTGATCAGCCTCAACTTCTTCCCCTTAGGGGTTTGGCGCTTGTTCTGTTTGCCTCTCACTTCCATCTTCTTCTGGGACAGCCCTCCTCTGACTAGACTCTCTTGCTGCCTAAATCGAAATTGGCTCTATGTCACTTTCCTTGAGGTCTTCTCTTTCGTCTCTCACAGGAGTGACTGAAGCATTCTCAACTCTCTCAGATTCAGTCTCAGTTCCTCTTTCCTCTCTTTCAGGCTCTGAGGTTTGTTTGGTTGTTGTTGGTACTCTCAACAACTCCTTTTCACTGTCCAAAGGACATTCCACTTTTCTCCTATGGCTTGCGTGTATCCAGTTCGGAACTCCAGCATACTTCACAGCTGTGGTAGTGATCAGAACTACCTGGAAAGGGCCTTTCTATCGAGGTTCCAAACATGTCTTCCTCACATGTTTTCGGACCACAACCCAGTCACCCGCTCTTAGTTTATGCCCCTGATCTTGGGACAGTTGCCATGTGGTGGCTCCCACCTGCTGAGAGAACGAGCGAACTACATCAGCCAGACCTTTGCAATAGTCCAACACCATGTCAACTGTTATGTTCACAAGAGCATTTGCAGGGACCACTGGCAACCTCATTGCTCTGCCTTTGAGGATCTTGTGCAGTGACAATCTTGTCTTCCTGTCAGGTGAGTTTCTCGTTGTCATCAGAACTATAGGCAGTGCATCTGGCCATTTCAGATTCGTGGACGCACCATTTTCACCTTTCTTGATTTCAAGGTACCGTTCATCGGTTCCACTAGTCCTGATGCTTCAAGGCGGTAACTACAATGCAACTTCTGCTCAAAGTTCAAGGCTGCACATAGTAATTTAATTACTTCATTGCTGAAGTGACTTCTCTGTCTGATTCTAACGAGATCAGAAACCAGAAAGGTGGTATCAGTTACCTAAGCAGTAGTTTCGCTACTGTGAGGCTGTTATTTCTCCATGTAGGGTACGCTTCAATCCAATGACTAAAGATGCAGACAATCACCAACACATTTCTCAATCCTCCACACACAGGCATCTCAATAAAATCTATTCGCATTCTGCTGAATGGACCTCCTGATCTTCCAATGTGGCTCAAATTAACCACTGTTGCTTTTCCCACGTTGATCTGTTGGCAAATGACACAAACATGGCAAACTGCTTCAGCAACTTGTCTAAACCTCGGACTGAACCAATTCTGCTTGAAGATGCGAATCATGACATCCCTCTCAGCATGTGCTTGACCATGATAATACCTAGACATTTGAGGCAACAAACAGTTCAACAAGCTGTTCAGCAAGACCAACTGACCCTCTTCTGAAACTCACAATTCATCTTGTCGCTGTACACATTTTATTTTGCTCCATGATTGTTTTTCCTCCCTGCCAACATTATTCTGCAGTGTTCTCAATTCTTCCAATGTATCTGTTACATGCAATCCAAATCTTGGACATGTCTCATCTTCTTCAGGTAACAATTCCCACTTATCTTTGAACGATATACAGTTCAGTGCGTAAAACCTTTGCGACTTGATCCGCATATCCATTTCCCATTGACACAAAACCTTCCGATTTCAGATGTGCACTGCATTTCACCATGGCAATATTTTCAGGCAGCTGGATAGCTTGCAACAAATCTCAAATTCTCTCACCATTTCTCACTGTTAAACCAGAAGAGTTCATGAAACCTCTCTGTGACCACAATTGGCCAAAGTCATGGACTATTCCAAATCCATACTAGCTATCCATACAAATGGTAACTTTAATCTGAGCAGAAACACAGCACGCTCTAGTAAGGGCTACAAGTTCAGCTACTTGTGCAGAATATACTCCTCAATGTCAGGATGGTTCCAGTATACCAGTAATTGTGCACACAGGATATCCTGCTTTCAGTACTCCTGTAATGTCTCTTAGACAGGAGCCATCAACAAAGATAATTTGGTCATTTTCTTCCAATCGGGTGTCTCTAATATCAGGTCTCAGCTTTGTGCACAGAATAGTTACTTCAAGACAATCATGCTCAATGTCTTCCAACCTTTCAACTTCAACATTTTCATTTGGAAGTAAGGTTGCCGGGTTAAGCACTGTACATCTTTTCAGTGACACATTTGGAGACCCCAAAATACTTGACTCATAACGAGTCAATCTGGCACCTGTCAGGTACTGGGTTTTCATTAGGGTAAGTAAAACTTCAACTGAATGAGGGACCATTATGGTTGAAGGGTGTCCCATCACAATACCTTCACACTCTGTGAGGCTTTGACCAACTGCTGCAACTGCACCGAAATAGCCTGGTAATGCTGCTGCAACTGGGTCCAAGGTAGCTGAAAAATATGCTACTGAGAGGTTTACACCTCCATGGACCTGCGTCAAGACAAACAAAGAACATGCATCATGCTCATGACAAAACAACTTAGTGTAGTCAGGCATACCCAAAGCTGGAGCTTTGCATAAACTCTCTCTCAACTTGGAAAATGCTTTCATGCAAACCTGACCTAACACTAGAGGATCGGTGACCTCCTTGTGGGTCAGCTTCTGCAAGGGCTTGGAAATGACAGAAAAGTTAGGAATCCTTTGGCGACAATAGCCTACCATCCGTAGGAACATCCTGACATCTCTCTGTATGTCTGGGGAACTCATCTGCAGTATGGCTGTGATCTTTTCTCTGGATATTTTCCTTATTCCTTTCTCAATCTGGTGACCCAAATATTTGACTTCTTTCTGACAGAATTGTAATTTAAGTGGAGACACTTTATGACCATTCTTTCCCAAATGGTTCAGCAAGGCAATCATGTCATAATTGCACTCATCCTTTGTTTTGAATGCCATCAACAAATTGTACTGTACCAATGTCGATTGGAAAGGTAATTCCAGTGACTCCAAATTCTTTTTCAAGATCTGATTGAATATAGAAGGTGACTCAGAAAACCCTTGAGGAAGTCGACACCAACAGTAAACTCGGTCTAAAAATTTGAAACAAAAGAGAAATTGACTATCCTCGTGAAGAGGCACAGAAAAGAAGGCCTGTGACAAGCTATGATGGTGAATAATTCAGCATCACATGGAATCTGAAACAGAATCACAGCTGGATTTGGCACCATGGGGCAACATGTGACCATTTATCATTTATTTTTCTCAGGTCCTGGACAATTCGAACTTTCCTACAGGGCTTTTTCAATCCCATTATCGGTGAATTACATGGGCTGCTCAACAGTTCTTTCAAGCCCCCTTGGTTTACAAATTCTGCAATTATGTGAGCAACCTTCATAAGGCTATCCTGTGGCATGTGGAACTGGGGAATCTGAGAAAACATTGCGTTTGGCTTCACAGGAACTTTAACTGGTTCAACTCCCTTTCCCAGACCAATTTCCTTCCCTTTCAAATCCCACTCTCTCTTTTTAACTGTTCCCTGTAAATCAGGAGGAAGCTCCTTCACTGTGAATACTCGAAACAAATTAATCAGGGGGTACTCTTCATTTATACTTTCATACGCTGTCATTGAACTGGGTCATCCTCATCATCTCTATTTGTCTATATCTCTATTCCATCATTTGAGTTAGTAATTGAGCAATTGGTTTTGCACAGCAAGTCTCTTCCCAGTAGGGATACCGGACTTGAATCACAGACTATGAATTTGTGCAATCCTTTTAAGTTGCCAATTTTAACCTGAACTGGTTCTTTGATTGGGTTGGTTAAATACTGATTCATTACTCCTAGAATCTGGACTCTTTTCCCTAAAAGGGGCAGGTCTGGAACTTCTGCAGTTCTCACTGTAGAGCATGTATCTCCTGCGTCAACCAAGAATGAAACCTTGTGACTGATTACCTTTCCTTTCACCTTTGGACCTTTCTTATCTACTTCTGAAGAAGCTGAAAGCTGAAAGCACACATTCTTTTTCTTCTGAACTCTTGCTCATCTAATCGTCGTTTATTCCATTCTCATTGTGTAACAGGAATTGGTGAACTGTGTTATTACTCTGGTTAAACTTCTGACCTGTGACCTGTTGAGGAAGCATCACCTGTTCCATTGGGGCTTGAGGTATTTTAGTTTGCTGTCTAGGTACCATTTGAACCTGCTGTTGCATTGGTTGCAATTGTGTCATTTGTACACGTGGCCTTTGCACCTGCAGCATGGGTTGAAAATTTTGCATTTCATCCACATTGTTATGAAAATTCGGATTATGACCTCTCGTTCTTGGTCCTCCCATGTTTTGGAACGCGCTGATGTCACTTGTTTACTGAACTGCACCTTCCTGTACCATCCTCAGACACTCCCACTTCCAATGTCCGACTGCTCCGCAAGCATGACAAGCCAACACACTCTTCATTCCCTGCAATCATTCTGGGCCACTACAGTGCTCCAATCTACAGTTTCCATTACCTCTGTGACTTCTACCTCTCATCTGATTTTGAAATACCACATTTCTCTGCTGCTGTTGTGGAAAATTTCCCTGCACCCCTGTCTGTGTCACTTTGATCTGCATCACCACCACCTTTTCCTTCAACCTTCTCTGCTTCAGCTCAATATCATCACTACAGTACTTTGCATACTGAAACACCTCATCAATCGGTTTTGCTTGCCTGCAAATCAAATGACTCTTAATCATTTGGCTAATTCCAGTTCTCAATCCTTCCACAAATCTGAACACAAAATGGATCATGTCTTTCAGCTCGATCATTTCGGTATCACTGTAATGCTTAAATGCCTGCAACAAACTTTCATAATACGCATCTATTAACTCTTTTGCTTCCTGAGCTATTCTCTGCAATTCATTGTTTTTGGGTGACATTCTCGTCTCCAAAAATTCAATCACTTTATCTTAATATTTAATTACTTCAGTAGATGGCTCACCCGTAGTAGGATCTCTCTCTGGTTCTTTTGTCGGCCAGTCTATACTCCTTTTACACTCCATCCAGTGATCAGCTGGGACTACTATCTCTAATAGAGTGTTCAAGTCTTCCCACAGGCATTTTGCAAGTTTCATAAACCTGTCCGTCTGCTGGTACCATTTTTCTGAATTCTCTCTCAACCTGAGATGTTCATTTGTTAAAGACAGAATGTCACTTCTCCTCCAAGGGACATGAACAAAATTCCCTCCTGGAATCTCTTTCATTGGTAAAACTTTCACTGGATCCTTGCCCTGCTGCACATTTGCAGTCAGCTCCACAGAATCCCTTTTTCTTTGATCTCTTTTCTTTGCCCATCTGCCTTCCCATTTGTCTAAGGCTCCCTATGTCTGGACACTTTGGAGTAACTCCCTAAGGTGTGCCTTCATTCCTGCAGATCTCATGTGTTCAAAATCTTTTGTATCAAAATCTAACCTGTAACTCCTTTTCAAATGCTTTGCTTTCTATATTTCTATGCTCTACTTCTCTGCCAGGTCTGCTAGTCTTCGATGTGCATTGCTCACTTCCCTCGTAATTTTTAGGCACCAATATCTCAATTCTGCTTCTGTGTAGGACTCTAGTGGGTTTACACCCATAGTTCCTTCAATGAACTCACCCGCTTCCATTCCTAATCTCGTATAGTTTAAGTACTCCTCTCCCCTAGGAGCTCTCTGCGGGGTATTCAGCTTGTCTAATCATTCAGTCAATTGCTGAGCAGTCAAATCTTGCAGCAAAATATTGTTGGCCTGGGCATGTGGCACCTGTTGCACCACTGTAATTGGGGACTACTGCAGTGTCTGTAATTTCAGGCTCCGACTAACATTCAATGCTATTACAGTATCTGGAGGAACCCCGAATGGACTAATGTCTAGCAATGATCTTGGTCTGTCAAAAGCCTGTCCCAGAGGAGAGATTACTCGGATATTCTCATTAGGTCCTCCCCTCATCAAATTCTGACTCAGGACTCCCTGTCCATTTGCACTGATTTTTTCTCATGCAAACAAAGGTACATCTGGACCAATGGTGGCATGTACAGATTCAGCATCTGGGCTTGGTGTGATACTCTAGTTCTTTGGGTGCATAGTTCCTGTATTCTGACTCATCAGTATGGACCTGTCTGACAGTGACCCTATTATCTGCACTGCTTGTGGCTGCACTTGAGGCAGAAAAATTGGAGTTGGCTCTGTCTGAACCAACATCGGTTTTGGGAAAACCTGTCCTCTTGAACTATACGGTTTGTGGAAGTTTCAACTATAGGTACATCAGGATATATTCTCAGGACATTTGACTGTGGCACCTGATTTTGTGCTATCGGAGTAATAGGTGCATTAAGACTACTCTGCATAGGGCTCTTTGTCATGCTAGGATTACTCTGCACTGGACTCATTGTTACGTTAACCTGTGTCGGAGCTGAGCGATTTACACTGCTGCTCGGACCATTCTCTTGTGCTGCATATAGTGGGGGACGATTTCTCAATAACTGCAAAATAAACTCATCATCGTCTGACTCTTCCTCAAGCGTAAAAGATCTTCTAGACTCCTTTGATCGCTGCTCCCTACTCTCGGAAGGGCTCCTGTTTGTCTTTCTGGTGGCTTTTCTTCCTTCTCTCTCGCTGTCTTGTGTAATTGCTGGAAACAGTTTAATCCCCTGAAATGTCTCTGTTCTCCACAATTTCTGATCACTGTCCCATCTAGCCTCCACTAGTATCTTTTTGGCCTTTCTCATCCTTCTCTCAAATTTCTGTTGCTGTTGCTGTCTGGCTACTAATACAGAAGAGCACACTGTTCCAGAAAGAAAAATTAAACCACCTTTACATAGAAGCAAATACCCTCACACATCCAAGTGGATGTCATGCTTTATCACAGGGCTTTCTCCTCGTCAGACTGGAGCTGCAATGTCTGACGGCACCCCATTAAGGGGCGCTTTGCCGGAGGTCTTATGTTAATATTCTGTGCCGTAATATGATATGTAGGGATTAATTCCTATCAACAGGCAAGCAAAGAACAGGAGAGCAAGAGATGAGAATAAAATTTACTCAAAAACCCTCCAAAAAAACAAAAAATTTTGATCGAGGAAGGGTCTAGGTCAAGGTTAAAAAGAATAAATGGGAGCGAAAAAGAGATAATGCTCAGTCACTCTGCCCACAACAAATAGAATAGGGTGAGGGAATTACCTTCAGTCCCTACACTAGGTCAACATATTTCGCACCTCAGGGGTCCATACGGATCCAGTGGCGCTTCATCAGGACCAAATAGCAATGAACAAACCGCTTCTCCTCAACTAAACAAGAAGACCACAGTATATCTAGGGGAATGAGTGCAGGAACGTGTCGTCAGGGTGGGTCTCCAAGTGGGGGACTGAGAACACCCAAATTCTTTGACAGTCCTATGACAATAATAAAACAGACCCACAAGCTCATATGAAAGATAACTTAAAAGAAAACAACTGAGAAAAAAACAGATTGTGCCACAACCTAGGCTTGCAATACGAAAATAAAATTAATCATCTGAGTGGGCTGCCATCATGCAGTGATATTGTATGTAGAGCACCATTATTTTAAATTTCCAACATAAGTTGAGTGAGATGCTATGATACGCTATGCACAATATCAATCCAAGATGGCTGCTCAGCAAATGTCGTACTGGGTGACCATACTTGAATACAAAGGTGCATAGTGTATCAGTGTGATACTGATCTAAGATGGCCAACATAATGCTTCTTAAAATGGTGGCTATCTTGGAAGGGTAAAACAATGATACAATATGAGCAATTCTATTTCAAGCCGAGCACCTAGTTTAGAAATAGTGGCTGCACAGGACACAGCACAAAGCAGATGAAATGAGCTGGAAGTGTGTAATGAGGTAGGGCTGTCTGGGAAGCTGCAAAACCTGGGGAGCTGCAGGAGGCTCTATAAAAAAATGCAAGAAGGAAATAGAGGATAGAAATAAAAGGGGGCGTATAAACGGAAAAATGGAAAACCAAAGAACTGGCTACCATCCAAAATATTGAATTGCTCTCATTGCATTGACTGGTGGATATGCACACGAGATCACGTACAATGCTGTTACACAATAGAGCTGTTGGCACACATGGACTAACCCTTACTCCATGGAGTATGCTGTCATGGGGAAAAGCAGAACGTGAACGACAATCAGCCAGAAGAGAGCTGACACAAGACACTCAGGCCCATATTTATACTTTTTTAGGGCCGCATTTGCGTAATTTTTTGACGCAAAAGCAGAGCAAACGTACAAAATACAATTGTATTTTGTAAGTTTGCGCCGATTTTGCATCAAAAAACGACGCAAATGCGGCGCTAAAAAAGTATAAATATGGGCCTCTGTGTATCTATATGTATGTTTTTTTTTGTATGACTATTCCAAATTATTAAATTACGTCTATATCCTTCATCATTGCCTTTTCATTTTAACCAAATGAGGCTTCCTCATTGCCCATAAACTGGGAACTATGAGGCGCACGGTCATAAAATTACAAATATAGAGCCTGATTTAGAGTTTGGTGGAGGGGGTTACTCTGTCACAAACGTGATGGATATCCCGTCCGCCGTATTACAATTCCATTATAGCCTATGGAACTTGTAATAGAGAGTTTGCGATATCTGTCACATTTGCTTGTCAAACTCTAAATCAGGCCCCATATTCAAAACAGCAGTTGGTAAAGCAATAAGTGACTCCTGCAAAAGGACCTAAAGAGGATTATCACATTATAGATCTTTAATCCCAAGTGTTTATCAGAGTGGTAATCCACACCAAAACCCTTGTTTACAACTGTAATCTGTCAGATTGCATGTACCAAAATATCTGTCTACAGTCTTTTGCACAGTGTAATAAAAATCCACTCTTATGCTTTTCTCCATAAAGTGCTCAGGTTAACTGCCTTATGTCACAACTTTTTTCATAATATTTTTTTTTTTTTACATTGAAAAGGATTGCACAAGAACCACAGTGTAAAGTACACTCTGCCAGTAAAACTACCAAGCCTGCATGCAATTTGAAGGGCAAATTCCCATCTGCACTAGACATAACTTCAGGCTTAGGCTCAGCTCCTCAGATGGCTCTGCTCCCTAACCCCATCTTTGTGTAAGCCCCTACCTCCACTTCTCATGCAACTGGCTTGGTTGCAGAACATGACTCTGAGTGCAGTGAGATGGCAAAGTATAGCCAGGTGGGGGCTGAGTCTAGGGTGCCAGATGGAGACACCAGTCCATTGCAGAGCATACGTGTCTTTAAGCGTAGCCCACAGTTAAAGCCTGGCTATGCCTACACTCAGCAGAATGGGAGTGAGAGTCCTCAGACTTACCTGCAATTTGCCACAGTCGGATCCAAGGAGCTCAAGGAACCTCCCAAGTTAATGCAGTCAATTGATCACTCATCACGGGGGTTGGCAGGCAAGATGCAATTCAGTGCCCATGGCACAATGCTCTCTGCCCAATATCCAGTGCTGCTCAGTCCCTTATATTTCTTCTCGCAGGATCCTGATGGCGCTCCCCTATGGCTCAAGGGGGACTGAGACAGAGCAGGAGGGGATTGACAATATGGCTGGAAATATGAGCCCTTCTCTTTCAGGTCATCCTGAGTAAGCTATTCAAAGCCAGAAGGAAGGTGAGAAGGATGGGAAATGTGCTAACACCAACAGAGAGCTTGCTTCTTCAAATTCTGCGTGAACTCAAAACTTTAAAACTGCCACAAGAAGTGGCAAATCGAAAGATTAAAGCCCAATAAAATCTTATAAGTAAGAATATGCAGCAATTGAACACCTGTATTAAGGAGGTAGAGCAATGGATGTCGGATCTGGAAGATGGGGGACCCAACTAAAAACCTCAGTCACTAGATGTCTATCACAACTGTCTGATCTACAAATACGGATGGATAACACTGAAAATCATTCATGCCGCTCTAATTTAAGGTTCATTGGGGTGCCAAAAGATCTGAGAGAATGGGCAGACTGTTTATCAAATTAATCTGAGTACTTATAAATCAGCATGTCTTCCCAGAATCAGCGAATGGAAACATAGATCTCACTATAACCCGTGTTCATCGAGTTCCAGAAGTTCAGCCCCCCCAGCGCACGATATCCTTGGGCAATATTGGTGAACCTTGAGGATTGTTGTATCAAAAAGTGCATTGTGGTGCTGGCAATCAAGGCTAAGGCTCATCAAGTCCCTGGGGATCATCCGTTTAAACATTTTTCAGACATGTCTGCTCTTGCAGCAAGGTGGCGGCGTGAACTCAAAGAACTGATTCCTGATTTCCAAAAGGTTGGGGCTCCTGTGGGACTAGTGCAACAATCAAAACTCAAAGGGGCATATTTATACTTTGTTTGCGCCGAATGTGCGTCAACATTTTTGACGCACAATCGGCGCAAACCCTGCCCCATATTTATACTTTGACGTCCGACCTCGCGGGCGTCAAAATTCCACCATGTGCGTAATTTTTTGGAAGGGAGAACCAGCCTTGCGTTAATTATATGCAAGGTAGGCGTTCCCTTCCAAAAAAATGACTTTAATGCCTGTGCCCCTTATTTATACTCTGACGTAATTTTGACGCACAGGAGGGGGCAGGCCTTAAAAAACGGCGCACAGCCTGATGGGCGCCGTTTTTTAACGCCTGGGTCAGGGCAGGCGTTAAGGGACCTGTGGGCTCGGAAGGAGCCCAGGGGTGCCCTCCCCTGCCCCCAGGGACACCCCATGCCACCCTTGCCCACCCCAGGAGGACCCCCAAGATTGGAGGGACCCATCCCAGGGAAGGAAAGGTAAGTTCGGGTAAGTATTTTTTTCCGATTTTTTTTGTGGCATAGGGGGGCCTGATTTGGGCCCCCCTGCATGCCACTATGCCCAATGACCATGCCCAGGGGACACAAGTCCCCTGGGCATGGCCATTGGGCAAGGGGGCATGACTCCTGTCTTTGCTAAGACAGGAGTCATGTCAATGGGGGTTGTGCGTCAAAAGAAATGGCGCAAATCCGGTTTGAGGCCTGAATTTTGCCTCAGACCTGACTTGCACCGTTTTTTGACGCACAACCCCCATTTTCCCATAGGCCGGCGCTGCCTGGTGTGAGTCATTTTTTTTTACGCACACCAGTCCGCAGCGCCAGCTAACATCATTCCATTAATAAGGCGCCCGCATGGTGCGTTGGAATGGCGTTAGCCGGCGGTAACATTTTTGACGCACAACTGCGTTGGCGCAGTTGTGCGTCAAAAAGTATAAATATGGGCCAAAGTTATTTTTAAGGGACGGGCATATATGCTTCATACTGTTGATAGTGCTAATGCCTTCCTGCTCTCAATATGAAATTTAAAGGAGGGGGCAGGGTAGTAGAATGTGCAATTTAGGCTGAGTAGTAAGGTTGTTGGGTTGAATCTCTATAGTTTATGGGAACTATGATTGTATGATATTAAGATCCTCTCTGTTGCCTTAGGCGATATGGGTGCCATGTCAAGCCACCTTTTTTGGGCTAGTGGAGCTGGGGTTTGCAGTTTAGGGGAGTTGGTCGAGGCAGGAGCACTTGGAGGTGTTGAGGGGGGAGAGTGATCTTAGACTCCCCATGCGAAGGGGCCTCAGGTATAGGTCACTCAAGGAGAGGAGGGGGAATGTGGGTGCATGCAGTAGGGGGGTGTTAAGGTATGGGGGAAAATGTGTGGGGGAAAAAAATAGATCCTAAAGATGACGTATTGGATGAGGTGTGCGTTAATGGGACGAAACCCGGGGAGCGTATATATCTGAATTTTATATTAATGCAGGGCAGTAGCCCTCTAGAGGGGGGTGGAGCGCGTAGGGTGAGATATGTAGAATATTGGCCGTGGGGTTTGAGACTGATGGAGATGAGTCAGAGACTTGTTGAGTACTTTAATTGCTGGGCAACCCTGAGAGTGGATCAGTACATCTGCACTATATGCACTTTAAAGGTGATAGGGCAGGCCCCGGCTGTGGATTGGACAGACTACATTCCGAATGTCTACACCTGCTGCTACTTACGTAGGCAGCACAGGATCCCAATGCATCATTACTGACACTTGAGGTCTACTGGACATTCTACTGTAAGTTTACATGTTAGGGAATAATTAGCAGGGAAAATTCGCCAGAGTATATAGATGGTTCTATATGATTATTTTCTACTGCAGTCACTATAGGTGCATTTTGAACTCTTGAGAGTATAAATAGTAGGGGCAGTGCCCCATTGCATATCGACAGTCTACACTTTATTGTAACTATGCACCATAGTCACTTTATGCATATCTTGCACTACAGGCATATGTGCACTCTGATGTTTCCACCTAGCATTGTTTTCTGGGTAGAGCAAACACCAACAAGTCAAAATGAAGCTTCAGTGCTTATCTTTTTGAATGGCTGAATTAAACTGCATGGTAAAAGTTGT
Organism: Pleurodeles waltl; assembly: GCF_031143425.1. NCBI lineage: Eukaryota > Metazoa > Chordata > Amphibia > Caudata > Salamandridae > Pleurodeles > Pleurodeles waltl. Next base: position 980,150,746 of record NC_090442.1, read on the forward strand.
CTCTCTGAATGCCAATGGCCTAAATAATAGGAAGAAGGGTGGTGCAATAGAAGCATGGGTTAAATCAGAAAATCCTTCTGTAGTTTTGCTGCAAAAGACCCATATTACAGCTCCCAGAATTTTCCTTGCTTAAAAATTGGGCAGACTACAGAGGATTTTCAGCTGCTCAAGTCGCACACAGAGGCACGGCAGTCTTCTTGCTGAGAAGACTAGGGGAGCATGTGATAGATTTTGTTAGCAACAAAAATGGTTGCTTGCATTGGGTGCATTGCTCTTTGTATTCCAAGAGACTTACATTTGTGAGCGAATGCCCCAGTAGAAGATAACCCTGGGCCTTACGAGGAACTCTTTCAATCTCTAATACAACTCCCCAGGGAAATTATTATTGGTGGGATTTAAATTTTCTCCAAGACCTATGTATAGATTTCTCAGTAAAAGGGAAATAAGAGCTGAAAATTAGAGTTGCAAGAGTTTTTCAGACTTATTTAAGCATATTGACACTTGCCGATCCCTGGAGGGAGGCTTTTCCATCTAAGGTAGAAAATACATGTTTTTCCAGTCAATTTCGCAGCTCATCTTGGATTGCCTTTTTCCTGTTAACAAAAATCTTAGCTTTCAAGTGTCAGCAGATGCTACATAATGGTTTCTCAGATCATGCATTTCTTATTCTTGAAGTTGCGTTGGAGAGAGATACACACCCACCTAGGAGGTGTTGTTTTAATAAGCAGCATCTTCAAGAGGAAGGCAGAGTTTAGATTTGCAAAGGGGAGATCAGAGACTTCCTCTGTCGGAATAACAGAACAGCCCCTCCAAGTATTGTATGGGGCTCTCTGAAAGCACATATAGGAGAGATTGTGATAGCAAGGGACGCTGCTAACAGTTGCAGTATTATACAACAGAAGCGGACCCTAGAAGAGAAGGTGCAGGAGAGTTTTGAAAAGTTTTTAAAGCCCATCAAGAACAAATAAGAACAATTTTGATCAGGCCAAGCAGGCTTTTAGCAATCTGTTCATTAGTAGATGTGAAGTTACGTACCAGGCCTGTAGGCAAAAAGTTTATGAGGAAAGCAATTTTACAGGTACATTTTTTGCATGGTAAGCAAGTGAGCAGGCAGCCAGCAATAGGATTTATGCACTGAAATGCCTGATCTGCCGGATAAGATACATGGAACATAGAAAGTTGGGGGAAATTATGCTAGAACATTATAGATGAATATACAGACAGAGAAAGTATCTCCTCTCCTTTTACCAAGGTTGAACTGGTGGAGGTGGTGAAAAACCTCCCGAATGGAAAGGTATGTGGTCTGGATGTCCTTCTGGCAGAATTTATTAAAACCTTGTACGGGGACACTATACTGACATCATTTCATGCAGGAAATATAGTTAGCTTCCTAAAAAAGACAAAGATAGCGAAGATCCAAATTCATACCACGCCATCACACTTTTGAATTCTGACTATAAGATCATCATGAAGCGCCTGGCTAACCGTTTCAACCCAATAGCGGCCAAATTAATCCATCATGATCAAAATGGGTTTGTTGGTGGGTGTCAATGGCCAGCAAACACACATTTCTTAGCCGAGGCTTCACATTATTTCTCTGTTAATAGTATCCCTGCTGTCATCCTTTTATTGGATGCAGAAAAAACCTTCACCATTGTGGTCTAGGAAACGCTATTTGATAGCTTAGTAAAATTTGGAGTCCCCCAGATCGTGGGATTGGTGCAAAGGATGTATCAGAGAGTGGAAGACAATATTGTAATAAACTCTGTAGATGCGGGTAAATTACAAGTTTGCCCGGGCACCCAGCAGGGGTGCCATCTCTCACCAATATTGTTTGCATTTTTTATTGAGGCTTTTGCTAATTCTATTGGACAGGATGCTGCGTTCTGCCATTCTATTAAGCAGATGGGAAAGGTTAAAGTATATGCCAATAATATCATTTTATTCCTCGATAAACATAGGATCTCACAGAAAAAAGTGAGGGGATACAAGATCAGTAGGAAAAAAACTGATAATATTCTATGTGGATGTAGGCCAGACACACTACTAGCTGAATTGGTTCCCTGTGTGAGTACCCAACCCAAAAGATAGCTAGGGGTTAGATTTTCTTCGCAAATCGAAGATTTATATGATTCTAATTTTGCCTTTTTGCTTACCAAAGTTCAGACTATGCTATCACGGTGGGGATCGTTCGCTTTGAATATTTTATGGAGGGTATTCTCAGCCATTTCATGTGTTTTAACCCCTCCATTTTTTTTTTTAGAAAAGTTGAATCCATGTTTCTATATTTTATTTGTCAAAATAAAACTGCCTGCATTGCACTGAGCACTTTATACTTGGAACCGTAGAAGGGGGACTGGCACTTCCTAATATCAAAGACTTCATAATATCAAAGACTATTCCTTTGCCTACTTTGCACAATATATGGCTAGATTCAGAGCAAAGCTGCAACATGGGGGTTTATTCCATGGCAAAATTAATGAAATCCCCAAAGACGTTACAAGATCCTTAGGTGGTTCTTTAGGAATAGGGCTGATCTTTATTGCAGGCATTCTATACCTTATATTAACACTAATCAAGTGTTTGGTTGCTAGTGCTGGGCTATGACCCTTCAGGGAAGTGAGAATCCAAATTTAGAAAATTTAAATATATAGCTATGGCAGTGGCAGTAGCTAGATCTCTCTTACTACAGAAGTGGCATGGCCTACTACAGCTGTGTGTGAGGATCCGTGTAATCACCCAACTACACTTTTTAAGACAGTGTAATACAACCCACTCTTAAAGGTCTCTTGGTTTTAACAAATTATTTTCACATAATTAAGTGTACTGCGTTTGTCACACATTTCTGTGATAAAGAGTTTAGATCTATGGCTTTTCATATAATGTTTTCCATCAGACATATAGGTGGTAATTTTGACCTCAGTGGTCTTTTTCCAAGACTGCCGAGGGACCGCGGCGCGGAAGACCGCCAGTGGTGGCGGTTTGCCGCTCTGCCTATTATGACCGTTGGCAGCTCTCTGTCCTTTTACGGACGGAGAGCCGCCAACAGCCATACTGGCAGGTGGCAGGGAAGTGGAGGTTGCTCCACCTCCACGCCAACAGAACCCCGCCCAGCAAATCACGTCCTGTGATTCGCCGTGGCGGTGTTCTGTTGGCGGTGTGGTGTCGGCGGAGCAGCCCCCATGGCTCCCGTCCCCTCCCGGAGGTTCGTCAGACCAGGTAAGTCGATCGTCCATGAGGGGAGGGGGGTGGGGGGTGTTGTGTGTTGTGTGCGTGCGTGGGGGTGTGCGTGTGTGTATGTAGAGGGGGTGTGTGAGTGTGTGTATGCTTGCGGGGGTGTTGTGTGTATGGGAATGAGTGCATGTATGTCTGTAGTTATGTCTGTATGGATGTGTGCGTGTATGTTTGAATGTGGATGTGCGTGTCTGACTGTGTGTGTGGATGTTTGCATGTATGTCGGTGTGTGAGCGTGTATGTGTGTTGGTGGTGCCTGCGTGCGTGTCGTGTGTGTATGAGTGTTGTTATGTTGGGGTTCGGGGTGGGGAGGGGGGTCCTGCCACCTTTGGGGGGTGGCAGGGGTGGTGGGGGGGAGGGAGTCTGTGTGGGGGGTGGGGGAGACCCCTATCAGTGCCAGGGAAGGAATTCCCTGGCACTGATAGTGCTTACTGCCATGGATTTCATGGCGGTTTCAAACCGCATGAAATCCATGGCGGTAAGCCGGGTCAAAATACCGGCAGCGGTATGGTGACGGCCGCCGGGCTGGAGACCCTGGTCTGCAGCCTGGCGGGGGGAACGGAGAACCAGCGGATGACCATGGCGGTAACCGCCATGGTCATAATACAAAAAAAAAAGACCGCCAGTCTGTTGGCGGTCTTACCGCCGCTTCTCCGCCTTCCGCCAGGGTCATAATGACCACCATAGTTTTCATTACTGGCTTGTCAGCATAACCAATTCATTCCCACTGTATGCCGCATACGCTTTCTCACAACAACTGTTATACAGTTATACAATTACAAATACATAAAAAATTACAGTTGGCAAAACAATAGACAACCCTTCTCAAAACAGCATCAAAAGGATTCACAAAATTCGAATCTTCTTCTTCTAGGGATCGGCAGAGGGTGTAGGAAACATGGACAACCTTGCATACTATGGTAATCTGTGAGATTACTTGTAACAAAATACCCGCCAAGAACCTTTAACACAGTGTAATGGTAATCCACCATCACAGGATTATTCACTTTAACATATACTTAACATATACTTTAACATATACTTTAAAAAAAATAAAAAATTATTGTTTGTTCCATGAATACAGAACAGACAACAGCGCAAACAGCCCCCGCTTGTAGCAACAAACTGTACATGGTGCAATCCTCCTCAGCCTCAAGACTATTCTGCCCAACAAGACTCCAAGCACTCCCTGCAATGTACATCAGGTCCCGGAGCCTCATCACCAGCTCGGCTCACCAGTCTTCCGGCCAGTACAATCCACATATCTAGTCCAGGAAGGGCATCATACCAAATATCAAAGCCAATAGAGCAACAAGAAGGGGGTAAAACAAACTAGAAGATAGACAAGAAAGGCAGGTAAAGTATGCAAGCCAGGGTGCACCAGCCGACCTTAGCTATGCTTAGACCGTAACACAGTCAGAGGGAGCAAGGAAGAGCATCAGAGCGCAAACCATCACACATCATTCCGCCCACTCATTCCTGGACGCCAAGTACTCGTGCAGTGGAGCCCAGATATCCTTCGACCGAGATCCTTCAGGCATAAGCTCCCAAAAAATCATCAGCTGATCTTGACAAAAGTCAGGGTCATGCAGCCATTCAGATCCACGCGGCACCCGCCCCCTGCCCCAGCACATGGCGACTCTGCGTTTAGCTAGTAGTAAAAGTAGGCCGTTAATCTCATTCACCCACCCAAGCAGCGCAACACTGGGGGAGATGGGTATCTCCGATCCAGTTACTTCCGCAATTGTCTGCAAAACCTCCACCCAGAAAGCTTGAACCTCCGCGCATTCCCATGCCAGGTGTAAGAAACCCGTGTCCGGAGCACGACAACAATCACAGCGTGCATCCACACGCAGACCCATGGAGTGAAGCCCGTTAGGTGTATGATATAAGCGATGCAGAAACTTAAAAAGCAGCAGCCTCAGCCTATAATTCAGGGACAGTACTCTCATATGGGCGCAGCAGCTCTGCCACGTTGCCTCCGTGATAGGTTCGCCCAAGTCCCTCTCCCATCGGACCCTAGAAGACTCCCCAGTGCCACCCCTCTGCTCCTGGATGCAATTATACAGTTTGGTAACTAGTTTTCGTGGCAACCGCACACAGCACAGCACCTCCAGAGTACGGCATTCCGAGGGTGCCTCCGGTAAGCCTGGGAACCGTACCCGCAGCATAGTGCCAACCCTGAAAGCATACATCCGCTGCAACGCAGTTACGCCACTGTCATCGAATACCTCCGAAAGGGTAATCAGGCGACCGTCCACAAACCAATCACCCAGCTCCGTTAAGCCTGCAGCCCGAAGAAATCCGCGCACGCCACCGTCCTGGAACATCTGAGCATCGGCAACCGCCATAACAGGCAGCGAAGGAGCAAACGGTGTATCAACACCTGAACGCTGCATCAGCATCCGTCAAGCTCTCGCCGTGCATGCCACCGTGTCGACTCCCTTAGTTCGAGGCAGAGCCCGGCCCCCGAGCACTCGCACCAACCCATCCGGCCACCCTGCATCGCTTTCCGGTGCCAGATGTGGTAGATATCGAACCGGATGTAACCAATAGTATGCAAAGTGCGCTTGTGCACAGTAATAGTATAACTCCAAATCTGGAGCGGCAAGCCCACCCAACTCGAACGGCAACGTCAGCTTCTCCCAAGAAATGCGAGGCTGGCTTCCCGCCCATACCAAGCGAATCAGTACAGAGCGCAGGCGCCGCAGGAAAACCCTTTGTGAGCTGAAGCGGGAGGTTAACGAAGAGGTACAGGAATTTAGGAAGAACCACCATCTTCACAATAGCTATACGCCCAATCAACGAGAGCGGTAAGGCCCGCCAAGCCTCGATCTTCTCCTCCAGCCACGTCATTGCAGCACCGTAATTAGCAAGCCAAAGGGTGTCAACATCACAACTCAACTGGACCCCCAGATAACGCACTGGGCCCTCCGCCCAGGCTATAGGATACCGCGAGTCAAACTTCGCCACACTTGGAGTCAAAGGCAGGACCACCGACTTCGACCAATTGATCGTGATGCTGGAGAAGGTGCCAAAATGCATGATCTCATCCAGAAAGATGTCTAGATTCCGATCAGGATTCCGCACATATAGCGCAGTATCATCAGCATACATAGACATCAAGACGGGCCTCTGTCGGAACTGCAAACCTCTATCGTTATGTTTCTGTTGCAGCCCCGCCGCCAGAGGTTCCATCGCCGTTGTGAAAAGTAGCGGGGACAATGGGCAACCCTGACACGTACCACGAGCAACAGGAAATAGGGCCGACACGCACCCGTTTAATCGCAGCCGAGCAGTGGGCAGAGTGTACAATAATCTAATCAACTGCACAAAGCGCGCGCTGAGACCCACCCGGGCAGCAGCGCAAACATATACTCCCATGCTAGAGAATCAAAATCCTTGGTGGGATCTAAAAACACTACCGCTGCCCTGTCATCCACCTCCATCGAGCCTGCAACCGCGAAGAATGTGCGCAAGTTGTGACATGTAGACCTACCAGGTACAAATCCCAACTGATCCGGGAGCACCAGTCTAGGAAGCAGCGGCTGCAAACGTGCCGCAATCATTTTAGCCAGGATTTTGTTATCAATATTAATCATAAAGAGTGGACGATACGAGTCACAGCGGGCCGGGTCCTTTCCAGGTTTGAGAATCGTGACTATCAGAGCCTCCCGGAGCGAAGCAGGAAGGATCCCAGTCTCCAACGACTCCGCGTATACCTCCAAGAAGTGAGGGGCAAGAATATCCGCAAATTCCTTATAAAACGCAGGAGTCAAACCATCGGTACCAGGAGATTTATCACCAGGAAGGCCGCGGATCGCCGCAGTCACCTCCTCCACGGAGAACGGGACATCCAAATACAGCCTGTGAGCCTCGTCAAACCACACTAAGGCAACATCATCAAAATACACCTGCGCCGCCGCCATATCTAAACCCTCCGGAGCAGCATACAGCTGCGCAAAATACTCGGTAAAAATTTGCATAACGCCATTCGTCCCAGTCACAATCTCGTCCTCAGCCCCCACAGCCTCGGTGACATAATTACTGGCCGAGGGCCTGCGCAGCATATCAGCAAGTTTGCGCCTAGCCCTCTCCCCCTCTCCATAACAGCGGGCCCGGGCGTGCCTCTCCATAAAACAGACCTCCCTGAGGGAGGCCTCCTCGTACAAGGACACCTCTCGACGGAGCTCCGCCAGCACCTCGCCCGACCAACTCTCCGCCAGACACCGCTCCAGCTCCGCGATCATCCCCTCCAGATCAGCCATTTCCCGCCGCAAGGTCCTCAATATTCCATGCTGTTTCGAGAGGCATATCCCCCGAATGACCACCTTAAATGCCTCCCATAGTGTACCCGCTGACCTCACCGAACCCCCATTTTCAGCAAAAAACAGCACAATAGCCTCACGCACCTACGCACGAAAGGCCGCATCTCGAAGCGCCCCGCAGGGCAACCTCCACATGAACGACCCGCCCAACTCGCTAGGTATCTCCAACACTAACCTGACAGGAGAGTGGTCCGACAAAGTGCGAGGGAGATGATCTACCGATCTCATCCAAACCTCCACGTTTCTCGTGCCCAACCAGCGATCAATACGAGACCAGCTACAGTGGGCGTAATTCACACACGTACCCTCTCTAACATCTCCGTGCATCTGCCGCCACAGATGTACTAAAGCGCAACTCTGCATCACCGTCGCTAGCGCCTTCGCTGCTGCAACATGCTGCACTCTGGCCACACTCTCGCAATCCATCCTTGAATCCAGAATCACATTAAAATCGCCACCCCAAAGCACTGCACCGGCACCCAGCGACTCCACCAAACGCCACAGCTCTCGGAAAAACTCTGGGTCATCCACATTCGGACCATAGACAGCAACAAGCCGGCAGGCTCTGTCTGACAACGTGCCACTCAGCAAGACATATCTGCCCTTTGGGTCGACAACCACCTTACGGGTATGCCACTGTAGACCCTTGCACAGCAAAATTGTCACTCCACGAGCGTAACTCGAGTATGTCGAGCAGTGGGTCTCGCCAATCCACCCTGCCTTCAGTCTGCCCAGCGTTGACGCCACTAGGTGGGTCTCCTGCAGCATACAAATATCAATTCCTTGCCGTTTAACATACGCTGCCACCAGACGCGCCTCCCGCCTGTCGTTGAGCCCACGCACATTCCACGTCAAACATTGGACTGTAGTCACACTATTGGTTCCCATCTCTCCCCCACATGCATACTGCACACCGCCAGAAAGCATAGCCCCACCTGCCAAGAGCATGAAAGAAAACAGCAAGAATAGCATAGAAAACAGAAAACGCACAGCCCAACTGAGCCTACCCCGTCCCCCTCCCACACAGACCCCCCCAATTGGGTCATATCAGAAACCCACCCTCCCAAACCCCAAAGCCATCCCTTTAGAACATAAGCACAACCATCAGGACTCATCCTAGGGGCGATAGCCGGCCTATCAGCTCTCCACCCAGTATGTACTAGGAGAGAGGGGCACAAGGGCCGAACAGCAAGTTAAACATCGGGCGATCCTATGTGCGGAAACGGATCCTCGCATCACATCAGCTTCAGCCAGCACCGCGCGCTGACTAGTCATTGTCACTCAAAGCGGCTCTCTCAGATCCAGAGCCATCCGGCCCGCAGCCTCCGGTCGCCTAGGCAAGCGTCAAACAAATTTGGCTGCCTGCTTGGGATCCGTGAAATACAGTACCTTTCCCTCATGCCGCACCCTTAACTTAGCAGGGTACAGCAAGGCGAATCTGACGCCTGCCTGATTCAGCAATCGCTTGGCACGCCTGCACCCCTGGGGTATAATCAGGGAAGAAGCTTAGTTCTGAGTTTTTATACACCAGCGGTTTCCTCTCCCTTGCTAGGCGAAGGACAGTATCTCAATCATGATAGTTCAATAGGCGCGCTATGACTGGTCGCGGAGGGGTACCCGGCGGGGGCCGAGACCCCAGAGACCTATGCGCGCTTTCGACCACCAACATCCAGGAGAGCTCGCCCGCAAACAGATCCAACAGCATGCTCTCCACAAAGTCCTCCATGCGGGCCATATCGGTGGCCTCCGGCAACCCAACGATGCAAATATTGTTGCGGCATGACCTCGCCTCCAAGTCCTCATTTTTATTCCGTATCACCTCCAAAATGCACTCCATTTGCGCGATCTGGTCTCTCTCTCCCCTATGTGGGTCCTCCATCTCCAACGCCCGCAACTCCAGAACCTCAAATCTGGAATCATGATCGTCAACACGAGCTTTGATGCAGTCTAGCTGTTCAGTCACATGGTCCAACTTCGCGTCAATGCCAGCCAGACTATTCTTGAGCTCTAAAAACATGGACCTCACTGACTCCTCCAAGCTTCCCTCCTCGGCTCCGTCACTACCGGTCTGCGAAACAGGATCCCCACTTCTCTTTTTCCCACCATCGAAGGTGAGCTTTGCCTGACGCTGATCAACCCTGCCCATGACTCCAGCACCGTCTGTAACCGACTCCTCCACACACAAAAAAGGAATGATAGGTATCCAGGTCAAGGGACGCCCACTAGCAAGCAGCCCCTTCGCAGCCACTCAGGTCCCGCCTCACCAGTCTGCCAGACGGCGTATAGGGCAGCAGACGAGCACCCAGGCACACCCCACAGCAGTCCAATCCACGTCAGCCCCAGCCGTCAGCCACCGCCAGCACCAGCTCCAGTGCAGCAAGTCCTCTGTATGCGGGACAGGGTCAGGGCCCCAAGTAAGGACCAGCACAGCATCGCGGGGGGCCTCCACTAAGCTCCGAGCCCCCAGTCAGTCACCACTAGCTTGGCCCTGACCCTCACGGACCAGGTCGCCTCCTCCTGCTCTCCAATGCCCAGCTGCCACGGCTGTTTCAGCCGCACTCAAGCAGCCCTGCACATAACCGCCGTCCCAGGTCTTCCAAATAATACAACAGCACTTCGCTCCTCGGGGTGCTCTCCAGTGCCGCTCCTCCAGGCTCCTTTACCTAGTGGCATGCCAACAGCGGCAACCGGCGCCCAGCAGAAGCCCCCCGGGCCTCCAAGGCGACCCAAACTCCTCGCGAAGGCAATCCACCGCCGACTCCCAAGCCCAGCTCCGCCCGCGCCCACCCGCACCACCAGGCCGTGGGGACGCTAAGGTCACAGTGGCCGCGAGGGCCGCGGCTCGATCTAGCCGCCGAGGCTCCTCTCTATCCAGGGCCAAAAGGCCCCCAAAGTATTCACCCGCTTCCGGCACTGAAAAACCAGTGGAGGCGTCGCTTCTCAGGAGCTCCGATCGCCAGAGCACGTGCGCGCTTCAATACCACGCCACGCAGCCAGGCCTCCTCCTGCGAGCGAGGATCTCCGGTGCCGCGAGAGCCGCGTCTCAATCTAGCCACCGAGGCCCCTCTCCATCCAGGGGCAAATGGCCCCCAAAGTATGCACTCGCTCCTGGCACTGGTGAACCGCCGGGAGTGTCGCTTCTCGGGAGCACCAACTGTCGGGGCGCGCACGCACTTCAATACAGTGCCGCGCGGCCAGGCCTCCTCCTGCAATCGAGGATCTCCGGCGCCAGCTCCCGCTGCGGGCCACTGCCGCATCCAACGAGGTGACAAGGTCCTCGCGGGTCCACACCCCAGTCTGCCGTCACCAGCATCGCCCTTTAGGGGTAATTAAAGGATAATCAACCCGTGGCCCAGCAGAGCCTCACAGAGTGCCGGCCATCTTGCCCGGCAGCCAGGCCACGCCCCCACTTTAACATATACTTTTCACAGTAAATAAGTCAAGCCTAGAGTACTTTTTTTAACTTCTCACAATAAATACATCAGACCTACAGCTTTGATCATTTTCTTCTTAACCAAATAAGCCCTACTGCATGGAGCACAAACTTTCCCCTGAGCCAAATGCTGCAACACAAGAATTGTTTGTCAGTGGAAACACACAACCTCTGCCCGATCAAAATCTGAACTCAAGGAAATCTCAGTACAACTTCCTAAAGCTCCCTTTCTATTAACAGCATAAAGTCTGTTGTCAAGCCAGACATAAAACTTTAAGAGTGGGACAGCAAAACTGCAAAATGCAAACAATAAAATGGTATTCAGAAGAAGATTACTTTGAAGAAGTGATATGAAAATAGTGATATAGAGGTTGCTCACAGAAATAGGGAAAGTGCAACAATAATCTTCAACAGTTTAATGAAAATCCTAAATACTGAAAGCTTGACATGAATGATAAAAATGTTTGCATAGCTTAATGCGCTAGTAAATTTGTAATCATGGCTCATGAGTTCTATGGAGATTTCACTTATAACTTTAACATAGTTTCAAGTAAGTTTCAAGTAAATAGAATATAGATAGTTTTTGCAACTAGATGGTTACTATTTATATTTCTAAATTTTCCCAGCAGTTATTAGCATTTTAATGTGTTATCTTCAAACTTTAACTGGTGGGATCCTCAAGATAACCGAACTCTGGTTCAGTGAGGTGATGTCTATGATAACGTCTGATAAATTGAAGATTTTTCCATCAAAATGCAGAGGCAGAGAGCATCCTATCAGTCTTGGTGATGCTCACATTTCTTCAGCATTTATGACAATTGATTGCTAGTTTGATTGACAGCCTGGAGGCCGCTCCATGCTGGAGGAAATGAAAGGCTTGATCACGGCAGCTCATTTTTTCAGGTACTCAGAGAAAGTTCATATTTTGCTTTTGCTCTTTAGCCATTACCTCGCATTTGGATTTTTTTTCAGGATTTACGGCATATCAAAAATGAGCTGAAATGTACAGAGATGGGCTATCGCCATGCTTAATTAATTAACAGCAGCATGCAGTTCTATGAATTTGCTAAATTGACAAGTGGTTCAATATTTTGAGCACAAAAGTCTTATTGATTGACTGCCTAATACATATAAAAAAGTAAAAATACAAATTATTTTCTGGAAATCTCAGATTGTCATTGAGGGAAATGAGAGAAGCATTAACTCGAAACGAGTACAATTAGAATTATAGCTAATTTCTGGAATAAAAAGAAACACTACAGTTACTGTGCTGTAATAAAGAAGTAGTTGATTAGGTCTTTAATGAATGAGAAATGTGGTGAAGATCAGAGCATGCTGATTTATGCTGATGACACCCTCAAAATTGACAAGAATTCCATTTAGTTCAAAATGTATGATTATAAGAAAAAGATTTTAAAGATTCATACTTCGAAAACTGAGAGTTCAGTCTTACGGGAGAAGGCCGAAAAATACTCCAGATTTTCGTTAAATAAAATCTGTAGTAAATAAAGCTAGTTATCTGCATATGCCTTCAATTAGCTCTTGCACGCCCAGATGCACATAATGAAAGCAAGGAACGTTGGTCATAGTTAAAGCTATTCTATTGCAAAACACAGTGGCAAATAAATTCCTACATTTGTGCAAATTTATAGCACAAAATCTATTCTGAGCTAATTTTAGGGCACACGTGTTTTATCACCTATTTTCTTTGTAAGAGAAAGCTGATGGCTTTATTTGAAAAAAAGTGTATATTTACCAGGCTGCATTTCTGCAGCAGCATTAGATCTTGAAATGGGCATCCCTGCATATCAACTTTCAAATAAAAACACTCTTTATAATACTCATGGTTTAAGTAATTGTATTATGTAATGAGTGACCACTATGGGCTTTGTATGGGTTGTCTGGAAAGATAACTCTGTGCTATTCTCAGGACAATGACCTCCCTCACCACCTAAGTAAAACTACTGTATAGAAGAATTGTGCATCTGATGAAGCAGAAAATGAAGGTTTTGATTTATTAACGCTTAAACGTAGTGCTGAGATAATCATGCGTGACATTAACCGAATTAATAAAGATTGTACGGGGACAAAATGTGCCCTCAGAGTAGTTTGCCATCATTTATACGTGTGCTTTATATAACGTGGTGAATTAGAATTGCACTAATCCGACATAATCATGAACGTATGCTACGATTTGCTTGTTTGAAATGCTTTAGCTTAGCATTACTTTAGCGGAGGCTTTGGCCTAGTTGCCTGGTCTCACGGTTTAGATGCTCGTATTTTTCCACTGTGCTATTAAACGTGTATTCTTGCTTGAAGCTGTATTTTTCCACAGAAGCCGTTCACATGCTTATCTTAAAGTTAGTGCCAGCCTGGCATATTTTCTCTTTAATTCAAGGTCGACTTGCAGGTGCGGACAATGGAGGCTCTGAGAGTAAGCTAATTGGGAAACAATGTTGCGATCTGCGTACCCATCTCCAAGGATAATGTATGCTTAAGTAAAAGCTTGAGAACTGTCGTATTTGATTGGTCAATTTGAAGCTATCCTATGAACCCTCCAATGGAGACCCCACTGGACTTGAACTATTGTCTATAAAAACCAGGTGCCTGAGAGGAAAGCTCTCTCTCTCATCGGACATCCCGCCATTTTGACTTCGTAGCTGTTATGGCCCACTTTGCTGCGACGCCATTTTGAGAGACTTTGATTCTTTCTCTAATCGAGAGAAAGAGACTTTAATGATTCTTGCCCTAGAGACTGTAACTTTGATTTGATCCCCTTGCATGAAGTAGTAGTTTTACCTTGCCACTGTGAGGCATTTGCCCCGTTCACCCCTGCCCCTTTGTCCTGTCCCATGCTGATCGAGAAAAAGGTACCCCTGATGACTGAAGAACGGTACCTGTGAGACGAAGACTTCCTTGTATGCTGATCGTAATTGGTAAATATGAAAGGAAATTGTAAAATTGCATTGTGTTTCTTTTAGGTAACCAACTGCTGATTTTTGGTAAGATCCCTAGTTAGGAGTTTTCTAAATTAATGTTGCTAAATCGTTTTCGCATGAAGTCCCACATGCTGATGCTAATTTGAGGTTAGATGAGGATTCCATATGTCGCACGATGCAATTTGAGATCTTGTTATGCTGACTAAATGTATGCCATTAGTTCATTACAGATTATCGTACTAGTGTTTTGCATTGCCATTATCGAATGCCTTGTGATTCAAATGCTACATAGATTACACTTGTCCGACGTTATGGACAGCTATTAATGTTCATATATGTTTATCATTTGGTGTTGAGACACATTTACATTGTGCTAGCTTTGTTAATATAGGGAAATAAATTCACTAACTTTGCAATAAACTGGTGTGGTTATTCCTGACTGAAAGGTCGGGGTGCGCCAAAATGTATTCTGGATTAATTGTTAAGTGTTATGTTGTTCAAGGTGTTGCTTATGTTCGTTATTGATTATTGATTTGATGCGACTGATCGATATAATAGTACAGAGAGTTCCCACTTAGTCAAAAGATTCATCGGCCTAAAGAGCGTCCAAACGGAGGTAAATTATTACCTCGTTCCGCTCTATCAGTAGATGGTAGCAGAGGACGGTTCCGTCTTTTGGGACCCTGTACTCCTAAAGTACATGGTGTTAAATTAACGGTTACGCATTTTGTGGCCCCATTCGAGAAGTTGAATTAGATTTTTCTTGGATAAAACGGATTGACAAGATGATGATGGGCTAGGTCCACCGCGACTTTCCCGGGATCTCGGAGCTTGCGGATGGAGAGAACGGAGGTGTGGAATCAGCGCTGGTGGTACTAGTGATGGTATGAGTGAAGTTAGGGTTTTGCGCTTGCACAGCTTATTGCCGCAGGGTGTGTGAAAAGGTTGCGAGGGTTTTCTTTAAGGATAGCGGAGGTGCGACTCCGAGTGTAGAAGTAGAGAAGTCGTCGAACTTCATAGAGTTAACGGAGGTGCGGCTCCGGGTGTGAGAGTAGGGAAGTCGTCGAACTTCATGTGCGTGTGACGCTTTGTGCATAAAAAGGTCCACGTGGTTGTTGTTGTTGAGACGGGCCCTGCGAGGTCAAGAGACTCCGGAGTATGTTGATCCATGTTGTGGTCTGGGCGGTTTAGTAGGTTGATCGGGCGTGGTCAACGAGTCGGGTACGTGTGTTAGGGTGTGAAAGAAACTTCGACTTCGGGCTTTGACAAGATTCTAAGTGCACTAGAACAGATCATTGACAAGTTGAGAGTAGGTCTGCGGGTCAGATTTGCTTGCGAATGTGGGGACTGAGAAAGACCGAATAGCGGCCGAAGCTGGTGAAAAAGATCGAATAGTGGCCAAGGTTGGTGAAAGGTCCCTAAGGTCCTGAAGCGGCTGTGTTACCCTTCCTGTAGTAAACCGACAGATCTGTTTTAGTTTTTGGTAGCTCGCGATACATGCAAGAAGTGTTACGAGAGGAGCTGAGTGAAGGAAGGCTAGCCGCGAGGCTTTGTCAGCCGCAGGGTGTGAGTGTGACGTCACTAAGAGCCGCGCTGGGATAGGTTGGTTGCAGAGACGGGTCGCGCACGGATTGGACGCAGTCCGTGGGACTCGATTGGAAGGGGAAAGGCAGGTGAAGAGTATTCCGGGAATTAAAGTCACCTATTGATTACAAATTTTGTGGAATAAAAGTGACCTTTTGACTATAAACTTGGAAAAACAAAAGACGATAAAATGAAATTCCTTAAAGCGTTTAGGAGTGCGATGAAGGGGGAGTCTTACATTAAAGCGAACGTAGGAGAGGAGACGCCGCCCGAGGGTACACCAGCTTACATTGTAATGGAAGAGAAGGGAGTAGCTCCGTGTCTTTGGCTAAAGCAATGGCACCAGTTGACAGAGAAACATGGGAGCGTAGCGTTCCCGATATATGGGACATTCAATATAAAGATTTTAGAGAATTTGAGATTCACGATGTACGACATGAAGGTGCCTCCAAGGCCAGCACAGTTTGAGGCTCTAGCAATTTGGGAGCTAATGGCCAGACAGCAACAGCAGAAGAAGTTTGAGACAAGAATGAGGAAGGTAGAAAAGACACTAGCGGATGCTAGGTGGGACAATGCACAGAAGGTGTGGAGGTCAGACGTATTGCAGGGGATAAAATTGTTCCCAGCGATTACTAAGGAAGGAGAGGAAACAGGTAAGAAAGCCACCTGTAAGACGGACAGGAAATGTTCAAAGGATAGAGAGGATGAGGAGAAGTTGAGAAGAGAAGAGGAGTTAGAAGATGAGGAGTTAATAATGGAATTGCTGAACGACCGTCCACCGCCTTATGCAGAGAATGGACAAGGTCCAAGTACCAGTTCTGCCCCTCTGGCACCGGTACAGAACAGTGAAACCCAGAGTCCAGGAGCATCATCGGGATCAAAGGACCCGAGTCTGCTGTTCACCCCGCAGATACCGCAGGTTAGGAGAATATACCCAGATGTGCCCGTGTTGAAACCAGCAGAAAATTATCAGCCGCAAATGCCAGGGTACTACAGTAGTGATAACAGTGCAGGAATGGTTCTGGATCCGACTGTAAGGGGAGTACAGAATAGTTACAACCCAACAATGGCACAAGCTGAATCAGCTCAGTTTATGATGCCTCAAAAGCAGATGCAGGGAGGAAACGTACAGGCTCAAATGACGGGGAGCCAGATGGGCATGCCGGCAATGATGACCCATGGTGTGGGAATGAATATGCCACAGAACATGGGGAATGGACAGAACCCAGACGCAATATCCTTACCCATTACTGTAGGTCCAGTGGTACCTCTGTATAGTCAGCCTAATTCGGGTTTGAACAGTCAGGGATCAATGCTGCAGAATGGAACAGAAAGAAGGTGCATAGAAAACACTTCAGGGATAACTCCGATAGCGACTCAGCCAAATGGGTCTGGGTCCTTGATGGAGTTTAGTCCCATATGCGCTCAGTCAACACTGGTGAGGTCGAGTCCCCCATTGATAATACCCCTCACATCGAACACTGAAAAGCTGCCGCAGCCATCGATGGCAGTCAATGTGAATGCTACACTGATGGGAGTGAATGCGCAACAATTGACACAGTGGTTCAACAGTCTAAATTCCACACAAAGTTCAGGCAGTGGGAAAGGAGAAGAGTACCTGAATAGGATGAGGCTGAACATGGAAGCACAAGAATTGGTAGAAGGGAATATGGGTGTTAACAGGTTAGAGTCCTACACAGAAGAGGAGCTGAGGTATCTATGTCCAAAGATCACGAAAGAAGTAAACAAGGTACATAAAAGTCTGCAGGAAGTGGCGGACAGAAATGGGATTGACATAGGCAAGACGAAACACTTGAGCAGGAGCTATAGGTTGGATTTTGGGACTACAGATTTTGAACACATGAGATCAGCAGGCATGAAGGCACACCTTAGAGAATTGTTGCAGAGTGCACAAGTGTGGAGGTGCTTAGACAAATGGGAAAGCAGGTGGGTAAAGAGGAAGGATAAGAGGAGGGACAGTGCTACAGAACACAATGAGAAGAGACCGCAGAGTAGCGATACAGTAACAATGTTACCAATGAGGGAGACAGCAGGGGGAAAATTAGTACATGTACCATGGCACAGAAGCGACATTCAGTCTTTTACGAACGATTTTCCCAAACTGAGAGAGAAGCCGATTGAATGGTATCAGCAGACTGATAGGTTTGTGAAGCTCGCGAAATGTCTTTGGGAAGACCTGAACACTCTATTTGAGATTGTGGTCCCGGCAGATTTGTGGGAGGATTGCAAAAGAGCTGTAGGTTGGCCGACAAGTGAACCAGAGAGAGACAGAGAGACGGGTGCCCCATCACCTATGGTGATGAGATTGTACTATAAGGTGATTGAGCATTTAAAGACGAAGGTTGCCGCGAAGAATGTGGATTGGCAGAAGATTGATCGGACTGCACAAGAGGCTAAAGAATCGATTCATAGTTACTATGAAAGGTTGTTGAAGGCGTTCAAGAATTACAGTGGCACGGAAACAATAGAGGCGAAGGACATGCTCCATTTTGTTTTCAGATTTGTGGAAGGGCTGAGGCCAGAGATAAGTCAGATGATAAAATCGCATTTGATTTGCTGGCAGTCGAAACCGATTGATGAAGTTTTGACTTATGCGAAATACTGTAGTGACGAAATTGAAGTGAAACAGAAAAAGCTGAAAGAAAAGGTGATGATGATGCAGCTTAAGGCAGCTCAAACAGGTTTGCAAGGTCTGCAAGGTTTGCAAGGAATGCAAGGGTTCCAACAGCAGGTACCACAACCACAGTTACAGTTGCAGGGAAACATGGCGTTTCAACCACAGGCCAGAGGCAGAGGCAGAGGAGGTTTTGTGAATAACGGTCCGGATTTGAACACTGTTGTGACGGGTGTGCAGGCAATGAAGAAGGTGATGCCGTGTCACGTGTGCGGAATTGTAGGTCATTGGAAACGCGAGTGCCCGATGGTGGTGCAGGAAGGTGCAGGTGTAGGTGCGGGTGCAGGTATAGGTGTTGGTCAGCAAAACAATGATGTCAATGCATTACAGACAATGAGAGGACCGAAAATGAGAGGTCCAAACGCAAATTTTCAGACCATAAATCAATTGCAGGGATTACAACCTATGCAGCCGCAGCAGATGCAGATGCCCCGTGAGCAGATGACGCAAATGCAGCTGATGCAACAGCAGTTACCTATGGTACCTAATCAGCAAATGCAAATACCATTGGCACCAATGAGTCAGCAGCAAGTGATGGTTCCTCCACAGGTAACGGGTCAGGTAATGAGTACAAATGGCACCGTACAACAGTTCCCATTACACAGTGAGAGTGGAATAAACAACGTATGGGTGAGTGAAAGTTCAGGAGAAGAAGGAGATTGTGTGCTTGCGGCATCCTTGGAGGTTGATCAAAGGGGTCCGTACGTAGAGGGAAGAGTAATGGGTCATCGTGTCTCATTCTTGGTTGACACGGGAGCCACACGTTCAACTGTTAAGAGCAGTGAAGTTCCAAATTTGCCACTCTCAGGGAGGACAGTTCAAGTGGTGGGAGTAGCAAACAGACATTTGACGAACCCAATTACAGATCAGGTTCCAGTCAACATTGGTAACTATCAAGGGGTGCATCAGTTTGTGGTGTGTGACTCAAGCCCGATAGCACTGTTAGGAAGAGACCTATTGTGTAAATTGGGTTGTTCGATAATGTGTTCAAACGAAGGAATAACAATAGAAACGAGCAATGATGGGGAAGACGAGGACAGTGTAGAGGGGGATGAGATAGAAACAGTCGACGAGGAGTATCCTCTGATTTGTCTCTTCCCGATGATAACTGAAGAAGATATTCCAGCAGAATTACGGGAAACAGTCGGAAAGGAAGTGTGGGACATGACAGGGAAAGAGGTGGGATTGATGAAAGGAGTGGAACCAGTAAAGGTGATGGTGAAGCCTAATGCGATCTTTCCCCAGACCCCACAATACCACATGCCACAAGATACTCTCATGAAAGTTGCCCAACTCATTGACGAATTTGTAAAACAGGGAGTACTGAAAGAAGTGTTAAGCAGCCCATGTAATTCACCGATAATGGGACTAATAAAGCCAAGTGGGAAAGTCCGACTCGTGCAGGATTTGAGGAAAATAAATGACATCATAATAAAGTGCTGCCCAGTAGTACCGAATCCAGCTGTGATAATGTTTCAAGTCCCTTGCGATGCTGAATGGTTCTCAGTCATCGATTTGTCACAGGCATTCTTTTCTGTGCCTCTTCACGAGGACAGCCAATTCCTCTTTTGTTTCAAATTCCTAGACAGAGTGTACAGTTGGTGTCGAATTCCTCAAGGGTTTTCTGAGTCACCGTCAATGTTCAATCAGGTTCTAAAGAAAGATTTGGAAGAATTAGAATTGCCATTCGAGTCAACCTTAGTACAGTACATTGATGACTTACTGGTTGCATCAAAGACAGAAAGCAACTGCACAGCCGATACCATTGCTCTGTTGAATCATTTGGGAAGGAATGGACATAAAGTGTCCCCTTCCAAATTACAGTTTTGTCAGAAGAAAGTGAAATACTTAGGTCACCAAATAGAGAAAGGGTCACGGAAAATAATGAAGGAAAGAGTTACAAGTATACTCCAAATGAGTCCACCAAAGACAAGGAAGGAGGTGAGGAAGTTTTTGGGAATGGTGGGATATTGTCGCCAGTGGATTCCCAACTTTTCGTCTCTAGCAAAGCCTCTACTGAAATTGACCCAAAAGGACGCCTTGGATGAAATTGAGCTGAAAGGAGACGAGATGGATGCTTTTGTTGAACTGAAAGAATGCATGTGCAGGGCTCCAGCTTTAGGTATGCCTGACTACACGAAGCCTTTCACATTGTTTTGTCATGAACGTGATGCATGTTCTTTGTCTGTCTTGACTCAAGCCCATGGTGGCGTAAACAGACCAGTAGCGTATTTTTCAGCTACTTTGGATCCGGTCGCAGCAGCACTCCCAGGGTGTTTGCGCGCCGTAGCAGCAGTTGGTATCAGCCTCACTCAGAGTGAAGGAATAGTGATGGGACACCCAGTAACAGTCATGGTCCCTCACTCAGTTGAGATACTTTTGACCCGCTCCCGAACGCAGCACATGACTGGAGCAAGACTCACAAGGTATGAAACGATTATTCTGGGATCACCGAATGTGCAGCTGAAAAGGTGCACTACGTTGAATCCAGCTACCTTGCTTCCTGGAGAAAATGCTGAAATTGAGAACGCCGAAGACGTCGAGCATGACTGCCTTCAGGTGACTGAATTTTGCACAAAACCTCGACCAGATATCAAGGATACTAAGCTTGATGAAAATGACCAAATTCTTTTTGTTGATGGTTCATGTCTAAGAGATGGGATGGGGATTTTGAAAGCAGGATATGCTGTATGTACGGTAACAGGGGTCTTGGAAGCGGGATGGCTTCAAGGAGTCTATTCTGCACAAGTAGCAGAACTTGTGGCCCTCACAAGAGCATGTCAATTGTCTGCATTGATGAAAGTCACCATTTATACTGATAGTCAATACGGGTTTGGGATTGTGCATGACTTTGGACAACTATGGTCACAGAGAGGTTTCCTGACTTCTTCAGGATCCCCAGTGAAGAACGGGGAAAGGATAAGGGAATTGTTACATGCCATTCAAGTGCCAGCCGAAGTTGCAGTGGTAAAGTGTAGTGCTCATACGAAAGGACAAGACTATGGGCCTGATTCTAACTTTGGAGGACGGTGTTAAACCATCCCAAAAGTGGCGGATATACCACCTACCGTATTACGAGTTCCATAGGATATAATGGACTCGTAATACGGTAGGTGGTATATCCGCCACTTTTGGGACGGTTTAACACCGTCCTCCAAAGTTAGAATCAGGCCCTATGTGTCTCTGGGGAATGCATATGCAGATCAAGTCGCAAGATTTTGCGCCTTGAACTGTATATTACTAAGGGATGACTGGAATACAATAAGTGAGCCAGAACTCGAACCAGCTGAAGCATTTGCCTTGAAGGTCGTAGATACAATAGAGGAGCTAAAAGCACTACAGAATAATGTCAGGGAGGATGAAAGAGATTCCTGGATTAAATCACAATGTATAAAGAGACAAGACGAGTTATGGGTCTCACACGAGGGAAAATATGTTTTGCCAAATAGTCTCTTATCACAGCTTGCGCGGTTCTATCATGGGCAAGCTCACCTAGGGAGAGATGCCATGATAAGATTGTTCAAAACTGATTGGTTTAACCCCAGATTTCGCCAAGCTGCAGAAGCAGTTTGCCATCGATGTGTCACTTGCCAGCAGATGAACCCAGGGAAGGGAACAGTTGTGAGCGCGAGTCACATTGGTAGGGCAAGCGGTCCTTTTAGTCGTATGCAGATGGACTTCATTGAGATGCCTGTGCATGGGGGTCTGAAATATGTGTTGGTGATTGTGTGCATTTTTAGTCACTGGATTGAGGCATACCCCACACGTAGAAATGACAGCCTTACAGTTGCCAAGCTATTGTTGAGAGAGTTGATACCACGTTTCGGATTTCCGATCTCTTTAGAATCAGATAGGGGAAGTCACTTCAATAACGAGGTGATAAAGTTACTTTGTGAAGCACTGAACATTGAGCAAAAGCTGCACTGTAGCTATCGCCCTGAAGCATCAGGACTGGTGGAGCAGATGAATGGTACGCTGAAATCGAGAATGGCAAAAATATGTGCATCGACAAATTTGAAATGGCCTGACGCATTGCCCTTAGTGCTAATGTCAATGAGAAACACTCCTGATAGAAAGACTGGATTGTCTCCGCATTAAATTCTCATGGGCAGGGCTATGAGACTTCCTGCAGTTCCCGCAAACATGCTTTTGAATATTACAGATGATATGGTGTTAGACTACTGCAAAGGACTAGCTGACGTGGTTCGCTCTTTCTCTCAGCAGGTGGAAGCGACCACCTTGCCACCGATCCAAGGTCCAGGACACGCACTGAAAGCAGGTGACTGGGTCGTGGTAAAGAAACACGTGAGAAAATCGTGTCTGGAACCCCGTTGGAAAGGCCCTTTCCAAGTGATCCTGACGACAACTACCGCTGTGAAGTGTGCGGGGGTTCCCAACTGGATTCACGCCAGTCACACAAAGAAAGTGTTGTGCCCCACAGATGAGGAAGTGGAAGCGCTGAAAATACCAGTGCCCGATAAAGCAGTGCCGAGTGCTGAGAAAGAACAGAAGCGAACTGAAAGCGAGCAAGCAGAAGTAGGAGAGAAGGAAATATTACTGGAGGGTGAAGAGTCTGACTCACTTGGGGAAGACCAAGGGGATAGTTCAGACAGCGACGAAGAAGCTGCAGGCGACAAAGAACCTGAAGCAGCTGAGGGTAGCAAAAAGCCTGAAGCAGCTGAAGGTGACAAGGAGCCTGAAGCAGCTGAAAGTGATAAAGAGCCTGAAGAAAGTAACGGAGACGAAGGGCTCGAAAAAGGTGAAAAGGCAGGAGAGCCTGATCAGAGGAAGGCTTTCCCAGAAAGAGACGACACAGAAAAAGAAAAGAAGGACGTGATCGATTCCCCGGAAGAAGGGGATAAGGGAGAAAAGAACGAAAAGGTTCAAGCTTCCACAGAAAAGATCGCAGGTCCATCGAATGGACATGGTGCAAAGAGAAGACTAAGTATCTCGCCGATAAAAGAAAAGGGTAAAGAAGGTTTGAATGAGGGCGGGAGACCAAAAGTGAAAGAGAAAAGAAAGGAAGTGAGTGTTGTGGAACAATCGTCAAGTGAGGAAAAAGACTTAACAAAAGAGGAAAGTACCAGCGAAGGGGAGTCGAAAAGAGAAGCAAAATTGAAAAGAAAAAGGATACCAAACAGGAGGTATTCCGGTCCTGAGTGGGCGTATGCAGTAAATGATGATTGGACTGACGAGTTTGTATCTCTGAGCATCGAGAACGAAGAAGAAGAAGAGATACCAATAGAAAAGAAAAGTTTCATAGACTCTGTCGATTGAAAGAGTAAATGATATTGCTTGCTACAATATAATGTGAAAGAAAAAAAAAAAAACCCAGCTGAAACATTGTTAAACCGGATGAGACATTTGCTAAACTGATAAAGACTGAGTTATTGCCGAATTGAGACAAATGCTGCTAACCGATAAGTGACTGGCCTTTCGAAGAAGACGGTGTGAACATTGTGCTCGTTCAGCTTTGTAACTGAATTGCTAAATAGTTTCATTTATAAGTGCTTCTAGCTCTCTGATTCTATACAGATCATGACGCAAAACAATAGAAAGAAATATTGTAAATACGTGTGTATAGGCTTGGTAATAACATGTGTAATAATAATAATGGCAATTGTGTTTGGAATGCATGGAAAGGGTGAGAATGAGACTATTGCTGCTTCTACTATTGCTCCTGTTACTGTCACTGAACTAACCCCATTGAAAAGATTAGCATTAGCTGAGAGGCTCTTGCACGACAAGAAGGAGCTTTCGTATAACGTTTTCTATCGCTTACTAACAGAGTATGTTGAAACTATGGATGCGAAAGATTGTTATGTGTGTACTCAGATACCGACATCAGTAAAGGAAGGGGTAACTTATCACCACATGCCTCTTACATATGGGATTACATGTAGTATAGTAATGTCTAGGTTTTATGGTCAATCTAACATACAGTATTTTTACTCGAATTATGATGTTACCTTTGCTTATGTTCCTATAATAGCGCAGCTAAGCGAAACTGCAAGATATTGGGATTACAAAATTATGAGGGACTTTTTCGAGCCAATGCAACCTTTTGAAACGGCTCATGCTCATAGGGAGAATCTTACTTGCTCAGTCTCTGCTGTAGAAATAAGCTTTTTAGATCGCACGGATGATAGAAGGGCACAAATGAAGGCGAAATTAGAAAAGGAGCTACATAAGAGGACTTCAGTAGATAATTATGATTTTGCTGCTATAAAGACACAAGGGAAAATAGCTTTAGATGCTTGGCATGTAGGGAAGTTTTGTATATATCGAGGTGAATCTTATTATGACAATATTTTTGTAGGAGCGAGTGAATGCAAACATACATTTATTTTTAAGGCCAAATGGACATTCATGATGAACGGACTTGACCCTGTCATTCCAGGTGTATATTACATTTGTGGACATAATGCCTATTATCGTCTTCCAAAGGGATGGTGGGGGAGATGTTATTTGGGTATAGTGTTTCCAAAGGTTTATCAACTGGATGACGTATCGATGATTGAAAAGACATCTGGATCCCATCGTATCCAGAAAAGAGAGACCGCAGCTGCTGTGGTAGGTGATATATTTGGAGCCATGATTCCTTCATTGGGAGTTGTGCTGAATTCCATCAAGATACGAAAGTTGTCTACTATAGTGGATAACATGTTGACGAAGTTTTCAGGTGCTATAATCCTAATAGATGCTGAGCTTGCAGCGGAAAGAGCTATGACTCTTCAAAATAGGCTTGCTTTAGACATTCTTTTAGCAAAGGATGGAGGCGTTTGCAAAATGATTGGTGCACGTCACTGTTGCACATATATACCGGATAATAGTGTGAAGATTAAAACTATGCTTGCTAATCTAACAAAAGAAAGTGCAGATTTGAAAGAACTGAAAGAACCAGGAGTATGGGAGAAGGTTGGAAAGGGAATAGCTTCAGTGGGACATTGGATTGGGGGAATTTGGAATGGAATATTATTGAAAATAATAGAGGGAATATTAATATTAATAATGTGTGTATTTGGAATTTGGGGAATAAAAAGGGGAATAATAATGATTATGGAAAGAATTAAAAGAAGAAAAGAAGAGAAAATTATGAAAAGAATGGCAGAAGAATACAAAGCGCAAACTAGGGGAATTAAAAGGAAAAGGGAACTGACAGAATTTTAATGGAATAAAATTTGTGGGCTAAATTTGTGTGATGACTAGTAGTCATCAGAGGAGGGATTGATGAAGCAGAAAATGAAGGTTTTGATTTATTAACGCTTAAACGTAGTGCTGAGATAATCATGCGTGACATTAACCGAATTAATAAAGATTGTACGGGGACAAAATGTGCCCTCAGAGTAGTTTGCCATCATTTATACGCGTGCTTTATATAACGTGGTGAATTAGAATTGCACTAATCCGACATAATCATGAACGTATGCTACGATTTGCTTGTTTGAAATGCTTTAGCTTAGCATTACTTTAGCGGAGGCTTTGGCCTAGTTGCCTGGTCTCACGGTTTAGATGCTCGTATTTTTCCACTGTGCTATTAAACGTGTATTCTTGCTTGAAGCTGTATTTTTCCACAGAAGCCGTTCACATGCTTATCTTAAAGTTAGTGCCAGCCTGGCATATTTTCTCTTTAATTCAAGGTCGACTTGCAGGTGCGGACAATGGAGGCTCTGAGAGTAAGCTAATTGGGAAACAATGTTGCGATCTGCGTACCCATCTCCAAGGATAATGTATGCTTAAGTAAAAGCTTGAGAACTGTCGTTTTTGATTGGTCAATTTGAAGCTAACCTATGAACCCTCCAATGGAGACCCCACTGGACTTGAACTGTTGTCTATAAAAACCAGGTGCCTGAGAGGAAAGCTCTCTCTCTCATCGGACATCCCGCCATTTTGACTTCGTAGCTGTTATGGCCCACTTTGCTGCGACGCCATTTTGAGAGACTTTGATTCTTTCTCTAATCGAGAGAAAGAGACTTTAATGATTCTTGCCCTAGAGACTGTAACTTTGATTTGATCCCCTTGCATGAAGTAGTAGTTTTACCTTGTCACTGTGAGGCATTTGCCCCGTTCACCCCTGCCCCTTTGTCCTGTCCCATGCTGATCGAGAAAAAGGTACCCCTGATGACTGAAGAACGGTACCTGTGAGACGAAGACTTCCTTGTATGCTGATCGTAATTGGTAAATATGAAAGGAAATTGTAAAATTGCATTGTGTTTCTTTTAGGTAACCAACTGCTGATTTTTGGTAAGATCCCTAGTTAGGAGTTTTCTAAATTAATGTTGCTAAATCGTTTTCGCATGAAGTCCCACATGCTGATGCTAATTTGAGGTTAGATGAGGATTCCATATGTCGCACGATGCAATTTGAGATCTTGTTATGCTGACTAAATGTATGCCATTAGTTCATTACAGATTATCGTACTAGTGTTTTGCATTGCCATTATCGAATGCCTTGTGATTCAAATGCTACATAGATTACACTTGTTCCGACGTTATGGACAGCTATTAATGTTCATATATGTTTATCATTTGGTGTTGAGACACATTTACATTGTGCTAGCTTTGTTAATATAGGGAAATAAATTCACTAACTTTGCAATAAACTGGTGTGGTTATTCCTGACTGAAAGGTCGGGGTGCGCCGAAATGTATTCTGGATTAATTGTTAAGTGTTATGTTGTTCAAGGTGTTGCTTATGTTCGTTATTGATTATTGATTTGATGCGACTGATCGATATAATAGTACAGAGAGTTCCCACTTAGTCAAAAGATTCATCGGCCTAAAGAGCGTCCAAACGGAGGTAAATTATTACCTCGTTCCGCTCTATCACATCTGAAAGTCCTAGGGTTTACGTGCGTTGCAATGATCATAACCACTGCTTTGTTCAATGAAGAAGAGCAGCCTGGGCCATTTTGTGAATGACAAGAAAAGAGCCTTGGTGTATCTCCTTTGGTGGTTCAGTCTCCACAACCACACCCACATTGATCACTGTTCTGACATCTCCGTGTTTCACTTCCAGGCTGCTGTCTGACTGTGGGTACTGCCTGTGTTTGCATATACTTTGCATTAAGGAGGCAATGATCAGAGGAGTATGGTGATTCTGTTAACTGTGGATGTACTTAAAGCCTGCTTCCTCCATGGTCACAGAGATGACAATTAGCTACCCCTTGCAAGATCAGGAGGTCTCTCACTGAAACAACTTCAGAGAGGTCCACTTGCCAAGACTGTCTCCATATTAGCCATTCCACTTGATTCTCTAACTTAATTTGCTACGGTTGTAAAAATATTTCATTTACTGCTTTGAGCAATGGCTCTTATAAAGGTTTAATTAACTCTGCCATCACTGTGCTTCATGAGAACTGGTGTTTAGTGCACCCTATTGGTCTGTATCCACACAGTTAATCCTGGGCATTGTTAAAACTAATCAGCTCTTTTGATTACTTGGCCTGCATCTACCCACAATGCTCAGAACTGGCATAGTGGATGATCGTATAGCTAGCATGTCTTTTAATTCCACAGTAAGAAATCTCTAACCTCTGGTGGGACATGCTGGACTACTGACATAATAGATCATGGTAGCAGGCTCTAATAACA
The DNA here is from genome assembly GCF_031143425.1 of Pleurodeles waltl. Lineage (NCBI taxonomy): Eukaryota > Metazoa > Chordata > Amphibia > Caudata > Salamandridae > Pleurodeles > Pleurodeles waltl. Next base: position 980,178,551 of record NC_090442.1, read on the forward strand.
CATAATCGGAGAGTTAGCCCTTGTAGTTGATGGAAATGGCATATCTTATTTCTGCCAAAATAAGATGCTGAGTAGGTGGAAAACAACAACTGATAAAGCTAATTTTTGGTTTGAAAGGATTGAGGAGTCACAACAGTGGTGTTTTCTGTAAACTTCTTATTCATGTGTTGGAATAACCTTTAAAGATGAACAAAGTATGGGTTGACAAGACAAACTCTCTCTTCAAAGATCACATTGCATTTCCTCCAAGACTGACAAAATAAAATTGCCATATATAGTTCAGGTCACATCTATAACTCAATTGTTAAAATTATTCAGCAAAAAGCATTGATGAGACTTACACAAGCGATCAACAAAATCTTGTTCATCTTCACAGTGAACAAAAAGGTGATCATTTCAACGGATCTCTATTCATCGCTGCAGATAATTTAGCGTCTCTCAAAACCACGCACAACACCTTGAAGGTCTCAAACCCTTGTTTACAGGTGGCTTTTGCTTTAAAAGAAGAACATCCAAAGAACCTGAACTCAACTTCAAGAACCAACAACAACTAGAATGGTGCTAGACATTTTGTTATGGCCACTGTTACTCTGGACTACACTATCTGTTTCATAGACTTTTTAATGTAACCTGATATACTGTTATTTTGCTAAACAGTGTAAAGTTGAGGATGTTTCATTCTACTGCTGAATAATTTGCTTTTTGACAACTAGCTTGATGTGTATTGACTAACTCAAACCAAGTCTTGAATTTCAGGCGATGTGACACTTTCATTGTATGTTTTGTTTGTTCATAATATTTGACCTTGGGTGGTTACATGCGGTATAAACTCAATAAAAAGATATAAAAGTAAACCTAACTTAGTATTGATAAAGGCCAGCGGAAAAAAATATTAAAAGGTCTGAGAGACACTAGGAATTATAACCGATATTACATAGCTTTCAACTGATTCCATGCCATGAGGGAGAGAGTGCTAGCCAGTCCTGGTTTTTCAACTAGCAGCACCAAACATGTTTGAACCTGTATTGCCATCTTTATAATAAGAAAGAAAAACTATAAATCCCAGTGTACTTAGTACCAATAGATGAAAAACCAGGACTGGAGGAAAGAGGCCTTGATACTGGTAAGGCGCATTTAGCATAAATCGTACAAGGAGATGTCAAGCAAATAAACTCCCAGATATGTTACTATTTTTTAATCTCTGCCAAATGAGTGTGGGGCAGCAACTGTTGTTATGATTTGGACAAAATTAGTTCTGGAGGTGATGGATCAAACCTGTTATGTCTGTGCTGGAAGATAAAGGTCATCAACAAAACATGTCATTGAAACAGTGGCTTCTTTGAAAATCTACAACAAATATTAACGAGAGTTGAAGACTCATACTTACATCGATGAATGCCTCTCTCTACTTACTTATGTGGTTTTTACCACTTTCAGTTTAATGAATGTGTTTTTATTGCATGTTTTTGTTCTATAAAGCAATAGCATGATTCTGTCTGAATATAGTGTCACAGCATGCAAAAATACTGAATGTAGAATATTGGAATATTGGAATGGCATTGTATTGATATATATGCATGACATATAACCACATGCTGTAAAATTACCTGCGAAAATGCAGGACCTCAAATTACAAGTTTATTCAGAAAACATATTGAGTTACACTTGAAAATCTCCTATACCTCACAACAAATGGTTAACCTTTGCTAATAACATTAAAACAAGCATTGGCAATACCAGTAGGTTTCTCGATAAAGGAATGTTGTACAGTAATGTGAAGCATTTTAAGTAAACGAAATGGGAATGGATATGTGTTTGTGTGGAAGAAAAGGAATGTAGATTGATATTATTGTAGGTTAAAAAGTCAGTTGACAGTTGCACTGTCCAGCCAGGCCTAAACTTCCATGTAAGTTAATGACTGCTTTCTCCCATCTGTTCTGCTTGCTGAGTAAAACATCATAAATGATCTAGTTATCTAAGAAACGTTAATAGCATTCTAATGTCATGTGTGTGCCCCTGAAAATTTAAGCTTAGACAGCTGGATAAATAAACAAAATGTATTTCACACAAAGAAAGGCCCGGGTCTAGGAGTAAATGAGAAATCTAGCTGAACAAAATCATTCCTTTTTTAGGACAAAATCCCCTTACTCACCAGAGGTAGCATGCTTCATCATTGGGATTCTCCTCGCACCATGACAGCAGATTACAGTGTGGGCTGCAACTCCCTCTCTAGGAAGGAGGAGCTCTTCAGATGTTTTAAAAAGATGTTAGAAGCCCTATGGAAAACTAAAGCGTGGTCAGGCTAGCACAGCATGCAGTATGTGAACAAAACATGATAGCAGTGATTAAAACTAACTCCAGATCAGGTATACAGCTTTATTTTCGCATACGTAGGTCAGGATTAAAAACAGTGAATAGACTGCAGCGGCCAACTGACCCTGCTTTCATGTGTCGTGCATCACTAGTTATTGGTCAACATGTTTCTGCCAACTAGACCCTCACAAGAGGTGTAATGGCATTCATCAGGACCTTGAAGTATCGCCAAAACACTGGTAAGGTTTGTCTACCACAAAAGTGTGTATATAAAATAAATGCAATCATTGCATTCGTGAAAAGTATGCAAACTTTCCAGCAATCGTCAGGTGTAGTATTTCAAATCAAGGGGCCCTGGCGTGCTCTCTGACCTATAATGGGGATATAGGCAAATATTACATTGCTAAAAAAGGCAAGGCTCCTTAGGATTGGTACACTCATTTAATACTGTCCCGTCAAAAGGAGATGAAAAACAGCATGATTGTGGCATGTCATATGGGGAAGAAAAGATTAAAAGAATGATGTATGTGCACGTTCATATACCTATGAAACATTAAAAATATGGTGTGATTGTTACATGGGGGATTCAACATCTATCCAAAGTCAGAAAAGTGCCAGGTTCAAGCTAGCACAAGCCGATGACTGCGGTTAAGTTTGTGTACTTTGTATGAATGCCATGATTGCATTTATGTTATGCGCACACTTTCAGGGTGAAAACATCTTGCCAGTGTTTGGGTAGTTGGTGGCATAATCATGGTAAATGCTACTAACACTGTTACAATAACCTAGCTGTTATTATGTCTCTCTACAGATCGCAACAAAGTGAATCTCTGGTGAAACATTTTGTGGACCACTAAATTCAATTTTGTATGTTTTCTTTCATGAGCAGATGTGATACTTAAAGGTACTGATGAATACCTTTACACCTCTTCTGAGTGTTTAGTTGGTAGAAACATGTTGACCAATAACCAGTGACACACAGAAGCAGGATCAGTTGACCACTGCAGTGTCTCTTCACTCTTCTTAATCCTGACCCAGATATGTAGGAATAAAGTTGTATGCCTGCTCTTGAGTTAGTTTTAATCACCGCTATCACGTTTTGTTCACATACTGCATTTTCTGCTAGACTCACCACCCTTCAGTATTCCATAAGGCTTCTACTTTCTTTTCAAAACATCCGAAGAGCTCCTCCTTCTTAGAGAAGGAATTGCAGCCCGCACAATGATCTGCTGTCATGGTGCGAGGAGAATCCCAAAGATGAAGCTTACTACCTCTGGTGGGTGAGGGATTTTGTCCTAAAAAGGAATACTTTTGTTCAGCTTGGTTTCTCATTTCCCTCTAGATCCAGAGGTTTCTTTGTGTGAAATATATATTAGTTGGAAGTGAACACCCTCAGGTCTCTAAATATCCGTTGGCCCTCCTTTTCCGTTTACCTAAATAAAGAAATTGATCACAGCTGGAGGAGAGCAAGCACTTTTCTGAGGAAGCACACAACTCTTAACCAGTCAAAACATGTACTACTGACTGCTAACGTGGGCAGAGCCAAAGCCCTTCTCTAGTGAGACTCACATAATTGTCCGGTGACAGAGACCATAATAAAATTCAACCATATATTTTTCGTTGAATTTCATGAAATAGGATAGAAAGTTCTGAAATATCAATACAAAGTCTAAACACAACAACAGTCATTGCTTTTACAATTCCAATTTAGTGTAGTAACAGGAGATTGTGTTTGCATTTAAAATAGAAGTTGTGTGTTGATGCATTTCCTGCATGCTTTTTTCTTGATAAAGAACTAGTGAAAATGTTCTGCCATGCGAGGAAATCAGAGGGATTGCTGCACAAACACCAGTTCCTAAGGTGAGTATCATGAACCCTGAAATTCCAACAGCCTGGTAATCCCACATCGCAGAAATAACACCCCAGGTAAGTCCAATTGAGCACACAAAGCCCCAAATGTGAGTGTTGGTGTATACCCATATTTTCATAAGTAGCATAATTATGGAACATAATAAGGCTTATCATGTGAAGCAGTCCGTGATAGATATAGAATACATGCCTGTTCAACATTTGAAATGAGATGCAATGCAGTAGCAATCTTCATTACTGCAGTAAAACCACTGGAGAAAATGTAAATGTTCAAAAAGTCATTATTATATGTAACCCCCCCTACCAGCCCTCTGTTAACCCTAAGTGACCCCCACTAACCATCCTGTAACTGTCCTACCCTGACTCATAGTCTAACAATCCTTGGACTTACCATCACTCTATTAACCCCCAACGCCACCAACTATGACATACTTCAACTGCTCTACCCTAACTCAGACCCTAACCCCAACACTCATGTGCAGGTCACTGAAGATGTTTTGAAAGGAACTTCCCTGCCCCTTGTTATCCGTGAGGATTGGGGGGGGTGGCCTGGAGGGAGAGGCAGACAAACAGGATGAGAATATGGTGCTGCTGTCTTGTCCTGCGCTGAGCACAATGATGGGTGAAATCATCTGCCACTCCAATCTCTCCAGGAGGCATGTTAGCCACTGGACAGTTGACTTAACATCAGGGATAATTGGCACTGCACCAATTAGTATGTCAAATTCTACTTACCCTCTTGATTTTAAGGTCTGACTACAACCTTAACTCACCATACGTTTGAAGTGTACATGTGCTGTGCTTCTGTTGTATCTGGTGGCCAATTGAAAACCTCATCTATCTCACGGAACTGCCACCTGGTTGCTCACCTTACCTCTCATTTCAGGGAGTGCAGCCCTGTCCGGTCTGCATGGCCAGAAATATATCTCCAAACCACTGGATTGATTTGATGGCTGCCCACAGGTTGCCCAGTTGAAGGAGAAGGAGCAGGCCCAGCTGCCCCTTCTTGCTCCCGAAATGAGGCTGGGCCATATTCTTTGGGCTTTTCCTCCACATGATTTCCTGATCACCTGAGTGACCTGCATGGAAGTTGTACCAGTAATAACAGCTGCAGGCTTGGCGTACACGGGAGTATGGCAGTGTTGACAAGTGTGGCAGTAGCAAATGCATTTAAGATGTTAGAGGCAGAAGCAGTAAGAGCAACACAGGCGGCAGAAGCAGGAGTGATATAGGTGGCTGTGGCAGTAGAGAACATAGAGGTGGCATCAGCAGGAAAACATATGGAGGAGATAGTGGCACCAGCAGAGTCCAAAGAAGTGACAACAGCAGGAACTTTGGTGATACAACTAGTAGGTACTTCAGCAGTTGATGGGAGGCCTGCTCATGGTATCAGTGGTGAGGCACAACTGGTGGATGGTTGCTCCTCATCCTCCTGAGAGTTTTCAACTGCAAGGCATGGTATCAATTAAGCAAATGTGTTTTACCAATCTTGGTTCACAGCACGAGTGACATTGTACATTATTTTGGAATTCAGATAGGCCTAGTGTATTATGTTTCGCTTTGGCTGCCTCTCGCCTCATATTCAAGATCACTAACATTGCAATCCAAATCAGGGCACCTCAGCTAGTGAGAACTGTTCTTCAACCTCTTGTCAGACGTCAATAAATGTTCTTCTCACACAACTGCTAGTTGTGGACCTAATTTGGCATTTTTATAATGAAATCGCCACACTGATGACATGTTCAAGCCTTCTTCTAACCAATCCCAGCCTTTCTATAAAATGGTCTGCTCTCCATTGTTCAACCTTTTGCATAAAAAAGATGCAGGGTCCTAACACAAGCAATGAAATTGGCCCCTTTTGGATACAAAATACATACAGCCATTTTTGGCATGCAATTGGGGCCTCAGAACCCAGGACCCCGTGCCACTTACACCTTCTGCACTGTTGATATCTACGACCCAGTTTCCAACTGTGTGGCATTGGCAAGTCTCTGGAGAGGTGAATTGGGAATCAATCCGCGCTCATTCCCCCCCATCTACCACCACCCCCACCACCACCACCGGCCTTTCAATGTAAAGACGGCTCATATACTTTCACTTCTTAAGAATGTGCCCCCTCTCCTCGGTTAGCGAGCATGTAGCATGTTCCTATGCGGGTAAGAGGAATGGAGTAGGGCCTCCCAGGGCCGGAGCACGAAGTCTGATGAAGGACTTTGGAGAAAAGCAGGCATCGGCATCTGTTGTAATTAGCCGTCTGATAAGGCATTCTTCCTGTGATTAGCAGAAACTTTTCTAAGAACACCAACTTACCAAAATAGGCGAATCACGTGGGCACCGCTCAAATAAAAGATACATAAGATGGTAATAATTCGTAGCTTCTCAAAAATCAGGAAAATGATGCTAACAATTTAACTTTGTTGCATTCATGTACATATTCATGTACATCTGTACCCTAAACATGTGGAGTATATTAAAGTTGCAAACAAATGGGAATGAATTTGTGAGCTGGTTTATGTCCACCTACATTAGAAGATGTGTTTCAAATAACATTTTTATTGGACCACATTTATTTTCTCGAACATAACAACTATGCAGATATGCATTTGTGCCCATTTATGACACTGATATGAATTTCGTGTCATCCGCCTCCCTTGGTATTCTGAGATGCAGGTCATCTGGACAAAAAATACATTTGTGGAAACCTGTTCTACAGAAACATTTTCCACATACTCTTAAAAAAATCTGTCTAGATAAATTCGACTTTCAAACTGCACTTCCTCTAGAAACCATTCCTCAACTCTCTGTCTGTGTGGACGACAACGATCTGTCTAAAATATTTTTTGTAATTAGTTTTTTGTCAAAATAAAAAACTGCTTTACTTTCGGATCAAAAATATTTCTAATGGTCAATTTCACACAGGCCATAATACAACATGACATCCGTTTCTTTTAGGAGCAAGTTCAATGTCTTAACTGCACTGATTTCACCATAGATTTTTAATGAGACCATAAAAGCATGTGCTATCATAATGTAAAAGCCTACAATATTGTCACCTATTGCCAGATTTACAATGCAAGCCTTCTTGCTGCCTGCCCTGAGTCACAAGAAAACAGGCAGGAATGCGCCGTATCTACGAGATATGGTGCATTCCTTTCCTTTTCCTCTGTGCTGGAACACAAATTGCAGCTGTGCGCCAACGCAGGCACCCTTGCACGGTGGTGCAAAGGTGCCTGCATTGTGGAGATGATTGTTTTTGTGCAGCAAGTGACACTTTCCTGCACAAAAAGAATCCGAAGAAGAGTTTTCCTTTTACCATGTGTGCCTCAAAATGGCACACACAGAAAGAGGAAAAAATGGGGAGAAATAAAGATATTCTGCCCTGTTGCGTCACCTCTACGCCACCCCTGGGGTGGGGTATAGTTTTGACGCATTCCCAGGTTTACAAAACCCTGTATATCTGGAAATGCTTCAAGATCTATAGGTGTTGCCTGGAACACCCACGCAACACCTATGGATACACCTCCCTGATGCAAAGTAAGGCAACGCAGAGACTTGCACTGCGTTGCCTTACTGCATATTTACAAGCCCATGTAAAGCCAAGCAAAGTGGCTTTGCGTGGCCTTGTAGATATGGGTCAGCAGCCAGCATCACCAATGCGTCAAAAAAAAGTGACGCATCAGCGGTGCAGGCCGCTTGTAAATCTGGGCCCTAGTGTCTTGGTGAAAAACTCTCAAAACTGTTTTTCCTGAACACAGTTAATTATTTGTTTCATTAACTCACATGGTACGATGAGCACAACGCCTCAAGGTGGGAGAAAAATCTGTTCCAACTGTCCTTTGTCCTGTTCTTTGGATTACATGGGTTGAAGAAATAACAGTCACATGGGGAATGTTGATCACAGGATGGAGCGTGTGGTACTTCCCCTTTGAAACATATTTAACCACAGTGGGAAAGGGTAAGAGGTGCTCCTACGTGCTACATGTCTACAGTGAGCATGTGGCACTAAGAAGCGTTCAATTTAAGGAGTAACCCCAGATTGACCCTTACTAAGCTGCTGGAATGGCGACACTCACCAGCAAATAGTCACTGTCATTATTAGCAAATGTTATGAAATTAAGGGTTGGGAAGACAATGTGATTGTCGCTCATTCACCGGGAAGAGAAAAAAGACAAACAAAATGGATGGCGGAAATTGGGAATACAAAGACAACATGAATAGAAGAGTTTATAACTGATTTGACAGCAGGATGAAACTTGAGTAGGAATACTGTGAAGATAGGCTGCAGTCTGTCGATCACTCCATCATATGCTGAGAAAACTCTGAAGGTAAGCAACAATGCTGCAGCTACTAAGAGGAGCCATTAATGTTGGCATGTTAAATGTCAGAAGGTGAGTAGTGGACATGGATTTACTAAAGTAGGGAGAATAATTTGCTCCTTGAAATGAGGTAGGTAGGATTAAAGACATGAACAGTCATTTAAGGGGACGAGGAAAAAGCAGATAGACAGACACAAGATGGATATTGATGTCCTTTGTTCCCCGATGAGTCCCCAAAGGAGAGTTTAAATCAGCAACATTAAATCAGACATTAGAGCGCAGAAAATTGCAAATGGGCACATGAGATGTTTCCATGGATTGACTGGGATACTCTGTATGAGGCACATGGATATAATGGTCAGCAAACCATAGATTGTTAGGAAAATGAGGTGCACTTGTCTTTTATTGGCAGAGATTCCTACTTGAAAAACATTTAAGCAATAGTAAAGTACAAGAAAAAGAGTGGGAGTGGCTACAGTATTAACTCTTTTGATAGTGTTAAGTGGTAAGTGTTGGATTTCTCCTATTGGGTTTATTTCCAAAGTGACTGCTTGTCCAAAATGAAAATGTAACACTTTGAGCGTTTACACAAACAGAGTATAATCACACCAGACCAGGCCCGTAAATCTAGATCCTGATATAAGCAGAACCTATGAACAATTTTAAAGGCTGAGATTCTACCTAATACTGCACATGTTTGCCAAATTAGTCAGATACCAATTGGAAAAGCAATCACATCAGGAAAATCAAAGAAACCTACTTTGGGAAGAGACAGGATAGTTTTGAGCAGGGCTCATATCCCAAGCCCATCTCCTGCTACTGAAGGCTCTCAGATGCAGACAGTCTCCAATTGGGCGAGTCCCAGTTCCCTCATGCCTAAACGCTAAGATGAGACACGGTTAGAACAGTTAAAACTCCAAATGATGGAAAGTCTACTGCCCTGCCAGAACAAGTTTGAATAGCTTCACCTACTATACTCTCAGATTGCCGAGACACACAGAATGGAAAAATCATTCACACTCTTTCTAGATAACTTGGTGAGAACTGATTGCAATACATTTCCATGACATACATGAATTTGCCACAAGATTTAAGGAGGCCAGGTTTGGTGACTAAACCTTTTTCAAATCCATCATTTTTGCGAACACAGACTAAGCTCAATTTAAAGGCATAAAGCACAGTTACTGTAGGGAATTACCATCTTTTCTGTGATATGCCCACAAGTTGCGCCCTATTTGCTTTGCTGGCTTTTGAACTCTGCACACTTTACCCCTGCTAAACAGGAGTGAAGTGGTGTTGCTTCCCATTTAAACATGGTTAAATCAGCTTATCTAAAATTGAATTACTTAACTTGCTTGTAAGTCCCTAGTGTATGGTATAGAAAATGTAACCTGTGCCTGGACATTAAATGCCACCTGTAGAATTCAGTACCTAGTGTGCCATCCACTACAGTAGCAAAGAAAACACGGCTTTAGGCCTACCCTGTGTAGCCTGACAGCAGCAGCTTGAACCCTGCTGTCCACACCTATCAAAAGCACCCTTTTGACAGGTAGAAAAACTTGATTTTAAACATTATGTATGTCATCCCTAGACATACATTGCTGCCTGCAAGTTAGGGTGCATTAGAAATGGGATGTTCTCCCAGTGACTAGACCCACAATGACAATTGTCGAACGGCAGCCTGTAACTGGCACATAAGAAAAGCCAAAGTACAGATTGTGTATTTTGATTTTTAACTTTTGACATGTACCAGCTTCAGACTCAATTCAAAGACTGATTTTTATATTTTACAAAATGAAATATAATGGTGAAGAGAAAAGTTTATTGAATATACTGGAAATATAACTCTTAGAAAGTTGCCTGCACACAGCCTGAAGCTGCTGGGTTCTTATTTGCATTAGCCCTCCAGCCACTTAACATCCTGTACTTGGCCTAAATGACATGTGACAGAGGTGTGTAAACTGCTCACAGAGCAGAGACAATGGCCTGGGAGTGGGGAGGGTTTTTTCCATCCCTGGCAGGAAGTGCAGTTGCAGTGGGCTCAGGAACGCAATTAATGTCAAAGGGGCCAGCACTGTCACAAGTAAATGTGAGGTGACACCTGGAAAGGTTGCAGCCTATTGCCCCTAGTAAGGCTGGCAGCAACCCTACTGGGAGGAAAGCTACCCTCAAAATCAGTTTGGAGTGACCACTGAGAAGGGGACTGCTTGTTAGACTGGTCTCGCCTCTGGGTGGGCCCAATACAACTTCAGCAGGGTAGAAGTGTTTCTCAGTCTTGAATTTTGAGAGTGAGGAGCACTATGGGATTGTTTGCAGTAGAGCACACAAACAGCTAAAACGTGGATAGGTTTGTCCCTCCAAACTGTTACCCCATTGGTGACAGAATGCCCAGGAGTCACTTCCACCAATTAGCTAGTGTCAACCACCAATGTGGCACCCCAAAACCGCATACTTAGTATATTTCCTGGACCTGCGAAAATCAGACTATGACTGGACCTGTTGTCTGTGACTAGATAGAAGCCCTTATTGCATGGATCTGCTCCCCCTTGTTCCCAGGACAAAGAAGGAGACTTCAAGACCCTGTTCAGGGAGGAGTACTCTTCTCACAAAGTGACAAAGTCCCTTTCTATGTTAGAACTTTGTAGTAATGTTAAAGCTTTACATAAGAAAGTGACAAAATCACCTTTCTTAAGTGGGACCTAAAAACTTTTTGGAGCTTTTTGACTTCCATAATTTTCACCCTGACTAATCCACTTGGTGTATCTAGCCAGGGCTCCATTACGGTTGCGTTCAAATCTCCATCTAGGTCCCAGTTGACCACTTCCATAGACTATCCTTGGCTGTTAATGCTTTTTGGCATAATTTCTACTTAGAACTTTATAAATTGATATCTTCGGTTCCTCTTATTGGGTATTTGTCCTTATTGTGTCATTTTGTTCCTTAAAGCGTACTGTATTTTTCTAATTTGTATTGGGACATTTATTGCTTTGTGTTTTGCTTTATTACTGTTTTAGTACTGCATAAACTATTTACACATTGTCCTAAGTTAAGCCTGACTGCTCTGTGACATAGGTACCAGTGGGTCGAACTCAGGGTATTTAGTGACTTTGAGGGTTCACCGTGAGAAGATATGTTATTAATCTTTGAGGTGGGTAGTTGCCTACACCACATAATAAGCCACTTACTTACAGTCACCAACAGCTATTGCAGGCTAAGGTTCTGCACTGAAGGACCATGAGTCAAGAAGGCCAAACTTGTTTCCTTTTTATTAATACCTTTAATAATTGAAGTAGTTCATTTTCAATAATGGGTGAAAACGTTGAGAGTACTGAAGCCTCAAAATTCTGGCTTTCTACCCATAAATGGAGTCAATGCTTTCCTGGAGTGAGACGTTTTGGATGAAATTATGAATTTTGTGCACAAGTGTAAAATGCAAGTTGTTTGTATATTCTTTGTCTCCCTGAGGACGCTGTAATTGATTTATTTTTTGTATCTGAAAATATTGTACTCATTGGCTCCTGCACCTTGTCTTCTCTGTCATCATTTGGACTGTGGAGACCTCCAAGGACCCAAGGTGTCCCACTTTGTTTAATGTCTCTATAACATAGGCAGGCCTTAGTTGAGAAATCAAGACAGACATCATACACGTAGAATGGGATGTTTTTGGGAACACTAATTAAAATGAATTTGTGAGAGGTAACTGTTTTCTGACATAGGCAGGTCAGGATTTTAAGTTAAAACACGAATTGAGAAAATCTGGAAGAATAAAATACATCTTCAGATGGGTCTGGCAGGCTGGGGTTAGGATTAGCAGTCATGTTAAGAAGTAGATTTGCAAGTGTTGTAGTCTGCAGCGGTAATAGGTGAGAACCAGGCCGTGAATCTAGGCCATCAGTGGAAGTTTGTAAGGACGAATATCTAAGAGCACAAGTAAATTTGTCATTTAGTTCCATTCAGGAAAGCAGAAGAGTTTAGTGCCAGATACAACAACTCCAATTGTCACACAAAGTCCCATTAAGGAAGACAATAATGATGGCCAAAATGTAGAGTATGTTCCATCTAGCTCAAGCTGAAATCCAACTTTAGCGACATTGAATGCCGTGCCCACCCTCGTAAAAGACGGCAGCGATGGAGGAGACAAAAACATAAGAAGGTTGATTGTACCGTCACTACATTCAGCACCACCACCTGCATTCATCATGCCATCTCCTCCCTAACAGAAAACAACGTGCATATGTCTACTAAGCATATTTTACTTCTTCAATGCCACAATAAATCTAGACCTCTTGCTTCCTACCCATAGTGTAATGACACTGTTTGTCATTGGAAGTCTGGAACCAACATGGCTGGAACCAACATGACCTATCCTGTCCCAGATACCAGCATGACATGCTTTGGTATCTGCACAATGTGTAGTTCCCCCAGAAGCAGCAGCTGCAGAGCCAGATGGTGTACACACTTGTAAATAACCATGAAAACCTGTGGCCTGTACCTATCATGCCTACTTGTATAATGCGTTATGCAAGTAGGCAAGATGTTACCACAAGCAGTGACACAGTGATATACCAGTCAACTTTTAGTCTATCCTTCTGCGTAAGGTCAGTAAACCACATGTAGTGCTTTCCTCTTATCTAGTTTCTAAGCACTAACATAACACAACAGAAATGCACTTCTGAGGTCAAAGAAGACTTTTATTGTTGTTAATTCTTCCCCAACCACAATATTTATGAATGACGAATAAGTAGCTTTCAAGTCCACGTTAATCAAACAAAATATATCAGTTTGCAATATACACAGCAGGTTATATTTATAAGATATTGAATGCAAAGCAAAACAAATACTTCACCGTGTGGGAACTATCTACAGCTTCATCTTTCTAAGGTCTGCAAGCTGATGACCCCTGTCAGCCGCGAGAAAGAGAGATTCATCTACCCACACGGGATTGCTGGCAGCTGGCGCCAAGCTCCAGCACGAGGTCCGGCAGATTCGAATCTGACTCTCTGCAGCCTGTTACATTCGTTACAAAGGTGTGCCCCCTCCTCTCGGACCTGGGAAACTGAGCAAGCCTTTTGGAGACTGGCCAGGTCTCCAAGACTACTCCTGTTCCCAAGCTCAAGCAGAGAGAACAACACCATGTACTCTCTCTTATCATGTCTAGTCTACTGTGAGAAAAACATCTTGGTTCTCTGGTGCAAAAACACAGCTTGGAAAAATACAGCTTGGATTCTCAACTGCAATGTCTAACTCCACGTTAAAGGCAATGGGCAGCTAACCTAAATATCAAATGCAATGTCATGTTAAAGGCAATAGGCAGCTAACCTAAATATCAAATGCAATGTCTAGTGTCATGTAATATCATGTCAAAGCCAATAGGCAGCGAAGCTGAATACAAAATGTAATGTATAATATCATGTCAAAGCCAATAGGCAGTTAAGCTGAATACAAAATGCAATATATAATATCATGTCAAAGCCCATAGGCAGAATATCTAATAGCATGTCAAAGTCAATAGGCAGCTAAACTGAATACATCATGTCAAAGTCAATAGGCATGCAATGTCAAAGCCAATAGGCGGCTAGACTGGATACAGCATGTCAAAGCCAATAGGCAGAATACAGAATGTAATGGCTAATGCAATGTCAAAGCCCATAGGCGGCTCAACTGAATACAGAAAGTAATGGCTAATGCCATGTCAAAGCCAATAGGCAGAATACAGAATGTAATGACTAATGCAATGTCAAAGCCCATAGGCGGCTAAACTGAATACAGAAAGTAATGGCTAATGCCATGTCAAAGCCCATAGGCGGCTCAACTGAACAAAACATACCATGTGCTACTGGTGAACATTGAGCAACTAATATGCGCAGTGGTGAAACACAAAGTCATTGGTCAAAACAAACTTTATCAAATGGCAGTACATTCCGCCCTTTGACCAATGAATTTTTGTTTCACATATCTCTTGTTTCAAACAAAAACAAAAAACATCAGCACAAACAAAAAAAACATTATGATCAAAGCAATCCCTGTAAAGCAATAGAAGTGAATTAACACATTGATTTCATAACCTTTCACATCAGATACATCTACATAGAAAAGACTGGGCAATTTTTATACTCTGAGTGAGTCTCTAATTCAACAGCGTTAGCAATTTGATGTGGCATGAGTACTACTCATGTAAAGGTGCACGGTCCACTTGAAAGGTTTTCTGGAAGATAAGCAAAAGTCAGAGTTCCATACGAGAAGGGAAAAAAAAAAAAAACACAGCTTAGTTCCAGTGGAAGAATGCAATCAAACAAGTTGAACTTGAATTGAAGGCGCAGTTTGCGCAAAATGGATCCATGGTGCTGGCACTTTACTCAGCCAGGTTCAGGTTGGGGGTTCGGTCCCTTCCCCGACCCCACACGCACACACTGGAAAGGGGACCACACAGCACACTCAGGGACAGTGGCGAAACGTGGTAGGATCTGCAAAAGAAACAAGTATGACTTTTCTTGCAAATAACATTTTTCATTTAAACTGCACCCTTCTCTTTCTTTCCCTGTTTTATAATCAGCAGGACGTTTTTGAGGCCCTTTGTTATATTTTCTGCAGGTTCTGGAGGATCACTTGGGGCTTCAGCCCACACATCAGCACTGAGGTTTTTATCTGCTGCGCCACAGCTTCCCTTTTCTTGCACTGTCAGAAGGGCTGGGGCAGACTCCTTCTTTAATAAACCTCCATTCACTGCATTTTTGTCCATTTGGGCCATTCTGTCTCCAATTTGTATGAATGAATCAGATTCTTTTCTAGGTATCAGCATAATTTCGATTTTTCCTTGGTAATTTGCAGCAATCACTCTCCCTAAAACCTGATCAATTTGCCATTTCTGTTCTGGTAACTTTCCTCTCCCCAACTGCTCTGTGACTGCTTGCATGACAGATTGCTTTTGTGCGTGCTGCACAGTTTTTATCAAATCTAGGGGAATGTGCATCTCTCTCATCTCTGCCCACCTGTAAGTGGCTTTTTCTCTCAGCTGTTCACATTTTTGGGGCACCCACTTAGCCATCCCCACTAAGGCAGAATTCTGGGTGAACACTTCTCTCTCTGAATTTTTCTCATTAACATCTGCAAGGTAATTGAACCAGTTAGGTACAAGCCATGTGGCTAAAACATTATCAAAGAACCAAAAATCAGCGTAAAAATGACACATCTCACGTAGCTCTTGCTTTAAAATCTGACACACATTATACAACGCTGTTCCTTCTACTGTGCCAGAAAACAACATTTCAGTCAGTGAATCATTAGTAAAACAAACATGCTTTTTATCTTCAGTGGACACGAATTCAAATGGTGCACACAATTTCATTGGTAACTCTTTTATCTGTGGTACTCTAGCCCTGTCTTGCAAGTACCAGATCCAGTGTATGATCCTAGCTAGGGGCACTATTTTCTTTCCTTGTTCCTGAATTACATGTACATAAGTATTTCCTTCTTGCACTGCGCAGAAACCTAAAGTCTGCATTATTTCATTTGCCAAATCACAAGCGCGCAGCTGCATATAATTTTTCACAGTGACCATATACAAAAGTGTTAGGATTTCACTCAAATGAGGGCTATTCTTATTCCAAAAATCAAACAAGCTAATGAAACTCGGTGTCTCTTTCTCTAAAATCTTTCGTTTTACTTGTGCATTTTGCAACGGTAACTCGTAAATCACATTCTGAGCTCTCTCGTCCTTGTTATCAGTTAAGGAATGCATTTTGTCTGCCAAAAACCCTGGCTCACACGAAAACTCAGTGCAGCTCGGAGCTGTCTTAACCCCCTCATTACTGGAATGGGACAAGAAAGATTCTTCAAAAACAGCCTTTTTATAACTTTCAGTCGGGCTAATTTGCTCACGTAAATTCCTATTTTCATGTTCCAACTTCCTACATTTCTCCTGCATTTCTCTGTAAGCAGATAAAGGTATCCAGACCTTTCTGTCATCATTACTTCCAAAAGACACGTTTTCTACATATGTACAACAGGAATTATTTCTCAAAGCATTATCAGGCCTTTTAGCTACACATGCATTTTCTTCTGTAATTCCCCAAACAGAAAACAATTCACAGTTTTTCGTAGCACCATCAGGCAGTTTATCAACACATGAATTCTCAGACATGGTCTGCCGTGCTACTGTGATTCCCCAAACAGAAAACAATTTCTGTAATTCTCCAAACAACAAAAAAACCAATTACACTTTTAAAGTGTGCACTTAGAAATCTACCAACTCGTCAACACCCTCTTAATCACCTCTTAATGACCGACCCCACTCCTGGTACCAATTGTAGTGCTTTCCTCTTATCTAGTTTCTAAGCACTAACATAACACAACAGAAATGCACTTCTGAGGTCAAAGAAGACTTTTATTGTTGTTAATTCTTCCCCAACCACAATATTTATGAATGACGAATTAGTAGCTTTCAAGTCCGCGTTAATCAAACAAAATATATCAGTTTGCAATATACACAGCAGGTTATATTTATAAGATATTGAATGCAAAGCAAAACAAATACTTCACCGTGTGGGAACTATCTACAGCTTCATCTTTCTAAGGTCTGCAAGCTGATGACCCCTGTCAGCCGCGAGAAAGAGAGATTCATCTACCCACACGGGATTGCTGGCAGCTGGCGCCAAGCTCCAGCACGAGGTCCGGCAGATTCTAATCTGACTCTCTGCAGCCTGTTACATTCGTTACAAAGGTGTGCCCCCTCCTCTTGGACCTGGGAAACTGAGCAAGCCTTTTGGAGACTGGCCAGGTCTCCAAGACTACTCCTGTTCCCAAGCTCAAGCAGAGAGAACAACACCATGTACTCTCTCTTATCATGTCTAGTCTACTGTGAGAAAAACATCTTGGTTCTCTGGTGCAAAAACACAGCTTGGAAAAATACAGCTTGGATTCTCAACTGCAATGTCTAACTCGACGTTAAAGGCAATGGGCAGCTAACCTAAATATCAAATGCAATGTCATGTTAAAGGCAATAGGCAGCTAACCTAAATATCAAATGCAATGTCTAGTGTCATGTAATATCATGTCAAAGCCAATAGGCAGCGAAGCTGAATACAAAATGTAATGTATAATATCATGTCAAAGCCAATAGGCAGTTAAGCTGAATACAAAATGCAATATATAATATCATGTCAAAGCCCATAGGCAGAATATCTAATAGCATGTCAAAGTCAATAGGCAGCTAAACTGAATACATCATGTCAAAGTCAATAGGCATGCAATGTCAAAGCCAATAGGCGGCTAGACTGGATACAGCATGTCAAAGCCAATAGGCAGAATACAGAATGTAATGGCTAATGCAATGTCAAAGCCCATAGGCGGCTCAACTGAATACAGAAAGTAATGGCTAATGCCATGTCAAAGCCAATAGGCAGAATACAGAATGTAATGACTAATGCAATGTCAAAGCCCATAGGCGGCTAAACTGAATACAGAAAGTAATGGCTAATGCCATGTCAAAGCCCATAGGCGGCTCAACTGAACAAAACATACCATGTGCTACTGGTGAACATTGAGCAACTAATATGCGCAGTGGTGAAACACAAAGTCATTGGTCAAAACAAACTTTATCAAATGGCAGTACACCACAGAAGATAGAGAATGTCTCTCCTAAATGCTGAACTGGAAATAATGTCTCTTGTAGGCCTCTTTTTATGTGCCTTTGTGAAAAGGGTCACAAAAAGTGCTGATCACCACTCAGCACTCCTAATTTGCCCCAGTTGTACAATAAATGTGTCCTGCTATAGTCAAAGCAGGAATCTTTTATCTGAGGTGAAAGGTGTACTCGACCCTTAGCATGCAAACATTCCTTTCAGACAGGATCAGTTATTTTATGGGAGACTATGTCTGCAACAAGAGATCTTTCTTCACGTTCAAATACGTATAAAAGGGTTTAATAGTGAAGTTCACAATAGAAGTAAGTTATGGTAGCTAGCAGAGGAAGTAATGGAGTTATGTCTACCACTCAGACAGCTGCAATTTGGGCAGTAGATATTTGTTTTAATTTGCCGACTTCACTAGGGAACAAAAGGCATGTTCAGTGGCGTAACGAAACTTGAGGGCTCCCCCTGCAAAGTACATGGAGGGGTCCCCCACATTCTGGACCCAGTCAGTAGCGCTGATCCAGAGGTCTGCAACCTGTGAACAGTTCCGTGGGAGGCCCCTGGAGCTCAGAGGTCCCCCGCACCGTGGGGGCTGCTGGAGCTATTGTTACGCCACAGGGTATGTTCTAACCTTGGCACGTATCCACTACGTTTTGTGCAGTCCTGTGTACGACATGTTTACTGTGGCCCGAAAGATCAGTGCAAGAAAGCTTGCATGAATTGCAGGTGTGATATAATTCTCTAGGCCATAATTTCAAAATGGCTCTAACCACAAAATAAAATTCCTCATTGTAGATCCTGGGCAACCTATGTGACAATCGCAGTGCCATGAGGGATTATAACCACATTCAAAGCATGGAGGAGGTATTCTACAACGCAGGGCTTGATTTACCAAGACTTTGCACTGGCATAAAAACACCAATAGTGATGCAAACTGACACACAGTGTTTTTTTAACCAATTTTTTATAGAGTTTTATGATGTTTAGTAATATTGATACAGAGCTTCAGAACCACCATTGCAGAGCATAAGGTTATGGTACACCATTAACAGACACGTCAGGGCGGATTTCACTGTAAATGAGCACCACAAGGTAACGGCTCAGGTGCTATGTGAATCCGGATTAGCAACGAGGAAGACATTGTGAAGCAGAAACCAGACATAAAAACGGAACATAAAAAGCGTGAACTGGACAAGTCTCACAAGTTCTGTGACACGTTAATGGTAACAAGGCATACAGCAAAGTTGTTGGGTGCATCTTAATCCTGCTACAACAGCGTTTATATCCATATGTAGCATCAGAGGTCTATACAACTTGTCCCCTCTTTCCAGGAGCCTAAGTAGTAGGGGAGTTTGGGGACGTGACTGGAGGTGGATTTTAGCCATGATGAAGCCGGTGTGGGAGAGAGGGGTCCTTATGCATATGTTTTGATAGCCATTCGGGGGGAAGGGGTCGGTCATCGTCAATTACATGTAGTTGGAAGGCCAATGGCCGTTCATCCCATTGCGTCACAATAGGGCATTTACGGAGTCCCCTGACCTCTTCTTTTCACAGGGCTGCAGACTTCAGCTCCGCCCATTTCAGGACGGTTGTACACCAGTGTGGGATGGGACCGAGTGAAGAGGTCTTCCATTTCATTGTGATCGACGTCTTAGCTAAAAGGGGGGCAAAGAAGTGTAATGTGTTGCTCTGTACTACTTTGCATCAAGTGGGATCCAGCGGGTGGTTCATGGGTGTTCTCATTCTACTACTCTTGGTTATTGACAGAAAGCCCTATCTACTAACATTTGTAGATAGGACTTTGTGGCAAAAAATATGCCTCCTTGAGGACAACATAAAGTAGGAGAAAAGTTTTATTTTTAACATCTATGCTAGACATGTGCAAATGTCCACTATGGTGTGAAGATGTGTGTTGCACAAGGCAGCTAAATTGTGTATAAAAGCTTGGGAAAGGATCAGCAGCACCACATGTTAGTAAATATGGCACTGTCCTGCTCTCTCTCTATTTCATGCAACACAGCTTGGAAACTTTGGTTTCTGCATTGCATTGCATCATATAATGGTACATTTACACAAGAGATTCCAGTAGCAGGTGATGGCCAATATGCATCCTTCTAAATATTCAAAGAGATTCCAAGGTCTTCAATCACTAACAGCCCCGGTCGACAATGTAACATAGGAGAACCCTCTCATTTTTATAGCATCTTAGCATCCGGTAAGCCAGGGGTACCCTAAACTATGCTTCTCATTATGCCAAGTAAGGAATCATTTTAAGCCATGCACAGCTGTGAAAGTAGAGGTCATTTGACCTCATAAGGTCGTATCAAGTTAGTGGAAAAGCCATGATAATGCTAGGTTGGAATCAGGTGTAGTTTAAGTTTGATCACCGGCACCACACACTCAAACGCCACTGTCGACACGAGAAACATGGAGGAGCGACTATATACGTAAGGTTCTGTCGCGTGGGCTCTCATTATTCTAAATGAGACTACTGGATTTCTAGGTAGCAGGATCGATAACGGTGTGGGGGACTAAGTCTGACCCACGTGTAAAGAACTCTGTCACCCTAGATCCGTTTTTTGCTCCGGCTAACTAGCAGTGCCTCATCTCTCCCATGTGGAAGGAATGATTTGGCAGCCGAGCGCATGACATCTTTGGAACTTCTCAGGGAAGTCGTGGTTACTCAGATCCAAACCAACTCTCTTATTTCCAATATGATCTCATATACAAATGACAAAGACAGTATAAGTTTTATATAATGTTTTAATAAAACGACTGTATTTTAGATATTAAGGCGTGAGCCGCAATAACCAGAACGATACAACACAGTAGGATTGTAATAGTTACCAGGAGAGTAAAACATAAAAACAATGCTATCATATTGTCAAACAGTTTCTACTCTCCCTCTGCTTGTTCTATCTAGAGCACAGCATGTTAAGCTTCTAGCTTGCCTATTAGAATCACTGTGGGGATATCAGCCCTCATACCTGAGCAAAGACCTGTGATCTTGGTTCAGCATCTGCAACGAGGCAGTCAGCGTCAAGTTGTGGTTCCCTGGTCGGAATCTCCCTCTTGCGTGTATTGGGACAAGGAAGTGATTTTATAACTAACATGTCATCGTGATCACAAAATGTCCCTACGCAGGAATGCCAAGTCTAAACTCTTACCACGTCTATCGGCAATGTACCAGACTGTATCCTTGACTGAAGCACAGAGTAAATATGTTATGGAGAACTCCAGTGCTGAAGTAGGCAAAACAGTGTGATATGAATAAAAAACAACACCGTAGAACTGGCTATTTGAAAAATAACAGTACGAAGCCTAATAAAAAGCATGTAGAGCAGAGTGCACAGAGGCTCAAAGCTGTCAGCAAATGAATAAAATATATTCAGGGCAAAATGCACAAAGGCCTAAAGCCTGAAGCTAAAGCGCAATGAATACGTAAAACTAACCACACTACACCCTCCCCTTGTCGGTAGCAAGTGGTTCCAATAATATAAAAGGATGCCCTAAATATAAACAATACCTAAAACAAGTATTTCGACAAGGTGAGAAGACAACAAAGTCATAAATTTAGGTAACATGTGGTCATAAAACCAAATTCAATATAGTGTCAATTTTGTAAAGATCCAATCGTCAGATAGAAGCAATAGAACGCAGGAGTTCCTCCACTTCGATATATGTCAATATCGGAAGATCCACGCCACAAAGTACCATGGAGCAGGTGTGATCCAAAGCCCCAAAACCATTCAGGGCGGCACCCCGTGCAGGGCCTATGAAAGAGACAATACCATCTTCCTCCAGGAAGGGAATCTCATAAACTGCCTCACGAAGCAAGCGCATCCGTAGTGCACAAGTCTGGGAATGAGCCCTAATCGGGAACATCAACAGATCAGTATCGACCATTGGAGGGCGCTGCAATGAGAGACAGAGAGCCAGTGCATGTTCAAACGAGCACCAAAGGCATCGAAACACGGGTTGCACACAATCCAAAACCGGTCTGAATGACAGAGACCAGTCGCACTCCAAATGTCCCAGGAGTGTCGCTCCAAAATGCTGCATCATGCGTTCACGACACACCTGCGCTGATGGGAGCAGCAGTACAGGATCTCGTCGTGACGGGACAGCCATTGCGAAAAAATAGCAACAACAGCAAGACTCCAGCCAATAAAGCCAAAGTAATCGGGAAACCCCCAAAAATGCTTCCGAAAATAGAATGTATAGCCGAAGGTATCAAACCGAATATGGAAGAGAAGGTATGAGCAAAACCAACACCAACGACTTTGAAAAAATGTGCAATACCAGCGGTGCTGGATGCATTAAATATACGTCCCACAAGTTCACCGAAGTGATTCGGAAAGTTAGTATTCAAAAGGGACTGTATCTCCGTCGATGACCTTGCCACCTGAAGTGCGTAGGTCTCGCTAGCAGATGTAAGGGCCACATGCTTTTGAAACAATAAAGCTTTTAGCCGACTCAACTTGTCGAAATCAACCTTGGAAGTAGCAATATGAGGCCAGATGTCTGCTACCTCCCTAAATTGAGTGGGGGGAAACAACACATTCCCGCAGCACGTAACGGCCTTGTTGACAACGACGATGTAAACTATTCCGGCACGCATGCCACAGCAGCGTTCGCTGTTAAGAACAATGTAACTGCCGTTAGAAAGCACCTGGAAAGTGTTTTTAATAACCGGGACTGGAACTCCCTTCAGATAACAAGCTAAGTTAGCAATCGAAGCGTTGCACGCCCCGTGCAAGGACAGCTGTTTACAAACCATTGAATGGCTGACAGAAGCTTCGCATTCGCTGCCGCTAAGAAAAACCTCCTTCAAACCATTAACACATCTGTACTGAAAGGGAAGGTCCCACACCTCGTGTATGTAACTGTCTCCCAATAGTTCATATCTACCAACCGGAATGTGCTTCAAACACGAAGTAAATTACAAAGTAGAGATAGGCAAATTAATAACCCCATGGATCAACCATTCAGCTGACGGAATCTCAGCTACTGTGAAAGGCAGTTTCTCTAATTTCTCAATATTTAACATAACATATGTCGCTTCCTTTTTAGCCATCAGTTGTTGTTGACGAGTTAAATTAAAAGAGATAAAGATCTCTCTGGCACGAACGTGCTGCCATGGAACGCGACCCGCCTTCAATGTCTGAAGAGTCCAACCCAGCTGCATGATGGACCGCGTCTGACTCTGCCCATGATATAAAGAAGACATGTCCGATTTAATAATGTCAATGGCAGAGGAAACAATGCTGTCAATCGTGTAAACACGTTCAGAAAGGGTATGCATGCCATTATCTACAACAGACATAGTCTGCATCAGATTTTTTTGATCAATCTGCCTCAACCGGGCTGCAGCTTCTTGTTGTGAAAGCTTCCAAATCTCATTATAAACCTCGTATAAGAACCTTTTCTTCCGTGGTACTCTGGGACCTGACAAAAAATCTTGTAAATCAGTATTATTAGACAGTAACATGAGATGTGACTTAACTGCATCCAGCGTGGATGACTTCAACCATTGTTGACAAAGCTTCCCCACACTGTATGTAGTTATTATATCAGCATGTTCTGGTGAAACATAACGAGGGTCTGCCCTACTAGTCCTGAACCCCCCTGAAGAGGTGACAAAACGTTGATGACACTTATTAGTGTCTACAGGCCATAATAACCACCCGCCTGGATGTAACGATGAAGTGTTAAGTGTACCATTCTGGACCCAATGTGTAAAGTCACTGAAAGTAGCATTCACATAGTGCTGCCAATTTTTTAATTTAGAAGGGACAGGTATACTAGGCAAAGTTAACTCCCTAATCGTCGCTAAGCCCAAACAGCTAGTCTGTTGTACTGTGTCATTGAGGAAAATCATCTGCACAGGGATAATACATGCTCTAAATAACGTGTCCCTGCCTTGCATTTGCCAATTTTTCGTACCCCAAACACTTTTCAAGTCAACAGTTTTAAACCAGTATTCATATCCCTCGACCGACAGTTCAGATACAAACAAATTGGAATACAGTAATTTAGTATCGGTCAATAACATTTGCTTATTAGAATACGGTGTAACTTTAAAATAGTAGGACCTAGCATTACGTGGATCATGCCCAGCAAAATATGCGAATTTGTCATAATACGTTTTTGAACTCCCTTGTGGAGGAGTCGAGCAATGTTCCCATTGCACATAACTAAACATGCACTTAGGGCTACTAGCTTTATGAATAAAGTGGTGTCCATAATAGTTGTAACAAAACATGTCACCATTATGATCTCTAAACTGGTAAGCATCTTCATCGTCATAGACAGTATAATATTGCAAATCCGTTAGCATAGAATCTACTGTCTTCACATCCCAATCATCAGAAACAATGCCAGATATAACAATATCATTCATTGATAATTTGAGGACATACGGTATTTGAATCAATTCAGTGGGACCATATTTATCAAACATTACTTTATCCCACACAATTCCATCCGGAACTGGTATAGCAGAAATGTTCACTGTGGACAAGTCTCTTCGAACCATATGAGACGAAAAATGTGGTTTCAACACAGTCTCCACGTGCTCAATGTCAGATCGATCAGGAAGAAAATGACCATGTATTATCAGAAAAAAAGTAACCACAAATCCCAACCATGATAAAATAGTCATCACGGCCAAAAACAGCCAAAAATAGTTCCAAGGAAAAACAAAATATGTTCGTTTAAGCCATCCCAGCAGCCGTCGTGGACCATGGACAGAAGACATCGAAGACGAGGAGCCGGACCCATCATTATCAGCGTCGTTGAAGCAGCCAGAAGCAGTTCTAGCAAAAGGTGCAACTGTGAACGAAGAAGCAGACAGAGGCTCTCGCCGTGGCACGCTATAAACCACATGTTCAGAAACGTCAGTAGAACGTACAGCAATTTGATCACAAGATTCCATATTAATCGCCGTCGGTGGAACAATCGCAAGATCATCATCCACCCTCCCCAAGCTCGGAGAGGAAACAGTGTCGGTGAAAATCACCTGCAGTGGGACTTCTTCCCCAGTAGTGAGAGGGATTCCAGAACTACTGGGTGTCCCTCTTGGTCTGCTGTGCAGAATCGGCCACATGTTGTAACTTGACATTATCAATGGAAACAAAGTGATTTCCTTTGGCCCCTCGCAGCGGCGGTAAAATCACAGTTCTCGTGCCGCTCACCCCCAACACAGGGACAGGTTCTCGATAAGAAGGACCAAATTCTTTTTTAACTGCGACCTTTTCACGCACCAGATCCCCAATCCTGGGTATCCAACCAGTAGGTGTTACTGGCTCATCCTTAATTCCTGAGGAGGCAGCACTGGCAGAAGAGTTAACTTCACGGAATTGTTGTAAATCCTGCAAAACAGTGACACGATCATTTATGTCAAAGGGCGTATCTGCCGCCTCCACACCAGGAACATCTAGATCAGGAACATACATTCGTGTTCCAAACAGGCACTCATATGAAGTACGACCCCCCAGTGACCTTCTAGGCAAGTTATTAAGTGCTCTCTGTACTCCATATAGGTGGGCTAGCCAACCACGACCCGTACCTATAACTCTGGCCGTTAAGAACTGCTTTAAATCACGATTTAAACGCTCCACGACAGAATTTCCCTCGGGATGAAATGGAGACGAGAATTGGAGCTGGACCCCCAACGAAGCCATGGTGTCCCTGAATGCCTTAGAGGCAAAAGCAGGGCCCTGGTCCGAATGAAAAGCCTCAACTGCAAATATATTTCGACAAAGATGCGCAAATCTTTAATAACAGTGCGAGCGACAGCCGAGCGTTGTGGCCATACCCATACAAATCTGGAGCACGAATCTACAGCAACCAAAATATACTTGTATGCACTATCTGGCGTCAGCGGACCACAATGATCCAAGTACACACACTGTAATGGTTTGTTTGAAATCAGAAGGGGCGTCTGCTGCGGGCGTCTAGCCGACGATGCCTTAATTTGTTGACAAATGTCACAACAAAGGACATACTGCTTCGTCTCTTTATACAGACCAGGCCACCAGTAACGAGCCTGTAAAAGTGAAATTGTGGCAGCCACCCCAGCATGTGCAGAAGCCACCCCCTCATGGGCTGCAGAAATCAATCGAGGTCTCTCTATTTTATTCGGAATTTCACGTACACCAATGCCTGGAATTGTAACAGTAGCATTTAGCGCACCATTCAAGCAGTAACTATATTTTGAAGGAAATCCTTTAGGAAAGGGCGTGCCATCAGCAGTAGCTTTTATGGCAGCCGATATTTCTGTGTCTGGTTTGGAACTCGAACGAGTCACTGCGGCCACAGTGGCGACAGCCACTGCCGATTTCGCGGCTTCATCAGCCAAAGTATTCCCAGCAACGTGTATTCCAACGCGCTGGTGTCCAAGTGTATGCACAACATGGACTTTAGGAAGCGTTTCCTTCAGATCCGCAACCTTACCCCACAAGATTTTATGCTTAATGGTGTTGCCTTTAGAATCTCTGAACCCATTCATCTTCCAATAGTGTAAATATTCGTTGAAAGACTGCACACAGTAGTAGGAGTCACAGACCAGCAAGGTTAAAAGTGCCGGATCCGCATGCTCCAACGCTAACAATAGAGCTTTGAGCTCAGCCAGCTGTGCCGTGCAATCTCCCAAGGTTTTAGTAGAAGTATGTCGGGGGCAGAACACTTCCCCCTCCATAGTGCCGCTCACCACCGCACATGCAGCAGAATACTGTTGTTTAGTTCCAACCGCTGGTTGCGCAGAGCCATCTGTATACATGACCACTTCATATTGGTCAATAGGCAATGTACCAGCAGGAACAGGGTATTCTATTTCGTATTGAAGAAATTCTTGAGTCTGCAGTTTAGGGTCAAATACATAATCTACATCAGTGGCTGTCAAAGACGTAGCCCATTGTATCCATCGTGGGTGTAAAGCTTTCGAATTAGGAACACTCGCTTTTGTAACAGCCTCTAAGGCCGGAACCGGGGAAACGACAACTATGCGTTGACCCTGGGCCAGCGGTCTTTCTTTAATAACAGCCATCTGTACTGCAGTGAGAATCTTCTCAGTTTGTGCAAAACGTTGCTCTGCAGCTGAATACAAGTGAGACTTGTATGCAATCGGGACAGTCTCCCCTTCATTAAAGGTGACATAAGTAAACCCAACAGCCCCAGGTATCACCCTGATCACTAAATGTGTCTTATTGTCCCGTGTGTGTAAGTGTTTAACTGCTAAGAGATCACTCTGCAATTCTCGCAGTATGTGTGTATGTTCAATCGTCCAAAGTTTACTAGAAAAATTCGGGCGAATCAACTCGTATAAGGGTTTTATACGCGTTGCATAATCAGGAATGTAAGTTCTGCCAAAATTCAGAAACCCCAACAATGACTGGAGCTTCCGAACCGTATTAGGAGGCTGCAATAAAGCACATTTCTCCCAAAAATGTGGCGCTAAGCTCTTGCCCTCACTCGACAACTCATATCCCAGGAAAATAACGCTGAGGAAGGCAATCTTTGATTTCTTAAAATTAAACTTATAGCCTATAGTAGCAAACCCCACAACAATGCGCGATACCCGCCTTAGATGTTGCAGAATCTCATCATCTGTCAGATATATGTCATCAACATATGATAATGCTTCAGGGTCGAACTCATGCAGCAGTTCAGTTACACGAGCCGAAAACAGTCCTGGGCTATTCTTATACCCCTGAGGCAAACGCCCAAAAATTTTCTGAGAGCCAAACGCACTGAAACAGGTATAGTCCCGACTCTCGGGCGCTATATTCTGGCAGAAAAATCCATTCGAGATATCTAATGTTGTCTTGTATTTTTTACGCACTATATTATTCATAAGCGCTGCGCTGTGTGAATTCTGTATTGCATATGTGCGTGTATGACTATTTAAATGTCTGTAATCCACCACTATCCTTTATGAATGGTCCGGTTTAGCAACCGGAAACAAGGGATTATTCATCGGCGAGACACAGGGCTCAATTACACCCTGATACTCCAATTCTGTAAGAATTTGTCTAACCGATGCCCTAGCTTCAAATTTGATAGGATATTGCGGTTGTGGCTGAGGTTCGCCCTTTATCGGTATTACATGATAAGGTGATTGTCTGTCCCACCCCACGTTATTTCTATACAAGGCGGGAGCCTGTGCTAGAGCCCATGATTTACAACAGAACTCCGCAAGTTCTCTCGGAACAAGTGGTGAGAAGGAAGGTGTAATAACCTCCTCCCCAACTGGACAGTCGCGAACAAAGTCAGGTGGCCAATCTTGTTCGGCCAACAGAACATCATATGATTTTACCACATGGTCCCAAAAAATGGCGTTTATAACACGGTCAATGTCCCCTTCCAATCGCATAGTCACTTCATATACTCTATCAGGATCAGAGACACGCACATCCGCCGTCTCGACTTGTATGAAGTCATCAGTTGCTTTCACCTCCAGATGCTCTAGAAGACTCCGGCGAACTATTGTGACCTCTGACGCGCTGTCTAACAGTGCTAACGCCCATGTCTTGTTCGTCAAGAGAACTCTCTTCTTGAGCGGCATGTCTAACTGAGACAGCTGCCACCTTCTTCTTTTTGAATTGCTGTTTCTGTTGCAGCGGTTTCTCTTCTTGTTTAATAGAAACCTCTGCTGAGCATTGTGAATCCTGTCTCGGTTTCACGTACTCCGTCCTCCGCTCTGACCGCCCACCTCTCTCACTTCTCTTTTCCGAGGAGTCCTGAAAGGAACGAGATTGGCGTGTATCAGTATATTGATATCTATCAGGTGTCTTCAAAGTATCCCTATTCCTGAGATTATACTTATTCTGTGGGGTCTCCGGTTGCGGAGACTGCCCATCATCCTTCTTAGGTGTTTGCTGTTTCTTTTCCCAGTGCTTTTTCGAACCCTCAGGTTGTTGCTGTTTAGCATTATCTTTATTATTTTTACCCTGTAACTGGGGTTTTTGTGGTCTAGCCCCTAGGCTATCACGACCAATTCTAGAATATGTTTCCGCTATTATTCTCGGAAGCTCCCGCTCCTGTTGAAGCAGCGGAACATCCCGAAGACGCATACGCACTGCTAGTGCTACTGCCTCTCCTTTGAGATTACTCAAAATAATAGAAGAAACCGTGGCAAAATTGCCCAGCAACTGCATGCCCAAATCCAAGGCAGGGGCAGCCCCATATTCATCCTGAATCTGTTTAAGTACGTCCGGTAAATTAGCTAATGTCGGTGTACCGTGTGCCATAGTGTAGAGCGCGGCAAACACCGTGCCCCAGGTATTACAAAGGTCCACCGGAGGAACCATCCCGTACGGCAAACACATCGTCAAAATTCTATGTTTATCCTGAGGTCCCGTATGGGGAAATACTGCTTCCAGCGTATTAATTTTTTGCGCCAGCCAAAACGGAGTCTCCTCTCGTTTAGCCGGTACTTTACCCATAACTGAGTGTACAGTGGCCGGATTAAGACCCGGAACCACCGCCTGTGGGTGCGCTGGAGCAGCACGCGCTGCATTCGTGTTGAATGTCTGCATCACAAACTGAACTAATCGTCTATATGTAGCCGTTAATTCCGTATATAAACGACGAACTTCAACCACTGCCAATTGAGCAACCGCAGGATGTGGTGTATATGTAGCCAATAAAGGCCAGGTAGGACCATCATTACTCAGTGGCCCTAACCTTACTTGTGCTATTGTGTGTGGGAGGGTGCCATCAAGCCAATTATGGTGTTCTTGATAAGATAGAGGTATTTCTAAATATGCGTAAGCCTTGTATTGTCCAGGGACATTCGCAACTGTGTATTCGTGAAAAGTATTTGTTCCCCCATCCACTGCTGGAAAAGCGACCCAAGAATAAAAAAGTTCCGTTCTATAGGCTGCATGGGCGTCCACCACAAAAGTGACCGGACCCCCCTGGACTGTCAGTCCATGTGTCAATAGATGTCCCGTGAGCGGATGTCGCATATTAATTGCTATGTTCACTACATTAGTATTCGCCATTTTATTAAAAAACAGCTGCAGGTCAGAGAAGGCACACCAATATCGGGGTTTTTTCCTTTTAAAGTTCAAGCTTGAACAACCAACCACTAAGCAATAGGACACCTATGCCGTGGCGGCGGAAACCCTCAGCCCCACGGACGTCTCTGTATACGGAACCGAGGAGTCAAAATATATATGAGACCAAGAGAGTCAGTCGGACCTGATCATTAGAGCCAGACCAAACGTTGGCGGCGCCATGTCGCGTGGGCTCTCATTATTCTAAATGAGACTACTGGATTTCTACGTAGCAGGATCGATAACGGTGTGGGGGACTGAGTCTGACCCACGTGTAAAGAACTCTGTCACCCTAAATCCGTTTTTTGCTCCGGCTAACTAGCAGTGCCTCATCTCTCCCATGTGGAAGGAATGATTTGGCAGCCGAGCGCATGACATCTTTGGAACTTCTCAGGGAAGTCGTGGTTACTCAGATCCAAACCAACTCTCTTATTTCCAATATGATCTCATATACAAATGACAAAGACAGTATAAGTTTTATATAATGTTTTAATAAAACAACTGTATTTTAGATATTAAGGCGTGAGCTGCAATAACCAGAACGATACAACACAGTAGGATTGTAATAGTTACCAGGAGAGTAAAACATAAAAACAATGCTATCATATTGTCAAACAGTTTCTACTCTCCCTCTGCTTGTTCTATCTAGAGCACAGCATGTTAAGCTTCTAGCTTGCCTATTAGAATCACTGTGGAGATATCAGCCCTCATACCTGAGCAAAGACCTGTGATCTTGGTTCAGCATCTGCAACGAGGCAGTCAGCGTCAAGTTGTGGTTCCCTGGTCGGAATCTCCCTCTTGCGTGTATTGGGACAAGGAAGTGATTTTATAACTAACATGTCATCGTGATCACAAAATGTCCCTACGCAGGAATGCCAAGTCTAAACTCTTACCACGTCTATCGGCAATGTACCAGACTGTATCCTTGACTGAAGCACAGAGTAAATATGTTATGGAGAACTCCAGTGCTGAAGTAGGCAAAACAGTGTGATATGAATAAAAAACAACACCGTAGAACTGGCTATTTGAAAAATAACAGTACGAAGCCTAATAAAAAGCATGTAGAGCAGAGTGCACAGAGGCTCTAAGCTGTCAGCAAATGAATAAAATATATTCAGGGCAAAATGCACAAAGGCCTAAAGCCTGAAGCTAAAGCGCAATGAATACGTAAAACTAACCACACTACAGTTCAACATATTCTCAACACATCCTATTACAAGATGGCAGAAAATTTGGGATTAACTTTCATAGACGTGGATGTGAACCAGGTCTTATCTGGTCTGTCCCTAATAACATGCTTAACATAACACAACAATTGCCCAAATGAGAGCCTGGGACTCATTAACAAAACTGAAAAGGAACGACATAAAGACCATACTGCATAGGGTTATCTTGACAGAACATTTTAGGGCCATTGCTTCCCCAAAATGACTATGTGTAAAGAATGCCACTCGAATATTTTTTGAAGATGCTAAATTTAGAAAATAGTGGGTCCAGATGGGCTAGCATTGCACAAGAGACTGGCTTAACTTGATAATAAAACCAGCAAGAAGACTATCTGAGGCAACCTTAATAGAAATACAAATGAGTGAGAACGAACTTAAGACAACTGTGACTGCCTATAAATGAGATTAGAATAAATCAACAAAGAGAAGACGAATATAAAGACTTTTTTGACACAATGTAAAATCCCGAAATTCCAAACAGATATCAAAAAGTTCACTTTCACAAAAACATACCCATAATCGTCACCTGATTAAAAAGCACCCACTGATAGGGAAGATAAACAATGCAACACAAATTCCTCGGATGCCAAGTCCTCCCTGACTCGGATGGATAGTCAAGTGGGCACAAACAAAGGGGTAGGCAGAGAACAAGGAATAGAAAAAAACCCTGGGCCCAGCAATTCCACAATTACAACAACTACACTCTTCTCCGCTTCTTCCAACAACACTTCCCCTCACACTTACTACCAATAATGGGTTAGGGTAACCCCTAAAACCAAATGGCATCACAGAGGTACCCCCAGAACTATCACCCTCTTTTTGAGGCATGGGCCAAGGGTTTAGGGTTCACAGACGAGTATGACGCACACTGTTAGACTTGGCATTCTCAGCGTGGTCTCCCCTAACTTTATACCTCTGTTTCCCTGGTTGTTGATGTGTGCTGGACTCTGTTTTTGCTGTTTTTGTTACTCTGGACACTTTACCACTGCTATCCAGTGCTAAAGTGCAAGTGCTCCAATGTACAATATATGTGTAATTGGCTTTCCATGATTGGCATATTTGAACTACTGGTATGTCCCTAGTATAGTGCACTAGAGGTGCCCAGGGCCTGTAAATCAAATGCTCCTAATGGGCCTGCAGCACTGATTGTGCACCCACATGAGTAGCCCTGTAAACATGTCTTAGACCTGCCACTGTACTGTTTGTGTGTGCAGTCTTGCACTGCCAATTCGACTTGGCAAGTGTGCCCACTTGCCAGGCCTAAACCATCCCTTTTTAGTCATATAAGGCACTCCTAAAGTAGGCCCTAGGTAGCTCCATGGGCATGGTGTAGTGTATGTTAAAGGTGGGACATGTACTTATGTGTTTTACATATCCTGACAGTGAAATACTGCTGAATTCGATTTTCACTGTTGCAAGGCCTATCTTTCTCATAGGTTAACATAGGGGCTACCTTTAAATGTCATTAAAGCGCAGATTCCCTTTGTGAGCAGATAGAGATGTGGGGTTTAGGGTCTCTGAGTTCACAATTTAAAAATACATCTTTTAGTAAGGTTGGTTTCGAAAATGCCACTTTTAATGAATAGGAATTTTCTTGCTTAAACCATTCTGTGACTCTGCCTGTTTGTGGATTCCCTGTCTGGGTCAGTTTGACAGTTGGGCTATTTGCACCTTTCTCTAGACAGTGACACAAAGGGGCCTGGGGTGTAGCCTGCATATCCTGATGAGCCATCTGGGCTGGAGGGGAGGAGTGGTCATTCACACCTGAATGGGCTTTGCCTACCCTCACACAATGTAGTCTCAAACCTTCTGGTGTGTGGCTGGGGCCTGGTCTGGACACGAAAGGATCTTACAGACACATGAGACTTTACTTCGAAGTTTGCCAACTTCAAAGGCAGAAAGGGGTTAAAGTAGTGGACCAAAAACCCCAGACTTTAGATTACTTCAAGGATTCAAGAGGAACCTCTCCCTGGAGAAGAGCTGAGGAGCTGAGGACAAGTCCTGCCCTGGCCTGTGACTGTGCTGTGTTGAGCTATCCTACAGTTGCTGCTTCTGCCTGGGCAAGGGGACAGGTACTGGACTTTGTTGCATTCCTGCTTGGGAAATGACTTCAAGGGCTCGGAGTAGAGCTTGCCTCCTGTTTTGAAACCTCGGGGACAGTAAAGGCTTCACCAACTAGACGTGGGTATCCTTGCTGGGGACTCTCGCATGCCAGAGGGTGTCCTGAACCCATGGAAGTGAATTCCTGGAGAAAAACCAGTCTAATGATGTCGGACGATTCCTTGCGCCTTTGCAAAAGACGCCGCAGCCCAGAACTGTAACGCCGTTTGTCCTGTGGCCATGGACCTTGCTGAGTGTGATAAAACCAACAACCCTGTGAGCTGATGCTGCTACCCTGGAACCGCGATGCTGCCTGCCCCGAGGTCATGGACCTCGTAGGAGTCCGACGACTCTGTAGGCCTCGTGTCACTGCAGCCGCTGATCCCGCCTGACTTCGCTGACACCGGAGTGTCATAAGACCAATGTTCGTGACGATCCGACGCCATTACAGCGCCTGCGGCCCTCTGACGTCATTGTGACCCAGTGAGGTTGCCCTGCAGAATCGTGACTCCGCCGGACTTCGCATCTGCCGGAACCAAGGGACCAACTTCTTATCTGATGCCGCTTCACCTCTGCCACCCTGTAGTTAGGACCTGACACCGCTGCGCTACGCCGCAGTCCTTCTGCCCCGTGGCACCGGAACTGACACTGCATCGGACCCAGCAAAGCCGCTCTCCCCGTCTCCCTGCACCGGCCTGTTAGTTACTTGTTTACTAAGGTACTGTACCTGCGGTTCGAACGACTCCGCAAACAGTGCCATTGGCATTGCCTTGTAGGAAACGACTCCGTCATGACACCGCATAATACCAACTTGCAGTACTTGTGCCTCAAGGCACTGTATTTTTTGCTTTTAAGTGCTAAATTCGTATTTTTAACTGTACATTGTGGATTTTTATCATATTTGGTCTAGTTTATTTAGATACAAAAGGACTATTTTTCTAAACCTGTGTTGTGTCATTTTGTAGTGGTTCACTGTATTATTGTGTGTGTTTGTACAAATACTTAACACATTGTCTCTGAGTTAAGCCTGCCTGCTTGTGCCAAGCTAACAAGGTGGGGTGAGTGGGGGTTAACTGAGTGTGATTCTCCTTTACCATGACTAGAGTGAAGGTCCTTGCTTGGACAGAGGGTGACCTGGCTGCCAACCAAAGACGCCATTTCTAACAAACACACTCCAAGGGCCTAGCACAAGTGCAACTTAGTGACCAATCTGATGTTAGTGAACTGACGGACACCCAACTACAGGTTCTTGAGCAAAGTTTAGGGTTTGTCCCTATCTCTACCTTTGAAAAATTTCATCTACACTGTGAACTGACAGGGTTTTTCACAAAACGTAGACTGAACCAGGAACACTCAGAAACACAGACCAGTACTGGATTACATAAAAAATGTAACTTCTGACCACCCACATACACAACCTCAGTAGAGCTCCTTACCTTTGAGCAAGCAGTGTTCAAATAAGTTGAAGAAATAGACCTTGATAACATCAGCACTTTCCAGAATATGGCTATAGCAGAAAGATAAGCACTTGGAGAGCTCAGATCTGATACAGATATTATCATCAAGTCTTCAGACAAAAGTGACGGGATTGTCCTGCAGACAACCACTGCTTATAGAAAAGAATGTCAAAGACTCCTCAAAGATTGACACAAGTGCAGGCTTCTGGAGACAGATCCCACTCCAGCATTCATGAGGGAAATCAACACTGTAGTAGATAAAGCAGAGTGTGAGGGCTGGATTAGCAAACATGAAGGAGAATTCCTGCAAGGCATAAACCCAGTCGCTCCTTACTTTTACCCCCGTTCTAAAGATCCACAAATATAAAATTCCTCCACCCGGCATAACCCATAGTATTGGATATAGATTGTTTATTAGAATCACTATCTGAATTTTGTGATTATTTTCTAAAACCTTAGCCCAGGGCACAGCAATTTATACAAAAGACACAAAGGACCTACTAAACCACATTAAGGACATAAACTTTTGTTCCACAAACTGATCTACTGACTTCGCTGGATGTAGAGACCCTGTACACATGTCTACCACAAAGAGACGCTATAGACATAATTCAAGAGACACTAGACAACACAGAATTGAGCCAATGCACCCCACAAAAAATTGTTATGTAATGTACGAAGCTAGCCTTCACCAATTGTTTTTTAACCCCTTTGCTGCCAGGCCTTTTCTCCCTCAGGTGCCAAGCCTTTTTTTGGCTATTTGGGGCAGTTCGCGCTTTGTCCACGTAAGCTACCCACGCCAAATGTGCCTCCTTTTTTGCATCATCCTACGGATTCTAGAGGTACCCAGAGTCTTTGGGTTCCCCTGAGGAGACCAAGAAATTAGCCAAAATACAGCAAAAATTGTTTTTTTAAAAAAACAAATGGGAAAAAAGGGCTGCAGAAGAAGGCTTGTGTTTTTCCCCTGAAAATTACATCAACAAAGGGTTTGCGGTGCTAAAATTACCATCTTCCCAGCTTTCAGGAACAGGCAGACTTGAATCAGAAAACCATATTTTTCAACACAATTTTGGCATTTTACTGGGACATACCTCCTTTTTACTATATTTTGTGCTTTTAGCCTTCTTCCAGTTAGTGACAGAAATGGATGTGAAACCAATGATGGATCCTGGAAAGCTAAACATTTCTGAAAATCAGACAAAATTCTGAATTTAGCAAGGGGTCATTTGTGTAGATTCTACAAGGTTTTCCTCAGAAAATAACATCTGAAATAAATAAATATTGAAATTGAGGTGAAAAAATCTGCAATTTTTCTCCGCGTTTTACTCTGTAATTTTTTCCTGTGATGTCAGATTTTTGAAAGCCATATACCGTTACGTCTGCTGGACTTTTCTGCTTGCGGGGAAATATAGGGCTTGTAGGTTCATCAAGAACCTTAGGTACCCAGAGCCAATAAATGAGCTGCACCTTGAAATGGGTTTTCATTCTATACTGGGTATACAGCAATTCATTTGCCGAAATAAAAAGAGTGAAAGATAACCTTTGTATTTCCAAAATGGGCACAAGATAAGGTATTGAGAAGCAGTGGTTATTTGCACATCTCTGAATTCCGGGATACCCACACTAGCATGTGAATTACATGGCATTTCTCGAACAGTTTTCTTTTTTGCACACTGTCTTACATTTGGAAGGCAAAAATTTAGAGAAAGACAAGAGACAATGACACTTGTTCTCCTATTCTGTGTTTCCCGAAGTCTCCCGATACAAATGGTACCTCACTTGCGTGGGTAGACCTAATGCCCGCTACAGAAACCGCAACATGGGCGCATCACATTTTTACATTGAAATCTGACGTGTTTTTCGGAAAGTGCCTAACTGTGGATTTTGGCCTTTAGCTCAGCCGGCACCTAAGCTAACCTACCAAACCTATACATTTTTTTAAACTAGACACCTAGGGGAATCCAAGATGGGATGACTTGTGGGGCTCTCACTAAGTTCTGTTACCCAGAATCCTTTACAAACCTCAAAATTTAGCAAAAAAACAATTTTTCCTCACATTTCGGTGACAGAAAGTTCTGGAATCTGAGAGGAGCCACACATTTCCTTCCACCCAGTGTTCCCCAAAGTCTCCCGATAAAAATGGTACCTCACTTGTGTGGGTAGGCTTGGTGCCCGCGAAAGGAAATACCTCAAAATACTACGTGGACACATCAAAGTCATCAAATATACACCTACCTGTTTTTGCGGGGGGACACCTGCGTTTTTGGTCCTGGGCTCTGCAGCTATATAGGGAAACCTACCAAACCCAAACATTTCTGAAAACTAGACACCCGAGGGAGTCCAGGCAGGTGTTACTTGCATGGATCCCCCAGTGTTTTCTTAACCCGAGTCCTCGGCAAACCTCAAATTTAGCTAAACAATTCACATTTTTCACACATTTATGTGTGGGATCACTGCACAGAGACAGACTTCCTACCACCCAACGCTCACCTCCATCTCCCGGTAAAAATGATACCTCACTTGGGTAGGTGGGCCAAGTGCCTGTGAGAGGGAAGAGCCAAAAACATGTCGAAATAGAGGGGGAAACAAAGCAGGTCCAAAAGGGCATTTTGAAAAAAAACAATTTTTAGGCTGACAAGTGGGGCAGAATTTGTATCTGTATAGATGACACAATGGTGGGTGGTAAGAATATTGTGGATTCCTGCAGATTCCGGAGGGTTCCATCACAAAAATTTGGGAAAAATTTGTGATTTCCAGCAAAGTTGGAGGTTTGCAGGGCATTGTGGGTAAGAAAATGGTGGGGGTGCATGTAAAGCACACCTCAGCCAGATGTTTAGTTGTCAGATGTGTCTAGGTCTTGTGGATTTTTCTACATGGCAGCGTCCCAAAGTCCAAAAAGTGCAGCTCTCACCATTCCAAGTGGGACGATTTTGAGAGTTAGACAGCTCTTATGGCCCAAATGTAAAACCAAAACCCAAAATAATCAAATGTCCTCTTGCTTGCCGTGGGGTAAGATATTTTAAAGTGCGGGGGAGAGCTGAAAGATTGTTACCCCCTCAGTTGGGGTGGGGGCATAACCATGCCCATACTGGTTGGTAGCCACGATCCCACTATTTTGTATTTTGTTTAATTCCCTGGCATCTAGTAGGCTTTCTGCTTCCAAGGAGTGGATGGGGGTAATTGCCCCATCTGCCCACTGGTGTGCAGAACAACATTGGGCCTATTTATTTGGGTTGGGGGTATGGCCATACCCCCACCCTCTTTTTATGAAAAATAAATCTTCCCTGGTCTTTGGTGGGCTTTCTGCCCCCCTGGTAGGCAGATGAGCCTTACAAAAATAGGCCGATCTACCCCAAGGGAGACAGAAACGGCCTAAAATAAATTTGCCTAAGGGGTCGCTCC
Source organism: Pleurodeles waltl (assembly GCF_031143425.1). Taxonomy (NCBI): domain Eukaryota; kingdom Metazoa; phylum Chordata; class Amphibia; order Caudata; family Salamandridae; genus Pleurodeles; species Pleurodeles waltl. The sequence goes on from NC_090442.1 coordinate 980,216,925, forward strand.
GATTATCAATGTAAACAAAAACAAAACGTCCCTGGTGTCTAGTGGATTCTGCCCCCCTGGAGGCAGATTGTCCTAATTAAAATTGGCTGATCTGCCCCCAAGCGGGGCAGAAAAGGCCTAATAAAAAAATGGTCCCCCCGGGGAGCGACCCTTGCCTAAGGGGTCGCTCCCCTCATCAATATAAAAAAGAAATCCCTGGTGTCTAATGGCTTCTGCCCCCGGGAGCAGATCGGCCTAATTCTTATATGCCGATGTGCCCCCAGGGAGGGCAGAAAAAGCCTAATTGAAAAATTGACCCCCCCTGGGGAGAGACCTTTGCCTAAGGTGTTGCTCCCCTTATCAATATAAATAAAAATAAAAACATCCCTGGGGCCAACTGGCTTCTGCTCCCCCCAGGGGCAGATCGGCCCAATTAATATAGGCTGATCTTCCCCCAGGGGGGACTGAAAAGGCCTAATAAAAAAATGATGATCAATATATATAAAAAATATAAAAAAGTCTCTTAGGCTGATCTGCCCCCGGGGTGGCAGAGAAGGCCTAATAAAAGAATTGCCCCCTGGGAGCTACCCTCACCTAAGGGGTCGCTCCCCTTATCAATATATAGAAAAAAAAATCATCCCTGGTGCCTAATGGCTTCTGCTCCCCCCCACCCCCGGGGGCAGAAATGGCCTTTTAATAAATTGCCCCCCTTGGGGAGCGGCCCTTGCCCAAGGGGCCACTCCCCTTCTTTGTTTACCTATGGTAAACAAACGTCCCTGGTGTCTAGAGGGCATTCCTGCAGTACGATGGCTATGCGATCGTGCTGCAGGAATGCTCAGAGATACATGAAAAGGGAAGGAAAAGCCTTTACTTCCCTTTTCATGCCTCTCTGCCTCTCCTGCCTCTGTACCGAGGAGAAACTAATCTGTTTCTCCTTGGTCACGCTGGAAGCATTGCTTCCAGTGGGATGGGAGTTGACCTCTGATGAGGTCAGCGCGAGCGCGATCTCTCGCTGATGTCATCAGACGTCACTGGGGGGTGGTGGGTTGGGGTGCAAGGGAAAGCGATTTCCCTTCCAGCTCTGCCCATGGCCCTCGGGGGAGCGCTAGCACTTCCCCCGAGGGCCAGTCCCAGGACGTAATGTTTGCATCTGTGGCATCTCAGCGCCGCACCACCGGACGTAACCAGTATGTCCATGGCGGGGAAGGGGTTAAATTATAGCGACATTATTCCTACAAATACATGGGGCATTCATGTGGAGCACATTTTCTCTGAGTGTAGCAGGACTCTATGTGCATAGTTTCAAGAAAAAGTCTGTTCTAAGCAATTATAATCCATACAGATAACACATAAAAATGTTGAAATGCTACATAGTTGACATCCTCATCATATGGTCAGGGAACACTGAATCATCCATCCAATTTATAACACGGCTCAATCGTTGAGATACTAACTTAAGAGTCATACATACAACAATGAATTTATAACCTTTCTAGATGTGACAATATTCCTGGAGCAGAGAACGCTACACACAGACACATTCCACAAACCAACTGATAAGACAGGCACATTCCACAAACCAACTCATAAGAACACAATTCCAAAATGTAACAGCTTCCATTCATGTCCTCTCAATGAGAATCCGCCACATGGACATAAGGACAATTCCTATGCTTGAGGAGAAACTGCTGTAGAGTGTCAGATTACAACAAAAAGACGGAGTTATTGGCCAAAACATTGAGGGACCGGGACTATCCAGAAAGGATAATTTAAAAAAAGCCAAGAAAAGGGCCAGAAACCAAAATAGGGAGGCCCGCCTAGAGACCGCAAACAGAATAGAGCAAGAACCAAATCTGGTTTGTGTAACAACTTACAACATAGGGTCAGAGAAGGTGAAAATGTATTTGGAAAAGAACTGGCAAATTCTTAGTACCGGATCCATAAAATGTGACTGCCCACTATTCTCTCACAAGAGAGTGAGTAGTCTAAGAGACACTTTGATACTCACCAGACAGAATAAATCAGACATGACAACCAACACCATACACAGATAACTGGGAGTCTTGGCAGTAATAGGCCACTACCCATGCGGACCACACAGCATCTGCCATCTTACGCCCTGAACAAAAGCATTAGACCTTGGACTACCAAACATGTGGCAAATTAGAAGATACCCAAATTGCAACTCAAAATGTGTAATATGCATGATCACCTGCACTTGCAGATACTAATACATCGGGATGACAGCCCACAAAATAAAAACTAGGAATTGTGAGCACATCAGCAATATATGCTGCAGACAGTGCACAACAAAAATGGAGGAACATTATATCTCCGCAGGATACACTGTAAAGGCCATCAAGTGGGTGATAATTGAACAGGTAGACAGGAACAAGAAAAACCTGGAAAGAATCCTTTTTGAACGAGAACAAGATGAGTATATAGGGTGTCAACTCACAAGCACGCCTCAACACTGAAATCCCCAGGGGAAATATGATATAGGGGCTTTTCCAAGGCACATTGAGCATTCACCCTAAGGGACCAAGGATGCAGTAAGAGACTGTAGCACCAAATATCCTGTAGGAGACCAGTGGATATATAATCTCTGGTTATATGGTTATGGTATATTAGCATCAATATCAACGAAGAGAGACAGGGAGATTGATGGTCCAGTGTACTTTCTCCCAAAAGGCTAATATCTAAACAAAAGTGTACACTGTTCCAAGAGAACACACAGGGGACCTAAATGTCTAGGAGAAAGAGCCCTCACACACCCATTCGGATGTCATGCTTCATCATCGGGGGATGCTCCTCGTCAGACCGGCGCTGCAATGTCTGATGGGCTCCTTTTACGGGGGCTCTTTGCCGGAGATCTTTTATAGAATCTGCCAAGATTGAATATTTAAGGTAATGCCTACGGGCAGAAACTCGTCAGACAGGAGAGAAATATTTAAAATTGGTTCTAAACCTCCACAACCAAAATATTTAATGACCGGAATCAAGGATTTAGACCAAGATTAAAAACAGCGTGAAAGTGATAGTGTGAGAAGTAATGCTCAACCACTTTCTGTGTATAAGTGAGGGCAAGGAAATTATCACTCTGCCACTAGATATGGGGTTGAGTTGACCTGACGGACAATATATTTCAATGTAAGTGACTGGAAATACTATTTTTCCTTGTCCCTATAGAGACCCAACAAAGTCTATATTTCGATTTTTTTTCAGGAGTAATTTTTCTTTTGGATTTTTGTTTGGTCCTGATGAAGCGTCATTGGATCCGCTTGGACCACCGGACGCGAAACATGTTGACCCGTATCTAGTGGCAGAGTGATAATTTCCTTGCCCTCACTTATACACAGAAAGTGAGGGCATTATTTATTACACAGCACGCCACCATCACGCATTCAGCGTTTTTCAGCATGTTACAGTGTTTTTCAGCCCTCAATAACTTCTATGAACTTCTTTCTTCTGTTAGTGGCTCTAACAGTAAGCGGTGACACGCCCACCTTAACATACAAGTGTGTCACTAACGTTTAAGTATTTACTAGTGTATTATATTGTGGGACAATTTTGCCTTCAATTTATGGTGACGCACACCTTACAATTTTAGTGTGGCTAAGTTTATAGTATTAATTTTGTCATGCACCACTCCATTTTACCACCTCCTATTTTTACCCTAGATCCTGCTTCCTCAGAATCAGACTGGGAACTGTGGAAAGAGGGTTTCGAGGCTTATCTGGGTGCGCTGGATGGTGATTCCTTTACTCATGAGAAAACATTTGCCATTCTTCGACATTGTCTAGGACCTGAAGGCCATAACACATTCCTCAAGTAGTGGTACCATTGGCAGAAGGAGAGGGAGATGGAGGAATTGATTAATATTTTTCTGCTATTAAGTCTCTTGATGTTAGATTTAAAGTGTGTAAGAATGTCATTATGGAGAGACACAAGTTTTACAAAAGAGTGCAAATTTCTGGTGAACCTGTTGCGAGTTTTGTGGGTGCCTTGAGAATGTTAGCTGTTTCATGCAATTATAAAGCATGCGAGGATGAAATGATATGGGATCAACTTGTCAAAAAAACTAATAATAAGAAGGTACAAGAAACTCTTTTGTCAAGGCCGAATTTAACATTAGAGAAAGCTTTGGAAATTGCTACTAGAAAAGAAATTAGAACAACATACATGGAACAAATCAACACATCTGGTGACAAAGACTCGCATCAGAGTGTATCGTTAGTTACATCAAAAAGTAAAGGGATTCGGAGGAATTCGAGGTCCAGTGCATACCCTCCAAAAACAGTTACTAATAATATAATGCACTGTTCCTAAGGAGCAGTAAGAAAAAGACAGGGTGAGTACTGGGGAGTCCTATTCATTAGGAGCTAGAATCCTCACACACCCAATTGGTATCGTTAGTTAAACAGAAGCTAACAAAAATCACATAAAAGTTAGACCTGAGTCATCTGGCAAAAAGGAGAATTTTAGGAAGTCTGAGTGTTATAGATGCGGTAGCCCTTTCCATTTACCAAATGCAAGTGTTTGTCCAGCATTAGAAAAACAAAGTTCCAAGTGCCTTAAAAAGGGTTATTTTGCTAAGGTGTGCAGAGCCAAAGGTAAATTGGCATCCAGTACACCGGTGGGTTATGGAGGGAAACCTGTAGAGGTGTTGGGTGAGTGTGAGTTGAATTCAGTTTTCAAGGAAGCACATGAAAGGGAATGGTGTATGTTGCAAGGGATGATACATGTTTGTTGGGATGGCATGATCAAAAGAGTTTAGGAATTTTACTGGATCCCAATAATCGTGATCAAGTAATAGTAAGCAAGAACTATAAACATGTATTATCAGTCAAGAAACATGCATGGCAGGATGATTTACGTGGCATTTTCAAGGAAGAGATAGGAATGTTCAAGGGCTTCACACACAGGATTAAGGTGGCACATAATGCTGTTCCTAAGGTGCATAAAGTTCGGAGAGTACCTTTGGCATTAAAGGCGGAGTTGAGAAAGGAGCTTGACAGGTTGTGCGAACAGGATGTCATTGAAAGAATAGAAGCCTCTGATTGGGTTGCTCCAATTGTGATTGCTCGCAAGGCTAACGGATCGATACATATGTGTGTGGACCTGCAAAATGTTAACCCACAAATTTGGGTAGATCACCACCTTTTACCTCATATTGCCAAGATGTTGTCTACTCTTGGCAATGCTAGTAGGTTTAGTTTGTTGGATATGGCTTCTGTGTATCACCAAATCAAATTACATCCTGAGTCAAGACACTTGACGGCTTTTATTACGCCTGAAGGGTTGTTCCAATTTAAACGCATGCCATTTGGTTTGGCGTCAGCTTCCGCCGTGTTCCAAAGGGTTGTGGATAATTTATTCAAGAATATGGAGGGGATCATTGCATTTCAGGATGATATTTAGATTTTTGGGAAGGATCAAAAACAGCACGATGAAAGGATGAATCAAGTGTTGTCTATTTTAAATGACAAAGGAATCACTCTCAAGGCAAACAAGTGTAAATTTAGCACAACATGTATTGATTTCTTAGGCTATAAGATATCGGAACGAGGGGAAGGACCAAAAACAAGTTGGATTAAAGCTATTGAGAATTTCCAATCTCCATGCAATAAGAATCAAGTTAGATCTTTTATGGTATTGATTGAGTTCTACGTCAGATTTATTCCCAATTGTGCGGAAAAAACTCATAACATAAGAAATCTTTTGAAAACAAATGTCAAATTTTGATGGTGCTCAAAATGTGAGCAGGAATTTACAGTTATAAAAAAGAAGTTGCACATGCCATTCCGTTAAAAAACATTTGATACCAAGGATGAAATTATAATTATAACTGATGCCAGCCAACTAGGTCTGGGGGCTTTATTGTTGCAATGGAAGCTTGGCAAGGATGAAGTGATGGCTTTTGTGTCACAAAGTTTGAGGGGTGCTGAAGCTACTTATTCAACTATAGAGAGAGAAGCTCTTGCATGTTGGTGGGGAATTATGCATTTCAAAACTTATCTGTGGGGTGTGCATTTTACAGTCAGGATGGATCATAAACGTCTAGTGCAGTTGTTTTCCACCAGCGGTGCGCAACGTGCTACTCCCAGAATAGCAAAATGGCAGTACAGACTACAGATGTATGATTACCATGTGGAATATGTGCCTGAAGCTAGAAACTTGCTTGCTAATTGTCTTTCCCGTCTTCTAAGTGGAAATAAGTATGATGGAGAAAGAATGAATGAGGATGATGTGTTGGTATGCTCCATAGATTGCCATCTGGATGGTGCTGTAACGGAAGTTGAGTGGAGAGATGCATGTGAAAAGGATGAACAAATAAATGAAGTTAAGGAGGGCATTCTTCAAGGGTGGTCTGCGTGTATGTTTAGTCATTGTGAGGCTTACAAACAAGTCTTTGAGGAATTATCAGTTGTGAACCAAATTTTAATGCAAGCTGATGTTCTGGTTCTGCCAGAAGGCATGAGGAACAGGATACTAACATTGAGCCATGAAGGTCACATAGGATCGCGAGCTATGAAGAGAAGAATTTGTGAGAATTTTTGGTGGCCAGGTTTGGATAAAAGTGTAGAACACTAGCGGTGTGGTTGAATATGGAGTAGTATTGATTGATTTTTACAGCCGGAGCTTCAGGTTGTTCAGGTGCCGAATTCTAAAAAGGTAATTGAGTTCTTAGAATCTGTTTTTGACAGAGAAGGAATCCCTGATGAGATACTCAGGGATAATGGATGTCAGTTCACGTCAGCTCAATTTACCAGTTTCCTGGCATACATAGGTATTAAGCATGTCAAGACATTGCTGTATCATCGTAGAAGTAATGGCCTTGTCAAAATATTTAATAGGGTGATTAAGGAGAATGTGCAGTTAGCCAAGGCCAGTAGTTTGAATTGCAAGGTAGAGCTGAGAAAATTGTTATGGGTAGTGCGTACCACACCAAATGCTGATACAGGGGTGTCTCCTTTTGTATTGCTGAGGGGTAGGGTTCCTGCAACCAAGTTAACAAGACAATGGATGGGTGAGTTTGCAATTAATGAAAGCTTGATTGAGAAGGTAAATGAAAGAAGATAGTCAGCTCAAAATAAGTATTAGGGGGAAACGAGGAAAACAATTTGTGTGAAGGTGGGGGATTATGTGAAGGTTAAGAGTGTGCTTATTGTTCAGAAAGACAAGTCTAAGGCCCTCATTACAACTTTGGCGGTAAAAACCGCTTACTGCCGTGCAGAAGACCGCCAACACACCGCTGCGGCCGCGGAATTCCGCCACAGCTATTATGACCCACAGCACGGAATCCGCCAAAATTCAGACACCCATACAAGTCCGTCACACCAAAGGTCAGTGATAAACTGGCGAAAACAAATCCTCCACCGTCACGCCAACAGGAATACGCCCACACTATCACAACACACTTTCAACCGCGGTATTCCATTTGCGGGACACACCGCCGCGCTCAAAATACACACACATCTACAAAACACAGCCACATTGGACAATTCAAAATACACACACATGATACACATACACACACCACTCCCACACACCCAATACAACATAAAACACACACCCACATCACCCACAAACCCCTACGACCAGAATCACCGAGAGAAGGCCAGAGAGAGACACCACAAACTACTACCAAGCATCCAGAGGCACACAATACCATCACCCACAGAACTTCCACGCACCTCACACAACACACCACTACCTATCAGCACACTTATCACCACACACACCACCCCACACATCACCCAAACCACCCCATGGCACGGCAAAGACACCCCAGGTTCTCTGAGGAGGAGCTCAGGGTCATGGTGGAGGAAATCGTGGGGGGCGTGGCCAAGATGGCGTTCGGAGTGGCAGCATAAACTGCAGCTCCGTCACCCAGCCCGCACAATTATCCTGCTGTTGAGTCCCCAGCCACCCCCCGGTGCAGGGTGGGGAAGCCGCTTGGGGGGCCCCAAAGGGCTGTACTATCAACCGTGACCGCGGCTTCGCAGCCGCTGTACTCCCGGAGAAAAATGCATTTATACGACCCGCGCTTGCCTTGAGGACCGCGCGGCCCAGCGGATCGGAGCTGCATGCTCGGCGAACCGGAGCCGCCGCTTGGACCCCGGCGTTGCCACGGAGGTAGGAGTTCGCTGCCTCGTCCCCGTCGTCCTCCCGCACACAGCCCTGCTTAACCTGGTGCTGCGCCGGAGCGCGCCTGATCGAGCCGCTCCCTTCCCTCGCTCAGGCACCCATCGGACGCCCGCGATGCGTCCCGAAGTCTTGTCCCATACCCGGGACCAATTTAAGTCAAGCACCGTTGCCGGCCCGAAAAACGGCCCGAAAAATTATCTAATCGGACGATCGCACAATCGGAGGCCGCCATTTTGGGTGCTTCAAAACTTTGCGGGCCGTGTCCCTGTGGCCCAGAAGTGCCAAACTCATCGGCAAAGAGAACCACACTGCTTAAGCACCCCCCACAAACGTGATGCATGCCAGGTGCACTGACTGAACACAAGGTGAGCCTCCTGGCGACACTCTTCGGGCCGAAACTTCATAATACGTTAAATATTCCTTTCAAAAACCCAAAAGATCCAGCAAAGACACTGCTCCTACCTAGTCTGAAAGCGCCAAATCCACGCCTCTTCAACAGCATGATACCCGGCTGACACCACTAACTGCGGCCCCTTTAAGCAGTTAGTTAACGCTTCTGGCTGCTCCTCCCCAAGTTATTCGCCGGACGTGTGCTCCGATCGGCTGGCTTGCCACAACATCTGACCAAGCGGCTTTCACCGCAGGGACCCCAAACGCAATACTAACTCACAGACACTGCTGCATCTCTCAAATGGTGAAGCCAAAGACCACCAGAGCACCTCTCACTAAAATGGATCACACTACAACACCCCCTCCAGAAGCTCACACCACTGCGCAATCAACGTTACAGAAGCTGGAACTAACTTTACAATCACATACTTCACAATTTGAAAAAATCTTGCAAGCCATTCTAGACACTAAGACCACCTTGGAAGCCAAAATAGGCTCTGTAACAGAAGATCTCAACATCCTTCGTACTGACCAACACGCTTTAGCCGATAGAGTATCCGAACTTGAAAAAGACACGGCGTCCTTACCTGGCTCCATGAAAGACCTGCAAATACAGCTAACGCAGCTGTCAACAGAAGTTGATCTCTTAAAGCGCAGAACGGAAGATGCAGAAGGCAGGTCCCGCCGCAACAACATACGCCTGGTCGGATTCCCCGAACGCACAGAGGGCTTAAGCGCGGAACTGTTCATTGAACAATGGCTCATAGACACAATCCTTAAAAACAATATCCCGAAGTTCTTCTCTGTTGAAAGAGCACATGGGATCCCAGGTAGACCTCCAGCACCCGGCTCACAGCCACGACCTCTTATAATAAGACTCCTCAACTACCGAGACAGAGACCTTATCCTCCAACTATTTCGCAAATCAGGCCCAGTGTGCTATGAAAATGCTACGATAACAGCCTATCCAGACTTTACAGCAGAAGTGCAAAAAAAACGCAACTCCTTCTATTGTGTTAAATCATGCCTCCGCAAACACGATATCAAATACGCACTGATGTTCCCAGCTAGACTTCAGGTACAGGATGACTCTCGCTCCTTCTTTTTTACCACCCCGGAAGATGCCTGGACTTGGCTGCATGCTAAAGGCCTAGCGGACCCGCTGGACGCAAGCACTCAGGATGACAATAGATCTCTCTCCACGCTGAACCGTAAGCAACGCAAGAGACAGGGAGCTGGACCCTCACCTGAGCAGGCAAAATCCGAGCGCTCTCGGCTCCTTCGGACAACATCCAATTTTGTCAACGCTTCTTCCGTCGTCCGACCTTTGCAAACGGAAATCGAACTGGAACAGGATACAAACTCTGACTCAACTGAGTCCACACGAGGTCCTCTCCTTACACCGCGCACAGCGGATGACATCTGCTGAATGATCGGACTTGCTCACTCAACGCCTAAAAGTTTTCGTCACAGCTTCTTCAATGCTCCTATGCGCAGTCTTGCAGCCGACGGGTGCCCCCCCGGCCGGCGCGCTTCGCTTTCTAAACTACATGAAACCCGGGCAGGGTAAGACCGTACTTTTGCACCAACGCTAATTGGCACCCCCCTGCTCCATATGGACAATTACCTCACACTGGATTTTTCCGGTATTGTTCTCTATATGTTAATAGTTTATTTGTTGTATGTTGTTTTAGTGTGCACCTCTATATTAGGAGTATGGATCTACAGTAGGCGGGTTAAACATAAAAACAGCGGCAAACACACAAGAAACGCTTACTGTAGCAACAAATGTACAGCTCACAGCTTGTTAATTACTGGTCGGCCAATCACAGCGACTGAGTCCCATAACAATGTCAAAATCGGGTTGACAGATAATTACAATCCCGATCATATAATATACATAAAACAACTATGGCCACTCACAAGCACCAAGGGACCCTGAAATACAAAATACTCACATGGAACGTTAAGGGTATGGCAAATCCTCGGAAACGCCAAAGGGTTCACGCTTTTCTCACACGACATCAAATACACATAGCTCTGCTACAAGAGACACATTTCACCAAATCCATCCTGGACACTGCACGCTCAAAATGGAAGGGCCAATTATACGGCACTACTTCTTCGTCCTTTGCTCGCGGAGTAGCCATCTGGATAGCACCCAGTGTCCCGTTTGTACTCTCTCGCACACAATGTGATCCAAATGGTAGATATGTAATACTTGAAGGTGCCCTGGACGGGTCCCCATTAGCCCTGGTCGCACTATACTCCCCAAACGCGAACCAGCGTGACTTCTTGTCCACGCTCACTACTGGCAACCTTAGCGACCCCACACTGGAATGCATATGGGGGGGTGACTTCAATAGTGTCCTGGACACTCAAATGGATCGCTCATTTACCCCACTCATTGCAGCCCCTGCCAATCGTGCCTCAGAGACTTTGGCGCAGTGGGCATCAAACAATGGACTAAGAGATATATGGAGGGTGCACCACCCCACTCACCGCGAATACTCTTTCTTCTCCCCAGCTCATAAACTGCATACTAGGATAGATATATTCTTTGTATCCGCCACTATTAATCATAAAATATGCTTATCTGAATATTTGGCACGCACGATATCAGACCATAACCCATTATGCCTAACATTGGCATGGGGACACATACACACTCGGATACCAACATGGCGTCTGCAACCAGAAGCCCTCCTAGATCCTCCTTTTCAAAAAGATATCTCCAAAAGTCTAACTGATTACTTTCTATCAAATAAAAACACAACCTCATCCCGTGCCATAGAATGGGACGCTCATAAAGTGGTGATAAGGGGTCACTGCCTTTCGGCCACGGTAGGTGTCAGAAAGGTACTCATTAAGGAATTACAAGACTTAGAAACAAAGCTCTGAAACGCAGAGAATGCAAACGACAATAGTGAACCCGCACTAGCAACACTACACCTACTTAGGGCTACTCACAAGGAGACAGACAATAGATTGAGTAAACATGATTACAGACACTACATGACCAGACAACACGCTGAAGGTAACAGTTCGGGTAGATTATTAGCTTGGCTGACTCGGCAGCCATCACAACCAACACCCATTGGCGCAATACGCTTAAACTCTGACACCATCGTTAATACCAAAGCAGGCATAAATGACGCCTTCTCCACATACTATCGCACCCTCTATACACCCCCTCCACAACCTCCAGAGCAACATCTTATCAACACACTATACCTGGTCCCCCAAAATCAACTTATCCTTGACAACACTGCCACCCTAGACGGCCCCATCACTATTGAAGAGCTGCAGCTTGCACTATCACAAATGGCACGTAATAAAACACCCAGGTCAGACGGCCTACCGATAGAATATTACAATTCCCACGCCGCCCTCTTATTACACCCACTTACAGAAGTATTCAATGAAGCACATCATAAATTACAACTACCGGACTCAATGTGCGAAGCACTGATAGTCGTTCTTCCAAAAACGGGCCGAGACCCTCTAGATGTCAAATCAAACAGGCCGCTCTCCTTGCTAAACACAGACTGCAAATTATTAGGAAAAGTACTCGCAAACAGGCTCCTCCCCTATTTACCGTCTTTAATACACCATGATCAATCCGGCTTCATTCCTGGCAGAAGCACTTTCCTGAACATTAGGAGACTCTTACACATAATACACAGCAATACAAACTCGGAAGCAGTGGCTCTTTCCCTAGATATAGAAAAAGCATTTGATACACTCAGTTGGAACTATCTTTTACACACACTTAAAGCATTTGGTTTCGGCGCCGGTTTTATTAACTGGATCAAAACGCTTTACTCCAGACCCACTGCCCGTGTCAAAAATGGACGAGTTATCTCTGAAGCATTCCCCAGAGGCAGGGGCACCAGACAAGGCTGCCCATTATCCCCATTGCTATTAGCCACTAGCGATTAAACTACGGAGCTACGCACACATATGGGGTATCCCGGAGTCTAACACCCACCACATCGTATCTTTGTATGCAGATGATGCCTTAATATATCTGCGCGACCATTCGGCCCATATGACGGAGGTATTGCAGATGCTAGACTCCTTCGCCATCGCCTCTGGACTGCACGTCAACTGGTCCAAATCAAGCATATTCCCCATTTCTCCGTCCCCGGTAGCTCACCATATGACACTACCGCAATATAAATTACCCTGGTCGTATATAACCTTTAAATATCTGGGAGTGCAGATCTATCACTCCATTATAGATCTAGAAGAAGGAAACATAGATAGGGTCCTTGGCTCCGTTCGCGGCTCAATACCCTTCTGGAGCTCACTCCCCCTGTCTCCAATGGGCCGTGTTGCGATAGCCAAGATGCTCATTCTTCCAAGGTTTTTGTATTACTTTACAGCTCTCCCGCTGTGCTTACCACGCTCTTTTTTTAACAAGCTGCAATCAATGCTAACTGATTTACTCTGGGGTAAAGATAGACGCAGAGTGGCGTTGTTAATAACGCAACACCCGCAGGAGATGGGTGGACTGGGAATGCCTAACTTTGAAAGATATTATGCAGCCGCTCAATTATCATGGCTGTCCACATGGTTACGAGACACCCCGTCCATTGAAAGCAAGATGTTACAGACACATACAGCACCACAGGGGGTGCTGCTCTCGATACTAACTAGCACTCCCCACACGCCTTCCAGACTAATATTACTAGAGGCAGCCCGATTCTGTTGGCGCAGATATGTCCAAAACAAAACCACATCTCTCCCCTATTCGCCTCTGTTGCCACTGCTTCAATTGCCGGGTACCCAAACCCTGTCAATACACCATGATACACGAGAAATTAACACGCTCTAATTAGGTGATTTATACTCTAGCTCCGCGATGCATACTTTCGCGGAACTGGTGACTGTAGGCACTATGCAAAATGGGGCCTTTCTAACATTTAATGCCATAAAGCTATTGCTCAACAATATCTGGGGTGTAGGAGACTCAGAACCTCCTGAATCCTCACTGCTCACCACTATCCTAACCATTGGCAGCTCAAAGAGCATTATTACCACACTTTATAAAGCATTGCTCGCAGCAATATGCACAACACTGCCACACGCGAAAGCGCGCTGGGACTCTGTCCTTCCTACCCCACTACCACAGAAGACCTGGGTTACCGCCCTCGCAACAATCAAATCAATATCCCGTAATCCTCGCCTATGTTACACCCAATTTAATTATCTTCACCAATCATATTTATCACCAGCTTGCATCCAAAAAATCTACCCCAATACAACGCCAACATGTCCCAGATGCGCTACACCAGCAGCTGACTTCAATTATGTTATGGTTTGGAGTTGCCATTCCATAAACTCGGCCTGGCAACGAGTGACGGAGATCACAGCAGAGATCTCATCTCACACCCTGGTACCCACGCCTGACTCCTGCTTACTCGGCATACGACATCGAGCCAAAACAGACAAACATACGCACAGGTTTATAGACCTGGCATTTGTGGTGTATAAACGTTTGATAGCAACACATTGGAAAGCTCCACATGCCCCCTCCCACGCAACATGGCTACATGAGTTACATAGCCGATCTCAAGCTGAAGCCCAGACGCTGCACTTGCTACAACACAGAGGTCTCATTCTTGCGGGCCCGGAGGTTTGGGACACGTTCGTGGTGGCAATAGAGGCCAGAGACGACATGTATCCCCCGTGAACAGGATACAACACACAAACAACACAGCTTGGGCTGACACTGTTAATACTTTAGCCACACGGCATCAACTCTGATTGTCCTCAAATGCACTCATCGCTAATATCCTCCTTCTTCCTCAAATGATATTTCTTAGCTGTTCCCAGTCACACCCCACGCGTTAATACATGCATGTAACATACATTTATAACATGTAAAATATCCCTGCCCTTGAACCTGTCAACACCACAGACACTTTTTATACCCTTGAGGTGATCTCCACCTTAATTACGGATACCGTCAGTGATTGGCCAGACCCCTTAAGCCGCAATCACTTCCCACAATAGCTCGCACGCTAAATGCCACTTTACCCCGTTCTTAATTTCGTCGCTTTCTTAGGAATGGTTATATAGGTTCTCCCTTCCAGTTACCCTCGTTCCCCTCCTTCCATTCCCCCTTCCCCTCCTTTCTCTTTGACACCTTACGGTGTAGCAATGCTGTGTAAAATTATACAAATGTATAAACGAACTGCAAAATAACGTACAGCTATTGGATTGTTGTGTGAAGATTGTGTTTAATAAACAGATTAAAAAAAAAAAAATGGTGGAGGAAATCGTCCGGGTAGAGCCACAGCTATTCGGATCACAGGTGCAGCACACCTCCATAGCTAGGAAGATGGAGCTATGGCGAAGAATCGTGGACAGGGTCAACGCAGTGGGACAGCACCCAAGAAATCGGGATGACATGAGGAAGAGGTGGAACGACCTACGGGGGAAGGTGCGTTCCGTGGTCTCAAGACACCACCTTGCGGTTCAGAGAACTGACGGCGGACCCCCACCTCCTCCCCCACAACTAACAACATGGGAGGAGCAGGTCTTGGCGATTCTGCATCCTGAGGGCCTCGCAGGAGTAGATGGAGGAATGGACTCCGGTAAGTCAAAGCTTTACATCCCCCACCCTACCTGCATGCCATCACATACCCCCGCCCTCACCCTCACCCCCATCACTCCTACTCCTCACAAATGTCCCAATATCACAAACCACCCATCCCAAACCCAAGCCCTGCATGCAACAACAAAGCATGGACACCCATCACCAATGCATGGCCACTACAGATACCTATACACCCCCTAAACCACCATCACACAAGGTCCCACACAGGAATGCAAGCACTGGGGTACACGGTCACCCACCTATTGCACACCATGCCACACAAAGATGTAATAAGCATCCTTTTATACCCCTGCAGAAACCCTACCCAACGTCACCGGACAGGAGGGTCCACACATGTCCACACCACCAACAGAAGAGGCCCACAGTGATGACAGCACCTCTGTCCAACTGGATCTAGATGATAAGCCTGGCCCATCGGGGACCACGGGACAGTCGGTTCCCCTCACACAGTCACAGGCCACTACAGAGCTTCCTCCCTCTGGAAACACCAGCACAGCACCCACCCAGCGGGCCCATACCTCTGTCCCCAGGACACGTCAAGCAGCAGTGTGTCCACCACTACAGGGAACCCAGGCTAACCCACCACCCCAACAACAACAGGGACCTGGGGGCAGTGGTAGTGGGCACACGGTCCAGGGGACGGAGGCCCAGGAACACAGGGAAACTGGGAGGGCTGCTGTGCGACAGGGGGAGTACAGGCCAAGGGAACCCACTCTCCACGAGGCCCTCTCCTCCATCATGGGAGCCTACCACCACTCCCAGGAGACAATGGCAACGGTAGTGGCCAAGTTTCAGGAGACCCAGCGCCTGCAGGAGGAACAGTATTTGGGCTTCAGGGAGGAACTCAGAACCATCAATTCCACCCTGGGCACCATTGTAGGGGTGCTGAAGGAAGTACTCAACACCAGGAGGGACACTGTGGCACAACAAGGGGCCCCTGACACTAGTATGGACGATGAACTGCCCACCACCTCCGCCGGCGCTAGTGGACAGGACGCCCCGCCACAGGACCACCACACCAGCACCACACCCCCTGCAAAGGGAGAACCACCCCGCAAACGGTCCCTGAGATCCAGGACAAAGACAGAGAACAATGCCAAGACCCCCTCCAAGAAATGAGACCACCCTGATTGTCATCCTTTTGTCCCACCTTGTCACCCTGTCCATCCTCAAACTGCCCCAGCTCCACTTCCTATGCCCATTTGGGCAATGCACCTGTGAGACTAATAGACTGGACTCTGCCATGGACATTCCGCCACCATCACCCCTCACCATTTTACAACCCCCTCCAATATTGAGCACTTAAATAGACACCCTTGAAGCACAAAACAATCTGGAGTCAGTCTGTGATTTCGAAATTGTGTATTAGCAATTACAGTGACAAAATGCTCTTTCAATTGTAATGTCAACATACCTATGTCACACAGCTCTAGTCCATGAGGAAACCAAGCAGATGTCACACTGTGGGACCCACATCTGTGAAATCGTAAGGGAAAGTGACAACACAGTGACCATACACTGGGTGAAAACGACAGACGGTAGAGAGGTAGTAGTGTTAAAGTACATGTAGTAGGCAGGTCTGTATTCTTACCTGTTTCTCACTGGAAATAATGCAGGATCACTGAGTTCCTGTTGTCCATGTCCTCTTCTTCTGCTTCCTCGTCTTCACTGTCCACAGGCTCCACAGCTGCAACAACACCTCCATCTGGACCATCCTCCTGCAGAAAAGGCACCTGTCGTCGCAAAACTAAGTTGTGAAGCATACAGCAGGCCACGATGATCTGGCAAACCTTCTTTGGTGAGTAGAATAGGGATCCACCTGTCACATGGAGGCAACAGAACCTGGCCTTCAGGAGGCCGAAGGTCCGCTCTATAATCCTCCGACTTCGCCCATGGGCCTCATTGTAGCGTTCCTCTGCCCTTGTCCTGGGATTCCTCACTGGGGTCAGTAGGCATGACAGGTTGGGGTAACCAGAGTCACCTGCAAATGGCGAGGGACAACTGTTAGACACACACTAACCTGTAGGGATATCCCCAGACCCAGACAACTATTCCCACTGTATTGGGTCCATGTGCTCACCTAATAGCCACACACGGTGCCTCTGGAGTTGACCCATCACATAAGGGATGCTGCTATTCCGCAGGATGTAGTTATCATGCATTGAGCCAGGGAACTTGGCATTCACATGGGAGATGTACTGGTTTGCCAAACACACCATCTGCACATTCATGGAACGATAACTCTTCCGGTTTCTGTACACTTGTTCACTCCTCCGGGGGAATACCAAAGCCACATGGGTCCCATCAATGGCACCAATGATGTTGGGGATATGTCCCAGGGCATAGAAATCACCTTTCACTGTAGGCAAATCCTCCACCTGAGGGAAAGCGATGTAGCTCCGCTTGTGTTTCAGCAGGGCAGACAACACTCTGGACAACACGTTGGAAAACATAGGCTGGGACATCCCGGATGCAATGGGCACTGTTGTTTGAAATGACCCACTTGCTAGGAAATGGAGTACTGACAGCACCTGCACTTGAGGGGGGATTCCTGTCGGATGGCGGATAGCTGACATCAGGTCTGGCTCCAGCTGGGTACACAGTTCCTGGATTGTGGCACAGTCAAGCCTGTAGGTGATCATCACATGTCTTTCCTCCATTGTCGACGGGTCCACCAGCGGTCTGTACACCGGAGGATGCCGCCATCTCCTCACATGTCCCAGCGGACGGTGCCTATGAAGGACAACAGCGAGCACAGAGTCAACCAATTCAGAGGTACGTACCCACAGCTTACACAGAACACGAATCATAATCCAAAAAGTGGCCTGTATGTGTGTTGAGGCTAGGCCTAGGTATGTGTGACGCAGTTAAAAATTAAGCCATGTGGGCCCCTGAAATGGCGGCTGCCTGACCTGTAAAGTGGGACAATGGGATGTGAGGTAACTGCGCTGGCGTTGTACACCGTCGCGGTAGGCGGTAGAAGACGGCGGCGCAATGCTGCATTGGTTAACATTGGACCTTATGGGACCCAGGAGCCAATGACGATGTACGCCGGCGGTGACGGTACGCACCGCCGCAGACGTGACCGCCATTTTCTATCTGTTCAATCACTCGATACCTGATCTTCGACAGGAGAGGACCTACACTGCAAGTGCTGCTGTGACCTCGGTCTGGAAGAGACAATGGCTTGAGTGTCTGGGGAAAGGGCCCCTGTCTTCACATCGGAGGAGTTGGAGAAACTCGTGGATGGGGTCCTCCCCCAGTACACGCTACTCTACGGTCCTCCAGACAAACAGGTAAGTACACTGGGAGCATGGTGTATGGGCTATGCCTGTGTGGAGTGGGGTGGATGAAAGATGGGTGGGGAGATTGAGGCGTGCCTGAAACGACGATGAGTGCATGTGCCACATGGCAAGGGTAGGGATGGGGGCCAATGACTGTGACGGTGCAGTTGGTAATAACTTTTCTTTTCCCCCAGTACAATTCACGTAGGTCAGCGCCCACCAGAAAAAAGATATTTGGCGTGCCATCGCCAAGGACGTCCGGACCCTGGGGGTCTACCACAGACGGAGCACCCACTGCCGTAAGAGATGGGAGGACATTCGCTGCTGGAGCAAGAAGACGGCGGAGGCTCAGCTGGGGATGGCCTCCCAATGTGGGAGGGGTGCCCGTCGCACCATGACCCCCCTGATGTTCCGGATCCTGGCGATGGTGTACCCGGAGTTGGATGGGCGCTTGGGGGCATCACAGCAGCCACAAGGGGATGAGTACACTCTCATTCTGCTGATTTAGCGCGCAGTGGAGGTGTCTGGGTGGGGAAGGTGGGCTGTGTGTTTCCCTAGGCCAGGGCAAGTTTAGTAGGCAATGTCCCTCCGTAAGGCAGGCCATGTGGCACCCCCCACCTCTGTAGAGTGCCAAGTACAGCTAGTGTGTCATCCATGTGTGCCATGTCCCAGGGGTTGAACAGTGGAGACCAAGAGCGTGGCGTAGTGCAGGGGGCTTCTGTGTCTGTCGTGTCCGCCAACGGTAGCGGTAATGCATGCACTCAACATGCCTTTCTTCTGTCATCCCCCTCTTTTGTGGTCTCCCTGTTCTTTTGTGCATTAGCATCATCAGGCGGAGGAGCAGTGGCACCGGAGCAGGAGGGAGCTGCATCCCACATGGCCCTAGAAGGCGACACTACGGAGTCTGATTTCACCAGTGGGACGGAGGGCGAGGGGAGCTCCACGGCGGGGACAGGAGCTGACACCAGTGACATAGACTCGTCCTCTGATGGGAGCTCCCTTGTGGTGGTGGCAACATCTGTGCCCCCGCATCTACAGGTACAGCCACCACCCCCCCTACCAGCACTGCCCTCCCAGCAGCCCCTCAGCCTTTGCCCCATGCCCGCTCACCCAGGAGGGTGGGCTTCACCTTCGCCCCAGGCACCTCAGCCCCTGCCCCAGTCACCCCTGCTGCCCTCAGTGAGGATGCCATTGACCTCCTCAGGTCCCTCACTGTTGGGCAGTCTACCATTTTGAATGCCATCCAGAGTGTAGAAAGGCAGTTGCAACAAACAAATGCATTCCTGGAGGGCATTCATTCTGGTCAGGCGGCCCTTCAACGAGCTTTTCAGACTCTGGACTCAGCACTGATGGCAGCCATTGTCCCTGTCTCTAGCCTCCCCCCTCCAACTTCCTCCACCCAGACCCAATCCCCTGTACCTCAGCCTATCCCAAGCACACCTTCAGACCAGCATGCACACACGTCAACACACAAGGGAAGCTCAGGCAAACATAAGCACCACACATCCCACAGGCACTCACGCAAGCATCACACACATGCAGACACACCAACATCCACTGCCTCCACTGTGTCCCCCTCCTCCTCGTCTCCCTCCTCCCTACCAGTCTCGTCTACACTCACACCTGCATGCACTACATCTACAGCCACTACTGCCATCACCAGCACACACACCACCACACCCCGCTCACGTGCAGTCACCACCCCCACTACCATTCACACGTCCCCTGTGTCCTCTCCCAGTGTGCCTGTGACACCACCTCCCAAGATAAACAAACGCAGGCACACACCCACCCAACAGCCATCCACCTCACAACAGCCTCCAGCGCATGCACCTTCACCCAAAGTCACCAAACGAACACCTCCTACAACCACAACCTCTTCCTCCACTCCCAAACCCCCACCAGCTACCCGTCCCAGTGTCTCCCAAAAACTTTTCCTGTCCAACCTTGACCTCTTTCCCACACCTCCCCCACCCCGTCCGTCTCCTAGGGCCTGACTCTCCAGGTCCCAACCTAGCACCTCAGCCACAACATCTCCGGGGCCAGTGGTGCCTGTAGTCACCGGAATCTGGAGTGCACCGGCCACCAGGGCAGCCAGTGTGGCACGGAGCCACAGCACGGACAGTCCCCCACCTGTCAAGCATCAAAAGTTGGCCAGTGCCCGGCGGGAGAAGGGGAAGACTCCGGCCACCAAAGCCGGTCCCAGGGGTACAGGTGGGAGTGTGGAGTCAGTTGCAACACCTTCCAAGGTGGGGAAGGGCCACAAGAAAGTCAGCAGGTCTGGGAGGAGCAGCACGGCGGAGAAGACCACCATCATCCCCGCTGCCCAGGAGGCCACCGCCATCATCCCTGCTGCCCAGGAGGACACCGCCATCATCCCCGCTGCCCAGGAGGCCATCGCCATCATCCCTGCTGCACAGGATGCCACCGCCATCATCACCGCTGCCCAGGAGGCCACCGCCAGCACCAGCCCCGCTGGGCCAGAGAGGACCACCAGCCCCGCTGGGCTAGAGAGGACCGCCAGCACCAGCCCCGCTGGGCTAGAGAGGACCGCCAGCACAAGTCCCGCTGGGCCAGAGAGGACCGCCAGCACCAGCCCCGCTGGGCTAGAGAGGACCGCCAGCACAAGCCCCGCTGGGCCAGAGAGGACCGCCAGCACCAGCCCCGCTGGGCCAGAGAGGACCGCCAGCACAAGCCCCGCTGGGCTAGAGAGGACCGCTAGCAGCTGAGTCACTGCAAAGGAGCCCGCCGCCACAAGCACCGCTGAACAGGGCACCGCCGCCACAAGCACCGCTGCCAAGGGCACCACCGCCACAAGCACTGCTGAACAGGGCACCGCCACTACAAGCACCGCTGAACAGGGCACCGCCGCTACAAGCACCGCTGAACAGGGCACCCCCGTCACAAGCACCGCTGCCAAGGGCACCCCCGCCACAAGCACTGCTGAACAAGGCACCGCCACCACAAGCACCGCTGAACAGGGCACCGCCGCCACAAGCACCGCAGGCCCATGAGCGCCAAAAGCTTTGACGCTACTGAGGCCACCACGAGCAGGATGAAGCATTCTGGGCACCAGGCCCCCTCCAGAACCAGTGGAGAAACACATCCCCTACCTCTGTCCTTGGCAGGATGAAGCACTCTGGGCACAAGGCCCCCTCCAGAACCAGTGGAGACTGTCATCCACTTGAGAGACTGTGGCTTTGCACTCCCCAGGATTGAACAGTGGGCAACCCACCCACTGTAGAGACTTGAGAGACTGTGGCTTTGCACTCCCCAGGATGGAACAGTGGGCAACCCACCCACTTGTGGGACTTGAGAGACTGTGGCTTTGCACTCCTCAGGATGGAACAGTGGGCAACCCACCCACTGTAGAGACTTGTGAGACTGTGGCTTTGCACTCCCCAGGATTGAACAGTGGGCAAACCACCCACTGTAGAGACTTGTGAGACTGTGGCTTTGCACTCCCCAGGATGGAACAGTGGGCAACCCGCCTACTGTAGAGACTTGTGAGACTGTGGCTTTGCACTCCCCAGGATTGAACAGTGGGCAAACCACCCACTGTAGAGACTTGTGAGACTTTGGCTTTGCACTCCCCAGGATTGAACAGTGGGCATGTGGCCCCCTCATGGATTTGGCATCGTGCACTCAACCGGCTGAGGTGCCCCCCCTTTCCCTCCCCCTTAGGTGCCTGTTTTATTGTTATCTGATGCCCCTGCAGTGTTCTCTCCCTCATGGTCGGGGATCTTGTGTGGGCCTCGCCCATACCGTGTGGGCCCAGTGTTCCACGGACTTCAATGGAGCACTACCTGGACTACTATTCTTGGTGTATATTTTGTTTATAGTGTATATATGTAAATGTTTGCGTACTGTATTTTAATATATTACAATGGTTACACTCATTTCCTTTGGTCTTTGCATTCTTCCGGGGGCTTGGGGGGAGTAACTGTAATGTATCATGCTGTATTAGTGTGTGTGTTGTGGTGGGTGAGGGTGGGGGTGTGGGTGTTGCGTGTGTGTGTCCCTGTTTTTTTCCCTCCCCCTCCCCTGTGTCGTAGGTGCAGTACTCACCGTGGTCTTCGCTGCCGGCGTTCGTGCTCCTGGTAGAGGAACAAGAAGATAAGGGCTGGCAGGATCTGCAGCTCTGGTTCCATGGCGTCCGGATTCCTCGTGGGCTGTGTAGAGGTGAGCGTTTTCCCTTCGAAGTCCTGTTTCCGGCGTGTTTTTGTCCGCGGTGAATCCGCCCCGGAAAAGGTGGCGGATTGGCCTGTTGTGATACTTTGGGCGGTACATTGTCTTCCGCCTGTCTGTTGGCAGTGACCGCCGCGCTGTTTGTTTGTACCGCTGTGGCAGTCGGAGTGTTAAAGTGGCTGTCTTTGTTGGCGGTTTCCACCACGGTTGTAATTCCATTTTTTTTACCGCCGGCCTGTTGGCGCTCTTACCGCCGCTTTAACACCGTCCGCCAGGGTTGTAATGACCACCTAAGTTTTCTACCCCAGAAGGGTTGTAAAAATTTGCAAAAATGCAGTCAAGTTAACTGATGGTAATTGGTGGAATAAGAAGTTGTCCATTGCGTGTGAAGTGGAACTGTTTGATAAGGGAAGGGATGAAACTACCATGGTTAAGCTTAAAAGAAAAGATATTAAACAGAGAGCATCGTCTAGAGACAAGGTGCTGCTCAGCAAATATCAAGATTATCTGCTTTTCGCATAATTAGCTAAAATGTACTGTATTGCATTACTTTCTGGTGTTTCTTTCCAAGTTTCTAATGTTAGTTTTTGTTTGTACTGTATTGTATTACTTTCTGATGTTTCTTTCCAAGTTTCCAATGTTAGTTTTTCTTTCTAAAATGAATGTATATAAGTTTAAGTTTTGAAAAGCAGGTCAATTGTTACTATTAGTGTCATTAATGTATATTTCTCTGGTTTTGTTGTTATATTAAGGGGGAAGATGTGTTGGGTTTTGCTTCTTATGTTGGGATCGTCAGTCTGTTGAGTCTTGTGCTTATGACCAAACCTTGGGCATGAGACACAACAGAATGCGGGGGCCGTAGGTAGAGACAGTTGGAGGAAGCCGGGGAGAAGAAGAGGCAGAGATCCGTATTGTCCTGTTATGCTCTAGTAAACTTACAGTTTTCGACTACCAATACCTTGTAAGGAGCCAATCATTGACATGTGAAAGACAGTTTAGTTCTATCTTTGATTTGATTTTCTACTTTCATTGGACTAATTGTATACATACGATTCTTTGACCAATAGCAATGTGCAAAGATGCCCTAGGGAATCTAACTTAGCCAGGCTGTACCGAGAGGAGACTACTACACTTTATCCTAACCGTCCCAAGAGGAGACGCACTCACTTTTTTTCCTAATTCTATCTTGAACCTTAATGCTGAGTCCCGATGTCTTGCTGACCAAACAGATGTCCAAATGACAAAGACTATCACAGCTTGCTGAACCATAATGAGGCAAGGTATAAGACTATGTTACTGATTGCCATGTCTATTTGCTTTTGTCTTTAGGTACCAACCGCTAATTTTGATAGAGCCATAGCTAGATGTTTTTCCAAATTTGTATTGACTAAATTGTTTTGAATAAAGACCAAACATGCCATTCTAATCAGAAGGTTAGTTAGAAGACTCACTGAAGGTCATTGCTAAATAATAACAACAGTTGATGTCTTTTCTTTGCTGAATCTAAATGTATGCTATTTCTAGTGCACAGCTATTCTTACTACTGATTTGTAGAATAACTCTAGAATGTGTAGTGATCCATGCACTGATTAAACTGAGATTCTTTAGAAGATTCGATCAACCAGTATTGTTCCTGTATGTTTACAATTTGATTTTGAGACTAAGTTACGTGGTATTAGCATTGTTAATATAGGGAAATAAACATTCGAACTTTTACATAAAGGTGTAGTTATTCAGGGCCAAAGGGTCCTGGTGTGTGGAAATTACTGACTCCCAAGATTATTGATCCCATTGATTAATATTGTTATTGCAATAGAATATTATGGTGGGAATTACTCTAAGCGCAGTCAAAAGGACCATCGAACCTCTAACGCGTCCCCTTATAAATAAAAGAGAAGAAACCAAAAAGATCAGACGTGCTAACAAGTGTATACCCACGGTTTAGCACTTTCCTGCTTGAACACTGAACATTTTCTTAATAATGATATTGTGCTCCAACAACAATGTCTACATTTCTGCATGTGGAATAAAGGGTACTCAAAACAAAATGTGAATCTGTGTGGGCACACTGAATCAGAAAGAGAATAAGCAATGTGTAACACAGCACTAGTATGTGCAATGAGATTGATAATTCATCTTTGTTTTATGTCTCGTTCCAGATATACACAGGAAAATCCCCGGTGTGTGGTCTGTACTTGTATGCATATTTTTTAATGTGTGAGAATGCAACAACTTCACAGTAGACTAAAGAGTGGTAAATAATCACTTGCAATCCAGGTGTTCTGTGTCATAATATACCCTCACAACATCCTCCTATTAGTGTTTTAGCCTGGCCAAAGTTATCCTCATTAAATTAACTGCCTACTTTAATTGGAGAAACCTGCAAGCAATTTTAACCACATATCTCACTATAATATGTCAGATTCCGCCATAATAAGTGATCCTCTTACATAATGCGTTGAGCCCACCAACTCACATTTTGTGCAGTGAGTGAGGATCAGATGATGAAGCCTGCCACTGGTGGTACAAGTGGGTGACGATTCTTCTAAATATTCAAAGAAATTCCAGGGTTTTCAACCACTAAAAGACTCTGGGGACAAGATAACGTAAGAGAGCCCTCTAATTTTGATAGAATCAATATGCATTGGAGACAATTGTGTTCCAAATTATCAAAGAAAACATACTTATCCGTAGCCCCTAGAAATTTGAAAAACAATATGTATGAACAAACACCATTGTTTGCAGGAGGAGGTCGCACCTCTAATAATTATTTCTAATATGTCAAATAACAAAGACTTCCTCCTATGTATAACCATGGCAAAATGTTTACAGGCCAGTCTAATGGTCTTGGCACTCAGCATTCACTTCAGCAAGTCTAACTAGCCCCAAACTAACTCCTAAAGTGGTTGCTGATACATCCAGCAGTGGTCAGGGTCTTCCAATTGTTGCAATATCTCCTGTGCCCTTATTCTCCCTGCCCTCTTCTTGCACCTCCAGCCTTGCCCTTCTCTACAATCAACTGCCATTCAACTGAAGGATTCAACATTGGGTCTGTCCAAGGAGCCCTAGTATCCATTATGAACGAACCTGCATCCTTCTTTGACACTGCCACCTCTTCTGCCTCAGCCTCACCAGGATTGTCATATCTTTTCCTTCTCCAGATAGCTCTGGCTGATGTCACTGTAAATGGACAAGATGTCTACTGGTTAGATTAGATCTACATGACACATAATCCTTCCCTTTGAAGAGTAACAAGGAATCTAGGTTGTTGCATTTGTTCTTTCTCTAAGGGCCTTAGTACCAGAAGACAGAACCTTTATGCATGAAGAGGAGGAAACTCTATTGCATCCATCAATACAGAGGTAACAAAGGAATACACTTACACGGAGGGACCATTATTCCACATCAGCACATATTTCGACCTCTTTAGTTTTTTACATGCACATAATCACTTTGTAAAATATTACATATTGTATACTACTACTACTACACGTTCAATAAATTAACATAGCACTTAATTCCTATAAGGGTCTATAGACACCTGCCTATAACATAAATCAGCATAAGTTCCTAATATGCTCTCACTAAGAATATGGTTTGATATATTACTGGTGCAAGGTACAGCCAAACAACTTTTTTTGCCACTTTCTATTTTCTTGTGATTTTCTGTGAAAAGAAAACCCTCCAAGGAGATAAAATTGTAATGTGTTGTTTTCAAATGCAAATGACAAACACTGCCTCATGGAGTGTCAAAGAAAATGGCGAACAGAGGGTCACATGTGCAAACCTTTGGAATTGTGATTTCCTAATTGAGATTCCATGCGATTCACAATTAGGTAATTGCAATTCCAAAAGTACAAAATTACATTGATTTTCTTTTGCGATTCCCAACGGGTTGCAAATAGACCTTATTAATATTAATGAGATAGGTCGCAATTTGCAACTCACTGGAAATCGCAAAAATAGCAGGAATGGTGGCCTGCTGAGGTCAGCAGAACACCATGTCTGTGATTGCATTTAAGTAAAGCGATCATTTTTTTTAAACACAGCCTGTTTTTCTTAAAGGAAAATGGGATGCATTTACAAAGCAAAAAATGGAACGGTTCAGTTTAATTTTTTAAGAGTAGGCAGTGGTCCATGGAGACCCCATTCCATTTGCAAATGGGTCAACAACAATCTGAAATTGGTGTTAACTGTAATTGTTTTGTCACCACATTCAAGGTCACACAACAATCATACATATCACTGCTACTCACAATTAGGAAGGGACGCACTTGGAATGCCCCTTCCTAATTGCGACTTACAAACCTATTTTGCGATTTGGTAAATAGATTACAGAATCGCAAAATAGCATTTGTACATTCCAAAATGCTATTTCTGTGCGCAAACAGCCCAATTCTGCAAATCAGGTTATTTGCGCACAGAAAAAAAGCTTTGTACATCTGACCCGAAATTCCACATCTTCAGACCGAGCTAGATTTGGTGGAAGAGCATGTAATCAGGCTACTTAATTATTTTAGCTTAGATCTAGTAGCTCGTCTTTCCTTTACAAGCTTGTCCTTCCTTTAGTGCATGTCCTTTCGAAAATGTGCTAAGAACACATTGTAGCAGGTTGAATCCCGGCACAAACTTGGTTAAATATATTTTAATTACCTGTGTGGTGGTGTATAGCCACATGTGCTTGATTGCCTCCAGCACATGAGACAGTCACTTCCCAGTTTGTGTGTTAATAGATCTGGGGACCAGAGCATTGTGCATGGTGTGGTGGCTGCAATTAAAGCACTAAGGGCCAGATGTAGGAAAAAAACAAATTGCGACTTGCAATTTGCGAGTCCGTGCGACTCGCAAATTGCAACTCGCAATTTGGTATGCAGTAAGGTGTCTCAGACACCATCTGCAACTCGCAATGGGGTCGCAAAGACCCACCTCATTAATATTAATGAGGTGGGTCGCAGTTTGCGACCCCATTGCGTGTATGGGCACTCACGGGGATGGTGGCCTGCTGGAGTTAGCAGACCACCATGTCCGTGACTGCTTTTTAATAAAGCTGTTTTTTTTTTTCATCTACAGCCTGTTTTCCTTAAAGGAAAACGAGCTGCACTTGGAGAAAAAAAACGAAACCTTTAGTTTCGGGTTTTTTCAGGGCAGGCAGTGGTCCATTGGACCACTGCCTGCCCTGAAAAAATATTTTTTTTTCCAATCACAAAGGGGAAGGGGTCTTCCCGTTTGCGACTGGGTTACCATCCACTTCAAGTGGATGGTAACTGCGATTTGAATAGCATTGCGAGTCGCAAAAATGCATTTCTGCATAGCAAAGAGGCTTTTGCGCCTCGCAAACGGCGTTTTTCGCTGTTTGCGAGGCGCAAACACTTTGCTACATCTGGCCCTTACTTCCGAGGTGTACAGGATGATCTGTGAGGGGTTCTGATCTACAAAGTTTCAAGACTTACTAGCAGAATTATACTGGGAGTCATTTCACGAAATTACAATTATTATATATATATATATATACACACACACACATATATATATATTATATGTATATATAATATATGTACATATATATATACACACACACACACATATATACATTATATATATACACACACACACAGGCACACACACAGTTTTTAATGAATATTTTTACAGAAAATGTTACAGTGATATTATCAATGATGTTATAAAAGATGTCATGAGTGCTGTAATATCTGTGGTAATTAGCAGTGCATGGCGAGGGCACGAGTTACAGTTACTTGAATTAACTCTAGCTATAACAGATACATTTCTATGGTTTTGTATGTTTAAAATGTGAGCCTGTGTACACCTGTGTAACGTTTGGATGATAAGTGAATTTCAATGTTTTTTTAAATTCAATTTCCTAACTTTAACGTCCCTATAATCTGTGATTTTTTCAGTGATTTTTTTTTTTTTTTAACGTTAAGTAATTTAAATTTCTATATGTTAACCCAACCACTGCCATGCACTGGTTTTGGCCATGCGAGGCAGGGTTTGGCTGCAGGGCCTGGCATGGCAGCCAACTGCCCTATAATCACCCAACCCTGCATCACAGACGGCCTTTGGCCATGCGCGGCTGAAGTTAGCTGCAGGTCCTTCTGTGGACTCCCCTATAACCACCCAACCCGCACCACTTAGAAAACCAATTATTTGGTGCATTGTCTCATCTGCCCATGCAACAGGAAATATGTGGGCAGTATGGTGCATGGAGTTAAAACTATTAGAACACATGCGTACAATTAACAATGTTGACACTTTGGCCCATATTTATACTTTTTTAGCGCCGCATTTGCGCCGCTTTTTGACGCAAAATTGGTGCAAACTTACAAAATACAGTTGTAGTGCTTTTGCGTCAAAAAGCTGCGCAAATGCGGTGCTAAAAAAGTATAAATATGGACCTTTGTACCCTGTAGCCAGGTACTTCCAAATGGATCATGACAGCAATAGCAGTCTGGTATGAGTCTGGTATAGATCAGGTCCCAAGAGACGAAAGAGGAGGGTGCAGAAACCGTATGTTGAGACAACTAGAAGCACAATGGGGCATATTTATACTCTGTTTGCGCCGGAATAGCGTCGTTTTTTTTGACGCAATTCCGACGCAAAACTAACTCCATATTTATACTTTGGCGTTAGACGTGTCTAGCGCCAAAGTCCATGGAGTTTGCGTCATTTTTTTGCGTGGACACCTACTTTGCGTTAATGATATGCAAGGTAGGCGTTCCCGTCTAAAAAATTGACTCCGCGGCATGTGCGCCGTATTTACACTCCCGGGCAAAACTCACGCCCGGGAGTGGGCGGGTCAAAAAAAATGACGTCCAGACGCTTTTGCGTCGTTTTTTAGCGCCTGGTCAGGGCAGGCGTTAAGGGACCTGTGGGCTCGGAAGGAGCCCAGAGGTGCCCTCCCATGCCTCCAGGGACCCCCCCTGTCACCCTTGCCCACCCCAGGAGGATGCCTAAGGATGGAGGGACCCATCCCAGGGAACATAAGGTAAGTTCAGGTAAGTAATAATTATTATTATTTTTTGTGGCATAGGGGGGCCTGATTTGTGCCCCCCTACATGCCACTATGCCCAATGACCATGCCCAGGGGACAGAAGTCCCCTGGGCATGGCCATTGGGCAAGGGGGCATGACTCCTGTCTTTGCTAAGACAGGAGTCATTTCAATGGGGGTTGGGAGTAAAAAAAAATGGCACAAATCGGGTTGAGGCGAAAAATTTGCCTCAGCCTGACTTGCCCCATTTTTTGGCGCCCAAGCTCCATATTCCCCTACGCCGGCGCTGCCTGGTGTACGTCATTTTTTTTCACGCACACCAGGCAGCGCCGGCGGCTAACGCCGGCTAACGTCATTGAATAAATACGGCACCCGCATGGTGCTTCAGAATGGCGTTAGCCGGCGCTAATTTTTTTGACGCAAAACTGCGTTAGCGCAGTTTTGCGTCAAAAAGTATAAATATGGCCCAATATATCATAGAGATGCAGACTAGGACCCCTAGAGGATTTAACAGCGAAAAAGAATTGTGGACCCATATTGGTTAGACCACCATTGTGTGGGAGTTTTCCAGGCCTTGAGAAACAGCTAAAAGGATACCTTATGCATGCCCATATGGGGCATAATTATACATTTGGCATCTATCATGACACCCAAGTGTGAATGGCAAGCCCATCATGTCATTTTGATTGGATTGGGGTCTCGAAATTCCATAATGTGAATATTTAGGGTAGACCCATTCAAGGTTATATGTATATTTAGTTCACCAAATTGAGGTTAGGCTTGCAATTGCACAACACAGAGGGCACAGTTTTTGCTGGAAGGTGCCCTTGGTGTGGGGGGTGGGATTTAGGCAAAATAGCTGAAAATAATTACACTAACTTTAAAAGAAAGCTTGATCTTTACCCAGAAAGCATGCTTCTTGTCGATTTGGTGGAAATCTGTTCAGTAGTTTTTGAGAAAGCAATGTTTAAAATTGATAAATATCTGGATGGTTGGGTACAAGGGGCACAACTTCAAATAATACGGCAATTGGATTGCAGTCCAATCGAGAAGCTCCCACAAGTCCTGTGGAACCTCAGACTATCATTGGCTTATTGCAGCCTGAAAGAAATAAAGGGGGAAAAAAACGAAGAAAGAAAGAAATGTGTCATAAGTGCTTCAAATTTAACACGATAAAGACTGGTTTTCCTCATGTGCAAAGTTTATTAAATAGTCATTGGTGCAATTTAGTTCAGAATAAAGAGCTGTGAAGGAATGTCTGTTTATGAATTCACGTGTGTTATATTGAAGCGTCCAGTCTGTGTATGTATGCCATAAGAGGTTTCATGTAAACTCACATCCAAACAATTATCCCTGAAAAATGACGACAGGATAAGTCTGCTGAAATACCTTTTTCCACGTGCAATTCGTCATTTTCTAAGGGCAAACTAAGAATTAGAGGTATTTCCTGCAGCCTGTAAATACCATGCACAGGATAACGAGTATTTGCCAAGTGCAGTAAACAGCCAATGAGTTGTCAACTTGAACGAAGGCTTATAGTTTATACATCAAGACCTTTGGGCGGTTTTGTCAACAAGATTTTGGGCTCCACTACAAGTGGCTCATATAATTCTGATGTCTGCAGTAACTTCTGTTACCACAAATATGAATATTATGTGTTTTAAATCACTGCAGTTCCCCCCCACATACGTTTTAGTTGAATTCCAATAAATACCTGCACATGCGGATTTTTGTGCATTGAGCACCAACACCTGCTTGTTCTATCCCATTTTAAGTACAAAATCTGTATCAGCAATAATTATTAAACCCAATAAGTCCCAAATGTCTGGGTGTCTGATTTTATCAATTGCGATAATAATAATAATAATAATCATACAGGACACTCGTAATGTAGTTTTAAGTATGTACTGTTACAGTTATGAGTGGATTCAACAATAAGGGAACCTGTCATTGATTGGTTCCCTTATTGTTGGTGTACTGTGTAACGAGGCTCCTACGCTTGCACATTGTAAGGAAATGCCTTCCTTGGCATGGTTACCCCTAACCTTTTGCCTTTTGTTGATGAAGTTATGATTGAAAGTGTGTTGGGACCCTGCTAACCAGGCCCCAGCACCAGTGTTCTTTCCATAAACTGTACCTTTGTCTCCACAATTGGCACAGTCCTGGCACACAAATAAGTCCTGTGTAACTGGTACCCCTGGTACCAAGGGCCCTATGGCCAGGGAAGGTCTCTAAGGGCTACAGCATGTACTATGCCACCCTGGGGACCCCTCACTCAGCACATGCACACTGCCTCACCGCTTGTGTGTGCTGGAGGGGAGAAAATGAGTAAGTCGACATGGCACTCCCCTCAGGGTGCCATGCCCACATCACACTGCCTGTGGCCTAGTCACCCCTCTAGCAGGCCTTACAGCCCTAAGGCAGGGTGCACTATAACACAGGTGAGGGCATAGTTGCATGAGCACTAGTTGCATGAGCACTATGCCCCTACAGTGTCTAAGCAAAACCTTAGACATTGTAAGTGCAGGGTAGCCATAAAGAGAATATGGTCTCGGAGTCTGTCAATTACGAACTCCACAGTTCCATAATGGCTACACTGAATTCTGGGAAGTTTGGTATCAAACGTCTCAGCACAATAAATGCACACTGATGCCAGTGTGGGATTTATTGTAAAATACACCCAGAGGGCATCTAAGAGATGCCCCCTGAATACCAGTCTGACTCCTAGTGCTAGGCTGACCAGTTTCTGCCAGCCTGCCACAACCAGACGAGTTTCTGGCCACATGGGGTGAGTGCCTTTGTGCACTCTGCGGCCAGGAACAAAGCCTGTACTGGATGGAGGTCCTTATCACCTCCCCCTGCAGGAACTGTAACACCTGGCGGTGAACCTCAAAGGCTCATGCCTTTTGTTACAGACCCCCAGGGCATCCCAGCTACTGGAGATGACCCCCCCCCCCTCCGGCCACTGCCCCCACTTTTGGAGGCAAGGCCAGTGGAGATAATGAGAAAAACAAGGAGTCACCTACCAGTCAGGACAGCCTCTAAGGTGCCCTGAGCTGAGGTGACCCCTGCCTTTAGAAATCCTCCATCTTGAGTTTGGAGGATTCGCCCAATAGGAATAGGGATGTACCCCCACCCCCCTCAGGGAGGAGGCACAAAGAGGGTGTAGCCACCCTCAAGGACAGTAGCCATTGGCTCCTGCCCCACAGGCTTCAACACACTCCTAAATGTAGTATTTAGGGGCTACCCTGAACCCAGGAAATCAGATTCCTGCAACCTGAAGAAAGAAGAAGGACTGCTGACCTGAAAGCCCAGCAGAGATGACGGAGACGACAACTGACTTGGCCCCAGCCCTACCGGCCTGTCTCCAGACTCAAAGAATCTGCATAGCGACGCATCTGACAGGGACCAGCGACCTCTGAGGACTCTGAGGACTGCCCTGCACCTAAAGGACCAAGAAACTCCCAAGAACAGCAGCACTGTTCAGAAACTGCTACAAGTTTGCAACTTTCAAAGAACTCTCACTTGCCGCCAGAAGCGTGAGACTTCACACTCAGCATCCAACGTCCCTGGCTCGAGTTCAGGAGAACGAACACTGCAGAGTGAACTCCCAGGTACCTCCAACAACGTGGACACCCTGAGTCAACCTCCATGTACCCCCACAGCGATGCCTGCAGAGGAGATCCAGGGTCTCCCCCTGACCGCGACTGCCTGGTAACAAAGGAACCCAACACCTGGACCAAGCACTGCACCCGCAGCCCCCAGGACTGAGAGGAACCACCTACCAGTGTAGGAGTGACCAGCAGGTGGCCCTCATCCTAGCCCAGTTGGTGACTGGCCAGAGAAGCCCCCCTGTGCCCTGCCTGCATCACCTAAGTGACCCCCGGGTCCCTCCATTGCTTTCAACTGCAAACCCGACGCCTACTTTGCCCACTGCACCTGTCCATCCCTGTGCCGCTGAGGGTGTGTTTTATGCCTTGTGTGTGTGTGTCCCAGTGCTCTAAAAAAAAACCTGGTCTGCTCCCCGAGGACGCAGGTACTTACCTGTAAGCAGACTAGTACCGGAGCACCCCTGTTCTTCAGAGGCGCCTATGTGTTTTAGGCCGTCCTTTGACCTCTGCACCTGACCGGCCCTGTGTTGCTGGTGCTGTGACTTTGGGGTTGCCTTGAACCCCCGACGGTGGGGTGCCTATACCCAGGAGACTGACTGTGTAAGTGCTTTACTTACCTGAGAAACTTAACCAAACTTACCTCCCCAAGGAACTGTTGATTTTTGCAGTGTCCACTTTTAAAATAGCTTATTGCCATTTTTACCTAAACTGTGTTCTATACTTACCTGTGTGAAGTACCTTGCATTTTATGTACTTACCTCAAATCTTGAATCTTGTTGTTCTAACATAAATCAAGAAAAGATATTTCTTCTATATAAAAACTATTGGCCTGGAGTTAAGTCTTTGAGTGTATGTTCTTCATTTATTGCCTGTGTGTGTACAACAAATGCTTAACAGTACCCTCTGATAAGCTGTAGGAGGCTGGCCTGGTTTGTAGTGGTACCAAGGGGTACTTACACTCTGCACCAGGTCCAGTTATCCCTTATTAGTGTAGAAGAGGTGTCTAGCAGCTTAGGCTGATAGAAAATGGTAGCTTAGCAGAGCAGCTTAGGCTGAACTAGGAGACATGCAAAGCTCCCACTATACCACTGGTGTCATATGCACAATATCATAAGAAAACACAATACACAGATATACTAAAAATAAAGGTACTTTATTTTTATGACAATATGCCAAAGTATCTCAGTGAGTACCCTCAGTATGAGGATAGCAAATATACACAAGATATATGTACACAATACCAAAATTATGCAGTAATAGCAATAGAAAACAGTGCAAACAATGTATAGTCACAATAGATTGCAATGGGAGCACATAGGTATAGGGGCAACACAAACCATATACTCCAAAAGTGGAATGCGAATAACATATGGACCCCAAACCTATGTGAGCTTTTAGAGGGTCGCTGGGACTGTAAGAAAACAGTGAGGGTTAGAAAAATAGCCCACCCCAAGACCCTGCAAAGTGGGTGCAAAGTGCACCTAAGTTCCCCAGAGAGCACAGAAGTCGTGATAGGGGAATTCTGCAAGAAAGACCAACACCAGCAATGCAACAACGATGGATTTCGAGACGAGAGTACCTGTGGAACAAGGGGACCAAGTCCAAGAGTCACAATCAAGTCGGGAGTGGGCAGATGCCCAGGAAATGCCAGCTGTGGGTGCAAAGAAGCTGCCACCGGATGGTAGAAGCTGTGGATTCTGCAAGAACGAAAAGGGCTAGAAACTTCCCCTTTGGAGGATGGATGTCTCACGTCGTGAAGAAGCTTGCAGAGGTGTTTCCGTGCAGAAAGACCGCAAAAAAGCCTTGCTAGCTGCAAGGGTTGCGGTTAGGGTTTTTGGATGCTGCTGTGGCCCAGGAGGGACCAGGATGTCGCCAATTGTGTGAGGAGACAGAGGGGGCACCCAGCAAGACAAGGAGCCCACTCAGGAGCAGGCAGCACCTGCAGAAGTGCCGGAACAGGCACTACGAAGAAGAGTGAACCAGAGCTCACCGAAGTCACAAAGGAAGGTCCCACGACGCCGGAGGACAATTCAGGAGGTCGTGCACTGCAGGTTAGAGTGTTGGGGACCCAGGCTTGGCTGTGCACAAAGGAAATCCTGCAAGAGTGCACAGGAGCCGGAGCAGCTGCAAATCATGCGGTACCCAGCAATGCAGTCTGGCGTGGGGAGGCAAGGACTTACCTCCACCAAACTGGGACTGAAGAGTCACTGGACTGTGGGAGTCACTTGGACAGAGTTGCTGAGTTCCAGGGACCACGCTCATCGTGCTGAGAGGGGACCCAGAGGACCGGTGATGCAGTTCTTTGGTGCCTGCGGTTGCAGGGGGAAGATTCCGTCGACCCACGGGAGATTTCTTCGGAGCTTCTAGTGCAGAGAGGAGGCAGACTACCCCCACAGCATGCACCACCAGGAAAACAGTCGAGAAGGCGGCAGGATCAGCGATACAAGCTTGCAGTAGTCGTCTTTGCTACTTTGTTGCGGTTTTGCAGGCTTCCAGCACGGTCAGCAGTCGATTCCTTGGCAGAAGGTGAAGAGAGAGATGCAGAGGAACTCTGATGAGCTCTTGCATTCGTTATCTAAAGAATTCCCCAAAGCAGAGACCCTAAATAGCCAGAAAAGGAGGTTTGGCTACTTAGGAAAGAGGATAGGCTAGCAACACAGGTAAGAGCCTATCAGAAGGAGTCTCTGACGTCACCTGCTGGCCCTGGCCACTCAGAGCAGTCCAGTGTGCCAGCAGCACCTCTGTTTCCAAGATGGCAGAGGTCTGGAGCACACTGGAGGAGCTCTGGGCACCTCCCAGGGGAGGTGCAGGTCAGGGGAGTGGTCACTCCCCTTTCCTTTGTCCAGTTTCGCGCCAGAGCAGGGCTGGGGGATCCCTGAACTGGTGTAGACTGGCTTATGCAGAGATGGGCATCATCTGTGCCCATCAAAGCATTTCCAGAGGCTGGGGGAGGCTACTCCTCCCCAGCCCTGACACCTTTTTCCAAAGGGAGAGGGTGTAACACCCTCTCTCTGAGGAAGTCCTTTGTTCTGCCTTCCTGGGCCAAGCCTGGCTGGACCCCAGGAGGGCAGAAACCTGTCTGAGGGGTTGGCAGCAGCTGCAGTGAAACCCCGGGAAAGGCAGTTTGGCAGTACCCGGGTCTGTGCTAGAGACCCGGGGGATCATGGGATTGTCTCACCAATGCCAGGATGGCATTGGGTCGGCAATTCCATGATCTTAGACATGTTACATGGCCATGTTCGGAGTTACCATTGTGAAGCTATACATAGGTACTGACCTATGTATAGTGCACGCGTGTAATGGTGTCCCCGCACTCACAAAGTCCGGGGAATTTGCCCTGAACAATGTGGGGGCACCTTGGCTAGTGTCAGGGTGCCCACACACTAAGTAACTTAGCACCCAACCTTTACCAGGTAAAGGTTAGACATATAGGTGACTTATAAGTTACTTAAGTGCAGTGGTAAATGGCTGTGAAATAACATGGACGTTATTTCACTCAGGCTGCAGTGGCAGGCCTGTGTAAGAATTGTCAGAGCTCCCTATTGGTGGCAAAAGAAATGCTGCAGCCCATAGGGATCTCCTGGAACCCCAAAACCCTGGGTACCTCAGTACCATATACTAGGGAATTATAAGGGTGTTCCAGTATGCCAATGTAAATTGGTGAAATTGGTCACTAGCCTGTTAGTGACAATTTGGAAAGAAATGAGAGAGCATAACCACTGAGGTTCTGGTTAGCAGAGCTTCAGTGAGACAGTTAGTCATCACACAGGTAACAAATACAGGGCACACTTATGAGCACTGGGGCCCTGGCTGGCAGGGTCCCAGTGACACATACAACTAAACCAACATATATACAGTGAAATATGGGGGTAACATGCCAGGCAAGATGGTACTTTCCTACATAAGCCTACTGCTCGACCACACTACCACAAAATAGAGCATTAGCATTATCTAATTTTGTCACTATCAACCTCTAAGGGGAACCCTTGGACTCTGTGCACAGTATCTCTCACTTTGAGATAGTATATACAGAACGAACTTTCTACACACATGTTCTGATATTCTACCGTCTATACATAAGATGGAGTCATTTGTCACCTTGTTCAAAACAATACAGTTACAGGTAAACAGTATTATTGAGGCAGTAGCTAATTAATTTGGGATGGCTACTCTTGAGATAGCAGTGTCCTTGAGATTACACCTTCTGTGAGTCAGGCGAACATTTTTAGAATATATAACAAGTTATAAGAATAAGAAGGTGAATTAATTAAATATTTACATAAGTAACTAAATGTGATTTCTTGTGTGACTTAGTTAAATCATCACATAAATTGATACAGGTACATACAATCAATAAAATAAAGTTACAGGTAGCCTAGCCGTTGTGTAAAAAAACATAAAAATAATCACAGAGTCATCCTAACAACATATTACTAGCTGATTATAAAATCTAGTGCCAGATGTACGAAGCATTTTTCTAGTCGTAAACAGGCCGATTCGCAGAATCGACCCGTTTGCAACTTGAAAAATGCTTTTTGGGATGCACAAAGCCCAAACTGTGATTCGGTAATTTGTTACCGGATCACAGTTTGGGTTTTGCGATTCGGTATTAGGAAGTGGTGTGTCAAGGGCGTCCCTTCCTAATACCGAATCTAAAAGGTATGTATGATTGTTTTGTGACTGTAAATGCAGTCGCAAAACAGCCTGGACCCGGGGAGGCTTCCCCTTCTGGTTTGAATTAGGGGCCCTGGCTGGTTTTTGTCCTCTGGCCCCCTGAGGTCAGGGCTCCAAGGGAGCGTTTACGCACTTGTGGCCCGGTCATCTGGTCGCTCCGACAACTCAGGTCATCTGGTTGCACTTCATGCGTTCCTATGGCACGTCCAGATGGCCAAACTGCCCCGGATGTCCCAATAAGGGCTTATGTCCTTCTTTAAACCCAGCCACGGCTCCACAAGGTCGGGTGTATTCTCTCCTATGGTCCCTTCCATCCCTTGGTGTGCACGGAGTACAAGAAAGGGGGCTAGCCTTCCTCCAGATAACTAGGAACAGGCTACTCCGGACCCCCTTGGGTTCCAGTGTTTCCACGACTGGGCACCGCCAGGGCCTTGGCCGACCCGCCCTGGGGGCACAGGTGTGTGCCCACCTTGCAGCCTTGTCCGATGGGTCTCTCCTCCAAACTTGTCTTCCCATAGAGCAAACTGATGTCCCAGAGCCTGGGGTGGGTGCTCCCATTCTCCAGCCTGCCATACCCCGGAGGGCCTTGGCATACACTGGGCCAAGGGAGGTTTCCCCTGCTGGTTTGGGTTCATGGCCCCCGGTCAGGCCCTGGGCTCCAGCCCAAGGCTGTGGCAGGACCCAGGGTGGGAAGCCCTTGCCTGTGCTGTGTCTTCTACCCTGCTGGGTGGCAAATAGCCTGAGACGGGGTCCCGCAGGCACTGGGAGGGGTTTCCTGGTGTGTAAGGAGGCCTCAGGGCCCCGGGTCGGAGGTTAGTTTGGACCCCCTTGCAGCCCCGTGCCTGAGGCCCAGCTGGAAGTTAAAAAACCCAGGCTGTAGAGTCCCATGCAGGGGCAAGTGCAGTCTCCTTAAGGCACAATGCAACCAGATGGCGTCTGAGCCCAGACATCTGGTCGCTCTGAGACCCCAGGGCATCTGGTTGTGCTCTGTGCATTCCTATGGCGCATCCAGATCGCCAGGCTGACCTGGGGAGGCTTCCCCTGCCAGGTCATGCTCAGGGCTCCCATCGGGGTGGGAACCCCTGTCCTGGGCTTCGTCCTCCAGCTCACCGTGTGGCAAGCCGCCCGGGACGGGGTCCAGTAGGACCCAGGGAGGCATCACCTGCTGGCCGAGTTCATGAGCCCTGACCAGGCCCCACCAGGCCCTGGGGTGGGAACTTCCTTCCTCCATCCTGCCGCACAATAAAGGGGCTGGGAGTCCACTGGGTTGGGGGAGGCTTCCCCTGCAGGTTCAGGTTCATGGGCCCAGAGTGGAGCCCCCATCCTGGGCTTCGTGCTCTGGCCCGCTAGGTGGGAAAGTGCCCAGGACGGAGTCCTGCAAGCCTTGGGAGGGCTTCACCAGCATGTAAAGAGGCCTTGGGCCCCGGGTCGGAGGTTCGTCGAGGCCCACCTCGTAGCCCTGTGCCTGCGGGCCAGGAGGTCCCTGAGAACCCAGGCCACAGAGTCTCCATCCCCTATAGGGGAGAGCACAGGCTCCTTATGTTAAGGCACAGTGCGACCAGATGGCTGTTCTCTGAGCCTGGCAATCAGGTCACGCTTCATGCATTCCTATGGCACGTCCAGATGGCTGGGCTGGCCGGTTTGGGAGCCCCCATCCTGGTCTTTTTCTTCCGGCCCCCTGAGGCCAGGGCTCCTGGGAGTCTTACAGCCTCATGGCCTCGCCATCTGGTCGCTCCGACAACTCGGGTCATCTGGTCATGCTCCATGCGTTTCTGTGGCACGTCCAGGTGGCCAGGCTGCCCTGGAAGTCCCGATGAGGGCTCATTTGCTTCCTCAAACCCAGCCAGGGCTCCAGGAGGTTGGGTGCGTTCTCGCTGGTGGTCCCCTCCGTCCCTCGGTGCGCACAGAGTATAAGAAAGGGGGGTAGCCTTCCTCTGGATTACTAGGGACAAGGGATGCCAGACCCCTTGTGTTCCAGTGGTTCTCAACCAGGTGCTGCCAGGGCCCGGGCCTAGGCTGGCCTGCCCTGGGGCCTGGATGTGCAGCCAACTTGCAGCCCTGTCTGATGAGTCTCTCCTCCGAACCTGGCTTCCCAGAGCGCAAAATGACATCCCCATACAATGTGGCCCCCCTCCCTACCCACTGGGGAAGAGGGTTCAGCCAGCATTGTACTCTGATTGATTGGGCACATTTGGTCTGTTTGGGAATGGACTGCTTGGCCAGCCTTGGCTGTTGTTTCAAGCAAAGAGCTTCCATCCCAACAGGGAACATCTGACTCGAGGGCCTGCTGTTCACAGAGGCCCTTCTTTTACCCGGCAGAGCGAAGGCCAAGCAGCCTGGCAGCTTTTGCCCCTCCAGTGGTCTCACCAAAGTGGAAGGGGTTGGGTGGTGCCAGGTCCTGAAAGCTACCTGGCAGTTCAGGCACCTGTGTGCTATCATCCTCCCCTACCCAGCACATTTCTGCAGCAGCTCGGAATGACCATTCCGTGGGGTGTCTCTGCTGGCCCAGGCTCGCAGGCACCCCTGTCTCTTGCTCAGGCTGCGCCTTGGCCTGGCTGTCTCTCTCCTGTGGAGATGGCTAGTGCCCGCTGGTGCCTGTGTGACCGCCCTGTCCTCCCTAGCAAGCCCCAGACAGGGGCTTCTCCTCAGCAGGCTTCCCCCTGTGGGTGTGAAGGTTGGTCCAAGACAGGAATGCGGCTCCCCCAATCCAGCAGGTGCGGCTACCTTGTTGATTCTTCCAGTAGCATATGCTCGTCTCAAAGATTAAGCCATGCACGTGTAAGTACACACAGCTGGTATAGTGAAACTGCGAATGGCTCATTAAATCATTTATGGTTCCTTTGATCGCTCCACCTGTTACTTGGATAACTGTGGTAATCCTAGAGCTAATACATGCTGATGAATGGTGATCTCCCATGATGCGTGCATTTCTCTGACCAATCCGGGCTTGCCCGGCCACTTTGGTGAGTTTAGATAACCTTGGGCCGATCGCATGTCCCCGTGACAGCGATGATACATTTGGGATCTGCCCAATCAACTTTCGATGGTCCTTTCTGTGCCTACGTGGTGACCACCGTTAATAGGGAATCAGGGTTCAATTCTGGAGAGGGAGCCTGAGAAATGGCTACCACATCCAAGGAAGGCAGCAGGCGTGCAAATTACCCACTTACAATTCGGGGAGGTAGTGACGAAAAATAACAATACAGGACTCCTTTGAGGCCCTGTAATTGGAATAAGTACACTCTAAATCCTTTAACGAGGATCCATTTGAGGGCAAGTCTGGTGCCAGCAGCTGCGGTAATTCCAGCTCCAATAGAGTATATCAAAGTTGCTGCAGTTAAAAAGCTCAGCCACTCGCTGGTTTGTAAACAGCTGTCCTTGCACGGGGCGTGTAACGCTTCGGCAGTGAACATGGCTTGTTATCTGAAGGGAGTCCCAGTCCCCTTGATCAGACCTGCATTCCAAGGGCTCTCGAATGGCAGCTATGTGCTCCTTAATAGTGAGAGCTGTTGTAGGATGCGAGCTGGAATAGTTTATGTTGTTTCGGTTTCCAAAATTGTTACATGCTTTGGGAATGTACTTTTTCCTCCTACACGACAGAGGGAAGTAGCTGAGATTTGGCCTCATATCGCTACTTCAAATGTGAATTTTGACAAGTTGAGCAGACTCAAGACTTTACTGTTTCAAAAACATGTGCTTACATTTGCACACAAGACTTATGTGCTTCAGGTTGCGAGGTCATCCGCGGCGATACAGTCCCCTTTAAGAATTAATTTTCCGAGACACTTTGATGAGCTCGTGGGACGGATATTTAACGCGTCCAGTACTACTGGAATCATAAATTTCTTTAAGGCTGTTGGTTCTGGTTTCATTCACTCCTTCTCCTCTATATTTGGATTAATACCTTCAGCCATCCACTCAATATTCTCCAGTATTTCAGGGGATTTCTGATAACTTTGGCTAGCCCAAATCCAGTAGTCTCATTAGGATAATGAGAACCTACGTGACCCAGCATGACCCTGGGAGGGAAACCGAAATGAAGTACCTCCCTGGGCTGGGACCACCCCCCAGAAAGCCCTGCTGCCTGGGCTCTCCTGTGCCTGATTCCCAGCCTGCCTGGGCTTCGGGTGACCGAAGTGTTGCCTTTCTCGGGTGTCAGGGCAGCCTGGACGAGGAGGAGCTTCGGCTGTGAGGGAACCCTGTCTCCCCTCAGTGTGGGTGTGCTGGAGGGGGGCTCTTCCCTTCTGGAGCCTCTGACCAGGGTAGTGGGGTGGGCTATCCCCCAGCCCGCTGGCAGTGCTCGGGCTGCCACCTTAAGCCGTTGACTCTCGACATGCAGGGGTCGAGATCTGGTGGCAGATAGCTGGTGTGCAGGTGGGGCGACCCTCCCTTGTTGCCCTTGTACCTGGCTTGCCCTGGTCTTGTTTGTATGGGGTAAGGGTTTGAAGACTTGCGTAGTGGCAGTAGTGGGGCCTGCCTAGCCCTTGTGTTGCTCTGGGAGCCCCCCCTTCCAGTGGGGAGGCTCCCGGGCCGAGCGCCTGGTGATCTTTAAATCGTGGAGATTGACTCCCAGGGGGGAAGCCTGATGGGGTGCCCAGCTGTCTTGCTGTGTGGTTGGCCGATGGGTGATGCTGCCTCCCTCCTGCCTCTGCTGCACACGCAGGACACTGATCATTGACACTTCGAACGCACCTTGTAGCCCCGGGTTATTCCCTAGGCTACGCCTATCTGAATGTTGC
Organism: Pleurodeles waltl; assembly: GCF_031143425.1. NCBI lineage: Eukaryota > Metazoa > Chordata > Amphibia > Caudata > Salamandridae > Pleurodeles > Pleurodeles waltl. Next base: position 980,259,576 of record NC_090442.1, read on the forward strand.
TTGATTGTCAATCGCGCTGGGGCTTCTGGGGCTTTCCCAGGGTGCGTCTGAGGCTGTCGCATGGTAGCTCTGCTCCCTTTGTCCCCCCTCAAAGGTCAGACCCCCCTGATTGCCTGCAGCAGGATGCCACTCCTGGTCCTGTCATGGAGGAATGCTGCCAGTGCGCCTTACCTTGCCACCCTGCCTTTGTGGAGTGCGGGTAGGGGATTGGTCTGCTCTGGGCATGTCCTGGGGCGCCTGGTTGCATGCTGCGTGTGGTTTTCTGTGGTGTTCCATGGCTGCCTATGCACACAGCCTTGGGTGCACACCTCTGTGCTGGTTCCCAAGGGGGGGCAGGGGTTTGCCAACTGCTGGCCTCGAGCTTCAATCCAGGAAAAAAGGTGTGCTGCCATGTCCCCTGTCCCCTGCAGCCCAGCGGATGTTGGTCCTGGCTTCCCCCACTTCTTTAACATCTGTCTACGACCTCAGATCAGGCATGGCAACCTGCTGAATGCAATCGGATGCGGACAGAAGGGGGCCGCCTCCATCGCCCTTACTGCACCTCATGTTCATTGGGCACCCAATGCTAAATCATTTGTAAATGACCTGATTCCAGTTCATGGTTTCTTAAGTAGCAGAGCATCTACTTTGCTGTGATCTATTGCAAGTCACCCTGAGCCAAGCTTTTGTCTCCATCTGTGGGTGCCCGTGTCCCCCCACCACCACACCTAGGGGGGGGGGAGGGAGGGGCTGCGGGCCCATGGGAGGCTGCCTCCACCACTTGCCACCCAACACGGGGCCACCCTCTCCCACCCTGTGCCACAGGATGCAGGGATGGGGGCCATCAACTCTTGCAAGTAGGTAGGGCAACTAAATGGTCAGGGTGGGAATTTCTGGACCGCACAAGTCACCGGGAGGCAAGCTGCCCTGGGAAGGAGCCTTTCAGAGTGCACGGCCGCTCTTGTCTTTGCCGTGGTGACTGCCATGGTGTTTGGGTCACTCTGCCTGCTGGGTCATCCCAAGCCATCTGGTCACCGAGTCGTGCTGGGCCATCTGGTCGCTGGGCTGGCCGAACAGATGTCCCGCCAACTGGACGACCAGATGGCCGGCGGGCTGGGCCGCCGGGCTAACTCAGACTTTTGGCTCCACCCAAGGTTTGGTAAGCCCTCACTTTGTGGGGGCTTAATAGTCGAGTAAAATGGGCAGGCCAGTGGGAAGAGAGTCTGGGGCAGTCTGGGCTTAAGCCTCCTGGTCTCCCTGTGCCCAGGCTCCAGGAAGGTGGAAGGCACCCGCCCAAAGGCAGCACCCTGAGCCCACGGTATGGTAAAGGCAGTCACTACACAGGGCAGGGTGGCTGCAAAAAAACATGCCACATGGTCCAAAGGGTACACAAATTACTTCCTAACGTCAGTTCTGAGCATTCAGTGCCTCTCCAGCCTCCCAGCACCCGTTTTAGTGATATTTTCGTTGTCATTTCTTGTTTTTCTGGTTCAAGAGGGCAAAGTCACTCCTTCTTCCCAAGACTATGGAGTTCCAAGTGCAAGTTACTCCCCTTAGATGGAAGTGAACAAAAAAAAACATGCCACATGGTCCCAAAGGTATACAAACTCCTTCCCAAAGTCAGCTCAGAGCCTTCAGTGCCTCTGGCCCATTTATAGCCTCCCAGAACCAGTTTTAGTGATATTTTTGACATTTGAGTTTTTCTGGTTCAAGGGGGCAAAGTCACTCCTTCTACACAGGGCTATGGAGCTCTAAGACGGGTAAGATTTCAGGGTTTTTCCCTTAGATGGAGGTGAACAAAAAAAACACTCCACATGGTCGAAAATGAATACAAACTCCTTCCTAATATCAGTTCTGAGCCTTCAGTGCCTCGGGCCCGTTTCTAGCCTCTCAGCTCCAGTTTTAGTGATATTTGCAACATTTGAGTTGTTCTAGTTCAAAGGGGCAAAGTCACTCCTTCTACCCAGGGATATGGAGCTCTAAGTCTGGTAAGATTTCAGGTTTTTCCCTTAGATGGGAGTGAACAAACAAAACACACCACATGGTCCAAAGGGTATACAAACTCCTTTCCAGTGTCAGTTCTGAGCCTTCGGTGCACCTGGCCCCTTTCTAGCTTCCCAACACTAATTTTAGTGGTATTTGTGACCTTTTTAGTTTTTCTGGTTCAAGGGGGCAGAGTCACTCCTTCTACCCAGGACTATGTAGCTCCAAGTCCAGTAAGATTTCTGTTTTTTTTCTTAGATGGAAGTGAACAAAAAAAAAGACACCACATGGTCCAAAAGGTATACAAACTCCTTCCCAATGTCAGTTCTGAGCCTTCAGTGCCTCTGGCCCCTTTCTAGCCTCCCAGAACCAGTTTTAGTGATATTTTCGACATTTTTAGTTTTTCTGGTTCAAGGGGGCAAAGTCACTCCTTCTACCCAGAGCTATGGAGCTCTAAGTTGGGTAAGATTTCAGGTTTTTTCCCTTAGATGGAGGTGAACAAAAAAAACACTCCACATGGTCGAAAAGGAATACAAACTCCTTCCCAGTGTCAGTTCTGAGCCGTCAGTGCCTCTGGCCCCTTTCTGGCCTCCCAGCACCAGTTTTAGTGATATTTTTTACATTTGAGTGTTCAAGGGGGCAAATTCACTCCTTCTACCCAGGGTTATGGAGCCCAGAGTATGGTAAGATTTCCATTGGATGGAGGTGAACAACAAAAAAACACACACACTTCCAAGTAGTCCAAGAGGCACACAAACTCCTTCCCAGTGTCAGTTCTGAGTCTTCAGTGCCTCTGGCTGGGTCTGCCCTGGCTGGGTCTGGAAGCTGTGACTAGGCCTGGCTGGGTGGGGAAGCTATGACCAGGCACCAGTTGAGAGCTCTGGCTGGCCGTGGGTGGAAGCCCCACTCCAGTCTGCCAATCTGCAAATATAAATAAACCATTTACAAGTGCTTTTAGGTAAGTACACCTTGTGGGATTCACACAAAACACTCCACATATTATTGCCTTAGTGACTAGTTTCCAAAAAGATGTGACAGCAAGGTGTTCGCTATGGAGAGAGTATGCATGGACGGTAAAAAGCAAAGATAAACACCAAAACATTATTGCACACCCACCCACTAGTGCATCTCAGGCATACTGGTTGGATTTGGCATAAGGGTAAGTAAATGGTTAAAAAAAAACTTTATTCACCAATGACTTCATGAAATAAAATCCCTAAATATCATTGATAAATTAACCATTTACAAGTGCTTTTAGGTAAGCAAACCTTGTGGGAGCCACGTAAAACACACCACATATTATTCCCTGCTCTGCTGGCGTGTCGATGTCATCAGATTGCCAAAGGGGTGGGGGATCAGGGATGGTGGCGGAAGGTATTTCATTGCCATCCCTGGTGGGGGCCTGTGAGTGGGTGGCCCATGGGAGGGAGCACCAGCGCTTTCCCCGTGGGTCGGTCACAGGACGTAATGGTTAGGTCCTTGGCACAACAGCACTGCAGCTGAGGATGTAACCATTACACCCTTGGCACAGAAGGGGTTAAAGCTGCAGTTTAAGAAATGAAAACAAAACATGGCTTTCCTTCTTCTACATTCTGTTCTCAATGATAAGTGGTAGGCAGAAAGGAAATATTTGTGCAACATGTTAATTTTGTACAGACCTTGGGTAATTATATAAAAGATGGACTCTCCGAATGTTTCTAAGCATTCTGAGCTACAGCACTTTTCTTTTAAAATTTAACTTGTATGAAACTAATTGTAATATTGTTTTGTAACACGTCTTACTTTTTTGCTGTGTTTAATTTTGCACTAGACATTGTACTTTTCTTCTTCAGGTATGCAAACATGCTAACTCTTTCATATAAAAGAACAAAACAGTAAAGGGAATATTTATGAGTGGGTTGCGCAGTGCTTGCACCATGCAACGTGGTTTGTGGGTGGCATATATCTGAAGCCACGCAAATCCACTCTGCACGGCTTAAAAAATATGGAGTAAGGCAATGCAACGCAAATTTCTGCGTTGTCTAACTCTGCCCTGGGTACGTGTTCCATTTGCGTTGCAATGGGTGTTCCCACACAACTCCCATGGATTGTGACGCATTCCAGATTTACAAGGACTTGTAAACCTGGTAATGCATGAAACCTTACACCTACCCAGAAGAGGCGTAACGAGGAGAAATATCTTTATTTATCTTCATTTTTCCTCTTTCTATGTGTGCTGCAGAATGCAGCACACACAGAAAGTGAAAAATGACTCTCAGGATTGTTTTTGTGCAGAAAGGTGTCCCTTCCTGCACACACACAATCCTGTATGCAAGACAGGCATCCTTGCATCATTGTGCAAGGGTGCCTGCATTAGTGCTGGACAGCCAAAAGGGCACCAGCACAGAAGGAAAGGACAAGAATGAACTGTATTGGATAAGTACGGTGAATTCCTGCCGTTTCCCTGTGATGCAGGGCAGCGCAGAAAGGTGACTTGCTGCACTGCCCTGTGCCAAAACCCAAAGTTCTGGGCCTGAGGGTTTAAGTGGTTTGTGGCAAAGATGATGATGTGACCATATATTATAAGGACTAAAGAACAACCTGCTTTACAATGTAAGATTAGTGAAAGTCACTTTGAAAATTCCATGACCTTTTAAAGGAACTCTTCTGTGATTCATAATATCCTTATTATGTATGGCTGGGGGTACGTTATCCCATATATATATATATATATATATATATATATATATATATATAAAATCAAAATAATTTTACATGCAACTTAAAATTACAGTCATTTCGTCAAACATGTTAAAACACTGTAAGAGAATCATATTTTAGCACAAATTGAAACTGTAGAACTTCCTTCATAAATCTTTTTTTTTTCTTTAATAGTAGTTTTAGCAGTTCTTTTCAAAAGAAAATCAAATGAGGATAGTCAGCAAAAGTTCGAAAGGGCATTCTGGAAGTATCATACATGTTAGTAAAAAAAAAAACTTTGTAGAACCAATTTCTGCATTAGTTATATGGGGCATAGTATCTGACCCCCTCACATCAGCAACAATCTTATGACCAAGGATGATATATTAACCAGATAGTTAGCAAAACCTGCCTGCAATTTGCAATTATCCAAAAGTAGCAAAATGTTTTAATTCTAATGTGGTGTTTTTATGTATATACTCCATCGCATATGCCATCCAGGTTTCAAATGATGGTCTCATATCAGATTTTACAAGCATCTCTTTAACTTCATTTTTGGATAGCATTCCCCCTGAATGTTCAGGGAGCATGAGACCTCTCAGACAAAGTGCAGCAATAAAATCCTGTATTTCCCTAATAAGCCATGCAAGGAATTTGACCTTCAATGTCTCAGTCTCCAAGCACTGTCCCACTGCCGAAAAAAACTCTACACCCACAGCTTCAGTCACAAACTGGGCACTTGCTTTCAATGTTTTTAAAATCTATATAGCAAAATTGGTGCAATTTTGTTTATAAGCTTTAAGCAAAGGTCTCAGAGACATTCCTTTGTATATAGTACTCACTCTGCTAAGCCCAGCCACTGCAGCTAATCACAAGCCTATTTGTTTTCCTGATGTATTATCTAGGTTAAAATTTCTGTGGACACAACTCCTAGATATTCATAAGACCTTGCTCTTGTCATTAAGTACTGCTCGCTTCCTGATTACCAAAGCTCATTATTTGAGCTTTATCAATATTAATGGTAGGTTTCTCACAGCATATGATCAAACTCAGTAGGTGGCATTAACTTTATAAATCTCTAAAAGTTAGGAGCGTACCTGCTGATCTCCATTAGTAGACACTCACCACACTTAATCCAGTGAATGTTTTTTTCCAGTTGAGATGTAGCTCCGAAACTAGATAAGACAGTCAAATAGTGCATTTTAGGTGTCTACCTATCAAGGGTAAAAAAAAAAAAAAAAAACTGCTACTAACATTACATTTTATTTAATAGAATTAACAGCAAGCCATTTAAGACACACAGAGCAATGCTCAAGAAACAACATAGATAATAAGTTGTACATTATCTGATTTAGATACATTGGGCCTCAAACAGCCAACGGGAACCTGGGAAATACCATATGCAGGAGAACAACTGTTCACCAAGAACATAATTGATGATAAATATTAGTTGATTCAATCACTGAAAACAATAAATTTGAGGAAAATTAAATAAACTTAGTCTAGCTTAAAGAATTCAATTAGAATACATTCGCTGTCCATGAATAGTAAAGGCAGAAGAACTAATAACAATTATGTTCATAGTGCTAAGTGCAGGAGAGAAAATTAAGTTCTATGGGGCATATTTACAAGCCCCATAGTGCCAACGAAGCATCACTTTTTTGTGAGGCTCCAGTGACGCTGTGCATTATGCTATTTACAAAGCGGTGCTAAGCCACTTTTCGTGGCACAACACCGCCTTGTAAATGTGCCCCGACGCAGGTTTCTGGGGCAGAGGGGCGTACAATAGGTGTCATTGTGGGTGTTCCACCATTGCTTTTCATGCTGCCCCATATTTACAAAAATCTGTAAATCTGTGGCAGCGACAAAAACGAATGCCACCCCAAGGTGTCACTAGCGTGGTGCAACATGGAGAAATTCTTTAATTTCTCCTTGTTTTAGCTTTTTCTATGTGTGCTGCATTCTAGGTGAGGGGTCCCTGAGGGTGAAACAATACATGCTGCAGCCCTTGGGGGTCCCCTTTGATACCCATGCCCTAGGTTCCAGGGGTACAATCTACTAGGGACTTACAGGGGGGGCCAAAGGTATTGACTTTTAGGGAACAATCACACAGTCTCGGGGAAGGAGATCTGTCACTGGGGACCTGGTTAGCAGTAATCCAGTGCATGTGCAGTCAAAATTGCATAGAATACAAGGCAAAAAGTGGGGGTGACCATGTCTTAAAGGGGCACTCTACCTACATCAACTAACAGATATCTGTTAGACCTGGCATCCTTGGCGTAGTCTCCCCTGTCTTTTTGCCTCTGCTTCCTATGTTGTGACTTTGTTTTTGCTTGTTTTTGGTACTCTGGGCACTTTACCACTGCTAACCAGTGCTAAAGTGCAAGTGCTTTCTGTGTAAATGGCTTTTCCATGATTGGCATATTTGATTTACTTGTAAGTCTCTAGTAAAGTACACTAGAGGTGCCCAGGGCCTGTAAATCAAATGCTACTAGTGAGCCTGCAGCACTGATTGTGCCACCCACACGAGTAGCCCTGTCAACATGGCTCAGACCTGCCACTGCAGTGTCTGTGTGTGCAGTTTTAAGCCCTTTTTGTACATGGAAGGCACCCTTAAGGTAGGCCCTAGGCAGCCCCATGGCAGGTTGCATTGCATGTTAATGTTAGGTCATGTACTAAACCGTTTTATATGTCCTGACAAATACTGCCAAATTTGTTTTTTACTGATGCAAGGCCTATCTCTCTCATAGATTAAAATGGGGACTGCCTTTAAATATCTTTTAAGTGCAGTTTCCCATTGGGAGCAGATAGAGATTTGTAGTTTGGGTTCTCTGAACTCATAATTAAAAACATATATATATTTTGGAAGAGTTGGTTTTTAGATTGTCAGTTTGAAAATGCCTTTCTTGCTTAACCATTTCGTGCCTCTGCCTGCTTGTGTATTCCATGTCTGAGTCAGACTGACAGTTGGGCTGTTGTGAATTCCCTCTAGACAGTTACACAGAAGGCGCTGGGTGTAGCCTGCATATCCTGATGAGTCTCCTGGGCTAGGATGGGGACGGAGGTGCTTACACTTACACCTGAAAGGGCTGTTCCTGTCTTCACACAATGCAGTCTCCAACCCTCTGGTGTGTGTCTGGGGCCAGACCTGGGCAAGGCAGGATCTTGTGAACAACACAGACTTTCTTTGAAGTTTGCCTACTTCAAAGGCAGAAAGGGGTATAAGTAGTGGAGCCAAACACACAGATTTTAGATTACTTCTGGAGTCAAGAGGAACCTCTGCCAAGGAGAAGAGCTGAAGAGCTGTAGGAGGAGTACTGCCCCTTTGCCTGTGACTGTGCTTTGCTGGGTTGGCCTGCAGTTGCTGCTTCTGCCTCACAGAGGACAAAGACTGGACATTGTGGTAAATTCCTACTTCTGAAGTGTCTCCAAGGGCTTGGGCTGAGCTTGCCCCCTGTTTTGAAGTCTCAGGCCATCAAAGACTTCCTCTGCCAGCACCCGGACTCTCTTGCTGAGACTACTACCCTGCCAAGTGGTGTCACTCCGGTCCCTGGGCCCTCGAAAGGTGAAGCTAATAGAACCAAGACTGAAATCTATGCACAGGAGCCATGTGGGGAAATATTTGATGCAACGCCCACGCAGCACAGTTCCTCATCACCGTGTGGCTAGATTTTGTACGCATCATAGCTGGGTGTCAAAATCAATGTGAACTTTGTGTAACATCAAGGCATCCATTGTTTTCTATGGAGTAAGACTCTTTAATTTAAAAATTCATAACTTTGCTTGTGTAAGTTGGATTTTTGTCGTTTTGGTCTTGTTTGATTTAGATAACTTTTTCTAAACTGGAGGTGTGTCCATTTTGTCATGTCTTCACTGTATTAATGTGTGTTTTGGTACAAATACTTTACCCATTGCCTTTGAGATAAGCCTGACTGCTTGTTCCAAGGTACCAAGGGAGTGAGCAGGGGTTATCCTCGGTGTGTATCTCCCTTGCACTGGCTAGAGTGAGGCCCTGCTTGGACAAAGTGCAAACTGAGAACCCATTTCTAACATATCCATAGCTAAGTATGTGTGATGTATTATCCAGAATATATCAGCACCTCGTGAAATATAGGGGTCTCAATAGGACAGAGATAACGTGGAACACCTAGGTAGAAAGGGATATAATAACACTGTAAGGAAAAAGTAAAAAAGGCTAGACAATGATACATAAGTGAAATAACTGCTGACAGAACATAGGAAACCGTCTCAGGGTGATCTGATAGTTATAGGTTGATCGATACCTAAAACAATATCCACACTTTGATTAGTCTTTAGGCATAGTGACAAGCAGGATCATGTGCTCCCCTTAATAATGTGATTGGAGGTTTAATTAATTATGAAAGATGAAGGTCACCATCAAAGTGAAAGCAATATAAATATACTCCCTCAGTAGGTCTGAGAATAAGGACCTGTTATAGAAACATTAATTATTAATATTATACAATGACTTTATTCAAGCTGAACTGTGCTTTACAGGGGATACCTTACCAACTAATTAGCAGATGTTAAAAAATGTGCAGACCCTTGATGAAGGGAATCAAAAGTGGTATAGGGCTTCTGCTGTGAAATAAATAATTTAAGTAGGATGCTATGATAGCTTTTAAATTGCTCTTAAATTAAGAAAAGGCAGGCTTCGGGGGACAACCCTCAAAAAGGTCAGAAAGTCACCCCCAGCTTGAGGGGACCACTACATGTTGAGAGACCTCCGCATCCACTTTGTACACCAGTCTGGGACAAAGAGCAAGACAGTGCGTTTTGTTACTGTCTGGAAAATAGTTAATCATAGACCACGCACATTTTGAAAAGTGGTAAATATAGGCTGTATATCCAGAGGAGGCTGGGAATGCAATAGTCTTGGTAGGTGGTAACAATGTCACAATATGCAAACTGGTATTATTGAGCAATCTGGAAAAATAAAATATCAGGAATAGATAGCTTGCCCAAGTCTACAAAAGAGTTAAAAAGGCAAATGAGGAATCGTTTATATACTTCAGAATAACATTCCAGTAAGAAGGGATATTCAGTAGGAAGGAGAATGTATGATCAAGTATAGGAGCAATCCACAAAGAAATAGCATACTCAATTGAAATATGTCAGTTTAGAGGGCAATCAAATGTATCTTAAGATGACTATAGTTATATTTACAAATATAAGTGCACGTAAAAATAAGAAAATTGCTCAGTAATAAAATGTATTTAATAATTGCTAATTATTGGCCTTTTGATCCTTAAGCCACAACAGATTGGAGACAAGTGTTTCAAGGGCCTCTCTCTGGTCCTGAATTTCTATAGTTCATGTTACAACCAATAAAGAAAATGAGCCAAATGTATCACAGTTCTGCTGAGTAGCAATCTCATTACATGTTGCAATAAAGTCTTGCCACCTTATTTAGTCCACATTTAATAGTGTCACATAGTTGTTTCCACTTACATTCCAGTCTTTGTAACATTACTCCTTGGTTCCTGCTCTATCGAGTTTGTTCGTCATATCGATGACTATCCATCTTCTACCATCTAGTGTGGTCTTTCCTTTTAAGGAAATGTTCAACAAGGGGAGCATTTGCCACTTTGCAACTTACCCGTCTTCAGTGTTGTCCTATGCTCGTTTTCACTTGCAGTGTAGGCTGTCCTATAAAGAACTTATTGCAAGAACACCATCTACAATATACCACACTGGTGGAGTTAGTTTGTGAAAGGCTTGAACACATATTCTCTCGTCAAGCATTAATATTTTGGTATTCAGAGCAATGAGGTAATCTACCTAAGTAGAACACGTATAATATCCCAAGATGGGTAGTCGGCTCCAAGACTTCAAGAGTGTGTTTCTATTCAACTTTTGTTTGCCTGCTGAACATGATATTTCACAATATGGCATATTTTCCATACAAATAAAGGATGATGAAGCGAAAGGTTGCCTGCCTTTGGAATACGCAATTCTTTTTGCAATCTTCACAAACTGGTAGCCATGTGGGCAAAGGGTGGTAATGCGCACAAGCTTTTCGTTAATTTTCTTGAGTTGTAGTCCTCGTAAGTGTTCTCTAGAAGAGAACTGTGCTCGTTTCTTGGCTCCTTTACCTAGTTTGTGAGGATAGCTTGTTTCTGTTAATCGTGTTAGTAAGATCTTAGCTTTTGTGAAGTAGTCTGTTTTAAGCGTAGAAGTGCACCTCAGCTGTAAAAATCGACCAAAGAGGAGGCTGTCTTTGAGTGCGCTTATGTGGAAATTCTAGTTTTTCGGTAAGGTGATCTTATAAAGATGCGATCGATCTGCCCGAGTCATTTTATAACGAGATATAAACGTGTATTTGCAAGTTATCACTGTTGCTTATGAATTTTAGATTACTTTGAGCTGTATTCACACAGTAGACAAAATTAAACAGTGTCTTAGATGTACTTGTCCAAATGATGAAAACATTGTCAATGTATCATTTATATCACCTAATGCATGATCAACAAAAGTTAGTATTGAAAAAAACGTGTAGACACTTCCGAGAATCTAAACAACAAATTTGCTAGATTTGGTGCACAAATTGCTCCCATAAGCATTTGCAGTACGTACAGTACTGGCCACCAAAAAGGAAATAATTCATAGGAAGAGTTGTTCCTAGCCGTTTTAATATAAAGTCAGTTGGCACCCTTACTGATGAAGGTCTGGTATTAAGAACCTCTTCTACCACCAACGTATTTTCTGCTTGGGCTATATTAGTATATAGTGACTCTATATCTAGAGTCAACAACATTTCGATGTAGTTATCGAATTCAACATTTTTAATAATTTCATTGTCTCTTAATTATGTACTCATTTTAGGAACAGTCTCTAATAATCTATATATTGAAAGAGGAGTTTCAATACCGAACCACATTGGAACTGTAGTGTCCTTGGGGATGTCAGTACCTTTATAACCTTTTGGTAGTGTGTATAGAATCATAATCCTTACAGTCTTTTTAATCAAGTGTTAACCTGACAGGCTCAGAGGGGCAGCTCCGATCACTCTCCCTCAGTGACAAGCCTCTGGTCACTGGCACTGTTGTCTCGCTCTGAGTGGGCCCTTACTGACTGGGACATGGGGAAACAGGTCCTGGAGGCAACTGATCCCTATCATAAGGAAAATGAGAGGACAGTGGACTCAGGAGCCATTATGTGAGAAGCCTACAAGTCAGTGATCATGGGACAGAAATAGCCCATGCTACTGGCAAGAGAAGGGAACGGGACAATCAGAGTTGGGCACTGGGAAGTTAACTGTTTGACTGGGAGACAGAATACATACAGTCCTCGACTGCTGACTCGGCCATTCATAAAAATATGGGGAGGAAAGACTACAGGTGTCTAGTGACACAAGAGGCTAGAGCTCAGTATCATGCCCAACAGAGCGACTGTATGAGTGGGCAATAAGGCATGAAAACTCCTGTCCTGGTTGTCCCCTGAGGGGAGGGACACAGATGGGTGGAATCGGTGATCATGGATAGGGGCGGGGAGTCCCATTCAGTTGGGGACATTGCACATGCCTTATCGGATTACTTGGGTGATCTGTATGCTGCTGGAGCGGATTTGAGTGTCAGCGACAAACAGTTTTATAAGAGACCTTCTGACTTCCACACTGAGGGAAGATGCAAAGACCCTACTTGATGGAGAACTGACAGAAGCAGAAATCTTGGAGGCTCTGACACAGCTACATTGATTGAGAGCCCCGGGCCCTAAAAAGGTTTCCCCCAGAGGTTTTTTAAATTGGAAAGAGCTGCCTAGTGGGACACCTAAGCTGTTTCATGCCACTAAGACAGATAGGATCCTTCTCAGGGACCTCTGATAGGCTACCATAATACTTATACACAAGAAAGGGAAATCGACTAGAGACCGGGTCTCATTCAGGTGGATCTGACTCCTTAATCTGGAAAAGAAGGTCCTTCCGAAGGCCCTAGCCAAGTGCCTGGGTCAGATAGTGGACATCCTCATAGCCCTGAATCAAAATGTTACATGCCCTACTGGGCAACCAGGCACAATCTCCAACGGCTCTTAGATTGCTTAGCCCGTAAAGACCTCCTCCAGGAGCGGGCAACACAGTCCGCATTTGAAGCCGAAAAGGCATTTGATTTCGTTGAGTGGTCATATTTGTGGGCATTGTTGGGGAAGATGGGCTTTGGCCCCTCCTTCTTGAATTGGATGAAGCTGCTGTGCAGCCGGGCAATGGCTAGGGCCAGAATCAATGGGACCCTCTCTATAGCGTTCCAGCTGGGAAGAGGGATGAGACAGGGATTCCAGATGTCCATCATGGTGTTTGCAGTGGCACTGAATCCTCTGGCAACCTTAGTGAGTTGGAACTCCCTGCTCTACAGGCAGACAACAATCTCTTGCATTGGGATGATCCAGACCACTCTATTCCAAGAGTCATTGGAATGCTGAGGATCTTTGCAGAATACTCCGGGGTGCATATCAACTCGTGCAAATTGATTTTAAATCCTCTAACAGACTGATGCCCCGCAGCTGACTGGCTATGTCCTCTGATGTGGGAACGGACCGTGTTCACTTGCTTGGGGGTGTACGTGATGACCGACCCTGTATTGGTCTATAGCTGTAACCTAGGTAGGCTACTGGAAGAATATTGGAGGGACATAGACCACTGGCGACTCCTGCCCCTGTCCTTAATGGGCAAGGCAGCCCTTTACAAAATAATGTACCTGCCAAGTTCTTTTAAGTTTTCTAAAATTACCCATACAATGTTCATGACCATTTATTTTGGCTGGTTCATGGGGTAACGGGACTGCTGTTACGGGACGGAGGGCTCCGCGGACAGCACTGACCATGTTGACCAGGAAACCAGAGGATGGTAGGGTGGCATTATCAAACCTTTGCCTTTACTATTGGGCATTCCAGCTGCTGGTTGTTAATGAATGGACCTTCCCGCACAGCGAGAACCCTCACTCTTGACAGACAGTAGGGCTATGGATCCAGTGGAACATGTATGTTTGCTAAATGGCAGGAGCAGCTTGGAGGCCCTCCTGAGGCCAACTACCATAGTGATCAGGGTTGGAGGAAGGCAGCAAGACAGCAGGATTGGAGCATTAGGGTTACGCCAGAGTAACAGGTGAAAACACATTTAGCAAAACAAACAAAAGTTGGGCTATGCATTTTGCAGCCACATTTGAAAATAAACAACAAAGTATTTGAAAGTGCACTTGTACTGCCCATCAGTGCGCCTAAGAAGTTGTTATTCCAGATCACGAATCACAACTTGTCTGGCCCCAGAATACAGCTACTGATGGTCCGTCCACAGCCTCTAAACTCTAAATCTGACCCAATGTACATAGGCCCATATTAATGGGAAAGTGGCACAGTACAGCTCAGCAGGTCACCATGCTGCACTGCACTGCGTAAATGGGAAAGGGCAGGAATACACTGTATTTAAGGCATATGGCTCATTCCTGTCCTTTCCCCCTTCGCTGGCACACAATGGGCTGCCAAGTGCCAAAGCAGGCACTATTGCCAAATTGGGCAAGGGTGTTTGTATTGCATGCAGGATTGTTTTGTGCAGGAAGAGGCACCTTCCTTCACAAAAACAATCCTGGGAGGTGTTTTCTCTTTCTATGAGTGCTGTAGAAGGAGGAAAAAAGGAGGAGAAATAGGATATTTCTCATCCCTGGGGAGGCGTAATGTTTTGGAGCATCCTCAGTTTTAAAAGGTCGTGTAAATCTGGAGATGCATCAAAATCCATGGGAGTTGCATGAGAACCCCCACTGCAATGCCCATGTAATGCATTCCTAGGGCATTGTAGCGCAACGGAATGACTTGCACTGTATTGCGCTACTCCAGAGTTATGAGACCACTTATAGCCACCAAAGTGGCTTTGCGTGGCTTCATAAATCTGACTTCTAACCTTGTGTCACGCATGTGCCACCTTGTAAATGAGGAAGCAAAGGACTAGACCTCCTTCATGTGGTCTGACAAACACGTTAACACTGATATAGCACAAGAGTACAAATGGTGCCCAGCAAAATTTAAAGTGATATGTTTAAGAAAATAGATGTCGAAAATGTTCTCCAAATAGATTAGGCCTATGTTACTTAAACAAATACAAGTGCTATGTCTTCATTAAAGCTGGGAATTGTTTTTCTTGTGGCATCGGCGCAGGCCCATTCCAAACCATTGGAGCCCTTGTCCTTTGGGGTTCCATGTGCCTTGGCCTCTGTTTTCCATCCAGCAGTGGGTCATTACATACTCAAACTTTGGGCGTGAGGTCATTCTTCTCATTATGTCGTGGGCGCAGTAAAATTGAAAGTTGTACTTGCCATGTGAACTGCTCGTGTTAACTTTCAAACTGAGCACATCTTAATATTGTGATGCTCTTAAGCAAATTATGTTTTCTGCTACAGAGAATATGTCAGTGGGCATGGCAGCGTAGAGCTCAGCTCCACTCAGCACCATGTTGTCATGTTGCTCACTAGGCTTTCTTTTGAGCTTTCGGTTGCCCTTCTCCTCCTCGTGATAGCGTTCCTCCTACTGAAAGGAAATTAACCAACATTTGTTTTCCAAAACATGGTATTTTGGGCATTCTTCCTTTCAATGCCTCTGTAACACGGCAGAGAACTACCACTTCCCTGCGGCTCACTCAAAAAGCCACTTGTTTTCGCTACAAAATGCAGTGTCAGGTTTTTTCTCACAAATACATAATGTGATTTTGCTGCTGTTTGCCTTAACAACAGATCACATTGACAGTTTTCTACGCTGGTTTATAGGCCGAAATGCTCCAAATTGGGGCTCGGGCGGCCTGGGGCAGACAATCTATTGATTGTGTTGCACACATGATGTATTGTACTCGTCTTCTTCAAAAAAATCGTCCAATCAAACATTATTTCTCCACCACAACAGCTTCTTTCTTTCATTGTGTTGGGAAGTAGTCGCCAGTAGACAGGCGCCCTTTATGCCTGTGTTTGGATCCTGCCACGTTCTGCCCAAGATGCCCTTGTTCCATCCCACGTGCTGCAGTCTAAAGATACCAGGCCATCATGAGGCCGAATCATCAATGTGTTATAGAAAATATGTTGAGGAGGAAAAGCGTCAAGCTGCTTTAGCATTGATAACTCGTTCTCATAGGTAAAGCTTAATCTTATCTACACACTAGACCGCTGCACGCACAGTTGTTTTAGCCAAAGTCCACTCTCCCTAAATAGCAGAGCGAGGCCTTATGGAGTCTGGACCTCTTCCTAGGCGTAGACCTAAACCTAGGAACAGAAGGGCAGCTTCAGTGGCAGGACTTATTCGCTGGAACTCTCTTCCCGCACATTTTAGGAAGTCACCTTCTGTTTAAAATTTACAGTCCTACCTTTTTTAGTCAGGTATAACACTGGCGCCTAGAAACGTCATAATTGTCATTATTAATTGATTGATTTGTTCATTCAACATCTAAAGGGTCATTCACAAACAGGGCACAAAAATATTTAACAGTTACAGACATACAGGCTCGAATCTGCGCCAGGCACAGATTTCATAGATTACTGCTACGAGACTAATTTTACTCTTCGGGTTATCTTCTAGATGAAAACATACAATGAGTAAATCCTCAAGAAATTGACATATCTTCACCGGTTGCATATTTTCCTGGTGGAGAAACACCTTCCCAAAACCCATGAAAGAAGGGGCAGACCTGCCCCACCTTGGAAGGCATTTACTCGTTCCTTTAACAGGTTCCGTTTTGTAAGTGGCCAGGATAGGAACCTGCAAAATGTATGTGCGAATTTGCGGCTGTTTAGTGACTTTTAAGAGGTCACTACCCCCACCACCTCTCCCAAAACCTGCATATTGTCAGATTAACTTTCGTGCAAATCGCCGATTGCAAATTTCCACAAATCGTAATTATGTGAATCAGGATTTCTAATTAATAATTGTAACTGTATTGTTTTGCTCACTTGCGTTCCAGAGCAAAGAGGTTTTGAATTGGATTATTTGAAACAAAATTACATGTCTGCCTCTAATGAAATGAGACAATTCTCTAAAGTAATTGTTCTGCTCCTGCAGCAACTACTAGGCACTGAATTGGAAAGACTTACACCAAATCTGCTCATTTAATTTGATTGGTGATTTTTCTTACATTTGAGAAATGTCTCCATTCCAGTAGAAGTACTTCATAAAAAACATCCGTGCTGGATGTTAGTGAACATAATCTACATTATGAAATCTGAATTTCTTACGAGGGAATTATCAGCAGCCTCCCTTTAAAAACTAACTTCACAAAGAGGAATAGAGATGCACAGGAGATTCACTTCGATCGGACGACGTAACAGACAATCCTGATGCTACCTTGCAGATCCTTGAATTAAGTGGATACTGCCTACAGCAAAACTGGTTAGCCGGGTATAACTTGATGTCCTTAGAATGGAGAAATACAAGCAATACTAGCTAACACTTTCAGAGATGTTCCTGAGAACACAGTCAAGGAGAGACCGTAATTGCAGTGGGCAATGGAAATGGCTCTAGTTTAGTGCCTCCTTGATAAAGACAGCCAAACGAATTTGCAATAACAGGATATGAGCATGAGATAATGCACTTCGTTGTTTAATGAATTTCATGAAAACATTCCAGCAAAACAGATGCTATCCAGCCAGTTTGAAGGACCTATATCATAAATCAATTTTGCTCATGACAGACAGTGGAAACAATGAAAAATGCAAAACTGTAACCAGAGGACTCTGTTGGAAACACAGCACAGCGATATATTTTGGTTTGACTGAAAGTGGATCAAATAGTTAGAAGTAGGATCCTTCGCCTGGTTTAAGCTTCTGCTGAAACAGCATATGTAAACGAAATCAACAATATCCTAACAGCTGACAACTGAAATCCTTGATTTCTATTACTCTTACAATTAAAAGCAGTATTTTACAGCCAAGCCCTTCTAGGACCGTGTCCACAAAGGTGGATGTCCCTAATACTGCTGTGGGATCATTCACATCTTTCACCTCTTTCTCTAGGTCAGACAAGTTTGCACAAACAGACCCCTTCGGATTCTCTCGCAGTCACCCGTGAGATCCCCCATTTCAGCGTAGATGAACCCATGACATTCAGGTTATACGTGGAACCCCTGGGATTCCTAACCCAACAAGAACTCTCCCTCTGCCAATTATCCAAGAGCCTACAATTAGTGTTCGGCGTTGCACCGCCACAACGTGCAACACCTCTGATTTTTCAATATTCAAACCTAGAGACCTACCTT
Source organism: Pleurodeles waltl (assembly GCF_031143425.1). NCBI lineage: Eukaryota > Metazoa > Chordata > Amphibia > Caudata > Salamandridae > Pleurodeles > Pleurodeles waltl. The sequence goes on from NC_090442.1 coordinate 980,277,454, forward strand.
GAATCTAGAGCGTCAACTGACCAAAATGGAGATTATGATTATCTTCTGCAGCCTCAGAACTATGTATGTTGATTCAAAGAAATTGAATTTCGAGGTTCTAGGTGAATACAGTACAAGAATGATATGCTGACTCTTTTCCTGCCAGTGTAGTCTTCACTTTAAAAGAATTATTCAACATATTTCCATAGCAGGGACCTCACCATATGGACAACAGCGTGCTCTGCAGGAGCCAGAAAATACAACAAACAAAATATAAAACACATATAGCAATAATGATAACTAGAGAAAGGGGGTACAGTTTTCAGTGAGAGTTCATTGGGAGAGTTCAGTCAGAATGTTCTCTTTCTCTCAAGGCACAGAGACGTTGCCCTGTTCTGGATAGTCTGTCACCCATTCAAAAACGAATTTATTGATTTCCTGAAACCTGCAAATTAATAGATTTTCCTGCAACCAAAGGTATACCCTAAGGGCCAACATCACTACAATCATCTACCTGACACTAGGTCTGTAATGAAATTCATACACAGTTGTGATTCGATCTTACAGCGTGTTCTGAGCTTCTATGTCAATTATATGCATTGTTTCCCTCTTCTGGTCCCAAGAACCCCTATATGACATTCTACTGTACCTTAGAGTCCCAATCTTTTGCTTCTTTTTTTCTTTAAACTACATAGTAAAAAAAAGTAAATTCGAGGAGCAAATTCACATGTTTGTTCTGATAATCCTGTTATGTTCTCAACTTCTCTAGTGTAAATGGAGATTATTAATTCAGCTCACCAGTTCCATAAATCCTATTAATAACAGTGCCCTAGATATGTATTGATTATCTATAAGTGTTGTCCTGTCACTTCCAGCTGTAGCCATTTACTTCTCTGGCACCTGCAAACCAGATTAGTAGACTATCCATTTAATGATTATAGCACTGCTTCTGTATTGTAGATGTAGGGCTGGCTTTAGGGTTGGTGGCTCCCAGTGTGACAATCTTTGTTGGAGTACCCCCAAAAACCTTCTTGTCCATGAATTCCATCCTGATAGAGCGTTCCGACCTAATAAATTACCTGTATTTGAACGCTCTTGGGTCGATGAATCTTTTGACCAAGTGGGGCTCTCTTCACCCGAGAGTAATCAATTTAATCAAACCAATAATCAATAACGAACATAAGCAATGCCCTGATCAACATAACACTTCACAATTAATCCAGAAAACATTTCGGCGAACCATGACCTTTCGGCCATGAATAACCACACCAGTTTATTCAAAGTTAATGAATTTATTTCCCTATATTAACAAAGCTAGCACGATATAAATGTGTCTCAGCACCAAATGATATATGTAAATGAACATTAATAGCTGTCCATAACGGCGGAAAAGATGCAATCTATGCAGCATTTGAATAACAATGCATTCGATAATAGCAACACAAACCACTAAAACTACAATCTGTAATGGGCTAATTGCATACATTAGTCAGCATAACAAGGTCTCAAATTGCATCGTGCATCAAATGAATCCTCATCTAACCTCAAATTAGCATCTGCATGTGGGTCTTCATGCAAAAACAATTTAGCAACCTTAATTTGGAAAACTCCTAACTAGGGCTCTTATCAAAAATCAGCAGTTGGTTACCTAAAAAGAAAACACAATGCAATTGTACATTTTCTTTCATATTTACCAAATTCAATCAGCATTCAAGGAAGTCTTCGTCTCACAGGTAACGGTTTCGATCAGCATGGGACGGGGCAAAGGGGCAGGGTGGACGGGGCAATTGCCTCACAGCGGCAAGATAAAAGGACAAACTACTACTTCATGCAAAGGGGCAAATCAAAGTTAAAGTCTCTAGGGCGAGAATTACTTAAAGTCTCTAGAAGATGGCAAAATGACGATGTCTGCAAGATGGGCCATAATGGCTGCAATGTCCTGCAAAATGGCGGGTAATGGCCAATGGGTAATGTCCGATGGAAAATGTCTGTAATGGCTGCAATGGCTGCAATGGCTGCAATGGCTAAAATGGCTGCTTTCTTCTTGTGCACCGGGTTTAAATAAACAACAGTTCAAATCCAGTAGGGTCTTCCATTGGAGGGTTCATAGGTTGGCTTCAAATTGTCCAATCAAAAACAACTATTCACAAGCTTCTACCTAGGCATACATTATCCTTGGAGTCGGGAACGTAAGTTGCAACATATTTTACCAATTAACTCACTTTCAGAGCTTCCATTGTCCGCACCTGCAGATTGACCTTGGAGCAAAGAAGAAGATGCCAGGCTGTCACGAAACCTTAAAGATAAGCATGTGAACCGATCTCACTGGAAAAGTACAGCTTCAAGCAAGAATACACGTTTATTAGCACATTGGAAAACACGAGCATCTAAACCGTGAGACAAGGCAACTAGGCCGAAGCCTCCACTAAAGTTATGCTAAGCTAAAACATTTCAAACAAGCAAATCATGGTACACGTTTACGGTTATGTCAGATTAGTACAATTCTAATACATCACGTTATATAAAGCACGCTTATAAATGTTGGCAAACTACTCTGAGGGCACATTTGTCCCCGTACAATCTTTATTAGTTCGGTTAAAGTCACACTTGATTATTGCAGCACTACGTTTATGCGCTAATAAATGTAAAACCTTCATTTCTGCATCATCAATCCCTCCTCTGATGACTACTTGTCATCACACAAAACTATTCCCACAAATTTTATTCCATTAAAATTCTGTCAGTTCTCTTTGCCTTTTAGTTCCCCTTGTTCTTGCTTTGTATTCTTCTGCCATTCTTTTCATCATTTTCTCTTCCTTCCTTCTCTTAATTCTTGCCATGATCATTAGTATTCCCCTCTTTATTCCCCAAATCCCAAAAATGCAAATTAGTACTATTAGTATTCCCTGTATTATTTTTAGTAATATTCCATTCCAAATGCCACCAAGCCAATTTCCCACTGAAGCAAGTCCCTTTCCAACCTTCTCCCAAACTCCTGGTTCTTTCAATTCCTTCAAGTCTGCACTCTCTTTTGTTAGATTAGCAAGCATTGTTTTAATCTTCACACTGTTGTCTGGAATATACGTACAACAGTGACGCGCACCAAGCATTTTGCAAACGCCGCCATCCTTTGCTAAAAGAATGTCTAGGGCAAGCCTGTTTTGAAGAGTCATAGCTCTTTCCGCTGCAAGTTCAGCATCCATCAGGATTATAGCACCTGAAAACTTTGTCAACATGTTATCCACTATAGTAGACAACTTTCTTATTTTGATGGAATTCAACACAACTCCCAATGAAGGAATCATGGCTCCAAATATATCTCCTACCACAGCAGCTGCGGTCTCTCTTTTCTGGATACGATGGGATCCAGATGTCTTCGGAATCATCGATAGGTCATCCAGTTGATAAACCTTTGGGAACACTATACCCAAATAACATCTCCCCCACCATCCCTTTGGAAGACGATAATAGGCATTATGCCCACAAATGTAATATACACCTGGTATGACTGGATCAAGTCCGTTCAGCATGAATGTCCATTTGGCCTTAAAGATAAACGTATGTTTACATTCACTCGCTCCCACGAAAATGTTATCATAATAAGATTCACCACGATATATACAAAATTTCCCTACATGCCAAGCGTCTAAAGCTATCTTTCCTTGTGTTTTTATTGCGGCAAAAGCATAATTATCTACTGAAGTCCTCTTACTTAGTTCTTTTTCTAATTTCGCATTCATTTGTGCCCTTCTATCATCTGTGCGATCTAAAAAGCTTATTTCTACTGCTGATAGCGAGCAGGTAAGATTTTCCCTATGAGCGTGAGCTGTTTCAAAAGGTTGCATTGGCTCGAAAAATTCCCTCATTATTTTTGCATCCCAATCTTTAGCAATCTGGCTAAGTTGCGTTATTATAGGAACATATGCAAAGGTAACATCATAATTTGAGTAAAAATACTGTATGTTAGTTTGACCATAAAATCTAGAAGTTACTATACTACATGTAATCCCATATGTAAGAGGCATGTGGTGATAAGTCACCCCTTCAGTTATCGATGTCGGTATCTGTGTACACACATAACAATCTTTCGCATCCATAGTCTCAACATATTCTGTTAGTAAGCGATAGAAAACATTATACGAAAGTTCCTTCTTATCATGCAAGTGTCTCTCATCTAATTCTAGTCTTTTCAATGCAGTTAGTTCAGTGACAGTAACAGGAGCAGAAGTAGAAGCATCAATTTTCTCATTCTCACCCTTAGCACGCGTTGCAAGCACTATTGCCATTATTATTAGTACACATGCAGTTATCAAGCCGATACACGCATATTTACAATATTTCATTCTACTGTTTTGTGTAGCGTACCTAGTCATGATCTGTATAGAATCAGAGAGCTAGAAGCACTTATAAAAGAAACGATTTAGCAATTAGTTACAAAGCTGAACGAGCGCAATGTTCACACAGTTTTCTTCAGGAGCCCAGTCACTTATCGGTTAGCAGCATTTGTCTCTGTTCGGCAATTGTCTCAATTCGGCAATAACTCAGTCTTTTATCAGTTAGCAATAACTCAGTCTTTTATCAGTTAGCAACGTTGTCTCAAATCGGGTTTAAAAGTCAATCAGGTTATCAAAGTCTTATCAAGTTAGCAAATGTCTCATCCGGTTTAGCAATGTCTCAGCTGGTTGTATCACGTTAGATTATAGCAAGCAATGTCATTTATCAGTTTTTTTTTTTTTTTTTTTTTCAGTCAATAGTGTCCATAAAACTTTTCTTTTCTATTGGTATCTCTTCTTCTTCGTTCTCGAGGCTAAGAGATACAAATTCGTCGGTCCAATCGTCATTCACTACATATGCCCATTCTGGACCGGAATATCTCCTGTTTGGTATCCTTTTCCTTTTCAATTTTGCATCTCTCTTTGATTCTGTCTCACTGGCACTTTCCTCTTTGGCCAAGTCTTTTTCTTCACTTGATGTTGGTACCACGACAGACACTTCCTTTCTTTTCTCTTTCACTCTTGGCCCTTCACTGTCATTCAACTTTTCTCTAGTCTTTAGTTTTACTGGTGATATACTTTGTCTTTTCTTTGCACTGTGTCCACTTGATGGACCTGCGATCTCTTCTGAAGAAGTTTGAACAGTTTCGTTCTGTTCTGCCTTGTCCCCTTGTTCTGGGGAGTCAATCAGGTTTTCCTTTTCTTTTTCTGTACCGTCTGCTTCTGGGAAAGCCCTCCTCTGATCAGGCTCTCCTGCTTTTTCACCTCTTTCGAGCCCTTTGTCACCGTTACTTTCTTCAGGCTCTTTGTCACTTTCAGCTGCTTCAGGCTCTTTGTTACCTTCAGCTGCTTCGTCGCTGTCTGAGGTCTCTCCTTGGTCTTCCCCAAGTGAATCGGTTGTTTCGTCCTCAGAGAATATTTCTCTCTCCTCTATTTCTGCCTGTTCGCTTCTAGTTCTGTTTTGCTCTGTCTCAGCGCTCGGCACTTTGTTATCAGGTACTGGCAGTTTCAGCGCTTCAACTTCCTCATCTGTGGGACACAACACTTTCTTTGTGTGACTGGCGTGAATCCAGTTGGGAACTCCCGCACACTTCACAGCGGTAGTGGTCGTCAGGATCACTTGGAAAGGGCCTTTCCAACGGGGTTCCAGACACGACTTCCTCACGTGCTTCTTTATCACGACCCAGTCACCTGCTTTCAGTGTGTGTCCTGGACCTTGGATCGGTGGCAAGGTGGTTGCTTCCACCTGGTGAGAGAAAGAGCGAACCACGTCAGCCAGACCTTTGCAGTAGTCTAACACCATATCATCTGTAATATTCAAAAGCGCGTTTGCGGGAACTGCAGGAAGTCTCATGGCCCTGCCCATGAGAATTTCGTGTGGGGACAATCCAGTCTTTCTGTCAGGGGTGTTTCTCATTGACATTAACACCAAAGGCAATGCGTCAGGCCATTTCAAATTTGTCGATGCACATATTTTCGCCATTCTTGATTTCAGTGTACCATTCATTTGTTCCACCAGTCCTGAGGCTTCAGGGCGATAGCTACAATGCAGTTTTTGCTCAATGTTCAGCGCTGCGCAAAGTAACTTTATCACCTCGTTATTGAAGTGACTTCCTCTATCTGATTCTAAAGAGATCGGGAATCCGAAACGTGGTATCAACTCCCTCAACAATAGTTTTGCAACTGTAAGGCTGTCATTTCTACGTGTGGGGTATGCTTCAATCCAGTGACTAAAAATGCACACAATCACCAACACATACTTCAGACCTCCATGCACAGGCATCTCAATAAAGTCCATCTGCATTCTGCTGAACGGGCCACTCGCCCTGCCAATGTGGCTCATGTTCACAACCGTTCCCTTTCCTGGGTTCATCTGCTGACAAATGACACAACGATGGCAAACTGCTTCTGCAGCTTGACGGAATCTGGGGTTAAACCAATCAGTTTTGAACAATCTTATCATGGCATCTCTCCCTAGGTGAGCCTGCCCATGATAGAACCGCGCTAGCTGTGATAAGAGACAATTTGGTAAAACAAATTTTCCCTCATTTGAAACCCATAACTCATCTGGTCTCCTTGTACATTGTGACTTAATCCAGGAAACTCTTTCATCCTCCCTGACGCTATTCTGTAATGCTTTTAGCTCATCCATTGTATCCACGACCTTCAAGGCAAATGCTTCAGCTGGTTCGAGCTCTGGCTCACTTATCAAATTCCATTCGTCCCTAAGCAATATACAGTTCAAGGCACAAAATCTTGCGACTTGATCCGCATATGCATTTCCCAAGGAAACATAGTCCTGTCCTTTTGTATGAGCACTACACTTTACCACTGCAATTTCGGCTGGCATCTGAATGGCGTGTAACAATTCTCTTATCCTCTCCCCGTTTTTCACTGGGGACCCTGAAGAGGTCAGGAAACCTCTCTGTGACCATAATTGCCCAAAGTCGTGCACAATTCCAAACCCGTACTGACTATCAGTGTAAATGGTAACCTTCATCAATGTAGACAGTTGGCATGCTCTTGTAAGGGCTACAAGCTCTGCTACTTGTGCAGAATAGACTCCTTGAAGCCAGGACGCTTCCAAGACACCTGTTACAGTACATACAGCATATCCTGCTTTCAAAATTCCAATGCATCTCTTAGACATGAACCATCAACAAAAACAATTTGGTCATTTTCATCAAGCTTAGTATCCTTAATATCAGGTCGGGGTTTTGTGCAAAATTCAGTCACCTGAAGGCAGTCGTGCTCGACGTCTTCAGCGTTCTCAATTTCAGCATTTTCACCGGGAAGCAAGGTTGCTGGATTCAACGTAGTGCACCTTTTCAGCTGCACATTCGGTGAGCCCAGAATTATTGTTTCATACCTTGTAAGTCTTGCTCCAGTCATGTGTTGCGTTCGGGAGCGAGTCAAAAGTATCTCAACTGAGTGAGGGACCATGACTGTTAATGGGTGTCCCATCACTATTCCTTCACTCTGAGTGAGGCTGATACCAACTGCTGCTACGGCGCGCAAACACCCTGGCAGTGCTGCTGCGACCGGATCCAAAGTAGCTGAAAAATACGCTACTGGTCTGTTTATGCCACCATGGGCTTGGGTCAAGACAGACAAAGAACATGCATCACGTTCATGACAAAACAATGTGAAAGGCTTTGTGTAATCAGGCATACCTAAAGCTGGAGCCCTGCACATGCATTCCTTCAACTCAATAAAAGCATCCATCTCATCTCCTTTCAGCTCAATCTCATCCAAGGCATCCTTCTGGGTCAGTTTCAGTAAAGGCTTTGCTAGAGTTGAGAAGTTGGGAATCCACTGGCGACAGTAGCTCACCATCCCCAAAAACTTCCTCACCTCCCTTCTTGTCTTTGGTGGACTCATTTGAAGTACACTTGTTATTCTTTCCTTCATTATTCTCCGTGACCCTTTCTCTATTTGATGACCCAAGTATTTCACTTTCTTCTGACAGAACTGCAACTTTGAAGGAGACACCTTGTGTCCATTCCTTCCCAAATGGTTCAGTAGAGCAATGGTGTCGGCTGTGCAGCCACTTTCTGTCTTAGATGCAATCAGTAAGTCATCAATGTACTGTACTAGGGTTGAATCGAATGGCAATTCTAACGCTTCCAAGTCTTTCTTTAGAATCTGATTGAAAATTGACGGTGACTCAGAAAACCCTTGAGGAATTCGACACCAACTGTAAACTCTGTCCAAGAATTTGAAACAAAAGAGAAATTGGCTGTCCTCATGAAGAGGCACCGAAAAAAATGCTTGTGACAAGTCGATGACTGAGAACCACTCGGCATCGCAAGGGACTTGAAACATTATCACAGCTGGATTCGGTACTACAGGGCAGCATTTAATTATGATGTCATTTATTTTCCTCAAGTCCTGCACGATTCGGACCTTTCCACTCGGCTTTATTAGTCCCATGATTGGTGAATTACATGGACTGCTTAACACTTCTTTCAGTACTCCCTGTTTTACAAACTCGTCAATGAGTTGGGCGACTTTCATGAGGGTGTCTTGTGCCATGTGGTATTGTGGGGTCTGGGGAAAGGTTACATTGGGTTTTACGGTCACTTTCACTGGTTCCACTCCTTTCACCAATCCCACCTCTTTTCCTGTCATATCCCACACTTCTTTCCCGACTGTTTCCCGTAATTCAGCTGGAATATCTTCTTCAGTTATCATCGGAAAAAGGTTAATCAGAGGATATTCTTCATCAACAGTTTCCATCTCATCCCCTTCTACACTGTCCTCTTCCTCCCCATCACTGCTCGTCTGAATTCTAATTCCATTGTCCGAACACATAATCGAACATCCCAATTTGCACAATAGGTCTCTCCCTAACAGTGCTATCGGGCTTGAGTCACATACCACAAAACTATGTGACCCTTGATAGTTACCAATTCTGACTGGTACTGGATCTGTGATTGGGTTCGTCAGGTGCCTGTTTGCTACTCCCACTACTTGAACTGTTTTCCCTGATAGTGGCAAATTTGGTACTTCAATGCTCCTAACAGTTGAACGTGTGGCTCCTGTGTCGACTAAGAATGAAACACGATGACCCATGACTCTTCCCTCCACATACGGACCCTTTTGATCAACTTCCAAGGATGCTGCAAGCACACAATCTCCCTCCTCTCCTGAACATTCACTCTCCCATACATTGTTTATTCCATTCTCACTGTGTAATGGGAACTGTTGTACTGTGCCATTTGTATTCATCACCTGACTCGAGACCTGTGGAGGAACCATCACTTGCTGCTGACTCACTGGTGCCAAAGGTATTTGCATTTGCTGATTAGGTACCATGGGAAACTGCTGTTGCATTGGCTGCATTTGCGTCATCTGCATACGGGGCATCTGCATCTGCTGCGGCTGCATGGGCTGTAATCCCTGCAGCTGATTTATGGTCTGAAAATTTGGGTTTGGACCTCTCATTTTCGGTCCCCTCATTGTCTGGAATGCATTGACATCATTGTTTTGCTGACCAACACCCGCACCTTCCTGCACCACCATCGGGCACTCGCGTTTCCAATGTCCGACGATTCCGCACACGTGACACGGCATCACCCTTTTCATTGCCTGCACACCATTCGGAATCGCAACAGTGTTCAAATCCGGACCATTACTCCCAAAACCTCCTCTGCCTCTGCCTCTCGCCTGTGGCTGAAACACCATATTTCCCTGCGGCTGCGGTACCTGCTGTTGGAACCCTTGCAACCCTTGCAAACCTGTCTGAGCTGCTTTAAGCTGCATCATCATCACTTTCTCTTTCAACCTTTTCTGTTTCACTTCAATTTCGTCGCTACAGTATTTCGCATAATTCAACACCTCATCAATCGGTTTCGACTGCCAACAAATCAAAAGCGTCTTTATCATCTGACTTATCTCTGGTCTCAGCCCTTCCACAAATCTAAACACAAAATGAAGCATGTCCTTCGCCTCTATTGTTTCCGTGCCACTGTAGTTCTTGAACGCCTTCAACAACCTCTCATAGTAACCATGAATCGACTCTTTAGCCTCTTGGGCAGTTCGATCAATCTTCTGCCAATCCACATTTTTCGCGGCAACCTTCGTCTTCAAGTGCTCAATCACCTTATAGTACAAGCTCATTACCATAGGTGATGGTGCACCCGTATCCCTGTCTCTCTCTGGTTCACTTGTCGGCCAACCTACAGCCCTTTTGCAGTCTTCCCACAAATCTGCCGGAACCACAATCTCAAAGAGGGTGTTCAGGTCTTCCCAAAGACATTTTGCAAGCTTCACAAACCTATCAGTCTGTTGATACCATTCAATCGGTTTCTCTCTCAGTTTGGGAAAATCATCCGTAAAAGACTGAATGTCGCTTCTGTGCCACGGTACATGTATTAATTTCCCCCCTGCTGTCTCCCTCATTGGTAACATGGTTATTGCATCACTACTCTGTGGTCTTTTCTCCTTGTGCTCTGGGACACTGTCTTTCTTCTTTTCCTTTTTCTTTGCCCATCTGCTTTCCCATTTGTCTAAGCACCTCCACACTTGTGCACTCTGCAGCAATTCTCTAAGGTGCGTTTTCATGCCTGCTGACCTCATGTGTTCAAAGTCTGTGGTCCCGAAATCCAATCTATAGCTCCTGCTCAAGTGTTTTGTCTTGTCTATCTCAACCCCGTTTTTGTCAGCTATTTCTTGCAACCTTCTATGTACCTTGTTCACTTCTCTCGTAATCCTGGGACATAGATACCTCAACTCTTCTTCCGATTAGGACTCTAACCTATTCAAACCCATAGTCCCTTCCACCAGTTCTTCTGCTTCCATGTTCAACCTGACCCTATTCAGATAGTCTTCTCCCTTCCCACTGGCTGAGCTTTGTGTGGAATTCAGACTGTTGAACCACTGTGTCAGCTGTTGCGCATTCAACCCCATCAGTGTAGCATTCACATCGACTGCCATTGATGGTTGCGGCAACTTCTCAGTGTTCGATGCTAGCGGTATCATCAGTGGGGGACTCGACCTCACCACTGTTGACTGAGCACATATGGGACTAAACTCCATCAAGGACCCAGATCCAGTTGGCAGAGCCGCTATCGGAGTTGTCTCTGGAGTGTTTTCTATGCACCTCCTTTCGGTCCCACTCTGCACCACTGATCCTTGACCGCTCATACCTGAGTTAGGCTGAGTGTACAAAGGTACCGGTGGACCTACAGTAATGGGTAGGGATATCGCATCTGGGTTCTGTCCATTCCCCAGGTTCTGAGGCATGTTCATTCCCACACTATGGGTCATCATTGCCGTCATGCCCGTCTGACTCCCCGTCATCTGAGCATGTGCGGTTCCCCCCTGCATCTGCTTTTAAGGCATCAAAAGCTGGGTTGATTCAGCTTGTGCCAATGTTGGGTTGCGAGCATTCTGTACTCCCATTACGGTTGGATCTAGAATCATTCCCGTACTGTTGTCACTGCTGTAGTACCTTGGGACCTGCGGCTGATAATTTTCTGCTGTTTTCAATATAGGCACATCTGGATATATTCTCCTAACCTGCGGTATCTGCGGGGTGAACAGTAAACTCGGGTCCTTAGATCCCGATGGCGTTTCTGAATTCGGAGTTTCATTATTCTGTACCGGTGCCGGAGGGGCAGAACTGGTACTTGGACCTTGTTCACTCTCTGCATAAGGTGGTGGACGGTCGTTCAGCAATTGCATGATGAACTCCTCATCCTCTGACTCGTCTTCTCTATCTTTGGAACACCTTCTGTTTGTCTTACAGGTAGCTTTCTTGCCTGTCGCCTCTTCTTCCTTAGCAATTGCGGGAAACAATTTTATCCCCTGCAATATATCTGACCTCCACACCTTCTGTGCATTATCCCACCTAGCGTCCGCTAGTGTCTTTTCTACCTTTCTTATCCTGGTCTCGAACTTCTTTTGCTGTTGCTGTCTAGCCATTAGTTCCCAAACCGCTAGAGCCTCAAACTGTGCTGGCCTTGGAGGTACCTTCAATTCTTACATCGCGAATCTCAAATTCTCTAGGATCCTTATATTGAATGTCCCATGGATCGGGAACGCTACACTCCCATGTTTCTCTGTCAGCTTGTGCCATTGCTTTAGCCAAAGGCACGGAGCTACCCCCTTTTCCTCCATTACAATGTAAGCTGGTGTACCTTCGGGTGGCGTCTCCTCTCCTACGCTCGCTTTAATGTAAGACTCCCCCTTCATCGCGCTCTTTAATGCTTTAAAAAATTTCATTTTCTCGTCTTTTATTTCACAAAGTTTGTAATCAATAAGGTGACTTTAATTCCCGGAATACTCTTCGCTTGCCTTTCCCCTTCCAATCGAGCCCCACGGACTGCGTCCAATCCGTGCGCGACCCTTCTCTGCAACCAATCTATCCCAGCGCGGCTCCTAGTGACGTCACACTCACACACACTGCGGCTGACAAAGCCTCGCGGCTTGTCCTCCTTCACTCAGCTCCTCTCGTAACAACTTCTAGCATGTATCGCGAGCAACCAAATAATAATAAAACAGATCTGTCGGTTTACTACAGGAAGGGTAACACAATCGCTTCAGGACCTTAGGGATTTTTCACTAGCCTCGGCAGTTATTCCATCTTTCTCGGTCCCCACTTTCGCAAGCAAATCTGACCCGCAGACTCTGCTCTCAACTTGTCAATGATCTATTCTAGTGCACTTAGAATTTGTCAAAGCCCGAAGTCGAAGTTTCTTTCACTCCCTTAACACACGTACCGACTCGTTGACCACGCCCGATCAACCTATTAAACCGACCAGACCACAACATAAAACAAGTGTCTCATACACTTTTCAACATACTCCGGAGTCTCTTGACCTCGCAGGGCCCGTCTCAACAACAACAACCACGTGGACCTTTTTCCTGCACAAAGCGCCACATGTACATGAAGTTCGACGACTTCCCTACTCCCACACTCGGAGTCGCACCTCCGCTATTCTCTAAAATCCTCGCAACCTTTTCAAACAATCTGCGGCAATAAGCTGTGCAAGCGCAAAATCCTAACTTCACTCATACCGTCACTAGTACCGCCAACGCCGATCTCACACCTCCATTCTCTCCATTCGCAAGCTCCGAGATCCCGGGAAAGTCGCGGGGGACTTAGGGCATCATCATTCTCTCAATCTGTTTTACCCAAGAAAAATCTAATTCAACACCAAATACTTCTCGAGCGGGGTCCCAAAAGTCGAAACCGTTAATTCAACACCATGTACCTCTCGAGTGGGGTCCCAAAGGGCGAAACCATTCTCTGCTACCATCTACTGATAGAGCGTTCCGACCTAATAAATTACCTGTATTTGAACGCTCTTGGGTCGATGAATCTTTTGACCAAGTGGGGCTCTCTTCACCCGAGAGTAATCAATTTAATCAAACCAATAATCAATAACGAACATAAGCAATGCCCTGATCAACATAACACTTCACAATTAATCCAGAAAACATTTTGGCGAACCATGACCTTTCGGCCATGAATAACCACACCAGTTTATTCAAAGTTAATGAATTTATTTCCCTATATTAACAAAGCTAGCACGATATAAATGTGTCTCAGCACCAAATGATATATGTAAATGAACATTAATAGCTGTCCATAACGGCGGAAAAGATGCAATCTATGCAGCATTTGAATAACAATGCATTCGATAATAGCAACACAAACCACTAAAACTACAATCTGTAATGGGCTAATTGCATACATTAGTCAGCATAACAAGGTCTCAAATTGCATCGTGCATCAAATGAATCCTCATCTAACCTCAAATTAGCATCTGCATGTGGGTCTTCATGCAAAAACAATTTAGCAACCTTAATTTGGAAAATCCTAACTAGGGCTCTTATCAAAAATCAGCAGTCGGTTACCTAAAAAGAAAACACAATGCAATTGTACATTTTCTTTCATATTTACCAAATTCAATCAGCATTCAAGGAAGTCTTCGTCTCACAGGTAACGGTTTCGATCAGCATGGGACGGGGCAAAGGGGCAGGGTGGATGGGGCAATTGCCTCACAGCGGCAAGATAAAAGGACAAACTACTACTTCATGCAAAGGGGCAAATCAAAGTTAAAGTCTCTAGGGCGAGAATTACTTAAAGTCTCTAGAAGATGGCAAAATGACGATGTCTGCAAGATGGGCCATAATGGCTGCAATGTCCTGCAAAATGGCGGGTAATGGCCAATGGGTAATGTCCGATGGAAAATGTCTGTAATGGCTGCAATGGCTGCAATGGCTAAAATGGCTAAAATGGCTGCTTTCTTCTTGTGCACCGGGTTTAAATAAACAACAGTTCAAATCCAGTAGGGTCTTCCATTGGAGGGTTCATAGGTTGGCTTCAAATTGTCCAATCAAAAACAACTATTCACAAGCTTCTACCTAGGCATACATTATCCTTGGAGTCGGGAACGTAAGTTGCAACATATTTGACCAATTAACTCACTTTCAGAGCTTCCATTGTCCGCACCTGCAGATTGACCTTGGAGCAAAGAAGAAGATGCCAGGCTGGCACGAAACCTTAAAGATAAGCATGTGAACCGATCTCACTGGAAAAGTACAGCTTCAAGCAAGAATACACGTTTATTAGCACATTGGAAAACACAAGCATCTAAACCGTGAGACAAGGCAACTAGGCCGAAGCCTCCACTAAAGTTATGCTAAGCTAAAACATTTCAAACAAGCAAATCATGGCACACGTTTACGGTTATGTCAGATTAGTACAATTCTAATACATCACGTTATATAAAGCACGCTTATAAATGTTGGCAAACTACTCTGAGGGCACATTTGTCCCCGTACAATCTTTATTAGTTCGGTTAAAGTCACACTTGATTATTGCAGCACTACGTTTATGCGCTAATAAATGTAAAACCTTCATTTTTGCGTCATCAATCCCTAAATACCACTCTCCACCAGTGCCCCTCATCTCTCCATAGCTCCTCTCTCATTTACTTTTCATTTGTTTTATAGTGGTACTCACACCAGTGTAGGGTGTCAGAGCACTTTACATCACCCACACAATATGCAGAGCCAATGCATCATACATGTGTAAATCACTACATAGGAAATGTTACATAAAACAGTGAGGATTACAAGGTGTAAGAGTGTTTGGTCTGGAAAAGAATAAACTCATGATTTAAAATGTTCCACAGTGGTTGGCTTTACTAATAACAATGTACTTCTACCCAAATAAACCCTTTTAAGCAACATTAGGATAATGAAAGACTGGGGAAGAAAACCTATATCAGGAAGTTTGCATACAGTTCCTTGATGAAAGTTCGTAGCACACTGTGCTATATTTAACTGCTAACTGATGAACTGCATGGATCAAAATGATCTCTATGACAAAACCTACTGAGATAGCCACATAAAATACAGTTTGGTGATTTATGTGGTACCCGTTCTATGAGGCAGAAAAATTAACCCTCTGCACTGCTTTATCATGATTGGAGACTGACAATAGACTAAACTCGATCTCTCTCCAGAAGGAAAATTAATCACCAGTTATGTTGACATTGTTGTTGTTGCTTGAAAACTGCAGGATGACCACAAAACTCTGCAATAAGGGCTTTTTTAAACCCTTGTCAGTTGTAAACACAGCGGCCCCTAAGGTCAGCATCAGGTGCACCACCTAGACTGGCCCTGTGTAGATAACCTACTAATGAGCCACATCATTCATTCCTGGTACCCACACAAATATTTAGAGCCAAAGGTTACTGTTACCAAAAGCTCCTTATTGTATTGTGTTCATATTGGTGTATAAATAAATGGATGACATTCAAGCAGAAGCTGATGATCATCTTCTCCTCTACCAATTTCTCCATCACTCATTCATGTTAATACATTTTTAACGTTTTAATTCCTTCTCATCCCATGCATGTCACAATTATGTTTTTCCAGATGTCTAAAATGACACATAGGCCCTCATTACAACTTTGGCGGACTTTTAAAAAGACCGCCGAAGCTGCGGGCGCCAGTATACCGCCGGTGCTGGCGGTTTATCTGGCTCCCTATTATGACTTTTCCTCTGGGCCAGCGGACGGAAGCAGCGTTTCCGTCTGCTGGCTCAGCGGACAAGTCACATCAACATTGCCGCCGGCTCATAATAGAGCCGGCAGCAATGTTGATGGCCAGCCGGTGCAGCAGCACCCATTGCGCATGTCACTGCCCAAAATTCAGGCAGTGAAATGCGCGATTGGGCTGTGCCTTGGGACCCCTGCACTGCCCATGCCCAAGTGCATGGGCAGTGCAGGGGCCCCCAGGGGCATCCCGAGTCCCCCTTACCGCCAGCCTCTCCATGGCGGTGTTTACCGCCATGGACAGGCTGGTGGTTGGGGACTCACTGCTGCCCTGGGGATTATGACCGCTAGGCGGATAGCCTGCCGGTATGTTGGAGGGGCCGGCGGTATGACTGTGGCTAATGCTCCACGGTCATATTAGCTGGCGGAACACCGCCAGCCTGTTGCCGGTGTTATCGCCAGTTTACCGCCGGACGCCAGGGTCGTAATGAGGCCCATAACGTCTTAAGCTCACCAATTGCCCCTGTGCTGAGCCCCCCTTTTGATGCTTGGGGAAGTTTGTGCCACAGGGCAGTTTGTGCCTTCATAATTTTGCTTCCACAAGAGTTACCCAGGCCAAATTTGTGTTCTTTTTTCCATATATGTTGGAAATTGTATAGATACATGGGATTTATGGATTCCCTTGGAAGGATCCAAGAAAATATCCAAAACGTATGAGTATATGTCAGGGATTTTTAAATATAATTTGTGAAAAGTGCTATACAGGAAGGTGCATGTGTTTTTTTCATAAAATTGTATCAATAGAAGGTACACTGTACTAAAATGTTCTTTCTAGCTTTCAGGAGAGTTGAACAAAAATCGTTTTCACTACAGTTTTTACACTTTTCTAAGTCGACTTTTCCTATTTTTTGTGTTCTGTACCAACTGACAGTTGAAGCAGGTATCAAACACATAGGTGAACCCAGAAAACTACACCTTTTTGGAAAGTAGTCAATATTCTGAATTAAGCAAAGGGTTATACATTTAGATCACCCATTGTTTTCTAAGAGAAATTAATTATTGACATACAAACAAATGAAAATAAGTGGGAACAAATAGACAGAGTTTACAAAGTTCTCATGTGTAATTTTTGCACTGATGGTCAATTTGCAAAAGTTATATACTACTACATCCATCAGACATTTCTGGTCATACATATAGTATTTGTTGGATTAAAAAACATGTGATACCCACTTAACAAATTAGTTGCAGCTTATACAGATTTGTCATTGTGTGCTGACCATGCATCAATTGATTTGGTACAATTTAATTAATAAAAAATGGATAGGAAGGAGATCTATGCATTTTTTAAATGTGCCCAAGATAATACATTTAAAAATAATAGTTATTTGTAGAACAATGTTTTTGGGGGTACCTCTAACATCATGTGATTCAGAGGTAATCGTGCAAAATGTGTTTTTTATTGCAGGCTGGCATGAAAAGTCTAACTTTAAGAGAAATACAATTGATAATAACATATTGTTAGACTTTTCATCCTTGGCGTGTCTCCCTTAACTTTTTGCCTCTGTTTCCCAGGTTGTTGATGTGTGATGGACTCTGTTTTTGCTGTTTTTTGTTACGTTGGGCACTTTACCACTGCTAACCGGTGTTAAAGTGCAAATGCTCCTTTACAAAATGTGTATGTAATTGGCTTATCCATGATTGGCATATTTAATTTACTAGTAAGCCCCTAGTAAAGTGCACTAGAGGTGCCCAGGGCCTATAAATCAAATGCTACTAGTAGGCCTGCACCACTGGTTGTGCCACCCACATGAGTAGCCCTGTAACCATGTCTCAGAGTTGCCACTGTAAATTCGACTTGGCAAGTGTACCAACTTGCCAGGCCTAAACCTTCCCTTTTCTTATATGTAGGACACCTCTAAGGTAGGCGCCAGGTAGCCCCAAGGGCAGTGTGCAGTGTATGGTTAAGGAAGGACATATAGTAATGTGTTTTATATGTCCTGACAGTGAAATACTGATAAATTTGTTTCTCACTGTTGCATGGCCGGTCCCTCTCATAGGTTAACATGGGGCTACCTTTAAATATGATTAAAGTGTAGATTCCTTTTGGGAGCAGAGGGACATGTGGAGTTTTGGGTCTCTGAGCTCACAATTTAAAAATACATCTTTTAGCAAAGTTGATTTTAAGATTGTGTGTTTAAAAATGCCACTTTTAGAAAGTGAGCATTTTCCTGCTTATACCATTTCTGTGACTCTGCCTGTTTGTGGATTCCCTGTCTGGGTCAGTTTAACAGTTGGACTGGTTGTATCTCACACTAGACAGTGACACAAAGGGAGCTGGGGTGTAGTCTGCATTTCCTGATGAGCCATCTGTGCTAGGAGGGAGGAGGGTAGTGGTCACTCACACCTGAAAGGGCTGTGCCTGTCCTCACACAATGCAGTCTCCAACCCCTTGGTGAGTGTCTGGGGCTGGCCTGGGCAAGGCACGATTTCACAATCAAGAGAGACTTTGCTTTGAAGTAGGCCAAAGGAGAAAATGAGTATAAGAAGGGCACCCAAAACCACAGACTTTAGAACACTTCTGGAAACCAAGAGGAGCTTGCAGAAGAGCTGAAGAGCTGAGGAAGAAGAGCTGCCCTGCCTGTGACTGTGCTTTGTGGAGCTATCCTGCAGTTGCTGCTTCTGCCAGAATAAGAGGGCAAAGACTGGACTTTGTGTGCCTTCCATCTTGAGAAGAACTCTCCAAGGGCTTGAATTAGAGCTTGCCTCCTGTTGTTTGAAGACTCAGGGTAAGCAAAGACTTTTCTCTCCCAGCACCTGGAGTCTCTGGAGAGAATCCTACTCTGCCAAATGGTGCCTATCCAGTTCCTGGGGCCCTGAAAGGAGAAGCTGGCAGCCTAAGAGGAAGAAATCCACGCACTGACCACCGTGCGGGGAAACAATTGACGCAACTCCAAACTGCGGCTGGAAAATCGATGCGCCGCCGGCGTTGCGGCTGAAATTCGACACTCGCATGCAACACAACCCGAAGATCGACGCCCGGGGCTAGAGAAACGGCGCACAGCATCGCTGAGGGAGGCTGGTGAGATCGCAACCCGCACTGCGTGGTTTTCAAATCATCTTGAGGCTGGATTTCCGACACAAACACCACTAGGCATGTAAAAACGATGCACAGCCTGCCCGGACCCGAGAGTGCTGACTGGATTGACGCATCGCTCTCCTGGGGAGAGAAGAAACGATGCACACCGACCCGACTAAAGGAGAAACGACGCAAGGTCTCGCTCATGAGAGAAATTGACGCATCGCAAGCCCTTTTTGACACAAACTCACCCGTGCAGGGTTATTTTTGACGCACCTAAGGTACATTTTCATGTTAACAGAATTAGTGTGTGTTTAAAATTACATGAAGACTCTTTTTGCATTTTCAGTGATAACTTGACTTGTGTATTGTGGATTTTTGTCATTTTGGTCTTGTTTTGTTTAGATGAATATTTCCTATTTTTCTAAACCTGTGTTGTGTCATTTTTTAGTGATTCCATTAAGTTACTGCGTGTGTTGGTACAAATACTTTACACCTAGCCCTCTGAAGTTAAGCCTACTGCTTGTGCCAAGCTACCAAGGGGGTAAGCAGGGATTAGCTGAGGGTGATTCTCTTTTACCTTGACTAGAGTGAGGGTCCTTGCTTGGACAGGGGGTAACCTGACTGCCAAACAAAGACCCCATTTCTAATATTGGTGATCAGCAGTTGAAATTGGACTTGTATTTGTACTTGACATACAGTGATTAAGTGTACACTACTATTTTGAGTGCAGACCACTACGTGACCACATACTACTTGTCTTGTGATTTTTAATTTTTCTCTTTTGCTTGGATTTTTCCCTACATGCTTTTTTGTGGTAATCTTTGATTGACTTCTGAACTTCATTTGGGAACTTGTTTTCTGCCTTTTGGAACTTTGCACCTTTGTTGACTTTTCATCATGTCCCAATCTGGAGATGCATCAGTTGGAGCTACTTTTGACCTAGAGAATTTGGAAAGCTATACCAAGGCTCAGTTAAAGGAGCTCTGTAAAAGTTTTGACTGTCCCATTAAGAGCTCATCCAAGAAGGAGGAGCTGCAAAAGGCGCTGAGGGCCTGGGTGACAGCCAAGGGCACTGAAGGGCACAGAGAGGAGGAGGAGGATGAGGAGGAGGAAGAGCATTCCATACACAATGGTATTGTGGGTGGCCTGTTATGTCCAGGGAGAGGGTCTCCAGGGCAGGTAGCAGTGTCTCATCTAAGGGTTTGACCCCTGAAAAACTGCAGGACAGACAGGCAGAGAGGGAGCACCAGAGGGAGTTGGAAAAAATGAGGATGGCCCTAGAGGAGAAAAAGATTTTGTTGCCTCATGAGCGTAGCTTGAGAGAGCTGGATCAGAGGAGCCAGTCTAGTAGGGATGGTGGCAGCCACATCACAGTGCAGCCTGAAAGGAGGGTAAACAGGGGGAGTTCTCTAAAGGGCCCCAAACTGATTCCCAGGGTAATGATTCCCAACCCCCCAGTGAGAAGAGGCCATGGTTCTCCAAAGGGAAGCCAGTGGCTTGTGGTCCCCAACTTAAGTGCTATGCATGTGACCAGGTGGGTCATGTGAGGAGGGACCCCAAATGCCCAAAAGTACATCGGCACCCACTGGTGCACCGTCCCAGGGTTTGGCCAGTGTTGCACTTGGGGAGGAGTTGGTTCCAGGTGGGTGGGAGTCAGCTGAGAAGACCTTTGTCTCACTTGGGGACAGTGAGATGGTCAGGAGAACCCTTGTGCTTGAGAACACTAAGAAGTACAGGCAGTGGGTGACCATCAATGGACAGAGGGTGGAGGCTGTGAGAGACACAGGAGCCAGTGTGACTATAGTGAGGAGTCAGCTGGTGTCTGAAGAGCAGATTGATCCCCAGGTACTTCACCAAGTAGTTGCAGTGGACAACTCAGAGCACCTGTGCAGAGTGGCGCAGGTTCCCTTTGAAGGTAGCTGTGAGTCCAACCATGCCTGTTGATTGTTTGCTAGGCAATGACCTGGAGGATTCCCTTTGGAAGGAGGTGGAACACTGGTCTCACTTGCAGGTGTTGGCTCTGCCTGGTTGGGTATGCGTATCCACCAGGTCAATGGCAGCCCTTCAGGGTGGTCAAGAGCCCATGGAGCCTGAAACAGTGGCCCAGGGGACTGCCAAGAAGAGGAAGGGAAGGGGGCATGGGATACCGGCCCCAGAAGTTCCCACGGTCCGGGAGGAAGCAGAGCCTGAGGGTGACGCCCCGGAGCCTACAGTGGAACAGGTGGCTGAACTGGGGGAGGTCCCTGAGCTGTTGCAGTGGCAGCACGAAGGGGGACCCACCAGGGAGGCATTCTGTGAAGCACAGAAAACTTGCCCTTCTCTAGAGGGACTGCGGCAGCAGGCTGCAGCCCGGGGCGGCTGGCGAGGAGCCCAGTACTCACCTGATCTATTGGGAGGATGGCCTCCTGCATAGTGAGCCTAAGGTTCCTGAGCATGGGTCAGCTCGTATGCTGGTGGTGCCCCAGTGCTTCAGGACCTTCCTACTGGGGTTGGCTCATGATGTACCTTTGGCAGGACATCTGGGGCAGGACAAGACCCATAAGAGGCTTGTCTCCCACTTCTGTTGGACCCAAATGCACAAGCATTCTGCTGCACACTGTAGGTCTTGCCCAACTTGCCAGGCAAGTGGCAAGAGTGGGGGGGAAATGTAAGGCTCCCCTCCAACCTTTACCTGTGGTTAGTACTCCCTTTGAGAGGGTAGGTATTGACATTGTGGGGCCTCTGGACCTCAAGACAGCCTTGGGCAACAGGTTCATCCTGGTCTTGGTGGCCATGCCACCCGGTACCCAGAAGCCATTCCTCTGAGGTAAGTCACTTCCCCTGTGGTGAGTCGTGCACTGATGGGGGGTTTTAACAGCATGGGGTTCCCCAAGGAAGTGATATCTGATAGGGGAACCAACTTTATATCCATGTCTATGAAGTCTCTGTTTAAAGTGTGTGGTGTGACCTACAAGTTCACCACACTTTACCACCCCCAAAGTAATGGTCTGGTTGAGAGATTCAACCGCACCTTGAAAGGCATGATTCAGGGCCTGTCAGAACCCTTGAGGTGGAAGTGGGACGTCCTCTTGCCATGCCTTCTGTTCGCTTACAGGGAGATGACTTGGGTTTAGTCCCTTTAAGCTCATCTATGGCCCCCCCTGTGAGGGAACCTTTGAGTCTGGTGAAGGAGGCTTTGGAGAAAGATCCTAGTAAACCCCCTCAGGATGTATTTAGCTACATGCTGGCTTTGAGAAACCAGACTGCCCGCTTCAGAAGTCTTGCACAGGAGAACCTGGAAGCAAGCCAGGACGATATGAAACTGTGGTATGACCGGAATGCCACTCTGGTTTAGTTTCAACCTGGTCAGAAAGTGTGGGTGATGGCACCAGTGGAGCCTAGGGCACTCCAGGATAAGTGGACTGGGCCATTTGAGGTGTTGGAGCGCAAGACTGAAGTCACCTACCTGGTGGACTTGCAGTCTCCAAGGAACCCTTTAAGGGTCCTGCATGTCAACCGCCTCAAGCCTCACTTTGAGCAGACTGAACTGTCCATGCTCCTTGCGACAGATGATGGGGTGGAGGAGGAGAGTGAGCCTCTTCCTGACCTCCTGTCTCCAGGAGAAAAGATGGGTCCGTGGACGGAGTGATCCTCTCCCCCTCCCTGACTGAGGAGCAGCAGGGTGACTGTTGCCACGAGGAGCAGCAGGGGGACAGTTTGCCTCACTGTTTTCCCCGATCCCAGGAGTTACATACTTGTGCACACATGATTTGGACACTGGGGACAGTACACTGATTAAACAAAAGGTTTACAGGGTGACTGACAGGGTCAGGGCTTGCATTAAGGATGAAGTATCCAAAATGCTAACTTTAGGGGTTTTTGAGCACTCCAGCAGTCCTTGGGCCAGCCAGTGGTATTGGTCCCAAAGGCTGCTGCACCTGGTGCCACTCCAGAACTCTGGTTCTGTGTGGACTACCGGGGACTCAATACGGTCAGCAAGACTGACGCACACACCATCCCCCAAGCTGATGAGCTCATTGACCGGTTAGGAGCTGCCAAGTATCTCAGTACGTTTGACTTAACATCTGGGTACTGGCAGATTGCCTTAACTGAGGGGGCCAAGGAGAGGTCAGCATTTTCTTCCCCAGATGGACACTTTCAATTCACAGTCATGCCATTTGGGATGAAGAATGCCCCTGCCACCTTACAGAGGTAGTTCAACCAGGTGTTGGCTGGATGGGTTCAGTGCCGCCTACCTTAATGACATTGCTGTGTTTAGGTCAACATTGGAGGAACATCTGCAACAACTCTGGAGAGTGTTAGAGGCCCTACAGAAGGAAGGCCTCACTATTAAGGCAAGCAAGTGCCAAATAGGGCAGGGTTCTGTGGTGTACTTAGGACACCAGGTGGGGAGTGGCGAGGTGGCACCCCTACAGCCTAAGATCAATACCATTGTGGTTTGGGAGCCTCCCAGACTGGAGTGAGAGCCTTTTTAGGTCTCACAGGATACTACAGGAGGTTTGTCAAGGTTTGTGGTACCATTGTTAACCTCTTGACTGAGTTGACTTCTAAGAAGCAAACCAGGAAAGTGATCTGGACAGAGGCTTGCTAGAACGCTTTTGATGCCCTGAAGGCTGCCATGTGCACAGCACCTGTGTTGAAGGCACCTGACTACTGCAAGGAGTGTGTTGTGCAAACAGACACCTTAGAGCATGGTATTGGAGCAGTACTTTCACAGCTTAATGAAGATGGCCTAGATCAACCCGTAGCCTTCATTAGCAGGAGATTTCTTCCCAGGGAACGTAGGTGGAGTGCTATAGAACGTGAAGTTTTTGCTGTGGTATCGGCGCTGAAGAAACTAAGACCCTACTTGTTTGGGACTCACTTCAGAGTTCAGACCGACCACAGACCCCTCAAATGGTTAATGCAGATGAGGGGTGAGAACCCAAAACTGATGAGGTGGTCCATTTCCCTATAGGGGATGGACTTTACGGTGGAACACCGTCCTGGTACAGAACATGCCAATGCTGATGGTCTGTCCAGATTCTTCCACCTTAGTGATGAGAACTCCCATGAGGTTAGGTAGTTGCTCCCCACTTTCAGCTGGGGGGAACATGTGTTAGACTTTTCATCCTTGGCGTGGTCTCCCTTAACTTTTTGCCTCTGTTTCACAGGTTGTTAATGTGTGCTGTTTTTGTTACTCTGGGCACTTTACCACTACTAACCAGTGCTAAAGTGCAAGTGCTCCTTTACAAAATGTGTATGTAATGTATGGCTTATCCATGATTGGCATATTTTATTCACTAGTAAGCCCCCAGTAAATGCACTAGAGGTGCCTAGGGCCTATAAATCAAATGCTACTAGTAGGCCTGCAGCACTGGTTGTGCCACCCACATGAGTAGCCATGCAATCATGTCTCAGACTTGCCACTACAGTGTCTGTGTGTGAAGTTTTAAACTGTAAATTCGACTTGGCAAGTGTACCCACTTCCCAGGCCTAAACCTTCCCTTTTCTTACATGTAGGACACCCCTAAGTTAGGCCCTAGGTAGCCCCAAGGGCAGGGAGCAGTGTATGGTTAAGGTAGGACATATAGTAATGTGTTTTATATGTCCTGACAGTGAAATAATGCTAAATGTGTTTCTCACTGTTGCAAGGACTCACCCTCTCATAGGTTAACATGGGGCTACCTTTAAATATGATTAAAGTGTAGATTCCCTTTGGGAGCGGATGGACATGTGGATTTTTGGGACTCTGAACTCACAATTTAAAAATACATCTTTTAGTAAAGTTGATTTTAAGATTGTGTGTTTGAAAATGCCACTTTTAGAAAGTGAGCATTTTCTTGCTTATACCATTTCTGTGACTCTGCCTGTTTGTGGATTCCCTGTCTGGGTCAGTTTGACAGTTGGGCTGGTTGCACCTCACACTAGACAGTGACACAAAGGGAGCTGGGGTGTAGTCTACATTTCCCGATGAGCCGTCTGTGCTAGGAGGAGGGGAGGAGTGGTCACTCACACCTGAAAGGGCTATGCCTGTCCTCACACAATGCAGTCTCCAACCCCCTGGTGAGTGTCTGGGGCCTCCCTGAGCAAGGCAAAATTTCACAATCAAGAGAGACTTTGCTTTGAAGTAGGCCTACTTCAAAGGAGAAAATGGGTATAAGAATGGCACCCAAAAACCACAGACTTTAGAACACTTCTGGGACCTAAGAGGAACCTCTGCCTGGAGAAGAGCTGAAGAGCTGAGGAAGAAGAGCTGCCCTGACTGCTTTGTGGAGCTATCCTGCAGTTGCTGCTTTTGCCAGAGTAAGAGGGCAAAGACTGGACTTTGTGTACCTTCCATCTTGAGAAGAACTCTCCAAGGGCTTTATATTGAGCTTCCCTCCTGTTGTTTGAATTCCCAGGGACAGCAAAGACTTCTCTCTGCCAGCACCTGGAGTCTCTGGAGAGACTCCTACTCTGCCAAGAGATGCCCATCCAGTTCCTGGGACCCTGAAAGGAGAAGTTGGCAGCCTTAGAGGAAGAAATCCATGCACCGACCGCCGTGCGGGTAAAAGATCGACGCAAATCCGATCTGCGGCTGGAAAATCGCTGCTCGTCTGAAACGCGACCCTAAGAATGACGCCCGGGGCTGGAGAAATGACGGCTAGCATCGCTGACAGAGGCTGGTGAGATCGTAACCCGCGCTGCGTGGTTTTCGGATCATCGTGGAGCTGGATTTCCGATGCAAATACCGCTGGGCGTGTAAAAACAACGCAAGGCCTGCCGGACCCGAGAGTGCTGACCGGATCGACCCATCGCTCTCCTGTGGAGAGAAGAAACAATGCACCCTGACCCGACTAAAGGAGAAACAATGCAATGTCTCGCTTGTGAGTGAAATCAACGCATCTCAAGCCCTTTTTGACACACACTCGCCCATCCGGGGTTATTTTTGACGCACCCAAGGTACATTTTCACGCTAACAGTGTTAGTGTGTGTTTAAAATTACATGAAGCCTCTTTTTGCATTTTCAGTGATAACTTGACTTGTGTATTGTGGAGTTTTGTCGTTTTGGTCTTGTTTTGTTTAGATACATATTTCCTATGTTTCTAAACCTGTGTTGTGTCATTTTGTAGTGATTTCATTAAGTTACTGTGTTTGTTGGTACAAAATACTTTACACCTAGCCCTCTGAAGTTAAGCCTACTGCTCGTGCCAAGCTACCAAGGGGGTAAGCAGGGGTTAGCTGAGGGTGATTCTCTTTTACCCTGACTTTAGTGAGGGTCCTTGCTTGGACGGGGGTAACCTGACTGCCAATCAAAGACCCCATTTCTAACACATATGTATTAATATTCTGTGTTCCCACACTTCGTCAAATAAAATTGATACTCATCTTTCATGGCGTTGTTTATTGCCCACAAATGAAAGGCCTTAAAATGCAGCAAGAAAAGATTTTGCCTTTAAAATTCACCCATTCAAGTGATGTAGGTGGTAGAAGCAATTGGGCCTGGTTTAACCAGTGCCCCAGAAAAACTACCAAACCCAGACACTTCTTATATGAATCTCACCACATTTTCATACTCAAAATGTCCTGCAAATGTAAAACTTTGGCTAAAATCATTGATTTTCATGATATTTCTTTGAAGTAACGTTCGGTAATCTGCAGGGATCCTCAAAATTCCTATCACTCAGTGTTCTTACAGTTCTTTAATTAGAAACAGTACCTCATTAGTGATGGAAGGCCCATCATTTTTCTCAGAAAATGGTCAAAACCTGTGACAGGTGAAGTCAATCTGGTGTCAATGATGTCTTCATACGGTTACTGTATTGGTTCATTCCAATGACATGTGTTAGGTCTACCTACCCTTGGGCGACACTGTTTCAATCGTGAGAAGTGTGATTGCAGCTTGGAAAGACCTTGGACATTTGCCTGAATGTTTTGGGTTTCTCAATTTCCTGTGTTATAAGTATGGGGAAATTGGGATTTCTTTGGTTGTAGTTTTGACATGTTTGCTGGCAGAGAGGAGTAATCCCATTCTGCCTTCCCCTGATGACATAAATGCTGCCTGGTGCTGGGAATATGTCCTGATGCAAAGGAGCCCACCTCCACTACCCATTTCTTTTCTCGTTTTTCCCTAGTAATCTGGTTGGCTCGTGGCACCCCTGAGGAAGTAGATTGTGTTGTTGGCTATCTATCTGTCCACCCCAGTGGAGTGGTGTCAGAAAGCCCGCTAAACTATCAAGGAAAGAATGAGAAACAGAATGTGCTATATAGTTTGCCTGCAATAACAGAAAGACTGTGAGGATCTTTGGGGGAGACGGTACAGCCCAGTGCTGGGGCTCTGCCAACCACAGTAGGGCAGATTGGGGTGAGGCCTGTCTATCTGCCCCCTCAGTAGATAGACAGACTGTTGCTGCTGTTGAGCATGCACAGCTCGATGCCTTAGAGTGCAGCCTCAACCTGATTGCTTTTTCTTTTTTATTCCCTTGATCTAGTGTGATCTCTGGCCACCTGGGTGGCACATTGAGATGTAAACTCCCAGTGGTTGCAGAAAAACTGTCTATACCTTTTTTTGGTGGTCACTTGTTTCACCATTCCTGGGGGGTTGCTTCATCCCTCACACAATCCCTGGTGTCTAGCGGGTGGATCCCTGGTTGGTGATCATATCTGGCAGTGCTCAATAAGCAGGAATCCATTCGGGAGAGGTAACATTAAAAAGTGGACAGTCTCTTCTATATAATGGTATTTCTCTCTCTAAAGTATGCTCTCGAGCACGGATACAAGAGAAAGCTACAAAAAAAGCCAAATCCTCAGGCTACTTTCCTTTTCATGCATGGATAGTGGGCTGCTCATCGCTGATTGAAAAAAATAATCTTAAATTGCGACCGAAGCTTTTCCCTCATCGCTCACGTTTTCACCAAAAATAGAAAGCTCTTCAGGTGTGAGCAGTATCAGAAAGGTTTTTAGCCAAAGTGTGAGTATGAGACATTCACCTCGTCCACACTGTCTGAATAGTGAAGAGGACGTAAATGTATCATCCCCTGCATTAAGGGAGTTAAGCATCCCTCTCCTACCTTCCTGTTGTTAATTGCGGTTTCCTTATTTTACTAGGTCCAGTAAATGTGATGAGGTGCTCATATTTTGGAGATTATAACAGACATGCTCTCTCCCCTTCACCTGCGAGTTACATAGTATTAAAATATGCATAGCCATGAACCAAAAACCCGACCCAGAATAGGATAACTCATTTATACTGTACACAAGTGTCCAGTGGATTTCATTTGTTGGTAAACAACCAAATCCAAAGCACAATTAATGAATATAAAATGAATTGTACTAAGCTACTCTTTTCCATGTTTCTTAAGGGTATTGACATAAAAATGAATCAACAAAATGATGGCTCATTAGTAGTAAAATGTTTATACATTGCCATAAAAACTCAGCACAATCAGGTGTAATCTTATTTTAGCAACACAGAAATCTCAATGTTCATAAGATTCTCCCAGTGTGGAGTCAATCTTATGACAACTGACAATCTACACTGATGATTCGACCCTTTCATCAATTCATGGGTTCCATCAGGACCAAGTTGACTACTTTACCATTCTCATTCTGTAAAAAAGGTCATGTTGTAAGTCCCCAGCATGGAGAAATAATTATTCAGCGAAATATATTTTGTGCTTGTCAGCAACTCTCTCAGAATGGGTTGTGTGCTCCTGTCAACAACTGTGGGTGTTGTTAAAATGGGTCGGATATTTCTGTTTTCAGATACAGATAAATGTCCCCTCATCCCTTGCAAGCACACTCTATATCCAAGTAGTGGCTTTATAGTTGTGGCTGGTATGCGTTCTGCTGCATTTATCATTTATAATTCTCAGTAAGCCATCATTAGTGGTATGAGTTCACAGCATCCAGTCAGGTACATGGGAGATAAAGGCACCCAACTTTAACAAGCTCTGGAAGATGGGTGGTTCGCCTCCAAAGCAGATTGCTACAATGTCTCCATGGGTGAATCTGGTTTCAGGCCAGGAAATAGATTAACCCTACATACCTACAAATGAAACCCACTGAACACTTGAGTAAGATACTATTGCTATTTGCTGTATTTTCATCTATTTTTTACCTGACTATCCTTTCACTAAGAACACAATATTCTTTTGTTATATGTAGCTCATCAACAAGCATGATGCCGCAATATGTCAATTTAGGTCATCATGAAGAGCATTGCTTGCACAAGAAACTCAACTTCAAACCTCCTGAGATTGTTTAACTAAGAAGGCACACCTTTTACAGTTTGTGCAAAAAGGTTGAACCCAAGTTGATTGCTGCACTCTGAGCTCAAGTTTACACTTTGGTAAATACAGCTTTGTTCTATCATACGTGGGAAATCCGTAAATATCTTGCAGTTGTGTAGAAGCTTCATGCTTCATTGCTCTTCATCTAATCTTGAGATGCTCTACTAAACCTGGACCTTCAGACCTTTGGCACTGCTGGGCTCCGGTGAATCTGGTCATTTTATCTATAATTTTGTGGTCCTCTTGCTGCCATATCAGTGGCCAACCTCTTGCATTTTTTCCCACCCCTGAATCTGCCTGGCTATTACTGCTAAGCCTGCTCCTTCTTTGATACCCGGTTGTAAATTATTCTATGATATCTCCCAATGTGCACACCAAATAAATCACCTAGGACTTCTAAAGCTGTTTGATTCCGTCCCCAGCTTTGCCCCTCAACAGGGCTTTGCTGTCCTCTAGTTTCCTGGATCTCCGACACATACAGCCTCTGGTCTTACTTTGTGGGCCAGCAACTTTCTCCATATTTTTCAGAAGACTTTGAAAATCCAACGCCCTGTTTTTTCTTTTTATTTCTGGGGCAACAACTCCTTGTATTGCAGTGGGAGCCTGCATTCTGTCTCCACAATACAGCCTTTCCACTCAGGAAAATGAAGATACATTTCTTAAAACGATACTACCAACTTTATTTATAAAAGTCCGCCGATAACTAACTTATTATAAATGAACTTGAATTGTATCCCATAGCTTGTGTTTGCTGTAAACTTCCCATTGCTTCCCAGCCACTGGTTTTATGCTACATACTTAACACAAGTTGCTGGCCATACTGGAATTATAGGCTTAGCAGGGAACACCACATGTGAGTGGTATTTCACCCAGAGATTTCACTAGTCTTTGGGTGATCTACCGGGGATAAACAAGCATGGATCACCGAGCAAGTCGGATTCATGCTTGTTACACACCATAACATAAGAAGTATTACCTCAAGTATTGGTAACTTTTGGCACACACTGGGCAAATAATGGATGTAATACTTGCCATTCAGTAGGAGTGCTCCAGTGTCAATCACAACAGCAAGCTTCAACAATGACTTCAGTATGGAACATTACATTTCAAGCCAACCTTTACCAAATTCTAGTGCAATGCATTTTTCTGGAATACTAGAACACTTAAACCTGGATCAGAATACCTTCTGTCCCCAAAAGGATTGTAAAGTTAAGAAAGCATGTATTCGCTGACTGGTCACTCTCACGTATCAGACCACAAGTTACTCAGCAGCAAACCAGATCAGTGGTCTCCTTGCCAACTCATCACCATCTATCTAAGTTAAAAGAAATTCAGTAGTTCCCTTCTACATTAAAAAATGTATCCCCACAAACAGCAATATTCATTTCCATAAACGATCACTAAAAATTGTAGCATCAAACACCTTTAGGGTTTAGGAATGGGTTGAGTTTATTTACAGATTGGATTGAAATACAGATCTCACATACTTTAGTGAACATTCCAATAAGGGTGCTGATGAATAAATATTAATTTGTCCTGAAACCTAGGTGAAAGATTTGTACTCAAACCCTTGATACTCAGCTCTGTGAGCCATGCCATGATGCCTATAGATTTAAAGCATCCGGATAAGGGTCAAAATTAGCAAAGGTTTTGCATCACCCTTGCACCATGCAAGGAGACGTAAGGCGACACAAAACCTAAAATGAGATTTACCAAGCCACTGAAAGCTACCTTGATTGACGCTGTGTGGTTTGGTAAATCTGAAATAACGCAAGGGAGTGCAAGTCGCTGTGGTGCATTAGTTACTCTGCCCAGGGAGGCATTCCATGGGTGCAGCATGGGTTTTCCATATATTCATCCATGAATGTTGGTGCATTCCCAGAATTACCATGAATGATAGACCTGGAAATGCATCAAAATGCTTTGCCTTCCAAGGATCTGTATTCCAATCCAATCTGTAAATAAACGGAAACCATTACTAAACCCTAAAGGTGTTGGATGCTACAATCTCTAGTGATCGCTTACACTGATTATGGAGCTGTAGCCCTCATAAGTCTTCCAAAGTTTTGCGTGTCACCCATCAACCCCTTGTTCTGTGCAGGCTCAAGTCTAGAATCTGGAAAGGATGTATGATTGCGTCACTGCATCTACTGGAGGCTGAAATGAAATTAAGGGGCACATTTGTAATGCCCTAGCACCACCTTGCACCACGTTAACATCTTTTTTACGTTAATGCAGCCCAACGAGGCCAAAATCCCCCCGCCTTATTTTCGGGGTGGAGAAATGCATGCATTGCGCCACTCTGTAACCCTCTGTGCTACATTATGCCTGTGCCAGACCTGCTGCCTCATGTTAGATTGTTTCCCAAAGATGCTTCAATCACATATAAGACGTCGCTATTTGCAAGCTCTTTTTCAATCTTGCCAACACGCTCTTTTTATTTGTTTTGAGCGCGTTTCAGTTTTAATAAAATTTGCTTGTATCTGGAAAATAAAAGTGAAAATAAGAAGCACTGAGCAGATGGTCCTCAGCCTAAAAACATGATGTAGGTCTGTGACAGCGAAGTGAAGGAGCTATTGTAATATCACTAATCACTTGTAATAAAGTGTTACAGGTGACCAGTGAGTTTTTCTTCCGTCTTATGTCAGAAGAGAACAAAGAATGGGACTTTACATGGATATATCACCATCAAAAGCAGGTTAGGGATGCATGCAACATAATATTTTAGAAGTTATGTTGTTGTATATTGCGAATTGAAAAGTGTTCAACATGAAAAAATAGGATGCCCTGCTTGTAAGCAGACTTACAAGGAAAACTCACGAAGCCAGAAAATTTTGACGTTTCTCAGTTGACCATCTGTTCTAAAACCCTTAGATGATACAGAAGAAATGCAGTCACACTGGCTCATTTAAACTGCTGTGCCACATTAACCACTTCGCTGCCAGGCCTTTTCCCCCTCCTGTGCCAGGCCTTTTTTTGCCTATTTGGGGCAGTTCGCGCTTAGGCCCTCATAACGTTTTGTCCACATAAGCTAACCAAGCCAAATTTGCGTCCTTTTTTTCCAACATCCTAGGGATTCTAGAGGTACCCAGACTTTGTGGGTTCCCTTGAAGGAGGCCAAGAAATTGGCCAAAATACAGTGAAAATTTCGTTTTTTTAAAAAAAAAATGGAAAAAGTGGCTGCAGAAGAAGGCTTGTGGATTTCCCCCTGAAAATGGCATCAACAAAGGGTTTGTAGTGCTAAACTCAGCAGCTTCCTAGCTTTCAGGAACAGGCAGACTTGAATCAGAAAACCCAATTTTTCAACACAATTTTGGCATTTTACTGGGGCATACCCCATTTTTGCAATTTTTTGTGCTTTCAGCCTCCTTCCAGTCAGTGACAGGAATGGGCATGAAACCAATGCTGGATCCCAGAAACCTAACCATTTCTGAAAAGTAGAGAAAATTCTGAATTCAGCAAGGGGTCATTTGTGTAGATCCTACAAGGGTTTCCTACAGAAAATAACAGCTGAAAGAGAAAAATATTGAAATTGAGGTGAAAAAAACATCAATTTTTCTCTACGTTTTACTCTGTAACTTTTCCCTGCAATGTCAGATTATGGAAAGCAATATACCGTTACGTCTGCTGGACTCCTCTGGTTGCGGGGATATATAGGGCTTGTAGGTTCATCAAGAACCCGAGGAACCCAGAGCCAATAAATGAGCTGCACCCTGCAGTGCGTTTTCATTCTATACCGGGTATACAGCAATTCATTTGCTGAAATATAAAGAGTAAAAAATTGCTATCAAGAAAACCTTTGCATTTCCAAAAAGGGCACAAGATAAGGTGCTGAGGAGCAGTGGTTATTTGCACATCTCTGAATTCCGGGGTGACCATACAAGCATGTGAATTATAGGGAATTTCTCAAATAGATGTCTTTTTTACACACTCTCCTATATTTGGAAGGAAAAAATGTAGAGAAAGACAAGGGGCAATAGCACTTGTTTTGCTAATCTATGTTCCCCCAAGTCTACCGATAAAAATGATACCTCACTTGTGTGGGTAGGCCTAGCGCCGGCGACAGGAAACACCCCAAAGCGCAACGTGGACACATCCTAAATTTTGGAAAAAAACGGAGGTGTTTTTTGCGAAGTGCCTACCTGTAGATTTTGGCCTCTAGCTCAGCCGGCACCCAGGGAAACCTACCAAACCTGTGCATTTCTGAAAACTAGAGACCTAGGGGAATCCAAGGAGGGGTGACTTGCGGGGCTCGGACCAGGTTCTGTTACCCAGAATCCTTTGCAAACCTAAAAATTTGGCTAAAAAAACACATGTTCCTCACATTTCTGTGGCAGAAAGTTCTGGAATCTGAGAGGAGCTACAAATTTCCTTCCACCCAGCGTTCCCCCAAGTCTCCCGATAAAAATGATACCTCACTTGCGTGGGTAGGCCTAGCGCCGGCGACAGGAAACACCCCAAAGCGCAACGTGGACACATCCTAAATTTTGGAAAAAAACAGAGGTGTTTTTTGCAAAGTGCCTACCTGTAGATTTTGGCCTCTAGCTCAGCCGGCACCTAGGGAAACCTACCAAACCTGTGCATTTCTGAAAACTAGAGACCTAGGGGAATCCAAGGAGGGGTGACTTGCGGGGCTCGGACCAGGTTCTGTTACCCAGAATCCTTTGCAAACCTCAAAATTTGGCTAAAAAAACACATGTTCCTCACATTTCTGTGGCAGAAAGTTCTGGAATCTGAGAGGAGCTACAAATTTCCTTCCACCCAGCGTTCCCCCAAGTCTCCCGATAAAAATGATACCTCACTTGCGTGGGTAGGCCTAGCGCCGGCGACAGGAAACACCCCAAAGCGCAACGTGGACACATCCTAAATTTTGGAAAAAAACAGAGGTGTTTTTTGCAAAGTGCCTACCTGTAGATTTTGGCCTCTAGCTCAGCCGCCACCTAGGGAAACCTACCAAACCTGTGCATTTCTGAAAACTAGAGACCTAGGGGAATCCAAGGAGGGGTGACTTGCGGGGCTCGGACCAGGTTCTGTTACCCAGAATCCTTTGCAAACCTCAAAATTTGGCTAAAAAAACACATGTTCCTCACATTTCTGTGGCAGAAAGTTCTGGAATCTGAGAGGAGCTACAAATTTCCTTCCACCCAGCGTTCCCCCAAGTCTCCCGATAAAAATGATACCTCACTTGCGTGGGTAGGCCTAGCGCCGGCGACAGGAAACACCCCAAAGCGCAACGTGGACACATCCTACATTTTGGAAAAAAACAGAGGTGTTTTTTGCGAAGTGCCTACCTTTAGATTTTGGCCTCTAGCTCAGCCGGCACCTAGGGAAACCTACCAAACCTGTGCATTTCTGAAAACTAGAGACCTAGGGGAATCCAAGGAGGGGTGACTTGCGGGGCTCGGACCAGGTTCTGTTACCCAGAATCCTTTGCAAACCTCAAAATTTGGCTAAAAAAACACATGTCCCTCACATTTCTGTGGCAGAAAGTCCTGGAATCTGAGAGGAGCTACAAATTTCCTTCCACCCAGCGTTCCCCCAAGTCTCCCGATAAAAATGATACCTCACTTGCGTGGGTAGGCCTAGCGCCGGCGACAGGAAACACCCCAAAGCGCAACGTGGACACATCCTAAATTTTGGAAAAAAACAGAGGTGTTTTTTGCGAAGTGCCTACCTGTAGATTTTGGCCTCTAGCTCAGCCGGCACCTAGGGAAACCTACCAAACCTGTGCATTTCTGAAAACTAGAGACCTAGGGGAATCCAAGGAGGGGTGACTTGCGGGGCTCGGACCAGGTTCTGTTACCCAGAATCCTTTGCAAACCTCAAAATTTGGCTAAAAAAACACATGTTCCTCACATTTCTGTGGCAGAAAGTTCTGGAATCTGAGAGGAGCTACAAATTTCCTTCCACCCAGCGTTCCCCCAAGTCTCCCGATAAAAATGATACCTCACTTGCGTGGGTAGGCCTAGCGCCGGCGACAGGAAACACCCCAAAGCGCAACGTGGACACATCCTAAATTTTGGAAAAAAACAGAGGTGTTTTTTGCGAAGTGCCTACCTGTAGATTTTGGCCTCTAGCTCAGCCGGCACCTAGGGAAACCTACCAAACCTGTGCATTTCTGAAAACTAGAGACCTAGGGGAATCCAAGGAGGGGTGACTTGCGGGGCTCGGACCAGGTTCTGTTACCCAGAATCCTTTGCAAACCTCAAAATTTGGCTAAAAAAACACATGTTCCTCACATTTCTGTGGCAGAAAGTTCTGGAATCTGAGAGGAGCTACAAATTTCCTTCCACCCAGCGTTCCCCCAAGTCTCCCGATAAAAATGATACCTCACTTGCGTGGGTAGGCCTAGCGCCGGCGACAGGAAACACCCCAAAGCGCAACGTGGACACATCCTAAATTTTGGAAAAAAACAGAGGTGTTTTTTGCGAAGTGCCTACCTGTAGATTTTGGCCTCTAGCTCAGCTGCCACCTAGGGAAACCTACCAAACCTGTGCAATTCTAAAAACTAGAGACCTAGGGGAATCCAAGGAGGGGTGACTTGCGGGGCTCGGACCAGGTTCTGTTACCCAGAATCCTTTGCAAACCTCAAAATTTGGCTAAAAAAACACATGTTCCTCACATTTCTGTGGCAGAAAGTTCTGGAATCTGAGAGGAGCTACAAATTTCCTTCCACCCAGCGTTCCCCCAAGTCTCCCGATAAAAATGATACCTCACTTGCGTGGGTAGGCCTAGCGCCGGCGACAGGAAACACCCCAAAGCGCAACGTGGACACATCCTACATTTTGGGAAAAAACAGAGGTGTTTTTTGCGAAGTGCCTACCTTTAGATTTTGGCCTCTAGCTCAGCCGCCACCTAGGGAAACCTACCAAACCTGTGCATTTCTGAAAACTAGAGACCTAGGGGAATCCAAGGAGGGGTGACTTGCGGGGCTCGGACCAGGTTCTGTTACCCAGAATCCTTTGCAAACCTCAAAATTTGGCTAAAAAAACACATGTTCCTCACATTTCTGTGGCAGAAAGTTCTGGAATCTGAGAGGAGCTACAAATTTCCTTCCACCCAGCGTTTCCCCAAGTCTCCCGATAAAAATGATACCTCACTTGCGTGGGTAGGCCTAGCGCCGGCGACAGGAAACACCCCAAAGCGCAACGTGGACACATCCTAAATTTTGGAAAAAAACAGAGGTGTTTTTTGCGAAGTGCCTACCTGTAGATTTTGGCCTCTAGCTCAGCCGGCACCTAGGGAAACCTACCAAACCTGTGCATTTCTGAAAACTAGAGACCTAGGGGAATCCAAGGAGGGGTGACTTGCGGGGCTCGGACCAGGTTCTGTTACCCAGAATCCTTTGCAAACCTCAAAATTTGGCTAAAAAAACACATGTTCCTCACATTTCTGTGGCAGAAAGTTCTGGAATCTGAGAGGAGCTACAAATTTCCTTCCATTCAGCGTTCCCCCAAGTCTCCCGATAAAAATGATACCTCACTTGCGTGGGTAGGCCTAGCGCCGGCGACAGGAAACACCCCAAAGCGCAGCGTGGACACATCCTAAATTTTGGAAAAAAACAGAGGTGTTTTTTGCAAAGTGCCTACCTGTAGATTTTGGCCTCTAGCTCAGCCGCCACCTAGGGAAACCTACCAAACCTGTGCATTTCTGAAAACTAGAGACCTAGGGGAATCCAAGGAGGGGTGACTTGCGGGGCTCGGACCAGGTTCTGTTACCCAGAATCCTTTGCAAACCTCACAATTTGGCTAAAAAAACACATGTTCCTCACATTTCTGTGGCAGAAAGTTCTGGAATCTGAGAGGAGCTACAAATTTCCTTCCACCCAGCGTTCCCCCAAGTCTCCCGATAAAAATGATACCTCACTTGCGTGGGTAGGCCTAGCGCCGGCGACAGGAAACACCCCAAAGCGCAACGTGGACACATCCTACATTTTGGAAAAAAACAGAGGTGTTTTTTGCGAAGTGCCTACCTTTAGATTTTGGCCTCTAGCTCAGCCGGCACCTAGGGAAACCTACCAAACCTGTGCATTTCTGAAAACTAGAGACCTAGGGGAATCCAAGGAGGGGTGACTTGCGGGGCTCGGACCAGGTTCTGTTACCCAGAATCCTTTGCAAACCTCAAAATTTGGCTAAAAAAACACATGTTCCTCACATTTCTGTGGCAGAAAGTTCTGGAATCTGAGAGGAGCTACAAATTTCCTTCCACCCAGCGTTTCCCCAAGTCTCCCGATAAAAATGATACCTCACTTGCGTGGGTAGGCCTAGCGCCGGCGACAGGAAACACCCCAAAGCGCAACGTGGACACATCCTAAATTTTGGAAAAAAACAGAGGTGTTTTTTGCGAAGTGCCTACCTGTAGATTTTGGCCTCTAGCTCAGCCGGCACCTAGGGAAACCTACCAAACCTGTGCATTTCTGAAAACTAGAGACCTAGGGGAATCCAAGGAGGGGTGACTTGCGGGGCTCGGACCAGGTTCTGTTAACCAGAATCCTTTGCAAACCTCAAAATTTGGCTAAAAAAACACATGTTCCTCACATTTCTGTGGCAGAAAGTTCTGGAATCTGAGAGGAGCTACAAATTTCCTTCCACCCAGCGTTCCCCCAAGTCTCCCGATAAAAATGATACCTCACTTGCGTGGGTAGGCCTAGCGCCGGCGACAGGAAACACCCCAAAGCGCAACGTGGACACATCCTAAATTTTGGAAAAAAACAGAGGTGTTTTTTGCAAAGTGCCTACCTGTAGATTTTGGCCTCTAGCTCAGCCGCCACCTAGGGAAACCTACCAAACCTGTGCATTTCTGAAAACTAGAGACCTAGGGGAATCCAAGGAGGGGTGACTTGCGGGGCTCGGACCAGGTTCTGTTACCCAGAATCCTTTGCAAACCTCACAATTTGGCTAAAAAAACACATGTTCCTCACATTTCTGTGGCAGAAAGTTCTGGAATCTGAGAGGAGCTACAAATTTCCTTCCACCCAGCGTTCCCCCAAGTCTCCCGATAAAAATGATACCTCACTTGCGTGGGTAGGCCTAGCGCCGGCGACAGGAAACACCCCAAAGCGCAACGTGGACACATCCTAAATTTTGGAAAAAAACATAGGTGTTTTTTGCGAAGTGCCTACCTGTAGATTTTGGCCTCTAGCTCAGCCGCCACCTAGGGAAACCTACCAAACCTGTGCATTTCTGAAAACTAGAGACCTAGGGGAATCCAAGGAGGGGTGACTTGCGGGGCTCGGACCAGGTTCTGTTACCCAGAATCCTTTGCAAACCTCAAAATTTGGCTAAAAAAACACATGTTCCTCACATTTCTGTGGCAGAAAGTTCTGGAATCTGAGAGGAGCTACAAATTTCCTTCCACCCAGCGTTCCCCCAAGTCTCCCGATAAAAATGATACCTCACTTGCGTGGGTAGGCCTAGCGCCGGCGACAGGAGACACCCCAAAGCGCAACGTGGACACATCCTAAATTTTGGAAAAAAACAGAGGTGTTTTTTGCGAAGTGCCTACCTGTAGATTTTGGCCTCTAGCTCAGCCGGCACCTAGGGAAACCTACCAAACCTGTGCATTTCTGAAAACTAGAGACCTAGGGGAATCCAAGGAGGGGTGACTTGCGGGGCTCGGACCAGGTTCTGTTACCCAGAATCCTTTGCAAACCTCAAAATTTGGCTAAAAAAACATATGTTCCTCACATTTCTGTGGCAGAAAGTTCTGGAATCTGATAGGAGCCACAAATTTCCTTCCACCCAGCATTCCCCCAAGTCTCCCGATAAAAATGATACCTCACTTGTGTGGGTGGCCCAGGTGCCTGCAACATAATAAGGCCCAAAACCTGAAGGGATAGAAGGGATAGCACAGCAAGTTTATAAGGGCATATTCTTTTATACATCTTTAGACGGACTCTGCTTTGGGGACCCACATAAGTGAGGTGTCATTTTACTTGGGAGACTGAGGGGAAAACTGGGGAGTAGGAATTTTGTGCTGGAGCGGTGATCCTTCTAAGAAAAATCAGGAAAATATGCTTTTTTATGCAAATTGTGAGGTTTACAGAGGAGTCTGGGTAAGAAAATGTTGGGGGAGCCACACAAGCCACACCTCCCTAGACTCCTTGGGGTGCCTAGTTTTAAAAAGTTTCTGGGTTTTGTAGGTTTCCCTACATGACGGCCGCACCCAGGACCAAAAACATAGGTGGGCCCTCCCCCCCAAACACAGGTATTTTTGGAATATATCACTTTGATGTGTGCACATACGTCCGTGATGTGCCAAACACTAAAATTGTGAAAAGAAACACACTTAGGTTATGTGAAGAAGACCCCTCACCCACCAACCAAGTTGGTGGCATGCTTCATCATCGGGGTCCCACCTGAGGCACCTAGCGTGTCTCAAGTGTGCTGCGACGCCTGATTACAGCGGAGCAGGTTTTGTCATTTGTACCACACATACTGGTTGGATTTGGCACGAGGGTGAGTGATGGTTCAGTAGATCAAATTTTATTAACAAGAGATTTCACAAAAGTGAAATGCACTGGTAATAACTGAAAGGCCAAAAAACTGAACCAATGACT
The DNA here is from genome assembly GCF_031143425.1 of Pleurodeles waltl. Classification (NCBI taxonomy): domain Eukaryota; kingdom Metazoa; phylum Chordata; class Amphibia; order Caudata; family Salamandridae; genus Pleurodeles; species Pleurodeles waltl. The sequence continues at coordinate 980,317,335 of NC_090442.1, forward strand.
CACAGCTCGTGAGCTGTAAAGCCACGACAAGGCACCAACCGCTTTACAGTCCATTCACACACCTTTCATACATGACATGCACTAGACCATTCACGCCGCCAGCCACGGGCCCAGCACATTACAAGACTCGCATCCACAGACAGCGCCATTCAAGGGCCCATCACTTTCATACGCCCACATGCCTGATACAGCAATCACACCAGCTGATGAGTGTGTGGACTGGCGTTTGGCCGGCACTGCCAGCCAAGCGCCACACCACCAGCCAAGCGCCACCCCACCCACACCACCAGCCAAGCGCCACCCCACACACACCGCCAGCCAAGCGCCACCCCACACACACCGCCAGCCAAGCGCCACCACACCCACGCCGCCAGCCAAGCGCCACTCTACACATGCCATCCCCTTTTTTTTGTTTTTAAACAACAAAGAAACCACTAATCATAAATTAGTACAAAACTACAAACACAAAAGCTCTAACTGAATACATGACTAATGCCAACCGTGAAACCGAACATATAAAAATATAAAACACCAGTTTACGCTCACGGAATTTCCCAATAATTCTTCTGTGTGTGGTAGCTCCTGAAACAGCCACCCACACACAGCCCAGGCTTTGAAGGACAATCAGGGCAGTACATCCTAGTCTCCTTCCTGATACCTCTTCGAGCACAGACTCTACATCTCTTAGCAGGAAAGTTTTTTTTGGCCGTGGGAGGAATGTGCTCAGCAAAGTGACGATCTTTCAATCTAGCCACATCCTCCACCACTGCTTCTCTAGGAACTCTTGCCTGTTCCAGCACAACAAGGCTAGCTATGATAGACTCCTGAAATTTCACAAATGTCATCCTTGACTCTGGAGAACTATCCTTAAACACAACAAAAGCATTAAAAGTTGCCAAGTGGAACAAGTGAAGCGCTAATTTCTTATACCACACATAAGACTTACGAGCAGCAGTGTAAGGTTCTAACCTCTGATCTACTCTATCAACACCACCCATGTGCTTATTATAGTCTGAGATGCACACAGGTTTGCGCACTTCGGCAACCTGACCCCAAACAGCCACAGGTGAAGTACTCTCATCATGGATGGTGCTTAGCATGTATACATCCCTCTTGTCTACAAATTTCAGAGCTAGCAGCTCATCATTCCGCAAGGCACTGCACTGTCCCTTCTCAAGTTTTTTACAGACAAGCTCTTTTGGATAGCCTTTCCGATTAGAGCGGATTGTGCCACAAGCAACAGTGTCCACTCTGAACAACTCCTTGAACAACCGAACTCCAGTGTAGAAGTTATCTACATATAAATGGTGACCTTTGTTAAACAGTCGTCTACCAAGTTCCCACACAATTTTCTCACTAACTCCAAAAGTGGGAGGACAACCAGGGGGGTCAATATTGGAATCACTACCAGTGTAGACCCGGAAATTATAAACATATCCTGTACTACTTTCTGACAGCATATACAATTTAATTCCATACCGTGCCCTCTTGCTAGGAATGTACTGCCTAAAAACCAAACGACCCTTGAACAGGACCAAAGACTCATCTACAGATATTTCTTTCCCTGGAACATAGATCTCTGAAAACCGATCTACCAAATGATCAAGGACAGGTCTAATCTTAAAAAGACGGTCAGAATCAGGATGATCTTGTGGCAAGGCTAAAGCATTATCTACAAAATGCAACATCCGAAGAAGAAGCTCATACCGGTTACGACTCATGATGGCAGGAAATATAGCAGTTGCCATCAAGGGACTAGTAGACCAATATGAAGACAGCGACGGCTTCCTTATCAGCCCCATCAAAAAAGTTAAACCCAAGAACTTTTTCAACTCTTCCAGATTTGTGGGAATCCACCGGCTAGCTCTAGAGTGTGGCCTAAGTCTGGCAGCGTTGTCCCTCAAAAACTGCTCTGCATACAAATTAGTCTGCTCAACAATCTCTTCCAAAAATATATCGTCCATAAACAACTCAAAAAAGTTGACGGGCAAAAAGTTTTCCGTATTAACTCGACACCCTGGAAAACCAGTAAACGCAGGCAACTGTGGCTGCTCCATGTTTGGTGCAACCCATGCGTCAGGTCTTCCAATGGGAAGCCTTTCAGCCGCTGGCTCCTGCACCATTGGCACATCACTGTCCTCCTCTAAAACAGGCCCTTCATCAGCACTGAGAGTGGCTTCATCATCAGATGATTCATCTCTGACAGAAAATTCACTTCCAGAATCCTGCACTTCCTCCTCTGCCTCAGATGCAGAGTCAGTCTCATATTCATGGTCAGAAGATGACTCAAAAAGCACACTAACAACCTGCTGAGCGGTCATCCTACGGCTGGCCATGATCCTTCCTACTAAAATTAACTGGACAAATACACCACCAACAACCAGCACTGTGTAAGATAAGTAACAAAGTATAGGTTTATCACTAAGAATTAAAAAACTCAAAAACTATACTGCTCACTTGCCTGAAAAAGCTTGACTCACCAGCAACTACTCTGCACAGCCACAGCAATCACCAACGATATCCCACTAAAAAGAGAAAAAAAAAAGCAAATTAGACATAAGACAACACAATAATCATTGTGCATAACTCTAAGGACAATTTCACACACAATACTGCATTCAGTACACCACCTACAAACATGTCATTCATGCATTGCAACAATACTCACTTGGAGTAAATTTATTTACTTACCTAAAACATGCAACTACGCAAACCGCAGGACAACTACTGCCAAAACTGCAACAAGCCACAGCAAAGTCAGCAAAAGCTTTGAACTAAAACAAAAAGGAGAAAAACTGTTATTATCATAAAAGCAAATACTTCGCCAGTTGACAAACACTCCGCCACTAACCATTTTTTCATTTTCCCCTGTGTCTAATCTTCTCTGCTTGGGGGAAGATGGGCCTAAAAAAAAATAGGCCAATCTACCCCCAAGGGGAGGGGGCAGAAATCGCCCAGATTACATTGCACCCTTTGGGGGGGGCGACCCTTGCCCAAGGGGCCACACCCCCACACAAAGCACACACACACACATAGTATCCCTGGCGCTATGGGGATTCTGCCCCCCTTGGGGGCAGAAAGGCCTAAAAAAAATAGGCCTCTCTGCCCCCAAGGGGGGCAGAACTGCCCAAAAATACATGTGGGCCCATGGGGGCGACCCTTGCCCAAGGGGCCACCCCCCAACACAAAAAATAAAAATCAACAATAAAATCCCTGGTGTCTAGTGGCTTTCTGCCCCCCTTGGGGGCAGATCGGCCTAAAAATAGGGCCAATCTGCCCCCAAGGGGGGCAGAAACGACAATAAATACATTGCGCCCCTGGGGGGAGCGACCCTTGCCCAAGGGGCCACCCCCCAACACAAAGCACACATACATACATACTATTTCTGGCGCTATTGGGATTCTGCCCCCCTTGGGGGCAGAAAGGCCTAAAAAAAATAGGCCTCTCTGCCCCCAAGGGGGGCAGAACTGCCCAAAAATACATGAGGGCCCCTGGGGGCGACCCTTGCCCAAGGGGCCGCCCCCCAACACAAAAAATACAAATCAACAATAAAATCCCTGGTGTCTAGTGGCTTTCAGCCCCCCTTGGGGGCAGATCGGCCTAAAAATAGGGCCAATCTGCCCCCAGGGGGGGCAGAAACGACGTAAAATACATTTGCCCCCAAAGGGGAGCGACCCTTGCCCAAGGGGCCGCCCCCCAACACAAAAAATACAAATCAACAATAAAATCCCTGGTGTCTAGTGGCTTTCTGCCCCCCTTGGGGGCAGATCGGCCTAAAAATAGGGCCAATCTGCCCCCAGGGGGGGCAGAAACGACGTAAAATACATGTGCCCCCAAAGGGGAGCGACCCTTGCCCAAGGGGTCGCTCCCCTACACTAATAAGCACACACACACACACACATACTGAAATCCCTGGTGTCTAGTGGGCATTCCTGCTGCCCGATCGCATCGCACCGCACGAAGGTGAAAAACTCACCTTCTCCCTTAGACGCGCTGGAAGCAAATGGCTTCCAGCGCGTCTTTCCCCCTTTCCCTGAAATCAGCGCGCGATTGCGCGCTGACGTCATGGGGGGGGGCCGGGGGGGGTGGGCGTGAAAGGGGAAGGGATTCCCCTTTCAGCCCTGGCCTGGGGGTGTTGGGGGCGGCCCTCGGGGGAAGCGCTAGCGCTTCCCCCGACTGCCAGTCCCAGGACGTAATGGTTACGTCCATGGCGCCACACGGGCGCTGCCATGGACGTAACCATTACGTCCGTGGCGGAGAAGGGGTTAATATTAGCATATGTTCTCAATTTAATGGCTGTTCACAGACCTGGTATATTGTACTGCAGCATATGCCTATATGTTAACCAGCAGGTGGTCCAGGGGTCATCGAGAAAATGCAGTATAAATAGCAAGTAACCCTGTCCATAATGCCAAAATAATGTGTAATATCAGGAAACATCTGTGTTATGCGAAACTCAGACACTAGGGGCTGGAACAACGAATCAAAAAGGTGAAGAGCATACCCCAGGACTGATATGTTGGTACCTCCACAATATATGTTACAAATAGAGACTAGGTGGGCTAATACGACCTTAAGCAATTGAAGACTTAGAAACAAAAGCAGGTTTTGTTGTGGAATCCTGTGTTATTCTTGGTAGTTGTGACTCGAGCAACAGCCTTCCTCAGAGGAAATGTGTACAAAGTATATTATAAGAACCGAAACAACTTTAAAGAACTAAAACAGATATTATTCCCAAACCATTTAGATAAAAATGAATGTAATTTAATGATTAAAAAGGTGCCACAATTAAAGACATCAGTACAAGAAAAAAGCATCCTTTGCACCACTGTTGCGTCCTGTTTTCTTGACGCAGCGGTGGCGCTAGCAGTGCACTACACTGCTCCAGACTTACAAACTGATGCATTGAGCCCAATATGTCAGTGGCCTGCGCCAAGTATAATGTATGCACAGTAGGTGTTCCCACCTGAAAACCCAGGAATAACTGATGCAGTGAAATTTACAACATTTCACTGCGTCATTCTGCTACTTCACTATGCCCTAATTTCACTGTCTGTTCAGAGCTGGGGCTTCCTAGAAATGATGGAGTAGCGTCATTCTTTTTGATGACAGTCCAGCAATGTGTACGTTTATCGCCAACAGATGTGTCAACATTTCTGACGCATCTGTGAAAACGTGCGCCAAGGAGCTCTGTATTGGAAAAACAGCATGTCCATGACATGATTAGGGGGTCGTAGGCCCGATCAAGACGTCTGATGCATCCATGGCAATGTGTCAGATTCTTGTAAATGAGGCCCAAAGTCCCTTCCTACTATAGTTGACATGGTGTGTGCATTAACAAGTCTTCATCAATTAAGAGCGATGAAACCTTTTGATAGGTAGGCTAGCACAGCTGCTAGCGAATCAATTGCCGGTAAAGAAGATCAGTACAGGGGCAGAGCCAAAGACTTGTGACCACCTCAATGTTAGACTCAACCTGGGTATAAAGTAAACATCTTTAGCACTCGACCCTAAGCCTAGCGAGGCCGGCTGTTCCAAGGCTTAGTCAGGGAGGTGATGTGAAACCCAAACTCCTTAAATCACTCAAAAACACTTAAAATACATTTCTAGGCAGTGCTTTTATTTATTTTTTTAAAGAAAAAGTACTTTAATTCACACAATAAACTAGAAATCTGTGTATGTTGGTCACAGAGTTCAAAATGTAAATGCCCTTCCCAATGTATGAACAGTTTTCAACAGCTAAGATATCTGAATGGTAGCCTGTACTCAGAGTCAATTTCATCACCAGCTAAACTGTACAATTATTATGGTATGTAACAAAGGAGAATTACCGAAACATTTACCACTGGCAAGGACCAACCAAGAAGTACTGTTTTTGTTTACTTTCTCAAAATGTTACTTAAATATGAACACATCCTACACCTTTGGGCCCATATTTACTAACCCTTTGCACTAGGTTTGCGTCACCAAAGTGCAATTTACTTTCCAACTTTGGTCGCTGTGCTGTTGTGTGTGGAATGTTAGAAAGTTTGTCTCTGGGTGCACAACAGTGATTTAGCATATATGTTTGGCTAACATAGACCCTCAAATCCAGCTGGACAGATTTCCATACCTTTCTTCACACCTTTAAGTTGTTTTTGACACAGACCCCTTATCTACTAACCAAGGCACTCATTCAACCAAAATCTGCATTTTCTTTCTTTTCCTTACTAGTGAACATTTCTTCAGTGGTTGATTATACTTGAGAGCATTAATTGCATATTTTATTTCCCTACTCTCTCATTGAGTTCTGTAAGAATTTAAATAATAGTAACTACTAGCGTGCCCTCATGTGATTGTAGTATAGGCATACAAAGCTAATGTGAGCTGCTACCTTAACAGTTCGATTATTGAACCAACAAGAGTCCTAGCCCAGTACCTCATTATTTCACTTCTATAGACAATGTCCATCTGGTGAAATACCTAACCTAAAGCAGGTGTATAAGGACATTTCCAGTAACAAGAGATGATGTCCACATATGGTTTTCCTCCAGAAAGAATTTTAGTTTACAGTAGGGTTTAATCATGCTATGCTGAGTCCAGTATGGATCGCAATATCTTCTAGAACCTCTCACAGACTATTTTCATGTGCAGAGGTAAGCTTTTGCAAACACCATAAAAATGCTCATATTAAAGGAGGGTAGCAGATTTTTGAGATTTTGAAGTCATGGCAAAGGATAAGCACCTGATTTACCAAATAACTCTCTAAATGTATTTCGGGCTAGAAAAAGATTATGGTTGGTTGGGAGGTGGATCTAATATAATGTGCTAACACCACTCGTGTTTTCTATGAGCTAAATAAAACTGTAAATAAATACATAAATCTACAAAAAATAAATAAATGCTACTAAACACTGACTTGGTTTCCACCATTTCACCATTAGCAATCAGGCAACATAGACTGACTTCTTCCTTATTAGCCTTCCCCCTGCCTAAAGTTAAATGCCCTTTTGAACTGGGTAAAGACACTGGCGTATCCCCCTTCACATCCAAATGGATTTCTCTGGTATCTTGAGTCCCTAAGGGGGCTGGACTAACTTTCCTATGTTTTAAATAATTATATGTGCCCTTTAAAGGTACAGATCGATTCTTTCTTTTTTTACTTTTTTATATTTTATTAAAATAGAAAATAATAAATTAGACTGTTACAAAATGTCTCTATAAATATACATAATCAAATAAACATCATGGCTGCATTAATTAATTCTCCAAATATCCACAATTTACATACATTCAGATAATTATTAATTCTAAATGCATATTCTTTTCATTTTCGCCTCCCACACTGTTGAATGGTATTTCTGTCAACTCCCAACATTACATATTAAGAGATCAAGCAATAGACATACAAATAACTATAAATTGTCTTTATGATTGCCCTGACGCCTTAATATGTATAGCCTAACCCAATGTTATAATATAGCAATATAATAGAGAAATCTGGCATTATTCAGATTTTGAGCTGAAGAATAACAATGAAAATTTCATTCCAAAAAGGCTTAAGACAGAGACAGGTTGCCATCATATAGTGCCAATCTGCTAGCATCTCTGTTTAGCACTGAAAACAGCCTGATGACAATGCCTAATAAAACGTGTTAACGTTTTTTGGAGCATAGTATAGCTGCCATCTTGAATTGAAGTCCTTTCTTTTGACATTGGTTGTGCAAAATAATGGAAAACTGTCTTGTGAGATTTCCAGCCTTACAGATATTGTTACTCTAAGCACATATTCTTTTTCCGAATTGCTAAAATGCAGCATCACTAGTTTCTTCCTAACTGTTTAGCCTTAATATCCCGTATCTGCACCCTATACTTTTAACAGGAGTTTTATACAATGATTCTGGTCATAGATCATAGATACAGAAAAGGTTTAGAGAAAACCTTTATTCTTATGGAAATAGAAATAATACCCAACTTGGTGATATGCCCAAAACTCCTGAACCGTTTCCCAATATTTTTAACCAATATTAAATGAGAAATCCTAACAGACTTAAAGCTGATCTCTTCCCATGTCTGAATATAGGTACTTTCCCCATTTAGCCCTAAATATTTACTATCTTTCACTGTAGTAAGCTAATGAATCTCAAGAATATTAGAATATTGAAAAAAAGATTTTCCTAAATGCTAAAGATACCAACGTTTTATAACGTTTTCTTTGAACATCTGGGTGTTTTAGAAATTGAAGTATATCAACTTGGGCTTCCTTATTCATTACATTTAGAACTGAAACGTCTAAATTGAGCAGGCGGGATACTGAATTTGGCAGTGCTGCTAAATAATATACTTGTAAACTATGAAGTGCTAATCCTCAAGACTTTTTATCTGTCTAAAGGGTTGACAATTTTGTATATGGATGTGCTTCCAAACAACATTAGACAGCAGTTCATCAAGTTGCTAAAAAATGTTTTCAGGTCTTTAAAGGGAACATTAAAAGAAGATTTAAAAAACCCTGATCAAAGCCTTTATTAATGAAAATCTTCCAACATTAGATAAGTGTACCAATTGCCATCAAGCAAAAAAATTCCTAATTTTAGACAGGACAAGAGGACATTTCAGTGCAAAGAGATCAGAGAGGCTGGTAGTAATGGAGATTCCCAGATTTTTGATAGGATAATTTAAAGTGAAGTGTTTAACATTGTCTAGGAGTTCATCCTCAGTGGTGTTGAATGATACTATTTCAGTTTATAGTGGTTTACATTATATCTACCAATTTGAGTGAAAGCAAGAATTTGATCAAAAGTATGGAGATGTAAGATGTATCCCCTTTTTAATACAGAATCATGTCATAGGGATTACATTTTAATTTTACCATAAATGGAGTGGGAAATTTTAGTCTATAATCAAATAAATAGAAATGACTAAAGGTTCAATGAAAAGCGTGAAGCGCACAAGTGACACGGGACAGCCTTGTTAGTGCCTCAAGTACTTTTTACGTGACTGACCTGCTCTTAGATTACTAAAATTATTGCTGCATCGTTTGAATAAAGATTTTTCAGCACCTGAATTTGCTGAGTTGGGAACCAACATTTTTGTGGGATCAAAAATAATGCCTACCAATTGAACAAATCAAATGATTTTTCTGCAACAGTCAAAGTATAGCAGCTTTATGAAAAGGGAAAAGTAATTAATGGCTTTGATAAGATAATTTGTCCTGGCGGAGAGTATTGGGCTGGGCAAAACAAACACTTTAATTTTGATGAATGAGTTAATTGGCCGCAAGAATAATGTGGTTTGCTAGAACATTTGCCTATGGTTTGTTGTATGCAGTCAATAAGCAAATTCATCTATCACAATTTGGGTCCTCCAGTTGCTTGTCCTTTTTTAAAAAACTCAAAATTACGTCTTCAGAAAATTAGATGGGGACAGAATTGCATTAAATAAATGCCTCAAGAGCCCTTGAGTTTGTGAAAAAAAATAATTCAAAAACTTCCATGGGGATCGGATCATTCCCACAAGCTTTTCCATTATTGGAGCTACGCAATTCCAATTTTTATTGTGCCTCAGAGATACATGGTCTTTCTTTATAATTTGCTTTGTGGCGGGTTCTAAAATTTGTGAAATACTATTCTTGTTGGTTTTATCCCTTGCATACTTTTCTGGATGGTTTTATCCCTGGCCATTCTAACATTCTACCTGTATGTTCACTCTCCTCATGGGGGTATTCTCACAAAATGCTATCATTAATCAATTCTTCAAACAGAAAATAAATTGCTTACGTTCAGTCTTGTGTGGGATGAATTGCTGGGATTTTCTTTTAAAATAAAGCTCATCAATTGGGGTGTCACTTTTTCTATTGAGTCTTGAATTACTAATAGCTTTCATAGTCTTCTTTTTATTTTTTTAAGTAAATGCAGTCACTCACCTCCTTATAACTGCTTCAAAGCTACCTCAAACAGTTGCAGAGTTTGCAGTGTTGATATTGTGTGCAGAGCAATCACATTTGAATGTGCGAGTGGAGCCTAACCATTCCTCATCACATAATAATGTCTTATTAAAATCCTTTTCGGATGGGGTGATGCGTTGGCCCTAACTCCATTCGAATGAATGAATGGTCAGAAAGGTATTTGCAATTATAGCTACTCTTCCCCAGGCAATATATTTAAAAATCAAGCTAAATTTGATATGAGTGACTGATTTACATCTTTTAGAAAAACAACGGCATTGCCTTGTCACAGGATTATCTCCTCTCCAGGGATCTATTACTGCATAATCTGCTTTTTATCCTTCCTGGAGGACTCAAGTTGAGTTGTCAGTAAATAATTAAAACTTCAAGGTACCAAAAGCAATGGATGAATAGGATGTTCAAGACAGTGTTCCAGAACCACACACACACAGGTGGATGCAAGCTGAAGCATACTCTAGAAAGTTAGGCTGTGCTGTTACTGACTGCATTTTAAAATAAAAATGTTTTGCGTTCTCCTCTAAATTTCTAAAGAATTCTTCCTATCTCGGGTAAAGAGGAAGTGAGTTCTAGGTGAAAGTGTCAAGACAGTAGAGAGCTCTCTTTCCGAAAACTTGTAGGTGCCAGATTGTATGTTGAATACGATCTGCAAAAGACAGGTTAGTTGGACTGAGTGGGGATTATCAAGAATTCACTATGTACAGTGTTCCTTATTGGATTGGTAACCAATGTAGGATCAGAGTACAGCTGTGATGTGGCCTGAAAGGCTTATGTGGTCTGATTTTAATTTATGCTGTTTCTATCACCCATTCCATTGTTTGGTAGAGAGATTTGCTTGTTTTAAGACTTCTGACATAATTATTTAACTCAATATTTACTGCTCAAGTGAATCCTCCATTGTTCTTCATTCTGCCCAGTCAGCTCAATAGCTACATGTTTTTGGATAACATGAACTACTATCCTTTAAAGTCACTGAAAGATGACCAGGTGATGCGCTTGATTACAGCTAGTTAGGGAACATATCTTATGCATGCATTTAAAGCATGTGCATCGTGCTACTTGGGTGGTTCACTTCTACAATAGTATAGTTACTAGGAGGAAGTCCTAGATCTTCCCTCCAGTCTGCACCTACTTTCGACATTTTGTCACTATCACAGCTGGACATTGGTGAGTTGCTCCTCCCCTCCTCTAAGAAAGTACACGTAGGAGGATAAAGCCTCAACAAGGACACATCAGTCTCTATTTTTCAATTGCTCTAAACATAGACTGTGTTGGACACTCCATACATCTTGTACACTTTCTCACAACACATGTCTTCCTCATTGGCTTCACCATGCCATCTTGTGACTCAGGCCTGCAAGCTTAAACACAGAAGCAACTGTGCAGTACCCACCCATAGTGACGGAGAAGAAAAACAAACACTGGCACAGGCATGCATAGGTCAATTGCTGCAAAGGGATTTACCAACAACTACTCAACAATGTCCACATAACACCTTGCTTTCCAGGCAGGAAGGTCTTCTAACATTCCATCAATCTCAGTGAGGCCGATGGAATGAAAGGGGACACTGGAAAAATGCCAAGTGTGAGTCATATCACTTATCACGACATAACTAATAGGCTCACCCCTCCTTCATGCCTCTCCAGGCTCTCTCTATGGTGAGCTCCTGAGAATGCTGTTGGTCTCATATAAACACCAGCCAGGGGTTTATTTAGGCAAGGTTGACCAGCAGCACGGATTGGAGGGCAATGACAGTTTACCTGAGCGCTTTCTGAAAACACAGGACAAGATGGGTGGCCTCACAGGTGATCTTGACAACCACAGGATGATAGTTTCCTCATTTCCAATGAGTGGCTAACAGTCACCCTGAGGATGCTGCGGTGTGAGGAAAACTCTCCAAGAGGTGTTTTGGACTCATTTGGAGGTGACAATGGAAGTGAAAACTTCTGCTCCTGAGTTTCGGTTCTAAGACTTGAGTTTGTTTCACATTGCCATTTTCCAGAGATAAGGCTGGGGACTGCCAGCACCCTGCTAATCTGCCTTGAGTTACATACAGTCTTAAGCCCATTAACCCGGAGCAAGGAGCCCTAAGGGTTGCTCTAAAGTTTCTCATCTAGTGATTCTGGATATTTTACACAATGTTCCTTTACCACCACTCTCTAAAAATGCAAGGGCATAGTTATGATGATGTGTGAGGTTCTATCTTAGAGGTGCCACGAACAGATACCCATCCTCTATACCTTCCTGGCTATTCTCAAGATAATCGGTTATTGGCGGAAGAGAGTTACTTATCCACTAGCCGTAATATACGGTGGCAATCCATGCATTCAATGTTCTCAAACATGCTTTCTTTAATCAAAACCTGTTTAAGAACTTTCTACACCCAAAAAGTATGAAAATCAGACTCCCGTTGAATCAGCCACCTAGCTACGCCAATGTCCTGCAAAACTTAAACGGTTCTCCTGTTTTTTTGAGATGGGAAGATGTCAAATTTGAAAGGTAGCATAATGTTCAATAAATATTTCGTGCGATGAAAGGTGCCTACTTTTGATGATAATATTAATTTAGCTACACTCTTATACTGTGCTTCTGATGTTTATAAGCGTCATAAATAGCAAATATTACTGCTGCACCATTTAACATTACCCATTAAATTTACCTAAGAAAGAACAGAGGTTAAGTATACTTCGCAGGGATTTAAATTTGTGGATCCACTGAGGCCATTAATTAATTGAGTTTTGTAACCCTGTTACTTTGTTTTGCAGGAAACTAAGGAGCTCCAGCCTGTACCACATTGCCATCTTTCATTTTCCATTAGGGCTTTTACCTTAGTGACCTTTTTTTGGGAGACGGGTGAAAGTGATATGCTGCTGTGTTCCTTCCTGCAGTCTAGACTTTTAGGAGAAAGTCCCAATTTCAGAATACACTTTTTTGGCTGTCTTTTTATGGGCTTGTATACAGTTGGTGTAGTTTGTCTCCTTTGTGAAAGGATGGCAATTCTTTATTGCAAAAGTGGCCGATTTCTACAGCAGTGACGTACCTTCAAGTTACTTCTTACACAAAAAAGTTCGAATCTGGTGGCACTTATCTCCATCGAATTAGCCATTTTCTGAAAATCACATTTTTTTTGTTATTGTTAAATTTACGCTTTCTTGTTCTTTATCCCTACCGCAATTAGTAACTATTATTCTCAGTTCCAGCACTGTTTCTGCCTACAATATTACAAATGGTGATGGAGGATAAGTTTTATTTTTTGAAGTTTTCTCTTTGACAGTTAAAGTTTAAGTCTAGGCGTTTTCTTGGGCAGTATTAGCGCACAAGCATATTTTATCGTTAGTTTCTACATGAGCACTTTCTGATGTGGTGGGTGCAATTCCATGCATTGTACTTAGGCTGCAGGTAATCCCTGACAGGCCCTGGCTCGCAGTCCTGTCCTTGACATCTCATTGTTTGTCAATATTCCTTAAAGACGCTTGAATGCTTTCAAATGCGTACAGTCTCTTTATGTCGGAAGGGAGCTGGGGCAAGTATGCTAATGAACCCTGAATAGGTATTGTGCACGTTAATAAGTGTAGCCATGTGAACAAATTCTCCCTGTTACTTCTTTTCAAAGGAGCAATCAATTTGCATATGAGCCCGTGCCAGCGATTTAGGTATTCAGATACTTAAGCAACAATTTACATGAAAATATGGGCACTTTCAAAGATTTTTAATTGCTTCAAAAAAGTGGGCTGCAAATTGCGCTGGCAATTCAGATAATAACCTGGTAATTTTTGTTGCTGAAATCACTTTTTATAAGTGAAGCCTTCATATGTAGAGTTTTTCCTGTTGTGGTTGCTCCTGTCGTTTACATTTATCTGCTATAATGATGCATGGAGTATCTCATGCCCAGATCATACAGAATCCCTATTTCTGGTTGAGGATGTGATGAAAATGACAGATATAGAAAAAAATAATATTCAAGGTAAATCTCTCGAGCAATATGTGGCGTTGAGGCCCCGTTTCAATACGATTTCGTGAGGGGATGGTGTCATCTTTTTTGGCACACCCCCAATGCCAAATCTATTTGCAGATTTACAAAGCAATGTAAATCCTGATTTGCAGGGTCTTGTACAAAAATAATACCATTACCACTGCTTTGCTATGTTACTGTGTGTCAGGTAGGCATTACATTGGTGGTGCATGGCCATTCTGTGGCATCTACTCACATATTTCCACGCAAATCCATATGTACGAAGATTTGTAAATATGGGTTTACACACTCTGCAGTATACTTACAAAGAAGAAATAGCCCTACAAGGTAGTTTTTGTGCAGGAAGGTTTTCCTTGCTGTGCCAGATGTATCCCAACCTCAAAGCAAGCACACTTGCAGCATGACTTAAGGTTGTCTGAATTGGTGCTAGGCAGCCAGAAGTGTGGCAGCACTAGGAGAGTGCAGGACACTGGCATGTCATTGGTAATATGGCCCAGTTCTGCTCTCTCCTGCTCATGCAACACAGCACAGCAACTTCACTTGCTGTGCTGCGTTGAGTTGGTTGAAATATTGATAAATATACCCCTAGATGCGAATCGAGTATCTTTCAGAAACAGCTTCTTTTAAAGACTCATTATATCATTTAGTATCCCAATCTACATCAGTCTTAATGTCATTCCTTTATTAGTTGTATCACGTTTTTCCGATTTCTGACTCAGAAAACACAGTTTTATTGTCATATGTTTCAACATCACATAACAATTACTGACAAAACCAGCTGGTAAGAGCACACCACCAAAGACACTACTTTGGCACTGGGAGTAGACCATTGTTTCTAAGTAGAACTGTAGCCTTATAACTACCATTCATTGTCACTGTTCATCACAACTAGCCCGGCAATGGTCAACTGTTCATCCTAGTGAAATGAGGTAAAAGACAGTACCTATCCGGACTCACCTCACCAAATGGCTGTACAAATGGAATACACACACTATAAATTCTAGCAAACATATTCACTGAAATAACTCCATGGCCTCCCAGCCTAGCTGTACCACCAGGGTGCCACCCACATCATTCAAATTAAGAAATCACAGAGTCACTTTTGATGCTCAGCTATATGCTTTGTCCCACTTTCATGTGGTAACCAAGGACATTAACTTTCAAATCTTAATCCACTCACTCCTTGGACAATTTCTCTGTATGACTTGCCAAGAGGTACACAGAAATGAGACTTCTGCAAAACGTGTGCAATACACTCCCCAAAATCTCATTACAAGGATGCAAGGGCTTTAAGAACAGTTGCCCAGACTTTGCCTGAATCTGAAGATGATGAGCACATTAAGCCAGCAATGAAGGCTCTTTGCTTGATCCTGAAAAATGTTGGGATTAAGGGTAAATGTACAGTCCAAAAGGTCTACTGTGGCAAAGATACCCACACAGACTCACATCCCATTATACACCTTCTAGAGAACCATGCACACCTAATTACACAAAGAGAGTACAGTCAGATCAAAAATGGAGGCAGGACCATGGCATTTTAGGGTCCTGTACCCAACTAAATGAGTTTCTATAAAGGCTTGAAAACGGAAATGTTCAAACTCAACTTTAAGTGAACTTTTGAACCCAAGTATCATGAAAGGTGACTCTAATTCGTCACCATTTCTCTAAGCATTGGTACCACTCCTTCTAAAACGTCCTAAAGTAACTCAAAGGCAGTATTCATCACTCTTATTAAAACTCTCCGGAAATAAACAAAGAAATAATTAAGATAAAGAAATGGTATGGTAATGATCCAAAATATAAAAACACCATATTTTGCCAGTTGGGGTGATATACACAATTATAACTCTTAAATGCACTGCTTATGAACAAACAAATTATGGAACAACTCTCATCAAAAATTTAATTGAAACATATGGTGGTATTACATATCACATGACCAGTGACATTGTCAGCATCCTTGAACATGCTAGTGATTTAAGGGGTTTTACAACATTGCACTTCAAAACACAACCCTGAATTTGCCTGCTTCCCTCTTTCCAGAAGTGAATGGAAACACGCTTCATAGATGCACACCAGGCTCTGCTAACAGACTGTGAGGCTCAGCCTTACCCTTTCCCCAGATTTCTGAGGGCATGTTGTATGAGCATCTTTAGCAGCCATGGGACAGGAGGCCAGTACCTCAGTCACACACGACATCCAGAGACCTGGTCCTACCACTCAAAATGCACAAATGCTGCCAACCACATGGCATAATCTCCCTACCCAGAGTATACTTGGCATGTCATTCAGCCATGCCCTTCCTTGTACGCCCCCCATCAGAGCATGTTCAGCATGGACCAGCATGCTTCGAACATTGCTGTGTTCTTCAGCATATCCTGTGCCAAGGCTCCTAGTATCAGCTCCACTTCAGAAGTGATTGTTGGGGGCAGTTGGTGTTCTTCGGTCACCAGAACCTGACCTATGCTACCTCCATATGAAGTGGACTCTGGCCATGCTTGGTCCTTCTGCCCGTACCGCCCGTGCCCGTACCGCTTGCTAGTTAGGTGCAACCTATGACCATGTGGTGAGAGCTCTGGATACAGGGCAATATCTTGAGCTAGGCCTACCAGCTGATGACTCTGTTTCCAGAGCCTGAGGAGCGTGAATTTACGTAGAGCCCAGAGACCTCAAGCCACAAGTTGTGACCTCATGTTATGGTCTTCGCCAATGGAGCTTACCCCTAAGATCACTGGCTAAGGCCCTTGCCTATGTTCAACAGTTTCTTAAGTTACACTTTTTGCATCACCTCTGGCCATTGCCAACAGACTCTGACTAGCTATATGAATCCAAACTCTATTCCTGAAGGCTGTGTGCAGCAGGAGTTGGCAGCCTACAGTGAGGTTAGATGCAGGGCCTGTCCAGAAGCCAGGCCCTGTGGTCAGTCTCTCTCTTCAATTGCCTGAAGTGATGTCCCTCGAAAATTTCTTGCATGAAGGAAATGTCAAGGAGTATTCACAGCACCTTTGCAGCAAGAACACGTCTGTGCAGCCCCCTATCCACATTATTCAAGGTACTCCATCTAGAGCATGTCTGCTTAGTTTTGGTACTGCTGCTGAAATGGGACCGATATTTATAAATTACAACCTAAATACGCAATATGAAATTGTGAGTCAGTTCTCATCTCTGTTTCATGGCCTGAGAAGGTTCAAAACAATTAAAGTGCAACTGTACATTAATGAAGATATCCGACCTTTTGCACAGCAACACAGTAGAATAGCATCTTATCTATAAGAAGCAGTTGAAAAGCAACTACGAGCCTTGCTGAAACATGACATTATTGAGCGCTCTACTGGTCCCAAACCAAGGGTGTTGCCCATAGTGGTAGTGCTGAAAAAGGACAGTGGAGGTGCAGTGGGCATCTGCGTGTATATGCACCAGCCAACAATGCAATCGAAAGAAAGAGACATCCTTGTCCACATACTACGGATATGATCATGCAGCTGAATGGAGCCAAAGTCTTCTCTAGTCTTGACCTCAATAAGGGATGCTGTCAACTCAAACAGTAAGAAAACTGAAGGTACATTACTACTTTTTCAACTCATGTTGGTTGGTTCTGAAACAAAAGATTGAGCTTTGGAGTGTTATCAGCTGAAGAAATATGTCAAGATGTTATTCATAGAAGTATTCAGCCGGTTACACATGCCTTCAACTACAGTGATGACATACTTGTGTCTGGAACAACATGGAAGGAGCATGATAAGGCTCTCAAACAAGTGTGTCAGTTACTTACAGATGCAGGTCTCACATTAAATAGTGAAATGTGGGAATTTTACAAAACAAAACTCAAATTCTTTTGAACATTACATTGTGGCATATGCCAGTTAAAGCTTGTCTGACACAGAACGTGCCTATTTCCAGCTGGAAAAAGAAAGTCTATCTGTAGTATGGGCGTTTGAACATTTTCATGTGTTTTTCTATAGAAAACATTTCACGATTGTCACAGACCACCAGGCGCTGCTCACCGTTCTCAGAAGTCCAAAGGCCAAGATTCACCCTCACGTTGAAAGGTGGAGGTTGTGTCTACAAGAGTATGACTATACAATTGTGCCCAAACCAGGCAAGATTCAAAATCCTGCAGATTATTTTTACGAGTACCCCTACAAAGGAACAGCTCAATGTCGAAAACTGCTGAGGAATATATAATTTTCATTGTAAAGTCTAGCACTCCTGAGGCTCTGCCCATTGAACAGATTATCGCTGTTACAAATGCCAATAAGAACATGCTCAGCACAATCATGGAGACAGAGTGTTCGACCTCTAAGTGATGATGTTGAATTTCAAAAGTCCCAAAATGTCCAAGATGAACTGTCTGTCACTAAAGAAGGCATTGTGCTAAGAGGATCCTAGATTGTCATACCTACGAGTCTGAGACAGCAAGTCCTTGAACTTGCTCATGAAGGACATTCTGGTATTGTAAAAACCAAGAGGGCCTTGATAGTTTGAGTGCAGTTCCCTCGCTTGGACATGAAGGTTGAGAGGGAATGAAAGGGAATGAAAGGAGTGTCATTTATGCAATTGTCTAAGTTCTAAGCATCTACTAACCATGTTCGATCTTCCTGAGCATGTATGGGAAAAAATAGTCATAGACTTCATTGGGTCCTGATTAACGGAAACCATCTTATGGTGGTCATCGACTAGGATTCCTGTTTTTCTCTGGTGGAGAAGATATCATCAGCAACTCATGACAAAGTCATCGAGCTAAAGGATGACATATTTGCATTGGGGGCATACCAGACACTCTCAAGTCTAATAATGTTCCACTGTTCAACAGCAAGGAGTTTAAGGAGTTTCTAATTAGACTCAATATCAAACATCAGATATGTACACCCTAGTGGCCTCAAGCCAACTGTGTTGTGGAACGGTTTTTGGGGACCCTGAAATGAGTGATCCAATGTGCATCAATGGGGTGAATTGAGCCGAACCAGATGTTATGTCAAGCCCTCCGCGCCTATCGGTCGACTCCTCACTCTAACATTGGTGAGACTCCAGTCACCCTGATGTTACGGGAGCTATAAGAACCAAGTTACCACAGTGGACCCCTGTTCAAACCCTAAATGATGATGCGGTTCTTGTTACTGACACTGCTTGGAGATGTCAGATGAAGACATATGCTGATCAAGGTAATTGAACTTAGGAGATCGTGTTCGACAAGGGTGATTGGGTTTTCATCAAACAAAAACGGAAGTGAAAGACAGATCCTCCATTTCATGTTGGACCTTTGAAAGTTGTGAAGTGTAAGGTACACATGATAGCAGTGCACTGTCTTGGCAATCCATCACAAGGGACTTGTCATATTTCAAACATCTGTTTTGCTAATCATTTGTCCCGGCAAGCCCAGAGTAGCAGCAGGCTTCACACTGGGCATAGCTGAACTACCTCATGTCACATGATCTGGCCAAATTGTGCGAGCACCCAGACGGCTGATAGAGGAAATGTAATGCTGCTATTTGTTCATGTTTCTTTTTGCTTGTCTTTTTGTTCAAAAAGGGGGAGATATGGTGTCTTAAGACTGTGAGCACTAGGACCCCAGGGTGGAGTCAAGGAAAGGATTATGCAGTCAAGATGGGAGGTGTTAGGGGGTGGTCTTTAATGGTTATGAGCTATTGAGAAGTCAGTTGAATGTTGTACGCTGAAGAATAAAGACGTTAACTACGAGCTCCATGTGTAGTGTGTTCTAGTGCATGCTCCTAGCTGGAGAGTACACAACAGTCTCCATGATATTCTATTAGTATGGAGAAGTGTGATTGAGTTAGGCTAAATACCAATCATGTGTTATTGTCATGCATGTAAAGTTTATCTCCTGGCAAACCCAGAAGGCCAGCTACAGGTTGCACATTGATGTTAAATAGCACCGGCCACAGAATGACCACTTGCGGGACTCTCCAGTTTCACATGTGAGGTAATGATACAAATTACAAACGTTTTACCAGTCAACCAGTTATGTTCTCTCTGATAAGAAGGATTTAAACCAGTTTAGGACCTCTGCTAGACACATAAAGGCCATGCAGATTTTGGATGAAGAGATGGTGATCAATTATGTTAAAAGCAGCCAACAGGGCTAGTGATCTCAGTACCCTGACACCATCCCTTTCCACCTCTGTTCTTAAGTCACCAAGAGTGGATGATACTGCTCGATCTGTGGTATAGCACAAAAGGAAACCTGATGAGCTCCATTAGGGATATTATGTATTTACATAAGAACTCTTGAAGGTGTGAGGTGCCCACCTTTGTCAAGCTTTTCCCTAAAGTACGAAGGAATGAAATGGGCTTAAACT
The DNA here is from genome assembly GCF_031143425.1 of Pleurodeles waltl. Classification (NCBI taxonomy): domain Eukaryota; kingdom Metazoa; phylum Chordata; class Amphibia; order Caudata; family Salamandridae; genus Pleurodeles; species Pleurodeles waltl. The sequence continues at coordinate 980,337,565 of NC_090442.1, forward strand.
ATAGGGTCTAAGTTGGTATTCTTGACCAGTGGATTAATAGCTACTGATTTACATGCATGGTAAATTATTTCCAATTCTATGGAACTTCTAAAAAGCATGTGCTAAGAAATGTTGAGGGGTAAACTAGAAGGCCTGGCATTTCACTACTGGGACTGGGTTGAAAAAGTCCATAAATCTCAGTGGTTCAGTGACCGTCGTGTACAGGGAAATATATCTGTTAGGATTGTAGAATGGAGTGCCACTACCTTGCCCCAAAACAATGTGATAACTCATGGTATAGCTGCTGTGAGGAAATGAACCGCCTCTGTAAACTACCATTAGCAAATATGTTAATAATGTCTTGTTCCTGATTGGCTGTTTGAATTGCACCCCCCATGTCATCATGTATCACGGAGAGATGAGCAGATGGGGCAGAGGAGGGTTATTGTCAGGAGTACTCAGTGAGTTTCAGGGTACTAAAGGAGAAGCAGTAAAGTTAAGGGCCAGAGTTCTACAGCGTCCTACATCGCAAACCTCAGCTGCATGTGTGCCTTATACATTAAAGGCATTTTCATCTGCAAACGTGTTTGTGTCAAAAATGTCTTCATTTACGCATGCCATGAATTCACATGACTTCTGACAGATGTTCATGGTTTTACTATTTCATTTTTCGAAGTCATGAGTAGATAGAATCGTGTGAAAGGGCGTGGCTAGACTTGCACGTTTGTGAACGTCCACAAACTTGCACTTTTTTTTAGACATTCACAAATTGCACTTGGACACCTGCATCGCAAATAGCAGAAGTGTAAAAGTACATTTACATGGAGTCTTAGAATTTCACCAGTACGTTTACACTTTTTTTGCCAATTGAGCCCAATGAGTTCCGATGGGACGGTCAGGTGGAGCGATGCTGGCGAGGGCGAAGAGTTGCTCTGCCATGCTGCCTACGTCTGGAGTACCGCCTGACGAAGGGTTCAGCTCCGGTGTAATCACGGCCCTGACAGCACTGGAAGCCCGTAATCAGTCAACAGCCTTTCTATTAAAAGCATCAGCTATCAGTCTGTGACATGTTTTAAGGTCAATGCACGTCTCCGGCTGTGATTATCAGACATATGTGGTGATTACTCTGAACCTTTTTAGAACGGAAACTTTGGGAATTTTATTCAAGTGAGTGAGTCACAATGTACGAAATGCCTCTGAGCACGATGTAACCCCCAAAGAAAGAATCCATTCAATGCACCCTCTGTGCCTAGTGACTATATTAAGTCATTTAGGGCCAGATTGATACTTTGTGACGCACAACTAAAAATGTTTTCGCTGGCTAGCGTAATTTCTTAGCGCCACCCATGCCTCAAATTTATACTTTGACGCTGGGTGGCGCTAAGAACAGGTTAGAGTCATTTTTCCTGATGCTAACCATTGTGCCTTGTTGAAAGGCAAATTGACGTTAACGCAGGAAAAATGACTCTAATCCGGTTTGCGACATGGAAAAACATCGCAAAACGGATATGCGCCATCTTCACCGCAATAGCGTCAAAAAGAGACGCAAATGCAGCAAACAGTGCTAAGGAGCCCCAAAATGGATCCCAGAAGCCAGGAGAGACCCAAGGAGACCCCAGACAACCAAGAACCAGCCAGGAGGACACAGACAAGACCCAGGGGAGAGACAAGAAGAGGAAGTGTTGCTTCAGTACAGAGGAGCATGAAATTCTGGTCAGAGAGGTGATGGAGCACCAGCATCAACTCTTCATCACCTTTAAATTGCCAATTGGGAGAAGAGAGGCAATTTGGCAACAGATTGTGGACAGGATTAACAGTGTGGCAGAGGTCAGGAGAACTGTCACTGAGTGCAAGAAACGCTGGCATGACTGCAAGCGAAGGACAAAGGAGAAAATGACAAGGAACAGGAAGGCAGCACTGCAGACCGGAGGTGGGAGTCCAGCACCGCAAAAGAACCTGGATGAGATGGAGGAGATGGTTGCAGCCGTCATCCTGGAGGAAATCGTCACTGGTATTGCAGGACAGGACAGCGTAGACTACCAGGAAACAACACATATGCAGGGTAAGTTGCATGGGGGACAAAAAGGCTAAAATGTCAAGTGCAAGAAGGGGGAGGCGCATACCTACTACAGAATGCATGTCAGCCCTGCAAATCAGGCAGTGGAAAGGGCAAAGGGGCACGGCACAGGACTCCCTGCACTGCCCATGCCAGGTGTATGGGCTGTGCAGGGGCATCCAGGGGCACAGCACAGCACAACACCAACAACCTTTGCATGGGGATACACCGCCATGTCAAGCCTTCTGGAAATGCTGAAGCAGACCAGGAGGGTAGGGTAGAACGTAAAACTGATCTGCTGTCACAGGACAGAATGTACACTAGAGGACAATGCACTGTTTCATGCCATTGGCTCAAGCGGCATTTACCATTGACAACACTTGCTACTGCTACCTGTGCTGTGTGTGCTGGTCAATTAAGAATTGGCAGTTAGGTGACCATGGCTAAATAACCATCAGGCACTGTCACATACATTATGATGTACACAGCAGTAATCTCATACCTATGCTGTCCATTTCAGGGTTTACCTCTGTGCCTGTGTCACAATAGCTGCAATGTCACAATGCAGCATCTCAGGTGTCATAGTGCTAAGACAACAGCATTGAGGGGGAGGACATATTTGTGTAGGTAGGCAAACACACCCGCACAGTCATAAGAGGAAATGGAACTCTACCAGGCCTATCAGTGCAATGCAATGTACCACACATATGCAAACATCAACGTGAGAAACTACCAATGGTGGCACCTTTATCGTTTCATGGAAATGCAATACATGTATTGGTGCTAATACTCGGCACCACATAGGTGTATGTGAAAAATGATAGACTGGTACAGGGCCATATTGTTATGTGTAGTGCATGTGGCATCAGCACACCAACAATAATTGCAAGGCCTCACCATGCTAATGGAAGCAGAGGGAAGGTTAATGAGGACAAGAAGGTGGCAAGCCACAATTTGGACAGAACCCACACCTAGAAGATGTGACGCAGATAATTTCCCAAACTGCCCACACTACATGTGACATGCAGGTGGGGAATAGGGTCACCAACAGGAAGTCAGTGACATCACATTACAACTACCACAACACAGACACACTAATTTTACAATATCTCATTGCAGAGGATGATGGCTCTCCTGTGGATCTGTCTGTCCTGGACTACACTGATGACCTGGAAGACCAGCTGACAACCATGAACCAGGAAACCCTCCGAGATGTCCTGGGAACCCTCCAGAGACGACCTCCAGTCACAAGAAGGAGCACACATGTAGCAGCCATCCCAGAGGACCCACCCACCACCCCAATTGTACGTCCTGCCAGCTCAAACACAGCTGAGGACTCTGATGACACAGGGACCACCTTTGAGAGGACAGTAGTGGGAGTACAGCAGAAGTTGGCCAAGAATGTGCGGGTGGGGATGCAAACTATGGCAGCCAGCCTTGAGGGGATGCACATGTGCATGATGACGTCCGCAAAACAGTCAGCAGCCATAAAAGTCACACAATCCCTACTGCATGGAGTCCAACAGTGTGTGAGGGACCTCACCACTGCTGTGAGGGAGTTGCCACAACACCTGCCCACACAATCTTGCAGCTGTATGCATGACAACAAGCTGGACTCCATGCACTGGAAACTGCCCTCCCTCAGGGCAGACATGGCTGCCTACCACAGGGATGTTGCTGCCATACTAAAAAATCAGCAGCTCCTCCTTGCTGCAGTTATGCCATGTGTAGTTCCACAGATGGCAGCTGCCGGGAATTTGGAGTCCACTTCTCCTGAAGTGTGTGGTGCCCCCTCAAACCCACCAGCACCACCATCAAGGGCAAAGGAAACGACACACACATCCGAGGATGAAGATATGGAACAGATCATCTTCACCCGTAGGAGTACCCGGTAGCACCAGCCCAGCCACATGGGCACTGATTTTCCTTTGTCCTGTGCTTGACAACATGCCAGTGTTGCTATAGTTGGTGACATGCACTCTTTACCGACACACTGTTAACCTTTCCACGAAGGACTGCAATTGTATCTCACTACTCAATTGGCAATTCATGTTCCTGTGCACTGACTGACACTTCATCTCAGCATGTCCAATGATATATCTCTCAACCTTGCACTTGTGCTGCATCACAATAGAATGGTTTACACTAATGGGGTCACAAACCTGGACTATGTAAATATTGCACTACAGCACTTTTAAACTAAACAGCACCTGCACACCCACTTTGTCTCTGTGTAATGTGACACATCTACTTTGCTGGAGATTTGTGATGCATGTAACATGTCTATGGTCACAGAGTGTCAATACCAGAGTGCAGAAATAATGTGGGCAGATAGTTACGCACAAGGGTCCTGATTTCTAATTCTTCAGCGCTGCATTTGCATATTTTTTTAAGCAAAATCAGCGCAAACTTACAAAATATCATTGTATTTTGAACGTTTGAGCTGCTTTTGCATCAAAAAATGAGGCAAATGCAGTGCAATAATAGTATAATTCTGGGCCAAGGTATGTACAAGATGAAACTCATTACTGGCCACATCCCCTACAAGAAAGTCATTGCGTATGTGACATTTACTTTAAAACATGCATGCCTCACCCACAATATACAGCAGGAATGGCTGTGTAAGAGGGTTTGGCCAATAACATCAGCTGGGAATACAAGTAAAACACATTGGTGTAAAATTTGTATACTTGACCTCGTCTGAAATTGATACTACTCAGTTTAGCAGTGTTCAAATGAACATCAGGCTGCAGGCAGACGTCCCACAGTGCCCAACATTCCGACACAGGATCCAAACGATGACAGCTTTAAAACCACACCTACCTGTCCAATACATGGGAACCATAGTCACGTTGAGTGGTAGGTACAATGGATGGCAGATGCATTGAGATTTAGATTTGTTGTAGCTGCCAATGTGACAGCTCAGTTGGAATTGGGAAGTGGGGATTCACATGTCAAGAGAGGGATGTTGATGCAGGACGGAATACACAGGCCAACAGACAATTGGCACTGTACACTCATGCAAAGACCCTGTGCCCCAGGCATATGACACATGCAGTAAGGGAGTACCTAAATCGTTAATAACTATGCACAAAAGCACAAAACAGAATTTAAAACTATGTAACACACCTATACTAACCTAATCTATCATAACTATACATTACCCACAACTGGCCCTAACTACCCTATGCTAAACTTACCACATTTAACACCACACTCTAAACATTTGCCCCCACCCACTTACATGATGAGACACATGTAGGACAACAGATACTAACCTAAACAGATACCAACTAATACTAAACAGATATCTATTTTTTGTATTGTTTTTAAAATTAAAATACACAAAAGCCCCAACATTAACCCCCACCAACCCACCCAGCCACAAACTAACATGTAATAATATGAAACCCCCCTAACCTCCTTATCCTATCTAAACTACTACCTTACTCTAACCTATCACTAAACCCCCTAAACCCACTAAAAAACTGGATGAGGAGGGAGGGGACTTAATTAGGGATGAGGGAAGGCAGGAGATCAGAGGTTTGCCCTCCTCAGTGTCTTCTTTATAGATTTGAACCTCTGGGTAATTTTGTCCACATCCCTCTGTAGAGTGTCAAGCTTTCTCAAAACTTTTCTTATGTCCCTCTGGAACTCAGAAATAGCCGCCATGTCCAATGCAGCAGATGTGGTGGTCTGAGTTGTTGCTCCTGCAGGTGTGGTGGTCGGTGGTTCTGATGTGGAAGGTGCAGCAGGTGTGGTGGTTGATCCCGAGGTTGACGGTGCAGCAGGTGGGGCTGATGTGATGGTGGCCGCTGTGCTACTGGGTGAAGTTGTGGTGGTGGCTCCAACCATTGTGGCCAATGCCAGACCCCCTTGGCTTAAAGCCCCCAATTCTCCTGTGCCTCTCTCTCACTGATAGTGTCTTGCTATCCGCCGGTACCCAGACTCGACATCCAATATGTGTCTGTACCTCACTGTCTGCTTCTGGAACCCCCTGATCTCCGCTGCATTCATGTTGGCTGCTGTAAAAATGAGACAGGCAGCCATCAGTGTCATCATTGTGTGATGCATGTACAGATGATAATCGAACACGCTCCCTCAATTTGAACAGCAGTCCAAATAAAAGTACAGATGATATAATGTCCCTGACAAATGAAATGGCAACGCTGCCTACCTAACAAGTATTTAACAGCACAGCAAAGCACAACAAGAGGTGTACCAAATAAAGTGGTCAGTCCATTGATGTAATGCAATGTGTCACAATGCAAATGCAGCAAGTACTTCACATGAGCCAGGACAACTGATCTTTATCATCTGAGTCAACTTCAAGGCACCCAAGACCAATGAATTGTAGATGTAATTGGCAGGATGATATGCAGTTGCTAATCATAAGGGGTCAGTGTTTTTTGGGACACATGCATGCTTGAGTGAGACAACTGTCATCTACACTGTGACCATCACATCTACCTACATATATGTTCTTCCCCTACCCCCGGGCCTCAAGGAGGATGGGTATGCAATACATCATCACAACTGTCGAGGACAACCACGAAGCCATGTCCACTTATGCATGGATTTAGTAAGTGGAACACATGTGAGAAGGGCTGCCACCTAGGAACAAGGTATCCATAGGTCAATCACATCTACATTCATGTGTCCAGTTGTGGACAACCATCAACACCTGATCTGCCAGCACAATTCCAAATTCACCCACAATGATGACAGTGCATGTCTGGCCTTGACCTGCATGCACGCCTATTACATACCACATAAGTGTGACGTAAATGGAGTACAACTTATGGGGGCTAGATGCTGGGGGACAGTTACCCATACAGTCCTACATGTACATTGCAATACAGGGATGCACAATGTTGTGCAGAAAAATGATGCATCACTGTCTTGTGAAAATGAGGGTATGACTCAGTGACAATATTCTGACACTGGAGCACTTCCTATTCACATGTGATACAACTCATCATATCTTGCAATGAGTGGAACACACAAGAGTAACTCTCACAAGAGCTGTAATCACTTCACAGGACAGACAATATCACACTTACTGAATGCGTATGGGTCCTGAAATCGAGCCACTTCCCCGATGGTATAGAAGGCCGGTCCACCTGTAAGACAGGGAAAGAAAGTATATGCTCAATGTCAGATCACTGTACAAACGTGTGGACAACATATCACAGTGTGTAACATTTTATATGAGTGAGCTGCTGATCATGCATGTAGACATTCCAACAGACATACCACTGTAAACTCACATTGACACTGACACTTCAGTTAGTGATAGACACACATCTGCACACATGCACTGGGCCTAACAATCATGTGGTGCTAAACTGGACTACAAACATTTGTGGCTCATCCATTTCAGATGGTACTCATGTCATGATTTGTAATTGGGTGATAATTTCAATGGCACTTCCCTTATGCATTGCGATACAAGTGACTCAGGTATTGTGGCTTGTGCATCAAGGGACACTGAGTTACTGTGTGATGGACATGTGGCTCAATTCTCAGTCAGCAATTATCATGCATTCAGTGGTCCATTACAGATGTGGCAAAGTTGTCTGTAGGTAACAAATGCCCCATGGGCAGTGTCCCCTAAGCCGTATATGCCCCCTTTGCCAACATGATGGCAGGGATCATGGGTGTTTGATGATGACAATGTAGCGCTAAACATGGATTAACCACTTTCCTGTCCCAATACAGTGAAATGTGGTATGCTGACAGTGTCTTACCTGATCATCATTGACAGAATGCATGGGCACAGGTGTTGTCATTGCACCTGAAATGTGTTACTAAGGGCCACATGTGCCAAGATCAGGTTTTATGAGTCACACATTGCGAGCCTTAGCAATTCACAACTTGCAAGTAGGATGATCTGAGGTACAATACGGTCAATGACACTGTTTGCAAATCACAAATGGGGTAGCAAATGACCTACTTCATGAATTTTGATGAGGTGGGTCTCATTTTGCAAACCCTTTGGGAATGGCGAGACTCACAGGGATGCTGGCCTGCTGGGCTCAGCAGACCACCATGTCTGTGACTGCTTTCAAATAGAGATGTATATTTTTGTTTAAATGCAGCCTTATTTCATCAGGGGTAAACAGAAAGCATTTTAAAAAAAATATTATGACTCTAATAATTTTTTTGAAGCAGTCAGTGGTCCGTGGGACAACATCCTGCTCAGAAACAACTTTTGGGCATGCATTCACAAAGGGGAAGGGATCCCATGGGGACCAATCCGCTTTTGCAAATGGGTTAGCACCAACTTGAAACGGCTGGTAACGGCAATTGTTTAGTGCCAGCATTTGCGGTCACCAAACAATCAATCAGCGGACTGCAACTCGCTAATAGGAAAGGAACGCCCCTTCCTAAATGCCACTAGCAAACCCTGTTTTGTGATTGGGCAATGTAATAGCAGAATGGCAAAATTGGGGGTGGGCATTTGAATAAACATTTTTTCCTGATGCAAACACACAAAATCTGAAAACTAGGCAGTTTGTGAGAATTAAAAACAGCTTGGTACATGTGACCCTAAGTAATAGTCGGACATGACTCAACAAAGCTCAGGACTGCATTGTTAACATGCATAGACTTGTGGAATACATCTCAGTACTGGGGCACTAACAGTCTTTTCTACTTGTATTCAACATGGCCACAAACATTGCATGCAGCACGTCAAGACATCTGCTACTGTCACTCAGGAGCATTCTACTGTACACATTTGTCAACGTGATACTCACCAACAGGGCCACCAATCACCACACCCAGGTGGTCCAGCAGGTCCTGTTCTCTGCCCACCAGGTCAGCCCAGCGATGCTTCAGCTGGTGCTCATTCCTTGTTGTGTTGAATACACATTTGAGGTAGTAGAGCACCTTGCCCCACCGCAGCTGCCTTGCCACACATCTCCAGCATCAACGGCACACCAGCCACACAAAGTCCCCAAGCTCCTTCTCCCCCATGCGGGTCAGCCGTGCCCTTCCCGACATGTCCTTGCACAACAATGCAAAACAGAAAAAATAAATGTGAAAAAAGGAAACTTACAACCCAAACTACGAACCCCAACCAACCCAACTAATGTAACCCCCAAACAGACACCCCGCAGTACAAATACAATCCAAAAAACACTAAACTACACAAAAGCACTTAAACATGTAATATATACAAATAGAATACACAAAAGACACAAGAGTGACACCACAAGATACGAGAAACACACTCCAGACATGAGCACCACCAAGACACAGCCACACAGTCATAAGGTGTTTGCATGAATATTTTCGACGCATAACCTACATGTGCTGCAAAATACCACGCATTACCGGGAAACTTCTATTTTAATATATATATTTTTTTTAATTTTAATGGATATCCGCATGCGTGTGGTGCACTGGTGGAATTAACGCTAAGGGCCCATGTATGTTTACTTTGCGTTTGCGTTGTTTCTCTACTCATTTGCATCAAAATGTTTGACTCAAACTGTGTTTGCGTGATTATCAAATATTTAACATGCATGCACCCTGTATCAAGATGGAGATAGGATGGTATGGCCTGCAGTGTGTGGTATAGTGGTTGGGTACATGTGGTAGAGCATGCAACTGTGGCCCAGATTTATACTTTCTTTGCGCCGCATTACCTTCATTTTCTGACGCAAAAGCGGCACAAATTTACAAAATACAATTGCATTTTGTGAGTTTGCTCTGCTTTTGTGTCAATAAATGACGGCAATGCAGCACAACAAAAGTATGAATCATGGCCTGTGTCTTTTGTGTGTGAATGATCTGTAACAACAATATGTGTGCTCCTCAAGGAACGGCATGCTCATGTATGAATGTGTTACAAATGGGTATCTACATCAGATGGCAATCAGTGATGTACAACAATCATGATATGTGTTTGTAATATGTGTTAGCTCATTTGATGTGTGTAGTTGTTTGACTTTGGGGACATTACATTTCACACGACAAACAAAACTCAGGAATGATTGAGGATGGCTGATGAGTGCTAGGTCGGATATGTTACCCCTCATATGTCATTAATTGTTGACTACGACTTCATGGTGACTTGTGTGTGAACTACCCATATGTCGGCCATGTGTACATGTTTGGCATGTACAGTGTTTGAGACACCGTGCCTTAATTCCACCCATAAAAATGTTATCAACACGTCAGTTTGAGTCATGAAAATTACCTATGTTACTCATGTTGCTGTGGTGGACCTACTGCCCTGGCTGCATGTGTTCACATATTTTCAGATTGTGCACTCCACAGAAGTGTTAAGTTCAAGTGCGTGGGCATGTGTACCCTGTGTCAGGATTGGGCTTCATGGGGTTACGGCTTCGTGCGGGTCTAGTCAGGAGTCTGTTAGGGGCAACCCTTGAGTTCACAGAGTATCTTGCAAGAAAGAAGTGTCCCAAAGCAGAAGAGCAGCAAAAGGCATACAAGGGGATAGGACAGCTATGGTAAGGCAGAAAAAACAGAAAAGTGAAGACAGAGCAACCTTAGTGTGGACAAATATGGAACGGGTCAGTAATGGACAAACCCACAGGGCTTATCACTAAAATTGTACACAGGGTAGGGCTCAGAACTTCCCACAGCAACAGGGAACATCAGTGCCTCTGTGCAGATTAATCTTATAGGTAGCCACCATGCAAGCCCCATAGAGAGGTGGCAGAAGAAGTGAATCTGTGTCTGGACCCTTACGGCGCAAACAAGGATTTTACTTACATACACGAGACTAGCTCTTGTTGATCCAGCTGGAGACACAGTAACAATTCCTGGAATACATCCATAGCACACTGTCACTGTTAGGCACTAATGACTACATGCAACACTAGACAAAGGATGTGGGCTGGATTTGTCTCCTGGAAACCAGGTGCCAGACCAAATACAAAGTAAAACACTTCTAGACAGGTGAGGAATGATAGGACACTTACCGGACACGATAACCCAAGAGGAAACAGAAAGCGAGGGAACCAACTAGGAGGCAAAGCCAGACACAGGGAACAGGCTCAGGTTGACACAAAGGCTGGAACAAGTCTGGGTAACAGAAAGCAGGCTCTGTGAGAAACAAACATGAACAAGGCTGAGAAACAGGGAACATAATCTGGCTGGAACAAACAGGAACAGGACTAGGTAAACAGAGAGCAGGTTCAGGCGTAATCAGGACTGTAACACAATCCAACAAGAGGTCTAGAACATAAAGGAATCATACTCCAATGCATGACAAGGAGCTTAAGGGAATGGCAGCTTCTAAGCAGTTCCAGGCAGCAGCAAGGCCAGGGCAGAGTCACATGGCTGGGCTGCACAAGAGAGGTCACAGGTGTGTGCAACTTCAGTCTCTCACAAGTCCTGGAGGAGAGAGAATCCAGTATAAGGGACACCCAGACTTTTCCCATAGGAACCAAGGGGCAGAGGATTACAGGTCTTACTGACTACCAGGCAGTGTATTATGGGACCTGAAGTCTATGCAGGCTAATGTAGTTCTTCTATAGCATGCCATATGGAAAAGGGAAGCAAACAGGAGTCAGAAAGGGACTCTGGGTGAGTGTTAATGATGATTCCCAGCACAGATAGTCCATTTACAGCGCACCCAAGAGATAGGAGGGCAGAGACTTAACACATGGCAGTCACAGGACTGATTTCCAGGGATGGACTGCGCAGGGCATGTGTTGTGAACATTGCTTGTCATACCTGGGACACTCATGCTATCCATTTTCAGAAATGATGCCCCTCTTGTCACACAAGCTTCTTGCATAGATTGCAAATGTCACACTTACTAATGTCAGGGGTCTGTTCATATATTCATGTTTCCACTTATATTTTACATCCACTGCCTCATGTATGGTGCACTTATTTACCTTATGATTGGAGATGTCGTGGTTGTGTGTCATGTGCTACAGTAGACCATTTTGGCAATGTGAATGTGTGTCATATGCTGTGGTCCATTGATTTCATCCTTCATTTGTGAAATTCAAAATATGAGTATTTTTATATGTGTGTGATGTTTGCTGTACAATCATACACATCACATGTGATGTTGCATCAGAAGTAGTCAGATTTGTCTTTGTGACATGCTTCCTGAAGTAATACTCATATTCCTAAAGAACGTGATGGAGAAATAAGTAACCAGAGCAGGATTGTGTGATAAAGTAAGGTGTTTAATTACATATCCTAACAAAGGGGGTCATTCTGACCCCGGCGGTCTCAGACCGCCAGGGCCAGGGTCGGCGGGAGCACCGCCGACAGACCGGCGGTGCCCCGCAGGGCATTCTGACCGCGGCGGTTCGGCCGCGGTCAGATGCGGGAAACCAGCGGTCTCCCGCCGGTTTCCCGCCGCCCTGCAGAATCCCCCATGGCAGCGGAGCGCGCTCCGCCGCCATGGGGATTCTGACACCCCCTACCGCCATCCTGTTCCTGGCGGGTCTCCCGCCAGGAACAGGATGGCGGTAGGGGGTGCCGCGGGGCCCCTGGGGGCCCCTGCAGTGCCCATGCCCATGGCATGGGCACTGCAGGGGCCCCCGTAAGAGGGCCCCACAAAGTATTTCAGTGTCTGCCATGCAGACACTGAAATACGCGACGGGTGCCACTGCACCCGTCGCACCCCTGCAACTCCGCCGGCTCCATTCGGAGCCGGCATCCTCGTTGCAGGGGCATTTCCGCTGGGCCGGCGGGCGCTCTTTTGGAGAGCGCCCGCCGGCCCAGCGGAAATGTAAGAATGGCCGCCGCGGTCTTTTGACCGCGGTGCGGTCATTTGTCGGCGGGACTATGGCGGGCGGCCTCCGCCGCCCGCCATAGTCAGAATCAGGGCCAAAGTGTTTAGAGTGACTATTGGTTAAAAAAGTTTTGAACAATCTGCTGTCTGTGGTGCTTTCCTGCAGCTGTGTTTTGATGTCCCCCCTCATTTTCCCTGGCACCATCGTCTTCCTTCTCCTCGGGCAGTTCTTGCTCGGGCTCATATAGGGAGATCTTCCTCCTCACACAAATGTTGTGCAGGATAGCACATGTAAGTATGATTTTGCAAACAATGTGTGGGGAATATAGGAGGCTGCCTCCTGTGATGTTCGGGCACCTGAATCTGGACTTCAGGATGCCAAAGGTTCATTCTACAATGGTGCGTGTCCTCCGATGCGCCTCATTATAGGCACACTCTGCTGCTGTGCTTGGGTTGGGGAATGGGGTCATGATCCATGGCTGGATCCCGTAACCCTGATCAGCTGAAAAAGAAAATAGGAGTGAATATTTTGTTAGTGCTTGCAACAGGAATGTCATGTAGCATGACAGTTGATATCTTGTGTCATCTGTGACTCATATGTGTTTGTGGTATTGTGTGAGATTCTGGGCTTCCATGAGTTTTTTTTCTGCAGTGGGTTATTTGACTTGACAACTTGTGTTTGGCTCATTGACCTGGGATCTATGATTTTGTTTCCAAGCTGCTGGTCAGTGTGTATGTACCATGCATTGTTTAGTGACCAACATGTTTTAGTGTGCTTTTACTGGAGGGGAAATGATACTTCCACACACACAATAGATTCCAATGTGTTGGTAACCTGGTTGCACTACATGGACTGGACAACCCATCCAATTAGACATATGTCAGTGCAGATGAAATGCAACAGTGAGGCCCTTTGATTTGGCTTCGTGACAATGCACAACACATCGACATACTTTGGCAGCACTGAGGTGTTCAGTATTGACAATGCACAATTGTCCCATGTGTGACTTGGTTCTAGGCAAACATTTGTAGTTCCCTCTGCCAGTGGCTCATGTGCAACCGTGCACCTAAACTACAGGACTTGCTCCAGGTAACCTGGCTAACTGCCTTGTGGAGGTGGATGTATCTGTGCAGGAAGGGCCATCTCCCTGTACATATGTTATTTTGATGGACAATTGGCTCATTCAGTGTGTGCAGCAGTGTGCAGTTTGCATTAGTGGCACATCAATATGTGTTCATAGCACAGTTCACTTCCTTAGTGCTACCTGGCAATGGCACGCCAGGAGTGATGTATGATGTTGGGACTGCCTCAGTATTTCCGTCTCACCTACATGTGAGTCTGCATCATCATGCTATGTATTTCATGGAATTAGACCTGCAGCAACACACATTGCACACCTCTTCCACGCTACATATTGCTTGGGATTATAGTCGGATTGACTATGTGGCCAAATGTAATAGTAAATAGTTCATCTTCCAAGTTGTACTTCCAGTGCAGGCCATGTCATTGTTACTGTGTGTTTTGACATTGGTCCCTTGTAGCTCTAGAGTGGCAGCTAATGTTTGTGGCAGTGGTCATTTGTCCATAGGTGTGTGTCCCATTGTGTCAGGGTGTACAACATAACTACCTGTGTCACCTCTTAGTGTCTTCCTGCCCACGTGTCAACGTAGTGGTGTATGTATTGTGTGTCCTACAGGGTTGCTGTGTTGTGTGTATATTGCTAGGTTTATGGACTTACGACAAGAAGGCCATGGCCATATTGTCTGGCCTGAAAGTGCTGATTGATCGTGCTGTGGTGGAAGATGAAGGAATCATGTACACTCCCAGGATACTTGGCCAAGATGTTGGTAAACAATCCCTGGTGGTCAACTATGGCCTGCACATTTATGGAGTGGGTGTGCTTTCTGTTCCGGAATAGATGCTCTGTTGCTGCAGGTGGTACGATCCGGACATGGGTGCAGTCATTGCACCAAGCACATGCGGGAAGCCATGTATTTGAAAAAACCCTGTTTGATCTCCTGCTGCTTCTGCTGGGTGTTGGGGAAGCTGATGTGGCGGGGTGTGAGGGAGATGACGGCATCTAGGACCTTGAGAGGGAAGGTGGAAAATGAGGGCTGTGATACCCCAGCGACCTTGTTTGGGAAGAGCCACTTGCCAACATATGCAGGACAGCTAGCTGCTTGGTCACCGGTGGTATATTGTGTGGTGTCTGCAGGCTGGCTGTTACATGTGGCTCAATTTGGGGCAGCAGCTGCTGGATGGCTTGCCAGTTGAGTCTCTACCTCCGGATGATGTCCTGTTCCCTGAGGCCCTGGAGGGTTGTCCTGGTCCTGAAGACCCCCTTCTGCGTTGCCTTTGGGGGCCATGTTGGGGTGGTGGTGGCTGCTGCTGTTGGTCTTGTGCTCTGCATCATCTAGCATGGTGCATCAATAGCACATCCATGTTGTCCTGTTGAGCTACAATGTTGCTTGTGTGTGTTTTCCTTAAGTAGTGGTGTGTTTGCCTCATTTTAACGACCCAGGTCCCAGGTATTAAAATTTTACGCAAATCGGGCTTAGCGTCATTTATCGGGTCCGCCGCCCACCCGTACATCATTTTTGCGCTGTTGGATAAATATGGTGCTAAGGTGTTTGAGTCATTTTTTGGACGGGAACACCTACCTTGCATCTCATTGACGCAAGGCGGTTTCACGCATCCTTAAAATGACGCAAACTCCATATTTTTTACGTCAGACGGGTCTAGCGTCAAAATATAAATATGGAGTTACGTTTGCACTGGATTTGTGTCAAAAGAATTGATGCAAATCCGGCTCAAACAGCCTATAAATATGGGCCTTAGAGCCGAACCAGGTTTAATTAGCGGGAGCTAAATTACACTGGTGCAAAGAACATCTGAGCTGAGTATTGAGCACGGACTCTCTTTTGTTGCTTTTAGTAACATGCAGCCACATACAGATTATACTTAAGCACGTTGCAATTCAACAATACAACTGCATGATGCAGTTAGAGGTACAAAATTACAATATCCTCAAATACATTAGATCAATGGAGTTATGCATGCAATGTATGTGTGTGGCCTTCGACTCCAGCACAAATAGAAAACCACTAGATTCACGCTGTTGTGAAATAATGGTGTATGATCAACTACGTATCTTCTGCCAATGGTGGAACTGGAGAATCTAGGGGCATATTTATGAGAGGCTTGCAGTACCATTGCCACTAATTTTGATTTAAATTTGTATCTACATGTTGACACATGGCCAAATGCATCAGTTTTTGTAGGCCTGCGTAAAAAAAAAAAAAACAACTGAGCCACACACAGAGTAAAATATGCAATGTAGGTGTTCCCTTGTAAATTCTAACATAAAACTAACTCAGTGATATTTATGGTTTTCTCAATGTGTGGCGCATCGCCAGCACAAGGCAAAAAGCCTGAAACTGTGCATCCGCAGCCCAGCCTTAGAAAATGATGCAATGGCTGTGGTATATAAAGATAAGCCATATAAAACTATTTGGCAAGCTCAACTATAGTGTAGAGGTGTTCATTCTGCAGCCAAGAGTCGTGAGGAGTTCACCACCATCACGATCAACACCACCACCAGGTAGGCAGTGCAGGAGAAGGGAGGGTGTTTTTCGCCAGCAGATTTCCCTCACTGACCTCAGGGAGGGTGAGGTTATGAGATATTACAGACAAAGGAGGGAGTTTGTTATAGAACTGCTGAAAAAGATAGCACCAAGGCTCCAGCCACCAACTTCCAGGCCTATAAACATCCCTCCGCAGTACAAGCTGATGGCAGTCCTCCACATGCTTGTGTCTTGTTCCTTCCCGATCACAACAGCCAGAGAGGCAGGAATATCTCAGCCATCATTTTCTGCCTTCCTACCCTCTGTCGTGGGTACCATCATCTGCTTCACCCCCAGTGCCTCCTTTTCCCCAAGACACAACAACAGCAGCTGAAAACCAAGCAAGGTTTCTTTGCTATTGCGGGATTTCAACATGTGCTAGGTGCCATGGATTGCACATGTGCAATGGTCCCCCGCAGAAACATCACACCTGTATAGGCACAAGAAGCACACATACTTCATCTATGTCCAGGACCATCTGGGGATGTTCACCAATGTGCTAGCAAAAAAACTAGAGGGGACACATGATGCCTACACAGTCTGATCAATGAGTGCTTTCAAAATGGGTGATGTGGGAATGGCCTACTTGTTGGTAAGCAAGTCTGAAATACATGACAGACCTACAGAAATTAACATATGTCTGCCATAATAGCCATCACTGTGTCTGTTAACAGAGCTTGGGCCATATGCATGAGGGATGTGCCTCACACTTGCACCGTACATTATGGTAAATTTTTAATGCAAACCCCTAAGTCAAACATGATAAGACACTCAAAGCAACTCTGTGCGCCTTTAAATGGCGAAGAAATACAGAGCAATGCAATGCTGGACAAAATGCCATGTTGCACCACTGTGTGTAAGGCAGAGGCTCCAGGGGCATTGTGTGGCTGTCTCCATGCAACTCCTATAGTTCATGAGTCATGTCATGTATACTACATCTGGCAAACCTGAAAACATGTCAAATCCATTGGTCTCCCCAGGTGATGTGTCACAAGGATTAAGTCAACCAAGTCATTCCAGCTTCCTATGTGTGCTGCATACTGTGGCACACATATAAAGATGATTGTGCCTTTAAGGGTTCATTATGTGGAGGAAGGTGCCCCCTCCTGCACAAAGACAATCATGCATACAGTGCAGGCACCCTAGCAGTGTGCCTGTTTTGTGCTAGGCAGTCCATTGTGTGCATTTGCAGGGTGAAAGGACAGAAATGCACTGTATGGCATAAATACAGTGCACTACTGCCCTTTCTCAGTGGCGCAGTGGAGCGCAGATAGGTGACTTCCTGCACTCCACAGTGCCACTTTCCCAAATATCTGGGCCCTTGTGTCATGTGTACATAGTGGGAACAATGTATTACAACATGTAGCCAATGATTTACCACATTGACATGCCCTCACTAATCTGTCAATGGCAGTAGCTAAAGACCATCAGTGAGTTGTAATGTGGCATTTCATTCTGTCTGAATGGATGCAACGACATCATCTGCACTGGGTAACAAATCATGAGAAAAAACTTGTGGTATGCCAGACAAGCCAAAATTAGTACAAAGGCATTTCAAGAGATAAGTGTGAGATGAGTGTCTCCTCAATGGCATACCTACTCTCTGTATCCGTCAAAGGTCAACAGTTTCAAGGGTGTGATAAGTTCTGTGGAAATGAGCAAGTGTGTCAGACATGGCAGTAGACTTGTATGTTGATCTAAGTTTCAGAAGCAACACAGGAAGAAGTATTTGAAAGTCCAAGTGTGGCATGCTATGTCAGGGTAGGCCCCAGGCATGTGTAAATGTTAATGCTGGATACATTGTCATACCAACAGTACAAAACACACATATGTCTCAGCCATACTAACAGCCTTTGTACATACATACATATAGGTGTAAAGTCATATTGATATATGTAACCAATGTGATGGCTCAAGTGTTCAGTGGTGTATGTTGCCTAAATGAAACACATATGAATCCAGCAATGTGAAACTCACAATGGCTGAAACAATGCTGGTAAACATGTCATCAGCCAGTCACGAAGATGAAATTAAATGCAACCTGGGCAAGGCATCACAGTGTACACAGAATACCAATCTCAACATTCATTTGACACAACAATGCTGAAAGAATCAAGGTATAGAAGTACATAATCACCTATAGTTACAGTCATACATGTACATGTGAAAACCAAAGTATTTCGTCCAGCCCTGTGGCAGACAGATACTTGTAACTACATCAGTGTGTCCTACATAGAGATGCCCTACCTCAAAATACCTATGTGTCAATCCAGGTGCACCATGGCAAACTGTCTGATGAAACGCAGCAGATGAAGCCAGACAGATTGTACAACTATTCATGTTACATGTTAGAAACACAGCACATAGACAGACCAAATTCAAATGCTAAAGTAAGTGAACAATTGAAAGGTGGTGGTGTTGTCGTGTAGGGCAGCAACAACATCAGTGGTTCCACAGGGACATGTGTATGTGTGAGTGTCAAACATGTTGGGGACATGTGTATGTATGAGTGACAGGGGCATGTGTATGTGTGAGTGCCAAACATGCTGGCACTGTCACAGCATACCAAAAGGGCAAACATCAGATCACTATTCTGTCGCTTTTCACATGCAGTGAGTGCACATAACACAGAGGTGGTCATTAAAACCCTGGCGGACGGTGTTAAAGCGGCGGTAAGACCGCCAACATGCCGGCAGTAAAGAAATTGCAATTACGACTGTGGCGGAAACCGCCAACAAAGACAGCCACTTTAACACTCAGACCGCCACGGCGGTACAAACAAACAGCGCGGCGGTCACCGCCAACAGATAGGTGGGAGACAATGTACCGCCCACACTATTATGACAGGCCAATCCGCTACCTTTTCCGGGGCGGATTCACCGCAGATAAAAACACGGCGGAAACAGGAATTTTGAAGGGAAAACGCTCACCTCTACACACTCCACGAGGAACGAGGACACCATGGAACCGGAACTCCAAATTCTACCTGCGATAGTCTTCCTGCTCCTCTACCAGGAGCACGAACGCCGGCGGCGAAGACCACGGTGAGTACAGCACCTACGACACAGGGGAGGCAAAAAACAGTGACACACAGACGCAACACCCCCACCCTCACCCACCACAACACACACACTAATGCATATCAATACATCACAGTTACACCCCTCAGCCCCCTGCGGAAGAATGCAAAGACCAAAGAAAATGAGTGTAACCATCGGAATATATTAAAAACAAGTAGGCAGAAATATATATAAACACAATGTACAAAATAAATACCAGGCATAGTAGTCCAGGTACTGCACAAAGAAAGTCCGTGGAACACGGGGACCACACGATATGGGCGAGGCCCACACAAGATCCCCGACCATGATGGAGAGAACACTGCAGGGGCATCAGACAGCAAGAAAACAGGCACTTCAGGGGGAGGAAAAGGGGGGGCACCTCAGCCGCTTGAGTGCACAACGCCAAATCCACGAGGGGGCCACATGCCCACTGTCCAATCCTGGGGAGTGCAAAGCCACAGTCTCTCAAGTCTCTACAGTGGGTGGGTTGCCCACTGTCCAAACCTGGGGAGTGCAAAGCCACAGTCTCTCAAGTCTCTACAGTGGGTGGGTTGCCCACTGTCCAATCCTGGGGAGTGCAAAGCCACAGTCTCTCAAGTCTCTACAGTGGGTGGTTTGCCCACTGTCCAATCCTGGGGAGTGCAAAGCCACAGTCTCTCAAGTCTCTACAGTGGGTGTTTTGCCCACTGTCCAATCCTGGGGAGTGCAAAGCCACAGTCTCTTAAGTCTCTACAGTGGGTGGTTTGCCCACTGTCCAATCCTGGGGAGTGCAAAGCCACAGTCTCTCAAGTGGATGACAGTCTCCACTGGTTCTGGAGGGGGACTGGTGCCCAGAGTGCTTCATCCTGTGAAGGACAGAGGTAGTGGATGGATCTCTCTACTGGTTCTGGAGGGGGACTGGTGCCCAGAGTGCTTCATCCTGTGAAGGACAGAGGTAGTGGATGGATCTCTCCACTGATCCTGGAGGGGGACTGGTGCCCAGAGTGCTTCATCCTGTGAAGTACAGAGGTAGTGGATGGATTTCTCCACTGGTTCTGGAGGGGGACTGGTGCCCAGAGTGCATCATCCACCCCGTGACGGACCCAGTTGTGTCAGTGCCCCTGCCGCTCATGGGCTAGCGGTGCTTGAGATAGCGGTGCCCTGTTCAGCGGTGCTTGAGATGGCGGTGCCCTGTTCAGCGGTGCGTGAGATGGCGGTGCCCTGTTCAGAGGTGCTTGAGATGGCAGTGCCCTGTTCAGCGGTGCGTGAGATGACGGTGCCCTGTTCAGCGGTGCTTGAGATGGCGGTGCCCTGCTCAGCGGTGCTTCAGATGGCGGTCTACATTGCAGGGTCTCAGCTGCTGGCGGTCCTTCATAGCCCAGCAGGGCTGGTGCTGGCGGTCCTTCATGGCCTAGCGGGGCTGGTGCTGGCGGTCCTTCATGGCCTAGCGGGCTGGTGCTGGCGGTGGCCTCCTGGGCAGCTGGGCTGGAGCTGGCGGTGGCCTCCTGGGCAGCTGGGCTGGGGCTGGCGGTGGCCACACTGTGGCACAACAAGGGGCCCCTGACACTGGCCTGGACGAAGAACAGCCCTCCACCTCTGCCGGCGCTAGTGGACAGGAGGCACCACCACAGGAACCCCACACCAGCACCCCACCCCCTGCAGATGGAGAACCACCCTGCAAACGGTCCCTGATATCCAGGAACAAGACAGAGAACATTGCCAAGACCCCTGCCAGGAAATGAGACCCCCCTGAATGTCATCCTTCTGTCCCACTTTGTCACCCTGTCCATCCTTAAACTGCCATTGCTCCACTTCCTATGCCCCTTTGGACATTGCACCTGTGAAACAAATAGACTGGACTCCACCATCACCCCAGCCCATTTTACAACCCCTCCACTTATTTGCACAGACATAAACACACTTCAATCACAAAACAATCTGGAGTCAGTCTGTGCTTTCACAAACGTGTAATTGCAATAACCATGGAATATAGCAATGTCAATTTAATTGTTCACATACCGATGTAGCGCAGGTGTAGGGCTGGAGGAAATATAGCAGAGGGCACAAAGTGGGACCCACATCTGTGAAATGGAAACACAAAGTGACAAGTCAGGGTCCATACACTGAGTGAAAATGACAGACTTATGCTAGCTCCAACAGTAGTATGAGATGTGGGAGGTAGTGACATCTTCTTACCTGTGTCTCACTGGAAGTATTGCATGATTATGTTGTTTCTGTTGTCGATATCCTCTTCTTCTGCCTCCTCTTCTTCACTGTCCCCAGGCTCCACAGCTGCCACAAGACCACCAGCTGGCCCATCCTCCTGCAGAAAAGGCACCTGGCATCGCAAAGCCAGGTTCTGCAGCATACAGCAAGCCACGATGATCTGGCACACCTTCTTTTGTGAGTAGTAGAGAGAAACCACCTGTCATATGGAGGCACAGGAACCTTTCCATCAGGAGGCCAAAGGTGCGTTCAATCACCCTCCTAGTTCACCCATGTGCCTCATTGTAGCATTCCTCTGCCCTTGTCCTGGGATTTCTCACTGGGATCAGTAGCCATGACAGGTCAGGGTAACCAGAGTCACCTGCAAATGTCGAGGGACAACTGTTAGACACACACTAACCTGTAGGGACAACCCCATACCCAGACAACTATTCACACTGTATAGGGTCCTTGTCCTCACCTATTAGCCACACACGGTGCCTCTGGAGTTTCCCCAACACTTAAGGGATGCTGCTATTCCTCAAAATGTAAGCGTCATGCAGTGAGCCAGGAAATTTGGCATTCACATGGGAGATGTACTGGTCGGCCAAAAACACCATCTGCACATTCATAGAATGGTAGCTCTTCCGGTTTCTGTACACCTGTTCACTCCTGCGGGGTTACCAATGCCACATGTGTCCCATCAATGGCATCTATGATGTTGGGGATATGTCCCAGGGCATGGAAGTCACCTTTCACTGTAGGCAAATCCTTCACCTGAGGGAACACGATGTAGCTGCGCATGTGTTTCGGCAGGGCAGACAACACTCTGGACAACACGTTAGAGAACATTGGCTGGGACATCCCTGATGCAATGGCCACTGTTGTTTGAGAGGAACCACTTGCCAGGAAATGGAGTACTGACAGGACCTGCACTAGAGGGGGGATTCCTGTGGGGTGGCCGATAGCTAACATCAGGTCTGGCTCCAACTGGGCACACAGTTCATGGATTGTTGCACGATCAAGTCTGTAGGTGACTATTATGTGTCTCTCTTCCATTGTCGACAGGTCCACCAGCGGTCTGTACACTGGAGGATGCCGCCATCTCATCACCTGCCCCAGCAGAGGGGCCCTATGGACAAAAACAGCGAGCAGAGAGTCAGCCAACACTGAGGTATCACAAAATGTCATTTGCACACATTTATTAATCTGCAATGTGCCTGTTACTGTGTGTATTCAAGGCCTACATTGGTGTGACGCAGTTAACATTAATGCCATGTGGCCCCCTGAAATGGCGGCTGCCTGACCTGTAAGGTGGGACAAGATGATATGAGGTAACTGCGCTGGCGTTGTACACTGTTGCAGTAGGCGGTCGAAGACTGCGGCGCAATCAGCATTGGTTAACATTGGACCCTATGGGTCCGAGGAGCCAATGACGATGTATGCCGGTGGTGACGGTACTTACAGCCGCGGACGTGACTGCCATTTTCTGTCTGTTCACTCACTTGATACCTGACCTTCAACAGGAGAGTACCTACATTCCAAGTGCTGCTTTGACCTCAGTCTGGAAGCGACGATGGCTCATGTTTTCTGGGGAAAGGGCCCTTGCCTACAATTTGGAGGAGTTGGAGAAACCAGTGGATGGGGTCCTCCCCCAGTACACACAACTGTACGGTCCTCCAGACAAACAGGTGAGTACACTGTGAGCATGCTTCATGGGCAATGCCTGGTTGGAGTGGTGTGGATGGAAGATAAATGGGGGGGGGACTGAGGCCAGCATGTGCGGACGGTGAGTGTCTATGCGTCAGGGCAAGGGTGGGAATGTAGACCAATGAGTATGACGGTACGGACGGGTAAAGATTTTCCTTTTCCCCTGTCCTATTCCTCTAGGTCAATGCCCACCAGAAGAAGGCTCTTTGGCGTGCCATCGCCAAGGACATCCGGACCCTGGGGGTCAACCACAGACGGAGCACCCACTGCCGTAAAAGATGGGAGGACCTTTGCCGCTGGAGCAAGAAGATGGCGGAGGCCCAGCTGGGGATGGCATCCCAATGTGGGTGGGGTGCCCGTCGCACCATGACCCCCCTGACGTTCGGGATCCTGGCGGAGGCGTATCCTGAGTTGGATGGGCACTTGAGGGCATCACAGCAGCCACAAGGGGGTGAGTACACTCTCATTCAGCTGACTCTGCGCGCATGCGAGGTGTCTGGGTGGGGGAGGTGGGCAGTGGGTTCCCCTAGACCAGGGCGAGCTTGGTAGGCAAGGTCCCTTGTGAGGCAGGCTCAGTGGCACCCCAAACCCACTAGTGGTTAGTGCCATCTACACCTAGTCAGTCTCCTGTGACTTCCATGAGTGCAACAATCGGGCTTAGGCCTTGTACCTCATGGGCATGTGATTCATCTAGGAACTATAAGTGCATGGCGTAGTGCAGAGGGCTGCTGTGTCTGTTGTGTTCGCCAACGGTAGTGGTGTTGCATGCACTGAACATGTCTTTCTCCTGTCTTCCCCCCCTTTTTGTGGTCTCCTTGTTCTTGTGTGCAATAGCATCATCAGGCGGAGGAGCATTGGCACTGGAGCAGGAGGGAGCTGCATCCCACTTAGCCCTGGAGGGCGAAACAACGGAGTCTGAAGCAACCAGTGGGACAGAGGCCGAGGGGAGCTCCACGGCGGGGACAGGAGCAGACAGCAGTGACAGCAACTCCTCCTCTGATGGGAGCTCCCTTGCGGTGGCGGTCCCCTCTGTGCCCCCGCATCAACAGGTACAGCCACCACCCCCCCTACCAGCACCGCCCTCCCAGCAGCCCCTCAGCGTGTGTCCCGTGCCTGCTCACCCAGGAGGGTGGGCATCTCCTTCGCCCCAGGCACCTCAGGCCCTGCCCCAGTCAGCCCTGCTGCCCTCAGTGAGGAGGCTATTGACCTCCTGAGATCCCTCACTGCTGGGCAGTCTACCATTCGGAATGCCATCCAGGGTGTTGAGAGGCATTTGCAACAAACAAATGCGTACCTGGAGGGCATTCATTCTGGCCAGGCAGCCCAACAGAGAGCATTTTAGGCTCTGGCCTCAGCACTGATGGCAGCCATTGTCCCTGTGTCCAGCCTCCCCCCTCCAACTTCCTCCACCCAGACCCAATCCCCTGTACCTCAGCCTATCCCAAGCACACCATCAGACCAGCATGCACACACATCAACACACAAGGGTGGCTCAGGCACACATAACCACCACACATCCCACAGGCACTCACACAAGCATCATACCCATGCACACATACCAACATCCACTGCCTCCACTGCGTCCCCTTCCTCCACGTCTCCCTCCTCCCTCCCAGTCTCGTCTCCATTCACACCTGCATGCACTACATCCTCAGCCACTACCTCCATCACCAGCATGCCCATCACCACACACCGCTCACGTGCAATCACCACCCCCACTACCATTCACACATCCCCAGTGTCCTCTCCCAGTGTGTCTGTGAGCCCTCCTCCCAAAGTACACAAACACAGGCACACCCACCCAACAGCCATCCACCTCATAACAGCCTCCAGCCCATGCACCTTCACCAAAATTCAGCAGACGCACACCTCCTATAACCACTACCTCTACCTCCACTCCCAAACCCCCTCCATCTACCCGTCCCAGTGTGTCTAAAAAACGTTTCCTGGCTAACATTAACCTCTTCCCTACAACTCCCCCCGTCGTCCCGCTAGAGCCAGGCTTTCCAGGTCGCTGCCCAGCACCTCAGCCACCACATCCCCAGGCACAGTGGTGCCAGCAACTGCGGGGTCATGGTGTGCGCCAACCATCAGGGTTGCCAGTGTGCCACGGAGCGAGGGCGAGGACATTCCGCCACCTGCCAAGGTGAAAAAGGTGCCCACATCCCGAGGGAGAAGTTGAAAACACCTGCCACCAAGGGGTCAGGGAAAACAAAAGGGGATAGTGGCAAGACAGCTGCACCACCATCAAAGGTGGGGAAGGGCCAAAACCTGAAGAGCAGGTCAGGAGAGGACATGGTGGCACCATCTGAGGGACCAGTGTCACACCTTCTGTCCACATCGACGCCGACCTGTACAGCAGAGAACACCGCCACCTGCACCGCCACAGACCCCGCCGCCAGAACCGCCGCCACAGACCCCGCTGCCAGCACCGCCCCCACAGACCCCGCAGCCAGCACCGCCGCCACAGACCCCGCCGCCAGCACCGCCGCCACAGACCCCGCAGCCAGCACCGCCATGACTAACACCGCCGCAAGCACCGCCGCGACTGACACCGCCGCAAGCACCGCCAGCGGCCCCGCGACATCCTCAGACAGTGGCACCACGGCAGACATGGCTACCATCCCCAGTGGTCAGTCGTCCGAGGCTGGTGGTGAGTTCCAGGACCCTGGGCAGCTTCCATGAAGCATCACTGTCATCACAGTTGTCACCTGCATATGGAATGCGAAGCAGCAGCAGTGTGGGGTATGTCTCTGCCTCCATGGCGTATCATGCTACCTGTACCTCGGCAATCTTGTGGCATCCACTACCTCAGTCCTTGGCAGGATGAAGCACTATGGTCACAAAGCCTCCTCCAGAACCAGTGGAGTATCTCATCCACTACCTCAGTCCTTGGCAGGATGAAGCACTCTGGGCACAAAGCCCCCTCCAGAACCAGTGGAGAAAGGCATCCACTAACTCAGTCCTTGGCAGGATGAAGCACTCTGGGCACAAAGCTCCCTCCAGAACCAGTGGAATATCTCATCCACTACCTCAGTCCTTGGCAGGATGAAGCACTCTGGGCACAAAGCCTCCTCCACAACCAGTGGAGTATCTCATCCACTACCTCAGTCCTTGGCAGGATGAAGCACTCTGGGCACAAAGCCCCCTCCAGAACCAGTGGAGAAAGGCATCCACTAACTCAGTCCTTGGCAGGATGAAGCACTCTGGGCACAAAGTTCCCTCCAGAACCAGTGGAATATCTCATCCACTACCTCAGTCCTTGGCAGGATGAAGCACTCTGGGCACAAAGCCCCCTCCAGAACTAGTGGAGAAAGGCATCCACTACCTCAGTCCTTGGCAGGATGAAGCACTCTGGGCACAAAGCCCCCTCAAGAACCATTGGAGACTGTTATCCACTTGAGAGACTGTGGCTTTGCACTCCCCAGGATAAAGCAGTGGGCAATCTACCCACTGAAAAGACTTGAGAGACTGTGGCTTTGCACTACCCACGATAAAGCAGTGAGCCAACCACCCACTGAAAAGACTTGAGAGACTGTGGCTTTGCACTCACCAGGATAAAGCAGTGGGCAAACCACCCACTGAAAAGACTTGAGAAACTGTGGCTTTGCACTCCCCAAGATAAAGCAATGGGCATGGAGCCCCCTCGTGCAGCAGTGGCGTTGTGCGTTCATCAGGCTGAAGTGCCCCCTCTCCCTCTCCCCCTGAGGTGCCTGTATATTTTCTATGTGATGCCCCTCCAGTGTTCTCTCCGTTTGGAGTCAGGTATCATGTGTGGGTTTCGCCCATGCATTTTGGGCCCAGTGGTCCACGGACAATGATTGGTGCACTATCCGGACTTGTGTAGTTGATGTACATAATTGTATACACTGGATTTTGACTTCTGACTAATGGGTTTTTATTGATTGCAATCATTACAATAATTTCCTTTTTTCCTTGCGTTATTCAAGGGGGGTGGGTGGTGTATATGTAATGTTGCTGCATGTATTTGTGTGTATAGTGTTGTTTTCGGGGTGGGGGTGTTGCGTGTTGCGTGTGTGTGTCACTTTCGTTTCCCTCCCCCCTCCCGTGTGTTGTAGGTGCAGTACTCATCGTGGTCCTCGCCGCTGTCGTTGGAGCTCCTGATAGAGGATCAGGAATACCATTGCCGGCAGTATCTGCAATTCGGGCTCCATGGCGTCCTGGTTCCTAGTGGGGTGTGGAGAGGTGAGTGTTTTCCCTTCTGTGTACTGTTTCCGGCGTGTTTTTATTCGCGTTGGTTCCGCCCCGTAAAAGCTGGCGGATAGGCGTGTTGTGATAGGGTGGGCGGTACATTGTCTCCCGCCTGTCTGTTGGCGGTGTCCGCCGCGCTGTTTGTTTGTACCGCCGTGGTGGTTGGAGTGTTAAAGTGGCTGTTTATGTTGCTGGTTTCCGCCACGGTCGTAATAACATTTTTTTTCTGCCGGCCTCTTGGCGGTATTACTGCTGCTTTAACACTGACTTCCAGGGTTGTAATGAGGGCCATATTGTCAAATACTGTGAGAAATGTGCATGTCATTCAGTAAACATAACACACATGGGCAGGAATGTAGCTGCAACAATCAACATGATCATTAACAGTATTATTATTTTCTAATTTCAAAAGATCAAAATTATGGTCTGCAGTCATGCATCATGACCCCGAATGCACATCCCCAGATTGAGCCAAAACGGCAGTACAACCAGGCATTTGCTAAGACCAGGAACATTGTGGAGCATGTGTTTGATGTGCTGAAGTCCTGGTTCCAATGTCTGGACATGTCAGGTGGTAGATTTCTATACTCACCACCTAGGGTGTGCCAGATCGTCCTTGTATGTGCCATTCCTATACAACATATGTGTACGGGCAAATGTCCAGAAGGACGTGGACCACGAGGAGCAGGAATGAATGGAGGAGGAGAACGAGGATGGAGGAGAGATTCAACACACAATTGCTGATAGGCAGTGACACGACCACATGGGGCACAATTTCTTTGCGTAAATTTCCGTTTACTGGAAGGACAAAATCTCAGATATGAACTGAATTTAGCAAAATGTAAATACATGTTTGTACTCATTCTTTGTGTTGGAAATTTTATGTCACAGTCACTGTAAACATCAGGTCACTCTCATCTCCTCAACTTGAATTAGGCCTCAACATGAAGCAATCATGACCTCAGAACCATTGAGCAACATGGGGCCATGGCTCTCATTAATCAATCCACCTATACAGAAATGCAAGATGCACTGCATTAAAGTACCAGGCATATCCACTTCCAGAATTATAATTCCTATCCTCACGCACTTGAGCAGTGCAGTGCTGCACAGCTAACAGTCTTGCTGTATTCTGCAAAAGCAAAGTGTGCTTCAAATGTCAAATGGCACTCAAGGAGTGTTGGAACACACAAGACCCAATATGTTGATACCTGAGACAATACACTTCGTTTTGGATGTCTCACCAATTTGGAAGCATACACAATGGCAGAACTTTGCAGGAGCTAATATTGTCCCAGATACCTTCACAGATCATGAGTGACAGTTGTCATGGACAAAGTATGATGTGCACAAGGTTACATTTTCTTGTTACAGAAAATATGCATGCAATTCTGGGGAACCTTAAAACACTGCACATGTGACTCAATTCCTGGCCAAATTGTCATATATACCACATTAGGCCACAGTTGTCAGCATACCCAAATCACAAGGCTTGCACAGCCATGTGATGAGAGTCAAAGACCTGTAACACAGCAATATGAGTAGATGACTGCATTGTGAGCAGTTATTCAGAGATGTATGACAACTGAGATGTGTTTAGCAAACATCACAACACCTGACGAATACAAGGGTGTCAAGTGTGTGATATGTTAATGTGAAAAGTCCATCAAAACCATATGGATACACACACACACACACACATTAATTGAACATGGTGATGGATGACTTAGGATATACGCTTCCCTCTGCCTCAGTAGAGTAGTTTACCCCTGCCTTGAGTGTACAAGTGCATAGTTGAAGGGTTCAATATAGAATGCCATTTGAGTGTGTGCCAATACATAGGTTTGTGTCAATGAATTATGTTTTCTTAGACCAGAAGGACCACACAAACACTGGCCCTCAGAGTAGCTGTGCTGCAACTGCCTATGACAAGAGTGAGACAGAGATCATGTGTGATTGGCAGAATGTTGTTCATTGAACATCAGTAGTGTACCTGACCACGTTTCCCTGGTTCACTGCAGTGAGGCCTAATAGCTCACTCACTTATTCCAATGGTTTGATGCTGTGTGTCACCCCCCCACCCAACATCATGTCAACTAAAACATGTGTGCATGTTAACACCATGTGCAGAACACATTTGCCTATGCAAGACATACACAACAGAAATCTTGCAATGTGGAACAGTTTGCAAATGCTGAGAGTGCGTGGGCTGCAAGAGTGTGTTCACCTTCTGACACTCAAGCATAGATTCAAGGGAGAGTAGTTCAAAAAATTGTCCACTGGATGAAGGTGTGTGCTGCACGTCATGATGTCTGTTTACATCCAACACATGTGCATCACAGGAGAGTTCCCCTAATGTCCTGTGACTGTAACCAGTAGGGCATAGAATGTGCCAAGCCACACAGTGCAGAGGAGATAGTCACCCTACCCTACCATACTAAACCTATTGCTCTCCTCCCAATAGCATCCAAAATAATTGAAAAAATTTTTTATAGACAAGTAACAAGCTGTCTGGAAGAGCATAAGCTTCTTCATCCCACCCAGATGGGCTTCAGACCTCAACATAGCACGGAAACTGCCCTTTTGGAGGTGACAGAAGACACTCAACAACGTCTAGATGCGGGTGATTACACAGCCATCATTCTATTAGATTTGAGCCCTGCTTTCGATACAGTGGATCACAAAATTCTTCTTTAATGAATTACCCAAGCAGGAATTGAGGGTACTGCTTTTAATTGGCTCTCCTTGTTTTTAGAAGATAGGTCCTTCCAAGTCCTGGATAGGTCCTTCTTTTCCAATATTTCTCCCCTTAACTGTGGGGTTCCTCAGGGCTCTTCCCTGAGCCCTACTCTTTTTAACATCCATATGTCTCCTCTTGGCCAAGATGGGAGAACCCTACGGTTTATCCGTAATATCATTGTCTGACGACACCCAGCTAGTTGACTCCTTTTCCACCAATGTAAACTCTGACCAGGCCTCTCTCTATTCCTGTCTCTCAGAGACTGCTAGATGGATGGCAGACAGTAAGCTTAAACTAATGAAAACGGAGGTGATGTTGGTCGGGAATTTTTCCCTATTTAAATCCCCTATCTCTATCCCAGAAAGACTGAATGATTTCCCTCCTCCAAAGGAAACAATAAAAAGCTTAGGTGTCTGGCTAGACTCTCGCCTTACAATGGAATATCATGTCAAAAAACTTGTGGCCACTTGCTTCAATTTTCTAAGAATCCTCAGGAAAATCTTTAAATGTCTTCTTTTCTTGCCAGAAGACTCATCACTCAGGTCCTCATATTATCCCACTTGGACTATGGGGATGTTCTGTTTTTGAGCTCTCCTACCTTTGTATTAAAGAGTCTGCAGGTGGTTCAAAATGCTACAGCCCACCTTCTTATGAACATTCCCAGACACCTATCTGCCAAACCAGCCTTAGCCTCCCTCCACTGGCTTCCTATCCAGCAAAAGATAGTTTTGTGTATCGTGCACCAAGCTCTTCATGTTAAGGGTCCTGCCTTCCTTAGACAAATTATTACTCCCTGTGTTCCCGGAAGATCTCTTAGGTCTTCTTCGGCAGCCTTAATTAATACCTGTCCTATTAGGAAAGCTAGATCAGGAGGCAGATCCTTTGCTTTTAGAGAAGCTAATATATGGAACTCCCTTCCCCTGGCACTCCGACAGGATAGTTCTGAACTTTCCTTCGTAGAAAACTCAAGACTCTTCTTTTCTCAGCATAGTTACGCTATGTTTTTTTGGTTCTCCCGTCCTTCTTTTAGTGCTGGGATGCCTCCGGGTAGCCATGCGCTCTATAAATCCGCTAAACTGATCTAAACTACTACATGGCTGTGTGTGAAAGGGCAGTGCAAGTAATGTGCTGTACCTAACGGGATGCAAAACAATAATGCCTGTTCCCCTAGTCCAGTGCTGTTTGGCTACCTAGGACTTACTCAGACACACTTGCACCATGGAGCAGGGATGCAAATATCGCGTGCAGAAATCTATGTGTGCATGAAGGGGCATCTTCCTGCTAACAAAAATATCCTGTGAGCCAAATTCCACCACCCATGTGTGCTGCAGGATGCAGCACACACAGAAAAATGAAGTGCGGAGGAGATTTGTAGGCCCAAGTCCTTGTGATGTCACTCCTGGGAATGAATTACTTACTGGCACATTTCCAGCTTTGTGTGCAAATAAATAGCTGCCTGACTATCACATGTACGATACTGGAAATACAACATATGATTTTGAAATATCCAGTAAATCTGCAAGCTGGGTGGCACATACACTGTGTTTGGGTGAGCCAGTCTGTCTCTGGGCTTCCCTATGTGTGTGTTGCATCCATCATGGTAGGATTTCTGACAGACTGAATGAATAAAGATATTGGGCAGAATAGGGAATACAATATTGTGGCACATAGGCCACAGGAGCATTCTTCACATGTACATATGACTGTGGGGTACATTCAGGTCGGTATCCTGGTAACAGCTCTGACAACTTAAGTCTTGAGAGGCCATGTGTCAGCCCAACAGTCATGAAGTGACAGGGACATAAACCAATTACACCAAGCCAGAATCACCACCTGGACACTGCCCTCTGTCACACAGAGCTGTCAAGTGCTTTCCAACCCAGTCTACAGATGTGACAAGTACCATGCAACGCTGGATGTGCTAGCACTTACTTTACATAACTGCAGCATCAGTCCCATGGATGTTTCAATATTTGTGATGCACCTTGGGACCTTATGACATGGTGTGCTGTACCATAAATATGGTGCATCCACAGTGTTTGGAACTGTTGTACCATAGTGCAACTTTTTACATTGCTGCCTTGCTGTAGTAATGAATCAGTTCTCTAAATGAGCCCCGTAGCAAGCAGTTTCTCAAAGGACCAGATATTCTTAGGAAGTGAGGCTGGGGTAACATCTGGGGTGGATAAAACACTAGTGGCTATATTTATGACCCAGTTTGTATTGCTCTTGCGCCTCACAACATAGTGCAAGAGTGAAGCAGACCTTAAGTGAGATTTATAAAGCCACGCAAGGCCACCATGCTTGTCCCTGCGTGGCTTCATAAATCTTGAGTAATGTAATGCAGCCAAATCACTCTGTTATAATTCTCTGCGCCAGAAAGGTGTTTCCATTGGTGTTTCCTGGGTGTTCCCATGCAACATCAATGATTTTTGACTCATTCCCAGATTTACAAGAACTTGTAAACCTGAAAATGCCCCAAAAAGATACACTTCCCGAAGAGAGATGCAACGAGGCGAAATATGTTTATTTCTCCTCGTGTTTTTCCTCTTTCTATGTGGGCTGTGTCTACAGCCCACATAGAAAGAGGAAAAGGCCTCTCAGGATTGTTTTTGTGCAGGAAGGTGCTCCTTCCTGCATAAAAACAATCCTGGATGCAATGCAGGTACCCTTGCACCATGGTTCAAGAGTGTCTCCATTGGTGCTAGGCAAACAAAAGGGCACCAGTGGAAGGGGGAAAGCAATGGAATGTGCTGCATTGGATAAACAGAGAGCATTCCTGCCCCCTCCCTGTGACGCAGGTCAGCGCACCAAGGTGACTTGCTGCACTGCCCTGAGCCACAAAGCACATAAATCTGGTCCTACTTGTTCTGTTGCAAGGTCAAACTGTGTCAGAAATGGCCTGGGTATCAAAATAAAAGGGGTCCCTACTGGTAAATTAGATAGCTAAAAAAAGAGGCGGCCCATGTTAGCAAATCAGGTCAGTTTTGATATTGTAGAGACACATTGTACATGTGTTTTGCAAGGTTTGGAAGATAGCATGAATTTGAGATTGCTGCAAAAAAATAGAAAATTGTAACATCTTTATCTTGCTATTAAAAAGTGTAAATCAGAATATTGAAAACTACAATTAGAGTCTTAAGAAATTTTTCGGTTGAAAATCAAGGAAGGAATGGTAAGGAAAGGGAACATAGGGATGAATTAATCTTATAAATTCAAAAGAGAGCAAAGAGATATTCTCATATTTAAATTACATTAACCACTTCTGTGCTGGGGACATAATGGTTACATCCCGCGGCACAGTGCTCCTGTGCTGAGGACGTAATCATAACATCCTGGCACTGGCCCACCCCTCCAGGGCAGGGACCCCCAGTGACATCTGATGACAGCGCACGATCGCGTGCTGACCTCATCAGAGGTTGACTTGTATTTCTCTTCCGATCGGGGGATGGGAGCGGGCAGAGAGACATCAAAGGAAAGGAAAGGCTTTTCCTTTCTTTTGATGTCTTTCTGAGCATTTCTGCAGCCCGATCGTAAAGGAATTAAGCTGCAGAAATGCCCACTAGACACCAGGGAGTTTGTTTACCTTAGCTAAACAAAGAAGGGGAGCGGCCTCTTAGTCAAGGGTCGCTCCCCAAGGGAGGCTTTTTATAGTAAGGCCATTTCTGCCCCCCTTGTGGGCCGATCAGATTATATTAATTACCTTTTTTTTTTATTGGTGGGGAGCAACCCTTAGGCAAGAGTCACTCCCCTGGGGAACAAATAGATTTTAGGCCATTTCTTCCCCCCTTGGGGGCCGATTGGCCTATTTTTATTAGGCCAATCTGCCCTCAAGGGTGGCAGAAACCACTAGACACAAGAGATTTCTTTTTTACACAGCAATTTCACGCAAGGGGAGCAACCTCTTAGGCAAGGGTCACTCCCTGGGGGGCAAATTCTTTTTAGGCCATATCTTCCCCCCTTGGGGGCAGATCAGCCTATTGTAATTAGGCTGATTTGCCCCCAAAGGGGGCAGAAACCGCTAGGCGCCAGGGATTTTTAAAAAAAAAATTTTTAAAGTGGAGAGTGACCCCTTAGGTAAGGTCACTCCCCTGGGGGACAATTTTATTTTAGGCCAAACCACTTAGGCACCAGGGATTGGTGTGTGTGTTTTGTTTGGGAGGCAGCCCCTTGGGCAAGGGTCGATCTCCATGGGGGCACATGACTGTTGGCCATTTCTCCCCCCCTTGAGGGCACATCATCCTATTTTTGTAAGGACTATCTTCCCCCAAGGGGGCAGAAAGCCCATCAGACACCAGGAGTTATGGCCATACCCCAGCCCAAATAAATGGGGACAGAGTTGTTTTGGTCATCAGTGGGCAGATGGGGTAATTACCCCCGATCCACTCCCCCCCCCCCGGGGGGCAGAAAGCCTACTAGATGCCAGGAAATAAAAACAAAATTGTGGGATGGTGGTTACTAACCAGTATGGGCATGGTTATGCCTCCACCACAACTGAAGGGGGTAACAGTCTTTCAACTCTCCCCCAGCACACTAAAAGATGTTATCCCAATAGCAAGCAAGAGGACATTTAATTATTTTGAGTTTTGGTTTTACATTTGGGCCATGAGAGCTTGTCTAACTCCAAAATCGTACCACTTGGAATGGTGAGGGCTGCACTTTTTAGACTTTGGGACAGTGCCATGTAGAAAAATCTATGAGACTTAGACACATCTGAAAACTAAACATCTGGGTGAGTCCAGGGTGATGTGCTTCACATGCACCCCGCACAATTTTCTAACCCAGAGTGCCCTGCAAACCTCCAATGTTGCTTGAAATCACACATTTTTCCCACATTTTTGTGATGGAACCTTCGGATTCTGCAGGAATCCACAAAATTCCTACCACCCAGCATTGTCGCATCTATACCGATAAAAAGTATGCCACACTTGTCAGCCTAAAAACATTCTTTTTCAAACTGCCCTTTTGAACCCGCTTTGGTTCCCTCTCAATTTTGACATGTTTTTGGCTCTTCCCTGTCACAGGCACTTGGCCCACCTACACAAGTAAGGTATCATTTTTATCAGGAGACTGAGGGGAAGGTTGGGTGGCAGGAAATTTGAGCAGGTGTAGTGATCCCATACAGAAATGTGGGGAAAATGTGATTTTTTAGCTAAATTTGAAGTTTGCTGAGGATTCTGGGTAAGAAAACACTAAGGGATCCATGCAAGTCACACCTCCCTGGACTCCCTAGGGTGTCTGTTTTTCAGAAATGTCTGGGTTTAGTAGGTTTCCCTAGATGGCTGCTGAGCCCAGGACCAAAAACGCAGACGCCCCCAACAAAAACAGGAAGTTTTGTATTTAATAATTTTGATGTGTCCACATAGGCCTTCATTACAACCCTGGCGGTCGGTGATAAAGCGGCGGTAATACTGTGAACAGGCTGGCGGTAACAAAAAAATGGAATTATGACCATGGCGGAAACCACTCAGACAGACAGCCACTTTAACATTAACACACTGACCGCCACGGCGGTAGCAACAAGCACCACGGTGGTAACCGCCAACAGCCAGGTGGAAAACAATGTACTGCCCACTGTATTATGACCAGCCTATCCGCCACCTGTTCTGGGGCAGTACCAATGACATCAAAAGCATGGCGGAAACAGAACACAGAAGCCGAAGGACTCACCTCTGGAGACTCAGGGAACAACCACAAAGCCATGGAGCCCGAGTTGCACATATTTCCCATGCTTGTCTACCTTTTCCTGCATTACGAACACCAACACCGGCGAAGACGACCACGGTGAGTACTGCCGCCTAGCACACAAGGGAGGGAGGAGGAAAAAGAGAGTGGCACACACACGCAACACCCAACACCCCCACCCCCAACACCATACATACAAACAGATGCAGTAACATTACATATCCACCCCGTACCCCTCAGGAATAATGCAAGGACAAAATGATTGGAAGAAAGTTAGTGGAATATGATTAAAGAACATGAATAAGTGCATCAAATCACAAATGTATATACATATTTACAAAGGAGGGACACTGCCCAGTCCTCAATGTCTGTGGGCCACAGGGCCACAACACATAGGCCAAGGCCCGCCTCACTCCTGCAACAACACGGAGAGAACACTGCAGGGGCATCAGCTCGAAAACACACAGGCATCTCAGGGGGACAGGGAATGGGTGGGCACCTCAGCTGGAAGATGGTACAACACCACTGGTCCTGAAGGGGCTACATGCCCTGTGCGCCGTCCTGGGGAGTGCAAGGCCACAGTCTCTCAATTGGGTGGTTTGCCCACTGCTTGGTCCTGGGAGGGCAAAGCCACAGTCTCTCAAGTGGGTGGTTTGCCCACTGCTTGGTCCTGGGGAGTGCAAGGCCACAGTCTCTCAAGTGGGTGGCTTCTTCCACTGGTTCTGGAGGGGGCATTGTTCCCAGTGTGCTTCATCTTGGGAAGGAGTGAGTGCTGGTGGCGGTGCTGGCAGTGGTGGGGGGAGACTCCAGCCTATCCCCTGCAGCCTTGGACGGCTGCCCACTGGGGCTGCTGCTGCTGGCGGTGGTGCTGGAGGCAGTGCTGCTGGCGGTGCTTGTGGCTGTGCTGGTGGTGGTGCTGGTGGAGGTGTTAGCAGTGATGGGGGAGGCTCCAGCCCATCCCCTGCAGCCTTGGACGGCTGAGCCACCATGGTTGGTGGTGGGGGCTCAGAATGAGTCCCAGCACCAGGCCTCCTGTTCTTTCTGCCTGCTGCTGCAGGCCCCTTCCCTTCCTGTCAGCAGCCGGGGATTGCCCCTTGCCCTTCACTCCTGCAGCTAGTGGTGCCTCCTTGCCCTTCCTAGTCCCAGCTGGTGGTGCCTCCTTGACTTTCCTATTCATAGCTTGTGGTGCCTCCTTGCCCTTCCTTGATGCACCTGGTGCAGGCACCCTGTCAGTGATGCTGCCTGGTGCCCAGGATCCTCCCCCACCTGCAGTAGCTGTTGACACTAAAGTGGCTGTGGACTGGGTGGCTGAGGTGCTCGCCTTGGGTTCTGACCACCCTGGCCCGACATGCAGGACATTGGGGGAGTGGTAGGGAAGAGGTCAACGGTGGAGAAGAAAAGCTTCTTAGGGACATTGGGGCGGGAAGAGGGTGAAGGTTTGGGAGTGGAGGAAGTGGTAGAAGGAGGTGTCTGTCTGCTGTGTTTGGGTGCAGGTGCATGGGCTGGATGCTGTTGTGAGGTGGATGGCTGTTGGGTGTCTGAGTGCTTGCGTTTGTGTACTTTGGGAGGAGAGGGCCCAGACACAGTGGGAGAGGACACAGGGGACGTGTGCATGGATGTGGGGGTGGTGACTGCCTTTGAGGGACGTGTAGTGATAGGTGTGATGGTGGTAGTGGATGAGGATGTAGTGCATACAGGAGTTAGTGTAGACGCTACTGAGAGGGAGGTGGACGAGGAGGAGAAGGTGGACACAGTGGAGGCAGTGGATGTTGGTATGTCTGCATCTGGATGGTGTTTGTGTGAGTGCCTGTGGGATGATGTGTGGTGCTTGTGTTTGCCTGAACCACTCCTGTGTGTTGTCTTGTGTGAATGCTGGTCTGCCTGTATGCTTGGGATAGGTTGGGGTTGTGGGGAATGGGATTGGGTAGAGGAAGTTGGAGAGGGAGGCTAGAAACAGGGACAATGGCTGCCATCAGGGAGGAGGCCAGATCCTGGATTGATCTCTGTTGGGCCGCCATGCCAGAGTGAATGCCCTCCAGGAGAGCATTTGTCTGTTGCAAATGGACTGCTAGCCCCTGGATGGCATTCACAATGGTTGACTGTCCAACAGAGATGGATCACAGTAGGTCAATAGCTTCCTCACGCAAGGCAGCAGGGCTAATTGGGGCAGGACCTGAGGTGCCTTGGGCGAAGGAAATGCCTACCCTCCTGGGTGAGCGGGCATGGGAAACATGCTGAGGAGCAGCTGGGAGGGTGGTGCTGGTACGGGGGTGGCTGCTGTACCTGTAGTTGGGGTGGGCACAGAGGTGTCCGCCACCACCAGGGAGCTTCCATTGGAGGAGGTATCACTGTCAGAACTGTCCCCTCCTATCTACGCCATGGTGCTCCCCTCCCCCTCCGTCCCACTGGTGACCTCACCGTCGGTGGATTCGGCCTCCTGGGCTCTGTGGGATGCAGCTCTCCCCGTCGCTGGTGCCTCTGCTTCTCCGCCAGATTATGCTAATGCACATAAGGACAGGGTGACAAAACAAAAAGGGGTGCGAGACAAAGGATACCCTTGGTGAAACGCGGCAACAACACCACCGTTGGCGTACACGACACACACACACACACACACAGGGAACAGCCCTACGCACTAAGCAATGCACTACCAGTCACAATACTAGTCACCAGGCCATGGACAGGGATACCTAATGCCAATTGCAGCAATCCTGAAACACACAGACCCCTGTCCAATAGTGGAGGCCTACTAGGTTGTTTGCAGGAGGTTGACATCAGACCCTGCCCAACATGGGCCCTACCTTGCACGGTCCAGCCTGGTCTAGGGGCACCCACAGGCCCACATCCCCCCGGATGCCACCCCACCATGCGCAAGTAGTATATTGGGGCACTGTACTCACACCCTTGTGGCTGCTGTGAAGCCCCCAAGTACCCATCCAGCTCCGGATAGGCCACTGCCAGTATGCGGGCCATCAGGTGGTTCAGGGTTCGACGGGCACCCCTTCCTTGTTGGAAGGCCATCCCCAGCTGGGCCCCTGCCGTCTTCCATGCCCAGAGTCTCAGGTCCTCCTACGGTTTGCGACAGTGGGTGCTCCACCTACCATAGACCCCCAGGGCCTGCATGTCCTTGGCGATGGCACGCCATTACACCCTTTTTTTGATGGGCGCTGACCTGCAGAGAAATACACATAGGAAAAGGTATCAGTCAGACTGTCCTGCCTGTTACACTCATGGCCCACCATAGCCCTCACATCCCCTTATGCACAGACATTGCCCACCATACAAGCAGCACGCTGCCCTGGGCCCTTACCCCAACCCCCCCCATACGAGGCCCTCACACACAGCACTCCATGCATTCATGCCCCATCCATCGTGCTCACAGTGTACTCACCTGTTGGTCTGGAGGCCCATACAGCATTCGGTACTGGGGTAGGACCCCATCCACCAGTCTCTCCAAATCCGTAACGGTGAAGGCAGGGGCCCATTCCCCT
Source organism: Pleurodeles waltl (assembly GCF_031143425.1). NCBI lineage: Eukaryota > Metazoa > Chordata > Amphibia > Caudata > Salamandridae > Pleurodeles > Pleurodeles waltl. The sequence continues at coordinate 980,377,040 of NC_090442.1, forward strand.
GTGACACGAGCCATGGTCGGTTCCAGACACAGGTCACAGCAGCACCTGAAGTGTAGGTCCTCTCCAGTTGAAGGTCAGGTAGCAAGTGGGCTAACAGATAGAAAATGGTGGACACGTCCGCGGCGGTGGGTACCATCTCCGTCGGCGTACATCACCATTGGCCACTGGGCTCAATGGTATCAAATGAGGAGTTGCACGGCGGTTCTCAATCGCCTCCTGCAACGGCACACAATGTCAGCGGAAATACTTCATTTCCACCTGTCCCTCCATACAGGACAGGAGGAAGCCATTTCAGGGGGTGGGCAGGCCATGGCACCTAACTGCATCACAGTACACATAGGCACAATTTGGGCCTATCCAACAATATTGTGTTACAGTCACAACATGCAATGCATTGTAGTGTTTGGAAATTTGGAATACTGACCAGCTACTCACCGTTTGCCCCCTAGATTGCAACTGCTGCAGATGAATAGGAGATGGAGACATCCCCCTGTGTACAGGCCCCTGGTGGACTTGGCAACCATGGAAGATAGGCATATCATCCTCACCTACAGACTTGACAGGGCCACAATCACAGAGCTGTGTGCCCAATGGCAACCTGGCCAGATATCTGCTATCTGTCAGCCCACTGGGATCCCCCCTCTTGGGCAAATCCTATCTGTGCTCCATTTCCTGGCAAGTGGCTCCTTCCAAGTGACAGTGGGCTTGGCAGCAGTAATGTCTCAGCCAATGTTCTCAATAGTGCTGACCAGAGTATTGTCTGCACTGATTAAACACATGCACAGCTGCATCCTTTTCCCCCAGGTGGAGGATTTGGCCACAGTGAAAGCTAGTTTCTATGGAATGGGACATATCCCCAACATAATTGGGGCTATTTATGGTACACATATTGCATTTGTCCCCCCCGGGAGAAATTAACAGGTGTTCAGAAATCGAAAGAGCTTTCACTCCATGAATGTGCAGATAATGTGCCTGGCAGACCAGCACATCTCCATGTATCCTGGGTCTGTGCATGATGCCTTTATCCTGAGGAATGGCAGCATCCCATATGTGATGGCTTAACTCCAGAGGCACCGGGTGTGGCTAATAGGTGAGCCCTGGTTCCCACCCAGGGGATGTTTATGTATGGGTATGGTGTGGGCCATATGGGATAGTGCGTGTCTAACCGTTGTCCCTCGATATTTGCAGGTGACTCTGGTTACCCCAACTTCTCATGGCTACTGACCCCTGTGAGGAATCCCAGCACAAGGGCAGAGGAACGTTACAATGAGGCACATGGGCGAACAAGAAGAATCTTTGCCTCCATCTAACAGGTGGATTCCTGTACTACTCACCCAAGAAGGTCTGCCAAATCATCATGGCATGCTGTATGTTGCACAACCTTGCCTTACGTCGCCAGGTGCCTTTTCTGCAGGAGGATGAGGCTGGAGATGGCAGTGTGGCAGCAGTGGACCCTGTGGACAGTGAAGATGAGAAGGCACAGGATGAGGACAACAGAAGTACAATAATACAACAGTACTTCCAATGACACACAGATAACACACTGTAATTACACTTTACATTGACAGTTTTGTGTTTGACATTGTCACTGGCAGGCTGATTTTCCCACTTCTATGGCGACTTACTGTACCCTTTGGTATATCTATTTTCAGATATTTGTGCCCCACTATCGCCCCTGGTGTGTTGACTGGGGCCAACTACAGGTCATTCCTATGTATACATTACTGTACAGTTATATTGCAGTGTTTAAAGCTTGTTAAACAAATACATTGTTAAATGATTTGACAGACTCCATACTTGTATTTATTCCAATGGTGTTTATTTAAGTGCTAATGATTAGAGGGGGATGTGCAATGGGCTGGGGTGATGATGGAGGAATGTCCAGGATAGCGTCTGGTCTATTTGTATCACAGGTGCATTGTCCAAGGGGGCACAGGAAATTGAGAAATGGCAGTTAAAGGTGGACAGGGTGACAGAGTGGGACACAAGGGTGACAATTAGGAGAGTCTTATTTCCTGATGGGGGTCTTGGCAATAGTCTCTGGCTTCTACCTGGATCGCAGGGGCCGTTTGCAGGGTGGTTCTCCTGCAGGGGGTGAGGTGCTGGTGGCCTGTTGTTCCTGTGGCGGGGCCTCCTGTTTACTAGCGGAGGTGGAAGGCTCTTCATCGGTTTGGCTAGTGTCAGGCGCCTGGTGGTCTGCCACTGCCTCCCTCATGGTGTTGGCCATGTCTGCCAGCATCCCTGCAATGGAGACCAGGGTGGTGTTGATGTCCTTCAAGTCCTCCCTGAGCCCCAGGTACTGTCCCTCCTGCAGCCGCTAGGTTTCCTGCAACTTGTCCAGGATCTGGCCCATCGTCTCCTGGGAATGGTGGTATGCTCCCAGGATGTTGGTGAGTGCCTCCTGGAGAGTCAGATCCCTGGGCCTCTCCTCCACCTATCGCCCAGTAGTCCTCTCAGCTTCCCTGTTGTCCTGTGCCTCGGTCCCCTGAACCGTGTGCCCACTGGCCCCAGGTCCCTGATCATCCTGTGTTTGTGGGGTGGCCTGGGGTGCCTGTAGTGGTGGACACACTGCTGATTGACGTGTCCTGGGGACAGAGGTATGGGCCCGCTGGGTGGGTACTGTGCTGGTGTTTCCTGAGAGGGGGAGGATCTGTGGTGGTATGGGACTGTGCCTGGGATACCGACTGTCCAGAGATCCCTGATGGGCCAGGTTGGTCATCCAGATCCAGGAGTCCAGAGCTTCTGTCATCACTGTGGGCCTCTTCTGGGGGTGGACTGGAAGTTGCTGGCACCTCCTCTCCGGGGACATGTGGGTATGTAAATGCAGTGTTATTGTATCTGTGTGTGTCATCTTGTGTATGGGTGTGTTGCCCTCTATGGTTGTTCTTGTCCTGGCAGCATTGCCTTGTGTGCATAGAGATTTTTGTGGGCTAGGTGATTCTCTCTAATGTGCATGCTTTAGTGATGGGTGTCCATGCTGGCCTGTGATAGGGGTCCGTGCATTGGTGTTACATGCAGGGCTTGGTATTGGGATGAGTGGGTTGTGATGGTGGGGTATGTGGGAGGTGGTGAAGTGATGGGAGTGAGGGTAAGGATGGGAGTATGTGATGGTATGCAGGCAGTAGGGGTGATGTTAGTAAAGAGTTGACTTACCAGAGTCCAGTCCTCCTCCTACTCCTGCCAGGCCCTCAGAATGCATGTTTGCCAAGACTTGCTCCTCCCATGTTGTTAGTTGTGGGGGAGAAGGTGGGTGTCCACCGCCAGTCCTCTGTACAGCTATTTGGTCTTGCTGCTGTGGATCGCACCTTCCCCCATAGGTAGTTCCACCTCTCCTGATGTCATCCCTTGTTCTGGGGTGCTGTCCCACGGCGTTGAAATTGTCATGGATTCTCCTCCATAGATCCATCTTCCTAGCAATGAACTTCTGCTGCACCTGTGATCCGAATAGCTGTGGCTCTACCCGGATGATTTCCTCCACCATGACCCTTAGTTCCTCCTCAGAGAACCTGGGGTGTTGTTGCGGTGCCATGGGTGTATTTTGAGTGGTGTGGGTGAGGGTGTGTGGGGTGCTGTGTTGGGGTGTGTTATGTAGGGTGCATGGATGGTGTATAGGTGATGGTGGTGTGTGTCTGTGGTCTTGTCTGTGGTCTTGCTATCTCTCTTGTGGCACTTGTTTGTATTGGTAAAGGGTTGTGGGTAGTGTAGGTGTGTGTTTTATAGTGGTGTGTGGATGTGGAGTGTGTATGTGTGTCAGGTGTGTGTAGTTTGAATTGTCCAATATGGTGTAGATTTGTTTGAGTGTGTGTATTTTGAGCGCATCGGTATGTACCGCAAATGGTTTACCGAGGTTGAATGTCCGCCACGGTGATTCATGGGTCATAATGCTGTGGGCGTAGTTCTGTTGGCGTAACGGTGTGGGTTTTTGCTACTGCCAGTTTATCACTGACCTTTGGTGTGGCATACTTGTGTGTGTGGCCGAACCTAGTGACAGCCCTTCAAGTCCCCCTATTCCGAATTTCCCTAGGTGTCTAGTTTTTAAAAATGTATAAGTTTGCTAAGTTTCCCTAGGTGCAGGCTGAAGCTAACATCCACAGCTGGGCACTTTGCAAAAAACAGGTTAGTTTTCTTTAGGAAAATGTGATGTGTCCATGTTGTGTTTTGGGGCAATTCCTGACGTGGGCACTAAGCCTACCCATACCAGTGAAGTATCATTTTTCACTTGGGTGAATGCTGGGAGGAGGGAAATGTGTGGCTCCTCTCAGATTCCAGAACTTTCTATTACCGAAATGTGAGGAAAAAGTGTTTTTTTTTGGCCAAATTTTGAGGTTTGCAAAAGATTCTGGGTAACAGAGCCTGGATAGAGCCCCACAAGTCAACCCATCCTGGATTTCCCCAGGTGTCTAGTTTTCAAAAATTGACAGGTTTGGTAGATTTTCCTAGGTGACGGCTGAGCTAGAGGCCAAAATCCACAGCTAGGCACTTTCTAAAAATTGATGTTTCCATGTTCTGTTTCCTGTTGCGGGCATTGGGCCTACCCGCACAAGTGAGGTACCATTTTTATTGGGAGACTTGGGGGAACACAGAAAAGAAAGAAGAACAAGTGTTATTGCTCCTTGACTTTCTCATTTTTTTTTCCTACCAAATGTAAGACAGTGCCTAAAAAATACATATATTTGAGAAATGCCCTGTAATTTACATGCTAGTATGGGGACCCCAAAATTCAGAGATGTACAAATAACCACTGCTTCTCAACTCCTTAACTTATGCCCATTTTGGAAATACAAAGGTTTTCTTGATACCTATTTTTCACTCTTTATATTTCACCAAATGAATTGCTGTATACCTGGTAAACAATGAAAATCCATTGCAAGGTGCAGCTCATTTATTGGCTCTGGGTACCTAGAGTTTGTGATAAACCTGCAAGCCCTATACATCCCTGCGACCCTAAGAGTCCAGCAGACATAACGGTATATTGTTTTTTGAAAAATCTGCCATAGCTGGGAAAAGTTATAGAAGAAAACGTGGACAGAAATGGCTCTTTTTTTACCTCAATTTCAATATTTTTTGTTTTAGCTGTTACTTTCTGTAGGAAAATCTTGAAGGATCTACACAAATGACCCCTTGCTGAACGCCGAATTTTGTCTACTTTTCTGAAATGTTTAGCTGTCCAGGATCCAGCACTGGATTTACACCCATTTCTGTCACTAACTGGAAGGAGGCTGAAAGCACAAAAAATAGTAAAATGAGATATGTTCCAGTAAAATGTAACTATTGTGTTGAAAAATGTGGTTTTCTGATTCAAGTCTGCCTGTCCCTTAAAGCTGGTAAGATGGTGATTTTAGCACCGTAAACCCTTTGTTGATGTAATTTTCAGGGGAAAAACACAAGCTTTCTTCTGCATCCCTTTTTCACATTTTTTTAAACTAAATTTAGCTGTATTTTGGCTAATTTCTTGGTCTCCCCCAGGGGAACCCACAATCTCTGGCTATCTCTAGAATCCCTAGGATGTTGGGAAAATGGACACAAATTTGGTGTGGGTAGCTTATGTGGACAAAACGTTATGAGGGCCTAAGTGCAAACTGCCCCAAAAAGCCAAAAAAAGGCTTGGCAGTGAAGGGGTTAAAAGAAAGTGCAAAATAGTATGTTATAATAAAAGATAGCATAAACAATTTAGTGAGTATGAATTTAGCGATCTTATGTAAAAAACTAGTGAAGGGTAACCATAACATGTGAGCATTAAGATGTTTAGAACAATGATGTAAAAAGAAAGCATCTAGTTTAGGATGATATAAAACATTATCCCACCATGCCATGTATGATAGTTTAGAAGAACATTTCCAGTGATACAGAATTTGTTGAAAGACAATAGCCAGAAAAATATCAAATAATTTATTTTCTGAAGCATTAGAAAATAATTCATTAGACAGAGTACCCAAAAGTATATGTAAAATGTTAAAGGAGTGTTTTAAATTGAATATGGAAATCAGCCGTAACCGTATTTTGTGCCAAAAAGCCAGGGTGTTGGGACACCAAAATAATCAATGAATAAGATCCACTTTGGGAAAGTCACAAGACCAGCATTTAGGTAAATTGGAAGGTGAACATTTTGAACATTGAAGGGATGTAAAGTAAAGTCTGTGATAAATAAAGAAAGAGTTTGTGTGAAATTAGCTGGTCTAGAAATTTTATGAATAGGTGACCAAATCTTATTCCAAAAGATAACATCTCATTCAACCCCCAGATCTTTTTGCCATAAGAGTTCAGATCTGGACCTGGCTTGATTTGTACTAGGAGGTAACAGAACCTTATAGATATTAGAATATTTAAGGGCTGAAACAAGTAAAGTAGCTAATGTAAAAGTATGGGAAATGATACTAGGATCAGTTTGCAATGAAAGGAAAGAGTCTAAAACTGCATTTATTAGATGAGTGAAATGGTTTTGGAATAAGGAAGGGCTTTTAAATTTCAATTCAAATTGAGGAAAAGAAAGAGGAATATTTCCCTCAAAAATTGCTTAATCCATAAATCACCCTTAGATCTCCAAGACCGGCAAAAATATATCTATTATTCATTTTAACTAAACTACTATACCATAGAGATTTTGGGCCAGATGTAGCATTTTCTGATTTTGTGAATCGGAAATTGCGAGTCGATGCAACTCGCAATTTCCGATTCGCAAAATCGGATGCAGTAGGTGTCTCAGACACCGACTGCGAGTCGCTATGGGGTCGCAAAGACCCACCTCATTAATATTAATGAGGTGGGTCCCATTTTGCGACCCCATAGCGAGTCCCTGCACTCATAGGGATGGTGGCGTGCTGAAGTCAGCAGACCTCCATGTCTGTGACTGCTTTTTAAATAAAGCAGTTTTTTAAATTTATTTTGCAGCCCGTTTTCCTTAAAGGAAAACGAGTTGCAAAATAAAAAAAATAACGAAACCATTTGGTTTCAGTTTTTCAGAGTAGGCAGTGGTCCATTGGACCACTGCCTGCTCTGAAAAATCCTTTTTGGCAACATTCACAAAGGGGAAGGGGTCCCATGGGGACCCCTTCCCTTTTGCGAATGGGGTTACCACCAGTGTGACACTGGTGGTAACTGCGAATTGCTTTGCGACCGCATTCACGGTCACAAAGCAATTTAGCTTAGCGATGCGAGTCGCAAATAGGAAGGGGACACCCCTTCCTATTTGCGAGTCGCATTCACAATTTGAGAGTCGGTACCGACTCGCAAATTGTGAATGAGCATCACAAACGGCCTTTTGCATGGCGCAAACTGCGTTTTTCGCAGTTTGCGCCATGCAAAATGTTTGTTACATCTGGCCCTTAGAGAGGAAAATAGAAGGAGTTAATAATTGTTTAGTGAATGTAGATCATAATAAAGAATGTCTGTATTTAAGAACTGGAGTAGAAATAAGAGAGCACTTCAATGTAAAAGATAGATTTTTTTCGTCGTAAAAGGGTTCAAGAAGGCTAATTAAATTTGGAGCTGTAACAGAGAAAAGGGATGAACAGTTACAGAAAGCCAAAATGAGCTTGACGTAAACCTAAAGCAGTATTACATATGGCATAATTTGGAAAATTCACCCCACCATCAATTTTTGCAAACAAGCAAGGGATATTCTTCCTTTTTTATTTTTCCATAGGAATTTAGACAATATAGAATTTATTTGCTTGAAAATAATATTTGGAACAAAAACCGGTAACATAGAAATAGTATATAGTAATAAAGGAGAAATCATCATTTTAATAGAGTTCCAGCGTCCCCACCAAGATAAATATAAAGGATTCCAGAAGGAAATTAGGCACTCAATTTTGTGGCAAAGTTCTTTAAGATTAATGTCAATCATTTCTTTAAGAGAACAAGTAACAATAAGGCCATCATTATGAACACGGTGGTGTTAACCAGCGTGTTCATGCTGGCGGTCATTTAACTGACCGCCAGCCCCCCTGGGGCCCCGCCGGCCGCATAAAGAACATTCTGCTGGGCCGGCAGGCAGAAACATTGGGCCAGATGTATGAAACTTTTTTGCACTCTCAAACGGTGCAAATCACCAAAATCGGCCGTTTGTGAGTGCAAAAAAGTGGTCTGCAATGCATGAAAGGCATTCGCAGACCAAAAATAAGAAATCACAAAATTTGTGATTTTTTGCGTTGCGACCTGGTTTTGCAACTCACAATTTGCGTTTCGGTATCTCCAGCAGGAAATTGCAAGGTGCAAATTGCGAATCGCAAAATCCAAGTTGCAAATCGCTGCATCAAAAAATCGCAAATTGCGATTTTTCGCAGAATGGCATTTTGCACATGCAAAATACCATGAACTGAAACCAGGTGGTAACCAGGTGCAACCTATATAAAGAGGCCCAGAATGCCTCAGACTCTTTTCAACAATGGCTGCACTCTACGTCATGGCGAGGAGGGTGAGGATCTTAGCAGGTTTGAGGAGAGGGAGGAGGAGACAGGAGCGCATTTTCAGAGTGCGCTTTACACTTTTTAACCTGACAGAGGAGGAAATATATGAGAGGTATAGGTTGAACTCAGCCATGATACTTGATCGGATAGCTGAGCTACAACCCATACTGCAGCGCAGAACACTAAGGAGTCACAGCATACCCACCCATGTGCAGGTATTATGCTCCCTCCACCTACTTGCCTCAGGGAGCTATCAAGGGGTCATAGCAGTAGCTGGAGGGGTCTCACAGAGTACCCTCTCCAGATTTTTCAATGCATTTATCAACGCCATGCTGAGCAAACTACAAAAGTACATCAGATTCCCCCACGCCCCACAGGAATTACAGCAGACCAAAATAGATTTTTACCAGATAGCACAGTTCCCCCACGTCCTAGGTGCCATAGATGGGACACATGTGGCAATCTGTCCACCATCAGCCCCACAGTATGTGTACCGCAATCGTAAATACCAACATTCCATGAATATACAGGTGATATGCAATGCCTCCTACATCATTACTGATCTGGTGGCCAGGTACCCAGGGAGCACACATGATTCGCACATCTTTCGCCACAGCGGGATTCACACACGACTGCTAGCTGGGGAGTTTGGTGAAGGATATCTACTAGGTATTGTCCCTCTGTACACTGGCGCATTGATGGCGTGCCAATGTCAGATGGCTCAGTTACTCATCATACCCTTTGTCCCTTCCAGGAGACAGTGCTTACGCAGTGCGCACCTACATGATGACGCCCTACCTCAATCCTGCAACACCAGCTGAACGGAGATACAATGCAGCACACAGGGCAACCCGCAATGTGGTGGAGCGCACATTTGGACTGCTGAAGAGTTGCTTCCGGTGACTCCATAAAAGTCGAGGGGCACAACAGTACAGCCCAGAGACGACATGTAGAATAGTGGCTACTTGTGCAATCTTGCACAATATAGCTACCACCAGGGGCATACCTGTAGAAATATGTGATACTGAATCTGATGAGGATGATGATCCCATACCACCCCTACAGGCAGCAGACAGGACCAGTGCAGCAGAGGGAAGGCAAAGGTGTGCCGACATCACACACAACCATTTCAGACGTGAGTATAAATGACACAAATCCTCTGACAACTGTACCTGTAGTGAAATAAATGTATTACCTTAAGTCAGGTAATGTAAGTGTGAGTCAACAAAAAACAGGTTATGTGAGAAACTCAAAACAATGAAGGACCAGAGTAATGCACTATTACGTCATAGTGCCAACAGAAGTCCACTGGCAGCTAGAGTCATTCTTTGCACCCACGCACACCACTCGGGTGCCCAGTTACATCACTGGCACCTCTATTGTCACCCTCAGTGGCAGTGCTGTGCCTAGCACTGCGCCGTCCGATGTCCGCTGCTGGTACAGCAATACTGCTGAGGCTGGAACTGTCCTCAGTGTCCCCCAGTGCAAGCTCACTCGGAGTGGCTGACCTTGGTCCCATAATGTGTTTGATCACATTGGTGATCTGCACAAGTCCATTCACAACATCCCTGCTGCTGTGTGCTGCCTCTAATTGCGCAGCCACTGCACGACGGGCAATCAGTGCTGTTGAATTTGCCACCCTGTTAGACGAACGACAGAAGCTGCCAAACATGTTCCGAAATTTGCACTCCTGTCTGCGCTGGCTCACCCTCTCATGGCGCAGCTCCTGGCAGAGTTCACGGACAGCACTTGTGAGGTCCCTGGTGTCCAGTGATGCCTTCACCTGTCCCTCACGCAGCTGTACAATGTTGTTATTGAGGGAGTCAAGTTGGCGATGTAGGCCCACCATGTTGCGGTTATGTTTGCGCAAGTTCTTATCTAATCCGAGGATCTGCTTATATTGTAGAGGCTGCTGCTGCAACATAGCAGCTTCCAGGCCACCAAATAAGGAGGGACCCTCACCTGCCTCATGCTGCTGTGCCCAGGAATCTGTTGCCATCCTGCGTGGTGCTGTGGTCTGATGACACCTGACCTCCTGCATCTGACTGCGCCTGCCTGTTGCTGATGGGGTACTTGGCCCTTCCTGCTGCTCATCTGTGTCGTTGCGAAGCTCTGCCCTGGGCCTGCGTCGGACAGTCACAATAATGAAGGACCCACTGGTGTTTCAATCGGAGGCCAGATGGGTGTCTGTCTTGCCTACCCGTGCTGATGCTGTGGCTGCTGGGCCTGGCCCACCTGCAACAACACTATGCAGCATGTCAGTTATGTATGTTACATTTACGGTCAGACAATGGTAATAAAGGTACAGGTACTTCTCTACACTGTGTTGTGTGTGTTGTGTTCCTCTGGGTGTCACTCTACTTAAATACATTGTATGTGCTACTTTCAGTTCTGGGTTGTGGACTGCCACTCCCATAATGCATTGTTGTGCTGCTTCTAAGATGTGGACTGGACTACTTCTCACACTGTATAACATTACTTGCTAATTCCTAAGGGGCTTTTGTGCATACATATATGGGGTTACAAACAAATATTGTACTTACCTTGGCTGGTACTTGGTGTGCTGGAGGTGTCGATCTCTGTGACCCCAGTCACAGCTTCAGGGAGGATTGTGGACTCGACTAGGTCCTCCAATGGTGTGGATGGTGCCTCTGTGAGTGGACCACCTCCTGTGCCCCTGACCTCCGCAAGTCTCCTTGCCACCCTCTCCTTCGCACGGGACCGCAGGTCATACCACCGCTTCTTCATCTCTTCAATCGAGCGCTGTGCCACTCCAATTGCGCAGATTTTTGACTGTATGTCCGCCCATAGTCTCCTCTTCTCACTCTCAGGCACCTGGAGTGAGCTTTTCCAAAAAGGCGGTCATGGCTCCTGACCACCTCCTTAGTCAGCACCTCAAGGTCCTGCTCGCTGAATTTCAGCTTGCGCTTTCTTTCACCCTTCTCCTGTGCTTGGCCTGGGGTATCCATCCTTGCTCAGGTGTGCTGGATCCTTCTGTGTGCTGCTCTGTGTGGCTGGGCTGCTCTCTCTCAGGATGCTGGTTTGGGTGTGGCACCTGAAACTGCCTGGGATGACTCATTTCCTGCTGGTGATGACATCAGGCTCCTGCAGGTGTGCTTTCTCGAACTTTCTCGCAATTTGTGATTTTTTACTGAATCGCAAAAAAATAGCAATTTCCAAAAATGCAAATTGCGATTCAGTAAATGGGCCTCGCAAATCACAAATAGCGATTTTTAAGAAATCGCTATTTCCAAATCGCAATATTGTTACATGGCCAATTGCGACTTGGAAATAGCGATTTCTTAAAAATCGCTATATGAGATTCGCAAGCCACTGTTTTCATACATATGGCCCATATTTTCCACCCGCCGTCCCAGCAAAATGCATGGCCAGGACATTGCCGGTGGCTCCACATGGAGCAGCCGTCAATGCCTCTGTGCGGCGGCTGCATCTGCACCCGCCGTGCAAATCACTGCCCGACGGGTGCATGGGCAGAGAAGGGGCCCCCATGGGGGCCCCAGAGCACCCCTTCCACCAGCCTTTCCCTGGCGGAGAAACCCACTAGGGAAAGGCTGGTGGCAGAAGGGATCAAGGGATAATGATTCCCTCCACCGTCAGGCGGCCTGTCGGGGGCAGCCTGGGAGTGGGTGGCCCTCACTGTGTTCTTTATATGATGGTTCAGACCGCCATGCTGGTGGCGGTCTTTTCACCCGCCGCCTGCATGGCAGTCTGAACCGCCGGGGATCATAATGACCCCCTAAATTCCTAAATGTTTGATCTTAGATAGGGAAGCCCACTGAAAGCCAGAATCAATAAAAGAATGCTTAATTGTAATTAGTGGAAGGACTTCAGTTTTATCTTTATTAATGTTATAACTAAAGATCTAAGAAAAGAGATCTATTTAATTTAATAAAGCAGGAAGAGATTGTTCAGGGGAAGAAATAAAAAAAGGATGCCATCTGCTTATGCCACTAGTCTCAACTGTTTCTCACCACACGAAAAAACAGAAATGTCTGAATTTAGACGAATACAAGTGAGGAAGGGTTCAAGAGCTCTAATGAATAGCAAGGGAGAAAGAGAACAGCCCTGCTGAACACTGTGTTAAAGTGAGAAATATGAGGAAACTGTACCATTAACCAGAACTGAAGCTCGTGGGGAATTGTATAATAAAGCTATAAGATAAATAATTTTAGGGCAAAAACCATGTCGGGATAAAGTTTTAGTTATAAAATCCCAATTAATTCTCTTGAATGCTTTTTCTGCATCAATAGTTATGGCAGCCAGTGATTTATTAAGAAGAGTGGATTTACTGAGTACATTTAAGAATAGTATGGTGTTATCAGATACTAGTCTAGCTTTTATAAAACCTGAATGTTCCTTTCCAACAAGCTGTGGAAGAAAAGCTTCTAATCTTAATGCTAGCAGCTTTGCATTAATATCATAAACTCCATTAATCAAGGAAATAGCTCTTTAATTCTTACATAGTGTAGAGTCCTTCCTATCTTTAGGTCTTAGACATATTGTAGCTTTTTTAATAGTGCCTGAAGTGTACCCAGATGTGATAAAGTAACTAAATAAAGAGAACAAACAAGGAGTAAAGATATGTGACAAATTTAAATACAATTCTACCGTAAAACCATTAGGGCCAGGTGTTTTACCTTTTTCAATGTATTCAGAGCTTGTAAAATTTCTGTATCTGAAACATCGGCTTCTAAGAAAGCAAACTCTAGATTAGAAGATTTAGAAGAGGAGTGTATAATAAATATTAATTGGTTCGAGAATGATGTACCTGTGGTTCTGGTGTATAAATGTCTTATAAAAGTTAACACATTCTGTCAAAATATCATCATGTTTCCTCAGCATAGTACTATCTGACCTAGTTAACAAATCACTTTGGAATCGCTGTTTTCGAACTCTAAGATAGTTAACTAATAACTTGCCAACTTTCTTCCTACCTCCATTATAGCTTGCATTGCTTTTTAACAAAATGGAGGAGGCCTTCTCAGTATCTGTAACCTAGCTTTAAGCAAATTATTTAGATCAGTATGTGATTTAGATGTGAAATATATAGTTTCCAAGTTCTTAATGTTTGATGATAAGGACTTATGTTCTTTAATGCAAAGCTTCTTTTTAAAAAGGGTAATTTATAATAAAGCCCCAAGCAGCTGCCTTAAATGAGTTCAAAATAAGAAATGGTAACTGATTGGGGGCATTGTTAATCTTAAAGAATTCAGAGGTAGATGAAAGAAATGATTAAGAGAATTGTGGATCATTTAACAAAGAATTATTGAAGCACCATCTTTGCGACTGAATATGCGGGAGAGCCAAATCCAAATCCGTAACCACATGGCATGATCTGAAAGGACTATAGGACCAATAAAAGATTGAATTATATATTGTATCATAGGTTTCAATAGAAGTATGTGATCCAACCGTGTGAGTGAACTATGAGTAGGTGAGTAAAAAGTATAGTCATGTAAGGTGGAATTAGCAAGTCTCCAGGAATCTACAAATGAGGAGTTTGCTATTGTAAAATAAATTTTTATGCATTTTATGGGAAGAAAATGTAACTGAAAATTGCCGGTCTAGAGAGGGATCCATAATTTAACTACAACCTTCCACAAAAATCATATAGGTTTCGGGATATTGAAGAGATTTATGAGAAACTGTAGGCCAAAAAATTGAAATCATTATGAGTCAGAGCATAAATATTCAAAATAACTACATGTATATTGTTGATTACAAATCATAGCATAATCCATCTACCTTTCTGATCTATATCTTGTGAAAGGACAGTAAAATGTAGTTGTTTGTTACATAAAATAATAGTACCATTTTTCTTATTGTCAGCAGGGGATAGAAATACATAACCAACCCTACTATGCATACGTTTCAAGGCCTCTGTTTCATCAAGATGCGTTTCTTGTAATAACACTGCATCAGGAGCAATTTGGCCAGGTGAGATAATACTCCCTATCTTTTAATACGGTTATTAAAAGCTTTCACATTCCATGAAATAACTCTGAAAGGTGTGAGTATTCATGACTAATGAGGATTAACATACCATGAACAATTAAGAAGCAAACCATGTCGAAGAAATATATGTTTAAAAAAACAGGATATGACAGTACAAATAGAGGGGAATGGAAAGGGAGAAAAAGGGAAAGATAGAAAAGGAAACATAAAGAAACAGGAGAAGAAACATAGAAAAGAGAGACAGTACATGTCCATGAGGACGACTGAAATATGTACCGCAGAAAAATGCACAAGATGAGGGGATGGTGACACACATATGACAAAGGCATAACCAACATAGGGGATCTCACCACAATGGAACCAAACAATGGAAGAAGGGGAGAACAAACGAGATAACAAATGAAATAAATCTGCTAGAAAAAGTAATGCTAGCTTAATATTCAGAAGAATATAGACATATTACAGAAGAATTCAGTAAAAAACAACTATACATATCATGAATAGGAAAAAGTAATAGGGTTTTCGACCGAAAGAGGGGCCATCAGTCTTCATATTTAATTATGAATGTAAGTCAGTACATTTTTTGAGTTTGGCTGGATGACTATATGTAGTAGTGTATTTCTGATAGGTGACCTTGAAAATACAAGGATGGAACAATCCATAACGAGCACCCTGGGATAGCAACATTGGGCGAACAGCAAGAAGTTCCTTCCTTCTGCTGTGAAATTAGAGACATCTTGAGAAATAAAGATTTGATTTCTGAACCAAGTAGCTTGTTTTTTGTGTTTTACTGCTTACAGAACTGTTAGGAACTCTGCAAATTTCACAAAGAGTAAAATTATTTCTCTAGGTTTAGAGGGTGATGATGAATTGGTCAAACGGGGACCCAAAATGTCTGCTCGCTGTATTTTAAAATTGGAAGTTGGAGCTAAGTCCAGCAATTGTGGAAGGAAAGACTTGAAAAAAGCAACAGGTTTAGGACCTTGAATCCTTCCGCCAACCCATAGATCTGTAAATTGTTACATCTATTTCTATTTTCCAAATCTTCAGTTTGTTGTTTAAATTGACTGACTTCTCTCTCATCATAATTTTTTATTAATGTTGTCTTGGACATCTGACACATGTTGCTCCACTACAGAAATTATTGAGTCCATTTGAGACCATTTGACATCCCAATGTTGAATTTGATTACTAGTTTCTTCAACAAATGGGTGGAGAGCTCTAATTTCTTCCAACAGCAGTTCCATAGAAATAGGATTTGCCGATTTGTCTGGTGATGGGGGATTCTGCTTAAGTCTTTATTTTGTAGAAGTTTGTGATTAAGCTTTTCGAGAGAGAATATGAAGGACAATTTTGCTGTGTAGATTTTAAATTGTGATCATAAGAAGAATCTTTCAGTCTTCCCACAAGAGGATACTCAAGAGCAGGAGTGATTTTCCAGATGCAAGTGATACAAAATTGACTTATCATGAACAATAGGAACAACGGTTTGCTGGATATCCCTCAACAAAGATATCTCGTCACCGAAGATTTTACTTTTGTCAGTTAAGGCATAGGAGCACACAAATAGGCAATACAATTTATTTTCTACAGCCAACAAGAGATTTTTGCCAATAGATAGTCCTACAAGATGAAAAATAAGACCTCCACAAGAATGTCTGTAAAACTCCTGAATAAACTACATCCCTGAGGCAGAAGTAATTTAAAACCTCTCACATGGGTCAAGTTTCCGGAAAGCATTAGAGAAAAATGTTTTTTTTAAAGTACCTCAAATTAGTGGCACATACTTACAGCAACACACATGGAGAAAGCCGCTGTTTCCTACACCACTATGCAAAGAAGGGAGTTTCTTGGTTTAAAAAGAAACAAGGGAAGAAGTATTCACCTTGTTCATAATCTTGGGTGAAGCAGTCCACCTTGAACTGCCATTGCTCCCCTACCTATGCCCCCTTGGACAATTCACCTGTGATACAGAGAGACTGAACTCTATCTAGACATTCCACCACCATCACCCAGCCCATTGCACATCCCCCTCTACTTATTAGCACTTCAATAAACACCCTTGGAACAAATACAAGTATGGAGTCTGTCAATTGATTGAAATATGTATTAGTTTAACAAGCTGTAAACATTTCAATTCATATGTACAGTTATATATACATAGGTATGACCTGTGGTGGGCAGCAGTAAACACACCAGGAGCCAGAATGGGGCACAGAGATCTGAAACTAGAGATGCCAAAGGGTACAGTAAGTGACCATTGACATAGGGAAATCAGGCAGCCATGTCCAATGTCTAACACAAAACTGCAATGGAAAGTGAAGTTACAGTGTCTTACCTGTGTGTCACTGGAAGTACTGTTGAATGAGTGAACTTCTGTTGCCCACATCTCCATCTTCTGCCTCCTCTTCGTCACTGTCCACCGGCTCTACCGCTGCCACAAGACCATCTCCGGGCTCATCCTCATGCAGAAAAGGCACCTGGCGTCTCAAGAGCAGGTCGTGCAACATGCAACATGCAATGATGATCTGGCACACCTTCTTGGGTGAGTAGTACAGGGATCCACCTGTCAGATGGAGGCACCGGAATCTGGCGTTCAGGAGGCCAAAGGTTCTTTCAATTATCCTCCTTGTTCACCCATGTGCCTCATTGTAATGTTCCTCTGCCCTTGTCCTGGCATTCCTCACTGGAGTCAGTAGCCATGAGAGGTTGAGGTAACCAGAGTCACCTGCAAATATTGAGGGATACCTGCTAGACACATACTCACCCTTAGGGACAAACCCACACCCAGATAACTACATCAACTGGGTGGGGACCATGGGCTCACCTATTAGCCACACCCGGTGCCTCTGGAGTTGAGACATCACATATGGAATGCTGCTATTCCTCAAGATAAAGGCATCATGCACAGAGCCAGGATACTTGGCATTCACATGGGAGATGTACTGGTCCGCCAAACACACCATATGCACATTAAGAGAGTGAAAGCTTTTCCTATTCTTAAACACTTGTTCATTTCCCTGGGGGAGGGGGACAAATGCTACATGTGTGCCATCAATGGCACCAATGATGTTGGGGATATGTCCCAGGGCTTAAAAGTCGGCCTTCAATGTGGCCAACTCCTCCACCGGGGAAAGTACGATGGATCTGCGCATGTGTTTCAGCAGGGCAGACAACACTCTGGTCAACACGTTGGAGAACATTGGATGAGACATCCCTGATGCCATGGCCACTGTTGTTTGGAAGGAACCACTTGCCAGGAAGTGGAGCACTGACAGGACCTGCACTAGAGGGCGGATACCTGTGGGCTGGTGGATAGCTGAAATCAGG
Source organism: Pleurodeles waltl (assembly GCF_031143425.1). Classification (NCBI taxonomy): domain Eukaryota; kingdom Metazoa; phylum Chordata; class Amphibia; order Caudata; family Salamandridae; genus Pleurodeles; species Pleurodeles waltl. The sequence goes on from NC_090442.1 coordinate 980,394,754, forward strand.
GCTGACTCTAGTTGGGCACACAGTTCTTGGATTGTGGCCCTATCAAGTCTGTTGGTAAGGATAATGTGCCTGTCCTCCATTGTCGCCAGGTCCACCAGGGGTCTGTACACAGGGGGATGTCTCCATCTCCTATTCATCCTCAGCGGTTGAACACTAGGGTGAAAAACGGTGAGCAGGTCACATTCACACATTTGTCAATATTAATATGCATTTCTTCCTTTACAGAAACAGTATGTGAACTCATGAGTCAGTTGATGTGCCAATATCTGCTGTGATGCAGTTAGGTGCCATGGCCTGTCCCCCCCTTAAATAGCGGCTGCCTAACCTGTGAGGAGAGACAAGTGGAATTGAGGTAATTCCGCTGGCGTTGTGCGCCGTTGCGGTCGGCGGTCGATGACCGCTGCTCAACTTCGCATTGGTTATCTTTGGCCCCTATGGGTTCTAGGAGCCAATGGCGATGTACGCCGGTGGTGACTGTACGCACCGCCGCAGACGTGGCTGCGATTTTGTATCTGTTCAATCACTTGCTACCTGACCTTCAACAGGAGAGGACCTACACTGCAAGTGCTGCTGTGACCTGTGTCTGGAAACGACAATGGATCGAGTGTCTGGGGGCCCGCCTTCACTTCAGAGGAGTTGACAGACTGGTGGATGGGGTCCTACCCCAGTATACTTTACTCTATGGTCCTCCAGACAAACAGATGAGTACACTGTGAGCATGATGCGTGGGCCATGAATGTATGGATTGCTGTGTGTGTAAGACTCGTGTAGGGGGGTTGAGGGGTCCTGGGCAGAGTGCTGCATGTCTGGTGGTCAATGTCTGTGCGTAAGGGGATGAGAGGGATATTGAGGGCCATGAGTGTAACAGGCCGGACGGTATGACAAATCCCTTTTTTCAGTGCATGTTTTCCTGTAGGTCAGCGCCCATCAGAAAAAAGGTATTTGGTGTGCCATCACCAAGGAGGTGCGGACCCTGAGGGTCTTTGACAGGTGGAGCGCCCACTGCTGCAAACGGTGGGAGGACCTGCGCCCCTGGGCAAGGAAGACAGCGGAGGCCCAGCTGGGGCTGTCCTCCCAACGAGGAAGGGGTGCCTGTCGTACCCTGACCCCCCTGATGTTCTGCATCCTGGCGGTGGCCTATCCAGAGTTGGATGGGCGCTTGAAGGCATCACAGCAGCCACAAGGGGGTGAGTACAGATTCTGAATCATGCCTTTGCGCGCGTTAAGGTATTACCTGGGTGGGGGGTGTGGACTGTGGGTGCCCCTAGGCCAGGACGAACTGGCAGGGTTAGGTCCCTTTTTGGGCAGGCTCTGGAGCACTCCAACCCCAATAGTGTTAGTGGCCATCTACTACTGGGCAGGGTCCTGTTGGTTTCAGGTGTGCAGCCAATGGCGTTGGGCAATGTACCGCAAGGACTAGTGACTAGCTTTGTAACTGGTAGTGCTGGCCTAGTGCATAGGGCTGATCCCTGTGTGCTGTGTACGCCAACGGTAGTGTTGTTGCTGGCATTGACCAAGTGTATCCTCTGTCTCTCCCCCCCTTCTTGTTTTGTCACCCTGTCCTTGTGTGCATTAGCATCATCTGGCGGAGGAGCAGAGGCACGGCGACGGAGGGAGCTGTATTCCACATGGGCCTGGAGACCAAATCCACCAACGGTGAGGAAACCAGTGGGATGGAAGGCGAGGGGAGCACCACGACAGAGACAGGAGGGGACACTACAGACAGCAACTCCTCCTCCGATGGAAGCTCCCTGGTGATGGTGGACACCTCTGTGCCCACCCCAAGAACAGGTACAGCCGGCACCCCCCTACCAGCACCGCCATCCCAGCAGCCCCCAGCATGTTTCCCGTGCCCGCTCACCCAGGAGGGTGGGCATCTCCTTCGCCCCAGGCACCTCAGGCCCTGCCCCAGTCAGCCCTGCTGCCCTCAGTGAGGAGGCTATTGACCTCCTGAGATCCCTCACTGTTGGGCAGTCAACCATACTGAATGCCATCCAGGGTGTCGAGAGGCATTTGCAACAAACAAATGCATACCTGGAGGGCATTCACTCTGGGGTGGCGGTCCAACAGAGAGCATTTCAGGCTCTGGCCTCCGCACTGATGGCAGCCATTGTCCCTGTATCCAGCCTCCCACCTTCAACTCCCTCTACCCAGTCCCAATCCCCTCAACCACAACCTATCCCAAGCACACCTTCAGACCACCATTCACCCAAATCAACACACAAAAGTGGCTCAGGCAAACACAAGCACCACACTTCATCTCACAGGCACTCACACAAGCACCATCCCCATGCAGACACACCAACATCCACTGCCTCCACTGTGTCCCCCTCCTCCTCCTCGCCCACCTCCCTCCCCGGTAGCTTCTCCACTCACACCTGCATGCACTACATCCTCATCCACTACCTCCATCACCAGCACACCTATCACTACATGCCCCTCACTGGCAGTCACCACCCCGACATCCATGCACACGTCCCGTGTCCTCTCCCACTGTGTCTGTGACCCCTCCTTGCAAAGTACACAAACGCAAGCACACCCCCACGTTACAGCCATTCACCTCACAACAGCATCCAGCTCATGCATCTGCACCCAAACACAGCAGACTGACACCTCCTACAACCACTCCCTCTTCCTCCACTCCCAAACCTTCACACTCTTCCCACCCCTGAGTCCCTAAGAAGCTTTTCCTCGCCACCCTTGACCTCTTCCCTACGCCTCCCCCCCCTCCTTCTCCTCGGGCTAGGGAGGCCAGTACCCAGCCCAGCACCTCAGCCACAAAGTCCACGCCTGCTGTGGTTTCTGCAGCTCTGAGAGGCTTTAAGGAGGCATCTGTCAGCCCAGCCAGTGTGCCACCAACACCTGCCAAGGCCAAGAAGGTTCCGCCACCAGGAAAGGGCAAAAAGGGGACAGCATCCAGCAAGGAGAATGAGGCACAACCAGCCAGCAAGGCCAAGGCAAAGACTCCAGCTGGCAGAAGCAAGGAGGCACCACCATCTGCCAAGGGCAGGAAGGGGCACAGAACACCAGCCAGAGCACTTCAGCCGTCTGAGGCTGCAGGGGAAGGGCTGGAGCCTCCCCCCACCACTGGCAGCACCGCCACCTGCACCGCGGCAAGCACCGCCACAAGCACTGCCACCTTCTCTGCTGCAAGCAGCACTAATAGCAGCAGCCCCAGTGGGCAGCCCTCCGAGGCTGCAGGGGAAGAGCTGGAGCCTCCCCCCACCACTGGCAGCACCAACACCTGCACCGTGGCCAGCACCGCAACCTGCACTGTGGCCAGCAGCGCCACCTGCACCGCCGCAAGCACCGCCACCTGCACTGCTGTAAGCTGCACCACTGACAGCAGCAGCAGCCCCAGTGGGCAGCTGTCCGAGGCTGCAGGGGAAGGGCTGGAGCCTCCGCCCAACCCTGGCTGCACCAACACCTGCACCGGCACTGCAACCAATGTACAGCTGTCCCCGCTGGTAGATGGACTGTAATCCTGCCTCCATGGTGTGTCATGCGTCCTGCCCACAGCCATTCGTGTGGGTCTGACACCAAGGTGAGTGACTGTGACCTTGCACACCCCATGTGCTGAATCACTGGGCACAAAGGCCCCTCCAGAACCAGTGGAAGAAGGCATCCACTCACCCTATCCTTGGTAGGACAAAGCACAAAGGCCCCTCCAAAACCAGTGGAAGAAGGCATCCACTCACCCTATCCTTGGCAGGATGAAGCACACTGGGCACGAAGCCCCCTCCAGAACCAGTGGAAGAAGGCATCCACTCACCCCCTCCTTGGCAGGATGACTGGGCACAAAGGGCCCTCCAGAACCAGTGGAAAAAGGCATCCACTCACCCTATCCTTGGCAGGATGAGGCACACTGGGCACAAAGGCCCCTCCAGAACCAGTGGAAGAAGGCATCCACTCACCCTATCCTTGGCAGGATGAAGCACACTGGGCACAAAGCCCCCTCCAGAACCAGTGGAAGAAGGCATCCACTTGAGAGACTGTGGCTTTACACTCCTCAAGACCAAGCAGTGGGCAAACCGCCCACTTGAGAAACTGTGGCCTTGCACTCACCAGGACCCAGCAGTGGGCAAACCACCCACTTGAGAGACTGTGGCCTTGCACTCCCCAGGACCAAGCAGTGGGCAAACCACCCACTTGAGAGATTGTGGCTTTGCACTTCCTAAGACCAAGCAGTGGGCAAACCATCCACTTGAGAGTCTGTGGCCTTGCACTCCCAAGGACCAAGCAGTGGGCAAACCACCCACTTGAGAGACTGTGGTCTTGCACTCCCTAGGACCAAGCAGTAGGCAAACCACCCACTTGAGAGACTGTGGCTTTGCACTCCCCAGGACCAAGCAGAGGACATGTAGCCCCCTCCAGGATCATTGGCTTTGTACTATCTTCCGGCTGAGGTCCCCCCCATTCTCTGTCCCCCTGAGGTGCATGTATGTTTTTGACCTGATGCCCCTGCAGTGTTCTCTCCCTATTGAGGCAGGAGTCAAGTGTTTTGGCCCAGTGGGCCACGGACATTTTGAGTGGACATTGTCCCGCCTTTTGTATATATTGTATATATTGTAGATACTGTTTTTGAATTATGAACATATTTCTAAGTATTTCTAATATTACACTCATTTGACTCAATTCCTTTTGTCCTTGCATTATTCCTGATTGTTACGGGTGTATATGTAATGTTGTTGCATGTGTTTGTGTGCATGGTGTTGGGGGTGAGGGTGGGGGGTGTTGCGTGTTGCGTGTTGCCTGTGTGTGTCACTCTCTTTTTCCTCCCCCCTCCCCTGTGTGCTAGCTGCAGTACTCACAGTGGTAGTCGTCGCTGGTGCTCCTGGTGTATGAGCAGATACACCAACATGGGGAGGACCTGCAGCTTGGGCTCCATGGCGTCCTGGTTCTTCCTTGAGGGTCGAGAGGTGAGTCGTTTCCCTCCAGAACACTGTTTCCGCCGTGCTTTTGATGGCATTGGTACCACCCGGGAAAAGGTGGCGGATAGGCCTTTTGTAATACAGTGGGCAGAACCTTATCTTCCGCTTGACTGTTGGCAGTTACCGCTGTGGTGTTTGTTGCTATTGCCATGGCGGTCGGAGTGTTAAAGTGGCTGTATGTGTTGGCGATTCCCGCCATGGTCATGATTCCATTTTTGTTACCGCCGGCCTGTTGGCGGTGTTACCGCTGCTTTAACGCCGACTGTCAGGGTTGTAATGAGGGCCATAATGCTGTTAAAGCTGATGCGTGCCGTGGGGTTACTACTCATTAGTACAATCTTGTTATAAACACCTGTTGCATAGGCATTCACTCGAGAATGGTGAATAAAACGTCCTTTCCAAAAAAACATATTTTGTTTGCATCTAAGAGTACTGTCAGTATATAGAGGATGCAGAATAGTGAATTGTGTGCTTTGATTATGTGAGGCAGACTTGTTTGGAATGAATCCTGATGGATCCAGTAGCACTGAGTCAGGGAGGATAGGAAGCAGTCAACAGGCAATTTATGTGAGTATTTTAGTATCTATGTTTGTTAGAAATTGAAGGGCATATTTACAAGAATCTGACGCATCAGCATTGATTCATCAGATTTCTTGCTCCTGCAGCAAATGCCCTAACAATACCATGGATGATCTGTATTTACAATACAGAGCTCCATGGCGCAAGTTTTCATGGATCCATCAGAAATTCTGACACATCTGTTGGTGCAAAAGTTACACATTACTGGAGTTGCGTCGTAAAACTGACGCAACTCGAACAATGTGTCAGAACACAGAGGTTAGTCCCATTTTAAAAGCCCTGCATCATTCCTTACGCCTAGTTTGAAGAGGCTTAGTGATTTTGACCCAGTCAAGTCATAGAGTGACGCCATAAAAAGTTGTAAATTTCACTGCATCAGTTCTTCATGGCTTTTTACATGGTAACGCCTACCCTGCATGCATTATACCTGGAGAAGGTATAATATGTTGAAGGCCTCTACAAACTGACACATTAGGCCCAATGATTCAGTTTGGAAATATGAAGGAGTCTGGAGAACTGACTGCACCGATGTTGCCTCCAGAAAAATGCCACTGTGATGGTTCAAGCTCCTTGTAAATATGCCCCTGGATCTTTAATTAAAGAGGTATGCACCATGTCCATGTGGGGGCCACAATCCTGGTCAGAGTAAGTCAGTTACACATCATAAATTAACCAGTACTCACCCTCAGGTAGCTTGGCACAGAGCAGGCAGGTTTTACCAAAATGACCACACCTGGTTAGAACCTTAATTTAATGATCAAAACTAGACCAACACAACCAAAATGCAATAATTAGAAGTTGATTTATGACTTTTTAAAGAATATCTGCAAATGTAGTGCTTAGAAACTAAAAGAGCCAGCTGGGGCAACCTTGTCCTGTTGAAAACGTACCTTGTGTGGGGGGTTGCGTTGATGTTGAAGATCTGATGCGAGGAGCAAAGGAGACAATGCAAAGGTGATGCGCTGGTTCCAATCCACCCAATTAGGGATGTGTCATCGTCAAGCTGCACAGTTGTTGGTCTTATGTCATTGAGGTGTGGCATTAAACTCTTTACGATGAGGGCGATGTGTCATCGTTCATGCACAGGTTCCGAGCCACGCAGTCAATGCTGCAATGTCTTTGTCCTCAGTGGCAGCGGCACTGCGTTGACATCATGAACAAATGCAGCAGTCCTGATCATCACAGTGATGGAAATGCCTGGATTTCTGTAGAAAACAGCTGCAGAGTCCACTTCCAAGGGCCCAGGACTGGATCTGCACTACTTGGCAAGGGTAGGACTCACACTTGGCAGAGCTCAGAAACTGTAACAGAGTTGAATGAAGTCTTTGATGTCCCTGAGACCTCAGAATTGGAGGAAGGCTAGCAAGCCCTGGGAGTCACTTTGGTTTTGGGATGAAGAGAAGCAGGTCCAGTTCTTCTCACTCCCAACAAGAAGGGCAGCAAGGAAAGCACAGCAAAGCAGGAGTCAGGAAACATCCAGCAAAGTTCCAGAAAAGTGACAGTCCTTTCAGCAGCACAGCAGTACTTCTTCCTGGCAGAATGTCCTCCGGGCCAAAAGTGTACTGATTTGGTGATGTCTGTGGTCCATTACAAAACCCATCTGTGCCTTTGTAGTGGGGGAGACTTCAACAAGAGGCCTTTGAAGCGCACAAACTCCCTGCCATTCCTATCCTGGCTCCATACACACTACAGGGAGTTATGCAGCCCTTTGTGAGGGCTCAGGACCAAGCCTATTTAGGTTAAAGTGTCAGCTCCTCAGTCCCATCCTGCTCAAGATGTTAACGGTCCATCAGGATGCCGATGGAACATCAGGCACACATAAGCTCCCTTTGTATGTGGATGTCTGGAGGGAATGCATAAGAGCCCAGCTGTCACTCACTCAGACGTGTATTCAGAGACAAGCAAAGGCATAAAATGGTTAAAGTAAGAAAATGCCAGCTGTCTAAAAGTGGCATTTTCAGACTTGCAACTTAAAATCCAAATTTACCATAAGTTGTGGTTTTAAATTGAAACTCTAGAGACACCACCAAACTCAAATTGTCTCTCTGGTCCCAATTGGAAATTTGACTTATACCATGTAATTAGGCAATCCCATTGTGAACCTATGGGAGAAATAGGCCTTGCAGTAGTAAACAATAAATTTAAGACTTCTTCACTGGCTGGACATGTAAAACTTACAAAGTATATATCCAACCTCTTTTATATACACTGCATGCTGAACTTGGGGCTGTGCAGGACCTACCTTAAGGTGACATATGTATTATAAGGGAAGGTTTGGGGCCTGGCAAGTGAGTTGCCTTGCCAAGTCGACATGGCAGTGTAAAAGTGCACATACAGGCTCTGCAAAGGCAGGCCTGAGACGTGTTTAAAGGGCTACTAAAGTGGCTGGCACATTCAGTGCTGCAGGCCTACTAGTAGCGTTTAATTTACTGGATCTGGGCACATGTAGTGCAATTTACTTACAAGTAAATTAAATATGCCAGTTGTGGATAGGCCACTATTACCGTGTTTTGGGGAAAGGGCACATGCACTTCAGCACTGGTCAGAAGTGGTGAATTGCCCAAAATCCAGAAACCAGCAAAAACAAAGTCAGGAAAATATGAGGTCAGAAGTAGCCCTGGGTGGAACTCGTGGTTTTGTTCTGCGGAATTCCTAGGAATGTCAAAAAACAAGATGCAAGATTACACTGAACTTTACGAGTGGGTGGAAGTGCTCATCTGCCCATACACATTGCTTTTTTACACGTGAGTTTTTACATGTGAGTAGCGTGACCTGCGTTTCCGCACTGAAAAGTATATGCGAATGGCACCATGCGCTGTGTCTGGGCACGGCCATTTTGTTTTATCTGCTTTCCTGTGCTCTCTCTGTGCATGGTGCTGGGCCTTTCTTTATCCAAATAAAATCTTTCCAATCCTCCTCCAACGCCCTCATCCACCCATCATTTACCTTTATTTTATTAGTTTGCGTCTTTGTGTTTGTGTATTTTACATTTTTGTCTTCTTTCTTTATTTTTCCATTACTTTTTGTACTTTCTTTGTACTTTGTTCTTCCTTTCTTCTTCCATTAATTTCTTCCTTTTCCTACTTCGTTTATTTCCCCACCCAGCACCATGGCAGAGCAGAGTGAAACGGGGCCAGTGCACCTGCTAGCCTCACACCTTGCTGTTGCCGATGCCGCCAAGGTGTGCAGCCCCATGGCATTTTTCAGAGGCAGAGGTGGAAAAAAATGTATTTTTTATCGAAGTGCGACCTCCCCTCAATGCTGGCAGCAGGCGGTAGGCATGGGAGTGGGTACGCCCTGCGGGAGCATCTCCTGCTCGGGGGTTTAATGTGCTGTGTGTGTGCCAGAACACTGGGGGTCCAGCACACACAACAGCAGTTGATGCACTGCTGGGCAGATATCATCAACAGGGAAGAGGACCTGCTTGACCTGCTGGGTGTTGCGATTACAGGGCTTGGTGAATAATTATTTATTTGTTGTGTTCTACAACGCTAATATATTTTTTTCAAATAGCATGGCTCGCACATTTATAGGTAAGTTAATTCTACATTATGAATATTATGTGATCCATTTGGAGCTAGCCAGGTGTTCGGCACTACCCAATTGTATTCGTCAGTACTCACTCATGCGGAATCCTCTGTCCTGGCACTAAGATATTGGTAGTAGTAATATCAGTGAGTTCACTTTCTCTGTGCCTTTTGTTTATGTAGCTTGTACATTTCCAAGCAATCTCCCAGTGATTTGTAGTATGCATCTCTGCATTTCCTACATCAGCACCCAAAGGCAAGAAGAGGGTTTTAGAGGCAGGTCAGGGAGCAGGTGGTGCCACCACACTGGCTGGCTGCACAAAATGGTCTCTGGCCACATGGTAAAACAACAACAACAGCAGCAAGAAAGGAGTCATTGGAAAACAAAGAACACATACAGACCTTTGGCAAAAGCACACTGACTGCCTACACAAAATGGCCATAGACCAAAAGGTCAAACAACAAACAAGGAGGCATGGAGAGCAAAGAACATATGCAGGCCTATGGACACTGGCTACACAGAACAGCCTCCAGCAACATGGCATGGGGAATAATCAAAGACAAATGGAGGCCTATGGCAACAACTCACACTGGCCAAACAAAGGAGGCATGGTGACAACAATGAAGGAAACACTACTTTTAATTCAACAATGCCAAAAATGAAAATTAAGTGACCTATAAAAACTTTACCAACACAAAAGGATGATGGATGGAGTGCTGAACAATGCAAACACTCACTCTCAGTCACAGATCTGGGTTTAATCCATTGTTCTTTTGCTCCCCATGCCACCCCAGTTTGGACCCAGCCATATGCAAATCAGTCTTGACCCTGTTGCTCATGGGAACAGTTCAGCCCGAATTGCCAGGCTAGGTCCTCCCTGGACCAGAAACAAGCATCCTGGGACAGGTTTCAGGATATCACCCTTCATCAGCCAGGTTAGCTTGAATCCAGTGCCAAAGTGAGCACGGGACCCACGTCTGGGCATACCCTTCCCACTTAGGGCAACTTTAGCAACACAAAAGGATGATGGACGGAGTCTGAACAATGCAAACACTCACCCCCAGTCACAGATCTGGGTTTAATCCATCGTTCTTTTGCTCACCATGCAACCCCAGTTTGGACGCAGCCATATGCAAATCAGTCTTGACCCTGTTGCTCATGGGAACAGTTCAGCCCAAACTGACAGGCCAGGTCCTCCCTGGACCGAAAACAAGCATCCTGGAACAGGTTTCAGGGTATCACCCTTCATCAGCCGGGCTAGCTTGAATCCAGTGGCACAGTGAGCACGAGACCCACGTCTGGGCATACCCTTCCCACTTAGGGCAACTTTAGAAACACAAAAGGATGATGGACAGAGTGCAGAACAATGCAAACACTCACCCCAGTCACAGACTTGGGTTTAATCCATTGTTCTTTTGCTCACCATGCCACCCCAGTTTGGACCCAGCCTTATGCAAATCAGTCTTGACCCTGTTCCTCATGGGAACAGTTCGGCCCGAACTGCCAGACTACGTCCTCCCTGGACCGGAGACAAGCATCCTGGGACCGATTTCAGGGTATCACCCTTCATCAGCGAGGCTAGCTTGAATCCAGTGGCACAGTGAGCACGGGACCCACGTCTGGGCATACCCTTCCCACTTAGGGCAACTTTAGCAACACAAAAGGATAATGAACGGAGTGCTGAACAATGCAAACACTCACCCCAGTCACAGATCTGGGTTTAATCCATTGTTCTTTTGCTCACCATGCCAGCCCCCTTTGGACCCAGCCTTATGCAAATCAGTCTTGGCCCTGTTTCTCATGGGAACAGTTCAGCCCGAACTGCCAGGCTAGGTCCTCCCTGGACTGGAAACAAACATCCTGCGACCAGTTTCAGGATATCACCCTTCACCAGCCGGGCTAGCTTGAATCCAGTGGCACAGTGAGCACGGGACCCATGTCTCGGCATACCCTTCCCACTTAGGGCAACTTTACCAACACAAAAGGATGATGGACGAAGTGCTGAACAATGCGAACACTCACTCCAGTCACAGACCTGGGTTTAATCCATCGTTCTTTTGCTCACCATGCCACCCCAGTTTGGACCCAGCCATATGCAAATCAGTCTTGACCCTGTTGCTCATGGGAACAGTTCAGCCCGAACTGCCAGGCCAGGTCCTCCCTGGACCGGAAACAAGCATCCTGGGACAGGTTTCGGGGTATCACCCTTCATCAGCCAGGTTAGCTTGAATCCAGTGGCACAGTGAGCACGGGACACACGTCTGGGCATACCCTTCCCACTTAGGGCAACTTTAGCAACACAAAAGGATGATGGACGGAGTGTTGAACAATGCAAACACTCACCCCAGTCACAGATCTGGGTTTAATCCATCATTCTTTTGCTCACCATGCCACCCCAGTTGGGACCCAGCCATATGCAAATCAGTCTTGACCCTGTTGCTCATGGGAACAGTTCAGCCCGAACTGCCAGGCTAGGTCCTCCCTGGACCTGAAACAAGCATCCTGGGGCAGGTTTCAGGGTATCACCCTTCATCAGCCGGGCTAGCTTGAATCCAGTGGCACAGTGAGCACGGGACCCACGTCTGGGCATACCCTTCCCACTTAGGGCAACTTTAGCAACACAAAAGGATGATGGACGGAGTGCTAAACAATGCAAACACTCACCCCCAGTCACAGACCTGGGTTTAATCCATCGTTCTTTTGCTCACCATGCCACCCCAGTTTGGACCCAGCCACATGCAAATCTGTCTTGACCCTGTTGCTCATGGGAAAAGTTCAGCCCGAACTGCCAGGCCAGGTCCTCCCTGGACCTGAAACAAGCATCCTTGGACAGGTTTCTGGGTATCACCCTTCATCAGCCGGGTTAGCTTGAATCCAGTGGCACAGTGAGCACGGGACCCACGTCTGGGCATACCCTTCCCACTTAGGGCAACTTTAGCAACACAAAAGGATGATGGACGGAGTGCTGAACAATGCAAACACTCACCCCAGTCACAGACCTGGGTTTAATCCATTGTTCTTTTGCTCACCATGCCACCCCAGTTTGGACCCAGCCATATGCAAATCAGTCTTGACCCTGTTCCTCATGGGAACAGTTCAGCCCGAACTGCCAGGCTAGGTCCTCCCTGGACCTGAAACAAGCATCCTGGGACAGGTTTCTGGGTATCACCCTTCATCAGCCGGGTTAGCTTGAATCCAGTGGCACAGTGAGCACGGGACCCACGTCTGGGCATACCCTTCCCACTTAGGGCAACTTTAGCAACACAAAAGGATGATGGACGGAGTGCTAAACAATGCAAACACTCATCCCCAGTCACAGATCTGGGTTTAATCCATCGTTCTTTTGCTCACCATGCCACCCCAGTTTGGACTCAGCCACATGCAAATCTGTCTTGACCCTGTTGCTCATGGGAACAGTTTAGCCCGAACTGCCAGGCTAGGTCCTCCCTGGACCTGAAACAAGCATCCTGGGACAGGTTTCAGGGTATCACCCTTCATCAGCCGGGTTAGCTTGAATCCAGTGGCACAGTGAGCACGGGACCCACGTCTGGGCATACCCTTCCCAGTTAGGGCAACTTTAGCAACACAAAAGGATGATGGACGGAGTGCTGAACAATGCAAACACTCACCCCCAGTCACAGATCTGGGTTTAATCCATTGTTCTTTTGCTCACCATGCCACCCCAGTTTGGACCCAGCCATATGCAAATCAGTCTTGACCCTGTTCCTTATGGGAACAGTTCAGCCCGAACTGCCAGGCTAGGTCCTCCCTGGACCTGAAACAAGCATCCTGGGACAGGTTTCAGGGTATCACCCTTCATCAGCCGGGCTAGCTTGAATCCAGTGGCACAGTGAGCACGGGACCCACGTCTGGGCATACCCTTCCCACTAAGGGCAACTTTAGCAACACAAAAGGATGATGGACTGAGTGCTGAACAATGCAAACACTCACCCCAGTCACAGACCTGGGTTTAATCCATTGTTCTTTTGCTCACCATGCCACCCCAGTTTGGACCCAGCCATATGCAAATCAGTCTTGACCCTGTTCCTCATGGGAACAGTTCCGCCCGAACTGCCAGGCTAGGTCCTCCCTGGACCGGAAACAAGCATCCTGGGACCGATTTCAGGGTATCACCCTTCATCAGCCAGGCTAGCTTGAATCCAGTGGCACAGTGAGCATGGGACTCACATCTGGGCATACCCTTCCCACTTAGGGCAACTATATCATACAATTTTAGTAGGAAAAAACATGAAACACAAAAGTGTGTTGCGACACTTACTGAGTACCATAAGAAACAAATGTTGCTGCTGCAGAACACAGCAAGACTGCTAGCTGCGGAGCACTACTCAACTGAAGAGTATGATAATAGAAATGTACTATCTAGATGTGGATGTGTGGCATGTGTGAGGATAGACGTACTATCTAGATGTGGATGTAAGGCAAGCCTGGCCTGTCCCTTACATGCAGTACACTGCATCACATTGCATTACTGCATAGGTTAACTCAATATTTGGAGGTATGGTCAAGATTTGTCTGCCTTGATGTTTACAGTGCCTGTCACTGACAGACAACACAATGAATGAGTTCAAACATTTATTTTCATGTTCAATATTGAAGATTGTGTCATACATTTTGTCCACAGTGGAAAATGATTAGGAAAAGAAATTCAACACAGTTATATTGCATCACCAAGGTCCTGCCATTGTGTGTTGCAGGTCTCCAAAAATTCACCTTCAGTCACAGAACTGGGTTTAATCCATTGCTTTTTTCCTCACCTCCCCACCCCAGTTCGGACCCAGCAATATGCAATTCAGTCTTGACCCTGCTCCCCATGGGAGCAGTCCAACCTTAATTGCCAGGCCAGGTCCTCCCTGGACCGGAAACAGCATCCTTGGACTGATGCATCCCACATTGCCAAACCCATAAATATCACTGCATTAGTTTTACATTATATTTTATGAGGGAACACATACCTTCCATATTTCAATTTCTGTGTGGCACACCTGGCCAGGCCAGGTCCTCCCTGGACCGGAAACAAACATCCTGGGACTGATGCGTACCACGTTGCTAAACCCATAAATATGACTGCATTCGTTTTTAGATTATATTTTATGGGGGAACACCTGCCTTCCATATTTTAATTTCTATGTGGCGCACCTAGTTTAGGCATAGCTTTAGCCCGACGCAAGCCATAAAAAAGGACACGTTTGTACAAATGTGTCGTCTCAGAGATATGGAGTAGTGCTTGCACCACGGTTGCATCAAAGCTTTTGGCGCAACAGCGGCTCAAGCCTCCCAGTAATATGGCCCTCAGTTCATAGCATAGAGCAATGGAAGTGTAATTGATAGCACTCAACAGTTGTAGCTCTTGCCTGTAGGGCGGTGAGGGCCCCACCCTCTTTCTAATAATTTATCCTGAGGGGGGGCATATGAGGGTCCCAGGGCTGTTGCAGGGTCATAGAGGGCAGTGCCTTGTTAATATTTGCCATTTTAGCGCTAACTTGCATTGTTGTTTTTGTATCTCAGTGCTGGAGTCTCTGCAACTCCAGCAACTCCCGCCTGAATGTGCCCAGTCCAACACAACATTCTATTCTGGCAGTCCCCCGCAAGCTAATGTGAGCGAGGAGGCAGCGATGTAGCAGCCAGCAACTCCAGGAACACACTCGGGAGCAGGCCTGTCTCTGGCATTGGACTTGCTGCCGCTGGGAAATTCTGCAGCATTGCTTTGCCCTTCTGCTTTGGCCTCCGCGGGGAGAGCATGGACTGCCAAACATAACACTCCAGAATAAGTGGTTACAAGCAGCAACAACAACGGCACCTGTCTGTAGTTCAACAGATGGCAGGTCCCAGCATGCTCAAGGCACAGCCCACTGTGAGGTCAAGCCCAATTTCTCCCAACCTTGCTCCTTCTGCACTTTTCAGCCAAATTCGCGCAGCAGTATTTTTAGATGTTATTGGCACCAATTATGGGCTGTCCAAGTCCACCAACCAGCGACTGCTAAAGTCCCATAGCACTGTGCCCATCTTGGAGACTGGCACTCTGGTACCCGCACGAATGCAAATTTCCTCCAATTTGCAACTGTGTAGGAATTAATGGGGAATAACATACTCAACCATTATTTATGACAATTTTGCATGCTTTATTAGCCCTTCCATACACATTTCCCTGCCAATTACCACCAAGTAAAACCGGATGGCAGGTGCTCCTATATAGAAAGTTAGAACAATTTGTAATTAGCTCATAGTGCGAGTTTGTTATAAACCCGGTGCAAATGTGCAACTTGTAATTAGCTCATTGTGCGAGTTTGTTATAAACCCGGTGCAAATGTGCAACTTGTAATTAGCTCATAGTGCGAGTTTGTTATAAACCCGGTGCAAATGTGCAACTATGCCTTTGGTTTCTGGAACCTCAGTGAACTCCCCTGTGGTAGATCCCACTAGGTAGATTTACATACACAACGCCATTTTTTGTTGAAAATGGCATAGTAACATCAATGAGTATTGTGTTATTTTAAACAAACCAGTGTAATTAAAAGTTACTGAATTGTCACAAATACCTAAAAAGTGAACAGGAACGTCAAATACACCAACAAGACATCTGGCGTGCTCAGAACCATCAGTCAATATAAAGTTCACAAGACAAGATTGTTTTTGTAGGGAAACACTTCTTCTGTCGATCAGATTACATTCAGAAGTGTCCCTTGTAACCTCTGTCAATGTCGTAAAGACCATATTGAACGAGAACAGAGAAATTAGATTAGCAGTTGGTACATTTTGCTAGCATCATTACAAAGGGTTGATAAAGTATTGTTCCTATCAAGATATGTAAAAGCATTAAGTAATGATCCTTCCCTTCATGTATATGTTTGACAAATGGTGAAATGTGATTTTACCTTTCCATGGATCACTACTATATGAGCTCTGAGGTCCAGGCACATAGTTGACAGTTAAACTCAAAGGATACTGCATTTTCTATCAAGTATAATGGAAAATATGCAACTTTTTCGACACCTAGTCCAAGAAAACCCCTCAGGAAAGATTGTATCAAACCAGATCTAGTGCCAAACTGAAATATTGTCATCCAGATGTGCTGTGCCAATGACACTCTTCACACAGGTATTCCTGATGTGCTAAGAACGCTAGCAATGAAAAATGCTGCCATGCACAAACAAACTCATACATCCATAGATCCTCCTCTACTTGAACGACATCTCACATCTCTATATCTTATCATTCATGTACATGCCTTGATAACAGTAGGGTATTCAATGCTCAAAGTTATTTCATTTGACATTTAATTCTTCTTTTGGCATGCAGTCTCCCTGTTGTAGATCCCCGTGTAAACAAATAGTCTGTCACCTTTGTCATTTGTCATTGTAGGGTTAGAAGTCCCTAGGACAGTAACTCAGTGCCATTGTGCTTCGATTTGTTCATCTATGGTGAGTTTACCTATATAACGAGGGACAGTGTGCCCTTTTCTGTGAGTTGACAAAGATCTTCGGTTGCATATACAGTCCAAGTGTTCATCTGACCCCCATGGATGCTATACACTGTCTATTTCATCCTTCCTAGCTGTTTTTACAACTACTGTAGCAGAGTGCTATTGATTGACTGGCAGAGCCACAAAGTTACAATGGTGTTGGTGTTCTGCAATATCTGTCTAAACGAGCAATTCAAACTGCAAGAAGGAGACTCTTGAAGCTAAGAATATCAAATTCCCCCTCCCTACCTAGCTGAAAGAACAGAGAAGGGCAAGGACAGCCGAGTAACTTGTTCACTTCTAGAAAAACATTGTGCTCTTTGCCGAGCTTAGATAGAAATGCTGCACTTACTATGGAGACCACCTTCTGCACTCTACGATTCCCCACCAAGAAGCTCTCCCTAATAAAGAAGGAATTCTCTTCTACTGATATTTCCCCTAATTTGTCTAATCATAACTTAAACAGACTTTGTTCTGTCCATCTTCCCAGCCACACTCCAGTGTTGTACAATACAATGCTGGAAGACTGACCATCGTTATCAGAGCATCCTTTCTTCAGATCTTATCGTACCAGAAAGTCTTGGAGTCAACCTGGCTGGTTTCTCCACTGGGGCCTGTGAAAATATGTTTAATCAATGAGCGGAAACTGCTGCTGACACCAAACCATCAAGAGCAAAGTTAAGCAAAGGTCTCACTGTTGAATTCTTCTCCAAATTGGCAGCTTCTCAACTGTGAGCATGCTCGGGAACATGAAACTAAAATTACTTTCTGATCTCTGAGAACATTACCTTTTTACAGTTGTGGCAGAGTATCTCCAAGGTTTTTTCTAATTCCACTGCAGACACCAGAAGGATCCAAGCAATTGGAGACTGAATCCTCACATCTTCCATACTTTGGCTTTCATGTGACACAATCTCAATTTGTTGCCTTTCGCTTGAACCATCCACTCCCTTTCTTTTTTCCTCGGGGATGTTTTCCCCATTTATCCTTCTTCCAAGAATCCTCTTCTTGGGGAGCCTTTTCCTCCGTATCATCAGTCTGATAACCCCTGATTGTCCCTCCCAGGCCTGGCGTCCCTACCTTTTGAAGCTGGGCACAATTTTTCCTTGTCTTCGTCCTCTTTTTGGGATCCAAAGGGTCATCCCCACAACCTAGTGCTTGGAGGCAAACAATGTTTAATTGCATGGCTTATTTCAGGGGATGCTCATGAGAGTCAGGCCTTTTGAAATTCCATGCTGACTTGGTTGACGGATCATAAGGTCCTGGAACCAAATGCATGTACGAGTCTGCCTGGTCAGCTTGGCCTTGCTGGTGCTGTGGGAGAGGAAGCCTGGCTCCCCCAACTTTCTCTCCTACCTCTCAATATAACTTCTGGAAGTTCTCTTTGGTAAAGTGCTCCCTCTAGCACCATCAACATCTATCATTTAGCGATTGCTGAACACCTTTCTTTGTATAACTCTATCTCAATAAGGAAATATTCCCTTGTGTTCCATCTCATGAAATGAATCAAACTTTCGGAGGCCCCACTCTTCCTTGTTATGCTACAACATAAGCCATTTCCCTTGTTCCAAGTCAAAACATGACATGACTAGCAGTAACACATTTGCTGTCTTCTTCATGAAGAAGGACATCAAATATATTTATACCCCATGGAGGGACAACTGTTTTAAAACTGGTTAGGTGTCCTTTGTTCAATGACATAGGGCCTGATTTAGGGTGTGGCAGATAGGGTTACTTCATCACAAATGTGACAGACATTCCGTCCGCCGTATTACGATTTCTTTATATGCTATGGACATCATAATTCTGCAGATGGGCTATCCATCACGTTTGTGACAGAATAACCCTTCTGCCAAACTCTAAATCAGGTCCATAGTGTTATATTTCTCTAAAACATTCCTAAATCATGCACCCAGCTCTTTCACTTTTCATGCCTGAAAGCAAGAAGCAAACTGTTATTTATTTTTTATCCATTTTAGCATTCTTACATAGTGCACCTGGACTAGAAACCAGAAGGTACTAGGGTACATGCCTATAAAAAATAGATGCATATTACAACAAAGCAATAAATATACCCTCAGCATTGAGAACAAGTGACATAGCAGCAAAAGGATGTAGGTAAAGAACAGGAATGATTAGAGAGATTTTTAAAGTAATTGAAGTTGGAAGGAGGTGCAGATGAGGTCAGTGCTAACTTTGAGCAGGTGGTTTCCAGTGCTCAGCACTCAACATTGGCAATTATGGCAGTCTGCTACATTGTGGCACTGTTTGTCTATTTTAGAATGGAGCTAAATAAAAGTGCATTAATTCAGCATACTTCAACAATGACGTAAAGCTGCCTCCCAAGCCATTCTCATAGCTTTGGGGGGCCGCAATAATTTGGACTGTCACACCAGTAGGAGTGTGATGGTTAGTAGCTGTGTTGGTACTGTCATTGGCAGCACTGGCAGGGGGAATGTGTGATGCAAGCTGCAGTTGCCTCCTGACGAGGACCCTGGTACTTTTCTTTTCTTCTTTTTACAAATAAAGCACTGGGTTAACTCACAATTTGCAAATTTTTGGGTGATAAAAGAATGGGGTATAGATGTTAACTGAAGGAAAGGAGGTGCGTTATGTTCTGAAATGTAGGGGAAGGGACGTCTGGGGATTAGCCGAGACCCCAGTGAAAAGGTGCATCTGAGCAAGAGATGTTTGGAATCTGGTAGCTTCAATTAGTAGATAGTTCTGACTTCTGAGACCTTTTTTAACGGGTGAAAAATTTATAGCGTGTCAGATAGGATAGGATCGGTAATCAGTTACATTGTGGATAACTGTGGCTCAATGGTTAGAGCGGCAGACCCTGATGCAGAAATCTGCCTGGGGCCATGGTTCAATTCCTGCCTTGGTGGGTCTTGGGCTCAATTTCCTTGGACCTGATAATTCTCGCATTGGTGCCTAATCTAATTCAGGGGTCCCACTCTGGGCAATAGCTTGCTTAATCTCCACAATGGCCCCAACAGTGCTGGGATGCCTGGCTCCACCTTGGGGGTTGCCCAGGAGTGGGCTCCTCACAGGAAAAAGCCAGGAGGGGTTCCACAGTGGTATGTGTACAGTCCCTTGAGACCCTAACAGGTGAGTTGTGTGCTATACAAGTACAAACTTTACAGATAGTTTCCAGTAAAGATCTCAGGTGGATGTATTAATTTAGTTTTGCTGGAAATGTTTGTGTGCTTGCTGAGATTTTGAGGCATGGACTCTGTGATTTGGAGAAGATCTGTGCACCAAACGAAGGTTGTTTGCCCAAGCTGAAAGACTAGTGAAATGAGTATGGGCCAGTTAGGATTCCAGCGCTCCCAGTTACATGGGGAGAACGAAACCTATGAACACTATGTTTCAGTGTCACGCACCCCCTGCAGATGTTCAATAGAAAGTTAGGGTAAAGGTTAGAGGACTCTTAGAGCCTCAGGCCTACTGTATGCAGAATTGAAATCCCTGTAGCTTTCGAGTTAATGTAGTGAAGATAAGGTAGAGTTAGAAGGATTTGTAGCTTCTTCTGAGATAACAACGTATTTGCTTGGCCTGACCTAAGCTAACTTGGCTCAGTGGCGCTGTAAAATTCCACTTGTATTTTTGGCAATCGCTATTTTTGTTTTTTATGGTTGGGTAGATGTTCAATGTCCAATTACTGGGTAGAAATGCTCATCATGCTCTTGTAAATACAACAATTAACCTCGTCATTAGTCAAACATTCCATGGAGGTAAGATTTCACACATTCCCCAGCCTGAAAGGGTTAATAGCGATAAGGTCTTCTTTCAAATGTTAGCTGAATCTGTGAAAATGATGCAGGTAGAGGAATGTTTTGTCTGTTCTTATCTCTCTGCCTCTGCAGCTGAGTGGGCTGGCCATTTCTCCTACTTTTGTCCTATTCTTTTTCATGGGGTGTTTTCCTTAATCTGTTCTATCAAAAAAGTCCACTAAACTGTTCTGTACTGACTATGACAAACTCTTAGAAGATGTACCTATAGTAACTGATACAAACATGTATTTCTGGTATACTAAACATGCTTATTGATTCCAGAAGGCTTTTAAACTACGGGATCAGTGTCAGTATATGATGAAATTCTTTATTCCTGTGACTAACACGAGCACACCACTAACCAAAGCATCCATAAGTTAGCTTGCACAATTAGCAAAGATGAGAGGGTTTTTTACATATGACCTGAACAAAACAATTAGACCAGAGGAAAAGAAAGGTAGCAAGAAAGTTACTAGCGATTATGCTATTGGATAGGGAAAGGGAATTTTGAAGTAGCCAATCCCAAGTTGATTTTGCCAATTGATGTTGCCAAGAAGGGATCTTTGTGCATGATACGGAAACAAAAAGGGAATGAGACTGTCACGTATTGCAGAGGTCTTCAAACTGGGGGGCGGGCCCCCCTAGGAGGGCCTGAAGTGATCCCAGGGCGGGCCCAGACTCTGGCCAAAATAAATATTATACAGATAACAGGCCTTTGTTTTAAGCAGAAGCATGTTATTGCAATTTTAAAAAGGTAACAGTACTTAACTGCATTGTTTAAATAGGTTTAGACATATTTAAACATTGCCATGTTTATAAAATAATTGTGAAAAATTCTGAGGGAGGGCCCAATGCTTTTTATTTTTCAACTTGGTGGGGCGCGGCATGAAAAAGTTTGGAGACCTCTGCGGTATTGGGTTGGTGCGAATGTGAGCATAGTTATCTAGAAAAAGTTAGAACCTTTGCCGAACTTGAGGTGAGTATCATAAGGAATCTATTATGCATGTGGCAAACCAGCCTATTTACAGTTACCAAATAATTGGGTAGGTAATTGTTGAGAACCTTTAGTCTTTCCCAGAATCTATCACACTAATGAGTTAGATTCACTCTTTCATTGTTATATAAAACAGAGTAAGCAAGACTTTAAGTAGATCCATAGCAATATCTTTGGAGCACTCATGCCCTAAGTGGAAGTTGCATTAAATAACATTAAGATTAGAAAGCTCTCAGCTTTGGTAGACAGACTTGTCACTAATACAGCAGGTGCTTTAATGGTTATTAACAAAGAATTGCTTGCCATGAAAGCCACGATTATGCAGAATTTCTTGCATTTGATTTGTTTTTCGCGAAGGAAGGTGGAGTTTACAAGGTAATCCTTGCCAGGGAATGTTGTTCATACATCCCCAAAATAGACAACCAGCTTAACAGTTATGTCGTTGACATCATGAATATTACGCATGATCTAACTGAATTGGAAGAGATGGGGGGAAGGAATAGGTTCGGTATTGGGATAGCGAATAGCTAGGGAGCATAGAGGGAGAAAAATCTAAATTATGCACAATGCTGCTTTTGATCACACTAATTGGTATTGCACGTGTGCGCTTTCCCCTAAAATGTTGTAAAGAAATTTCATCCAGCAACTGGTTCAATTGTGGGTTTGAGAAGCTGTCAGCGATAAGAGGAAGAAAGCAAAGGAGAATTGATGTAAAGGTTGAAGAGATGCAAACAATACTGAGGGCAATGAACACACCAAGGGCCAGTGCAATATTAAGCTCTCTGTGTGCATTTATCGAACTGTATGACCACAGGTCACCACATGAGGGTGCTGGGATGCCATACTGCAACTTATACCCATAAAATGGCCTTGTTACTAGGGAGAAAATAGCACCCAAATGGTAAAAATCATATTGGTAGGGACTCTAAAGTTTGTATCAAAATTTCTGATAGAAGTCAAAGAGAGTGAGCAACTTAATCATGTGCCCTCCTCCACCTTTAATAAGTGAGGTGTTGCCATAAATAAAAATTCACGGCATTGCATTGGTCACCCCCCTTACTGTCTCCAGATTTGGTGAAGACATTCCACAGTTGTCCCCAGCTCTCCCTGTCAAATGGATTTTCAGAGTCCATTTGTGTAATTGATAGAGGCAGCTGAAAGTCCGAGCTACTCCTATATTGGTGATAGGTTGTTCCATCAGGTCAACAGTCTTGCAGTAGAAAGCCTTTCTGATGTTCTGTTATTCATGTACATAGACCAGTGCTCCTACTATTATTCAGGGTCTTGATAATGATTTCATAATTCTTTATTAAGCGGGGATAAGGTTCAGCATTAGACAAAACTGTAACATGTTCAGTGGTTTCAAGATCAGTATAATTATTACTTGAGACCACGCACTCAGTATTGTGGATTTGTTCAATACATTGTTTACCAAATACTTTAGTTTGGGACTAGCAAGTGATTTTCTTTATTTCCATGATTAATTAAAAAATCTTAGCAATAACCAATATAAAGTAAAATAAAACACAGAATAATACACAATAAAAATTAAAAACAAAACATCCATAAAATGTGTCCAAATATAAGATCACTAGTACAGAACTCATTTCTCTCTGAATAAATATAATAATAATACTGTGCAAATGAATACCTTAAAATACACTGAGAGAGAGACTCAATCCTGTATGCCAAAAACATACACTTCAATAATACTGGTGAAAAAAGAAGCAATATGTGACGTTCAAACATTCGATACTATCAATATCATTAATAATGTTGCAAGATTAGTTCCAAACAAGTACTTTAAGGCAAGGGTCCTTCTTGCACTTCCATTTTTTTTGCCATTAATATTAATATTTCACATACCTGCAGTTCAGAGGGATGTCTGGTGATCTAAAACATGCATTTACTGCTTGCAGACACATTCTCACACCCTGCTGATTAAAAAATGGTTTTAACAACCTCTTCATTTCTATCAGTAACACCGGGCATTTTCATGTCAGATGGACAGTATTTTCCTCTCCCAATGAACAGTCTACAGAGAGTACTTTTTGTGCCCTATATCCCACGGCAAAGCACAAGAAAGACCAGGCAGAGCTCCAAACCTCAACCTTGACAAACTTGTTTTTAAAAGTCTTGACCATCCTTCCTCTAAATAGGGCAGTGGTTGAAGAGTTTTGTATTTTTTTATTAATGCCCAAGCAAGGGATCTATTTGTACACGTCTTTTCGCCTTCTAACAATGGGATTTGCTTCATGCAGTCATTAATAGCTTTTTTAAAGGGCTCTGGAGACATGGACATTTCCCATAATGGACGAATCATCAGATCAATAATTGCTGCTTCTAGGTACTGCCAGGCTGGTACACTTGTATTCTTTTGTACGTTTTGCCAAAAAGCGTGACAAAGTTGATTTGAGTCCAATGACCTAATTCTTTTCCAAATTTGAATATATGCCCCTTTCCTTAGAATCGTTTTATTTACTAAGCCAAATTCTAACCTTATTTGATAATCAAAGCATTGCAAGGAAGGTGAAAAAGTGATTTGTATATATTAGAAAGGATTTTATGCATAGTTAGAGCGCCCCTGCCGTGCAGTGCCGCACTTCCATAGGTGATGGTTGGTAGTAATTTATCAGCTACCACTTTTTGTAGAAGCAAGAGACTTAACCTTCTTCTGACCTTTGTCTTGTTTGAAATGCAAGTAGTGATGTATTTACTTTCCTTAGAATATCCTCTTTGTGTTGATGAAAAGAGCCCCTTTCATCAAACAGGTCTCCTAGGTATTTTTAACTTTTAACCTGTTCCAATTTATGGTCTTGTAGGTACCATTTGTACTTTTTCTGAACTTACTACTTTACCACCATAATCTTGTTTTTCTTTCAATTAATTGTCATACCATTAGCCATACAGTAAAGAGCCATTTTAGCAATAAGGCGATGTAAACCAACTGTGGTCTGGCTTAAGAGAATGACATCATCTGCATAAAGAGGATTCAATATATGCTTATTACCCATCTTTGGGGTATGCTCATTTACTTTGTCAAAAGCTTCTGTCAAATCGTTCAAGAATAGGTTAAAGAAGTATGGTTCTAGAACGCAGCTGTGCTTCAAACCCTCTTTCTCTCCACTTTCCTGGAGAGAAATGTGCTGTCCCCTGTTTTCACCCTTACCCTTACACAGCATTTGGGCAAAAGGCCTTAGGGGATACCCAACCATACCAATTTTTGCCTGAGGATATGGCTTTGCACACAGTCAAACTCTGACTTAAAAGTCACAAAACACATGTAGATTGGTTGTCTATGTAATTTATGTTTATCAATTAGTATTAACAGGACCAATATGTTTAGCGTTGTACTTAATCCTTGGATGAATCCTGTCTGATTCAGAAGGATAATGTGTTTTCCATCCACCCATTCTGAGAGATCACCTAGGAGAAGACCCGCAAACATTTTTGCCTTAGTGTCTTGTTGCATAATTAGGCAATATTTTTCAGGTCGATGCCAATCTTCTCCTTTAGATATAGGTGTTATTATGGAACCCTTCCATGATTCAGGGATAGCTTAATACTTTTTGGGTGTTTGTGTTTTATGTACGAACTCTTTTACTAGATTCCATAGTAGTGTATATGATCAGTCCTCATGGATGATTTGTGTTTTCTGGAGTAAAGGTTGCATCTTTTGTCTTGTTGCTAGTCTTGTATGCTCTCCAATACAGATATCAGATTCAGGGTGATCTTCATATGTTTTAGAGGTGTACTAACCCCGTGTTATACCTGTTAGCCTTAGGTTGGTCGTCCCCCAAGCGTTTTGCCTCTTTACCTCCCTTTTATGTTGATTCTCTTTGTTGGCCTTAGAACTCTGAGCACTTACCACTGCTGACCAGTGCTAAAGTGCATGTGCTTCCCCCTAAATTATGGTAACACTGGTTCATCCACAGTTGGGATATTTCATTTATCTGTAGGATCCTAGTAGAGAGCACCACCTGAGCCTAGGGCCTGTAAATTTAATGCAACTAGTGGGTTTGCAGCAATGATTGTGCCTCACACACAAATTCCCTTTAAACATGCCTCAGGCCTGCCACTGCAGGGTCTGTGTGTGCAGTTAAACTGCTATGTCGGCTTGGCATTTAGAACCTCTTCCCAAGATGTAATGTTCCATTTTATTATATATGTCACCTCTAAGGGAGGCACTGGGTAGTCCATGGGGCAGAGTCCTGTATAAGTAAAAGATAGCACATGCACTTTTAGGTTTCTCATGTCATGGTACTGAAAAACACCTACTTTTGTTTTTCACTACTGTGAGGCCTACTTCTCTCATAGGTTGACATTAGGAATTTCTTATTACACTCTTAAAGTGTAATTTATGATTGTCAAGGAATAGCTCTATCATGTTTCATATCATTGAAATGGTAATGATAAATCCTCTTTGCTGGCAAAATTGGATTTAAAATTACTATTTTGGAAATACCACTTTTAGAAAGTCAGGATTTCTCTACTCTTAAAGCTCTGTGTGCCTGTAGCTTGTCTCCAATACATATCTGAGGTCGGTGACAGCTTGACTTTGTGCATTCCCTCTAGACAGCCACACACAAAAGCAAAAGAGCAGGTGTGTCTGAGTGCCTATCTGCACCCTGACAGCTCAACCTGGGCAGAATGGTCGGGAGGAGCTGACACACCTGAAAGGGCAGTGTCCTACCTCCACACAAAGGGCTGTTTATCCACTGTAGTGAGTCCGGAGCAAGGGCTGGGAAGAAAAGACCTCTGCGCACCCCAAAGACTCATCTTTGAAGTCACCTCTACCTCAAAGACAAAATTGGGTATAAGTACTGGGTCTCCAACCCCACCAAATCAGACATATCTGACCTGTAAAGAGCCTCTGTCAGAAGGACAGCTGTGCTGCTACAAGAATTGCCACACTGTTGAACTGCTGCTCTAGAAGAACAGCTTTTATGCTGTGCTGACTTGCTGCCTCCTACTCTCTGACCCTGCTGAGGGAGAAAGGGACAGTGGCTTATCAGCTTGCCTCCTTCTGCTTTAGACATTGGGATATCCAAGTCTCACCACCAGCTGCTATGCTTGGCCCATTGGAAGCGGACCCGCATACTTGCTCCGGTCAAATTAATGCATGTTCTATCAATGATGCATCAGCGCAGGTGCAGGAGTAGGATTGGTGCATCGCACTCGAAACAAACACTTTATCTAAAGAATTGGTGCATCGGAACTGCTGCAACACTGCCGCTGCAGTGTGGGAAGATCAACACATTTCCTCGACTGAGTGGAGAAACCCAGCTCATCATCTACGGAACCAACGCATCTCAGGGCATCATCTTCAGAACTGACACATCCCTGCATGAACAAAATTGATGCATCACCTCGACTGCGGGATCGACACAGACGCATTGCTTGGCTGACCCCTCATCTCGCTGCTGTGACAAGGACCAATGTACTGTGTTCAGCGGGCCTGCGTGGCTCCTGTATCCAGCCTGTGCTCCATCGTGGTCAGCCTGAACTCTTGATTTGCTCTGGTCAAGTTTGACCAGATAACTCAATTGGTGCTTATTGCTTCTAAGCTCTACTGACACTTTAATTCTTTGAAAACTCATATCTCGACTTCTATTTTTTGGATTTGTGTCATTTTTTGTCTTGATTTATTCATAAAGTCATAATCTATTTTTCTAAACTGGTTTGGCGTCTTTTTGTGGTGTTTTCACTGTTACTGTGTGCTGCACGAATACTGTACACATTGCCTCTTAACTTAAGCCTTACTGCTCTGTTCTGACCTCCCAGAGGGTAAGCACAGGTTAACCTTTAGTGTGTATCTGACTTACCCTGACTAGGACCGTGGTTCCTGCTTGAACAGGATGCATACCTCTACCAACCATGAACACAATTTCTAACCCCTCTCGTCTACCTTAGCTGGATGGATAACTCAATGAGCAGAACATTTGCCACTGCAACAAATCCGTGATTGTAAGTTCATGAGTTCCAATCCCTGCACGTAGGGTTGCCACAAGACTGTTTTTTCACCAGCATAGCCAGTATTTTAGTGACAAAACTGGTATGAAAGTTGGGAAAATCATCTAAAGCCGTTTTTCTCCTTATCACTACTAAAGTTAAACAGCAAATATAAGAATAACACACCGTAAATATGTTCTAGAGCTGCCTAATAATGCCTGACTGATACTTAAAGTATACAAAGACAGAAAGAAGTTTTGAAAATGAACGCAAGAGTTTTTTAAAAAGTACTATTTAACTATCATGTCCCAGCCTTCGCAGAATCTTGGAAGAAATGGCCAGTATTTTTCTTCTGGAAAAGTGGACTTACAAGGCCATCTCAAATTTTCCCCCACCTGACCCTGTAAGGTTAGTCACTTAAATATCAAAAGTGGGTAATAATAAATGTTGTTTGCAGCAGTCAGTAATGCAGAAGTGCTGTGTGAAGCACTATGCAAGGCAGATGTTTTTACTACTAGGTTATACATAATTTCAGGGGTTAGCATAACTCTGTTACCTCAAGGATTCTGATGAGCTGACGGTTCAATACTCTGGAGTTCTGCTTTCATTTTTGAATGATGAACATCTATTTTTTCCACTGAAGTATACAAAAAGTGATGAATGGAATGCTTGAATTAATCTCAGCCACTGCAAATTACTTGAGCTACATCCCATTCCATTGTTATTTTGCACACCATCTCATCTCGATGTGGACCTAGTTTGGACCAAATCAGTCTTGACTCTGCTCTAATTGGAATAAACAGCCAACCCAGATCCACCATGAACAGGAACACAAGCAACCCAAGAACTGGCTCACTCTTATTAGGGCTTATCAGTCAGGTACAGCTTGTTCCTATTGGGACTTTGTGCATGGTACCCATGTTTGGGCATACTGCCCTTCTTAGGAAGTCTTAATACAGTGTAAAAGAAAGTGATGGATGCATTAGTCAATGATAATTACTCCAGGCCACTTCCAAGTCCATTGTTATTTGACACATTTTGCCACCTCAGTTTGCACCCAGCCATGTACAAATCAGTCAGAATTGTGACAAAAAATTTGACTTTACCATTAAAAAGGATTTAAAATTACAATTTCAAGTTACAATTCTCTAGAGACCAAACATGACCTTTCTACCTGTTTCTAGGCAAATTGTATTACTTATTGAATGTAATAAGGTAAACCAGTGTAGGCCTCTCAGTAGCGAAAAACAAATTTGTGAGTTCTTCACTACAGGGACTGGTAATCCTTAAAAGTACTTGTCCAACATTTAAAATCCAATCCACCCTGCCCTAAGGACCATTAAGGGCCTACCTTAGGGGCAATTTCTGTGTATTAAAAATGAAGGTTTTGTCCTAGCAAAGGGTTTATTTTGCCCTGTACAAATGGCAGTTAAAACTTCAAACAAACTGCAATGGCTGGCTTGAGATATGTTTTAAAGTGCTACTTAAGTGGATTTTACAATAAGTGCTACAGGCCACTAGCAGTATCGAATTTACAGGTCCTGCATACATGAAGTAGCATTGTACTAGGGACTTACAGTAAATTGAATGCGCCAAAATCTATGGATTGTTCAGGCTGGAGGAATCCTTTGTGTTTTGTACAAAGTATTCCCTGTGGTGTCTCCCTCAAATATTTCTCTGGCTCGTCAGTTCTGTGCCCAGGCACCACAGATCTGATTCAAATAATCAATAATTTATATAATCAGGATATGGAAATTATCAACTTTTCAATAATTCCCTTTCTTTATATTTGAGGACTGAGAAGTGACCCCTCTGATGACTGTTCCACAGTCCTCAGATGAATACAACCGTGTGCTCAAGTGGGACCTTGTTGACAAGAATTTGGGATATGGGGGTACGCTGAGAGACAGTAGAATCTGTGTTTTTAATAAGGGATAGAGGAGTTTTGCTGCAGTTCCTCTGCTCGTCCTTTCGTAAGGTTCCCTTGAGCTGGTGAACTTTCTGAGAGAAATTAACATTACCATAGTATCCATGCAGATTTCATGCTGTATTTAATTAGACAGTTGTACCTCTAATGTGTAAACTCCTCTAGACCAGTACTTCAGGTCAAAGTGTCCTCTACAGTCTACGAAGGCCTAAGGAAGGGATCTGCTGTGCGCAACGGAGTATTATTGTGTCATCATTTCACAGATCAGTGGTGGGCCATTGTGAATCTCTGATGGCCAAAGATTAATATTACTGGTCACCATGCAGGTGGTGTGAGTGCTCCAGCTAGTAAACTAGTAAGAAACGGCATGATTGTATTTTATCATCAGGTACACCGTCCCAAAGCTCGGGTGACGTAATTTGCCATTCATGCTGACCCTGGAGGCAGAGGCAGGTGATTCCCTGCCCATTTTGATCTTCTGAATTGGTGATGAGTGGGTAGTTCGTGTCGTGACAAAAGCTGGCCAGGCACGTCACATGGGCACAAACGCATTGTGATCCTCAAGACACAACGTGAAATCCATTCCAATTGATAAAATTCCAAATGGGTGCATTCGATGTCGTTGTTCAGAGTGCAGAATCTCAACAGCAATGTCAGAGGGGTATCATCACCAGGGATAAATGTTAATTTCCAACCCATGAATAGTAACATGGTCAAAGCTGCCGACTAAAACCAGTAATCAGCACTCGAGAACGATACAGAAATGCCACCCAGGCTGCGTATCCTGCAGGTGGAAGGATCTGACGGCACGCTGCTGCTGCTGCAGGGGAGTGAAGCCGAAATTGGAGCCTTGTCAGACTGCCACTCTGCTGATGAAAACTGTAAATCTTTGTCAAGTGCATAAGCTGTGCAAATCCCAGCGACCAAGTGCCCTCCGGAGGAAAGAGTTTTAACCTACTTCATTGTGCTCTTTAAAAATATAAGCAGCTTGCAGACCACATAAATAATGGATGTGCAATAGCCCTTACATCTAAAAATATAAACATGTATTCTGATCAGTTTCAGGTCACCTTATTTTTTCAGTGGAAAAGCTCATTTTCACCAGTTCTTAACACTTCTTTTTTATCATGAAAAATGGGGCCAATGGAACACGTTTATCGACTATTTACTGCTTTAACCCTTTTTATTTCATTTATATTTCAACATTAACATCTTCCTAAATGAAGGTGATTCAGAAAGTTAAAGCATCGGCTAGAGAAATAGAGGCTCACAAGTAAAAATAAAATTCCCTGTACACTTCTGGAATACACCAATTAATCACAATATTGAATCTGTTGATGCTTAAAACCATACAACCACAGGTATTGGCCCAGGTCTTGTATTTCAAAGGATGTGTTCTAATATAAATCAAAACAAAATCTCAGTGGTTGGCCATAAACTCCAACCTCTAATAGCTTTCCTTCACCTGCTAATGATCACTGTTAAACTTGGAACAATATTTGTAGGAAAGTATCATCTTTTTGGCATGTTACCCCCAATTTCTACCTGTTGTCACTGTGTTTGACTGTGTTCACTGGGATCCTTCTAATCAGGACCCCAGTGATTATGCTCTCTCTCCTCTAAGTTTTGCCACTGCATACTGGTAACCCAGTATTTCACCCAAAATTGGCATACTGGTCCCCCCTTATAAGTCCCTAGTATAATGGCACCTAGGTACCCAGGTCATTGGGGTACCAGGGGATCCCTATGGGCTGCAGCATTTCTTTTGCAACCCATAGGGAGCCCATGCAAAGGCTTCTAAAGGACTTCCTTTGCAGCCTGTGTGAAATGGTGCATGAACCCTTTCACTGCCATTTACACTGCACCAGGTCACTTATACATCACCCATATTACAGGCCTTTCAGCCCTGACGGCTGGGTGCTGAGTACCTGTGTGTGAGGGCACCCATGCTCTGGCAGAGGTGCCCCCATGACCTCCAGGACCATTTTCCTGGACTTCGTGAGCGCGGGGATGCCATTTTACGTGTACACTGGACATAGCTCACCACCTATATACAGCTTCACAATGGTAACTCCGAATATGGCCATGTTTTGTATCAAACATGTTGGAATCATACCCCAAGGCTTTTGCAAACATTTGTTGCATGATTCCATGCACTCTGGGTGCTCCTTAGAGGACCCTCAGTACTGCCATTCAGCCTTCTGAGGTTTTCCAGGCAGACCCAGCTGCTGCCACCTCACAGACAGGTTTCTGCCTTCCCGTTGCTTGAGCAGCTCAAGCCCAGGAAGGCATAACAAAGGATTTCCTTTGGGAGTCGGATGTTACACCCTCTCCCCTTGGAAAAAGGTGTTACAGACATGGGAGGAGTAGCCTCCCAGAGACTCTGGAAATGCTTTGAAGCGCAAAGATGGTGCCCTCCTTGCATAATCCAGTCTACACAGGTTTAGGGGCCCCTAGTCCCTGCTCTGGCGTGAAACTGGCCAAAGGAAAGGCGAGTGAGCACTCAACTGTCTATCACCACCCAAGGGGTGGTGCCCAGAGCTCATCCAGAGGGTCACTGGGTTTTGCCATCTTCGATTCCAAGATGGCAGGGAACTCTGGGAGCGTCTGAGTGGCCAGTGCAAGCAGGTGACATCAGAGCCCTCCCCTGATAGGTGCTTACGTGTAGCTGACCAATCCCCCTTTCAGGGCTATATAAGGTCTGTCTCTTGGGTGGTTCTTGAGATTCGGATTGCAAGACTCCAGCAGGAATTCTCTTCATCCTTTACTTTACCTTCTTACCAAAGAAACTACATCTGGACTCTCCAGGAACTATACAACTACAACAAAGAAGCAAAGACAACTTCTGCAACATTGTATCTTCAGTTCCTGCCAGTAACTGCAACTGTTTCCTGGTTGTGCATGCTCAGAGGACAGCCAGTCTTCGGCCTGCACCAGAAGAAGGAAGGAATCTCCCTTGAAGTGAAGGAGTCACTTCTCTGCTTCAGCAGGCACCCCTCTGCAGCGATGACAGGTGGCTTGCGTCCCCTCTCATGACAAAGTGTGTGGATCCAGCATCACAGGTGGCGGACTGAAGTGGTCCCGATGGGCATGTCCAACTTTGGTGGAGGTAAGAGTTTGCCTCCCCATGCAAGACAGTGCCCCCGGTCACCGCATGTTTTGCAGTTGCCAAGGCTTGTTGGCATCTTTCCATGAACTTCTTCATGCACCGTGCAGCTCTGGCCCCCAGCACTCCTTCCTACAATGCACAGTCTCCTGTGTGGTTCTCAGGCGGCGTGGGATCCCTTTGTGTAGTGCTGCATGGGCCTTCTTTTGCACCTTCTTTGTACCCATGCTGTGGGACCCCTGTGCACACTGCCTGGTCTTCTGAGGGCTCTCTGAGTTGCTGAGAGCCCCCTCTGTCTCACCCTCCTAGGTAGGTAGGTCCACCAAGTCCCTCCTGGTTCCGGGCAGCACCATTTTCCACTAACCGCAAGCTTTGCGTGTGCCAAGGCTTATTGGCTGAATCCAGCGACGCAAACCAGACTGCAATCATCCATCTGGCGTGGATTTTATCTGCACCAACCAGGAACCCACATCCATCTTCTTGGATGCAGTACTGACTGTTATTCTTCACAGATTGTTCTTCTTTTAACCTTCATCCGGGTTAACAGGGGCTCCTGTCCACCCTGGACTCTTCAGTGCTTCTTGGGTTTGGTCCCTAACTTCCACAGGTCTTCAGGTCCAGGAATCCATCATTGGTGTCTTGCAGTCTCTTCTGGTTCTTGCATAATCTTCTTTCTCGTGTTCCTGGAAAGTTACTGTGATTTACTCCTGCTTTCCTGGGCTTCGGGGTGGGCTCTATTACTTACCTCTGGTGTCTTCTAATACTCTCAGCACCCCTCTACACACTACATTTGCCTAGATGGGAAACCGACTTTTGCATTCCACTTCCTTAGTATATGGTTTGTGTTTCCCCTAGACCCATTTCTAACTATTGCGATTTTCACTAATTGCACTGTTTTCTAACTGGTTTTACTGCTATTTCTGCATACTAGGCGGCGTGGGATCCCTTTGTGTAGTGCTGCATGGGCCTTCTTTTGCACCTTCTTTGTCCCCATGCTGTGGGACTCCTGTGCACACTGCATGGTCTTCTGAGGGCTTTCTGAGTTGCTGAGAGCCCCCTCTGTCTCACCCTCCTAGGTAGAGTCCACAAGGTCCCTCCTGGTTCCGGGCAGCACCATTTTCGACTAACCGCAAGCTTTGCGTGTGCCAAGGCTTGTTGGCGGAATCCAGCGACGCAAACCAGACTGCAATCATCCATCTGGCGTGGGACATCATCTGCACCAAACCATGAACCTACATCCATCTTCTTGGATGCAGTACTGACTGTTGTTCTTCACGGATTGTTCTTCTTTTGCACCTTCATCCGGGTTAACAGGGGCTCCTGTTCTCCCCCCTGACTCTTCAGTGCTTCTTGGATTTGGTCCCCTTCTTCCACAGGTCTTCAGGTCTAGGAATCCATCATTGGTGTCTTGCAGTCTCTTCTGGTTCTTGCATAATCTTCTTTCTTGTGTTCTTGGAAAGTTACTGTGATTTACTCCTGCTTTCCTGGGCTCTGAGGTGGGCTCTATTACTTACCTTTGGTGTTTTCTAATACTCTCAGCACCCCTCTACACACTACATTTGCCTAGATGGGAAACCAACTTTCGCATTCCTCTTCCTTAGTATATGGTTTGTGTTTCCCCTAGGCCCATTTCTAACTATTGTGATTTTCACTAATCGTACTGTTTTCTAACTGTTTTTACTGCTATTTCTGCATACTAGTGTATACAATTTCTGTATTACTTATCTCCTAAGAGAGTATAGTCTCTATGGCATTTGTGTCACCAAATAAAGTACTTTTTCTTTCATGTGTGTGAGTACTGTGTGACTACAGTGGTATTGCATGAGCGTTGCATGTCTCCTAGTTAGGCCTTGGCAGCTCATCCACAATACCCCTAGAGAGCCTGGCTTCTAGACACTGACTACATTTCACTAATAAGGGATAACTGGACCTGGTATAAGGTGTAAGTATCTTAGGTACCCACTGCAAACCAGGCCAGCCTCCTACAATATTGAATTATTGTGTGAGTTTCAGGGCTTGTGAGCAGAGAGGAGAAGAGACACCTGAGTATCGCCTAGGAGGACTGAATTGTTTGAAGAAGCTCTGTTAAGCAGCTTATGCTCGTACAGGGAAGATTTAAGAAACAAATAAATGGGAGCAGTCAATTGAATTTTCGTTTTCAGGGCTCTGGAAAGGAATCATGGAAACAGTAGTAATCCTAGTTGTAGTTCACCAAGTCATGCTACACGCGACTCTGCAAAGTGGTAAAAAAACTCTGCTGCACTACACTACGCGGAGTTCGGCAGGTGGGCTGAGTTTACCTTTGCACCCATTCATGTTGCCTTTTACATTAAACGAAACGCAGAGTACGTCCTTGCATTCAAAATCACATGCAAATGGCACCACATGGTTCACATGGGTGCGGCCATTTTGTTTTCTTAATCTATTCATGATGCTGGGCCTGTTTTTGAACCCCTTCCTAACCTTTTCAATCCTCTACCTTCCTAATTATTCTACCCCTCATTTTTATTCATTGTTTTGGTCTGTGTTTTTGCGTCTGTTTATTTTATGTTTTTTTTCATTTTTTCATGTTTTTTCATGACTTTGTATTTGTTTATTTTTTCAGTTTCCTTCCTTATTTTTTCCTTCCCTCCTTCCTTCTTTCCTTCCTTCCTTCCTTCTTTCCGTGATTCCTTTTTTTTTTACTCCACCCGGCGCTATGGTAGAGCAGGGCGGCGACCAGAAAGCAGTGGCACTGTGCTCCACTGAACAGCGAGCAGCGGCAGCCACATACTTTGTGGATGACAGATCCTCCAAGGGGTGCAGCTCTGGCCAATCTTTTCTGAAGTGGAGGTAGCAGCACTGTTTTTATATGTGCGGTGCTACCTCCCCTCAATGGTGGTGGCAGGTGGCAGGCCTGGCAGTGTGTACTCCCTGTGGGAGCATCAGCTACAATGGGGGAGGGTGATCAGGTGTGTGCAGCGTACCACTCAGGTCCAGCGCACCACCCAGCAGCCGACACACCATTGGGCGAATATCCCAGAATAGGATCAGGACCTGCTTGACCTGCTAGGCATTGCGATTCCGGTGCTCGGTGAGTATTATTTATATTATATTATTTGTTGTGTTTGTGTTCTACAATGCTATTTTTTTTCCAAATAGCATGCCGCTCACACTTAAAGGTAAGTTACATTTAGTTTACGTTAAGAGTATTACAATGTGATTCAGTTTGAGCTAGGCAGGTGCTAGGCTCTACCTAATCTATTTGTCGACACTAGCTTTGGCTCATTATTTAAATTTAAGAAGCCATTGCAGACTTCTCTGTCCCCCTGTCACTATAGTGAATGAGTGATATCAAAGAGTTGTCTTTCTCTGTGACTCTTTTTCTGTGGCTCGTACAGTCCCAAGCAATTTCATAGTGATGTGTAGTACTAGTATGCATCCATGCATTGCAAAAAAGGGAGACTGAGTTGGTCCATCAAGGGAGTTGAGAAATGAGAATAGAGACAAAGATTATTCATTGCATTGCATTCGTTCCAAATGTAGTTTGGATTTTGGGATTAGTATAGCTAACTCAACGATAGTCGACACTATTACCATAGGTGATTTGATTTAGATAAGTACAATGTTACTGCATTTGACAATTCTAATAATTTTGTGGAGATTTACCGTACCACTAATAAAAAATGTTTATCTTCTTTATTTCTCACATCAGCACCCAAGGGGAGAAATAGGGGCAGCACCAACGCAGGTCTGGGAAGAGCTGGGGAGAAGGTCCCAACCACCAACGCCACTGCTGAGGGCTCTGCTCACCCCAGTAAGTTCTATTATTTATTAATGGTATTTCCCTAACTTTTACGTCTGCCCACTTTTATACACTTTTTTTTGCCTTGTTTTTTTTTTGTACTGTCTCCTTTTTTTCCAACTTCCCTATTCAATTTCTGTTTAGTTCCAGATAGCCCTGCATTATCTTTATTTTCCTTATTTCATTTTTTTTTGGTAGCTGACTTTTTCTGGTCTGTGCTATTTAGTCGATTTCTTCTGCTTTGTTGGTAATCGTTCCTCTCCCCTATATATCCTATGTTACTGTAAGACTAACAACAGATTTTCTATATTCTTCTGTCTACTGTGAAAATTTTCAGGCCCAAGTAAGCTATTATTATAAATAATACTCACCATGTATGTTTACTGAGAAGGCTTTCTTTATTTTGATCATGATGTAACAGTTAAGAAGAGTGCGGCCATAGTCATGGACCCCCTAACCCACAATGTTGTGCTGTGTAATTCATTTATACAGTATACCAGCAGTTCGGATGACAGTGCAGCATGGCTGAAAAGTATGAGGTCCCATCGTATTTGCCAACAAACACCTTGGGGCATATTTATACTCCGTCTGCGCCGATTGTGCATCAAAAATTTTGACGCACAATCAGCGCAAACGTTGCCCCGTATTTAAACTTTGACGCCCGAGCCCGCGGATGACAAAATTCCGCCATGTGCATAATTTTTTGGATGCGGCAACCCGCCTTGCGTTAATTATATGCAAGGTAGGCGTTCCCGTCCAAAAAATGGCTCAAACGGCCGTGCGTCGTATTTATGCTTTTGGCCAAAAATGACGCACGGCCGGGAGGCGGAGCCACAAAATGACGCACAGCCCGATTTGCGTCAAAAATTAACGCCTGGGTCAGGGCAGGCGTTAAAATGGAGCAAACACACCTGTATTTAATCAGAACACACAGAACAAAAAGCAGAGCAGCAGAGCAGCAACAGGGAGCCATGGAGGTGATTCTAATCCAGCATGCACGCAGACGCGGAGCCCAGCAACAACAACAGCATCTACAGCAACACCAGCAGGGACCCCAAAGGCAGCGCAGAAGGCAGGAGAGGATATTCCGCCCAAGAACAACCCTTCAGGGCCTCAGGGAACACAACATCATACAAAGGTACCGGTTGAACTGGCAGGCCATTCAGCAGCTGCTGTGAAACATTGAACAGCAGTTGGCCCCCACTTTGGTGACACCCCGCACCATCCCAACAGAAACAAAGCTGCTTGCCGTACTTCATATGCTGGCAAGTGGCTCTTTTCAAACAACTGGTGCCCTGGTTGGCGGAATATCACAACCATCATTCTCTGCCTTTTTGCCCAAAGTACTGGATGCCATCATTCGACTGACACCCCGCCACATCTGCTTCCCTAGCACACTGCAGAAGCAGCAGGAAACAAAACAGGGGTTCTACGCAATCAGTGGCTTCCCACACGTCCTTGGTGCAATCGACTGCACACATGTACGCCTTGTGCCACATGCTGCAACTGAACCCCTCTACCGCAACTGGAAGCACACACATTCCATCAACGTGCAGGCCATTGTCGATCACCAAGGATTGATCGCCAACATCGTGGCTAAATATCCTGGGAGTGTACATGACTCCTTCATCTTCCGTCACTGCACCATCAATGAACACTTCCAGGATGGACGGTATGGCAATGGACTACTTGTTGGTAAGTACAAAAACCTACATATATATACACTGCACAGCAACCCTCTAGGACACACAACACATACACCACAACAGCAACATGTCGACAGGAACACACTGAGGTCGTGACATCGCTAGCCATGTTTCTTAAGTCACCATTGAACCTGTCACACATCGGAATTTAGTGTACAGCCTAATGTGAAGACATCAATGAGTGTGGTTGCCTAAATGTCACCTTGCAAATTGTAAGTGTCACAATGACCTTTACATTAATTCATTGCATAAGTCTAAAGGTATGGGATGTCCAGGGTACTTTCATATGAACGTGTTAACAACACTTTCAATTTTAACTATGCATGGAACTATCATCTCACCCTTAGTGAAGACACACGAACACCTGTATCACAAGTCACAATGCTAGGGATGGCACACTGTACTGCAAACCCCAAAACATACTGCTGACAAACGGTTAGCAGACAAACACTTGTTCAGCCAAGGAAACAACAAAATGCAGATGGTATAGCCTACAACCATAGTATGTCACTTTGGTACACAAAAGAGTCACAGACAACACAAGACAACTACTGCCATTAAAGGTCTTTTCAATAGTGCCAGCTACATCAACATGATCCCATTCAATTTCTCTTGCAGCTGATCAGGGGTATGGCATCCAGCCATGGATTATGACACCATTTGGCAACCCGAGTACAGCTGCAGAGCGTGCATACAACGAGGCCCATAGGAGGACACGCAGCATTGTCGAGCGGACCTTCGGCATCCTCAAGTCAAGGTTCCGCTGCCTCGACATCACTGGTGGTAGCCTCCTATATGGTATGGTATGTAGGATCATCCTCACATGTGCAATATTGCACAACATTTGTGTCAGAATAAACATTCCCCTCCTGGAACCAGAGCCACACATGCCTGAAGAGGAGGAAGAGGAGGATGCTGGCCTGCAACAGGAGGGGGAACTACAGAACACAGCTGCTGGTATACGCAGGCAGCAACAGATTGTAAATAATTTCTTCTGAATATGATCACCTTCACCACTTTAGTTAACTAATTTAAATAAACACCTATTATAATCACCATATCATGGTCTGGCTATTCCTTTTTACACTCCTTCATCTCTACTTATCAGAATAAGAGTGTCGCCTCATGGAGCATTGCTGAGATACTGAGTAGGAAACAGAACATCCCAGAGTTTATGTGATGCCTAACATACAATGGTCACATACACACACACTCTTAATGACATGTATCATGTACATATCGCCTTTGAAGGCCTATAGCAGAGGACCACAACTATTTCACACATACATGTTGAAAGCAAGGTCCAACGCAGCATATGGCACACAACTATGACACCATCACTCAATAAGGGGAATACAAGCCTCATACATGAGGCAGTCAATGTGCTTTAGCATCACTAACAGGAATGTCTGACAAGACCCTTGACAGCAGTTAGTCCAACTGCATCCAATATTTGCAAGGAATGTCTGTGACTAGAGTTCCATAGAAGCAGAACATAGACAGCACAAGTGCCACACATATGACATGCATTGAGCGCATGACATTCCATGTACATGTCAGCCCATTTCCGAACTCATCACACACCCATGCACCTGGTCACAACCCACCTGTCGGAAGAGGTCCCTGGAATACTAAGATGTGTACCCTGATAATACCTCCTCTACAAACACAGGCCAACATCAGCAAACCAGTGTGCTACACCCTTTCCTAAGGTATGCCATTGTCAAAGAACATCTGACTGCATGGACGTCAGGTCAATTTATACACTGTCTTCTAGTTTCAAAGCCCGGTTAGCACATGTAGATTACTTCCCCTTGTGAAAATGTCTGTTGGCCCTTAGAATGCAAGTCTCACCTACAGGACTGGTGAGAAACAGATGCAGCCCACACCTGTGATCACCTCCATGCAAACCACCCATTACAAAAAGCACTGCCCCTGATGATGCCTGGAACAGCATTGTAGTAGCCATTATGTCAAATACATCGTCAACCATTGATAGTAATTAAGCTGTGTAACACAGCCCTTGGGTTCATTTGTCACCTTCAAAAACACAGGACATACACAGATTGACATGTCAACTGTCTAGTTTGTCCTCCAAACAGTCTCAGTCAGACCACTGATTATGTAACTTGTCCAGTAGCTGGCTCCTGAATCATCTTGGATTCTGTCAGCCTGACTGGCAACTGTCTGTGCTTCACACTAAAGTATCCCTGTGTCTACATATGTACCACACTTGTGTTGGCAAACCTGCCATTCATCAGGGGCATTGGGCATGGGCTTCTACCATGCATACACAAATACATTGTATAGCATCATCTGCCTTTTAACTGTACCATTTGAGTTAAATCCTCTTGGAAATGCAAAATTCATGGCCCATCCCTTTTCTGGGCTGCATTTATGCATAAATGACAAAGTGTGACAGTGTCCCAGGGTCATAGGCAGGGCTTTGGTACGGGGCTTTTAGCACAACCAGCAACCTCTGATAATGTACATGAGTAATACACAAATGTCAGAACCATGACAGTTCACACACAGCATCACAGTGCGCACAACATAGTGATGGACCGTGTGTGCTGAATAGCTGCTAGAATAAACAGCACAGAGGCTATGATGTTCCCAGATGCAGTGGGAAGTGCAGAGGCCAACCTGTGTACAAATGTTGTAATGATACCTGCCTGAACATGACACCTGAGACAGTATCTCACTCAGCACACCAAGGTTGCCCTGTTGACTGTCTCATTACACGTCTTTGGTGACAGGGTGGGAGCATCCACATGTTGGTTCACATGTCCACATCTACTTTACTCACATTGATCAACAAAGGATACTCAGTAGTTACAGGAATAGCTGCCACTGACTCATGATGAGTCCTGATCAGAACTGTGACAAATTACATCCCAAAAATCCACAGGATCATCATTGGACCACAAACATGAACACAACACCTATGTGCAATTGATCACTGGAAATATGTGGACACGTGCTGTCTTGTATGCTGGTCCACCACAGCCACTTGATAGTTGGGGCTTACTTCTATGGCCTCAACTGTGGTGTCATCATACGTATGAGATTGACCCTTGTCTGTCTGTGCAAAAAACATGGTACCCACGTCATCAATGCATGTGTATGACTCACTGTGGGATTCATCAACTAGTGCCTAGGAAGCTCTTACCAATACTCTAGGACATAGGATGTAGAAATTGTGGACCTTTGAGATGAACATGTGTCTGCCATCCATCTGGTGCCTGCTATGTCACATGTGGTGTCTACGTGACCCAAAAACTTGGGAGTATACTTTGTGGGTGTTGTTACATGTATGACTAACACATGCCCTTGCTCATTCCAATTTTTACTTGCATCTTAGGGTTGGACACATGGACGTCACATTCATACAACCAAATGTACAATAATGCTTCATGTGATGTACACACACACCTGGTCAGCCAACAAATTAGTTGTCAAAGCACACACTTTGAGGCAAAGGCAATTAGGTATTGTACATATGTGCGTCACATTGCTATCCTCTCCTTATGGCAAACATGCACAATTTGTGCCATACATATATGTGGGCCACACATATGACCATCTATGACATCAGCCAACTGTAAACATACTGTGAAGGGTGTAGTGGATGATGTTCCGCTGCAGTATGATGTCACACATGTGAACATACACCATCAACACCATACTGTCTTCAATTAGCCAATCTCTGATGTGTTCCAAATGTAAAATAACCAAAAAACATGTAAAAATGCCCCAAACCAGTTAATGCACTGTAATTTTGACGTCCCTAGCGGTGTGCGTCATTTTTTGTTGCACAAAACTGTATTTGCGTCATTTTTTTTTACGCACAGGAGTGAAATATAGACCGCATCCAGATATTTGTACAGTCCATGTATCATTATGTGGATGCGGGTTAATATTCACATCTGTGCGTAAAAAAAAAAGACGCAAATACAGATTTGTGCAACAAAAAATGACGCATAACGCGAAAAAGGCGGGACTTTTCATTCAGGAAGTGATGTAATAGGATATCCTGTTTACAGATCATGTACAGTGGGTGTACTTTCACTTTCACTTTGCAGTCTATGATCCT
Source organism: Pleurodeles waltl (assembly GCF_031143425.1). Lineage (NCBI taxonomy): Eukaryota > Metazoa > Chordata > Amphibia > Caudata > Salamandridae > Pleurodeles > Pleurodeles waltl. The sequence goes on from NC_090442.1 coordinate 980,436,613, forward strand.
TCTAGACTGTGTGGCTGTGTAGAGAGTGTTGTCCAGAGATTTTGTGCTGTATTTGTCCTGTGTGCTATCTGTAAAGTCCTTTTGTGAAATAAATTTTGTTTGTGTATACTGTAGTACTGTGTTTTGTCTACATTTGTCCATTTATCTTGTGTATTTCTTGTTTGTGGGAGTCTGTTGTGGGTAGTGATAGTTTGGGGATAAATGGGCTCTTTTAGTGTTTAGGTTTACTTTTTTTCTGTCTTTTTACCTCTACTTTCACCCATTTCCCCTTTCTATTTCTTTTACCCCTATTCCATCTCTTCATTTAGAAGTATGTCTGGTAGGCCGCGTCTTGGCAGGATGGGGGAAGAGGAGTTGGGGGTCGTCATCTGGCTGGTGACACATTTCTTGCCGCTCATGATCCAGGCAGGGTCATACAGGCTACCCGACAGAGGCGCGCAAAATCCTGTGGGGAAAGGTGCTGCATCACCTGCAGCGTGTGTATGCCAGCCAGAGGAGTGACCACCAGCTGAAGCACCGGTGGGCTGACCTCATCACCAGGGAGCAGGATCTCTTGGACCACCTGGGAATCATGATTGGTGGCACTGTTGGTGAGTACGACTATTGTTATTGTGCACAAATGAATGCTCTGTTGTGACATCAGTGGATTAGTGCAATTTCTGCCACCTAACTTGATGACTGTGTGTAATTTTGGGGACATATAAGGGGATCATTGGTGCACTATGGCAAGGATCACAATTGCTAGGTGTCAGGTAGCATGTGCTCAGTAAACTTACAGGTAACTTTACCATGAAGGAAATTGGTGCGGCCTTTCTGTCAGCACAGCTAACAAAATAGGAGCCAATCATGTCTATATAGGGTATTATTGACAGAGAACTACAGATGTACCAACATTTAGGCCAACTATGTTGACGCAATTGCTAGACTGACCTTAGAATCACTACATGATGCTGAAAATGAGTGCTGCCTTCACAACAATTTATAATAGCAAAGTGGCTCAAACATTGGTCTCATGTGAGTCTGGTGAGTGTGGAAGGAAAGCGTTCACAGAAGTATTATGAATGTGTGGGATTATTGTGTTTCTTAATCTTTTAGGATAAATGTCAGTTAATGATTTGAATACATCGTGTAAAGGTGTAAGGTGCCCTCAGCTAACATCGTAAGATGTTTGTTGGAATCGGTTGAGCCACAATCCAAATATGGATGGCAGACCGAGTGTATGCACATGGCTTTACATCTCCATGGTTGGTGCAATCACCATAACTGGGCCACATCAATTGACTATACTGTAACAACAGGATGGCTTACAGGAGTCCCTGCCCCTCCCTCTGTACATTGGGCCTATGTGCACTATAGGTGTCATGGCCACAAGGCATGTTTGACTGGTAATGCAGTCCTCAAGTAACCAGGCGTTGGATGTTTCTCTTGGATGCACATGATGAGACGATTACACTTCATATTTTTTTGTGCTCACCAATTATGGGGCAAGTTTGCAACCACATGATAGTTAGGGCCAATGTATGTGTGCAACTGTCACAGAAGACCTATGCTATGTACAAGTTGGCCGTGAAATATCAGATGCAGTACCATCATGTCTGAATGGCTGCCATTTACTTATTCAGCCTACACATTGTAAATGATACTGAAAATGTTGCACTGTGCACAGATTTTGAGCACATTTCTTACTTCCATACCTTACAGGTGGACCGGTGCCCTACACTGTGGGAGAGGTGGTGACATTTGAGAACCCCGACCACTACAGTAAGTGTTGATATTTCTGTTATGTGTTGTGTTTGCTGGTTATGGACTCGTGTGAGTTGGACGCATACCAAGGTGTGATTCTGGGGTCAAGTTTTTCACTTGTTCCATGAGTGGGAATGCAGTTTTCACATGTTTGGAGTTAGCCAATGCGTATCCAATGGTATCATGTAGGGATTGTAGGACATCCCTGTAGGCCCCACTGTGAGTACAGGGGATAGTCATGTGTCTGACACTTGTATCACAAAGAGTTGCAATGGAAGTCAGCCCCTATTTAGTCAGCCTGTCAGACCCACATTCTCTAAGATTGGTGGAGCTAATAGCTTCCCAATAGACATCTGCTTCACTATTTACCTAGCATCATGTACTTCCACATATAGTGCATCCAGTCTGTGGAACCTGAGTGTAATGGCCTAGGTGTGCATGCAATTCATGCTCATGGGTGTTCTAGCAACTCTGTGTCTGATGTAAGTCAGGCCTCACTGGAAGTATATGTTGTGTACTAAGTTCTGATTTTCCTGACATGTCTGACCCTATGAGTGCTCTAGGGTTTGCTGACTCCGAAATGTAGATAGACCTTACCTGTGGTGTGTCTGTAGAGACAACATGTGTGGAGTTGACTATACACTCCTCGGTGTACATGTTGTTGGCAAATTATAGTTGTATATCCACCGCCCCCCCTCAAACACGGCCATGGGTTTGTGAATGGGGTACCTAGTATTGATGCTACCAGTATGTTACACATACCTGTGAAGAAGTGACATTTTGGTTGCATACTAGTATACACACTCAGGTTTGGCACTTGGTACCATACTGGAAATTCCAGTTACAACTTGCAGACCATGTGGCTTTAGTTTTGCTTTCCGTACACTGACATTTTTAGCCCAGCTCTTGGTGGAGGATATGCAGCATGATTCTTAGCTGATAACTGTCAGAACTAAGATTGCAAATCAAGGACAGTTGTTACCCATCTTGTGGGTTATGGATGTGCTTTGTGTGATGTGACCTTTGTTGTTTGGCCTGCCATGTACTTCCTCAGGGACATTCGATGCTCTGTATCGTGATATGAACTGTTAGAAGTACAGTATATGTATTGTCTGATTAACTTGCTGTGCTGTTTCACACAATGCAGTTACTAATGTGGCATATCTGCATTTGTCTTCACAGCAGCTAACGTGACTCCAGACCAGGTCCGTGAATTTCAGCATTGGGCCATGCGATACCAGCACATCCTGCTGGTGGAGTAGGGGGTCCGGAGGATGGCCCGGCGATATCGCCATGAACGCGCCTCCGGGGCATGGAGAGCCTTCCCACAGGGTGGGCCTACTGTGCCCACCACAGCCAACACAGAAACAACCACCAATGAGAGCCAGGTGGCCCCACCCACAGCTGCCTCTGTTGCATCTACATCTGCTGGACTTCCTGGCCCCAGCATTGCCACCTGTGCAGGACAGCCCACTCAGACCTCCTCCACCGGTACCCAGACTGCCACTGCTCCAGCTGTTGACCCTGCCGCCTTCAATAGACTTGAAAACAAGATGGACAAAGTGCTGCTCAAGGTGAGCCACCTGAGCCGGGACGTGCGGCACATTAAACGGCGGGTGAAGGATATCAAGAGGACCCTCCAGAGGGCCAACCTCTAGACAGTTGATTAGATGGACATGATACCCTCCCCTCCCTCCTCTTTCCTTGTTTTTATAGTTAGTGGGCTTAGGGGGCTTAGTGTTTGGCTAGTATAGGCTGTTAGTTTAGTTAGTGTTAGTGGGTGGGGGGTAGGGGTCCTGCTTGTTTCTTTTTTGACTTATTACATGTGTGTGTGGGTGGTTGGGGTGCTATATTGTGGTTCTTGTGTTAAAAAATAAAAAAATAAAAAATAACATAAAAAAAATTTACCCCAAAAAAATATATTTGTATAGGATAGTAAAGTATGTGTTTAGGTTAGTATGTGTTGTCCTCAATGTGTCCCGTTTCATAAGGGGGTTGGGGGGTAGATGTTTAGAACGTTTTGTTACATGTTCTAAGTGTAGCTTAGGTTAGTTAGGGACAGTTGTGGGTAATGAGTAGTCAGGGTAGATTAGGGTAGGTAAGATTTTTCCCTTAGTTTCCTCATCTATGGTTAGCTTTTAATACATATTTGGTTACCTCTTAATAGTATGTGTTGAATGGTACTTGATTGTGGGTTTGGATTCCGTGTACATCTCTTTTGTACTATAACATCTGTGTCCTATGCTACAAACAAATCCCAACTGAGCTGTACGATTGGCAGCTAACCCAGAGCTACCTTGCAAAGTGTCTACCCTTTGTTGCAACCACCAATCACAGTTAATATGGATGACAATGTGTTTCTGCTGATAAGTGTGTTTTCAAAGTCACTAACAGTGCTTCCAGATTTGATATTGGGGAAACAGTTTTAGGTCTGACTGCAGTGTGATGATCATGCACACCCTTATGAGATGAGTTCTCATTGGCAATCTTGTAATCTTGTCGTCATGACCCTCATGCATCATTTGTGACACAGTTCAGCATGATTACCTATTTGTACGTTAACTCAGACACCTTCATTTGTGCAGTTTTTTTAGTGTTTACTTAGATTAGTGTGGCATGTTTATTGTGTTATTTTTGCACTTTGACAACATTTAGCGGGCACTATTTGATGACTTAGTTATCCCCTGAGGAAGCATTCTTCTGTCCAACACAGCATGGTGGTCTATGGTTTCTCACTTCATCAGATTATTCCCTCAGGATGGGCAGAGTATGATGCAATCATGGTCACTGTGCAGATTTCTCTAACTACATAATATCTGGACAGTTGTATTGAGAAGCTACTTTATTTGACAGCAGGGACATTCCAATTATCATCCAAAAACAACAGCAGGGGGGGCAGAGAGTGGGATATTCGGAGGATAGACTCCTGGTCCAGTGTGTGAAGTTCCCAATACTGTATAAACCAAAAATTGCACACACAGTTCCAAAAAGTGGAAAGTTGTATCTACCGGTTCTGCACATAAGAAAAACCAAAAGGTTGTAAGCACGAGCCCTCACTCACCTTTCGGTGACATGCTTCATCATAGGGCTGTGCTCCTCGTCAAGCCGGCGCTGCAATGCCTGACGGGCCCCACACGGAGGCTCTTTGCCAGAGATCTTTTTGAGCGAAATGCGCACCGGTCAGAAATAGGAATCGAGGATTGGAGTAGAAAAGGTTAAAAATGTCTAGAGGTACAAACCATTGGTATCTTTAATTAAATGTTAGTGCCTCTGACAAGATTAAAAACAAAGAATAGGGATATGGTAAAATAATGTCTACACTCCCCATAAAATATAACAAAATTGTGCTAACTGTAGCCACCAACCCTTATACTAAAGAGTGGTGAAAAAGACAAAATGAGGAGAACACAGGATCCCCTGTGCTACTCTACATTACAGGTCAACATGTTTCTCGCTATGCGATTCGTCAGGACCTCAAAGACGTACCTAATCCTTCAAATATTTGGGCTGCCCATACTAGGGGAAGCAGAACCCTTCAAATAATAAATGCAGGGCCTCATCGGGGGACAAACATCGAGATGCGTAAAATCCAATTATCTACTGCGCAGTTGATATGCCACATTACCCAGAGACAGATTTGTGGTGTAAGTGCTATTTATTGAAAAGTGCTGTAGTGCTATATGTACATTGTCCATGACTGTGAGTCCATTATAGTGACATTTTAAATTGGGATCCAACACAAGGGTTTACCAAAATGGTTTTGTCATGCTGTGGTTGCTGTTTCAGACAGTGCAGAGGGACAGGATTTGGCAATGAGTAGGAGAGAGACAATCACTGGGCTGGGTGACAAGATATACAGTGGTTTGCAGAACAGTGCTTGAGTACAGTTGTTGCAAGACTGGCAAGTTACAAAGCGCAGGACCTTGGTAATAGTTGGCCATGTGGCAGGGACTAGTGCTTCCGGGTACTTTTCCTTGTGAATGTGATCTTTTCCATGTCTTCTTCTTCTGATGTGTGTATTGCCTGCTTTGTCCTTGTTGTTGTTGGTTGTGAAGGGGCAACACACACCTCAGTGTTAGAAGACGTGGAGTCAGACATCCCGGTCGCTGCTCCCTGTGAAGGTCTTAAGGGCAGTACTGCAGCAAGGAGGATCTGCTGGTTCTTGAGAATAGCAGCCACATCACGATGGTAGGCAGCCAGGTCGGCCCTGAGGGGTTCAATGTTGCATTCGTGCACGCGTTGACAGGATTGCTGTTGTAGGTGTTGGGTCATCTGTATTACAGCTGTGCTGATTTCCTTCTGGGTTTTCTGCAGTTCCTGCAAGATAGATGTTAGGGCTTGCATAGCTGCTGCCTGATCTGCAGATGACATCATGCACGAACGCACCCCCTCAAGGCTGGCTGCCATAGTGTGTATCCCCACCCGCACCTCCTTGGCCAGCTCCCGCTGTACTCCAACTACAGTTCTCTCAAAGCTGGTGCCAGTGTCGTCTGAGTCCTCAGCTGTCTTGGAGCTGGCAGGTCTTACAATTGGGGTGGTGGGTGGTTCCTCTGCGATGGCTGCTTGTTCTGTGCTCCTCCTTGTGACTGATGGTGGGGTCTGGAGGGTTTCAAGGACCTTTTGGATGGTCTCCTGGGGAATGTTTATCAGCTCGTCATCCATGTCATCAGGGAAATCTGGGACAGGCATATCGGCAGGAGATCCATCTTCCTCTGCAATGAAACAGGGTACAATTAGTGTGTCTGTGTTGTGACAATTTTGACGTGACGTGCCTGCCTTTTGATGAATTCACTTTGTGATCTTGTTTTGTATTAATATCTTCAGTCCTTCAGATGGGCATTGTTTCAGGCCTATGGCCCACCTGTGTGTTACATGTATGTTATTGAGTTATCAGACTTGTCAGCCTCATTACCTCTAGGTGTAGCTTTATGCCAAATAGAGAATTGCCACCTTTTTGTCCTACTCGACCCTCCATGTATATACATTCTCATGGTGAGACCTTTCACTGGCTGTGGGTGTTCTGATGGCCCTGGCAGCACACTTAACTATCAGGACCTGCCCCAATACCTGATCGTTCACATCGACTTAATTGTAATTGACATGTTGCATATCCTATGCATGGCAATGTTATAATGTGATATGGATGTTGACATTGTTAATGTGTCCTGCTGATGTTGGGTAATGTGTGTTACATTGGATTGCCCTGATAGTTGTATCAGTGTCCTATTTCCTCCTCTGACTGTGCAGGTGTATTTCAGTGAACAGTTTCATGTGTCACCTCCTCAATGCTGTTGTCTGAGCAGTATGACATTTGGGATGTTGCATTGTTACCCAGGCACAGGATGGACCCTGACATATGCAGCATGGGTGTGTCCTTAGTGCTGTGTCTCTCCTATTGTTGGTTACATTGGCTGATGTTTGTGACAACTATGGGCATTGACATTTGAGTGTACTGGGGCCTTTGTCTTGTTTCAGGAGATTGTTGCAGATGTCATCCTCACCCCCTAATTTAGGTATGTATGTTCCATAGGGAGGTTACTGCCATTGGCTACTTGAGCTGCACACAGATCAGAGGTGGTAGTGGCAACTGTTGTTGCAGTTACATTGTAGTTGTCGGTTTGGCTAGAGGATTGCTAATAGGGCCCTAGTTAATGTAGGAGGTATGTTGGCTGACGAGTGCGAGGATGTCAGTTTGACGTAGTGACCTTCCCTCCTGTCGTGGCTTTCCCTTTGCTCCATCGTTGGCATGACAGCATGCCCCCATGGGACTGTTGTTGGTGTAGTGTAATGGTGTGCCCCAGCTTATGTTTGTGCAGGCCATGCCCCATGCCATGCCCCTTTACCCATGCCACTCCATGTATATGATGACTTACATGCAATGTGTAGTAGGTATTTCCCCTGCATGTGCGTTGTCTCCTGGTAGTCTGCACTGTCCTGTCCTTGAATCCCTGTGACGATCTCCTCAGGGATGACAGCTGCGACCATCTCCTCCATGTGGTCCAGGGCCTCCTGGTGTACTGGAATCTCCCCTCCATTCTGCAGTGCTGCCTTCCTGTTTCTGGCCATCTTTTCCTTAGTCCTACGCTTTCAGTCATGCCAGCGTTTCTTGCACTCGATGACTGTTCTGCGTACTTCAGCCACACTGTTAATCTTGTCGACAATTTGTTGCCATATAGCCTCTCTCCTACTGATTGGCAACTTTGAGGTGACAAACAGTTGGTGCTGGTGTTCCGTCACCTCTTTAACCAGGATTTCCTGCTCCTCTGCACTGAAGCAACACTTTCTTTTCTTCTTAAAAGTGTCCTGGTTCTTGTGTGGGTCCTCCTGGCTGGTTCCTGTTCTGCTGTCATCTTCCTGGGGTCTGTAGTGGCATCTGGGATCCATTTTGGCTCTCCTCTGGTGAACTGGCAGTGTTCGCGGGCTTTTTTGATGCTATTGCATAAAAAAACGGCGCATATTCGGTTTGCGGTGTTGTAAATCGACCCACAGTCATTTCCGCCGCGTTAATGTCGTTTTCCTTTACGACTTGACGCCGCGGTGTGCGTCAAAAATAATGACTCCCACCTGTTGTTTGCGCCGCCGTGCGTCAAAGTATAAATATGACGCCCGCACGGCGCACCAAAATGGCGTTAGCCGGCGGTAATATTTTTGACGCAAAACTGCGCCGGCGCAGTTTTGCGTCAAAAAGTATAAATATGGCCCCTTATGTCTTTCATTGACCATTATTATTCGACCTCTTCATTGTGCTTTAATGATTCAGAGTCGTCATCATAATAGGCTAAAGCTCTGCCCCTCCATTATGAAACATTTTTGGTTGGCTTGACTATCTAGCTTTTCTAAAATTGTGAACAAACAAAATGCCCAGGGTGATATTTTTGATAGAAGGTACTGCAGTGCGAACCAAACTGTAGTGATGTTTTGTGGTTGGATTGTTTTTATTTAAAAAATTAAGGGAGGCATATCTGGCATCTAATATATATATTTTGTTTTTTTCTAGCCACACTGATTGCAGCGGCTCAAGTGCCGCTGCAGGAGGATGTTCAGTTGGATGGGGACAAGCAGCAACAGGGATGGGTGGTGGTAAGTCACATTGCTAGCTTATTGACAAAACCTATAATACTCACTAGGTACTAGAGAGTTGTTGTCACTCATGATTATGAACTCCCCTCTTTACCAGCTACAGCGTTGGTTGAGTTTGGCTTCTTCTATCTCAACTCAGCATACGCTCACATAATGTATGTTAAAATTAAGGCTTGATGGAAACAGGAAAGAACAGAAGTTTAAAAGAAAGGATGGGTGAAATGAGTGAAAGGAAAGGATGCATTGTTGAGTGAAAGGACACATGGGTGAGTATTGGGTAAACGGATAGATGGTTGACAGGATGATTGAAAGAATGGGGGATACTGAATCAATGGCATATGGATTGGAAATTTTGGTGAAAGACTGGATGAGAGAAAGTAAAGCTGATGTCATGGCGGCTATGGGTGAATATTGTAGGAAGAATGAAAAGATGATTTAATATTTGCATGGGTAAATAAACAAAGGAGCTCTTCTGGAGATGGGCATGTGGCTCACCTACTTCGCTTACTTTGTTTTATGATTATCAAAGCAATAAATCACAGTAGGTGGTATTTACATTTTTTCCCTAATTCCCTTTACTCACTGTATTTGTTAAGTGAGGCAGATATGTATCCCACACATCATCATTATTCAGCCCCCTCACTGTCCATGGCATTTTGCCACCCATGACTGAAGTGCTGTATGATTCAATTTGCAAATGCAGTGTTGGCTGTGCAATGTGCGTCTGCTCCAGTTAATATGGTTGTTGCAAAGTTGTCAATGCATTTCAAGCCATACATACAAGGTGTGTTTCCCTTTGCCCACTCAATTACCTTTTTATTTCACTCTTTTATTCTTTCCTAACTTCTTCTGTACCAGCCTACCAAAAAAATAAAAGAATCCATTATTGGCATGTGCTACATTTTTATGGCCACGTGAAGTAATTCCAAACAATATTTAATGGTTTCATATAACACATTTATTTTACACCTGTTTTGATTTTTCCCTTTAGACTTTCATCTATTACAGGTAATGAATAAGACAAAGCTTAGGCACATGACGAATCAATGATCTGTGCTACCCCTCTGTTCTATAGCATAAGTTCTACCTCCCGCCTAATCCCTCTACCTCACACTGCAGTAGAGTAAGTCAAGTTTCCTTTCCTTATTGAGCACTGAATGAATTTGTTGGAAATAGTTTGTGGTGGTGGGCAAGGCCAGTGAGTAAAGGGAGACTAAGGGGGTCATTACGACCTCAGCGGTCTTTTTGCAAGACCGCCGAGGGACCGCCGTGCAGAAGACCGCCTGTGGTGGGGGTTTGCCGCTCAGCGTATTATGACTGTTGGCTGCTCTCCATCGTTATTCCGATGGAGAGCCGCCAACAGCCATACTTGCGGGCGGCGGGGAAGTGGAGGTTGCTCCACCTCCACCGCCATGCCAACAGAACACCGCCCAGCGAATCACGTCCTGTGATTCGCCGTGGCGGTGTTCTGTTGGCGGTGCGGTGTCGGCGGAGCTGCCCCCATGGCTCCCGTCTCCTCCAGGAGGATCGACGGACCAGGTAAGTCGATCGTCCATTTGTGTTGTGTGCGTGCATGGGGGAGTGTGTGTGGGTGTGTGTATGCTTGCGGGGGTGTTGTGTGTATGGGAATGAGTGCGTGTATGGCTGTGGGTATGGCTGTATGGATGTGTGGTGTATGTTTGAATGTGGGTGTGCGTGTCTGACTGTGTGTGTGGATGTAGGCATGTATGTCGGGGTGTGTGCCTGTGTGTGTTGGTGGTGCCTGCATGCGTGTCGGGTTTGTGTGAGTAATGTTATGTTGGGGGTCGGGTGGGGAGGGGGGACCTGCCACCTTTGGGGGGTGGAAGGGGTGGTAGGGGGTGTAGGGGAGGGAGTCGGGGTGGGGGGTGGGGGAGACCCCTGTCAGTGCCAGGGAAGGAATTCCCTGCCACTGATAGTGCTTACCGCCATGGACTTCATGGCGGTAGAAACCGCTGGAAATCCACGGCGGTAAGCCGGGTCCAAATACCACCGGCGGTATAGTGACGGCCGTCGGGCTGGAGATCCAGGTCTCCAGCCCGGCGGTCGTCTACGCCCTGGCGGGCGGGACGGAGAACCGGCGGATGACCATGGCGGTAACCACCATGGTCATAATTCACCAAGGTAAGACCGCCAGCCTGTTGGTTCTCTGCCATCCGCCAGGGTTGTAATGACCCCCTAAGTGTCTGATTTGATTTCAAGTTTGGCATAAGGGATACTCTGTGACAAGCACACTAAATATAGTCTATATAACCCAATCCTTTCCCTGTTGTTCAGTGCATCGTTTTCTCCACCGTCTACTTACAGTAGACAGTATAATAATATCCACATTTTATCCTTGATGTGTGTGATGTAGTACCTTATTTATTATTCATCTTCCTACTTGGAGACAGGGTAGAAAGTGAAAGGAGTTTGTACTGGAGAAGCGCAGGGACATTAGAATTAAAGATAGATAATTGTCAACTACAACTGCCCCACCCGCAGATAGTAGCAAAGTACCCGAAGCACTGTCTAGCATGCCTCCATTAATTTAGCAGAACAATTTGTACTCCATAGTGCATGATGCCTTTCTTGCAAAGGAGAGGTATTTTGTTTTTCAATAAAGTGTCTATTTAGTTACCTGAAAAGCCTTAAAAAGAAAACAAATCAAATCACTGTTTTTTTAATCTGGTGTTATTCTGCCTTAATTGTTTTCTGCCAGATGGTCAGTGCTTTTTAGGTGAGGCATGTGTGGGTAAACAAATAAAATTGGCCCTATGACTCTCCTAATCATATTCACATCAAATTCCAATCTCCCTAGGGGACTAGCAATGTACTGCTACTGTGCCACCCACTACCTAATTTTAAGCAAATGTTTGCACAGAGCATTGTTTACAATTTGTCTTATTTTACTTTTCCTTGACATAGCTGCTCCTCCTGGTCCACCAGCACCACCCACCAGGTAGAAGATAGCATCCAGTGTGCAGCAGAAGAGGCTGGAGACCTTCCAGGCAGAATAGCAGTGGCTGTTGGTCCTGGAGGATGAAGAGGCGGAAATAGCTGCCTCTGTCCCTGGCCCCAGTTCAGCACGCCAGCTCTAGTCTCAGGGCATTACATCGCTACACCACCGCCAGATGTCAGGTGCTATGACTAGAATTGCTACCACCCCTCCGCTTCCTGGAATGCATCCTGCAGCAGATGGATAGTAAGGAGAGCCGCTTGGCAGGATAGAGCAGAGCCTGGAGAAGCTCCGAACCCAAATAGACAAAGCACTCTTCTGAGCTCTTTTCTAATTTTATATTTGGTAGAAGGAACTTGTTAAGGGAGTTGGGACTGGGATTATTTCACTTTGGACTTTCATTGGACTTTTGAGGATGGGGCCATTTGTGGGCAGGGTGGACCTGTTATAGGTGAAAAGGGGGCTCTATTTGTAAAATTTAGAAAGGGATAATTTGTTTTAATTCGTTTATGCCTCAAATGTTTATTTTGGTGTTTTAGTTTGCACTGCTGCCTTTTAGTGTAGCCTAAATCTACTAAAAAAAAGTGTATGTCATTTACTTATGTACTTGCTCTTCTGCCTTCTGGAACCATATTGACCACTAGGGGATGATTGTCATTGCCTATCTTTGCCTACCAAAAACTATATACAAACAAACATCTTTTTCACCAGAAGTTAATCACTAACTAAACAAGTTCGCTTAAATCCATAGTTCTTCTCTTACCTGAATAGATGGAGCGATGGCTGATACCTCAGTCTTCTTACTGTAGGGTTTTCCCAAGGTGGCATCTTATCTTAATGGGATGTAGTGGCAGGCTAACAGGACAGGGAAGACACAAGGTGGCACTCCCACCTATTCAAACTACAATTGCAGGATTAGTCAAAGGGTTATCCATCACTGTCAGCTAGATTGAAATAAAACAAAGAGTTAGTGTGTCACATATTATATTATAATTTTAGGAAGACTGAGACCAGACTACCTCAATGACAGTATTTGACACACAACAAAGAAGACATGATATGAAAGTAAAAACTAGCAATATCAACTTCTTCTGAGCAATGGGGATTTATTATTGGGTAATTAGTAATGGGGAATAAGTATTTAACTGAAACTTTAGGAAATGAAATCCTTGAGTCAGGAAAAGTGGACAGAGTTAAGCGTTTCCATAACACACAGCACAACATAGACCTTAAGGATGATGTTGAGGTGACCAGTGTGGAATATTGCTCAGGTAATAGAAGGTCATCATTGTGTTGGTGTATCTTTCACCACATCCGCCCCAGCAAATGTTTAATCCATGTATGGTGTAAAATTTAAATTAACGCACTCAGTTCTAAAAATCATAATAGCTAAAAGGAAAACGATACTGTATTGCCAAATTGGGCAGTGCATTTCCGTTCTTCTTGGAATATCGTCACTCTTGGATGCCTGGCTGAACCTGTCCAGTAGCTAAGCTGGAGTATTGAGCTTTCACCAAGTTTTGTACATGCAGGCGAGGACTAGAAGAAGGCCTAAGGATTGAAAAGTAGTAACTGTATTATAGAGTAAAGGAGAAGGACAAAAGGAAGCAAGGTAAGCTTCATGAGGAGTCAGATGTATGCCAAGAAGACTCCAATGCAGAGTAAGAACATAAAGAGGAGTTTCATGCTTGAGCCAGCAATGCAGCAAACACACACTCAGCAGCATTTCCCACTCAGCACACCTCCATCCAGTCCACAGAGCTGATTGAGTGCAAGGCCTCAGAGTCTTCGCCATCATTACGGTTTCTATTTGAAGTCAATAATGATCTCCTTTTAGCTGTTGAGGTAGTCCCACCCTGAGTCCTTCCATCTTCTGCCTCATGAGTTTGAGTAAGTCCATCCCAGTCCCAAACCGAGTGAGGTAGCCTTGTGCAGTGCTCTGCTGTCGAAGAACAAACAGAGAAACAGAATTGGAGTATTTTGTGTAGATTTGTGTTTGGTGTGGTCTCTGAGGAACGAGAATAAAGGAGTGGACCCTGCAAGTAAATTTTGCTACGTTTCAAAGGTCTATCACTTTCACAAAGCCACCATACATTGCAAACCATCAAAATAAAGTTTACAAAGTTGTTGAACTCCTTCCCTCACTGTCAGCCACCACATGCATCATCAATCATCACCCACAATCACTCAATATATCATATGTGCAAAAGTTAGTAGTTACCTCTTTCAATCCAAGCCAGTGGTTGACACAACATATCATACCCTCTTTGACGGTAACAACACATTAGAATTTGTCATTGGCATGGCAGTCTATTAATCAATGATCTCCTGGGGCAGCCATGCTAGGTGATGCAAAAAAAGGATAGGGAATGGCATGTGAGGGAGGCAGGCATTGTCTCCAATGTCCTGAAGGGAATGTGGGGGCTGCTTCACTGTACATGGGTCCAACTCCAATCCCGCCATATATGTGAGTGTGACTAAAAAATGGTGGGGCAGCATAACTCCGACACAAACATAATGTTCCACTAGCTATTTTTTTTCCAAAGAACAAAAGAAGTTCAATGAGAAATAATTAAAACGTTCTATGGTGGCACTGGTATACTCAGTCTAGCAAGCAAACTCTGGTCATTCACCCAGAAGTTGGTCAGCTAACACACTTTATTCTGACCAATCATCCCCTTTCTCCTCCTGTGGTGTTTCGGGAACAGTGTAATCAGGTGGTATACAATGCTGGTTCATTTTGATTTTGGTTAATCTCTCCACTTTTTGAGGTGAGGGATCGGTCCTTCTAACTGTAACAATTGCACCAGCTGCACTGAGTATATGTCCAGCAGACACACTTGCTACAGGACAAGTAAGATACTTTATTGCCAGCCTGCTGAGCTCTGGTCATTGGTGCATCTTCCCATACCATTCCCCAAATGGGGTTTGATCCACGTACACCTCTTTTGAGTCATCCAGATACTCCTGGACCATCCTCTAAATACTCATTGATGCTGCCACTTGCTCAATCTCTTTTGACTTTGCCTCAGCACTGGACTTAAGACCTGTCACTTGAAACCAAGCCAGTTCAGAGTTTGGGTCTGAATCTTCTGTTGCTGTTGTTGCCGGTTTTCTTGTTGCTAGTAGAGCCTCCTGTGAGATAAGACTGCCCCCTCTGGAAGTTGAAAGCGGCACTCCGGAACTGTGGACTGCGACTCTAAGTTCCTGCCATTATTCTTCCAGCTCTTTGGCTTGCTCAACAATCCAACTCTTGTATTTTGAAACATCCCCTTCAGAAAAAGGAATGAAAGTGGGAAGAATTTTGTTGTAGCTTTGGTCAAGTAGGGGGGCACAGATGTACTCTTTGGACTCGATAATACCATTTTGCAGCCTTGTAGTACAGGTCAAGTGATGACCTAAGCTCCCAAAAAAGGTAGGTGCTTCTGGATTTTTGTTCACACTTCTGGGTTCTAACCTTTTAGATACCTTCTTTAGCTGGTCCTGTAGCAGGTGCAACAAAGGGATAGCTTGGCCCATCGTATTGTTCTCCTTGGTAACTTCCTGCATGAAAGACTCACAATGGAGCAGAATCAGTATCAGGCATTTGACTAGGCCCCATTTGTCAGCATTCATGCTCATAGCTTTCCTAATTGTATCCCCTCTTCTTTGAATGACATAGTGGTAGATCTGTCTGTACAACTCAAACAGATGTTGCAACATATAAAATGTTGAGTACCAACGTGCTGTCACCTCTTTAACTGCTACTCTATTAGCATGCTAAATAATCTGCAACTGCTTCCAGACTTTAAAAGAATGGCTGAAATTAGTGCAGGTTCGTCGGCAGGTGGTCAGTATGTTTCTGACTGTCTTCTTTTTTTAGAAACTCTTGAACAACCAAGTTGATGCAGTGTGCCAAACACAGGATCCTGAAGTAGCCACCGTCTGATATGACCTTGACTATGTTGCTGCTGTTGTCCCTGGCAACAAGTCCAATTTGGAGTCCTCTGCATCGTAGCCATTCAGACTACTTGCTATTAAGTTTGTTTAAGATCTTTGCATCTATATGTGATTTCTACATGTTGATCATGGTTACTGTTGCATGCTACTGAATGCTCTTAAACATTTCTGCAGGGCAAAGCCCTGTAGATAGCTTTTACTTTACCTATGCAAAAGAGATCCAGCATGCAGGGATGCACATGCAATCAGTCACCTGACAACTGGTCCACATGTCGTTCATCAGGTGAATAGTGTGGACAACACTTTGCAGCAGATCTTGCCCAACCAATTGCAGCACATCATGATGCAGCGTTGAAACAGCAACTCTGTCCAATTTGGAACCAGATGGCTGCCACAAATTCTAGAAATCTAAAGCCTTCTACAAAAGAAAAAAGGAGGAGTTCCAGCGCTAACTTTTTTGCCAGCGTCCCATTGTACAAACGTGTCATTGTGAGATTACGGTCGTAGGCCCCTCATGCCAAAACATGCCCGTAACAGTAGCCTGGATTTTCTTCTTTTTTTGGGCCATTGATGCAGGCAACTTTCGAAAAGTAGGTGGTGACAGACTCAATGTGCGTCATGGTCCAGTCACAGTATACTGTGGTATCTCCATCTGACTCTGAGTCTTCCTGTGCCATTGTCAGGTCACTGAGGCATGTGAATCATGTGCACTGCTGGGGATATGACTGTTTGTGTGAGGATGTCACCCTCTTCTTTCTCACCTTCCACTGTGTTTTGACCAATTGTAGCTGATGTTTCCCAGCTCTCCTCACCATTACCGCTGCAACTCCGTTCAACAGGTTTTTTTAGGTGCTCCTCCCACCAGTTTGCATGATGTTTTTTTCATATGCTGTTTGCTAATTGTAAAAAAGTCCCAAACTGGGGAGAGGTACTTTCTTACCAGGCCACATCCAATGCCTTAAGAGGAAACAGCCTCTCTGCAGTATATACTTCTACTGAGGTAGGGGTTGGTGCAGGTCTCGGCAGGGCCTTACAAATATGGGAACTGGCGGTGCTACCTGTGCCACATCCCTCAGAGCGGGTTGGATAGTAATGTGGGACACCTCTGTGCCAGCTTCCACAATGACTGGTTCGTCATTATCATCCTCTCATCATACCCTTCCATGATTCCAAGGCTTTCTGGAACTTTTCTTTTCCCTAAGCTCACCTGGCATCTCCCGGATCCTGCTGGGATCCACTCCATGCCCCTATCATCGTTATCAGAAGTGGTGCTTGGTTGATGATGGAGTAGTAACCTTCTTTTTTCTTGCTGGAGATCTGGGAGCCACTGATTCTAAAAGAGAGGTTCTTTCTCAGCAGAAAGTGCAACCTCCTGTTCTGGTCCAACTTTGGGAACATCTACTATTGCTGCATGAGGTTGCTGTCCACTTTGCTCTGTTTCTTGAAATGATTGGGCACAACTTTGTGAAAGGGACAAATCAAATTCAGAGGCACTGCTCGTCGGCGTCACCATTATTGCAGTGGCTGCCTCACTGACAGACTTTGGGGGTCATTACGACCCTGGCGGCCGGTGGTATGTTGGCGGTAACACCGCCAACAGGCTGGCGGTTTCCTCCAGCAATTATGACCGTGGTGGAATTGCCACGGCCATACCGCCGGCCCTCCACTTTCCCGCCAGGATTCCACCTGGTGGCAAGCACCGCTGCCCTGGGGATTATGAGTCCCCGACCGCCGGCCTGTCCATGGCGGTACACACCGCCATGGAAAGGCTGGCGGTAAGGGGACTTGGGGTGCCCCTGGGGGCCCCTGCACTGCCCATGCACTTGGCATGGGCAGTGCAGGGGCCCCCAGGCATAGCCCCGTCGCGCATTTCACTGCCCGAATTTCAGGCAGTGAAATGCGCAACGGGTGCTACTGCACCCGCTGCACATCAGCATTGCCGCCGGCTCTATTACGAGCCGGCAGCAATGTTGATGTGACATTTCCGCTGGGCCAGCGGACGGTAGCGCTGGCCCAGCGGAAATGTCATAATAGGGAGACAGAAATACCGCCGGCAATGGCGGTATTCTGTCTCCCGCGGCCTCGGCGGTCTTTTGAAAAGACCACCAAGGTCGTAATGACCCCCATGGTCTTGGGCTTAGGTTGGGGTGGTGCTGTTGATGCAGGAGTGCTGCTCCTAGGTTCCTCCCTGGGGGCTGGTGTGGCAGGCACACGTTTCCTGAAAAAGGTTGTGGTTGACTGGTGAAAAGCTGGTTCTTCTCACTGACCACTTTCTTGGGAGGAACTTTCTTTGGGGTCATCTTAAAGCTCTCAGTTGGCAGTGGCACAAAGCTGCAGAAGTGGAAGAGAGTGGATGTCTGAAAGCAACGCACAAGCCTTCTCTTTGGTGATATGAAATCTCTTCTCTTGCACACCTAAAAGCAAGCAAGTAAGGAAAACATGTAAGTAAAACGTGGCATTGTTGCAGGTTGAAATGGTGCAGACAAATGCAATATTAATGTGGCTGGTTACCGATTTGATCACACATTGAAAAGTCACACCAGACTGTAGAAGGCTAGCTCTCTACATAGTGTACAAAAATGATTTGCACTGTGCACAGAGTCTGAGCAGCCCCAACTTGTTAGCAAGAGGTATAAAATAGACCACCTAATGCTCTATTTTTGTGGCAATGTCGGCGGGCAGTTTTGCTGATCTTGGAGATGTGTTAAGCATTTTTTGCATGCACAGTATTAATAATTGTGGACACACTTGGAAGAATAACTCGAGACCAATTTACAAAAATACTTCAGATTTTTATACAATTTTTAAGACCAAGATTATCAAAATCTTGTGAGTACTTTTTAAGTTATGATTTTTCAAGGTTTAGAAAATGTACTGTTTCTGTGTGTAATTAGGCACCATACGAATCAATGGGAAAAACTTAAAAATTGCACATAAAAACAGGCAATGCTTTCACAAGTGTCATCTTTTGTTTCTAGGTCGAGGTCTTCAAGATGTCATGTGAGTCATCCAGAGAAGTTCAGGAAGTTCCCAGTTTTGGTAGGAGCAGTGGCGGAAAGTCTTGGAGCTGGTGTACAATGGAGCAGGGTTCCACTTGGAAACCCACTGCACAGATGGACTTAAAAGTAAGTCTGATTGGTCCCCTTGGAGTGTAGTGGTCACAAGGGGTTAGGGCCCCCTAGAGCATTGCTGGTTTGACAATACAGGAGCCATGGAGGCTGAGTCCAGCGAAGCTAGTTCAGCCAGGAGTCATGCATCTTAGGGTCCTTAGAGCCAGGAACAGGTCACTTGAAGGGTTGCTTGCAGGTCAGCCGGGCTGCTCTGGGGGGTGGTTCTTGGGTGTCCTGAGGTCTCATGACTAGTACTTGCTTCTGGGTTTTTAAGAGTCTAGAGTGAACTTTCCTTCTGGGAGTCTGACAGTGGGGGTCTAGTACCCCAGATATTGGGACCTCTCAGGTCCTGAAGGTTGCAGTGCCACCAAACTTAGCACGGGGTGGACTTTGTCCTTTCGGTCCATTGGGTGGAGTTTAGTCAGGCAACTGTGTTCAGTTCATTGGTCAATGGCTAGTCAGTGAACTGGACTTAATTGGTTTCTTGCCTGTATGCAGGGAGTGATGCTTTTACTCAGAGGGAGATACTTGGTGATTTTCAGAAGCCTGGAGGAACTCTGGGGTTTCTCAGAATCCTTCAGTTGTCCAGATGACCCCTCAGTGGTGATTGTCAAGTCCTAGGTGCAACAGGCAGGGTTACGTGCCTTTTTCTTCTTCCAGCAGGGCATCTGTTCTTTTGCCTCAGGTCTTGCTGGTCTTCTTGTGTCGATTGAATCTGAATCTTTGGTCTAGAGATGCAAACTAAATATTGTATTTAGGGCGCATTAGGGAGAGTTCCTCCTAGTGGCCAATGGGCCACTTACCTTTGGGTGGCTACATCCACTAAGGGGCTACTTCCTGTGGCAAGGGGTACATCCCTAACCCTCATATGCTATTTTCCTGCTGTCAAAGATAGAGCATAATGAAATGGAGTGGTCACCTTGTCTGCCACACCTGAGGGGTGGTGCAGGCTGAGGGTGGCCACTCCCCCTGCCCTTGCTTAGTTTTTCCACCACTTTACCCACCCAATGTGGGGGAGAATCCATTGAGTGGCCATCTGCTGCTAGCAGCAGAGGCGGAGGTTGGATTTCAAAGGCAGTAAAGCCTTTAAAGATGACCACTGGTGCAGTGTGCCTGCCTGGAGGAGAGGTGTAACACCTCCACCCAGAAAAGGCTTTGTGTTCTGGAGCCTGAGAGCAAAGGCCTTCACCCCAGGAGTCCAGACCCTTGTCTGGTGATGGCAGGCTGGTAATGACCAGTCAGCAACTGTGCAAGGGCTGGTACGCTTTTCAAGGGGCACCTCTAAGGTGCCCTCTGGGTACTTTTTATGATAAACCCCACACTGGCATCAGTTTGGGTTTATCATTCTGAGTTGCTTGATACCAAACAACCCAGGGTTCAGAGAGGACATCATGTAGCCGGGGAACTGGTAGTGACCAGTGTCGAGTGTATGTATTTGCTATGACTTCCCTGTACACTTACTATGTCCTAAAGGTTTTTCAGAGACACAGTAGGGGCATATTTGTTCATGCATACATATGCCCTCACATGCATTGTAGTGCATCCTGCCTTGGAGCTGCAAGGCCTGCCAGAGGGGTGACTTACCTATACTGCATGCAGTGATAGTGGGTATGGCACTCAAGGCGAGTGCCATGTCATGTTTGTAATTTTGGGGTACACCTTGTCATGCACTTGCAATGGCAGTCTGCATGAGGCTGGTGTGGGGCCTCTCAGAGTGTCAAAATTGGTGCTGTAGCTTGGGGGGCCCCTTCAGTACCATGAGCTACGTACCAGGGGTACCGTTTTCTAGGGACTTACAAGGGTGGCTGAAGTGTTAAGACATAGCGCCAGACTTCCCCCACCAAAATACCGCTCCGCGGTCGAAAGACCGCTGAGGGTATTTTGGGATTTGCCCTGGGCTGGCGGGCGACCGCCAAAAGGCCGCCCGCCAGCCGAGGGCAAATCAACCTTCCCACGATGACGCCGGCTCAGAATTGAGCCAGCGTAGTGGGAAGGTGCGACGGGTGCAGTGGCACCCGTCGCGTATTTCAGTGTCTGCAAAGCAGACACTGAAATACAAAGTGGGGCCCTCTTACGGGGGCCCCTGCAGTGCCCATGCCACTGGCATGGGCACTGCAGGGGCCCCCAGGGGCCCCGCGGCACCCCCTACCGCCATCCTGTTCCTGGCGGGAGACCCGCCAGGAACAGGATGGCGGTAGGGGGTGTCAGAATCCCCATGGCGGCGGAGCGCGCTCCGCCGCCATGGAGGATTCACAGGGGCAGCGGAAAACCGGCGGGAGACCGCCGGTTTTCTTTGTCTGACCGCGGCCGAACCCACGCGGTCAGAATGCCCTGCGGGGCACCGCCGGTCTGTCGGCGGTGCTCCCGCCGACCCTGGCCCCGGCGGTCTCAGACCGCCGGGGTCAGAATGACCCCCATAGTATCTGTTAAGCAGGGGCCCAAGGTACTTACAGTCTGAAATCACATCATGTTCCAGGCAAAATGAGTGTGGGGGGTAGTACAACCAGAACCCAAAACCAAATCTAACGTCTGCAAACAAACTCCGCTCCATGCCTGAAGGCAGAATTTGGGAACTCCACGCTAGTCCGCGTTGCACTAAGTGCTCAAATTCTGAAAACTTCACCGGTGGAGCGGGGTTCTGCACCAGGGCCTAGTAATGACAAAGGGGTATTACATTGTAGATGAACTGTAGAGAATGACTTCCCCTCAGCTATGGTGAAAAACAATACAATAATACTAATGACAATAGGTAAAATTATGTCAAAGACATAACATTGTGAGAAGCCTGGTCAAGTGCTGATCAGCAGTATGACCAGGAATGAATTTAGCACTGACGAAGCTTAAACTGACCCAGGCAAGCCAGGTCAGTGAGGGAAAAAGTGCTCATAATATCAACTGTAAAGTCAGTCAAAACATACAGATTACACTTGGTTTGACTCTATTTTTTTTTTCCATAAATCTTTTTATTCATGTTTTTACATCTTTATCCATTTACAACATATAGGCCCTCATTCTGATTCTGGCGGGCGGCGGAGGCCGCCCGCCAGAATTCAGCCCTCCATAATACTGCTCCGCGGTCAAAAGACCGCGGAGGGTATTATGAGTTTTTCCCTGGGCTGGCGGGCGGTCTCCAAAAGACCGCCCGCCAGCCCAGGGAAAAACTCCCTTCCCACGAGGATGCCGGCTCGTAATCGAGCCGGCGGAGTGGGAAGGTGCGACGGGTGCTGTTGCACCCGTCGCGTATTTCACTGTCTGCAAGGCAGACAGTGAAATACATTTTGGGGCCCTCTTACGGGGGCCCCTGCAGTGCCCATGCCGTTGGCATGGGCACTGCAGGGGCCCCCAGGGGCCCCGCGACTCCCCCTCCCGCCATCCGGTTCCCGGCGGGAGAACCGCCAGGAACTGGATGGCGGGAGGGGGAGTCGGAATCCCCAAGCCGCGCAGCAAGCTGCGCCGGCTTGGAGGATTCCTTGGGGGCAGCGGGAAACCGGCGGGAGACCGCCGGTTTCCCTTCTCTGACCGCGGCTAAGCCGCCGCGGTCAGAATGCCCCGCGGGGCACCGCCGGCCTGTCGGCGGTGCCTCCCCGTCCAGCGGCCCTGGCGGTTACAAACCGCCAGGGTCGTAATGAGGGCCATAGTTTGGATATAACCACTAACAGTGCGAAAAAACATCTCCAGCAGATATGAATTCCAGTAGTCCACATGTGAACGCATAATACATTTGTGTCTGCGATGACTAAAAATTATATTTGTTAGAAATGGAGTCTTTGCTTGGCAGTCAGGTTACCCCCTGTCCAAGCAAGGACCCTCACTCTAGTCAGGGTAAAAGACTCTCAGCTAACCCCCGATCACCATCTTGGTAGCTTGGCACGAGCAGGCAGGCCTAACTTCAGAGTGCTAGGAGTAAAGTATTTGTACCAACACACATAGGGGGTCATTCTGACCTCGGCGGTAAAAGGCGCTTACGCCGGTCAGAAGACCGCCATAACACCGCCGCGGCCACGGGAAACCGCCACGTCATTTTGACCCGCAACAGGCAAACCGCCAAAAACCCGACATCCACAAAAGTCCGCCCCACCAACGGGCAGCGAGAAACTGACGATGACCAAACCTCCACCGTCACGCCAACAGAAATACGCCCATTCCATTCCGACCCACGAATCCACGCGGCGGTCTTTCATCCGCGGTATTCCATTGGCGGTACACACCGCTGCGGTCAAAATACACACAAAGCTCCAAAACACTGCCACATTGGTCATTTTGAAACACACACACCTGATACACATACTAACACCACTCCCACACACCCAACACAATATAAAACACACACCCACATCACCCACAAACCCCTACGACCACCATTGATTGACTAAGGCCAGAGAGAGACACCACCAGCTAGTACAGAGCATTCACAGGCACATAACACCATCACTCACACAACATCCATGCACAAAACACCACACACCACCACACTCACCACACTCATCACCACAAACGCCACCCCACACCTCATCCACACCACCCCATGGCACCCCAAAGACACCCCAGGTTTTCAGACGCTGAACTCAGGGTTATGGTGGAGGAAATAGTTCGGGTAGAGCCCCAGCTCTTCGGGGCACAGGTGCAGCACACCACCATTGCCAGGAAGATGGAGCTATGGCAAAGAATAGTGGACAGGGTCAACGCTGTGTGACAGCATCCACGACATCAGGAAGCGGTGGAACGACCTACGGGGGAAGGTGTGTTCCATGGTATCAAGGCACAACATCGCGGTGCAGAAGACTGGCGGCGGACCCCCACCTCAACCCCCAGAATTCACAACATGGGAGGAACAGGTCTTGGCGATCCTGCATCCTGAGGGCCTCGCTGGAGTATGCGGAGGAATGGACTCTGGCAAGTTTAATCCCAACTACTTCATCCCCCCCCACCCACCGGCATGCCAAATCATACCCACACCCTCCCCCCCAGCCCCCATCACACATCCTCCTTGCTAATGTCTCACCATCACAACCCACCCATCCCAACACCAAGCCCTTCATGCGACCACAAACCATGGACACCCCTCACCTAAGCATGCCCACTGCACATACCCATCCCCCCCCAAACCACAGTCACAACAGCCCCCACAAGGGAATGCCAGCACTGGGGTACACGGGCACCCACCCATTGCACGCTATGGCACACACAGAAGCAATAACCATACTCTTATACCCCTGCAGGACCCGAACGCCACGACACCGCCCAGGAGGGTCCAGAAATGTCCATTCCACCCCCAGAAGAGGCCCACAGTTATGACAGCAGCTCTGTCTCCCTGGACCCAGATGACCAGCCCGGCCCATCGGGGACCTCGGGACAGTCGGTTCCCCTCAGACAGCCACAGGCCACAGCAGACCTACCCCCCCTCTGGGAACACCAGCACAGCACCCACCCAGCGGGCCCATGCCTCTGTCTCCAGGACACGTCAATCAGCGGTGTGTCCACCACTACAGGGCACCCAGGTGAACCCACCACCCCAACAACAACAGGGACCTGGGGGCAGTGGTAGTGGGCACACGGTCCAGGGGACAGAGGCCCAGGGAAACAGGGCAACTGGGAGGGCTACTGTGCGACAGGGGGAGGACAGGCCAAGGGAACCCACTCTCCACGAGGCCCTATCCTCCATCATGGGAGCATACCACCGCTCCCAGGAGACGATGGCGACGGTCCTGGCCAGGTTCCAGGAGATCCAGGTACTGCAGGAGGAACAGTTTATGGGGTTCATGGAAGAACTCAGAAATATCAGTTCCGCAATGGGCACCATCGTTGTGGCTCTCAATCAGATTGTCAGCAAATTGCGGGACCATGTGGCACCACAAAGGGCCCCTGTCAATAGCATAGAACAAGAAAAGGCTACCACCTCCGCCGGCGCTAGTGGACAGGAGGCCCCGACACAAGAACAACAGGCCACCAGAACCCCACCCCCTGCAGAAGGAGAACCACCCCGCAAGCGGTGCCTGAGATCTAGGAAGAAGACAGAATAGGATGCCAAGACCCCGCCAGGAAAGGATACCCCCTGATTGTCATCCCACTGTCCCACATTGTCACCCTGTCCAACCTTAAACTGCCCCTGCTCCACCTTCCACAGGCATATGGACAATGCACCTGTGAGACTCAAAATCTGGACTCTGCCATGGACATTCCTCCACCATCACCCATCACCGAATTGCAACCATTACCCAAAATTGAGTACTTTAATAAACACACTTATTGCACAAAAATAATCTGGAGTCTGCCTGTATTTTTGAACAAATGCATTACACAGAACCGTGCCAAAATGTCCAGTTACATTGTGATGACAACATACCACTGTCACACAGCTGTAGTCCATGGGGAAACAAAGCAGAGGTCACGGAGTGGGGCCCACATCTCTGAAATTGGAAGGGAAAGACACAACTCAGTGAACATACACTGGGTGGAAACTCAGACAGTAGAGAGGCAGGAGACTTTAAGTAAATGTAAATTCCGGTGTTGATTCTTACCTGTATGTTATTGAAAATACTGCAGTATTACTCTGTCCCTGTTGTCTGTGTCGTCCTCTTCGTCTTCCTCCTCTTCACTCTCCGCAGGCTCCACAGCTGCCACAACACCACCATCTGGACCATCCTCCTGCAGGAAAGGCACCTGGCGGCGCAAAGCCAGGTTGTGAAGCATACAGCAGGCCACGATGATATGGCACACCTTCTTTGGTGAGTACATTAGGGATCCACCTGTCATATGGAGGCACCTAAACCTGGCCTTCAGGAGGCCGAAGGTCCGCTCGATCACCCTCCTAGTACGCCCATGGGCCTCATTGTACCGTTCCTCTGCCCTTGTCCTGGGATTCCTCACTGGGGTCAGTAGCCATGGCAGGTTAGGGTAACCAGAGTCACCAATTAGCCACACACGCTGTCTCTGTAGTAGTTCCATCAGGTAAGGGATGCTGCTATTTCGCATGATGTACGCGTCATGCACTGACCCAGGGAACTTGGCATTTACATGGGAGATGTACTGGTCAGCCAAACAGACCACCTGGACATTCATGGAATGATAACTTTTTCTGTTCCTGTACACCTGTTCACTCGTGCTGGGGGGGACCAAAGCAACATGTGTCCCATCAATTGCACCAATGATGTTGGGAATATGTCCAAGCGCATAGAAATCACCCTTCACCGTAGCCAAATCGCCCACCTCAGGGAAAACAATGTAGCTCCGCATGTATTTCAACAGGGCAGACAACACTCTGGACAACACCTTGGAAAACATAGGCTGTGACATCCCTGATGAAATGGCCACTGTAGTTTGGAATGACCCACTTGCCAAGAAATGGAGTACTGACAGAACCTGCACAAGAGAGGGAATCCCTGTGGGTTGGCGGATGGGTGACATCAGGTCTGGCTCCAGTTGGGCACACAGTTCCTGTATAGTGGCTCTGTCAAGCCTGTATGTCAGTATGACATGTCTTTCTTCCATTGTCGACAGGTCCACCAGCGGTCTGTACACGGGAAGATTCCTCCATCTCCTCGCAAGGCCCAGCGGACGGTGCCTAGGAAGGACAACATGGAGCACAGAGTCAATCAACCCACAGGTACGTTCCCACAGCTTGCACAGTACACGATTCTCAATGCATTGAATGGCTTGTATGAGTGTTGATGCAAGGCCTAGGTATGTGTGACGCAGTAGATTTTAAGCCATGTGGGCCCTTGAAATGGCGGCTGCCTGACCTGTGAAGTGCGACAGTGGGATGTGAGGTCAATGCGCTGGCGTGGCACACCCTGGCGGGAGGTGGTCGAAGACCGCGACGCAAAGCCGCATTGGTTAACATTGAACCCTATGGGTCTCAGGAGCCAATGAAGATGGGAGCCGGCTGTAGAGGTACGCACCGCCGCGGTACACACCGCCGCGGGCGTGACCGCCATTTTCTATCTGCTTAATCACTCGATACCTGATCATCCACAGGAGAGGACCTATACTGCAAGTGCTGCTGTGACCTCGGTCTGGAAGAGACAATGGCTGCTGCGACTGGGGAAAGGGCCCCTGCCTTCAATTCAGAATAATTGGAGAAACTCGTGGATGGGGTCCTCCCCCAGTATGCGCTACTCTACGGTCCTCCAGACCAACAGGTAAGTACACTGGGACCATGCTTTGTGGCCAATGCCTGGGTTGAGTGGGGTGAATGAACGATGGTGGGGAGGGGAGCGAATGAGGCATGCACCAAACGACAGATGAGAGCATGTGCCACATGGCAAGGGTGGGGATGGGGGGCCACTCATATCGAGCATGCAGAAAATTATTGTTTATTTTTCTCACCCTGTACATGTCACATAGGTCAGCGCCCATCAGAAAATCGACATTTGGCGTGCCATCGCCAAGGACGTCCGGACCCTGGGGGTCCACAACAGAGGGGGCATCCACTGCTGCAAGAGGTGGGAGGACATCCGCCGCGGGAGCAGGAAGACCGCGGAGGCTCTGCTGGGGATGGCCTCCCAACGTAGGAGGGGTGGCACTCGTCAATTGACCCCCCTGATGTCCCGGATCCTGGCGGTGGCCTACCCCGATTTGGATGGGGGCGTGAGGACATCACAGCAGACACAAGGGGGTGAGTACAAATACATTCTGCTGACTTTGCGCGCAGTGGAGGTGTCTGGGTGGGGGAGGAGGGCTGTGGCTAACCCTAGGCCAGGGCGATTTCCGTAGGCTAGGCCCCTCCGTTAGGCATGGCCCTGTGCCCCACCCCCCACCTCTGTAGGTTGTCTAGTACAGCTAATCATGGCCCTGTGTCACCTATCTGTGGATTTCTCGTCCATAGGCTTGTAGGCCATGTCCCACGGATTGAGTAGTGTACCCCAAGTGCGTGGCGTAGTGCAGGGGGCTTCTGTGTCTGTCCTCTCCGCCAACTGTGTCACCAATGCATGCACTCAACATGTCTTTATTTCTCCCCCCCCCCTTTTTTTGGTGGTCTTCCTGTTCATGTGTGCATTAGCATCATCAGGCGGAGGAGAAGTGGCATCGGAGCACGAGGGAGCTGCATCTCACATGGCCATGGAGGGCCATGCAACCGACTCGGAGTTCACCAGTGAGACGGAGGGCAAGGGGAGCTCCACAGCGGGGACACGTGGTGACACCAGCGACACAGACACGTCCTCGGAAGGGAGCTCCCTTGTGGTGGCGGCAACATCCGTGCCCCCCGCAACAACAGCTACAGCCGCCACCCAGCGCACCAGCTCCGCCCTCCCAGCAGCCCCTCAGCGTTCGCCCCGTGCCCGCTCACCCAGGAAGGTGGGCATCTCCTTCGCCCCAGGCACCTCAGGCCCTGCCCCAGTTACCCCTGCTGCCCTCAGTGAGGAGGTCATTGACCTCCTGAGGACGCTCATTGTTGAGCAGTCTACCCTTTTGAATGCCATCCAGGGTGTAGAAAGGAAGGTGCACCGGAGTAATGCATACCTGGAGGGCATTCATTCGGGTCAGGCTGCCCATCAGCGATCGTTCAACGCTCTGGCCTCACCACTGACGGCAGCCATTGTCCCTGTCTCCTGCCTCCCTCCTCCAACTTCTTCAACCCAGTCCCACTCCCCTGTACCTCTGCCTATCCCAGACACACCTACAGACCAGCCTGCACACACCTCAACACCCAAGGGAAGCTCATCCAGACATAAGCACCACACATCACACAAGCAACAGCCACTGCCTCCTCTGTGTCCCCCTCCTCCTCGTCTCCCTCCTCCCTCCTTGTGACGTCTCCACTCACACTTGCATGCACAACATCATCAGCCACTACGTCCATCACCAGCACACCCACCAGAACACTCCGCACACGTGCAGTCACCACCCCCACTACCATTTACACGTCCCGTGTCCTCTCCCAGTGTGTCTGTCACCCCCTCTTCCAAACCACACAAACGCAGGCAGCCACCCACCCAACAGCCATCCACCTCACGACAGCCTCCAGCACAAGCACCTGCACCCAAAGACACCAGACTTGACTCACCTACAACCACATCCTCTTCCTCCACTCCCATACCCACTACACCCACCCTTCCCACTGCTCCAAAAAAGTTTTTCCTGTCCAAAATTAACCTCTTTCCATCACCTGATCCACCCCCTCCATCATATAAGACTCCAACCAGCACCTCAGCCACCACAAAACCTGGACCTACAAGGACAATAGTCCAAGGAATTTGGAGTCCACCACCTTCAAGGCCAGCTACTTCGGCTAGCAGTAAAGATACAGCCAGCCCACCCCCTGGCCAAAAAAGCCAGTGCCCGGCGCGAGAGGCCAGAGACAGCAGGCTCCAAGGGCACTACCCTGGCACCATCAGGAAGTGGGGTGCCACCTGGCACACCGACAAAGGGAGGAAAGGGCCACAGAGGAGCAGGGAAGGGTGGCAAGGGCAGCATGCCCGACAAGTCCGGCAGCAGGCGAGCTGCCCAGGAGGGCCCCACCAGCCCCATTCCAGGGGTGAAGGAGGACACCCACGGGCCCGGGATGGCAGCACAGGAGGGCCCCGCAAGCGAGAAGACAGATGTGCACGAAGGGCACAGCAGCCACATGTCGGGTGGCGAGTGAGATCCATGTCATGGCCGGATCTGGTGCCCTGGAGACACATGTCAAGCACCATTGAACAGGGCACCGCCGTCTCAAGAACCGCTGAACAGGGCCCTTCAAGACAAGCACCGCTGAACAGGGCACCGCCATCTCAAGAACCGCTGAACAGGGCCCTTCAAGACAAGCACCGCTGAACAGGGCACCGCCGTCTCAAGAACCGCTGAACAGGGCCCTTCAAGACAAGCACCGCTGAACAGGGCACTGCCGTCTCAAGAACCGCTGAACAGGGCCCTTCAAGTCAAGCACCGCTCCGCTGGGCCCTTCAAGTCAAGCACCGCTCCACTGGGCACCGCCGTCTCGGCACCGCTCCGCTGGGCCCTTCAAGTCAAGCACCGCTCCGCTGGGCCCTTCAAGTCATGCACCGCTCCGCTGGGCCCTTCAAGTCAAGCACCGCTCTGCTGGGCCCCGCCGTCTCTACACCGCTCCGCTGGGCCCTTCAAGTCAAGCACCGCTCCGCTGGGCCCTTCAAGTCATGCACCGCTCTGCTGGGCCCTTCAAGTCAAGCACCGCTCCGTTGGGCCCTTCAAGTCAAGCACCGCTCCGCCGGGCACCGCCGTCTCGCCACCGCTCCGCTGGGCCCTTCAAGTCAAGCACCGCTCCGCTGGGTCCCGCCGTCTCTGCACCGCTCCGCTGGGCCCTTCAAGTCAAGCACTGCTCCGCTGGGCCCCGCCGTCTCTGCACCGCTCCGCTGGGCCCTTCAAGTCAAGCACCGCTCCGCTGCGCCCTTCAAGTCAAGCACCGCTCCGCTGGGCCCTTCAAGTCAAGCACCGCTCCGCTGGGCCCTTCAAGTCAAGCACCGCTCCACTGGGCACCGCCGTCTCGGCACCGCTCCGCTGGGCCCTTCAAGTCAAGCACCGCTCCGCTGGGCCCTTCAAGTCAAGCACCGCTCCGCTGGGCCCCGCCGTCTCTGCACCGCTCCGCTGGGCCCTTCAAGTCAAGCACCGCTCCGCTGGGCCCTTCAAGTCAAGCACCGCTCCGCTGGGCACCGCAGTCTCTGCACCGCTCCGCTGGGCCCTTCAAGTCAAGAACCGCTGGACAGGGCACCGCAGTCTCATGCACCGCTGGCCCATTGGCAGAAGGGGCAGGGCCGGATCTGTGTCGGGCAGGGCTGCACGAAGCACTCTGGGCACCATGCCTCCTCCAGAACCAGTAGAGTCTGTAATCCACTTGATTGACTGTGGCTTTGCACTCCCCAGGATGGCACAGTGGGCAATCCACCCACTGTAGAGACTTGTGAGACTGTGGCTTTGCACTCCCCAGGATGGCACAGGGGCAATCCACCCACTGTAGAGACTTGTGAGACTGTGGCATTGCACTCCCCAGGATGGCACAGTGGGCAATCCACCCACTGTAGAGAATTGTGAGACTGTGGCTTTGCACTCCCCAGGATGGCACAGTGGGCAATCCACCCACTGTAGAGACTTGTGAGACTGTGGCTTTGCACTCCCCAGGATGGCACAGTGGGCAATCCACCCACTGTAGAGACTTGTGAGACTGTGGCTTTGCACTCCCCAGGATTGAACAGTGGGCATGGAGGCCCCTCGTGGATCTGGCGTCGTGGACTCCTCTGGCTGAGGTGCCCCCCCCCCTCCCTTCCCCCTGAGGTGCCTGTAGTTTTGCTATCTGATGCCCCTGCAGTGTTCTCTCCAATGGATTCGGGTATCGTGTGTGGGCTTTGCCCATGTGTTTAGGCCCATTGGCCCACGAACAATGGCTGATACCCAATTTGCACAGGACAATTTACATTTGTATATATAGTTATAGATGTTGGATATATTTTTTTACTTAGCCGTTCAATATACTTCAAAATTCATGAACATTTTATTTTGTCTTTGCATTCTTCCAGGGGGTTTGGGGGGTGTCACTCTGAGTTGTTGCTCTGCATTGATGTGTATGTAGTTGTGGGTGAGGGTGAGGGTGGGTGTGTCGCGTATGTGTGTGCCCGTAATTTTTTGCCTCCCCCCTCCCCTGTGTCGTAGGTGCAGTACTCACCGGTGTCTTCTGCGCCGGCGTTCGTGCTCCTGGTAGAGGAGCAGGAAGACAATAGCTGGTAGGATGTGTAGTTCGGGTTCCATGCTGTCCAGATTCCTCGTGGAGTGTGTAGAGGTGAGCGTTTTCCGTTCGTAATGTCTGTTTCTGCCGTGTTTTTATCGGTGGGGCTACCGCCCCGGAAAAGGTGGCGGATTGGTGGGTTGTGGTAGGGTACATTGGCTCCCGCCTGTCTGTTGGCGGTGAACGCCGCGCTGTTTGTTTGTCCCGCCGTGGCGGTCGGAGTGTTAAAGTGGCGGTTTCTGCTGGCGGTTCCCGCCAGGGTCAGAATTCCATTTTTTTTACCGCCTGCCTGTTGGCGGGTTGGCCGCCGCTTTAACACCGACTGCCAGGGTTGGAATGACCCCCATAGTAACTTAATGAAAACACTACAAAATGACAAAACACAGGTTTATAAAAATAGAAAATATTTATCTAAACAAAACAAGACCAAAACGACAAAAATCCACAATACAAAAGTCAAGGTATTAATTAAAAAGCAAAAAGAGTCTTCATGTCCTTTTAAACACAACACTAACCCTGTTAGCGTGAAAATGTACCTAGGTCGCGTCAAAATAACCTGCACGGCTGAGTATGCGTCGAAAAAGGTAAGTGGTGTGTCGTTTCTCCTTCTCCAGTCTGATTGGCATGTATTGTTTTTTTCTGCACAGTAAAGAGATGCTTCGATCCAGACATAGCACCTCGAGTCCTTGCGTTGTTTTTCCAGGCCAAGCGATGTTGCGTCGTTGCAGCCTCCTTCAGCGATGTGGAGCATACTTTCTCTAGCCGCATGCGTCGATTTCACAACCGTGCTGCAAGCAATGTGTCGTTTTCAGCCGCAGAGCCGGCAGCGCGTCGTTCTTTTAGCCGCTCACGGAGGTTGTGTCGAAAATTTCCCTGCACAACGATCTGTGCGTAGATTTCCAACCTTGGTTCACCAGCTTCACCTGACAAGGCCCAAGGAACCGGATAGGGCACCACTTGGCAGGGCAGGAGTCTCAGCAGAGGCTCCAGGTGCTGGCAGAGAGAAGTCTTTGTTGTCCCTGAGACTTCAACTACAGGAGGCAAGCTCAGTTTCAAGGCCTCGGAGAGTTCTTCACAAGCAGGAAGGCACACAAAGTCCAGTCTTTGTCCCCTTGCACAGGCAGAAACAGCAACTGCAGGATAGCTCCACAAAGCAGTCACCAACAGGGCAGCTCTTCTTCCTCAGCTTTTCAGCTCTTCTCCTTGGCAAAGGTTCCGCTTGGTTTCCAGAAGTGATCTAAAATCTGTGGTTTTGGGTGCCCTTCTTATACCCATTTTGCCCTTTGATGTAGGCTTACTTCAAAGAAAAGTCTCTCTTGTTTCTGAAATCCTGCTTTGCCCAAGCCAGGCCCCGACACCCACCAGGAGGTTGGAGACTACATTGTGTGAGGGCAGGCACAGTTCTTTCAGGTGTGAGTGACCACTCCTCCCCTCCCTCCTAGCACAGATGGCTCATCAGGATATGCAGACTACACGCTAGCTCCCTTTGTGTCACTGTCTAGAGGGAGGTGCATACAGCCCAACTGTCAAATTGACCCAGACAGGGAATCCACAAACAGGCAGGGTCACAGAATGGTTTAAGCAAGAAAATGCTCACTTTCTAAAAGTGGCATTTTCAAACATACAATCTTAAAATCAACTTTACTAAAAGATGTATTTTTAAATTGTGAGCTCAGAGACCCCAAACTCCACACCTCTATCCGCTCCCAAAGGGAATCTACATTTTAAACACTTTTAAAGGTAGACCCTGTGTTAACCTCTGAGAGGGATAGGCCTTGCAACAGTGAAAAACTAATTTAGCAGCATTTCACTGTTAGGACATATAAAACACATTAGTATATGTCCTACCTTAAATATACACTGCACCGTGCCCATGGGTCTACCTAGGGGCTACCTTAGGGGTGCCTTACTTGTAAGAAAAGGGAAGGTTCAGGCCTGGAAAGTTTACAGGCCCTGGGCACCTCTAGTGCACTGTACTAGGGACTTACCAGTAAATCAAATATGCCAATCATGGATACACCAATTACATACACATTTTGTATAGGAGCACTTGCACTTTAGCACTGGTTAGCAGTGGTAAAGTGCCCAGAGTAACAAAAACAGAGTCCAGCACACATCAACAACCTGGGAAACAGAGGCAAAAAGTTAAGGGATACCACGCCAAGGATGAAAAGTCGAGCAATATTGTACATAAGTTAGGGGGAGACATGACCACGATAGCTGGGGTCTCCCATAGTATCTATTTTCAGAACATGTGCTGGTGGAGAGTAACAAGTAGGTCCTGGTAGTCCCATAATGATCAACCATTCATATCAGGGCAGTTGCGGCATACCAAGAAGATTTACCTGTTCCATTTTTTACTTTTTTAGCGTAACTTGGAATATTAGTTGGTAACAACAGTAGGTTCAGCAAATATAACCAGACCCTATGTCTATAATCTCACTCATGTTTTGTTTCCCTGCTTGCCATCCCACCTCTTCCACTCAGATGCCCCTGCTCCCTAGTGACAAATCCATGCAGTAGTTGAAACTTCAAGAATTCTGCAATTCCCTTCAACAAGATTACAGCCTGCCCGCCC
Organism: Pleurodeles waltl; assembly: GCF_031143425.1. Classification (NCBI taxonomy): domain Eukaryota; kingdom Metazoa; phylum Chordata; class Amphibia; order Caudata; family Salamandridae; genus Pleurodeles; species Pleurodeles waltl. Next base: position 980,470,692 of record NC_090442.1, read on the forward strand.
CTCTTACCTGTTCAACATGCCCCGCTAGGCCCTCTGCTCGCCCTCAGACTCGCACTGCAGTGTCCTATGTTCAGTTAGCATATTCTCCCAGCTAGAGAACAGTGGGTATTTGCGCAGCCCCAGATGATCCTCTTTGCGCAGCGCCGTCCTCTCCGCTTGTGCTGACACCAGTAGGGAGGGAAGTGCGAAGGCATTCCACTTTCTTGTAGTAAGGTGCTTAGCTGTCAAAAGGCCAAAGTCCAAGAATTGTGAGGTTGCCTTGTATTTCTAAGATCTGGGGAATAATCCCAACATGCATGCCTCCCAGACAGATAATGCTGGGCGCGTCGTGCAGGCAGATAGGTGGAAGGTCACTTCCTGCCAGTAAACGCACAAGGAGGGACACAACCACATCATATGCAAAAAGTCTGCTGTGACCAGCGCACATCTGGGACAGGACGCATCAGTACAGTGAAAATATCTGTTAATCTTCTCAGGGGTGAGATATCCCCTGTGTAGTATGTAAAACTGGATCAGGCCAAATCGCACATTCCATGGGACACGGATGGGGCTTTCCTGAGCCATTTCCCATTCCCTGTCCGTAGAGGGTCAGGTGAAATCGCCCTCTATTTAGCGCGCAAACGAGCATGCGCAGATCTAGTATGTATTTGCAAAGAGCTAGCTAGCCAACATACTAAATGCGTGCCCTGACCCATAGCCTGCATGTATTGTATCATCAAATGAGTTGGCAGTTCCATTGATATGTCCCCCAATGATGTGACAGGGATTCCTTCAAAGAGTTGTAAAAAGGCGTTGTCCTGGTAGTAAGCCAGGCTCTGCTGCCAGCATGTCAAAGGGAGTAGAGTGCCGCCCTTGTATAGGTCACCTAGAGAATGCAGTCCTACTGCATGCCAGGTCTCCAGCTCTGCTGCTTATGTAAATGTGGTTCTCCTGGGAGTACCCCGTAAGGCTAGGGCTGGAGCATAGGGAGTCAGCGAAAGTGTGAGGTTAATGCTCCTGTGATAGCATTGATGCGCCACACTTAGAAGAAAGGAGCCTGGTGCTCTAGTTCGTGTGTTTGGGTGGAATAGGCTGGATACATGGCTAAAGAACATGGTGGCATCGCTGTAGCTGTATCTGTAAGTGTCAACCCGAGAGACAACTGGACACCCACTGTAGTTGGGAGGCCAGGTATTAATGTTCTAGGTTAGGCACCGCCAAGCCGCCTCAGTCTAGGGGCACATATAGTTTCGCCAGTGCCACACAGCAGAAATCTGTATTACAGATGAACTCCCTGATCCTGGGTTCTAACTCCCTGAAAAATTTGCTGGAATATAAACAGGTAGGTTGGAGAAATAATATAAAAGACAGGGAAGCACTACTATCTTCAGGAGGGTCACACTGCCCATCACCGATAGAGGCAAAGTCTCCCAGAAGAACATTTGAGTGCGAACAGACGTGACCGCATGTTTAAGGTTTCCATCGCGCAGATCAGATGATGAATGATATATTCGGATCCCAAGATATCTAAATGTTCTTGGTTGCCAGAGGACCGGCGCATCGGAAAGCAGCAGGACTGAGTCTCTCGTCTCTTGGTGAAAAGGGAACAATCATGATTTGCCCCAGTTGACATGCAGCCCAGACAGGGAGGCAAAGTGTTGCAGCACTTCTGCAACCTCAGAGGGAATATCTGAGATAGCTCTGAAATAGAGGAGTAGGTAGTTCACATATAGGGACACCACATGAAGTCTGCCTCCAAATGGGATGCCCCAGCTCGCCCCAAGACGGCGGAGCTCTGTTGCCAGTGGTTTCTATGGCTAATGAGAAGAATAGGGGAGAGACGGGGCAGCCCTCACGGGTTACCCTACCCACTGGGACCAGATCAGAAATGGCAGAATCAGTTTTTACTCTGAACACGGGTTGCATCTATAACAGCTTCACTAGTCGCATAAAGCAGGGACCAAAATCGTAGCGGCTCAGAACTCGAAATAAAAAAGGCCATTCCAGCGAGACGAAGACCTTTTCGAGATCTAAGACCAGGCATCCAGTAGTAGGCCAGGCCTGCGTGAAATATTTCATGACACGGAAGAAGCGTTGGATGTTCAATGACAGGCTGTTCGCTGGCACAAATCCATTCTGGTCCGAGTGAACCGGTTGGGGATCAAAGGCGCCAAGTGCATCGCAAGTGATTTACCCAATATTTTATAATCCGTGTTAAGCATGGCCAACGGTCTATAGGAGCCCAACGTGGTTGGGTCACAGCCAGGTTTTGGAAGGGAGATCCACAGGGCCTGACGCTGAGAAGCGGAGAGAGTAGCTATAGAGAGCACCTCCTCATACACTCTCAGTAGGTGAGGGGCGATCGTAGGGGTGTAAGCTTTGTAAAATTCAGTTGGGAGGCCATCCATGCCCAGGGTCTTACCAGTGGCGAGAGCACATATACTCTCCTGTAGCTTGCTCAGTGTTAGTGGTTCCTCCAATTCCTCTTGCTTCTCGTCTGCAAGGCAAGGCAAAGGAAGGGAAGAGAGGAATGCATTGTAGTCCGCGGGACTTGCAGACACCGTAGATTGGTACAAGTGTGTATAGTGGTGTGTATGCTCATTGTGTATTTTCCGTTGGGTGTGCAGCAAGGAACCCGCCACAGAGCGCAACATCATTATTGGGGAGGCGTATCAGGCAGGCCAACAATGACCTGACCAATCCACTGTGGCGTGCGTACGGGCTGAGTGTGCAGCATAATAAAGGCAGCATTGGTGCTCCAACAGGGATATTTGTTCCCTGTGGCTGTCCGCCAAGTCACACCGCCCCTCCCGATCTTGTAGTGCATATTGTTCTTGATTTAAGAGTGTTAGGTCCCTTTCAATTGACTTGCGCATGTTCCACTGCACACCCAACAGTGGCCCTGCAGTGTGACTTTGAATGCATTCCATTCCAGGAGCCTCAATGAGGCCGTCTGGTCATTGCTGTTGAAGTATTGCATGATGACTCTACCGAGAGACTCACAAAAGGGGTCCTCCAGCGCCTTAGGCGCCAAGTGGGTATGGCCGGAGCAAGGTTGTCTTCCACCAGCTGTACGTATTGTGGATTATGGTCAGAGTGAGTGCAGCCCAGGTAGTCCGTGTGTGATACAATGGATATTAGGTTGTCGGTGCGAAGGATTCTATCTAACCCCACATGTAGGTTGTGTGGGGTGGAGTAGTATGAGTATACACTCTCCTGGGCGTGTCGGTGGTGCCAAATGTCTGTCAAACGCCAATACTGGAGGCAGTTATGCAGCGAGCTTCAAGCATATATTGTAGGTGCCATAGGTAGGGGCGGGAAGGAGCTGTCTAGTCCTGGGTCAATGACGCTGTTAAAGTCTCCCCCCATAAACCACTTCAGCGGGACAGCACACAGACAGTTTGTGGAAAAATAAAGCCTGTTCTGTGTTTGGCGGATAGATAGGTCCTAAAATTAACGCCTGCCAATCTAAATGGCCATGTATTAATACATATTGGCCTTCAACGTCGATTACCTGCTCCTTAGCCAGGAAGAGGGTACCCAGTTTAACCCCAATGAGAGCACCCCTAGCATAAGAGGAAAAATGTTTTGCCAATAGCTGTCTCCTCCAGTGCCTCTGCAACCTAGTAGCCTCTGACAATATGATGTGCGTTTCCTGCAAAAATCCAATGTGAATGGAATGTCTTTTGAGGTATGAGTAAATAGAGTATCTACATGCTCGTGTGCGTATACCTCTCACATTGCATGTGAGAATGTTAGTAGGGGTCATTGGTGGTCAGTGGAGGAGCAGCATCAGGATCAGATAGAGAGCTGTCACTGGAGCACTTCATGGGTGGTATGTGGGAAAGGCAAAGTTAAAGGCTCCATTTATCAACAAACCAATGCGAGAAGAACAAGTGCTGCTAAAACACAGAGCACGAATACTATGAGGGCAGAAAGATGAACGGCTTCCACCCAAACTTCCAAACTTCTCAGTTCAGTTCAACTAAGGAATAAGGAAGGAAGTGCCTATAAGGGGGTTCGACAAGTGGAGTGCCGCTGTGGTGGTCCCAGTCAACCATAACTGTTAGGCAAGCATCGCAAAGGAATTTAACACTGCCCTGCATACAGCCTCCCCCATCATGGCATGTATCCCACTTCTGCAAATGCGGAGACAGAGAAGTAAGGGAGGAGGGAGGCATCACAGGGGAAAGCAGGCCGCTGGGAGGGAGGGGCCAGGCAAGAAGGAGTGGGATCAAGAACAGGGCTAGTAAGGCAGCTTCCAGAGACCTGTGGCAGACAAGTGATCATCAGTTATGCGATTATATATACCTGCTATTTATAACAGTAGTGTGGAGGTGCATCAGTAGGTGTCAGTGGTATTAAACTGACTTGATATCTCATACAATTTCAGCTGCTGTCTGAGGTGTCATGTCCAGAGGGGTTACAGTCTCAGCTTCCGAACCTCTCTAGTTCTCTCCTCCATATCTGAGGTTCGCACCGACTCTCCAATGGCCTCCGCTGTCTGCAATGCACGTCATCGATCCTGTATGATCTGTTTGAGGTCTGGAGCATGAGACGATCATTTGGAAAAGGCTCTGCGGTGTCCCCTGTTCCACCAGCGGTCAGACCTCAACCGTCGCAACCTGCTTCGAGTCTCTGGTGATGCAGCTCATCGGGCCCGATCCGTTGCCTCCAGCCATTCCCAAGCTGTCTCCGGTGTAACAAAGAATCTTGACTGTCCTTGTGCCACAACCAGGAGTTTTGCTGGATAAAGGAGAGAATACTTCAAATTAAGGTTCTGGAGCTGGCGATTCACAGACAAGAAAGAGCTCCTCTGTTTCTGCACAGCCGTAGTACTGTCGGGGAACAGCATGACCTTAGCTTGTCAATTTGGATGCTTTGTAGTGCCTTTGCTTCATGTAGTATGGAGTCTCAGCCTGCGTAATGAAGTAAGTGGAACAGAAGAGGGTGCGGACCCAACCCTGGTGGCGGGGGCCATGCCAGCACATGATGCCCCCACTTCACAGTGAAAAATGGCATGAGTGGCCCAGCGGGGATCAGTTCCTTTATCCACTTCTCTACGTAAGACACAGGGTCGCTTCCTTCAACCCCTTCCGGTAGGCCCAGCACTCCGGGATCACCCCTCTGAGTCGTCCTCTGTATGCTCCAGGGCAGCCACCCTATCAAGCAAAGACTGCACAAAAGTTTCCACTTGTTGGGTTTTGGGGTCGAGTTTGTGCAAGTTGTGTTCCATGGTGTGTGATTTGTCCACCAGTTTTCGTTGATCTGCATGGAGCAATTTGAGATCAGTCGCCACAGTGTGGATCTCATGCTCCAGAGATGTTCTGACTTTGGTCCAAAGATGTACCAAGGTGCTCCACCGCATCCAGCACCGCTTCCAGTTTACAGTCCATTAATATTGGAGAGCCAGTGCCAGGGGCCGTAGGGCCACTGTCCGCCCTGGAGTGCAACCGCCCCAGGCATCCAACAGATGATTGTTTATTGCACAGCGGTTGCTGCCAGTTGCTAAGCTCCACAGTGCCACACCACTATATGTGCTCCGCCCTTAGGATGGTGTGACTCAGGTGCCACCTCCACTAGTGTCCCACTGTGGGGACCAGTGAACATTCCACTGCACCAGTGCTGTAGGGCCGGGGGCAATAACAGGAAAAGTAGTTCAGCAGTTACCCCCCCAGCCTCTCCTCACGCAGCACAGCAACAATAGCCAGCCTAGCATCCATTGTCACTCAGAACAGTGTCACAGGAGGGGACAGATGTAACACCAGCAACCCGAGTCCACACCTCTCACTCTTAGGGACCACTATGCATCAAAGTGTCTTGGCAGGAGGGAGTGACCCACATCGGTCCAGTCCAGTATTCTCCCCCCCTTCCCCCTCCCCCCCCCAGAACAACTTTCCAAAGGGAGTGGAAGGCCGGTCCACCCCCAAGGCCAAACTGAGCCGGGCTTTCGTCCGTCTCCTCGTGTGTTTGGACCGGACCCAAAGGGTGACTTCGTCCTCTGGCAGAGCTCCCCGTTCTCTCTGGGGAGGTCAGGGATGTATTCACTCCTTTCCCTCTTCTCCACAGGCCGAACTGCCCACCGGCAATTCCACTCCACTCCACCTCGTTTCAATAGGCCACATGTTTGCAGCCTGCATCAAGGGCCTGCCTCCTCTCAACTCTCCCAGTGGCTCCGCAGGTGCTCCAGTGCCGCAGCCTCGCCCATATGGACTGCGCTGTCTCTGATCCTCTATTCCACTGCCTCAAGACATGCTTGCCCCGGCAACCTTCTCCTTACTTGTATGCTGGGAGGGCTGAGCACCCATCAGCCTCATAGGCCTTGGCAGCCCTCTGCAGTCATCAGCATCATCACAGGAGGGGCAGTGATCACATCTTCAGTTACCACAGCTGCCGCTCGCTGCAGAGGAGCACTGTCTCCGGCTCCGCCCCCGCCAACTCTCCCTGCTCACTGGTCGGGTGGACTCCTCCTTGCTTTGTGCCAGCAGGCCCCACTCTTCAGTGGGACCCGCTTGCTGCACAACAGGTCCCGGTTATTTTCTACAGCCGCCGGGTCATACAGCAGATCCCGGGCATGCCAGCAGATGATTACCATCATACAGCGCTTGATGCAGCGCCTGTAGGCGGATAATTGGAGGATCCCATCTTTCGTCTTTTGGCTGAGCTCTTTTAAAGTCCGTCTGCCATCTTGGCTCCTCAAGCCACACCCCTTGGTTTGACTCTATTTATATTGGTACGTTCTAATACAACAGCCCATTTTGTGGACACCCATGGTGAAAAAACACACTTAGGTACACTACCGTTCATTGGTTTAACATCCCCTCTGGACCATTACAAGTCAGGTAGTTATCTGCCTGACACTACCTCTTCCAGAGTTGTTGACATCAGAGGCGTGGCTTTTGAGGCAGGATACTGCCATTTGCGGGATTTTGGGAAACTACCTACAGGAAATGCAGTGTTCACATTGATTCCACCATGTTTTTTCCCGGTATTTCACACAGAAATAGGACCTGAATTTAGGTGCAGGTGAAATATTTCCAACCATGAAGTTACAATGGCTTTTCAAATTCCGATGGGGCTGGTAACTCCAGTTACTGACCCTAACTGGGTCACCATGGCACTTGGAATGAGACCCAAACGTCCTTAAGCCTATATTCTTTTTCTTTCTTTCTTCCTTTCTTTCTCTCTTTCTTTCTTTCTATCTCTCTCTGTCGTTCTTTCTTTCTTTTCAATGTCTCATGCAAAATTAAACACAGCAAAAAGGTCAATATGTTACAAAACGATATTACAATTAGTTTCACACAAGTCAGATTTTAAAAACAAAAGTGCTGCAGCTCAGAATGCTTAGAAACATCCAGAGAATCTATATTTTCTATAATTTCCCAAGGTCTGTAAAAAATGAACGTGTTATCATAAATATTTCCTTTGTGCTTATCACCTTTCATTGAGAAAAACAGCAGAAGGAAAAGCCATGTTTTAAACTGCAGCTTTAACTACGCCTTTTACTTTGGTTTCTGGCTCCTGCAGCAGGCATTGTGACATTAGAACTCAATTGCAATTCATTACTGCAGTTGAGCAACTATGTCATTCATCTAGTATGAGATAAGAAACCGTTTTTTACAAGAATTGAAGGCTTTTATGTATTATAATAGGTTAGCAATATGATGTTAGCTTGAACCTGTGATTATTTGTTTTTTTTTACTCGACAGCTAGGCCACCTGTAACACTATTTTATTAATTGTCTGAACCTGTATCAAATTGTGTAAAGATGTAATAAATCACATAATAAATTACATTTAATTACCTACGTAAATATTTATTTTATTCACCTTATACTCTCTTATGCATTCTAAAATAGAAGGTATAATCTAAATTGCTAGCTCAAGAGTAGCCATCCTAAATAAATGAGATATTGCCTCTATAATACTGTTTACCTGTAACTGTATTGTCTTGGACAAAGATACAAATATCTCCATTTTATGTATAGACGGTAGAATACCAGTCACTACATGTGCGAGAATAGGAGCCTTGTTACACGGTACAGCAACAATAGGGGAACCAATAAACGACAGGTTCCATTATTGTTCTCTGCAAACAGAGAATCCACTCATAACTGTAACAATACCATACTTAGGTCTAAATTACGAGAATGATTATCGCAATCGATCTAATCGGACACAGAAGAATTTGGGATTTATTGAGTTTAATAATTATTGCTGATGCAGATTTTGGCTCTTAAAATTCGATAGAACAAGTAGGTGTTGGTGTTTAATGCAATAAATCCGCATGCGCCGGTATTTATTGGAATTTTACCAGAAGCTTATGTAGGGGAGACTGCAGTAATGTGGTGTTAACTACAGAATGCACAGTTTTAATATTTGTGGTAACAGAAATTACTGCAGACATCAGAATTATCAGAACGACTTGTAATGGAGCCCTAAAATCTTGTTGACAAAACTTCCCAAAGGAATTTATGCATATACTATAGATCTTATTTTAAGTTTGACACAACTCATGGGGGTGTTTGTCCTTAGAAAAAGGAGAATTGCATGTGGAAAAAGGTATTGCAGCAAACTTATCCTGTCCTAATTTTTCAGGGGTAATTGTTTGGATGTGAGTTTACATGAAACCTCTATCACATGCATACACAAACTGGACCCTTCACTATTACACATGCAAATTTATAAACAGACAATTCTTCAGAGATCTTTATTCTGGACTCAATTTCATCAACAGTTCCTTAATAAACTTTGCACCTGAAGAAAACCGGCCTTTATCGTATTACATTTGAAGCACTCTTTCTTTCGATCTATCGTTCATTCTTTTTTTTTATTTCTTTCATAATTTTTAAATTTATTGTCATATGGAAATACAGCAGCATACAACTTAAATATTTGCAAATCCAGTTGAGTGTGCATAGTTACAGTTCTATTTCACCATCCTTTGGTGAGCATTGTAATTCAGAAGAAAGCAAACGTTTGAACAATTGTGGCACACATGACATAGTAGACAGCGCCACATCACCAGTTCCTCGTGAGAACCTGCCTCCCATTTAACATTAAATATGTTTTCTACTCCACTATCATTCAGGTACTGCTTTGTGGTACAGAGCTCCCAACAAATCATCAGGTATTCCTAGTATACTAAGCCTCTGTTTGACTCAACAAATATTCCCTAAACGGGCCCAAATATCTTTTGACTGCAAGGTGGGTGACATGAGAGTAATATAGGGGTTGGTACAGTCATTACAAATAATAAAATCCAACAGCCAGACTTTGGCTGTCGGGGTCGAGTGGCTTCCCCAGGTCATAACCACGGTGCATTTAGCCAGTAAAAATGGCAATGGCGTCAGACGTCTGATGTCTGGGGCAGTTCCCCCACATAGCCCAAGAGCACCACTTGTGGTTGTGGCTGTTTCCATAGCTGCTGTCCAGTCATATCAGCTGTCATACCTATTATGGAGTGCCATAATTGATGGATAGATGGGCCCTCCAATGGAACAACCCAGCATAGTCCTTCCCACACCTTTGGCATGCGTGCGATTTGGCCGGATCCACATTATCTTGTCTGGATGGTATGACGTATGCCCTGCCTTAGGCCTAAATTCATGATGAATGGTTTGGAAAAACGTTAAAGAGGCCATGTTGCATTAGCCTGCAAGTTATCTTCAGAGAGACAAATAGAGCCACTGTTATCTTAAGGCAGACTGGAAACATACTTAAGAAGTGTCAACATCAGGACAGTGCGCGCTCTACGGGCGATGTAAATGCAAAAACCCAGTTCTTATGCAGGGTCATAATTCATGCATTGTGTTTCTATGCAGTATGTTAACCTTTTGCATTGCAGAACTTTTACCCTGAAAAGCCATTAATGCTGTTTGTAATGTATTGTTCATTTGCAAGGCTTTGCTGCAGGTGTGGTTAGGGAGTGGTCCCTATTCTAAGACTTTCTAAAAGCCTTTCCTGCAGCATGGCTGGGTGTGGCTCGTGGGCGGGGCTTGGCTCTATTTAAGGGAGCCAGCCCAGCTCCACGTTCTCACTATTCAGAGGTCCCGGTGCAGAGCAGCAGAAGTTTCCTGAGCTCCCGTTCCGAAGGCCTACCTAGGCATTTCCAGGCCTGCCCTCATTTCCTTGGTGATCCTCAAGCAGGGCGGTAAGGCGGAGGTCGGATTAGGCCCGACTCCGTTTTCAGTGACATTCGAGTTTTGGGCCTAAATCTGAAATCGCGTGTGCGATTGTTTTTCCTGCAATGTAACCTTGGCATGCAGGTCGGCAGTGTGCGCGATCATTTCATGGCAATTAAATCGTGATGTTCAAATCGGCAACAGTGTGCATGATTCATTCCTGGCATTAAACTCTTGGCATTCAAGTCGGCAGTGTGCGCACTCATTTAATGGCATTTCCATTGTGATGTTCGAACCGGCAACAGTGTGCGCGATTCATTCCTGGCATTAAACTCTTGGCATTCAGGTCGGCAGTGTGTGCAATCATTTCATGGCATTTGCATCATGATGTTCGAATCGGAAACAGTGTGCGCGATTCATTTCTGGCATTAAACTCTTGGCATTCAGGTCGGCAGTGTGCGCAATCATTTCATGGCATTTGCATTGTGATGTTCGAATCGGCAACAGTGTGCGCGATACATTCCTGGCATTAAACTCTTGGTATTCAGGTCGGCAGTGTGCACGATCATTTCATGGCATTTGCATCGTGATCTTTGGATCTGCAACAGTGTGCGCGATTTATTCCTGGCATTAAACTCTTGGCATTCAGGTCGGCAGTGTGCACGATCATTTCATGGCATTTGCATCGTGATCTTTGAATCTGCAACAGTGTGCGCGATTCATTCCTGGCATTAAACTCTTGGCATTCAGGTCGGCAGTGTGCGCAATCATTTCATGGCATTTGTATTGTGATGTTCCAATCGGCAACAGTGTGCTCGATTCATTCCTGGCATTAAACTCTTGGCATTCAGGTCGGCAGTGTGCGCGATCATTTCCTGGCATTTGCATCATGATATTTGAATCTGCAACAGTGTGAAAGATTCATTCTTGGCATTAAACTCTTGGCATTCAGGTCGGCAGTGTGCGCGATCATTTCATGGAATTTGTATTGTGATGTTCGAATCTGCAACAGTGTGCGCGATTCATTCCAGACATTAAAACTCTTGGCATTCAGATCGGCAGTGTGCGCGATTATTTCATGACATTTGCATCTTGAAGTTCGAATCGGCAACAGTGTGCGCGATTCATTCCTGAAATTGAAAACCCTTGCATTCAGATTGGCAGTTTGCACGATCATTTTATGGCTTTTGAGTATTGACGCTTGAATCGGCAACAGTGTACGCAATTCATTCCTGGCACTTAACTCTTGAAGTACAGATAGGCAGAGTGCGTGGTCATTTCTAGATCTTGAAATCTTTGATGTAAAGTTTGATTATTAATGTGCACAATAATTCCTGAACAAATTGAAACTTAAGACTCTTAGACAGAGTGTGACGTTGTAGTGTTATTCATGATTCTAGTACAGTTCATTCATGAAGGAAAAAACATGTGTTCTTTGATCTTTGTTATAATGTAGTGACTATTCTTAGAACCAAATGGAGAGTATTTAATATGCAAAGTGTGAGATGTTAACTCTGGAATGCTCCTATGACAGTTTGCATGATCCTTCTTGATTTCCAGGTACCCAGATTTCTGAGGCCTAGTTATAGTGAAACTCTAGACCATTCAAGTTCTCAGTATAATGTTATTTGAAAAACAAAGCTTATTGAAAGTCATTGTGTTTAATTTTGCAATTGTGTTGTTTAACTCTTGCTTCCACAGGTCTCCTTCCCTGCTGTTCCCAACCCAAAACCTATTCCCCCACTTGGCCATTCTTTAACTCTGTGATATAATATCTAGTGGCGTTTGGAGCTGCCAAGAGGTGGACATGTTGGGAACAGGCGCAAGCCCCGAGGATCTGGTCTCCCTGACAAGAAGGGAGTTGATCCAGGGATTTTCTTTTACCTTTGACACACTTGACAGTCAGTTCTGTGCTGTTTAGGTCTTCTAATCATGGCTTCTAACATTCTTCAATCCAAAGGGAAAATGCAGTGCAGACCTTAGCTTTAAGGTCCCATGAGGATGTAGACCTCTCTCATAAAGAAGAACATGACTGGACCCTTGTCTGTAGGATATCAGAGAATGAAAATACACATTCTGGCAAACAAAACACGTCAACTCCTAGAAATCAGTATGAACAGGGAGACAGCTGCAATTTCTTTAGAGAACTGGAGGACAAGAAGAAGAAAAGAAGGAGAAACCATGGGGATCAACGTCTAATTACTTTGTTTCGTATCATGCGTTCTACCACACAGCTGCCATTTGAAAGTGCTGTATCCTTTTAACCCCACCCCCTACTCCAAAACAACCTTGATCATTTGAGTTTCGTAGGGTTTTTTCAACTCCTTCGTCTGTCAATTCCCAGATTGCAGGGGGTTCCTTGACATCAGTCTCTCCTGTCCACAAATATAACAATAGGTCTAAGGAATTTTTACCTTTGCTGGAGTAATCAGAGTAATTTAGGTGAGTCTGTGTTACACTTTGATGCAAAATTACTGGAAGCAATATATCCGTTTGTGTAATCATGAGTGATTTGACACAAACATCCTGCTGCAGGAGCACAGGAACAACAAACAGCAGGTGTGAGGTGTTGCTGCTGTTCCTTTTCTGTTACATTTAGCGCTATTTTTTTTAGTACAGTATGTATCCTTGTGTCCATATTGGCTAAATGTTGGGTCATGCTCCTCGAAGAATTTCACTCAACATTGGGTCATTTTTCTCTACTTTCAAGGAATTATGCTACAGCAATTTATGCGAGTTATGCCCACCCCTAATAGACACATTATGAGGGCATACTATATAAACCTATGTATGATGTGTAGATACGTCAATACGGTAGGTAAGGGGTTAATGATCTGTCTCTCGTTCTAGTAGGGAAACAGACTCTGAAAATATTTCCAAGGTTGGAAGGTTTGGTGTTCTTTCTACAGTTCTTGCTTCCTATCCCTCCACGGACGCCTATCTCTCAGTAGACTGCAACTTGCTAGACATGGACTTCCATTGTAAAGGAAAATAACTCTTCCAGGCGCCCACTTCATGTCATGTTTAGTGTGCTCTAGTACTATGGAAGGACCAGGGAGAGAATCGTCGTTCTCTTCCTGCTCACCATGCACCTTCACTGGAATTCTGCATGTCTGAGAGTTCGACCACTTTTCCTTACAGCAGGAAAGCATGAGTTTAGGTACCAGCAAAAATGACCACTTATCCTCACAAGGCTTGGTGACACAGAGAGTAGGGATGAACGAAATCAAATATTTTTTTCTTCATGAAATTACACTTTTTCAGTAAAGGCACCCTAACCTAATGGAGAACTGTTGCTTAGTAGCTGAAAGCTGACACTGCATATTTGGCGTTTGGATAGAAGTACCCTTTGTTGTAAGCGGGGATCAGGAGAGTTATGCGGCCAAGTCCTGCCAAATCAGGCTGTCTCTGGCGAGGTGAAGGTCTACATGAACAGATGTGGTTGTGATTGAGCATGTAGTAGTTATACCTGTGGATTTGCATCTGTGTCTGGTGTAGCTAAGCTGTGCGTGGACAGTTGAGTCAAAGGCTGTGTTATCTAATTTGAGGTTGTGTCTGATCATTTCACATTTTGACATAGGTGTATTTATTTGTTTACTATTTAGATCTTTCTAGAACATGGATTGTCATTATGTGATAACACTGAAGTGCTGACACTTTACAGGAGAAAAACAGCAACTAAAAGCATTGGCATAGGAATAGGGCCCATTAGTGTCTAGTATGAATGGGATCCCACATTTCAGAATTGTTTTGTTGCAAGACTAAAGATAGGTTTCATAGAAATTATTATTGCTCAGTCCATCAACAGTTAAGTGCCCAACAATTCCAGGAAACATTTTTATACGTCTGCCACTTAAAAAGACACTGTTGGATCAAGTGAAACAAAGCTGATGGGAGAACCCCGGAGAGTATGCAATGTGGCACCAATCTTGCTATTGTGAGAGGTTTTTGTAAAAGTAAACAACATGTATGAAGCAAAATTAAATTGATCCTAGCATCCACTGAGAGCCAGTTCAAGTATTTTAACATGGTCAAAGTTTCTGAATTTCAGGCGTATCCCAGAAGTTTTATTTTGGAGTAGTTTAAGTCTACCTAGAAAACTATTTGAGAGACGTGTGCAAATCATAATGCAGTTACCTAGATGCCCCATGAAAAGAAACGTTGTTATTTCAATCTGATGGAAAGTTTGCAAGGGGGTAAAGCATGGGGAGTTACATCCTAACCCCATTGTATATGGAATCCTTTTGTAGGACGCAGTGGTGGTGTGGGTAAACAACAATCCCCAGATTGTTGCCTTTCAGACTTAGGGAGGGAATGAATCCTAGGTTAGAGGGCGAAGTGAAGGGGGCAGGGAAAGGAATATCATGTCCTTCCAGGTGAAATAATTTTGATATAAAATGCAGCTTTAATTGCATAGTGAAGGGGTGACATATCACTGAGGATATTGCAATGGAGTCTGCACATGTCAGGGTGTTCTTGGGCTTTTGAAGTTATGCTTAGGTACATTCCTTAGGCAACAGAATATCATTGGTATTGACTGGTAAAATACGTTTTTAAGGGGTGAGAGAAAAGTTAATTGGTGTGGTGGAGTTGCCCTGGAGGAGAGAGAGAATGGAATTAATGGAGAGGTCAGTGAAAAACCTTATTATTGAAACCGTTTCTTGCAAGGCTCACAAATTTCTTCTTTCAGGAAATAACTGAGCTAAATTGAAATTTTGCCGCTACCACATCCTTGCCATGTTGATGTCCTAGCCATACCGGATAACTCCAGGATAGATTACCTTCCTTCGCAAAATAGCTTGATAATTTCTATATCTGGTTGTGTTTTATTCCCTCAAATATCATTTATTCCCTCCTAAAATGAAAGTTAAAATTTCTGTGACAAATTTTAGGAGAGTAGGAGGACACCATCTCATGTCAACAAGACTCAGAGTCGGAAAGATAGTATTGTGCTCAGGATGGAACCATGAAGCGGTCTGAATAAAGCTTGACTGTCTGAAATGTAACCTAGCAAGTCATTTTCGTCTCAACCTCACTTGCGCAGGATACCTGTGTAGTTAGGGCTTGAGTCATAACTTGGCCAGGTGTCAACTAACTGGTATTCATTTTCCTTTGAAAGCCTTTGGGGAGAAACAAAGGGGATTGGGGTACGTACCCCTTCTCAAAATTTGGCCTCTTTGAATCTAGGAATAGCAAGTGAAATCTGAACATTTAGAATGTCATATAGGCCTCTTTACTTTACCAACTTTCATTGCTTTTCCAAATATTACTTTGCTTTTAGGATGCAAATATACAAAACTCTCACTGCTTTTAAGAATTTGAATAGGTCCAGCTCAAGCCACCAATTTTGATTGCTGCTCAAATTTTATTTTCGCAATTTGGCATAATTCCACTTATTTGGCAGCATCCCTGCCCTACATGTTACCATGTGGATCAACAGGCCTTGTTTGTTTATGTTATTTTGGTAGAAACAGATGCAGCGCTTTGCTAATACCTATATGTTGATCTTCCCAGACCAGCCCACAAGGCATCTCTACATCTTGTAGATCTGAGTGAGCAGAACATGTAGGCATCTAGTTTCAGCAGCTTTTGCACCTACAAACTATTAGAGATAAAACAATGGCCTGGACTTAATCCAATGCAGCGCCACTTTTCTTGCACTCCTTAGCGCCCCCATACTGCCACCACATGTGCGTCGTATTTATTATAGGACTCACCATGGTGCAGGGTAGAGGCAATAGCATCAACATTTCTGACGCTATTGATGTACTGTACAGGATTAGTGACAAAATGTTGGCCCTAATCCTGCAGAGTACATAGGGGTCCATTGAAAACAATGGTATGCCCCTTTTTAACGCCGGCTTTGTGCAGGAATTAAAAGTAGCCACTAAAAATTGAGCGGTGGAATCTTTTAGATTCCACTGCACCATTTTTACGATCCCCCTCACGGGAGAATGCCCTCCCTTGCATACATTATGCCTCCAGCGGGCATAATGTGGCGCAAAGGGTTACACAGTAATGCATGCTTTGTGCCGCTTTGTAAATATGTTGCTTGAATTTGGCCTCATTGGGCCACATTAGCATCACAAGAATGACGCTAATGTGGCACAAGGAGGTGCTAGGCCCTCTTAAATCTGGGCCAATATATTTGGGTATTACCACAATCACAAAAGCACTCTCCTGTAAGCAATAACAGAAACCTTCGACACAACGCAATAGACAGTATTCTGCACACCCATCCAACACAGTTCAGATATTCAACACAAGAGCAGTAACAGTAATTGTAAAAATAACACAGGAAAAGAGTAAGTGGAAGTGAGTATGTGTAACGTAAAGGAAGAAGAAGTGAGACTAGAAATAACAGTAAGTGAAAGTACAAATAGCATCTCTCCCAACCTTAGACAGTTCTTCCAGATTTTGGCTTCAGTTCCACACAATTGGCCAAAAGCATTGGTGGCATCACTAGAGATAGAGAAGACCTCTAATACATTGGGTTGACCCTACTAATATGCAGTGCTGGAAACAAATGTGCTTGGGTCCACAGTGGAACGACTGATTAAATTACTGTACTCAAACCCCCAATGCGAGAGTGAGAGCTGGCCATGCTCACATCTCCTTAAGGAATATCGAGACAGACACAAAGATGTCACCTTTAACTCATACCATTTTCCCTAACTCTGGAAACCCTGGCAAGGAGTTTTAGGACATATGGGTTCCTTAATGAACTGGACATATTCGTCACCTTTCACTCAATATCATTATATGTGGATAACATTCTTGTTTATGTTAAAGACCCACCTACACAAACTTAACAGCTAATGGAATTGCTAAACACTTATGACACACTCTAAGGACTGTTGGTTAAATGTGAAAAGTCCTGCTTATTCCCACTGCCCTGGATTGCACCAGACAGACGGCCATTATTCAACCCATAACCACTGATGGTGGCAAACACTGCATTCAAGTACCAGGGGATCCGAATGTACCACCTTCATTCAGGCCTGATAGCATGGAACATACATGGAGCCATGGGCACTGTTCGAATTTTGAGGAAATTTCCTTTGTCGATAATTGGCAGAATTGCATAATCCAAAATGATTATAGTCCCTTGGACTACTGTTTCAGTTCTCAATCTCCCGGGTATTCTACCCCATTTACTCTTTAAAGAATTGGACTCCTTATTAACAGCATTAATATTTATTGACACCACGCCTAAAGTCAAGTGAGACATTGCGCATCTGACTGTCTTGGGTGGGTTCGGTGCTCCGACCTATGAATATTACCATGTCACACTACGAATAGAATATGAGACTTGGCAACTAACTTCCAAACACTTGAGGCCAGATTTTTAGCTGCAGCGGTACATCCCTATGGATGATGTTAGGGGGACAGTATTTGATAAAACACTTGGAAACTGTCTCTTTCAAAATGTATTTATACAGCTAAATACTGCAGCAATAGAAACCTCCAAATGTGTGGCGTGAGGAAGGCCTATGCCTCGAATTATCACTGGGACATCTCAGACAATGGATGAAGACTGAGCTGACCATCGACCAACACTTATAGGAATGGTAGTCCTTTAACCTAGTTGGAGATATGTACTGCTCTGGAGGCTATCCACACATTTGTGGTGATACAGGAGCAACATGAACTTCAGTCAGGACAGTTCCTATTGTACATCAGGTTAATACATGCAGCTAATGCATTATAGAACAGTGGCTACACTCAACCAACAACTGACAAATTCTTTCAGGTGCTCCTGACCAGGTGACTAGGCCGTAGAATCATATTGCATCTGTACTGCTTATTTATAAATACTTGGGGAAGCTTGCTAGCCTTGAGTGTACACACACACACAGGAAAACGATGTAAGAAAAGGGATAACTTGCTATGTAACTCATAACTCCAGAAACAGTAGGTGTAAACTGATGCAATTCAGCTACCTTCATCACACCCACCTTATACCTGCAAGTTTGCATAGACTATTTGATAAAATCTCAGGCAACTATTGTAGATGTCACTGTCCTGATGCCATTTTTTCTAGATGATCTGGGAATACTCAGAGTTAGGGACATTGTTGCACAGATTAGCTGTCTTAGCACACCCAAATAATGATCTCCCAATGAATATGACAGTTAATGTTGTGTACACAAACAGGAACCAGTAAATATGTAGATCTAGCACTAATTCTGGCAAACATAGAATAAGCATGAGCTGGAAGTCCTACAACCCCCTCCAGTAACAGCCAGTAACAACATGGAGGTCCAACATGACATGATGAGCCACAGTTGCGATAGCTTTTTTGCACACAATAGATATGAGAACATTGAAACATGCATCCCTGGAAGAAATGGAGGGCAGCCTACTAGAATTTATGAACAGTCAGATGACATGCCCTCTTGAAACCATAACGCTCATATTGACTTATTGATAGGCCTCACAGCTAACATTTAGTAGATTGGTGGGAAATAGGGAATGGAGGATACCACCATTATAGAGCATCAAAATACATATAAACTCAAGGTTGAGCTGAAACTGTAAACTGTATTTGTATTTTATATAATGTATATCCTTTGCCTTCTCCAGGAAAGATCACTAGGCAGCCCGTTGGTAGGGTCTGTGCGTACTAAGTCAGCTACCAACCCCCTAAATATGTCCAAAAGAAGTTGACTTATGAAACATGTTACTGTGTCGAACATGTTTGATTTGTATATGTAAGCAGAATAATAAAAGCAATGCACGATGGTAAAAACTGTGCATTCATTTTTTGGGTACTTAATCAGCAATAAAATATGGAAAATATTTCACAGAGTCATGTTGTTAGAAATTGGGTTTTTGGTTGGCAGTCAGGTTACCCTCTGTTCAAGCAAGAACCCTCACTCTAGTCAGGGTAAGTCACACACAATCCAAATTATCCTGTGCCCACCCTCTGGTAGCTTGGCACGAGCAGTCAGGCTTAACTTAGAAGGCAATGTGTAAAGCATTTGTGCAATAAATCATACAATAACATAATATAGCACCACAAAAATACACCACACAGTGTTTAGAAAAATATATAATATTTCTCTGGGTATTTGCAGGTCAAAAAGATCAAAGATGCAATATGAATTTGTAAAGATATCACTAAAAAATGATATAAAGGGCCTCATTATGACCCTGGCGGTAGAGAACTGCCAGGGCCAACGGGGGCGGGAGCACCGCCGACAGGCCGGCGGTGCTCCCTTGGGCATTCTGACCGCGGCGCTTTGGCCGCGGTCAGAACGGGAAAACCGGCGGTCTCCCGCCGGTTTTCCACTGCCCGTAAGAATCCTCCAAGGCGGCGCAGCGAGCTGCGCCGCCGAGGGGATTCTGACAATCCCTACCGCCATCCTGTTCCTGGTGGCTCGCCCGCCAGGAACAGGATGGCGGTAGGGATTGTCGTGGGGCCCCTGGGGGCCCCTGCAGTGCCCATGCCAATGGCATGGGCACTGCAGGGGCCCCCGTAAGAGGGCCCCGCTAGTATTTCACTGTCTGCGTAGCAGACAGTGAAATACGCGACGGGTGCAGTAGCACCCGTCGCACCTTCCCACTCCGCCGGCTCGATTACGAGCCGGCATCCTCGTGGGAAGGGAGTTTTTCCCTGGGCTGGCGGGCGGTCTTTTGGAGACTGCCCGCCAGCCCAGGGAAAAACTCATAATACCCTCCGCGGTCTTCTGACCGCGGAGCGGTATTATGGAGGGCGGCATCCTGGCGGGCGGCCTCCGCCGCCCGCCAGGGTCATAATGAGGCCCAAAGTGTCTTAAGTCTTTAAAAAGCAAACAAAGGGCCTGATTCTAACTTTGGAGGACGGTGTTAAACCGTCCCAAAAGTGGCGGATATACCACCTACCGTATTACGAGTTCCATAGGATATAATGGACTCGTAATACGGTAGGTGGTATATCCGCCACTTTTGGGACGGTTTAACACCGTCCTCCAAAGTTAGAATCAGGCCCAAAGTCTCTTTCAAGCTCAAAGTACCTGGTTTGGAGTGGAAAATCTCTGCAGAGGGCCGCAGAAGAGGAGATGCGTGGAAAAATGGTGTGTGCGTCGGTTACGCCCCTTCACACACGGACTTGCGTCGTTATTTTTCACGCGGGGAGACGTGCGTCATTCTACGGGAGGGAAAATGGTGTGTGCGTCGGTTTCGCCCCTTCACACACGGACTTGCGTTGTTACTTTTCACTCGGGGAAGTCGTGCGTCGTTTTCCGGCACGCGGACCGTCTCCTTCTATGGATCGTGGGATTACCAGATGTCCCAGGGTCTGTGCGTGGATTCTTCGGCTTGTTTTCCGGCTGCGCGTCGTTCCGGGAGGCTGTGCGTAGAATTTTCTTTCTCACGGCAGGCGTCGCATCGATTTCTTCTCTGGAAGTCGGGCAGCGTTGTCCATGCGAGGCCGTGCATCGAAGTTCTGGTCGCCCCTTAAGCGTCACGTCGAGCAGCATCGGCGTGCGGTGATTGTCTCGCCGCAGAGCAACTGCGCGTCGAAATTTTCGGCGCACGAAACATCCAAATGAAAAAGAGAAGTCTTTTTGGTCCTGAGACTTCAGGGAACAGGAGGCAAGCTCTATCCAAGCCCTTGGAGAGCACTTTTACAGCCAGACAAGAGTTCAGCAAGGCAGCAGGCCAACAGCAAGGCAGCAGGCAGGTGAGTCCTCTGAGCAGCCAGGCAGTTCTTCTTGGCAGGATGTAGTTTCTGGTTCAGGTTTCTTCTCCAGCAAGTGTCTGATGAGGTAGGGCAGAGGCCCTGTTTTATACTAAATTGTGCCTTTGAAGTGGGGGTGACTTCAAAGAGTGGCTAAGAAATGCACCAGGTCCCCTTTCAGTTCAATCCTGTCTGCCAGGGTCCCAGTAGTGGGTGTGGCAGTCCTTTGTGTGAGGGCAGTCCCTCCACCCTCCCAGCCCAGGAAGACCCATTCAAAATGCAGATGTATGCAAGTGAGGCTGAGTACCCTGTGTTTGGGGTGTGTCTGAGTGAATGCACAAGGAGCTGTCAACTAAACCTAGCCAGACGTGGATTGTAAGGCACAGAAAGATTTAAGTGCAAAGAAATGCTCACTTTCTAAAAGTGGCATTTCTAGAATAGTAATATTAAATCCGACTTCACCAGTCAGCAGGATTTTGTATTACCATTCTGGCCATACTAAATATGACCTTCCTGCTCCTTTCAGATCAGCAGCTGCCACTTCAACAATGTATGAGGACAGCCCCAATGTTAGCCTATGAAGGGAGCAGGCCTCACAGTAGAGTAAAAACGAATTTAGGAGTTTTACACTACCAGGACATATAAACTACACAGGTACATGTCCTGCCTTTTACCCACACAGCATCCTGCTCTAGGGTTACCTAGGGCACACATTAAGGGTGACTTATATGTAGAAAAAGGGGAGTTTTAGGCTTGGCAAGTACTTTTAAATGCCAAGT
This sequence comes from Pleurodeles waltl, assembly GCF_031143425.1. Lineage (NCBI taxonomy): Eukaryota > Metazoa > Chordata > Amphibia > Caudata > Salamandridae > Pleurodeles > Pleurodeles waltl. The sequence goes on from NC_090442.1 coordinate 980,492,236, forward strand.
CGAAGTGGCGGTGAAACTGCACACACAGGCCTTGCAATGGCAGGCCTGAGACAAGGTGAAGTGGCTACTTAAGTGGGTGGCATAACCAGTGCTGCAGGCCCACTAGTAGCATTTAATCTACAGGCCCTAGGCACATATAGTGCACTCTACGAGGGTCTTACAAGTAAATCAAATGCCAATCATGGATAAACCAATCAACAGTACAATTTACACAGAGCATATGCTCTTTAGCACTGGTTAGCAGTGGTAAAGTGCCCAGAGTTCAAAAGCCAACAACAACAGGTCAGAAAAAGTGGGAGGAAGGAGGCAAAACGTTTGGGGATGACCCCTGTCAAAAAGCCAGGTCCAACACATGTTAATTATGGCAATATTTCATTCTTTCCCCTATTACAGGCATACACACTTTGCCAGTTTGTCTACTTAGGAGACTGCAGCAGCAAGAAAGAACGTTATTGAGATTACGGCCACTGTTAGACTTGGCAGCCTTGGTGTGGTCTCCCCTAACTCTTTGCCTCTGCTTCCCATGTTGTTGATGTGTGTTGGACTCTGTTTTTGATACTGTGGGCACTTTATCATTCCAAACCAGTGCAAAAGTGCAAGAAATCCTATGTAAAATGTTTGTGTAATTGGCTTATTTATGATTGGCATATTTGATTTACAAGCAAGTGCCTAGTAAAGTGCACTAGAGGTGCCCAGTGCCTGTAAATCAAATGCTACTAGTGGGGCTGCAGCACTGCTTCTGCCACCCAAATATGGCTCACACCTGCCACTGAGGTGTCTGTGTGTGCAGCTTTACACTGACAAGTGTACCAACTTGCCAGGCCTAAACCTCCCCTTTTTATAAATGTAAGGCACCCCTAAGGTAGGCTCTAGGTAGCCCCATGGGCAGGGTGCAGTGTATGTTAAAGGTGGGACGTGTACTAGTGTGTTTACATGTCCTAACAGTGAAATACTGCTAAACTCAGTCTTCACTGTTGCAAGGCCTATCTCCCTCATAGGTTAACATGGGGGCTGCCTTGAAATAACTTTAAAGTGAATATTCTCTCTGAGAGCCGATAGAAGTACAGAGTTTGGGGTCTCTGAACTCACAATGAAAAAATGCATCATTTAGTGAAGTTGTTTTTTAGATTGTTAGTTTGAAAATGCCACTTTTAGAAAGTAGGCATTTTCTTGCTTAAACCATTCTGTGACTCTGCCTGTTTGTGGATTGCCTGCCTGGGTCAGTTTGACAGTTGGCCTGTTTGTAAATTCTATCTAGACAGTGGTACAAAGGGAGCTGGGGTGTAGCCTGCATATCCTGATGAGACATCTGTGCTAGTGTGGAGGGAGGAGTGGTCACCTGCAGCTGAATGGGCTGTGCCCACCCTCTCACAATGCAGTCTCCAACCCCCTGGTGTGTGTCTGGGGCCTGTGCAAGGCAGGATCTGATGAACAACAGAGACTTTTCTTTGAAGTACGCCTACTTCAAAGGCAGAAAGGGGTATAAGTATGGGACCCAAAAACCCTGAAAATTAGATCACTTCTGGAACAAAGAGAAACCTCTGCCAAGGAGAAGAGCTGACCCTGCCTGTGACTGTGCTTTGTTGGGCTATCCTGCAGTTGCTGCTTATGCCTGTGAAAGGGGATAAAGACTGGACTTTGTGGTATATTCCTGTTCGTGAAGAATCTGCAAGGGCTTGAACTGAGCTGGCCTCCTGTTTTGAAGTCTCAGGGCCATCAAAGACTTGCTCTGCCAGCACCTGGACTTTCTGCTGAGACTCCTGCCCTGCCAAGTGGTGCCCTATTCAGTCCTTGTGCCCTTGAAAGGTGAAGTTGACAGAACACGAGATGAAAATTCACGCACAGAACGCTGTGCAGGAAAACTTTTACCGCACCATTTGCAAAGCGGCTGACAAATGACACGTCGGCGTCTTCGCAGCTAAAATCAATGCTCCACCTGCATCACAGCTGGGGGATCGACACATCGCGGCTGGAGAAACGACGCGCAACACCCACTTGCGGATGGTGATAACGATACAAACCCCATGCAGCGCTGTTGTCTAACACAGTACAACCAGATTTTCCACGCATCATCCCTGGGCGTCAAAGTCAACCTGACTCTGCACGGATCCAAGGTGCCCCGTCCAGAAAGCGATGCATCGCTCTCTAGCGAGGTAGAAAAACGATGCACCGCCAACCCGACCAGAGAAGAAAAGACGCATGGCCTTTCTTGAGAGGAAGGAATCGACGCATCGCTGACTTTTCCGCCGCATGCTTGCCTGAGCCACTTTATTTCTTACTCAAATCTGGTACTTTGTGCAAAATCATTGTTTCCATTGTTTTCCATGAGAAAGACTCTTATTATTAGGAAAATTCATATCTTGGCTTGTGTACATTGGATTTTAGTCATTTTGGTCTTGTTTGATTTAGATAAATATTATCTATTTTTCTAAACTGGTGTGGTGTCCATTTTGTAGTGTTTTCACTGTATTACTGTGTGTTGGTACAAATACTTTACACATTGCTTCTGAGTTAAGTCTGCCTGCTCTTGCCAAGCTACCAAGGAGGTGAGTGGGGGTTAACAAGGTGTGTTTCTCCTATGCCCAGACTAGAGTGAGGGTCCTTACTTGGACGGGGGAAACCTGAACGCCAACCAAAGACCCCATTTCTAACAGCCACATATCAAGGGGCATGTGGATCAGCAGTACCACGCAGGGAGCTGAAATCCCCGTGGGACCTGGCCCCTCTCTTTCACAGCTAGTAAGTGGGCCTGAAACCAGTTAGTAATCTGGGAAAAGCCTATACAAAGACACCACCATAAAATCACAGTGTATCAGCAACTTTCTCAGTAATAGATACAACTTACCAAACAATCTTTGTTGTCTTATGCCCATGACTTCTTAGGTATTGAGAAACTTTACTGGTCTGGTTCTAGTTCCTGCCATCTTGAAACTACACCTACACTTTTCCTGTTTGGTGCAGCTAGTTCTGGTCCTTTTGACCAAATGAATCCTTTTGTCAGGCCATCTGGCTTATTCTGATGAATCAGCAATGTCCCCCCTTGGCATGCAAGTCTAATTCTGATTAGTGGTCCACACCACCATCTGGCTAAAGCACTCAACTGTTAGCTCCTGACTCAAGGCCCTGACAGTCAAAAGGGACAGAATGGTCTACACCAAATAAGCAAGATGTAGTCTTTTTCCTTTTCATTACAGATAGACCTGACTACAACCTTTTCATCCGGGTGAATGCTGTGGACCAGGTCAAAGCTATGCCAGTGGGCAGAATCATGCTATCCTGGTATTTTTTAAATTTTCCAAAGTTCCGTCTCCAACACATTTTTACACCATTTTGTGTGTCTACTGTGACTTTATCCTAAGGAAAGTGCATGTATTTACAATTCAAAAAGAGCTCCAGATGAGCCACTCAGTGTAATCTGTTGTTGCCATAGTGAGGAAGGACCCGATAATGAAGTAAGTCACCTTGGTGAGAGAGGACATATGTCCTTTTTTAGGTAAGACCCAAGTTTACTTCTTCCTTGCAGGCTATATAATTCTCACAAAAGGGATCTTGGCATCTCTATCTGGCTTGTAACACATTGCTACATATAATTGGGAGGATATACTTGTGGTTAGCTCTTGCTTTCTCATCCCCTGATTATCACCCAATTAGTAATAAGCATGAGTTCTCCAAGTGGGTACAAAGTCTCAACTGCCCATGAGATTAGTGGGCAATAATGGCACACACAAAGCAGCAAAACAGATTCAGTGGTTGGAAAGATGTGTGATCATCAATTGAACCTGGGCAGTTACTAGCAGCAATACTGGGTCCAGACAACAATCAACATCAATGGCCACATCAATAGCATCAAATGAGCATCAATGGCCTAAGACTGTAATGGGAACGAGTGGCCTCAGACATTAAGAATGCTTGGCCTAATGCACTAATGATCATCAGTAGCCCAGGAAGCGATAACCCTCAATGGCCATAGGGAGTAAAGAATATCAATGGAATCAGGCAGTAACAAGAACCAATCCTCGACTCAGGCAACGAAAACAAGAAGAAACTTAATTTCTCTAAACAAAAAACTAATCATCTTTGACGCATGGTGAGCTTTCTGCCTGCGCATCATGACTATTATACATTTTCAGAGATGAGTACCATGCCTTCAATAGGGTGAGATAACCGTCTCTATCACCAAGGGATCAGATGTATTGGTTAGGAGTTCTCATTGGCTAAGACAGCTGAGGACCTACCAATGGTGACCCAGTGCTTCCCCTACCTGTAGTGGGGCGGTTCTTCTGCCCCAAATCCAGCAGGCACCATATTAGGCCCAAGGTGGCTTAAAATAGACTTTTTCCTGAATGATAGGCAGTGTAATAATTTAATCTTTCAGGAGATAGTCACCTATTCTGAATTCAAAAATCAACAGGCACCCACATTTTGATATGCAAAGGCTGGGCTAGGTTTTTTGCTGGTAGGCTAAGATATGCACAATTTCAATAATCAACTCTGCACTCAATAAATACATTGAATTCTATATTCATAGGGTGGAAAGAAAGAAAAGAGAATAACCGGGAAAAATGGAAAACAGGATTTAGAAATGGACATAAGGTTTGGTCCAATGAGTAGTCAGTCAAGTAGGACTCTTGAGTTTCTCACATCTGAAATGGTTGAAGAAAAAGCATCACCAAAGAAAGACGGCATTAGGTATCATTCAATATGGGGAGGGATAGGAGGCACCAAGTTCAACAAGGGATCAGACTTCGACTGCTAACTTGAGATATTCCCTCTTCATTCACCATTTATGTCCAGTGTTCTGATTATTTTTTTTAGTCCATGACTGCCCTCGCCACCCGCCCCCCCATTTAGCAAGATCTGGATGCCATCCACATACCAGAAAAATGACAAGGATCTACCCACCTCACCGATCAAGGCTGTTAATGGATGCATGCAGTGGCAAGTTGAATAGTACAAGACTGAGTGTGAACCCCTAATAATCACCCTTGGAAAGTGGTCCCTAGCAGGGGTGAAAGTGCCAAACAATACCATCAGACCTCGCTCAGAGAGAAACATTTTTTTGCAATCTAGGGCCAGATGCAGGAAATGATTAGCGAGTCGCAAATGGCAAAAATTGCCGTTTGCGACTCGCTAATCGCATTTCCCGATGCAGAAATGCATATTGCGAGTCGGGACCGACTCGCAATATGCATTTCAGAATCGCAAATAGGAAGGGGTGTTCCCTTCCTATTTGCGATTCGGAGTGGCATGCAATACCATTTGCGACCGCATATGCGGTCGCAAATGGTATCGCAGTTACCATCCACTTCAAGTGGATGGTAACCCACTCGCAAATTGGAAGGGGTCCCCATGGGACCCCTTCCCCTTTGCGAATGGACCCAAAACCATTTTTTCAGGGCAGGTAGTGGTCCCAGGGACCACTACCTGCCCTGAAAAAATACCGAAACTAAAGGTTTCGTTTTTTTTTTTAAGTGCAGCTCGTTTTCCTTTAAGGAAAACGGGCTACACTTAAAAAAAAAAACTGCTTTATTGATAAAGCAGTCACGAACATGGAGGTCTGCTGACGACAGCAGGCCTCCATGTTTGCGAGTGCCTAGACTCGCTATGGGGCCGCAATTTGCGACCCACCTCATTAATATTAATGAGGTGGGTCATTGCGACCCCATAGCGACTCGCAGACGGTGTCTGAGACACCGTTCTGCATACCAATTTGCGAGTTGCAAATTGCGAGTCGCAGGGACTCGCAATTTGCAAGTCGCAAAATGGCATTTTCCTACATCTGGCCCCTAGTGTCTTTCCTTTGGCGGAGAGAAAGAGCAACTAAACACTGTCCCATAGGATAGCACTGACCACAGGGATAAATATTATTTGAAAATCTGCACCTCCCATGTAAATGTTTGGGTTTCTACTTTGGCCGAAAGACTGCTGCAGCTTCTGGATTTCTGTATGTAAAATAGCTTAAACTGAATTTTATTTGCCTGTTAATTAAAGTATTCTTTTTCTTAGAAGTTGTAGCACTCATGGGATGTTATGAAGGTTACTGTGTTACAAACAAGACACTGCTAGAGGTGATTTGTTACTTCTGACTCGCTGTGGCCATTTATGTTGCTCCCCTAAGGCATAGCCTGCATTGTTGTTACTTTACATTCATCTGTATTTGTTTTATTTGTGGTGTATGAGTTTCTGACCTCTACCATCTCCCATAGAGTGGACCTGATTACAAATGTCCCGTTAAATTTGGATCCATGCAGATACAAGTGATGAGTTGGTTAAATGTTACAACTTTCGTTACATTTCAGCAGATCAAACCCCCAGAATTTAAAGAGGGGAAGGCTCAATACTTACCGGCACATGTGGATGTTGGTGTGTTGAGCACCAAATTCTGACATGTTATTTCCGAAGAGTTCAGAATGTGTAATATATATCATATTCTATAGATTCTGAACACTTTAGTGTCAGATTTTTATTGTGCGCAATAATTATTGCATTGAACAGTGCCTAGTCGTAATCAGACCCGTGTCCTTGACTGGTCAGATTTCTAACTAATGGAGAGTGAAATGCCTAATGGGAATAACGTGGTTATCCATTTGAGGACAGTGGTATTAGTGTTCCTGGGTCACCAGCAGTAAATAGCAACACCCACTCGGATACTGCCCAGTGATGACTGCATACCACGGGACCACAGGAAAAAGCCTCACATATTGGAACATATTGGAACACAGATTACTTTCTTCTACACTTCTCTCTAACAAATACTTTTAATTGCGTGTTGAGTTCAGTTAAAACGTGTTTTATTTATACTTAGCAACCAACTTTTACAAAGGTACTTAGTACTGATGAGTGCAACTGATTTAACGTTTCACATTGACATCCATATATAAAAAGTAATTACAGTTTCTGAAAATACCACTGCATGTAGCGTTCTCATATAGTTCCCTTTAAACAGCTCTCAGAAAAACGCCGAAACAATTACATAGCTCATTAATTTTTCCACTCAGGAGCAAATTAAAAACACCTGAAACAGTCTTATTAAATGTTTTAATGCGAGTGATTCTAAAAGCATCTTCCTCACAGGGAGAACACAACAATGAAAATTACGGTAATGGTTCTACTGCATTAAAGCACCAGGCACATCACTCTATTTTAGATCTATTTCACAGGTCCCTTGATCCTGTTGTACAATTGACATCTAGCCCTTCGTCATGCAAGTCACCTGCACCAAGTCGTGATTTTTCAGCTAGGAGGGCTACGCTTGCTGTGACCTTTAAGTCCATGCTTGTAATGGAAAAAGATGAAGTACATGCGTCAGCATGCAACCTACTGTTTACTCAAAGGAAATGAATGGAAGTCGTAAATCTCATGACAGAGATCCAGCTGGCCATTATCTTCCTTTCTCCAAGTCTTCCTGTAACATCCTTTATCCCTAGATCAAAAATATACCAATCTTATACTTAAGGCCAGATGGACAAAGCATTTTTCCTGTCGCAAAACGGCCCGTTTCTCAGAAGCAGGCTATTAGCGACCCGAAAAATGTTTTTTGTAATGTACAAGATGCAAAATGCACTTGTAACTTGTTACCAATCACAATATGCATTTGCGATGCTGTATTTGGAAGGGGCGGGCTTTAGACATCCTTTCTAAACACCGAATCAGTACGGCATTGTTGGGCCTGACCTTTTTGCAGGGTTACCTCAGACTTTTTGCTTTCCTCCTCCTACTGTTCTGACATTCTTTTTGCTGAGCACTTTGCTACTGCTAATCAGTGCTAAAGTGCATGTGATCTATCCTCTAAACATGGCATATTTGCTTTACACCTGTTTGGAATTTTTGCTTACACTTGTGAGTCCCTTGTAAAGTGGTATCCCATATACCCAGGGCCTGTAAATTAAATGCTACTTGTGGGCCTGCAACACTGATTGTGCCACCCACAGAAGTAGCCTTTAAAACGTGTCTCAGGCCTGCCACTGCAGTGCTTGTGTGTGCAGTTTACTGCTGCTTCAACATGGCATTTAAAACTACTTGACAAGCCTTAAACTCCCCATTTATTACACAGAGGTCACTCTTAAAGTACACCCTATGTAGCCCTATGGGCAGGGTGCTGTGTAAGTAAGAGTTAGGACAGGTATTTGTATGTTTTCCATGTCCTAATAGTGACAAACTGCCTATTTCTGTTTTTCACTACTGTGAGGGTTGTTCCTCTGATAGGTTAGCAGTCAGAATTCCCTTAGATCCTCTAAGTTGTAATTCCTGATCAGTAAGGAGTAGCTTTGTCATGTTTGGTATGTTTAGAATGGTGATGACAAATCCTGCTTACTGGTGCACTTGGATTTCACATTAATATTTTAGAAATGGCACTTTTTGAAAGTGGACATGTCTCTGTGCTGATAACGCTATGTGCTTTGCAGCCTGCCTCCAATACACATCTGGGCTAGGTGACAGCTATACTTGGTGCATACTGTTCAGACAGCAACAACACAGGAAGGGCTGGATGTGACAGGGGATACATCTGCATTCATCTTCATACTGATAGTCGTCCTGGGCTGGGAGAGGAAGAGGTGGTTCACACTTACCATTTGTATAGGTTGTGTCCTGCCCTCACATAAAGGGCTGATTTACCCCCTACTGATCATCTGGAGACAGGACTGGGTTGAAAGGGACTGTGGCACCCTTCTAAGTGTTCTTTTGAAGTCACCTCTTCATCAAAGAAATTGTTGAGTATAAGTACTGGTGTTCTGACCCCATCTTTTTAAACACTGCATGGGACTTGTAACCAGATGCTCCTGGCTCTACATGCTGGACATTGCCAGAGGACTGCTGTGCTGCCAGGAGGAACTGACATTTGGACCACTTGCTTTGTCTATTGGCCTGCTGCCTGTTGGGCTGCTGGAGAGACTTCCACCTGCCATTGGACTCCTGTGCTGTCTTGCTGCCTGCCTTCCTGCTTTTGTGTCTTACTAATGCGCTCCCAGGGCTTTTTGGCCTCCACCTTATTCTCCCCTGAGGTCTCAGGGATATCAAAGACATAGGCGGTCATTCTGACCCTGGCGGTCAAAGACCGCCAGGGCGGAGGACCGCGGGAGCACCGCCGACAGGCCGGCGGTGCTCCAATGGGGATTCCGACCGCGGCGGTAAAGCCGCGGTCGGACCGGCAACACTGGCGGGCTCCCGCCAGTGTACCGCCGCCCCATTGAATCCTCCAAGGCGGCGCAGCTTGCTGCGCCGCCGAGGGGATTCCGACCCCCCCTACCGCCATCCAGATCCCGGCGGTCCGACCGCCGGGATCCGGATGGCGGTAGGGGGGGTCGCGGGCCCCTGGGGGCCCCTGCAGTGCCCATGCCACTGGCATGGGCATTGCAGGGGCCCCCGTAAGAGGGCCCCTAAATGTATTTCACTGTCTGCTGCGCAGACAGTGAAATACGCGACGGGTGCAACTGCATCCGTCGCACAGCTTCCACTCCGCCGGCTCGATTCCGAGCCGGCTTCATCGTGGAAGCCTCTTTCCCGCTGGGCTGGCGGGCGGCCTGAAGGCGACCGCCCGCCAGCCCAGCGGGAAAGTCAGAATTACCGCTGCGGTCTTTCGACCGCGGAACGGTAACCTGACGGCGGGACTTTATGAGGGCCATAGTGACCTGCTAATAACCACCATTGAACTGTCCTGCAAAATTGAGTATTCCTCTCCATGGAAGCGTGCTTTATTGCTGCTGGCCCAGATGAGGAGTGAGTGCGGTGCTAATCTCAGCCCTTTGAGCCATCTCACACATGTGAGCACTCCGTGCTACACACCTGGTGGAAGATCATTGCTCCCCCAGTGAACTTGCACTGGAAGCAGTGCTCCTGTAGTAACTGTGACAAACCAGGCTCTTTTGCTTGGAGCAAGGTGTGGAGTGAAATCCCCACAAAGTGACAGAGCCGTCACAGCACCTCTCAGTCTGGCCCCTTGATGATCCGTTGTCTGGGTGACACCAGGTTTCGTTTTTCAACCCTGCATAAACCTCTCCACCCTTGGAGGTTTGACGATGGCCCTGTGCCTCGCCAGAGAAGGCTCATCACTATCACCTTTTCCAGGCTGGGATTACAACAGTGGGGATGCAGATCATGTTTGTCCTCATCATCATTTATTGAGGCTTGGATAGCTGTGCTACACTTGCCGTCCACAAGAGGTTCTGTAAACAGTTGTATCTGTACTACCCTTGTTGGTGGCTGACTGTAACTTTACCTTCAGTGACGGTCTGTTTCACATAGAGGACTGTCACTGGAGGTAAGAATGTCCCTGTGGCTATCTTATTATTCATATTCCTTGAAAGGAAAATGCTGGTTGGGGAGATCTTCACCAGGACATAAGCAGACCATGTATCACCAGGACATAAGCAGACCATGTATGGAATCATTACAAAGTCTCTTCATCACAAATACTAATGAATTAAAATCACCAAAAGAGGATGAGAGAAAAATTTAAGCAGCTATAGAAAGATGTAGGTAATGTTAATTTTTCCTTTACAAAATACAATTTATAAAATTACAAAAAGTTTACTTTTACTACACAGTGTCATGTGTGAAACCTGTTTGCGCTGCACTCACTTGAGTGGCTTGGTCCTTTGTTGTAGTAAAGGAGGTGGTTTGAAGTCACCTTTTCTTGTTAAAAGGCGTAAAAGGCACAGATTTAAATTCTGTATTTAATCTGCGGGTGTTTGTTACATTTTTGATCTGTATTCGATCTTGAGCCAAAGTAGATCTTCATAGGTTCTTGTTCCTCTTAACCATGTTTTGTGCAATTCACCTTCTATTGAAGGAATGGGACCAATTTAGTGACTCGTGGACCTGGCTGAGGCAAATTGGGATGCCGCCTTGTGTTTGCAGTTGGGGCAATTTGCCCCCAAAGGTTGTGGAGATGTGTTTTTTACTAGTAGTCAAACGATAACTAAAGTAATTAAATCCACAATGTTCATTCTCTATAAGTTAATGAGGTGGACTCTTGTTTGCTCACTTTTCATTTTGTAAGCCTATTTTATGTCACCACAGTGTTGGTGCAATGCAAGGAAGGCAAGTTCATAAAACACAGTTGATAGATCAATCAGTGAGTTCATAGATAACCAGGCTTGAAATGTTGTCCAAGCATGGCTCGGGCAGTCACTTGTTAAGCTTAGGCCAGCAATAGATCACATGTGGAATTCTTGTTCATAAAATGCTAATTGTTCACTAGCACATGATTGTGATCTATCTAGACTTATTTAAGCTTGTTCTCATCTGAATCTTCTTCCATCCACAGACAGTTATGCACCCCTCTTGCAAAGATTTATCAATTGAAAACTATCGGGAAAATTAAAACATTTATCAAACTTGAAAAATATTGTGCAAATATTTTTATGATGAATATTAAATTTATTTTAAATGTAGAACAAACTACAAAAATGCTACAACACAATTAACATATTTTTTAATACAATATTTATTTTTTATATAATTTATATGAAAAATATTTTTTGAAAGATTTATAAACAAACAATATCCCACCTAAAGTAAAATAAATAGTTGGGCATTAATTATTCTGAATGATGTAAAGAATAATTTGAAAGTAATGTTTCATATTTCATAAAAATGAATGTTAGATTCATTTTTTAATTTAAAGAGATTTGTAAAATATGTTATGATAACATAAAATATGTTTTATGTATAGACAATGCTTTAACATTACATTAAATTTATTTGCCTTTCAATAAGAGGTTGCAGCACTATTGGTTGCGCATGTGTAGTGCTGGACTTAACTCCAGCTCTGAATTGAGGTATGTTTATTACTTCTGTGGGTCTTTTTTGGCTGTAGTAACTTTAGAAATGCAGTTTGTGAATAGGAATGGGCTTACTCTATTGTGGGTGCACGTCTCTCCAGAAACCTATCCCTAACCCTCCATTAACCCTTCCCTACTAATGTCTTAAGCATTCCATTAAGTAATATATATTCCCCATTTTCCAGCCACTTTCCTGTGTCCCTCCCATATTTGCTACTAAACTATATACTTAGATGTGCAGAGCCTTTGAGGTCGGGGTGGAGATCTCCATACATAAAAAGATAGTAGAGGCAGAGATGGAAGCTCCACATGTAACCCTGTGGATAGCATTTTATAGTATGTCAGTAGTGTTATTGTAAACGTACTGCAAAATGCAGGTTGTGAATAGCTCCAAAGTGTTTATTTTCAGAGTTACACATAGGCTTGCATGAAAAGAAGGAAGGTTTTGAAGCCGTCTTTCTCAGTTGTTGGTTTTCAGATAACTTGCCAGAATACATCAAGTTTTGTTTGTGTTATGCAGCATTTTACACCGCTGGCCTATAACAGTTTTATTTTCTGTTCTTTTTATTATGACTTATATATATATATATATATATATATATATATATATATATATATATATATATATATATATATATATCCATATACTAGTAATTTTAGATGGGTAAAAATTTAATTTGAAGTAATGTGATCTGCCCTCCAATTCTTGATTTCATTTTCCTAGTCACAGACCTTGAATTGTTGAAGGGACTTTTGGGCTGAGATGCCAATTGCTCTACCGCTAATAGATGATTTCAGGGATTCCCAAATTAATGTTTTCAAGGCTCTGCTTTGATTCTATGGAAAGAGCAAATTATTTCTGATTGTACTTTTTGATACTCACAGGATCATCAACAACTTCAGAGTTCACATGCTGTGCTTTTTATGTGATTAAAGAAAATAAAAGTTAAGTTGATTAAAGATTAAAATACAGTGTCAAAACGAGGAGCATTATGTGTACTGCTCTTTGGGATTCTCTAATTCCATTAGAACAAGAGCTGCAGGCATCTTTCCTCTCCAGTACTTCCTTCCTGAAAGCATACTTCCCCATCAGCACTCCTTACGTAGCCTGATAACATTCCCATCTTGTTCCCCAGAAGCATCCTATGTGCTTGGCGTCCGATATGCAAGGGTGCCTTCACATATCGGTCCCGTATTTAAACTTACCTGCTCCCAGGTGTTTAAGCCAGATAACTGTGAGGTCACCTTGTGCTGTCGGCTACCAGTAAGCATGTCTGTGCTTGTGTGGTGGCATGGTGCTTGTTGTTCTTTATTTTTATTGTTAATGATGAGCTGGTGGGTGCCAGTGGTCTGAGGAGCGTTTTCCAGGTTCTAAGCACACCACACTCCATCCGCGCATTACTGCACAAGGGAGAGCAACAGTCACAGTAGCCTAAAGAGCTACAACTCCAAGTTATTTAAAAATAATGCTTTATGGCTATTTGGCGCTCCACATGTTTACCTGCAGAATGTGTTTGCAGTTTCTGAGACACTTTTTCTCAAGTGACCTCTACTGCTTAGAATCTGCTTGTGCTTCCTGATTGGGACTTCATCGTTTTGAGGTTTCTAGCTTGCTATGTCTCTACCTTGCCTTTAAAGTCCACCTTGCACTTGTTGCTCTGTTGCTTGACTCAGCTTGCCCCTGACCCCCAGTTGACAAGATGGACCAGTTGCTTCCTTGCCAGGCGTAGTTTATATCTCAATCAACCTACATCAGCCTCCTGTTATAGCCTTGAGGGACCTCATTGTCTTCAGGAGATATTAGGAACCACAAAGGGTATGTGAACTGGATCTGGGAGGGATTTTCACTCACATGCTGCTGTCATTGTCTTTTATCCTTTGCCATTGTTTCATAGTCCATGTGTGATTTTGTGCCTCACGCTGTTCCCATTCAAAGATGTGTGCCTCCTTTTATTGTGCAGTCTCAGGGTTGTCTGTGACTTGACTTCTCCGCTTTTTTCTTATTTTACAACCATTCTTTGTCTGATAATCACCTCCAGGGAACGGTGGGCGAGGCCTGTTTGTATTGGGTATGTAGCAGGCAACCCCAGTTAATACTGTCAGATTCCTCCTCACCATCTAAACTGAGTGATGCGCCGTCTGAGTATATAGATCAACTCAGCTGCATATTATTTACTTGTTGTGCTGATAACAGCACCATCTTCCACTGCTAAAGCCTGCCTCGCTCTCATTTGTCACTTGCAAATAATAGGCTGCGTTCTGTCTGCTCATATTTCAGTCAGAATTTTGTAGACACTGTTTAGAAGTAAGATGAGTCTATAACTGGCGAAGTGTATTGTTCTCTTCCTCTTGAATCAGGATGACATCGAATTGTTAAATTATATCTAGAAGTAGCTTGGAAATGGTGGAATTAAGAAGGTTGAAAGGAGAGGGACAGCTCTCTGACGTAACTCTTGAAGAGCAGCCCTCCGAATAAACACTTGAGGGATTCATTGTTACACAATTGTTGATAACTTGAGAAGACGAAAAATTATAAAACATGGATTACGCCAATAAATCAAAGCAGTGTGTAAAAGTTACGAAGGTAATACAATTATGGATATTACCAGTGACATTAAAATGGAAATGAGACAAGCGATGCCTGAGAGTGAGATGGACTCATAGCTTCCTCCGGGCGATGAAGGGTTACACCACGACTGAGGTTTTGCCAGATGACTACCCTGCATCCTGAAGTAAGTAAGAAGGGCCATGCAAGTGCACAACTAAAAAAACAGCTTCAGAATCAGGTATAAACAATGAAAAGGTGATAAAACTCAGAGCAGGCGTTAAAATGCTGCACCCATTTAAATCAAATGACCTCCTTGCACTTTGATACCCTAGCGTCAAAACTGTTGATGCTAGTGTAGCAAAGCACCAAAATACCAACAAAAATGTTGACGCTATTATTATACTAACTACTGCCACGGTGCACTGTGACTTAAATACTGCGCACACATAGTGGCATTAGGGAGATGCATGAGAGGAGCAAGAAAAGTGGCGCTGCTTCGGATGCAGTGCCACTTTTCCTAAATTCGGCCCTAAGTCACAGACAGAGTGAAAGCAGGACAATAAACAGCTACCACATCATCATAATGAAGAACTTTCATTTAGGCGAGTAAAGAGTTCTTCATCGCACCGCACCACATTTGTAAAATATGAATCAATTTATTTTTGAACAATTGCTCCAATTTTCACATTTTTCCTGTATCTTCACACCTCACTGCAACTCATTTAGTCATTTGAGTGCACATTTTTAATTATAAATTCATTTTTGATGGCACACATAAGTTGTTTGCCGTTTGCTTCAACACGATTCAATAGCTTAGGAATTATTTCTATATGCAATCCAAATGGTCAGCAATATTTTGGATTGTTTAATGTTTGTAATTCAAACAACGTTTCATGAAAGCAGCAGTAGGTGAAGGTGTAGATGTGAAGTTGCCAGCATTATTGTTGTGCCTATGAGGTTTAAGTAACATCTCAGTTAAGGTGCAAGGTATATTCTTGTGCAATTGTAAGTATTACACCACAACAACTGGCAATATGCTAACATCTGGATCTCTCCTTCACTTGGCTGAATGTAGAACCGGTAAGGTTCCTAAGCAGTGGCGGCTGCCACCGAACAGGGGTGGCGGGGTGGGACCGGGCACAAAGGGATGGGGACGGTGTTAAAAAAATAAATGAATTCAAAACAAAACAAAAACACTTATCTTCGACGGGACACGCGTTCATCTCCCCTTCGTCCTCTTCCTGGATACACAGGCTCCCAGCCAATCACAACACTGCTGACAGCAGCGTCGTGATTGGTCTGATCGGCTTGCTTCGCCGCTCAGACTGGGAATGGGAGCCTGGGCATGTTCTCTACCCAGCTGTGCAATACAGCCAGATAGAGAACATGTGTTAGACCTGACAGCCTTAGGGTGGTCATCCCCCAACTTAATGCCTGCCTCCCTCAACTTTTCTGACCTGTGTTTGCTGGTTTTAGGACTCTGCTAACCAGTGCTAACGTGCGTGTGCTCTCTCCCTTAATCATGGTAACATGGGTTCACTCCCAATTGGCATTTTTAATTTACCTGTAAGTCCCTATTAAAGTGCACTACCAGTGCCCAAGGCCTGTAAATTAAAATCTATTAGTGGGCCTGCAGCACTGATTGTGCCACCCACATAAGTAGCCCCTTAACCATGTCTCAGGCCTGTCATTCGAAGGTCTGTGTGTGCAGTTTCACTGCCACTTCGACTTGGCTTTTAAAGGTACTTGCCAAGCCTTAAACTTCACGTTTTCTACATATAAGTCACTCTTAAAGTAGGCCCTATGTAATCCATAGGGCAGGGTGCTCTGTTAGTATAAGGCAGGACATGTACTTATGTACTTTACACGTCCTAGTAGTGAAAAACTCACCAATTTGTTTCTCACAACTGTGAGACCTGCTACTCTCATAGAATAGCATTAGAACTGCCCTCATATACTTTT
This sequence comes from Pleurodeles waltl, assembly GCF_031143425.1. Taxonomy (NCBI): domain Eukaryota; kingdom Metazoa; phylum Chordata; class Amphibia; order Caudata; family Salamandridae; genus Pleurodeles; species Pleurodeles waltl. Next base: position 980,508,529 of record NC_090442.1, read on the forward strand.
AAGTGGTAGATTCTGATCTGGAAGGAGTAGCCCTGTCATGTTTAGTATTGCCAGAATGGTAATAGAAAATCCTGCTACTAATAAAGTTGGATATAATATTACTATTTTAGAAATTCCACTTTTCAAAAGTGGGCATTTCTCTGCACTTATTGTCATCTGTGCCTTTTAGCCCTGTGTCCAATCCACATCTGGTCTGTGCTGGTTGACAGCTCCCCTTGTGCATTCCACCCGGACAGCTGTAATCACAGGATACTCAGTTACATCTGTATTCATCTGCATACTGAATGGGTCTCCCTGGGCAGGAAGGATAGAGGGACCCTCTCTTACACTTCAAAGGCCAGTGACCTGCCCTCACACAAAGGACTGATAACCCGCCAGAGGAATCCTGGCAGACAGGACTTCAAATGCATTTTAGGGTATATAAACTGGGGCTTTGACCCCACCAGATCAGACACTTCTGGACCTCCACCTGGACTCTCTTAGAGAGACTGCCTGGCTGCCCAAAGGACTATTCTGGACTGCTTTTGCTAAAGGACTGCTTTCCTGCTTGTTGCACTGTTGTCTGGTGCTCCTGGCTATGCTGGAAGGACTCTGTTTTCCTCCTAAAGTGCTCTCAAAGGGCTTGCATTGAGCTTGCCTCCTTTTTCTGAAGTCTCAATGCCAACAAAGACTTCACCCCTTCAGGAAATCCTTGTACATCGGAAAATCAATGCAACACCTGCAGAAATCGATGCAGCACCTGCATTGCAGCTGGAAAATTGCTGCACTGCAGGCTGGAACAATGCAACACCGGATTTGCAATGAGAAATCAATGCAGAGCCCACCTTGCGGCTGAAATTTTGCTGCATCGCCTTCTGGATTAAAGCACCGCCCACTCCTTCCACCAATGTGTCAAACATTTTCAATGCATCGTCCCTGGGTGTCAAACTAACCCCATACCACAGTGGGGAAACAAGGCTGCACTCCTGAAAATGGACGTATCACCTTGCAATGTGGAAAGAAACAACGCATAGTCTGTTCTGCACCGGAAAAGCCGACACAGAGCCTTATTTTTCAGCGCACCTCCTCCTCTGCGGTTCCTGTGTGTCATTATTTTTGCCACATCCCAGGTACTCTGTGTTACAAAGATACAACCACTGATTCTTAAGGACTGAAACTCTTTCAAACCTTTAAAAAGTGATATCTCGGTCTGTGCATATTGGTTTTAGGTTGTGTTGATCTTATTTTATTCAGATAAATATTATTTATTTTTCTAAACCTGTATGGTATATTTTCGTGGTGTTTTCACTGTTTTACTGTATGAGTTATTGCACCAATACTTTACACATTGCCTTCTATGCCAAGGCTGCCTGATCTGTGCCAATCTACCGGAGGGTGAGCACAGGATAATGTGAGTTGTTTAACTAGGATTGTGGTCCCTACTTGGACAAGGATGTATACCTCTGCCAACAGTTCAAATCTAAGATGTTTATCAAATTGGACTCCCAAAAAGACAAACGTCGGGATAGTGCAAACTCTTTAACTATTAGCTTAAAAAACGGGGTTCTCCTTCTCTTTTGCACCATAGACCATAACATGTGTTTCGGCCTGGTTTACCCTCAGGACAAAACTCGCCATGTATTTATAGAAACAGTCCAAAATACGCTGTAACCCATTTGCTGTCCTGGCTATTAAGAATGTACCATCAGCGTAGACTAGTGCTGGGACACTACGACCATCTATGCAGGGACAGTCTGCCCAAAGCTCCATCCGCTGCTCCTCCAAGCCATTTATGTAAAAGGAAATCAGAAATGTAGCCATCATACAGCCATGATGCACTCCCCTAGCAAGTTGAAAAGCTGCTGTGCTCTCCCCCCTGGACCGTATCTTACACTTGCCGTAACTTAGCTGTGGAGTTGCCTTAATAAAATGAAATATATACTGCTCAACCCCCATACCTGACAAAATGCTCCACAATTTGACTCTGTTAACGGAGGCAAAAACAGAGCTTAAGTCCATGAATGCAGATACAGTTTACCTTTTTTTGCAACAGTATACTTTCCTATTAACAGGTACAGATTAAGGGCCTTTTCCACTGTTCCTAGGCCGGGCCGGAAACTAAATTGGAACTCACACAACACATTACGTTCACCGGCCCATGTAGGTAGGCCCTCCAACAATGCAACCAATTGACTGATTCTATGATATCTTTAATACTGGCTCTTGCACTCCACTTGGGGCATATGGAGTTTACAATGGGAGCACATCTGTTGTAGGGTAAATGGCCTTTACTATGTGGCCAGAACCACCCAGGCCGTAACCACATAAGCGTTACAATGCTTGCCTCAACCACACATGTGCCTGAACCACGTAAATGCTTGCTTAAGGCACCATGCATATGCAAGGCTCTGGCACACAGCTGGACAGCCGTGGGAGGAACGCAGCGGCCAGTTAAGTGGGGCTGGGGTGGGTGACGGGTAGGGGAGGGAATTGTTAAGGACAGGGTGGGGTCGGAGGGCTTGCAGGGAAGGGGCAGTTTTTGGCGTGGTTCGTGATTGTTTTTTTTAAAGGGGTCAGTATTAGGGCTCAGGATGGAGGGAGGCTGGGGTAATTTTTCGGACAAAGCGAGGTAGATTTTAGGGTTTGGGGTGGGGGTGGAGGGTAGGGGTAGTTGTTAGGACATGGCAGGGTAGGATTTAGGTTTCACAGTGGGGGCGGGGTGTTTGGGTAGTTTTTAGGGCAAGGAGGGTAGGTTTTAGGGATTATGGTGGGGTGGGGTAGTCGGGGTAGCTTTTAGGACAGGGCGGGGTAGTTTTAGTGTTCAGGGTGGTGGCAGGAGGCGGGTTAGTTCTTAGGACATGGTGGGGTAGGTTTTAGGGTTCATGGTGGGGGATCGAGGTAGTTCTTAGGACAGGGAGGGGTAGGTTTTAGGGTTTCAGGGCAGGGGGTTGGGGTAGATTTTAGGACAGGGTGGGGTAGGTTTTATAGTTTGGGGTGGGGGTCATGGTAGCTTTTAGGATTGGGTTGGGCAGGTTTTACGGTTTCGGGTGGGGTGGGGGGTCGGGGTAGTTTTTAGGACAGGGCGGGGTAGGATTTAAGGTTCAGAGCGGGGGTCAGGTAGTTTTTAGTTCAGGGTGGGGTAGACTTTAGGGTTCAGTGTTGGGGTCAGGGTAGTTTGTAGGGCAGGGCGGGGTAGGTTTTAGAATTCAGGGCTGGGGCTTGGGGTGGTTTTTAGGACAGGGTGGGGTAGGTTTTATGGTTTAGGGTGTGGAGTTGGGGTAGTTTTAGGAGATGGCGGGGTAGGTTTTAGGGTTCAGGATAGGGCGGGGTAGGGGGTAGTTTGTAGGACAGGGTGGGGTAGGTTTTAGAGTTTAGGGCGGAGTGGGGGTTGGAGTAGTTTTGAGGACAGGATGGGATAGGGTTTAGGGTGGAGTTGGGGTAGTTTTAAGGGCAGGGTGGATTGCAAAGTATAGAATTAGGTGTAAGGGGGCAGGGCGGGGGACAATTTACCACACATGTTCCTTTACCATACATGCTTTTACAACTAAATTCCTTGTAAAGGCCTGTGTGGTAAAGGCATGCATGGTAAAGACGTAGTCACTGTGGTGACCGTGTTCTTAAGGCATGTGTGGTTCAGGCATGCGTGATTTCATCATACAAATAGGGTGACCACCCGTCCGTAAATTTCACGGACTGTCCGTAATTTCGGGCCTGCTGTTCGTTGTCCGTGATGAAAGATTTAACGGACGGCATTTGTCCGTAATTTTTGCCTTTCACCTAAAGGGCAACGGAGGCAGGGCAAAATTATGGGCAGAGGACTTTCCCCAGCTGGGCTGGAAGGCAGGGAGTCTCCTGTGCTCTGAGGGAGGGGCATACAGATAAGAATCAGACCTTCTTGGCAGGGGGTCTCCTTCCCTAAAGACATGCAAGTGTGGGCAACTGGTAAATCTGCAAATACAAAGGGGCTTGAAAACCTGCATTGACTTTACTAAAAGGAGTCACTTGAAGTTTTCTGGTGGCAAAGACATTTCTTTTAGAGAAGTATTGTAATGGTGTTCCAAGGTGAGCTGTGGAGTGGGTGGTTTTAATGGAGTGTTATAATTTTTTTTAGCACTAGGTATAAACTGTATATTATTCAAATCTGTATTTGAGAAGCACTTTTTTTTTATTTAACTGAAATGTATTTGTGCATTTTGTAGCAGCCTTTATTATGATGTAATTGTATTTTTTACAGTTCTTTCAGGTACTTCGGTACCTCATAGTACTAACAAACATTGGCAAAGCAATAGGTCTCATCTATGAAAGAGTTATTGGCTTTGCTAATGTGTTTTAGCCATTAGCCATGTTAAACACCAGAGTAGCTGCTGTTCAGCATGGCTTAAAGTTAGTGGCATAGTGGTGTGGAGTGGAGTAGAGTGGCATAGGAGCAGTGGCGTAGAGCCGAGTGGTGCAAAGTACAGTGCAGTGGGGTACAGTGCAGTTGTTTAGAGGTGTTAGCGTAGAGTGCAGTGGTTTAGAGTGCAGTGGAATGGATTGCCATGGGACAGAGTAGAGTGGCACATAGTGCAGTGGAGTAGAGTGGCATACAATAGAGTGGCAGAGAGAGCAGTAGTGTAGAGTGAGAGTGGTGCAGTGGCATAGATTGCAGAGTAGACTCACGTTGCAGGGAGTGCAGTGGTGTAGTGTAGAGTGGTGCAGAGTAGGGCAAAGTGCTGTAGAGTGGATGGATGCAGAGTAGAGTGGCACAGAGTGTAGTGGCATAGAATGCAGTAGTACATAGTACATTGGTGTATAGTACAGTGGTGGAGAGTGCAACACTGCAGAGTAGAGTGTCAGTGCAGTGATGTAGAGTGGAGTAGAGTGGCACAGAGCAGTGGCGTAGAGTGCAGTGGTACAGAGTAGAGGGCAGTGGGGACAGTGCAGTTGTTTAGAGTGCATTGGCGTAGAGTGCAGTGGCATAGAGTGGCATGGGGTAGAGTTACATAGAGTGCAGTGGAGTAGAGTGGCATACAATAGAGTAGCAGAGAGTGCAGTAACGCAGAGTGGTGCAGTGTCATAGAGTGCAGAGTAGACTCATGTGGCATAGAGTGTAGTGGTGTAGAGTGGTGCAGAGTGGAGTATTGTAGAGTGGTGTAGAGTAGAGTATAGTGCCTAGAGAGCAGTGGCATAGAGTAGAGTGGTGTAGAGTGCAGAGTTACAGAGTAGAGTGTGCAGAGTGGTACAGAGAACAGTGGCATAGATTACAGTGGTGCAGAGTAAAGGGCGGTGGCATACAGTGCAGTTGTTTAGAGTGCACTGGTGTAGACTGCAGTTGCATAGAGTGGCATTGGGCAGAGTAGAGTGGCATAGAATGAAGTGGAACAGAGTATATTGGTGCAGAATGCAGTAGTACAGAGCAGAGTGGTGTAGAGTATAGTGGCGGCCAGTGCAGTGTTGCAGAGTGTCAGCTTGCAGTGGTGTAGAGTGCATTGAACTAGAGTGCAGTGGTCAGAGTGGTATAGAGTACAGTGGCGTAGAATAGATTGTTTCAGAGTAGAGTGCAGTTGCATAGAGTGGAGAGGTGCAGGGTAGAGTGCAGTGGCATAGAATGCAGTGGCACAGAGTGCAGTGGCATAAAGTAGATTATTTCACAGTAGAGTGAGGTGGCTTAGAGTGGAGAAGTGCAGGTTAGAGTGGAGTTGCATAAAGTGGCATAGAGTGTGATGGCATAGAGTAAAGAAGTGTAGAGTGCCGTGGCATAGAGTGCAGAGGTGCAGAGTAGATTAGAGTGGTGTACAGTGTATTGATGTAGAGTGCAGGGGCATAGAGTTGAGTGTTACAGAGTAAAGTGCATTAGCATAGAGTGTATTAGCTTAGAGTGCAGTAGCGTACAGTGCAGCGTTGCAGAGTGGCAGAGAGTGGAGTTGTGCGGATTAGATTGGTGTTGCCTAGACTGGAGTGGTATGGCGTGCAGACAAGCAGAGCGCAGTGGTATAGAGAGACGTAAAGTGCGGTGGCTTAGAGTAGAGTAGTACAGAGTAGAGTAGAGAGGTATAGTGTGAAGTAGCATAGACAGCAGTGGCATAATGTGGAGTGGTTCCGAATGGAGAAGAGTGCAGTGGCATGGAGTGGCGTAAAGTGGAGTGATACAGAGTAGGGTGCAGTGGTGTGGAGTGGTGCAGAGCAGAGTGTAGTGGAGCATGCATGGTGTGGTAACACACTGCCATTACAGACAACACATTTTTGATTGAAATGAGCATTACATTTGCACAGATATACAGTTTTTCAAATTAAACTATATTGTGCACAGACGATGATGTGTGGAAATTGCATCACCTAATGCAATGATTTGTTTTAATCATGTAAAGGTATTTGTTTCCAGCACAGTTCAGAATTAACAAAAATGTGCTTGATTTGTACTTCTAATTCTGATATATTCTGAAGTCTATTTAAATGTTGTCATGTGATAGAAAAAACTCTTTCCTAAACCCAGTATCCTGCAAGATTGTCGCATAAATCCTCTCACTTTGAAGTCAGAAAAAGGAAAGTTAACACAAAGTTCCCACCGAAGACAAAGCCTGACATTTGACTTTGTTCTTTAAATGCACAGCAAATATGATAAGATAAGAACAAGATTTACAGGCCTGTTTACAGAAAGGGAGCACTCGGAAGGATACTGTGAATAAGGTTTTGGCAAGGGAAGGGACGAATTTAAGCTGCATAGCCTAAAACAAATAAAGCCAGCAAATTGAAAGCAACAAATTGTGAGTTACAAACCACAAGGCCAATGGCAAGCAACGGGCAGAATACATTCACAAGGAAGTACTATGCATTTACTTAAAGTGACAGCTGTGGGATACTTTGTGGGGAAAGTCCAGTATTTTAGTCCATATCTTGCAGAGGTTTGGCTACATCAATCACCCAGGTAGCATGACAAGAAGACCTGGAGTGGTTTCCATGTTGCAGGATAGGTCTGTACACCCATTCTATCAGTTTGCCACCATTTCCTATGGTACAGAGCTTCTGGCACACCTCTTGTAGGGTTAGTGCTAGGTGGCAGACATGAAATAGGGCATTTAATGATTATTTAAGGTGGTTGTAAGTAAGGAGTTGACCGGGGTGAAGATGGTAGTCTGCCACAAGGGTTTGGAAATTTAGCAGCTCACTGTTCAGAAACAAAGTCCCCAATTTTAAGACACCTGCAACATGCCACTGATGGAGTTGCTCTGAGCACAGCCATCCTGTGCGAGTGGGAAGGCTTAGCAAAGGTAGTGCAGGAGCATAGGGTTTCTTCGTGTCAGTGAGTTTACAGGTTCTGGCAAGTCAAGAGAAATCCATGCATGATAACCCCGGATGGTGATCCGTAGAATGGTCAGTAGGAATCAATGAGCAGTGCATTAAGCCTTCCTTAAAAGTCTTTACTGGTAAACCCCATCTCATGCAGGGAGGTGAGCAGAAAGCCAGTGAGCCACCCATTGGACCTCTGCAGCTGAATAAAAGCATTCTAAGTCCAGAAGATCTAATCCACCCGCAGTCACAGTTAGCTTTAGAGTGGAAAGAGCTCCCGATGGCGCCGCAGCGACCAAATCAGAAGTGTTGCATGTCTGAAGAAGGAATGAAGGACGAGCAGGGGAAGGTTTGCAAAATAATACTATCATTGGGGTAGCACACCATCTTCACTAGTGCCACATGGCCTCTACAGAAAGCAGAAGAGAAGACCAAAAAGCAAACTGGGCTTGGAGGGACCGTTCGCTCTGCCGAGATTTTCATCCTGGAAATCAGTGTAAGAATGGTAGATATTAATCACTAGGTATCAAAAGGTAACTGGTTCCCAGTTCAATCTGAGATCTAATTGTGTATGACGGCGAAAACAGTGCCATATGTTAAAGAAACACTAATTAAAATTTAAAATTTGTAAATTTTGTTTGTGCAATTTACATCCCAAATATTTTGAAGATTCTATGTGTACTGGAAAACCCAGATCACTAGTTTGGCTGTTGCTCAATTTCAAAACCATTTAAAGACATAGACATAGCTGGCAATTGCCTTGCAGAACCTTGCAAGGGGTCTGGCCCCTGCTCACTCTTCACAAGCACGAACAGCAGACCATTGCACCAGAAGAGCTTGCCAAGGTGGATGGGTGTTGCTTGTTCAACCACTTGGCAGTGCCCCTTCTGTTTCGCTCCTGTGTGCAGAGACAACTCCCCAGGTACCCAATACCTTCAAATAGTCTTGGTGGACCCATCTTGTCTGATTTTAGGAATTGTCCCACCTTGTTCTTCTCTTCTTTATTTATCCAGTTGTTAGCAACAACCCTTTGAATTACTTGCCGTGGATCTCCCATTTGATCTCGATTTCATCCTCATCTTTTATTATCTTTGATTGGTAGTCCGGGTTCCCATTTCTGACATAAATGTAGAGTCCCAAACATACACTCTAGTGCAGTGAGACTACAGACAAGTTATGTGTACATCACTTCCTGTCTTTAGGTGTGAGACTGTCACCCACACCATCTCCCCTGCCTCTTCAAAAAAAAATTAGGTTGAATGTCCATGGGCGGTTGGGGTAAGCCAGATGTTTTTGTTCAATTTGTTTAAACTAGCATAAGGTTATTCACCTTAATGTTTCCCAAACTGTTTGCCAGGGGTTTTAAAATGTTCAGAAACATAATCAAAATGTTGCTGTTACTTTCTGTTCAGGAAAGATCGGGTAGTTTTGTGTTGGGGTGATGGCCTTGCCCTGAAGGACATTAATTTACTACTGAACAAGGACGTAATGTGACACCTGAATGTAGCATACCAGGAGGCAATCACAACAGGTCCACAGTGAATAAATAGTGCTATGTTAAAAAAGAGTAAATAAATGCACTGACAACATAGTGAGGCATGGCCTCTCTTGCATGTGTCTGTAAAACTGACGTTTGTTCTTGAATTTTTGTCCTGAATTTTGACCCTTTGTCCGGAATTTTTGTCCTGAATTTTGACCCTTTGTCCTGAATTTTTTACAGTCCTGTCCAGAATTTGCCTCAGTGCTAGGTGGTCACCCTACATACAAACCTGTCTTAGTGGACGTGGGTGTGTACTTGTTTTAGAAGTACTGGCCACATCTCATGCAAGGTATGGAAGAAGAATAGCTCATGAAATTCACTTGCTACAGCAAGTTTACTCTCTGAAATGAATAGAGAAATCTGAGTATTATTATATTTTGCCCGTATACAGCTGTGATTACCAAGTGGGGTTCAAAACCTTCCTGTTTGTCAACAATCTGTCCCATTGTCCAGCATACCCTCAATTTCTCTCGCATACAAATATGAATGAAGGTGTGTGACCTCTTTGCCAGTGCCTTTGTATCATAGTTTGTACATAGATCCTTTGTGTTGTGTTTCGTCTCTTTCAAATAGGGTTGTATCTGCAAACACCACATCACAGTAAATTTGCAAATGGCAAAAGAATGAAACACATCAGAACGTTTCCAGTATAAACTGCATCTTCCATAAAGCATTATAAGAGATCGGGTGCAAAGTATGTGATGTTAATATGCATCCTTCTTAGCAGGAACCGGAAGGAATTCACATTTGGTTGCCTAAGTCGATGGGAGCATCACTTTTTGTTTGCTACCTCACCGTAGAAATCTATAAGCAGTCACTGAGGGGCATATTTATACTCCGTTTGCGCCGGAATTGCGTTGTTATTTTTTACGCAATTTCGATGCAAAACTAACTCCATATTTATACTTTGGCGTTAGACGCGTCTAGCGCCAAAGTCCATGGAGTTAGCGTAATTTTTTTGCGTGGACACCTACTTTGCGTTAATTATATGCAAGGTAGGCGTTCCCGTCTAAAAAATCAACTCCGAGGCATGTGCGTCGGATTTATACTCCCGGGCAAAATTGACGCCCGGGAGTGGGCGGGTCAAAAAAAATGACGTATGGCCGCTTTTGTGACGTTTTTTAGCGCCTGCAAAAGGCAGGCGTTAAGGGACCTGTGGGCTCTGAAGGAGCCCAGAGGTGCCCTCCCATGCCCCCAGGGACACCCCCTGTCACCCTTGCCCACCCCAGGAGGACACCCAAGGCTGGAGGGACCCATCCCAGGGACATTAAGGTAAGTTCAGGTAGGTATTTTATTTTTTATTTTTTGTGGCATAGGGGGGCCTGATTTGTGCCCCCCTACATGCCACTATGCCCAATGACCATGCCCGGCGGACAGAAGTCCCCTGGGCATGGCCATTGGGCAAGGGGGCATGACTCCTGTCTTTGCTAAGACAGGAGTCATTTCTATGGGGGTTGGGAGTCGTAAAAAATGGCGCAAATCGGGTTGAGGCGCAAAAATTGCCTCAACCTGACTTGCCCCATTTCTTGACGCCCAAGCCCCATATCCCCCTACGCCGGCGCTGCCTGGTGTACGTCGTTTTTTTTAACGCACACCAGGCGGCGCCGGCGGCTAACGCCGGCTAACGTCATTCAATAAATACGGCGCCCGCATGGTGCTTCAGAATGGCGTTAGCCGGCGCTAATTTTTTTGACGCAAAACTGCGTTGGCGCAGTTTTGCGTCAAAAAGTATAAATATGGGCCTGAGTGTCTCAGAAAGGAAGGAATGCCCTGCTCTAATGAATGGAAAAAACATGAAACAGGTGCGATGCGAGGCCCTATGTTGACCTTGCAAACATTTGACTGATGCAATACTTGCAATGGGAGTAAACTGACTGCAAAAATTACAGAATTGTGAGTGAACAAATGCATCTACGATTATGCATTGGAGGAGAACTTGTACAATGGGGAAGGCTGAACAACACTATCTCCGATGTCAATTTCTCAAGTCATTTTGGTGTTAACCAAGCAGGCATATTTGACTTACCTCACATGAGGCATATTTCTGTGAAATGCATTTAATTATTATCAAAATATCTATCAACCAATGCCATTTCTAGCTGGGATGCCCACAAATAACAAATTCGCCAAAATAAAACAAAATGACAAGGGTAAAAAAAAGTCTTTCTGAATCACAATCCATGGTGGACCTTGTCCACCTGGTCACTACAGCAAGGGTTATGTTGAAAGATACGACGGGGAACTGTGCAGATTGAACATTGACAACTGTTCGCAACTATCGCTGGTGGCTCTTTGTCTTCTTTAAGGAGTGCTTGGTGACATCATGGATTGTATTAAACCTTCAATGGGACTGGGGAAGTTAAGGGTTATGGAGAACGTCCCCTAGGTGGAAGGACCCACTTGCTGCAGCTCCAGCTTCAGTCTTTGGTGTTAAGCATCCTCTAGCTATGCAATTTGCAGTTCATATTATCAAAACCTTCTATTTTTCAACTTAGATTTCTAGAGAAATCGAATCATTTTAACAAAGATTCAACGCTCCTGCAGGCCCCGCAGAGCTGTCAGAAAACTAAGTGAACAACTCTTTCACATGTCATAATGCCCGCAGGGTTAGATGGCACCGCTAACACTAAAGAAAATACATTTGAATCCTATTATCTGCTTCTATTTCAAGCGTTCATTTTATGCAGATAAAACAAAGAAATGCGTTTTAAAATCTCTATTACAGTCTCATCTTTATGTGACAAATCAGGAAATGAGAGAGTGAGGGGAAGTTTTAGGAAACATTGACCTCCAGTGAATTAGAGAAGACATGGTGAAAGGAATACATTAAAACTAGTTAACAAGTGGCCATGAGACGATTTTGAAAGCTAATCAATACATTAAAATATATCACTTTCTTCAACTTGCATAATTATTGTTTGCACTAACATTGCAATTGAAAACCTTCCTGAAACAGAGGGTGAAAGGGAAATTACATAACTGATGGAGCTCTTCGAGGACCTCTGTGCCTTCACTGCATTCATAAGTGCAGCAAATGCATTGTAGGTACAGCTAAATCCAAGGGGGGGGCAATGTCCTTTTAACCAACTTGAGATTTCCTTTTGTTTTTCATTAAAAAACTCCCAAAGCGGAAGTTTCTTTCAGTAACACAAAAACGTAATGGCCTTGACATGCAGGGAATTTTCTATTTGTGCACCAGGCAATTGTCTTTTTCCCTGCCTAGGTCTACTATCTATTTCACGGAGTTTGCATGGGAACATCAGTGGCAATGTCCCAATCATAAATAGGGGGGAGCCACTACTGCTGTGATGCAGGTTTACAGTGTTGCAAGCATCAGAGAGAGCAAGGAGACTAGCGATTCTCCAAATGAAATGACTAGAAAATCTGAATTTCATTAAAGACACAGAGGCTTGCATTATGCATAATTCCTTTGATGCCACTTCATGCAGTAGCGCTTTAAAAACATATTACATTATAAAACCATTAACACTCCAGAATTAGAATCTTCCTCCACATATAAATAGTCCCTTTCATGGAATTATCTTACTCTTTTGAAAGTGAAACCCTGTAAATAAATTCTATCTTCCCTTTTTTCCTTCAAACACTGAGTTATCCACTTTCAAGTGTTCTTCTTTTATTGTTTACTGACACAAGAAAAATGATTACATATTTTCCTCCAACTGAATCAGTCTCAAAATTATACAACCAAAATGTTCTCTATAAAGTTACAAATAAAACAAATCTTAAAACACACTAAATACATATATCTTTTTTATTATAACTATGTCCCTAAAAACAGGGAGTGGAGGGTGGGATAATGCTACAGTCTGTGTCTATTATGAAATTCAGTTCTCCTACGCATTTCATTTGGAGAATCGCTATTTCTACACAAGACCAGAGGCTATCACTATGCATGTTGGTAGCCCTCTAAGGCCACATTTCACATATGTTCAATTGGTTTACAGTAATGTTTTGCAAAAACAGTAGCATTCGACCAATCAGCCACCTTTATGATGTTATCAAATCTTCCTCCTTCCCAAAAAGGTTTGCAAGCCATTACTACATATGTAGAATAAGCCTTAAACCTTTGTAAATCAATGCCTGCTTGTTACATAATCCATTTAATCCATCTTGCAATAGTAGCTGAAGTTACAGATTTGTAAGGTGTCACAAATTAAATCAACAACTGCTTTACTGCATCTGGTCTAAACTCTTCCACGCTACAGTCATACTTCTTCATACATTTTACTACACAAATGGTCTTATTACGACCTTGACGGGAGCGTTTCTTCCATCACAAATATGACGGATATCCCATCTTCCATATTATGATCCTATTATATTCTATGGAGATCGTAATACGAAGGACGGGATATCATCACATTTCTGATGGAGGAAATCCCTCCGTCACGGTTGTAATAAGGCCCAAAGTGTCTTGCATGCCTCATATTTTGTATAAAAAATTGTTTCAGACCTATGGCCTGATTTAGGTCTTGGTGGAGCAAATACTCCTTCAAAAGCAGGATCGATATCCCGGCTGCTGTATTAACATCCCCATTGAAGATGAAGGGATCATAATATGGGAGACGGGATATCAATCACTTTTGTGACAGCGCATTTCCCTCCCCAAAACCTAAATCAGACCGTTAGCCTTTGCTGTTTTAGTATTATCAAATGTTAACCAAAAGAATTTCATGAAACCTTCTACTTACCTCCAAAGAGTTCACATCTGATACTCTGCAACATGAAATTAAACATAACAGAGATGTTAACTTTATAGTCAACATTTTGGCTTCAAATATCTATTATTTGGACAAGACACCAACAGCGAATAAGACCATATTTACATTCCATAAAAGATCATCCCGTGCAACTGGCAGTCTCCTCAATCTAATATTTTTCATGACTCTGCAAATCAATAATTTTCTTCCCACAGTTCTACCATCAACTTGACTGTGCTCTGCAGACACCGCTGATCTATAGCAATTTATAATTCTATAACTAAGACCTCTTTCAAATTGTTCCACTAAGAAATTTACCACCTCCACTATATGAGCATCCACAGGGTGCAAACTCCTTTCCAAGCACCGACATACTCAAAGTTTCCAAATTCCATTATATCTATAACGAGTACCTGGAGCCGACCTGAAGATCTCCTGACACTTTCCAAAGAAGAAGGTTCAAAACTCCTGTCTGCACCAAAGGATGTTCTTCTTCATCCATGTCCTTCTCTTGCAGGCAGATAAAATTGTATTTTGTATGTGAGTTTCAAAAGCATTAGAAACCACACCAGAGACACCCAAAAGGGAGTTACCTGCACTAGAAGACATTTCCCTCTCCTCACTTTCTGTAAGAACCCTCTGATTCAAATTAAAAAGGGGGAAATCATAGGCTCTTACTCCTTTCGAACTCTTTGAAAATGCATCCACTCCTAATGCATCTGGATCTGGAATGTAATACCTTTGTATCTGATACGTCAGTCCGCTCACAAAGAGATCAACTTCTGGAGGGCGCCATATCCAATCTGACTTCTTGAAAGTCTCTTGACACAATTTCCAACTGGTGAAAACTTTCAAAAATCTTAAATTCCAGTCCACAGTTACATTCTCCTTTCCAAGGATATATTCTGCCCTCAAACTGATCTTGTGTTCCAAACAAAATACCCAACGCTCCTTTACTAATGCCAACAGATTTGGAACCTTGTGCCCTAACTGTCAACACCAGGACAGTGCGTGCTCTATTGGCGACTGGAATGCAAAAACCCAGCACTCTCAAAACAACGTAATTTATGCATTGTGCTGATATGTTGTTGTTTAACCATTTGCATTGCATAGTTCAATCCTGAAGACTTATTTGTAATGTGCTTACAAATGCTGTTCATTTGCAATGTATTGCTGCAGGCTTTCAGAGTGTGTTAGGGTGTGGTCCCTTTCCAGGGCCTTCTAGAGACTTTCCCTGCAACGTGCCTGGGTGTGGTTGTGGGCTGGGCCAAGACTCTATAAAAAGGAGCCAGCCCAGCTCCAAGTGCTCACTATTCAGAGGTCCCGGGTGCAGAGCAGCAGCTATTTCCTGAGCTCCACTCCGGTGGCCTATTTGATCTTCCAGACATCTGACTTTCATTCTTCATTTGGAGATCCTTGTTCTGAGCGGTAAGACGGTGGTTGGGCTGGCTTCCCGACACCGTTATCAAGAACTCTCATGTTCTTGGGCCTAATTCTTTTATGATTTGACAGAGTACTTTGCACGTGTGAAATATGCGCTTGAGTGTTTGTGACATTTGCAGGGTGACTTGCGAATCGGCAAGACGCGCGATTCGTTTCATGATAATTTAATCTTGTTATTCATTGCACACTACCATTTCTTGACAGTTGCATGGTGGCTTAAGAATCGTCAAGACGCGCAATTCGTTTTATGGTGTCTTAACTTTGTTATTCATTGAGCGCTACCATTTCTTGACATTTACATGGTGGCTTAAGAATCGGCAAGACGCGCAATTCTTTTTATGGTGTTTTAACTTTGTTGTTCTTTGCGTGCTACCATTTCTTGACATTTACATGGTGGCTTAAGAGTCGGCAAAAGACGCGCGATTCGTTTCATTGTACTTTGATCTTGCTATTCATTGTGAGCTGTCCTTTCTTGGCATTTACATCGTGGTTTAGGAATCGGCAAGATGCACAATTCGTTTAATGATGATTTGACTTTGATATTCATTGCGTACTACCATTTCTTGGCTTTTTACATGGTGACACTCGAATCGGCAAGACTCCCAGCTTCCCAGCTGTTTCCCTTCCTAATCCCCTCTTCCCCTCTTGAACTCTCTTAGCCTCTGTGATTTATCTAGCAGAGTCTTGGAGCTGTTCAGTGGTGGATGTGTTGGGAAAGTGCGCAGACCCTGAGGATCTGGTGACTCTGACAGAATAGTGAGCC
This sequence comes from Pleurodeles waltl, assembly GCF_031143425.1. NCBI lineage: Eukaryota > Metazoa > Chordata > Amphibia > Caudata > Salamandridae > Pleurodeles > Pleurodeles waltl. The sequence continues at coordinate 980,524,241 of NC_090442.1, forward strand.
CACAAATTATTATCCTCCTGGTTTGTGTATGTTCTCAGCATGGCCACGCTGGATGAGTTAGTCAAGGCTATCACCCAGCTCCAGGCAGAGGTGGTATCATCCAAAGAATTGACAACTAGCTTAGCTGAGAGATTGAGTCAGTTGCAAGATAAGGTAGAGAAGAAGGAACAAAGTACCACAGGTGTGTCCTGGCCAGGTACTTCTTCTCAGGCTTCTGGAAGTAATCTGACAAACATTTCCCTAAATGTTCCTTCCGCAATTCCTTTAGCTCCCCCAGAACATTTCTCAGGTGACCCTTTGAAAGCGCAATCTTTCCTGGTTCAAGTGGGACTACACTTCACCTGCAGACCACATACTTTCCCCAATGCCCAGTCCAAAGTAGCTTTCTTGTTATCATATTTGGCTGGGGATGCAGCTACTTGGGCAATTCTTCTTGTGCGTAAAAGTAGTCCCTTGTTGTACAACTGGAGAAATTTTGTTCATGAGTTTGAGAGAGTTTTTGAGCGTAGAACTGTAACACAGTCAGCAGATCGTGAATTATTAGATTTACGCCAAGGGAATCAAGACCTAGTGTTGTATTTAGCCAACTTTAACCGTCTGGTTGGCGAGACATCCTGGCCTGGAGAAAAACAAGCGATCTTGTTTTACAAGGGACTCAAAGAGGAACTAAAAGATATCTTAGCGCAAATCGACCCACAACCTACAAACTGTCAAGAATTAATAAACCTTGTCTTGAGGTTTGATCATCATTTAGCAGAAGGTAAAGGAACACGCAACACGATTGAAAAATATTCATGGCGTGTTCATGATAACAGAGACTCAAGAACTCCGAAAGAGAGAACGCCGGAACCGATGGAAATTGGAACCATCAGAAGACCTTTGACCAAAGATGAAAAGGACCTACGCAGAAAAAATGGACAATGTCTTTATTTTGGGCGGAAGGGTCATTTTGCCAAAGATTGTCCAATCAAACCAAAGAACAAGCAAGGTCCAGTTCAGAAGGTAGCAGCCAATGCACCAGTCGAGTTGGAAAACTAAAACACCCAAGATGCAGAGAAGGGTTGCTCTTGGGTGTCACTGTGGCCCCTTCACAATCTAGACATCTTAAACTGGAAATAGGAGTTCAGGTCAAGAAAAATATCTATTTAAAAAAAGCTCTAGTCGATTCTGGGGCTACTGGCAACTTTGTTGATGTCCAATTGGTTCGTGCATGGGGTTTCCCATGTATTGAAAAGAAGACCCCAGAAATCCTCCAGGCAGTCAATGGAAAACTCTTGACTGGAGGTCCAGTAACTCTTCAGACTATCCCCTTGTCGATGATTTGTGAAGATAAGAATCAAAGAAAGAAACATAAAGAGAAAATCATTCTTGACATGATCCATGCTCCCCAATATGGGATTATCCTCGGCTTCCCATGGTTAACTCATCACAATCCAGAGATCAATTGGGCAGAACGAAAAATCGTGTTCTCATCTGCGCTATGTAACGAACAATGTCTCCAAAAGATTCAAGTACCAAAAGTTTGTAACTCTTACATAGCCACTGTCGCGGAGAAAGAAATTCAGCTGCTCAAACAGTATTAATCTTACAAAGATGTATTTGATGAGAAAGGAGCAGAGACTCTACCTCCTCATAGATCTTATGACTGTCAAATTGATCTAGCCCCAGGTACGATACTTCCCAACGGTCGTGTATATGCCCTGTCAGAACATGAAAATCAACATTTACGTAAATACCTAGATACATTTTTGGAGAATGGCTTCATTCGCCCCTCTAAGTCTCCTGCAGCTTCGCCTTTGTTTTTTGTTCCAAAAGCTAATGGAGAACTTCGAACTTGCATCGACTATAGGGGTTTGAACAAAGTCACCATCAAGAATAAATATCCTTTACCCCTAATTCCGGTATTATTGGAACAAGTAAATAGAGCAAAAATCTACACGAAGCTTGACCTTCGAGGTGCTCATCATTTGGTCAGAATGAGAGAGGGTGACGAATGGAAAACAGCGTTCAAGACACGATATGGCCTTTTTGAATACACCGTCATGCCTTTTGGGCTGTACAATGCTCCAGCAGCATTTCAATTTTTCTTGAATGACGTTCTTAGAGAGTACCTCAACATATTTGCCATAGTCTACATCAATGACATTTTGATCTACTCTGACAATGCAAACGAACATGTCCAACATGTCAAGAAAATTCTTGCAGCCCTTCAAAAGCACCATTTATATTGCAAGCTAACCAAGTGTGAGTTTCATGTTACCACAGTTGAGTTTTTAGGGGTTATTCTTACCCCTCAAGGTATGGTGATGGCAGAAAAGAAAGTAAAAGCCGTATCTGATTGGCCCACCCCAAAGACTGTTTGTGATGTACAATGTTTCCTGGGGTTTGCAAATCTTTACCGGAGATTCATAAATAATTTCTCCCAGACAGTGGCTCCAATCACTAAGCTACTAAGAAAGAAAGAAAAGTTTGTATGGTCCCCAGAAGCTGATCAAGCCTTCTCGACTTTGAAGAAAGCTTTCTCCACTGCCCCAGTCTTGACTCATCCTGATGTGAATCGACTTTCCTAGTGAAAGCTGATGCTTCAGATGTAGCAATAGGCGCCGTCTTATCACAACAAAATAAAGACACTGGTCAACTTCATCCTGTAGCTTATATGTCTCGGAAGTTGAACGAAGCAGAACAGAACCATGTCATTGCTGAAAAAAGAGCTTCTGGCGATTTGTGACGCCTTTAAAGAATGGAGACATAATTTGTTGGGTGCCAAATACACTGTCACAGTATATACTGATCATCGTAATCTTCAATTCATGAGTTGCGCCAGACTTTTGACCCCTCGGCAATTACGCTGGATGCTGTTTTTTGCCGAATTTGATTTTGTAGTAACCTTCCGGTCTGGTAAAGATAATCGCAAAGCTGACGCCTTGTCCCGTCAAGAGTCTACCACGTTGCCTGCATTTCAAGCCTCCAGAGCTATCATTGCTCCTGACAAGGTTCTATGTATCATGAAAACTGAAGATTTCTTTGAAGAAATTTGCAACTCTTTCACTGTTGAAAAATGGCAAACATGGGCCCAAGCAGATCCCAAAAGGTCAATCAAGCAATGACTACCCTTTCATGACACTCATTTGTTCGTACCCACTACCAAACTTCGCAAGATAGTGTTTCATTGGTTGCATGTTATACCGACGGCAGGTCACCCAGGTACGCCTAAAACTCTTGAACTGATCCAACACTATTTTTGGTGGCCTACCCTAACAAAAGATGTAAAAGCAATGGTAAACAACTGCGAAGTTTGTGCTTGCATTAAAACAAGTCATTCAAAACCAAAAGGGTTGTTACATCCACTTCCAACCCCAAGTCGTCCATGGGAGCACATTTCTTTAGACTTTATTACCAGTCTGCCAGTGGTTCAACAGCATTCAGTAATTCTGGTGGTAGTAGATAGTCTCACGAAATATGGACATTTCATTGCCTGTAAAAAAAATCCCACTTCTAGTGAACTGGCAACTATTTTACTGAACGGAGTGGTTCATTATCATGGACTGCCAATAGTTATCCTCTCCGATCGGGGGTCGCAATTTGCCTCCAATTTCTGGAAGACATGGTGTAAAACACTCCAAGTGACATCTACGCTATCTACTAGTCACCATCCTCAAACAGATGGTCAAACGGAGAGACTAAATCAGACTTTGAAACAATACCCACGTGCCTACCCTGAAAAGGCACTTCATTCTTGGACGTCTATGCTCTGGTTAGCTGAGTTAGCTTACAATAACTAATTCCACACTTCTATTGGCGTTACACCCTTTTTTGGTTTATTTGGCTATCATCCTGACACCCTGCCCATCACAATTCCTCAAGAAAGTTCTCTTACTCCAGCTGTGTCAGAAACCATCCAGCATTTGCATCAAACTCAGAAACTGATTCAACAGCATTTAGAAAAAGCCAAACAAAAATACAAAAGGCATTATGACAAGAAACATTGTGAGGGACCGCAATATCAACCAGGTGACAAAGTGTGGCTTTCCACAAAACATATAGACTTCAAGAAGAAGCACATGTTTAATCCCAAATTTATAGGTCCTTACACAGTCCTTCAGCAAATCAATCCAGTAACCTATAAACTACAATTGCCCAGATCCTTACAGATTCATCCAGTGTTCCACACTTCCCTATTGAAAAGGGTAGTCCAAAAGATCCACCCTCATCCAGCACCTGTTCTAGTACAGGGAGAAGAAAAATATGAAGTTAAGAAAGTGTTGGATTCTAAACTACGAGGGCGTAATCTATGGTACTTAATCTCATGGAAAGGTTATGGTCCTGAAAGTAACTCATGGGTTTCCGCGTCTGATGTTCATGCTCCAGTACTTGTGAGACGCTTTCATCGTCTTAATCCATGCAAACCAGGCCCTAGAGCGCATCTGGGAGAGGGGAGTACTGTCAACACCAGGGCAGTGCGCGCTCTATTGGCGACTAGAATGTAAAAACCCAGCACTCTCAAAACAACGTAATTTATGCATTGTGCTAATATGTTGTTGTTTAACTTTTTGCATTGCAGAGTTCAATCCTGAAGACTTATTTTTAATGTGCTCACAAATGCTGTTCATTTGCAATGTCTTGCTGCCGGCTTTCAGAGAGTGTTAGGGTGTGGTCCCTTTCCAGGGCCTTCTAGAGACTTTCCCTGCAACATGCCTGGGTGTGGTTGTGGGCTGGGCCAAGACTCTATAAAAAGGAGCCAACCCAGCTCCAAGTGCTCACTATTCAGAGGTCCCGGTGCAGAGCAGCAGCTACTTCCTGAGCTCCTGTCCTGGTGGCCTATTTGATCTTCCAGACATCTGACTTTCATTCTTCATTTGGAGATCCTTGTTCTGGGCAGTAAGACGGTGGTTGGGCTGGCCTCCCGACGCCGTTATCGAGAACTCTCATGTTCTTGGGCCTAATTCTTTTATGATTTGACAGAGTACTTTTCGCGTGTGAAATATGCGCTTGAGTGTTTGTGACATTTGCAGGGTGACTTGCGAATCGGCAAGACACGCAATTCGTTTCATGATAATTTAATCTTGTTATTCATTGCACGCTACCATTTCTTGACAGTTGCATGGTGGCTTAAGAATCGGCAAGATGCGCGATTCGTTTTATGGTGTTTTAACTTTGTTATTCATTGCGCGCTACCATTTCTTGACATTTACATGGTGGCTTAAGAATCGGCAAGACGCGCAATTCGTTTTATGGTGTTTTAACTTTGTTGTTCATTACGCGCTACCATTTCTTGGCATTTACATGGTGGCTTAAGAATCGGCAAGACGCACGATTCGCTCCTCGAGTTTAATTCATGTTGTTTATTGTATGCCACTATTCTAAGATATTTATCATGTATTATTCGAGTTGACAAGTTATGTGATTTGTTTTTCCTGAATCCATATTGTGTTATTCATGGTGCACAACCCTTTTATCGTGTTTAGTATATATATATATATATATATATATATATAAATCTACAATATGCGCAATTTCTGTTGAAACATTTTAAGAGTACACAGAAGATCAGAGTTTCTAGATGCATTATTGTATGGTCCTAGTATGCATTCTCAAAAAAGGATTTATATGACTGGTTTAAAATTTAGTCAGAATGTTTTTCTGATTCTCATGTAAAGGAAAGTACTTGAATAAGAAAGTTTTCATTTAATCCATCTTGATTCGCTTACAGGTATTCGGCCATCTTGAAACTTAGGGCCAGATGTAGCAAACACTTTGCGACTTGCAAATGGCGAAAATCGCTGTTTGCGAGTCGCAAATGCGTGTTTGCTATGTAGAAATGCATTTTGCAAGTCGGAACCGACTCGCAAAATGCATTTCCGAGTCGCAAATAGGAAGGGGTGTTCCCTTCCTATTTGCGAGTCGCAGTGGTATGCAATTCCATTTGGAGTCGCAGTTACCATCCACTTGAAGTGGATGGTAACCCACTCGCAAACGGGAAGGGGTCCCCATGAACCTGAGAGACTTGCATAAGACTCCAGCAGGAAATCTTGAGTGCAACCTAAAATTGATCGCCCATTCCAAGCTTCCAAATTTTCTAACCACCAACTTAACTTCTTCTTCGCCTCTAGATATAGACTTATCTTGTCTCCATACCGTAGCGCTGCTCGTACTGCCTTCACCTTCACCTTCACCCTTTGAAGAGCTCGATAATGTCAAAGACCTGGAAAAACTGCCTGAATGGAAGAGGGCAACAGCCTTATTGGTCTCACCAATTCTCTTAATGTTAACTATTTTTTTCAGAACATATCAAATTTCCTTTGTGATTTTGTTCACCTTCAACAGTGGCAATAACAAAACTACATTTACCGTGCCTAGTGTAAAATCTAAAAACTCCAAAGAGCGAGTTGGAATCAGGATTGACTTCTCTTTTTTCACAATATAGCCTGGTCTTTCCATTAGATTCTTTACCATGTTCAAGTCTTTGAGAAACTGTTTCAAACACTGAAATGATCATCCAAACACCTCTCCCTCTCAGGAAAGAAACTCCTGCCCTCATTACCTTCATGAGACACCATGGTGCCGAAGACAGACCAAATGGGAGGCAACAAAAGTTATATATTAGACTCTGCTATATAAACTAAAGATATGGCTGACTGCTCTTTGCCATAGGTATTATAAAATAGGCATCTTTCAGATCCAACTTTACCAACCAGTAGTTTTTCAACAACACATCCCTCAAAAGATGGATACCCTCCATCTTGAAGTGTCTGTACATTAGAAATGTGTTCTAATCTCTTAAAAGTGGAAAAGGTCTCCATCCCCTGTCCTTCTTTTCTTCCAAGAACAGAGTACTTACAAAAATGTTGTCCTCCTTCTTCACCTGTACAATTGCACCTTTTTCCTTAATGCTTTTTATCTCCTTCTCCACCACACTCTGCTGCTCTAAGCTCAAAACACATTTTCTAGGTCGATTGTAATGAATTAGTATTTCTATAAATTCTATTCTGAAACCCTGAATTGTTTCCGATATCCAAGGGCCTTGTGTTATATAGTCCCATTCTTTGCTGGAATATCCTAGATGATCAAATACTTTTCCTTGGAAAGAACCAAATGTAGTTGCTGTACTCACCTTGGAATCCAAAAGATCCCTGTCCTTGAGCTTTATTTCCTCTTCCTCTTTGATATCGTCCTCTCTGAGGATGGAAGGATGCTCCTGCTCCAGCTTGGTAGCCTCTTGCACTTCCTCTATGTCTAGTAAATGTTATGGGATTTTTGGAACCCTTTGCCAAAAGAAAGCCCCCTTCTGCCAGCCCTACCAAAACATTTCCACTAAACACTCTCCTCATGTTATTTTGTGCCTTTTCTAAGGCAGTGAATGTGGAAACAAAAGTGCTCAAACTCTTATCCATTTCGTCACCAAATAACAATCCCTTTGCATTTTCACATGCCTCTTTTTCCGCTGTCACCTACCTTAGTATTAAGTTTCAACAACACCGCTTTCCTTCTCCCTGCATTAAGCCTAGCTTTTGTGTTGTCCAAAAAAACAAGGGCTCTCTTACTCCTGCCTCTCAGAAGATCCAAATCTAATGGAAGGCCATTAATATATGCCACTTCTGTCTTATCTATAATCCATGCCAATTGACCAACCACATCCAGGAGCTTATCCTCACATTGCCTTAAGGATCTCTGTAGTCTATTGTGAGGATCTCTGCCGATTATAAACAAAAATGTTATTAACTACAGTTCCAGATTAGAAATGAGACAGACATCAATCAATAACGGGTCTTGAACATTCTACTTTTGAAACGCTTCTTACATCTTACTCTAAGGGATTTCTAATCCATTTTTTGATAACATTTCAAACATACTCTAAAGACCACCATTCTATGCTTCTATGATGCTTCTAGGATGCTTTATATTATATGGAGAAAATATCTCCTCCCCTAAAGGGTTCTTTATACTATCCTTAGAAGTAAACCTAAAACATATTCTTGCATATATTCATCTTCCCTATTCATATAGTCATCATCCAAAAACTCATCATCCTGAGCTTCAACACCCTTTGTGCTGCTTGGGACACCTTTCTCTTGTGTGCAACTAAGGACACCCTTCTTCTTAATCTGTATGCCACTTAGGGACCTCTCCCTTTCATGTATCTAAAAACTACTACTCCTTCTAAGGGTTTCAGCCTCAGTTTAATATGTTTAGTTTTCCTTTTTCCCCTTGTTTTTCAGTATTATCAGAATCTCTTTCTGATAAGGTCCAGCATTCATTATCTGAACTAGATTTTTTCTTTCCTTTTTCTATAACCTTATCAATGGTCTTCTGTATACAACTTTTCATTTCATGCTGTATCCATTTTTTATTATCCTCACTCCTCACTTTGCCCTCAGGTATTTTATTTTAAATAATCTCTCAATAATCTCCTGATCTTAAGAAACCTTCTCAATGCTGGGAGCAGTCTGTCATTGTAACTGTGTAACTGTCACAACTGACAGAACCCATAAATGGCTAAGAAAAGACTAGTGTGTTTCTTATACTTATAATTGAGTAGAGTCTGGTTCAAAATGCTGCTCAAAAACTTGTGAGAGTTTAATCTTTCATTACCTAAGTGCATTCCTCTAATGCGCTCGTGCTCAGCTACCTGCAATAGACATAAACTGTGCAGCAGAGACACAAGCAGCAGCGGCCTGAGAACACTACATGCGGTAGGCTCAACAGCGAACAGACCATGCTCTACATGGCATGAAACAAAACTGCCGGCAGCAGGCTTGCGAACGGCAGACCTTGCTATGAAGATCATACACACTGGTGACAAATAAGATTAACAGCCGCTCATGCTCCTTCCATAGAGCTGACGCGATTAAGTCCACAAGTAAAACTCAATATCCACAAACAAAATTAACTTTCTTACTCTGCCCCTTTTCTTTTCCTTTCTTTTTCTTTTTTTTTTAACTTCTAAAAAATAGAGACCTTAACCCCAAAGACAAGTTGACTCACATATTACCCTGTTTCTATAAATTGGAAACCCTCATCATCTTTCAAACAGCTCCAATCAGACATAATGTATAAGTGAAATGTGCTACCCAACTGTATCTAGAGCAGCATTTAAAAGAGGAAGATAATTCCATGAAGGGACTTTTGATATGTGGAGAAAGATTCTTATTCTGGATTGCTAATGGTTTTATGATGTAATATGTTCTTCAAAGTGCTGCTGCATGGAGTGGCATTAAAGGAATTATGCATAATTATAGTTTCTGGTCTTGTAGTGAAATCAGGGTAGTTTTTTGTCCTTCATCTGTAATATCAAGGAACCCTTCAAGCATATTTTCAGAAACAGACTCTGTGTCTGGAAATTACCTTTTGCTCCACATACTCTTTTAGCTTTCAAATAATTTATCTTTTCAACATTTTACGTGAAAGTGGAGATTTGAAGTTGAATAATAATTGGACAGCACCTCTGTATCTGCAGTAGGTTTCTTTAGGAGCAGGTGATGGTGGTGAGATGTTAGAACAACTTAGGTACAACTTTGAAGAAATATGTTGATTTTGCTTCCAGGGTCCTCTGAAATGGATGGTAGAGCTCTCTTCATAAATGCAGCTGAGAAAAGCTTCACTGATTCCATAGGAAGGTTGTAGGTGTTAGTTATCGTCAGCATATGTGTAACTTCCTCTTCCAGTGTGATTTGAATGATGAAAATACAATTTGAAATGGTGGGGTGGGGCTAAGTAATTGTTGTGGTGATTGTGCTGTTTTGATGATGATGCAGGCATAGAAATTAAAGATCATAACCTCAAAGAGGCTAATCAGATCTATAAATGCTGTTGTGTGGCAGGTTTGTATCTTGGAATATGGTGGATGTGGTGCGGTACTCAGGTGACATGGATGATATGCATTGTGTTGTCTCTCATTTGACCTACTTTACCTTCTGAAAACTGCGCACTAGAGAGGTAACAATAAAGGTGTTTACATTTATATTTACACCTAGAGCATTACAATCACCAAAGGGTAGAAGAGGTGGATCAATAATCCCCCTCTTAACATCTTGTGAGCTTTGAAGCAAACATAAATTAATTGTGATTGACTTTGAATCTTTGCTGGCACTTAACGTTTATGGTGATAGGGGGGAAAAGTGCCTAACTGCATAATTTCTTGTAATATACATTCACCATCAATGACAGAAAAGAAAAACGTTTTGGTAATGTATCCACTTTAATGGAAAGTTACCCATTGATTCCATTACTTTTTTAATGGAAGACGTTAATTGTAGCTTGTTTGAAATTGATCCATAATGCAGCTGTTTTGTCATTATATGATCCATTAGGGGATCTACCAGCTATTTCAGAGAGTGGTTATTTGCACATTAGACAATTAAACTAAACAATACTTCTGCACTTTTCACCCACCTACCTGTGCATGGTACCAACAGTGATCTTTATTACATGCTGCTAACATAACCTTGTTTCAAACTAATAAAAGATTTTCAGGTAATACTACAGCCTGGAAATGACAAACTTCTCTTAGTGAGCATTTTATTTTTAGCCAAAGGTGTAGCGTCTTCCCCAGCCTGGGAACCTGCTAACAACTAAGCCACACATGGAGCTGGGTATTAAAAGTTCTTATAAGTCTGTGTGTAACCACAAACTCAACATTCAAAACCTGCGTTCACTTCACCACGCTCTAACACGAGTCACAGTTCTGCAGAGCCCATCAGGAGCCAAAAGGGGTCCATCCTTAATAACTCACACAATACTACATCTCCCACTCTGTTAAATAAAAATATTATTTTTTTTGCAAATTTGTGCGCAATTATAGTTCTTCGATGAGCCTTCTTGGTGCTCTGATTATACGTGCCTTCAAAAACTAGGAAACAGCAATAGAGGTGTCCATGGTTTGCGTTGGCGAAGCAGGAGCAACAGTGGTCAGAGGTTTTTCAATTGTCCTTCCAGAACCAGTCTCTACATTGACATCAGCATCTGGTGAGTGGTATACTACATGTCGGAAATGCGAGGAATCTCATGTACAGTACTTCCCAGGACGTTGGGCAGTCACCTTATGTCCTTTGCTGGTTACGACATAGAATGGCTCAGCCTCAAATGGAGCATCAGACTTTCGTTTTTCGACTGATGGCTAATGTTAGAAATGGGGTCTTTGGTTGGCAGTCAGATTACCCCCTGTCCAAGCAAGGACCCTCACTCTAGTCAGGGTAAGTCACACACAATCCAAATTATCCTGTGCCCACCCTCTGGTAGCTTGGCACTGATTAGTCAGGCTTAACTTAGAAGGCAATGTGTGAAGCATTTGTGCAATAAATCATGCAATAACACAATATAACACCACAAAAATACACCACACAGTGTTTAGAAAAATATATAATATTTATCTGGGTATTTTCAGGTCTAAACGATAAAAGATGCACTATGAATTTATAGAGATATCACTGAAAAGTGATATAAAGGCCCTCATTCTGACCCTGGCGGTCTTTGACCGCCAGGGCGGAGGACCGCGGGAGCACCGCCGACAGGCCGGCGGTGCTCCAATGGGGATTCCGACCGCGGCGGTAAAGCCGCGGTCGGACCGGCACCACTGGCGGGGTCTCGCCAGTGTACCGCGGCCCCATTGAATCCTCCGCGGCGGCGCAGCTTGCTGCACCGCCGCGGGGATTCCGACCCCCACTACCGCCATCCAGATCCCGGCGGTCGGACCGCCGAGATCCGGATGGCGGTAGGGGGGGTCGCGGGGCCCCTGGGGGCCCCTGCAGTGCCCATGCCACTGGCATGGGCATTGCAGGGGCCCCCGTAAGAGGGCCCCTACATGTATTTCACTGTCTGCTGCGCAGACAGTGAAATACGCGACGGGTGCAACTGCACCCGTCGCACAGCTTCCACTCCGCCGGCTCGATTCCGAGCCGGCTTCATCGTGGAAGCCTCTTTCCCGCTGGGCTGGCTGGCGGTCTGAAGGCGACCGCCCGCCAGCCCAGCGGGAAAGTCAGAATTACCGCCGCGGTCTTTCGACCGCGGAACGGTAACCTGACGGCGGGACTTTGGCGGGCGGCCTCCGCCGCCCGCCAAGGTCAGAATGAGGGCCAAAGTGTCTTAAGTCTTTAAAAAGCAAAGAAAGTCTCTTTCAAGCACAAAGTACCTGGTTTGGAGTGGAAAAACCCCCGCAAAGGGCCGCAGAGGAGGAGATGCGTGTAAAAATGGTGTGTGCGTTGGTTTTGCCCCTTCACACACGGATTTGCGTTGTTATTTTCCACACGGGGAAGGCGTGCATCATTTCCCGGGAAAACATGGTGTGTGTGTCGGTTTCACCCCTTCACACACGGACTTGCATCGTTATTTTTCACGCGGGGAAGACGTGCGTCCTTTTCCGGCGCGTGGACCGGTCTCCTCTGTGGGTCGCGGGATTCCCAGATGTCCCGGTGTCTGTGCGTGGAATCCTGGGCTTGTTATCCGGCTGCGCTTCGTTCCGCTGGGCTGTGAGTGGAATTTTCTCCCTCACGGCAGGCGTCACGTCGATTTCCTCTCTGGAAGTTGGGCGGCGTTGTCCAGGCGGGCCTTGCATCGAAGTTCCCGTCACACCGCAGATGTTGTGTCTATCTTTTCCTTGCGGGGTCGAGCGGCGTCTTTCCGGATCGGCGTGCAGTGAATTTTTCACCGCGGAGCAAGCTGTGCATTGAATTTTTCAGAGCACAAGGAGTCCAGTTGAAAGAAAGAAGTCTTTTTGGTCCTGAGACTTCAGGGAACAGGAGGCAAGCTCTATCCAAGCCCTTGGAGGGCACTTCTGCAGCAAGACAAGAGTTCACCAAGGCAGCAGGCCAACAGCAAGGCAGCAGTCCTTTGTAGAAAGCAGTCAGGTGAGTCCTTTGAGCAGCCAGGCAGTTCTTCTTGGCAGGATGCAGGTTCTGGTTCAGGTTTCTTCTCCAGCAAGTGTCTCAGGTGGTAGGGCAGAGGCCCTGTTTTATACTAACTGTGCCTTTGAAGTGGGGGAGACTTCAAAGAGGGGCCTAGAAGTGCACCAGGTCCCCTTTCAGTTCAATCCTGTCTGCCAGGGTCCCAGTAGGGGGGGTGGCAGTCCTTGGTGTGAGGGCAGGCCCTTCACCCTCCCAGCCCAGGAAGACCCATTCAAAATGCAGATGTATGCAAGTGAGGCTGAGTACCCTGTGTTTGGGGTGTGTCTGAGTGAATGCACAAGGAGCTGTCAACTAAACCAAGCCAGACGTGGATTGTAAGGCACAGAAAGTACAGAGAAATGCTCACTTTCTAAAAGTGGCATTTCTAAAATAGTAATATTAATTCCAACTTCACCAGCCAGCAGGATTTTGTATTACTATTCTGGCCATACTAAAGAAGACCTTCCTACTCCTTTCAGATCAGCAGATATCCCTTCAACAATGTATGAGGGCAGCCCCAATGTTAGCCTATGAAGGGAGCAGGCCTCACAGTAGTGTAAAAACGAATTTAGGAGTTTTACACTACCACGACATGTAAACTACACAGGTACATGTCCTGCCTTTTACCCACACAGCACCCTGCTCTAGGGGTTACCTAGGGCACACATTAGGGGTGATTTATATGTAGAAAAAGGGGAGTTTTAGGCGTGGCAAGTATTTTCAAATGCCAAGTCGAAGTGACAGTGAAACTGCACACACAGGCCTTGCAATGGCAGGCCTGAGATAAGGTAAAGGGGCTACTTAAGTGGGTGGCACGTCCAGTGCTGCAGGCCCACTAGTAGCATTTAATTTACAGGCACTAGGCACATATAGTGCACTCTACTAGGGTCTTACAAGTAAATCAAATAGCCAATTATGGATAAACCAATCAACAGTACAATTTACACAGAGAGCATATGCACTTTAGCACTGGTTAGCAGTGGTAAAGTGCCCAGAGTTCAAAAGCCAACAACAACAGGTCAGAAAAAATAGAAGGAAGGAGGCAAAAAGTTTGGGGATGACCCTGTAAAAAGGCCAGGTCCAACAGTGAAGCACTCAATCTCATCTAGGGAAAACAATGTCTTCTCCATGTCATTACTTTTCTGCATAGGCCTTCATTTTCCTCTTATGATCCAAGTCTTTGGTACGGGTTTCTTCCTCAGTACTTGATCTTCTTTTGGTATATTGAGATAAGTTGGCTGTCAGGGTTCTCCCGAACATCAAAGTTCCATGGCTTTCACTTGTGGTCGAGTGAGTCGCTGAACGGTAGGCTTGCAGGGTAGAATTCAAGACCGTTTTAAGGTCAAGTTTTTCCAATACAACAAACTGAACAGCTTTCTTTAAAGTACTCATGAAACATTCAACAAGGCCATTGGCCTGTGGCTAAAGAGGTGCACTCTTCTGATGCTTCACATTAAAATGACTGAACGTAGGCCATTGTCAAATTTTAAGATCGCAGAAATACACTATGTTGCAAAGATGCTGTCTAATCTTTCAATGACTCTACCTTGAGTGATAGATGAGAGATCTATCAATTGAAAACAGGCGTATTCATTAATAATCACCATCAGTTGAGATCCATTGTCAAGAGGACAGAAAACATCAACAGAATTTTTTTTCCATACATGCTTTGGCAACTCAGACATGAGTAAGGTGTGCTGTGTGGTTTTCGATGACAGGCAGTTGCATGGATGACAGGCTTTCAACTCTCTTCCAACTCTCTCATTGAGATGAGGAGACCAGACTTCATGGGCCACTTCAATTATCTGTTGTAGCAGAGTCTCCAGAATAACAATTCTCAAATCCCTCAGGATAATGCCTTCTTGTGTCATGGACAGTTCATCTTTGACATTTTTAAACTTCTGGTATTTACTGTCACCGGCAAGAGGTTGAGTATGGTGGTTCCAAGACTGATATGTAGATTGTCTTTTGGTTTTAACATGTCATTATCTTGACTTGTGGCAGTGACAATTTACTCCAATGAAATGGCAGCTGGCGTATTTGATTTCACAATGAATTTTATGTAGGCTTCAGCCGACTAGGAAGAGGTAACATGACACTGTATAAGCACTCTGGAGAAATAGTTGGCAGGGTTTTGATCTTTCCCTGGAAGGTGCACAAATGTTTAGTTGTCTTCTTGTAATCGTAGACACCAACATTCAATTTGAAAAGAAATCTTAGCCTTTGGACTGACAAAGGTGGTCATCAACAATGCTTGATAATTTGTCACAAGCTTTCTGTATAAGAACATATGGAAATGTTCACGAGCTCACACTACTGCTAAACTTTCTTTCTCAGATTGTGAATAAGTACATTCAGTTTGGGACAAACTTTTGCTTGCATGCGCGACAATATGTCTTCAAGCATTTTGATGTCTGCTGAGCTGTACAAGGACTGTACCTAACCCGACTGGGCTGGCGTCAACAACAACTTCTGTATGAAACTTTGATTAAAGAATGCCATGTCAGTAGTATTCTTGATAGCTTTTTTGATTTTCTTAAAGCTTTGCACACATTCATGTGACCAATGAAATAAAACATTTATTTTCGTCAAGTCTCTCAATAGACCATTCACGGTGGCAAAGTCTTGTATGTAGCTTGATCAGTAAGTGGCTATGACAAGGAATGAACGTATCATTGAAACATTTTGTTGTGGTCTGGCAGTCCACAAAGCTTGCACTTAAGCTTGATCGGGTGTCATACCCCATCAGAAAAGATATGGCCACAGAATTTTAGCTTTGTCTTAAGGAATTCACATTTCTCAGCGTTCAAAAGTTAAACCTGCATAAACAAGTAAACAACACACTTGTTGGATAGCTTTATCATGCTCCTTCTGTGTAGCTTCGAAAATGAATATATCATCCCTATAGATTAAAGCATTCAAGACAGGCTGCATAATACATTGAATGACATCTTACAAAAAGCTCTTCAGCTAATGACACACCAAAACTTAGTCTTTCATATTGAAATAGACCAAAATGTGTAGAAAAGGTTGTAATTTTACCTGCAACACTCCCCTTGTTCCCACTGATAATATCCTTTATTTGAGTCGAGGCGAGAGAAGACCTTTGCACCATTTAATTGTGTTAGCATGTAAGCAATGTGCAGACCTAAATTTGGTTCTCTTTCAATTTCCTTGTTCGCTTGACACATATCCACACATGCATGCATAAAACCCCTTCACTGTCTTTTTTGGGTACTACCACTATGGCATTAAACCAGTAGAACGCTCAAAGATATCATGTTTAAATAATGATTCAAGACCCTTTTCAACAGCTTCTTGTAAAAGAAATGCAATTCATTGCTGTCTTTGAGCAACAAGACAGATGTCCTCATTTATATGCATTGTGCTTTCATAGTCTTAAGTTTTCCTAACAAATGAAACAACTAAGGGAACTGACTTACTACTTCATGATGAGCATTCATGCTGTAGTTCACTGAGAACAGTTCCATATCAACAGCTGTGCTGAAACTGAGTAAACAGGCACTTGATGCCATACCTTGAAGCACACAAATGGGCACTTGCACTTTTGTCTTCTTGTGTTTTATCATCACCGCTAATAAACCTTGACTTTTCAATGGCGTTGATTCAACCCATGTATATACTTTAGTTTTCAATGACGTCAGTTGTGGCATTGGAGATAGTTCATTATATTTCTCATTCAGCATAATGTTTATTGGTGCACTGCTATTGATAATGAAAGGTATTGAACAACCATTTACGTTCAGTGTAAACCTCAGACCATGTTTGAATGACTTTGGTTCTTTTTCATGTTGACTTTTCTTTGAATGGTATTTTTCTTCACATGCGGTCAGTCCAACATGAGCACATTTTTCTGAAGTAAACATTGACATTGCACAGCCATCTTCTTCAGTTTCCCTTGGTATTGATACTGAAGAACGTTTTGATGATGACTGACTTTGTTTGGTGTCTCTTTGTCTCAACTAGTATTGTTGCTTGGTCTTGTAGGTGTACTTTGAACACTGCTTTTGGAACATTTGGTCAGCCATTTTGTCTTCTTGCCATGACACGCTTAATTTTTCCTTTGCCTTGCAAACCATAAAAACGGTTCCCCTTCCCACAGCCTTGAAAATCTGTCTAATGGCGGGACATTTACCTTTGTGTGGAAAGGAAAATGCACACCTGACCCACAGCTTCTTTTTCCAGGGAGACATTACTTTGTGTCCTTCAGCCTTGTGCTTCTACTTGGTATTCATTTTCATGACTGACTCACTTTAGGGCCCTCCAGCCTCCATGTCAGCAGCTTGACAATCAGCACACTATTCAGCTCTGGCAGTCATGAGAACTTGCTCTAGGTTAAGAGTTTCTTTCAGCATTCATCGTTTGAATGAACCTGACAGGCATCTGTCAAAAACTCTGAGATGTATTGCTTCCTCATCATTAAATTAATTGAACTTACAGTGTTTGATGAGTGTATCCAGTCTCTCAACAAATGTGTTTATACTTTCACCAACTCTCTGTCGTTCTTGAGTGAAAATGTACCTTTCTACGCTCAGCATTGGATTGAACTTGAGAGTCAAGGTTTCTATGATTTGAGGGCATTTAACTTCAGCAGCTTGCAGCATTTTCTTTATAACTTCTTTTACACCCTCACCAGCAAGATCCTTCAGGTATTTGATAATCTCTTTGTTATCTGCTTCTTCTAGAGCATCAATGAAATCATCAAATGTCTCTATCCAAGCAGTCTATCTATCGCCACTATTCTGTTTTTTGGTGGTATTAACTGGTGGTGGTGGTTTCAGGAAGGCAGCCACATAATAACTGTTCATGGGATAGAGTTCTCTCCAACACTGTCTGCTGTCCACTACGACCCTCTTCCTCCATGCCATCTCTAAGGCCCTGTGATGTGCTGCCCTCTGGGCCATCTTGGACAGTCTGTACAACTGTGACCTCTTTACTGGTCTCCATTGGAGCACTTCACTTTTCTGGAAACCTCTGGAGTTGTTCTGAGCCACCACCTGGCAGCTTTGATGGTGTGCCACTTTAGGTATTGGACATCTCAGTAAGCACAACCCTGTGCTTCTTCTTGGGTCCCTTTGCCCACTGTGAGGTGTAGAGCTCTTCTTATTGAGGCTCTGGTAAGTGCAACAACAGTATGCTTTATTATCAATTTTTCTGACAGCTAGTGCTTTTGTGTATCTTACTTGTATCTGACAATGGTAGTCTTCAGCACTTCTTTTCTGTATCTATTTGTGTCTGCATTTAGTGTTATCACTCCGTATGAAGTATAGTTTTATGTAGCGTAGTACAGCGGTACTTCTTTCTGGCCTTGCCAGAAGGTTCTTGGCCAAAGATGTGTAGACTTCTCAGTGAAGCTTTTGTTATCTTCAAGTGCTTCACACCAGTTGCAGTTGTGCTTGTCTCCACCTACACCAAATGTTGGTTCTGCACTTTGACAGAGGCACATGTGGCACTCACGAGTAGTTTGCTTGGACCAAAGCAAACTCTCTAGAACACTGTTGATCTTCATGTTACTTATCCCTTATCTCGTCGCCAGTTGTAGCATTTTCTCCTGTCTCTGTACCCACCAATGAATACACCACACACAGAGCTGAGTATTACAAGTCTTTATTTGTGTGGGTGTAACCGTGAAGTCAGCATTCTAAATCTGCATTCACTTCACCACGCTCCAACACTTGCATCACAGTTCTACGGAATCCATCAGGAACCAAAAGGGATCCATAATCCACGACTCCCAGGAAACCACAAAATGGAAATTGCAGGAGAGGTTTGATATTGGACAACTGACTGTAAATAATGCTAAAAACATGATGGAAAGGCAAGACACCTTGGACTTCTTTCTAAAATGGCTAGTCCCTGGAGGGGGTGCCTGACACAAAGGCTCTGCTTTGAATTGGAACCTCCACCCTAATTATCGGCCATCACAAGTTAACCGGCTCAGAAGGAACATTACATGTGTCCCAGAATTGCTGGGCCCATGTGTGCATGGGGTTCTCCAATTCTGGGCCCTTTTCCATGCAAATGAATTACCTGCTTTGATCAAGTAGAAATTCTGCACCAACGAGTATTGTTTTTAATTGGTGCATTTCCACAACTAGTAAACTCAGAATGAGGGCTGAGTATGTTAACTTCAGAACAGCCAAAAATAGTAATGCACCATGCGGTGTCCTTTAAGCTATAGTCAGGTAAAAGTGGAGAGGGGGGTTATACATATGCTGACTCCATTTAATATGGAAAAAGGTAAATGGGGCCCCTGCAGAGGTTTCCCAGGTAGTCTTAAAAACACATAGCTAAGACCCACTTTTTGAAATGTTAAAGTTAAAACCATATTTCTGATCTAAAATGTTGCTCCCAGTTTTCCTAACAGTATTGATTCACAGAGTGATTCCCCCCATCATGGAACTGCAGCCTCCTTATTCCACTTTGCAAAAGGCAAGCCACCCTTAATAACGAAAGGAAACCTTTTTCCCGGCCCCTCGGTAGCCACCTAGACGGCCAGGTGAAAATGAGAGGTCTGATACCATTAGCAATTCTGTGCTTGGACGAGGATCTTGCATTAGAGATAGCACACTTGCTTTATATTTGATGGCTTGCTTGCTCCTGGCAATGAAGGGTCGGAAATTATATTATTTTGTTGGTCATCAACCTGCAGAAAAGTAGTGGCATCTGCAGAAAAAGTAGTATTTTGTGGGCATAGACTGATCTTTGTTGAGGCTGATTCAAATCTTGCATGAGGATGCATGTGCTAGAATACATTTGTGCACTACTTATTACTTATCTGATACAATAGTTATTGCCAACAGGTTAAAGCAAGACTGTAATACAGTCCCTAATCTTTTTAAGCTCTCTGTTGCTGACATAAATGAATACCTTGCCCACGCCAAGTGGTTTACACTTAAGGTAGGGGTTAGGAAAGTGTCTAGCTTGTCACATGTTGCTTATTCGATCATTATTGATCAAACACAAATTTAACTGCAATGCTTATTGGACTCTTTGGTTAGATGTAAAACACACAGAATCACTTTAAAATGAACATCTAAAAAACAAACCGATGATGATCCTGCTTGATAAACATCCACTATGTATCTATATGTTATTTATATAACAGGAACCTAGCCAAAAGGCAGCGGAGCAATGTACATGGTCAACGACAAGCATAATGTCGTTGAGTAAGAGGAGCTGGTGCTGGGTTCAGGATGGTTAACGTATTGTAATTTAGTGTTCTTTAAATCATCTACCTGCCCGTGAACTCTTCAGTATGGCGTACCTGGTGCAATGGTAAACTCATTCTCTGCAAAGAATTTGCCTATGGGTTTTTAGGGGGCACTAATCTTTGGAAAGAAGGTTGCCAAGGGTTTGAATATTTTGCAGTGTAAAATGATGAGGACTTCATTTTATTTACACCAGAGACGCTGCAGTGTGAAACAATAGTGGAAGTGGCAGAACAATTTTCGTGCTCAGTCTTCAATTATTTAATAAAGGCTCCTACATATTGCGGCCACAGCCCGCCTAAACTGGAGCAATATGGTAAGAAATGTACTGCACTGTGGTTAATTTTTTGTATCCTTGAGGTTGCCAGGGTGAACATTATCGAACGGGGAAGATATTGCAAGATCTTACAGTGACAAAAATTGCATTTTTATGAAAGATTCAAAAGTTGATTTATAAAAGCTAGATTACGAGTGCCCAGAGTTTTTGCAACCCTTGGATACATTTATTTTTGCAGAGGAGTCCCAATTACAAGAAGGGGGAGTTTACCACACCCTGAAATTGCCAGGTTTGAGGAAGTTCACAGCTCTAGAGTCTTCTTCTGCTAAATTTTGTCTGGAGAAAAACTGATGAAATTTGATGCATCGCAACCTGCATAGGTTTCCCCATTCGAACAGGGAAAGTCGTAACTGGTGAAAATGAGTGTAGCCATGAACACCTGATGCGTGTGGGTACCAGAGTTTTCCCAGTGTCAGAATAATCACCCTCGTATATAACCCACATATAACCCTCATAATTAGGACCTTATGCTAATCTTTTGCAAGATGAGGGGAAGCTGCAGAGGTTCAAAGACAGGAAGGCAGTAGCATGGTATTTTATTCCCTCACCCCCATAAAGTTGTTTTTTTATGAGTGTGTAGCGTAAGATTTGTGCCACATATATTGAGGTGTGATTTAAACACCTTAAACATTTGGATAATATAGGAACTAGGCCTAAATTATGACACCACAAGAAAAGTATTATTGAATATACATAGATAATACACAGGAAGATGGCACTCATGTTTAGAAGTTGTGCACATATTACTGTATGACTGGGCCTGATTAGAAGTAGCCTGTGTCCAGGCACTAGTTGCTGAACTCAAGAAAATCTGACACTGAGGTGTTCAGCCTGTTTGAGTGTGATAATTATTGCCTATTCCATTTTTTGGGAGAATAACATACAGATTTTGGTGGTTACCTCACTAAACTTCACATGCCCCAGTAAATACTGGGCCTTTTCCCCTTGTTAAATTCTGGCAGGTTTGACTGGCTGAAATGTAGAAGGGTGCTAACTTTATTGCATCTGGCAATCGCATCACATATAAGAGTGGTCCTTGCGCAGTTAGGTATTTGTGCAAGGTTGCGCACCTGGTGATCAGGCCCTTAAGTGTCCTATTTTCTATAAATATATATATATTGTGCATATTGGCTGCGATGGCACAATTTGCATGCAGGAAAACCCATTACAATTTTCAGCAATCTGTACAGATTCTCAAAGCAGGCAATTAAAAATATGTGAAAACTGCGTTTCTGTGTTTTAGTTATGTCTTTCTGCCAGTGTATTACTTCATGTAGAGACTACTTAACTGCCAATAAAATAACTCATTTACGGGGTGAAATCTACCATAATATTTTTTGGGGCTATGGATTAGACATGTAGAGCCTGTTCGAGCATTTCTTAAAAAAAAAAGGTGAACAATTAGAGAAGACAGTTTAAGCAACCGAGCTACTTGAATTAACCGTACAACGAGTGGTAACACATTCAAAGCAAAAGAAACTCCGATCTAGGCCATTCATGCAGTTCAGGAATAGGTCGTAAAGCACCGCAAACGCACCCATCTGGAGGCTCGGGTATCAGGAGGAAATCAGGCCATCAAAAGTGTAAATCGAATGGTCCATTAAACAAGACTCCTTTAGTCCAGGGAGATGGCAACCAGGGCACAATTAGAAGTCCTGTACGCATAGAGCAGGACACAAGCTGAATGTGTGTCAATCGGCCCAGGTTTAATGAGAGGAAAGGGTACTGAAATAGGGTGGGTGGGGTGAGAAAGAGGAATAATATGCTCTATACTTGAAATGCTACTACATCCTTTATTAATACCATTATATTATTGATTAATAGTAACTCATTTTCAAGTTCCTTATATGTACTGCTTTAGTTGGGATTGTTGCGACTACCTCCACTTCCTTTCTGCCTGTTCATGTGCTAATGGCATTACATATAGAAAATAGTATGATTTTGGTAGTCCACTACTCTACCTTATCTTTTGACTCACCCATTTACTTTTGCAGTAAGTTCACACTTTCAATTATTTACCCTCTGATTTCATGCTTTTCAGCGATCTGTCAGTTCATCATGTTTTAAACTTGAGGGCTAAGTTTTGTGGCTTCTATAACCGTTTACTTGATCAGTGATACTTGTACATAGATTTATTAATCGAAAACAATTCTATATAAGCTGGAGAATGGAAAAACATGACCTTTTCCTGATTTTGGTTACAATTTCTGTAAAAATACAAATTACACATATTTATCCAAATTCTTCACTATTATTATGCTTCTAGACATTAATGAAGCATGCTTGAGATTGTGGTGTATGGTAGCTCTACTTATTCAATTTGCCGTCCGTGCCATGCAAATGTGTTTTTATTTTCTCTAAATAAGGCGTTCACAATAAGTAAGGGACGGTGAACATTTCAATCAGAAATAGTGGCTGCTGATAGTGTTTCCCATCATACAATGTTTTTCTCGAGGACAGAGTGTCTTCCTTTCTTGGCACTTCTCTACATCACAGTTCATAAAACATAAAAGTTGAAGAAGAAGCCATGAATTATGAAGGTTGCACTCTCACACATGACACTACAACTCTTTAAACCTTGGGTGTCATTCACTGCATATTGGAAAATAGTGTGGTTAAATAGAAGGTCAGTGCAAGGGGGAAGTAACCTAGACTTCCATGGAATACAGAAGACTCAAGAAATTCTCTGTGTACTATAAATGTAACATCAAAAGGAATTTATTAAGTCATATATTACTTTAATCATATTAATCCAGACGTTTTTCATGTAGATATCGATTGAACATGCTATTCTGTTCATGACAAAAATATATATTACATTTGTCTTGATAGGTGCTCCTGGTGAAAACAGTGAAAATGCTGAAGTGCAGGTAAGTGACAGTGATATATACAGTCTGTGCAGAGGGTGGTTTAAAGAAAATTATAAACTTCGAGCGGCTCCTTCAGTCCAGGAAGCCCTGAAATCTCCCAAAATTTCTCTGTATTTTTCTCATCCATTCTTTGGAGATATGTTGACGTTTCGACCCCGTACTGAGGCGAATCAAGGAGGGGTCATCATCAGGACAAAGACATTCCAATTGGTAGCACCTAAACTCCAGTGTGGGAAACCAATCTGGTGTTCAGGGACATCTTCCTGAAGTCATGGGACGGTCCCAAGGTCTAAGGATCTACACTTGTACAGTGGATGGTGTGCGATCGTGATATCATAGAGCGCCGATAATCACTAGTATCTGGGGCTCGAGTTATAAGTAGTAGAATAGTCCCAGGGTATGGGGTTCAACAAACATCCAGTAACAGGAATTTGCCAAGGAGCGCCGATGTATCAGGGGCTCGGGTACTTTCTCAAGTAGGGCTGCTGCTGAAGCAGTCAGTGTGCAAGAATGAATCAGGACCGGACAGACTCTGTACCCGGGTGGAAGGATGTTCAATCGATATCTACATGAAAAACGTCTGGATTAATATGATTAAAGTAATATATGACTTAATAAATTCCTTTTGATGTTACATTTATAGTACATAGAGAATTTCTTGAGTCTTCTGTATTCCGTGGAAGTCTAGGTTACTTCCCCCTTGCACTGACCTTCTATTTAACCACATTTATTACCCTGGTCATAAGGGTTAGAGGGTACTTATCTCATCGTTTTACCTATTGGAAAATGGTGACATCTGGCTCTCTATCATCCTTGGTTTATGAATGGCACTGACAATCAAAGGCTCTTCACAGTTCTTGAATCCCACAGATGCTACTAGGGAGAGGTTCTCAAATGATTCTTAGTACTTCTAATCAATTTCAAGCATTTATGTAGATTGGTTAACACCTCCGCTGATCCTATCTTTGTTAAAACTGTGGATCCCTAAGGTTGTGTTCTGATGTCTATGTTGTACAACATGTATTTGGAACTGCTAAAAATTAGGTCTTTAGAAAACTTACATTATGCTGAGATAATTTGCATAATTTTAGGAATTTTGTGTTAGGTTTGTTACATGAAATTCCCAAAACAATGCAATAATGCCATTTCACATATTTACACACCATTAGCACTGAAAATGTGACATTCACTGGAACAATTTACCACAAACAAAAGGAACATCAGAATGCAAGCAGCTGCTGTTCATAATGTTTTTGGTTTTGCACGTGACACAAATATAGCACAAACTGACAAATTTCTATTTCATGCAGTTACATGCAATTTTGCCAAATGTTGCTGAAATGTAACATAATTACATGATAGCAGATTCCACAAATTTCTCACACTCCTACTGAAAGTCACGATGGAAGAAGCAGAAATTGTCATAAATGCATATGCAGATGGCACACACATATATCCATAAATATCCTCATTCCACGACATCTACTGTTTTATAAGTTACCTAGTGAATCTTTACAAAAGTATGTCTTAGAACTTTCTCAGACCCAATCTACAAAACACCAATTTAATTCTAATTAGAAACCACACAAATTCAAGTTCTGCAATGACTGGCTCTGCAAAGAGCACATTAAATGCATATTTCCTTAATTTGCCAAAAAAAAGTAAAATCACTAGCATGGTGGATTGATATCCATCTTTTTATGTCATCACAAACCATGCAAACTATAAAATATGCAAGAGCTAACTGGAATCTGTTACTCACAGATTAATATTTGTTATTTTGTTAACAAACCTGTCAGACTTCGATTGGAGTATTAGCAGATTTTCTTTAATAGACCAAAAGGTTTTGAAAGCACTGCACATGCTTGTATCTTTCTGCTGCTAACGCCTCAGTAATAGACATCAGACCTTTCATCTGCTACCATGTTTATGGCCATTGGCTAGGAAGTGCCAAAGGACTCCTTGTGGAGCTCTACATTATTTAATTATCTATCTTAAACTATTGACCCAGATAATTTGAAGGCATAATTGATTGTTTGTCTACATATTATGCAGATGATACCCAACTCATTATATTAGCCCAATAAAGGTTTGTGAACAAAAAATAGTTACCTCTAGTATTGGAACAATTAGAGTATACATTTTAATTTTACAAGTAGTGGCAATGGTTGAGCCTTGCTCAATATAGGTTACTTTTTTAAATTTCATTTTTTATGTCGGAAGCACCATGGATTTGTTTAATGTATGTTTCTTCATAATCTTTTCCAGGATATACATAACAAAATAGCAAAAATGTTGAATCCAATATTACACTTTAAAAAAAATATTTGACATTCAATAGATATTGTGCTCCTTTTTCTGAAATGTTTATAACGTAACATCTACATATCCTTGAATGCAATATAGTGACAGGTTTTCTGATTGCATTTGGACATGTTAAATTCAATTTCCATTGGATATCATACAATTTTATGATTTATATCACAGTTCAACAAGTGGCTAACAAATAAAGACTCACATAGGAGAAAGATCACACTTTATTACATAGGTAAGCATACAATTTCAAGATATACCATCAGGAACAAAATACAAAAATGTGTTCCCGATATTATTTGAACTGAATGGTTAGTGGTGAAGACAACTGCACAGAAATCCGCAGAGTGAGTTTCTGTAAGTGAATGAAAACAGATGTGTGGTTAAAATCATAAGCACATGAAACTCTCTTTCACATGTTGTTCAAATAATTGTGCATTGCGTACTACTTGGAGAATTCTTTTAAAAACCATCGAGAATCAAGCAGCATGAAAACATGTTTCCAAGTACTTTTCATAAAGTGTTGGCTATACTCAAATAGTAAACAGAGGACCAAATTAATCAGAAGAGTTGATTAAATTATACAGCAAGAAAAAGCTATTTATGTAACACATTTTTTGTGAGTTTTAGTTCACAATGTTGTCATTTTAGCGCACACTCATACGAAAAAGGAATCCCAACATTAAGCATAGTACAAAGGTTCCTCAAGAAAATGGATGCGCGTTAAGTGTATTTCATCTCGCTAGGAAACTAAGGAATACAAATTAAATAATGTAAGTGTCATGTTAGGAGACATAGGGCCTGATTTAGAACTCGGAGAAGGGTTACTCCTCACAACAGTGACAGATATCCCTCCACCAAAATCTAAATCCCTTTTCACTGCTGTGCCAGAGTAACCCCTCCGCCGAAAATGTAATTCAGACCCATTGTAGGAACAAAGATATCAGACCATAAAAAGAGAAATCAAATGTTTGGGCTATTTCTGTAATAAGTGCCCTCTCTAAATAATCGTCTGTTTTCTGAACACCGTCTCTGGATTAATATGAATTTATTTGATGCAGAAGGAACAAATATTTACACTCTGCCCGAATTACATTATATATGTTCGTACTGTTCACATGCTGGTTAAGCTGTGCAGTAATGCATCTCCCACCAGAAACAAGTTGTAAAGTTCATATTCCATCAACAGATCTTTCTTCTCATCAGCTACACTGGACTACAAAAATCCACAAGTAAAAGCTGACAATTAACTCTTAGAAAGTACCTGCTGTTGCACTTCACTAAATGTGGAGCAACTCTGTTTTACTAACCTTTGATCGGAACTTGCATGGCAAAGAAGGAATCACTGCCTACTCAAAATATGAATTACATTTAAGCGTGCTATGTGTTTTTATATGCTGCCTTAAAAAAACGTTTCTAGTCCATCAATTTAGGATATTATCACGGTCTGGACAAATGTTTTACATCATTTCATACTGGAATACAGCAATCAGGAACTGAAAGGTGACTTTTAACGTTTGCTATGTGTCTGTCACAGCAATAATAAGGAGAACTAAAACATTTCTCCTTGTTACACCTGCTCTTGGGCGGAGTAAGGTTTTGCCTCTGCCCTAGGTTTTCGTGATTAAGTAAATCTGGGGCAGAGTCAAAATCCATGTGTGTCATGTGAAAAAACCCACCACAACACCTGTGAAATGCCTCCCAGGCGCAGGGTAAAGCAACAGAGTGACATGCATTGCTTTGTCTTACTCCATATCTATGAGGTCATTCAAAGCCACGCAACCCTCTCATGAATATGTCCCTCAGTTTTTTTTGCAGCAGAAGGTGTTATATGTGGCCTGTGCTGTAAACTCAGTCAGATGGAATATGCAGGAGCTACACAATTGTGTAATTCCATTATCATTGTTAACACTGTCAAACTTGAGATGACAAACCCACAATGAAGAAAAAAATACAAATAATAGTGAAACAACGTATTTTTGTTTTAGTTCACTATGATGACAAAGAGAACAGTTAAAAATTGTATATTTGAATAATTTGTGAAAAAAAGAGGAACATGGCTTATTTAAAGTGGTAATGTTTTTTGAAAGATTGGTGAAGGATTTGAGTATAATTAAGTTTATATTTTAGGGAGAATGTTAGGGTTAGGGCAAATTTAATGTTAGTTGTTAGGAATAATGTTACAACTTGTGTGAGATTTGGTGAAAAAATATTTTAGTGATCAAAATGTTTGAAACAAAAGAAGTGTCATTATTGTCATGGAAGAGGAATGTGAATTTTTGCCAAGCATTTTTCACTGAAGAGGTTACATACTCATATTTTATAACATACGCATTCTTTTTTGTATGGACTTTCCAAAGGCACATCATTATTAAAGCATCCTTAATGGTGTGTTCTTTATCATTTTATCTTTTAAGGAATCAATTATTGTAGATTATTTTATTTGGGATAAAATACCCCTTTATAAGGTCACATAACAGTGGGGTGACTTGCAATACCCTTACAATTTGTGGCCTATGTGTTGTTTTAATTTTAATATATGGTCATATCATCATACTTCCTTGAAACCTGTAAAATATGTGGTCTGTTTCTTCTTATGAAAGTGATTCTGAATTTACTGATAGTGTATTTCTAATTGGAAATTGTATTTATTTGAAGCTTACTAGCCCTGCAAAGACGCTGAAGCAATTTGCAATTAACCTACAACTCCAAAACCCAGATTTCAAAGTAAATAAATAATAGGTAAGTGTGAAAAACTCACCCTTTTGGCATGTTCACCCCAATGTTTCTGACTGATATTGATGGAAACTGACCCTGGCTGCGCCCTGGGCTCTGCTTAACAGGCACAGGGCCAGTGCTTTGAATGAAAAGTATATGGTAAAATGATACAATGTTCTAATTCCAATTGGCAATGACAAACCCTGTAAGTCCCTTGTACATAATGGGACAGGGGGGAGTCAAACTACCTATAAGTCACTAATATATAATAGGGCAGGGAAGTGTAGAGGCCCAGTATATTTCCTTCACTGGAGTGTGCACTGCTCTGTGCCTGTTGTCATTTTTTAAAGGCAGCCCTGCCTTGCATACTGCCTCCAAAATGTAAAATGTATGCAAATTCGACTTTGCAATTATAGGTGCTTCCAATGTAATAATCTGCCTTATAATAACATATAGGACACCCTCAAGGCGTCCCCTAGATGCCCCAGGTATGGGGTGTCATGTAACTATAAGCAGGGACAATATAAAAGTTGTTTTATAGGTCCCAGTGAAGGAAAAATTGCACCTTTCATGTTCCACCATTGTAGAGAGTTAGCTCCATGGGCTAAAATGGAAACATTTTTCATAAGCCTAAATATAGCTAGAAAGAAGATTAAAAATGTCATGAAATGACTCAAATGAATGGTAATGATAATTTGCAATTGTTGAATGTATCATAACCCATACAGAAAATAGGTTTTAAGACTCTTTTTACTGTAAGTCAAATTCCAGCCTGCTAGTGGTCTCTCCTGATTGGTCACGATTAGCCAGGCTGCTTTAATGAGGTGATAAGTGGCCTGCCCTGAGCAGAGGCTATCTGATGGGTGAGGTAGGCAGATGGTTAAGTAAGACCAGGAAGGGGGCTAGGTAAATCAAGCTTAGGTTTCCAAAGCACCCCACAGATAGATGGTAGGCTTAAGGAATGAGTTTGCAGATGTCCAGTGGGGGGAATTAATGGAAATGAGCTACATAAGGGGGCTTGTTTACCCAGATCTTACACCTCTGGAGGAAAATCATCTAGCTTGGAATCTTAAAGTGCAGTGCTTTGTGGGACAAGAAGATGCCACACTTTGGCGGAAGTTGTCATACCTATGGGTGGAATCCTGTATCTCAATGGACAAGGATGCCCACTGATTGTCCCCCAAGATGATTGAATAAAAGTGGCTGATCTGCATTGAAATTCAGATCTGCTGCCAAAAACCACAAGAAAAAGAAGGACTGCCCTGCTGAAACCCTGGTTTACAACCCTAAATCCTGCACACTTATTGACTGTGCCTGTTGCACACTAGAACCACAGCCCAAAGGACTTTGCCTTGCTTCAAAAAGGACTCAGGAGGGGACTCCCCCTGAAGAAATTGGTCCAAAGAGCTTCCCTGCACCAACTTCCACAAAAGTCCCCACCCTGGAGTGCATACAGTGCACTTGCAATGATCTGGCCATGTGAATTGTGGGAATTGTAGTCCCAACGTCCCAAGGAGCAACCCAGAGATTCTGGAACCTTAGATTGGGATCATGAATCACTTTCCTGCATCAGGAAACACTTCTGGAAGTAAGTGTAAAAGTGTTACATTGCAGATGGCTGGAACTGTTTACTGTGTCCCGGTCCAGTACAACATTCCCTTTGAGCGTTATTTGCTTCTAAGTGCTAATTTTACTTTTAATCTTTATAAAATCATATCCTTGGTTCCCTATATTGGATTTATCTAATTTGTGTCTGATTTTAAAGATAAAAATAATTCATATTTTTATAAATTGGTGTGGGACTTTTATTGTGTGTTGTGTCTTACTCATTTACTGCATTGATGTATTTAAAAGATTTAAATACCTGTCTCCTAAGTAAAGCCTGCCTGCTCATTGCCAAACTAAAAGGGGTTGAGCCAGGGGATAATGTTTTGAGACCTTGACTGGGCACAACCCTATGTTAGGGGTGTATTGCTAATGATACAAATACCCAGCCTCTAAAAGTGAGTTATGTGTTCAGCTTTTCCCTAGTGGGATTAGTTGTGTTAAGGCTGTCAAGTTTGTGATCTCATTCATACATTTGCTCTAGTGGTTTGAATAGGAGTAGAGTTATTGAAGATGATATATAAAGTGAAGATGTGAGATATTATCAGGAGTGGTGGAAATGTGCGCCCGTTAGTGGGATGAATTGGAAAGAAAGAAGGAAGGGTCTGGAAAGCATGTTTTCAAGTCCATAGTAGATAGAAAGGTTTGCGATGAGTCAGGGTCAGGGAGTGGAGGAAAAGGAAGAAGTGGAAGTTATTTTTAACTTACTTCTTTAGTTGTTTTAATGATTTTAAAGTTTAAATATAAATATATATTAAATAATAAATATATATATGAATATGTATAGACATGCTCACACATATCTAAATATATCCATATATGTATACACATATACAGACACACTGCACTTGACAATTAGTAATTTCTCTATGCGAGGTACGATATGCATTTCGATATATATATATGTATACATATATATATATATTTATCTGTGTGTGTGTGTGCGGTTGCTAGTAGGTGGTTATAGGTTGCACAATGTTTCACACACACACACATATATATGTATAAAAACATTATTTCGTCCATAGGGCCATAAATGTATAAGATAACCAAACATTGCACATTTTTAGCAACAAATGAGAGACAAACCATTGTAATAGCCAGATACTGCAGATTGTGCATAATGTAAAATGCATTAATGACGAGAACAACTGTATATAAAGTGCATATAGAAAACCACTACACACCAGGCATTAACATATTTTAGATGTCAGGGAGTAGCCCCTTGGGAAGGGGTCGCTCCCCATTATTTGGGCACTAGTTTTTCCATTTTGTGCCACCCATGCACAGATGAACCATCATTTTAGGGACATCTACCCCAAAAGGGGGCTTAACAACAGTAAAACACAGGGATAAATTATTTTAGGTGTTGGGGAGTGACCCCTTGGGCAATGGTCGCTTCTCATTATTGGGACATTATTTTTCCCATTGGGGGCAGATCAGCCATATTTCTATGCCCATTGAAAACCACAGCACCAAAGATGAATTTATTTAAATGTTGGGGAGTGTCCCCTTCGGCAGGGGGAAGAGTTTTTGCCTATTACACCCATATTGTTAGACCCATCTGCCCCAAGGGGGTCAGAAAACCACTAGACACCAGGAATTATTTTATTTAGAGGTCCAGGAGTGGCCCCTTGAGTAAGGGTCTCTCCCCATGTTTAGGGAATTGTTTTGGCCACTTTCTACCCCCCCATGGGTCTGATCAGCCATTTATTTAAGGCTGATCTGACCACAATGGAAGGAAAACACTGGACACCAGGGAATAAGTTTCTGTGTGTGTGTGAACTGGAGTTTGGCTGACGGTCTGTGTGTAGTTGTGTTTGGCTGACTGTGTCTGTACTGTCATTTGACTGGTGTTGGGGATGTGTGAAGACTAGCTCCCAGGTGGCAATGTGTGTGGCTGGCATTTGGAGGGTGATGTGTGGGTGAAGCTGTGTTTGCCTGGGGTAAGAGTCACTCCCTTCTAGGGTTTCAATTTCTTGCCTTTGCTTTGTGCCTCCCTTGGGGTAGCTCGGACATTTATGATGCCGATCTGTTCCCAAGGGAAGAATTCATAGTGTTTTTTAATGTTAACTGTTTTATTTCTTGCCATCATTTGCATTTGTGATCTTAATGTTTTATTTCTCATTTTTAATCTAGTGCAAAGCTTTTGATATCTGTGGTGGCAACTCCTGCTTGTGATTTTGTCCCTGCTAGATCTGCAGTTTGTGTAGCTGCATGCTTTTGGTAAGAAAACATTTTTTGCACTGCTTACCCCAAATTAATATTATTGCCCTGGGCAAATGCGTTTTTTGTAAATGGTGTAATAATTGCAGCATATTTAGCTTCTGTTTTATTGTGTGTCAAATTCTCTTTGGATTTGTGCAAGATGTGTATTGTGTCGTCTTGTGTGTAGTTTTATTTTTGTTTTTACATTCTAGCGGGATATCATTAGTGTATTTGTACAGAGTAGGTACAGGTGATCCTCACTCTAGCTGTCTCTGGAACGTGAGTGGTATCGTTTTTGGGTATACAGGTCTTTGTGTTCTTTATACTGATTGACGTTTCTGTGCAGATTACTATACACTTGTAGTTCTACTTTCTGTTTGATAAAGCCAGAGTTTGTTTATTACTTATTTTACAAACTGTTTGTTATTGTTGACTTATTTGTTGTGTTACTTTTATTAGCAAGGATTACGGCTAATGGCAGGATGACCGCTCAGCAGGTTATTGATTTGCTTTTCGAGTCTTCCTCTTACCATTGTTCTAAGACTCACTCTGCATCTGAGGCAGAAAACAAAGCCCAGTTTTCTGGCAATGAATTTTCTGTCCACGATGAATCATCTGATGATGAATGCACTATCAGTGCAAATGAAGTGCCTCCTTCAAAGGAGGACACTGATATGCAGAGTAATCTTGATTGTAGCCTGGTGCTGGAAGGCTTCCCATTGGAAGTGCTGAACACTGGGTTTCCCCAAACATGGGGCAGCCTGGCAGGCAAGACAGGCTGCGCCATGTTTGGGGAAACCCAGTGTCGCAGGGAGTAGGGTAAACACTGAAAACGTTTTGCCTATAAATTTATTTCAGTTGTTTATAGATGGTGTATTTTTGGATGAGATTGTTGACCAGACTAATTTGTATGCTGAAGAGTATTTCAGGGACAGCATTGCCAGACTTAAGTCCAACTCTAGAGCTAGCTGGTGGACTCCCACAAATCTGGAAGAGGTTAAAAAGTTCTGGGGTTTAACTTTGTTGATGGGACTGATAAGGAAATCATTGCTGTCTTTATATTGGTTTACTAGTACTTTGATGGCAACTGCTAAATTTCCACTATCCATGAGTCACAATCGATATTTGCTTCTGCTTTGGATGCAGCATTTTCTTCATAATACTTCAGCATTGCCACAGGATCACCTTGATTGTGGCTGTCTCAATATTCAGCCTGCCAGTGATCATTTTGTAGATCATTTTTCAGAGATCTAATTTTCCAGGGAATACAATAGCTGTGGATGGTCATGTTAAAAGGTCATTTGGTTTTCAGGCAGTACACTTCTAGCATGAGGACATGTTATGAAATTAAGATGTTAATGTTGTCTGAGAGTAGTTCTGCACTAGTCCATAATTTCACAGTGTACACTTGTAGGGTTTCTTCTACTGATCCCCCAGTTCTCTGTCCACTTTTTGGAGCCAGTTAGGAAATTGTGTGGAAATGTGGTAGAGGACCTTTTAACAAGGGGCACAATTTATATGTAGATAACTTCTACACTGGTATGGAATTTGTAGGAAGTTGGCTCTGTATGTGCTATTTCAAAGTAAGGAATAGCATGCACAGAGTCCAAGGGTTCCCCTTAGAGGTAAAATAGTGGTAAAAAGAGATAATACTAATGCTCTATTTTGTGGTAGTGTGGTCGAGCAGTAGGCTTATCCAAGGAGTAGTGTTAAGCATTTGTTGTACATACACATAGACAATAAATGAGGTACACACACTCAGAGACAAATCCAGCCAATAGGTTTTGTTATAGAAAAATATCTTTTCTTAGTTTATTTTAAGAACCACAGGTTCAAATTCTACATGTAATA
The DNA here is from genome assembly GCF_031143425.1 of Pleurodeles waltl. Taxonomy (NCBI): domain Eukaryota; kingdom Metazoa; phylum Chordata; class Amphibia; order Caudata; family Salamandridae; genus Pleurodeles; species Pleurodeles waltl. The sequence goes on from NC_090442.1 coordinate 980,558,250, forward strand.
TCTCATTCAAAAGGTATTGCAGGTAAGTACTTTAGGAACTTCAAATCATCAAAATTGCATGTATACTTTTCAAGTTATTCACAAATAGCTGTTTTAAAAGTGGACACTTAGTGCAATTTTCACAGTTCCTAGGGGAGGTAAGTATTTGTTAGGTTAACCAGGTAAGTAAGACACTTACAGGGCTTAGTTCTTGGTCCAAGGTAGCCCACCGTTGGGGGTTCAGAGCAACCCCAAAGTCACCACACCAGCAGCTCAGGGCCGGTCAGGTGCAGAGTTCAAAGTGGTGCCCAAAACACCTAGGCTAGAATGGAGAGAAGGGGGTGCCCCGGTTCCGGTCTGCTTGCAGGTAAGTACCCGCGTCTTCGGAGGGCAGACCAGGGGGGTTTTGCAGGGCACCGGGGGGGGACACAAGTCCACACAGAAATTTCACCCTCAGCAGCGCGGGGGCGGCCGGGTGCAGTGTAGAAACGAGCGTCGGGTTTTCAATGTTAGTCTATGAGAGATCTCGGGATCTCTTCAGCGCTGCAGGCAGGCAAGGGGGGGATTCCTCGGGGAAACCTCCACTTGGGCAAGGGAGAGGGACTCCTGGGGGTCACTTCTTCAGTGAAAGTCCGGTCCTTCAGGTCCTGGGGGCTGCGGGTGCAGGGTCTCTCCCAGGCGTCGGGACTTTAGGTTCAAGGAGTCGCGGTCAGGGGAAGCCTCGGGATTCCCTCTGCAGGCGGCGCTGTGGGGGCTCAGGGGGGACAGGTTTTGGTACTCACAGTATCAGAGTAGTCCTGGGGTCCCTCCTGAGGTGTTGGATCGCCACCAGCCGAGTCGGGGTCGCCGGGTGCAGTGTTGCAAGTCTCACGCTTCTTGCGGGGAGTTTGCAGGGTTCTTTAAAGCTGCTGGAAACAAAGTTGCAGCTTTTCTTGGAGCAGGTCCGCTGTCCTCGGGAGTTTCTTGTCTTTTCGAAGTAGGGGCAGTCCTCAGAGGATGTCGAGGTCGCTGGTCCCTTTGGAAGGCGCCGCTGGAGCAGGATCTTTGGAAGGCAGGAGACAGGCCGGTGAGTTTCTGGAGCCAAGGCAGTTGTCGTCTTCTGGTCTTCCTCTGCAGGGGTTTTTCAGCTAGGCAGTCCTTCTTCTTGTAGTTGCAGGAATCTAATTTTCTAGGGTTCAGGGTAGCCCTTAAATACTAAATTTAAGGGCGTGTTTAGGTCTGGGGGGTTAGTAGCCAATGGCTACTAGCCCTGAGGGTGGGTACACCCTCTTTGTGCCTCCTCCCAAGGGGAGGGGGTCACAATCCTAACCCTATTGGGGGAATCCTCCATCTGCAAGATGGAGGATTTCTAAAAGTCAGAGTCACCTCAGCTCAGGACACCTTAGGGGCTGTCCTGACTGGCCAGTGACTCCTCCTTGTTGCTTTCTTTGTTCCCTCCAGCCTTGCCGCCAAAAGTGGGGGCCGTGGCCGGAGGGGGCGGGCAACTCCACTAAGCTGGAGTGCCCTGCTGGGCTGTGACAAAGGGGTGAGCCTTTGAGGCTCACCGCCAGGTGTCACAGCTCCTGCCTGGGGGAGGTGTTAGCATCTCCACCCAGTGCAGGCTTTGTTACTGGCCTCAGAGTGACAAAGGCACTCTCCCCATGGGGCCAGCAACATGTCTCTGGTGTGGCAGGCTGCTGGAACTAGTCAGCCTACACAGACAGTCGGTTAAGTTTCAGGGGGCACCTCTAAGGTGCCCTCTGTGGTGTATTTTACAATAAAATGTACACTGGCATCAGTGTGCATTTATTGTGCTGAGAAGTTTGATACCAAACTTCCCAGTTTTCAGTGTAGCCATTATGGTGCTGTGGAGTTCGTGTTTGACAGACTCCCAGACCATATACTCTTATGGCTACCCTGCACTTACAATGTCTAAGGTTTTGTTTAGACACTGTAGGGGTACCATGCTCATGCACTGGTACCCTCACCTATGGTATAGTGCACCCTGCCTTAGGGCTGTAAGGCCTGCTAGAGGGGTGTCTTACCTATACTGCATAGGCAGTGAGAGGCTGGCATGGCACCCTGAGGGGAGTGCCATGTCGACTTACTCGTTTTGTCCTCACTAGCACACACAAGCTGGCAAGCAGTGTGTCTGTGCTGAGTGAGAGGTCTCCAGGGTGGCATAAGACATGCTGCAGCCCTTAGAGACCTTCCTTGGCATCAGGGCCCTTGGTACTAGAAGTACCAGTTACAAGGGACTTATCTGGATGCCAGGGTCTGCCAATTGTGGATACAAAAGTACAGGTTAGGGAAAGAACACTGGTGCTGGGGCCTGGTTAGCAGGCCTCAGCACACTTTCAATTGTAAACATAGCATCAGCAAAGGCAAAAAGTCAGGGGGCAACCATGCCAAGGAGGCATTTCCTTACAGAATTGTTCCAGGAATTGTTCAAAGTGGACACTTGTGCATTTGCCACAGTCCACTCTAACTGTAATGGTTACCCTAATGAGCTTGTATGTAAAAAAAAACTCAGAGGGTGGAGCTTAAAGTAGTGTTTGTAAGTCATACATGTGGTATAAGACATTGCCTGTCCATTTGTTTCATTTGGCAAACGTCAATGATTTTGTTGTATTCAAGGAATGTTCTCCAGTTTCAAAACTGACTTTTGTTCAGTTTCAGCAGTCTGTAATAGGCAGCGTTGTTGTACTGGAGCGGGCACATGTTCCTAGAGTTTGAGTGGTGGAGGATGTGGCAAGAGTGAAAGATCACCACTTTCCAGATTGCATTCCTCCCACATCCCAAAAAAACGTTCCCCGTAGGAGATGCAGAATCTGTGTCCGGAGAGGTATGTGAAAGGAGAGTCATACGTACTGCCTGAGTGTCCTCCTAATCCTAGGCTATATGTGCCCGCATGTTTTGAATCATACCACACACATCTCAAGCAGTGGGAGCAACAGTGGGATTAAAAGTGAACTGACTGGTTTGATGTAGCTAGTGAGACCTATTGTGTTTGTAGTCATAGTTGGTTATTGATCTCTTTGAAAGTGGTTTGTGTTTTTTTTTGTTAAATAAATGTGATGGTGGTGTGAGTGGACTGGCACTTGACTGGTGGTGTGCATGGACTGGCACTTGGCTGGTGGTGTGTTGGACTGGCAATTCGCTGGCGATGTGTTTGTACTGGCACTTGGCTGGCAGTGTGCGTGGACTGGTGCTTGGCTGGTGGTATGTTTGAGCTGACATTTGGCTGGCATAGTGTGTGTAGTGACTTGTTGCTGGTCGCTACACACACATTACCAGCCAAATGGCAGTCCACACACTTCATCAGTTGCAAGGCAGTGTGATTGCTGTGTCAGTCCTGTGGGCATATGAAAGTAATGGACCTTGAATGGCGCTGTTTGTTGATGTGAGTGCTGTAGTGTGCTGGGCCGGTGGCTGGGGATGAGAATGGTTTTGTGTGTGTCACTCATGAAAGGTACGTGAATGGCCTGTAAAGTGGTTTGTGCCTTGTCGTGGCTTTACAGCTCATGAGCTCTGAGTCATTGGTTCAGCAATTCTGAACTTTCATTTGTTAATACTAAATATCATTTTTGTAAAATCTTTTAATAAAATTTACATTTTGAACTTTTCACTCACCCTCGTGCCAACTCCAACTAGTATGGGTGTGTACTTGAGGAGCAGATGGTTGTCCAATGATATTTGTCATTCTCTGTCTTTCTCTGACAGGTTGTACATTGTCTCTTGGGAAAATCTACCAAATATTCTCAGAAAGGATACCTCAAAGTACTGTAATCTGCTGGGAGCCTCAAACGTCCTGCCACCCAGAGTTCCCACATACCTCCTAATAAAAATGGTACCTCAACTGTGTGGTTGGGCCTAGTGCCCACAAAAGTACAAGGTCCCAGACACAATGTGGAAATATCAACAAAAGGGGCAGCTCAGATTTTGGCCTAGGTTTGGCATCCACGCAGAAAAACCTACCACACCAAAGCATTTCTGAAAACTGGACACCTCACAATTTGACTAAAATTGCAGATTTTCCTTGCATTTCTGTGACTTATTTTTCCAGAATCAGAAGGAATCCACAACACTCATACCACCTGGTGTTTCCCCATTTGTTCCAATAAACATACTGCCCCACTTGTGTGGCTAGGTCTAGTGCTCGCAACAGGAACGGATCAAACTGACATCAATAGGAGTCTTTATAAAGAGACACTCATTGACCTTGGTTTGATCTGTTCCTGTCGTGGCACTAGGGCCAGCCACACAAGTGGGGCAGAATTTGTATTGGTATAAGTGGGAGAATGCTGGATGGAAGGAAGTTTGTTGATTTCTGCTGATTCTAGAATTTTCCATCACAGAAACGTGAGGAAAATGCGTTTTTAAGTCAAAGTTTGAGGGTTGCAAGGGGTTCTGGGTAGGAAAACCTGGTGGGAGCCACACAAGTCACCCCACTCTGGATTCCCCAGGTCTAAACTTTTCAAAAATGGGTAGGTTTGTTCGATTTCTCTAGGTGCCGACCAAGGTAGGGCCAAAAAAATATAGCTAGGCACATTGAAAAAAGGGAAGATTTTTCAGTGGAAACATGAGCTATGTCCGTTTTGATATTTTGACGTCTTTTGTGTCATGGCCACTACCCTACCCACACAAGTGAGACACCATTTTTATTGACAGACTTGGGGAAATGTTAGGTGGTAGGAAGTTAGTTGCTCCTCACAAATTCCAGAAGTTTCCATCACAGAAATGTGAGGATAATGTGTTTTTTCAATCAAGGTTGAGGTTTGCAAAGGTTTCTGGGTAGGAAATGCTAGCAGGATCCACACAAGACACTGCACCCCAAATTCTTCTAGGTGTCTACCTAAAAAAATGTGCAGGTGTGCAAGGTTTCCCTAGGTGCTGGCTGAGCTAGGGCCCAAAATCTACAGCTAGGCACATTGAACAAAATTATCAGTTTTCAATTGAAAAATGTGTAGTGTACATGTTGCGTTTTGGTGCCTTTTGTGTCACTGCAACTTGCCCTACCCACACAAGAGATTGTCTATTTTCATCCGGAGACTTGGGGAAATAGTAGGTGGCAGGAAATTAGATGCTCCCTGCAGATTTCAGAACTTTCCATCACAGAAATGTGAGGAAAATTTATTTTTTAGTAAAGGTTTGATATTTGCAAGTACTTTTGGGTAGGAAAATCTGGTGGGAGCCACACATGTCACCCCACCCTGAATTCACCTATGTGTATAGGTTTCAGAAATGTGCAGGTTTGCTAGGTTTCCCGGGGTGCCGGCTGAGCTAGCGCCCAAAATCCACAACTAGGCACATTGCAAAAAAAGGTCAGTTTTTCAGTGGAAAAATGTGATGTGTTCATGTTATATTTCGGCACCTTTTCCTTTGCAGTCTCTAGCCCTACCCACAAAAATGATGTACTATTTTTTTGGAAGACTTAAGGGAACATGGAACAGTAGTACAAGTGTCATTAGCAATTGCATTCCTCTATAGTTGTGCCTTCCAAATGTAAGACAGTGTGTAAAAAAGAAGACATTTTGAGAAATGCCCTCTAATTCACATGCTCATATGGGTACCCACAAATTCAAGCAACCACTACTTCTAAACTCCATATCTTCTACCCATTTTAGAAATACGTAGATTTCCTTGAAACATATTTATCACTCTTTATATTTCACCATATGAATTGCTATATTCCTGATACACAATGAAAAATCATTGCAAGGTTCAGCTCCTTTATAGGCCTAAGGTACCTAGAATACTTGCAAAACCCAGAAAACCTACATATCCCCACAACCAGAAGGGTCAAGCAGATGTGATGGTATATTGCTTTAATAAATCGGCAATTTTGATGAAAAGTTACAAGTGAAAATGTTGTGATGAATGGACGTTTTCTCCTGCAAGTTTTCAATATTTTTTTTATTTCAACACTGAGGGGCTTATTTACAAGCCGTGTATGCCGGCGGTGTGCAACGTTTTGTGACATACTGGCAGTGCATAGTGCAGGACCATGTCTGCAAGGACATGCAAGGCCATTTTATGTGCCTTTTCCTGGCCTTGTAAATATGGTGTGAGGCAATGCAGCGCAAGGCCCTGTTTTTCCCTTCACTGCGTCATGGAGGCGTTCCATCGATATTGTGGTGGGTTTTCTCACACAGCACCCTCGGGTTTGGACTTATTCCCAGAATTACAAGAAACTGTAAACCCGGTAATGCATCAAAACCTTACACCTCCCCAGGGGAGGCAGGGGGGGCACGAATTCTCCTAGTGTTTTCCTCTGCATTCTGTAGCACACGCAGAAAGAGGAAAAACCCTCTATGGATTGTTTTAGTGCAGGAAGGTGGCTCTTCTTGCACATAAACAACCCTGTCTACAACACAGGCATCCTTGCACCATGGTGCAAGGGTGCCTGTGCCAGCACTAGGCAGCCCATTGTGCACCAGTGTAGGGGGAGAAGGACAGAAATGTGCCATATCTTTCAGATACTAAGGCCCGTATTTATACTTTTTTTGCACCGCATTTGCGTAGTTTTTTGACGCAAAAACGGCGCAAACTTGCAAAATGCCATTGTATTTTGTAGGTTTGCGCCGTTTTGCGTCAAAAAGCGGCGCAAATGCGGCGCTAAAAAAAGTATAAATACGGGCCTAAGCATTTCTATCCATTCCCTGTGGCGCAGGGCAGCAAAGCAGGATCACTTGTAAATAAGCCCCTTTGTTTCTTTGAGAAAACTTTGAAAGGATTACCACAAATGACCCCTTGCTGAGTTCAGAATTGTTCTCTATTTTTCAGAAATGTATAGCTTTCCAGGATCCACTCCTGTTTCCACCAAACGCTAGAAGGAAGTTGAAAGCACAAAAAACAGGAAAAATGGGCTATGTCCCAGTAAAATGCCAAAACTGAGGTAAAGAATTTGTTTTTCTGAATTATGTCTTCCTGTTGCTGAAAGCTGGAAAGATGGTGGTTTTAGCACTGCAAACCTTCCATATAAGCCATTTTCAGGAAAAAAACACTTTTCTTCAGCACTTTCCCCCCAAAAAACGAACCTTTTAGTATATCTTGGATAATTTTCCAGTCCCCTCCAGGGGAATCCACAAACCGTGGGTGTCTTTAGAATCCCCACGATGTTGGAAAAAAGGATGCAAATTTGGCATAAATGGCCAATGTGGGAAAAATGCTATGGAGGCCGAAGGGTGAACTATCCTGAATAGCAAAAAACGATTAGCACTGGGGGAAAAAAGGCCTAGCAGTGAAAGGGTTAACTTTTGTTTTGTCTGTGAATTTCTAAAGCCTTTTTTAAATGAAAACAGATCTTGTTTCAAACCCAAATATAATGTTACTTTAACGTTTGTTTTATTTAATTTCTAGGGTTTTTTAACGTAGCATAATACCTAATTAAAATATGTGAAAGCAACCCCCGCTGCAAAGGGCCTTTGGTCATGGGCTGCGCCAGGCCCTGCACCCAAACCCCTCCATACTGCCAACCTCACATTGCGTGCCATGTGCAGTGGGGGGTTGGCCATAGGGCCTGGCCCTGGGGACTCCATCCCCCAGGGCCATTCGATTTTAAATTAAAGGAAAGGGGGGGGGGGTGCGCTCCCCTCCCCAGGCCTTGCAGGGCCACTTTTTTAAGTAAGGGGGTGCATGTGGCCCCTTTCCTGGGCCAATCTCTACCCTGGGAACCCTATCCCCTAGAGACGTGGCATTCCGTTGAGGGGGCACGGAGCCCCTCTCCTCAGGCCGATTTCATCCCCAGGCCCAGTCTCAACCTCTGAGGCCCAGTGTTTTTTTGAAAGGGGCACACATAAACCCCCACTCCCAGGAAGACTTTGGACCTAGGGACCACATCCCTTGACTCCTCGTGCAAGTTTTATGGGTATGGGGGCACCCTCCGCCCCAAGGACCCATCTCTTGGGCACAGCTCAATTTATATAGGTGGGGGGCACACGGCTCAGTGTGGGCAGGGAAACAAATGAAAACTGCTCCCAGTGCACAGGAGCAATTCTGAAGCTCCTGCTTGGCAGGAGATTTAAAAATGGTCCTGCCAGTGAGAGCAAGCACAGGTAGGCTCCCTGAAGTATACCATGTAAGCTGGACCCAGGGAATGGGGTTCCTGGGGCCTTTAATGGCTCAGGGAAACCTGCCCTTCGCTAAAGAAATAGGCCCTGGCGTGGACTCTCCAGGACCATTTCAGGCTTGGGGAGGAGCACCCCCTCCTCATTTCCTTAAATTTGATAGCTGGGGGTGAGCTCCTTGGGCCTCTCATGGCTTGTGGAAGGGGGCCATACAGACCCCCTTCCTTTTAAAAATCAACCATGGGGGCATTCTACTCAGGATATAAGAAATTTAAATGTAGCCTGTCCGCCATTTTGCGTTTTTCTGTTTTGTTTTATTTAAATTCAGTGAGATCCTTGCAGGATTGCAGCATTTTTTGCTGTGTTTTTCTTTTTTGGCTCCAAGGAGTGTCCCTCTAGGTCCCCCATGTGCATTAGGGGGTCAGGGTATTCCTACCCTGCCTCCATGTATCATTATTTTATTTTCTAACAACTTTAGGACAGAGGATTAAGTCCCCGAGTCCTGTAAAGACTTCAAGAAACATTTTTCTCATGCTGCTTGCAGTCAATCACAGCACTCGTAGGAGTCTGATTCATGAGGGGGTGAAATGGGACAAGGGAAATAAAGCTCCCTGGGCCACTCAGAACACTTCATTTTTTATTTGGTGCTCCCACCAAAGTCCCTTGTTTTCCAACCTTCCGGATAGCTATATTTTTTCACCTTTAATTTCTCAAAAACTACTGAACAGATTTACACTAAGGGGGTCATTATGAATCCCCGGCGGTTCAGCCCGCCATGCTGGCGGCGGGTGAAAAGACCGCCACCGGCATGGCGGGCTGAACTGCCATATAAGCCGTCAGGCTGCCTCCAACAGCCAGAGCAGAAAGTTGCAGGCACCATTTTATGTACAGGAAAAAGGTCCCTGGGGCTGAAATGTGGGCTGCAAATCATATGAAGGAGTCAGGGTAGAGATACCCTGACCCCATGTTTGTGTTATGTAGGTGGAAAAACCAAGTCTAAAGGGCAACAAAATGGCTTTATATATTGTTTTAACCTTTCAAGAAATCCACGGACCCACTGTGGGGCTCAGCGCGCTCCCCCTTGTCTAAATCTGTGACAGATCTGCAAATCTTATCAAAAATAAATAAAAAAATAATACACTCACACACCCACTCTGATACCCAGAGAGACACTTTCACATTCACTGTGACATCCAGACAGACACTCTCACATCCACTCACACACCCAGACACTCTCATACCCACTGTGACAGCCACACACTCTCACACCCAGTGTGACACCCAGACAATCTCACACTTAGTAACACACCCAGTCCCGGGGCTCAAAGAGCCTACAGGAGGGTAGTCCACATGGCGCCTCTCCATAATAATAATCAAGCCCTGGGGAGATGGAGGTCCCCAGAGCCTACAGGAGGTGGGTCTCATGTGCCCCCCTACTTTATGTTTTTATTATAGCTTGCCCCTGGGACCCAGCCCACCCGGGGTCTAAATTTTTAACAAGCACTGGATTTGGGAATCCACTGCAATTTTGCCACAGACTTTTGTTTAAAAAAGCTTTTCTGCCTTAGCAGTGTCCGGAGGATCCCAGCACCAAGGTTAGGGGATCAGGCCATGCCTACCCTGACCCCTTTTCTTTTCTTTCCAAAGGCCGTGCATGGCATGGTGTTGGCTGCTTAATGAGACTTTGCAGCAAGCACCCGCCGTGCACAGCCAAACGCTGTGCCTAGCATTAGGTGCCAGGCCCTGCGGCCAACACCTGTTACGCACTGCCAAAGACAGTGCATGGCATGGGATTGGCTGCTTAATGCAGTTGGCTGAAGGACCTGGCCAGAGGCCCGGCCCTTCGGCCAACCCCTGCCATGCATGACCAAAGGCCATGCATGGTGCCGGGTTGGGTGCATATAGGGGGTAGGCTGCAAGGTCTGGTGGTAAGCCAGGCCCAGTGGCCAAACCCCACCAATGGCCGAAAGCCTATTGTAGTGTGGGGTTTTGTGCTTATTAAGGGCTATCCGCAGGGCTTGGCAGAAGGCCCCGCACTGCAATGGTTTGATTAACGTAAAGTAATTCACTGTAAAAACCAAGGGTTACAGGGACGTAATAGTTAAGAAACAGAATGAAAAATACCATAGAAATTTACTTAAAATTCAAACGGTACAGGGATGTTATAGTTGGGCTCACACTTTACTTGCACAAAACCATAGAAATTCAGCAGTTATACCTAGGGTGATCTCAAGTAACTATAACTCCTGCCCTCAGGTAACTATGTCTCATGCACTCACCATGCACTGCTAATTACCTCACATGTTACATCACTCATGACATCTTTGATAACATCATTGCTAATATCAATGTAACATTTGCAGCAAAATTATTGAGGAGAAAATGGTGCATGGCTGGGGCACACGTTATAGTTATTTAAGGCACACGTTACTTAGAATAATCATTTCCCCCCCCCCCGGGGACTGCCACCTCCCCGGGGCAATATGTTACAAATATGCAGGGGATGTGCGGCCCCCCACACCCTAGGGACCACCACCTCCCTGGGGCCAGATATAAAAATAAATATTAGGGGGGTACTGTGGACCCCCCAGGCCCCAGAAACGGCCACCTCCCCAGGGCTGTCAGCTCCCACCACCAAGCAAAAGCAAGCATAACTCCATTTTCAGCAAGCAGGAGCTATCAAACTGCTCCTGCTTGCTGAAAGAGCAGTTTTTATCTCTTTTCCTGCCCACTTTCATCCAGGCAGGGAAAGAGATGAAAACATTGCTCCCGTAAGCAGAGAGCTGCTATTTAAAGCAGCTCCCTCTGTGCAGCAGCAATGCCAGCTCCCCTAGGAGATGGCAGACGGCTGGGATCGTGGGGGCCTTGAGGCTCCCACCGCGGTCCCCAAGATGGAAAAAAAGATATCTGAGGAAGATGCTTGAGGAGCAATAACATTGGCAAAGTCACAGGCACACAAGATCACTGGAGACTTTACCACGGCGTCCTTTAAGAAGCTGTAGTGTAGGAGATGCATTTTACAAAACCTCTCCTGCCAAAGAAAAAATTGAAATCAATGTTCCTAAAAAGAACACACAAAGGCACACCAATTTGTATACAATTGTTGACTTTTATTATCAGTCATCAAGTTAAGAAACGGATTTTCCTCAAACTAGAGTGCCATCTATTTCATTCAGGCATGAGAAGGAACAGTGATAAAGACAGATAGATAGATAGATAGATAGATAGATAGATAGATAGATAGATAGATAGATAGATAGATAGATAGATAGATGGATAGATGGATAGATGGATAGATGGATAGATGGATGGATGGATGGATGGATGGATGGATGGATAGATAGATAGATAGATAGATAGATAGATAGATAGATAGATAGATAGATAGATAGATAGATAGATAGATAGATAGATTGATAGATAGATAGATAGATAGATAGATAGATAGATAGATAGATAGATAGATAGATAGATAGATAGATATTTACTTGACCCTCAGCTCCTAACTGGGAAGCTTTGTAGTGATGCTTCAATCGGGGGCAAGAAAAAGGAGTGGGGTCTCAAAAACACATAAGCGTTTTCCATATTCCTTTTGCAATAGGACAAATAGACACAGATACAGCCAAAACCACTGAAATGAATTGCACCAAGGGCCTAATTTACAAGGACTGATGCATCGATGTGTTGCACCAGAGATGCATCAAAATCACTAGTCCTGCTTGAAGAAAGCTTACGAAGCTATGGTTGTGCCGTATTTACAATACAGCATATCCCTGGCGTAGGGTCCCAAAATGCCTCGGAAATACTGATGCATCTGAGGAAAGGATGCTGCAATGCATCCTCCCAAAAAGTGACTCATTGCTGAAGTTGGGCTTAGAACAACTCAACTTTAGCAATGCGTCAAAAACACATAGACAAAGTGTCATTTCTGACTGACACAAGTAGCCTTATGTGTGAGGACCAATGTAATAGAGTATGAAATGGCAGCAGCTCACCTTTTGCTCCATTATATTGGTCTTGAATGTACAGCATGTGTGACATATGGAGTAACACTGTCATGTGTCATGTCAGTCACTGCTTCATGCTTCCATTCCCTGCATATGCTAAGGAAGACATTCAAATGGCTCCAGACCAAAACCCAGAAAACTCACACCCTCATCATTAGCAAGCCAGACAACAAGAACACCATCTAAGCTGGGATCACAAACATCTAACCAGGAGGCGGCAGGCTATTCAGAGCTTGGTGATCAGGCTCACTGTCAACCTCCCACACCACATACACAAGGATCTACACTGGGTACCTATACACAAATCAAACCAATTTAAACCCCTCACCCACACTTTCATAGCACTATGTAACTCAGGCCCAGCTTACCTCAACAATTGAAGCCTCTTGCATAAACCCTCCAGACTACTACTTGCACACATCCCACTCATTCAAAAAACATATACAATGGTTGCACCTTCTCCTAAATAACTCATCCAGCATGGACAAACTGCAGCTAAACATACAAGCATCCCCTCCCCAACTTCTTGAATTTTGAAAGAAGCTGAATACCTGACTCTTCTAGTACCCACACTAAGCCCTAGGATGGGCTAGTCTCACACATACTTAGAGCTAGGATACCCTACTGTGTCATAATGTGGTTTACATATCAACATAACATAACATAAAATAGCAATGTTTGTAAAACAAGCCTCTTAGCTTTCATGCTGATAATTCAACATTTATAATATGAAATATGGCACAGTTGTTGCCACCGAAATCTGGAATCACCTGCCATTGAAACTGTGTTGCTTAGAGAGTCAGGTGTAGATCATTTCCCACTAACTGTATCCCTAGTTTAAATGTTTATTCTCACTCCTTATAAAATACATTGAGTATAATGCCCTCTATGTATGGGATTAAATATCATCTGGCCTACATCATAAGAATATTGGATATTGCAAGTCAGTAAGGAGTTCTGTGACCATATAGCAAAAGGCTGAAGGATGGGTGCCTTCCTTAGAGGTAACTAGCAATAGTCTTTTAACGTATGTCAGAAGGCATTATTCTTTTTTTATGAAACATGGCCACAACACCATCCTTCTCTTGCATGTGAAAGAGATAGTATGGTTGCAGAGCGACGAATGAAAGGGGACTCTCTAGTGTGAAATTAAACACTCCAAAAAGCGGTTAGTAAATTGTTATATAGGTATATTAGAATCTGTTTAATTTGTCCGAATATAGAAATGCTGAACCTCAGAAAGTGTAGAACCAAGTATAGAGATTGTATCTTTCCTGTAATGACGTATAGCATGCAGCTTACTATTTATTTCAGAAAAACAGACTAGAAGAAGAAACAGTCAGTTCTGGATCGTATTTTAAACTGCATCTGAAATGATGCTCCATGACCTGCCTTTCTCCTTGGTATTATGACATAATAACTCAACTGTATTAACCTTTGAAAGTTGAGCAGCTACGTACTTCAGGTGACTAGAGACTAGAGGCTTGCATCCGTTATTAAAGTATATTCATCATTATCAATTGCAGATTCAAGAGCAGAATTGCTCTATCTACTGTTTAATTACTTCTTTCTAAACTGGATCTGATCTGATATTCCTATACTTTACTAAAGCTTCTCACCCTGCATATGTCACATTAAAATCATTGTCATCATCCTTCGAATGCAAATTATAAATGCAAAGTCTTTGAATATTAACCTTGTATGAAACTTTCCTGGTAAAAGTGTTACTTGAAATGTAAAATCTAGCTAACAGGATATCAGAACAAAGGAATGGTGGGTACTTCATTGAAGGCAATAGCATTGCAAAGGTTGAATGGTGTCTAGCATTCTGCTTCACAATTCCAGTGTTCCTCTTTTAAACTTACAGCATTTTAAACTTGCTCTAGTGGTAATGTCGCCCATGTATTTATTTGTTTGGTATAGTACCAGAAAATCATTGTAAGAACACTGCCTGACAAAAATAGTGTGTCCTAAATATGGTGTACAAAAATATTACCCTACTAATGTTAACAACAGAAAATATAGCTGATAGGATGATATTTCTATAACCAATGGTTAGAACATGGCACATATTTGAGATGAAGTTTCTGTGTATGAAATTCTCCCATACAACCATATAGGCTACATGGGTTGTTAAATGCCCTCTCTAAATATGTAACAATATGAGAGTGAATATGCCCATTGTGCTAGTAGACCTCACTGCTATATTAGAACATTGGAATGTTGGAATCTCCATTAAAGACAGTGGAGTGCTCCAGGCTTCAGACAGCGGGTAAAAGCCTGGAACTCCAACATTCAAATGTTTTTCTTGCAGCAACAGCAATGTCTCACAGAGACCTTGGGGGTTTCAATCCTCTTGGGGTCTGTGAGGCCTTTGTTTTATTTGTTAGAACATTCTGCCCTCTAGTGGCGGAATGTTCTAATAGCCTTATAGTTGCTATAGCTAGGCTATACCAGCCCTTAAAGGTCCACTCCCTTGTTAAAGGTCCTTGCCCTCAGCTCATGCCTTTAATGCTGGAGTGGGCCTTTAATGGTCGGTACAGCCTGCAATGGCTACATTAGAGCACTAGAATGTTGGAAATTATAGTGATGACAAAAGAGCAAAAACATTCCACTCTCAGATCTGCTTCAACATTCTCATGCTTGTCATTCCATTTATCTGTTTAAAGGAGCACATTCTACATTCTGTAAATGGCATGTTCTATGATGATATTGTACTGATTTTTTTCTACTTACTCTCGATCAGTATCCAGGCATACTCTTTCCCTCTGCTCTCCTTAGAATTTTGCCCACTGACTTGTGCTTCTATTTAGGCCTCAGCCTCATGCTTGAGCCTGTAAGTTTGATGGAGGGCCTTAATGATGTGTATAATCATTGGTAGTCCAGTATTATGCTAAATTACAACATTGGAGTGTTCGAAGCTTTGTAAGGAAATTAAAGGCTGGCATGGGCCTCCTGCTTCAACATTTCAATGTTTCCTTTTCTGTGTAATTTACAGCATCCTGTGTTTAATTGGTGGAGTGATCTAATAACGTTATACCTCTTCTACCTAAGATTTTACTGGAAGTTAATGCCCTCTCTCCTGTAGCAAGTCCTCACTTTGGGTTAGACCTGCAACTCAGACCTGCAACTAAGCGGGAGAGAAGTTAATTACCATTATAGCTCTCAGCAGTGAGTTAAAATGCCTTATTAGATCATTTGAATATCACGGATCAGCAAGTACGGTGAAAGGTAAATCCTGACTGGGTGAGGCCCTTTGCTCCAACTTTCCAATAGTTATCTTGTTGTTTCGTTTAGAACATTCTCTCCTCAATTGATGGATTGCTTTCATAGTATTATGGGTTTTAATCCTCTGGTTTTACCAGTCGTTAAGTGCCTCTATCTCGTTCGGGCCATTGTCTGCTGCTTGGGCCTATAGCAAGGGAACGGGGCATATTTAGCCTTTGAATGTATGTTATAATGCTATTCCGAGGATTTTTGCACTAATATTCTGTTTCTGGCCTACATGTTCGTGGATACATGTTATTATTGTCAGGATGTATATTTTCAGTAAATCTAAATGGTATGTTGAAGGAAGATATTTTGTGCTATTTTTTAAAGTGAATAAAGCTATTTGTGGTTCTTATGAAAGCCTGGGACTTGACTACTAAAACAGCGTGGGTGTACCAACGCATCTTACGATTCAATATCACTCAGCAATTATGTGTTTGTCCAAGTACGGCCTGTTGCAATTATTTTTCCAATAAATGTATGTTTCTGTTGCGTTTCAATCCGCTCTGTTTTCATGTACAGTATCAAGATCTTTGCACTGTGGTTATGATTCTTTTTATGGTGTTGTGTGGGGAGTGAGGTGTAGACCTCATTTTTTATGACAAGCGCCAGGATTTTTCCATGTTGGAGTTCAGATCGCAAAAGCCTGGCGATAATGAGGCTTTTTTAATTCTGCAATAATTAAGGTTTTTTTCCAAGATTTGTAATCATTGTAAACGTTTTGAATATTATCAATAAAACAGTAAAACGGATCGACGTTGCTCATGTTTAAACGCGAGTACGCATAACCGTGCAAAACATTACCGGATTTGCTAGTATATGGTTGGGTGTTCCAACTTAAAAATGTCAGGATTCTGGGTTCTTCTCTAGATATCACAGACATGGGATGTATGTTTAAGGCTATGTTAACAGAAATAAAGGAGGGTTTAAACCATTTCTTGTTTAATTTTGGGGATCCTAAATTCTTCAAAAAAATCAAGCTTTTTTCCGATGATTATCTCTTCCCTACTGTCTCTCGAAATACCCTCCTCTAACTTTATTGTGAGGCGTACTCGTTGAAAGAGAAAAAAAAGGAGGCCCCTCCTTTTCCCGGGTCAAGGAGAATGCTTTATCACAGAGCAAAGGAAAAAACCTGGTGCCTGGGATGAATGAGGACAGTAAAAAAAAAAATGGATAAATGATATTGTAGCAGCCTCCATGGCCACATACCAAATCCTTCAAGTAAAGCAGGCATGCAACCAGCGTGTGAATGATTACAGCCCCTTGGTCCGCCTGCCCATCTATCTGCACAGGGTTCCCTCATCATACTTCAATGATGACTGCTGGACTCAGAAAAGCTCTTTCAGATAATGCACTGCTGTTACCTTACTGGGGCATGTGACATGAGAGTTTGGTAGATGGGTTACTCTGTCACAACATGTTGGATATTCTGTCCACACTACCCCAAATGCCATAGGATATATTGCAAGAACGTTTTCCACTGGACTTTGAGCATACTACAGGACTGCTGTAAAAAAGCACTAAACTCTTTGAAGACATGGTTAGCTGCAACTTTTAGCCTTGCCTAGCTGCACAACTGAGCACCAAAAAGACACTGAGAATGAGCTTGGCAGATGCAGGCCATCTGCCAAAAATTGTCACTGTATGTAAGCTAGAACTTGCTATGACCTATCCTTCAACCTTTATTTCTACCAATTCTTTCCATTGATAACAAAATAAAAAGCTCCAAAGAGGATGCCAATCACTGTTAAACATCTTAAAGGACATGTTTATTTTCCTGCTATAATCATATTAAAAAAACACTGAATTTAATTTATCTCTATTACACATTTTTGCTTGGAATGGTTGAAGCTAAAATCACATTCTTTTGATAAAATGTGTATACCCCACAGCTTCTGGCCTGCTTCTAGTGTATCAGAATGGGCCAATCAAGGGGTTTGTGGTGTGTGGATGACCCTGTGAATTACATATTTTCAACTACATGTCAAAGGTGCATGATAGGAGTGGCCTGTTAATTATGACGTCCTGGTAACAGGAGTTACTGGACCCACCTGAATTATGAACACAACAGGAACACTGCTGCTCAGTGCTATTCCACCTATTGATTTCACCCCTTGAAAGCAGGCAAAGTCTAGGGATGGAATACCGGGTGAAAATGTAGGAATTGTCATATTAAGTCTGATGCTCATGTTTTTCCTCAAAATAGGGGCGTTTTTCCATGCATGGATTTTGACAAGGTTGTTTGATGTCAGAAACTTAAGAGAAGAGTATTGTTGCCCTTCTACAGAAAGTGACTGCAGATTTTACATTCATAACCACAAAGTCAAAACTGATTGGAACAAGATTTACCAACATTTGCCAATATTACATTTCTAATTTGTCAAGGTACACAATACAACATTTTTTGGGGGGAATATATTTTTATTAACAATTCGCTGTTTTACATTACACAAATACATTGATGGGAACATCTTGTTCTTGTCATACACCATGTTTAAAAGATATATCTTTATATGAGACGTCACACATATGTTGTGTCATGACTTATTGTTCAGCCTGACTTTCATTTGATCCTCATTATCTTTAGCTCTGGTGTTCTAGCGTTCCTGCCCTTGGGGATCCTACTCTCTGTTGTTTTGTGTTACCCTTTCATTTTATATGTCCGCATAACAGCCTTAACTCTATATTAAACTATGTACAAACTTGGTGGCTTCTTGTGGGTGGCACTTGTGTTGGCTGGGAGGTCTCACACTGGGGTCTTTATTATTAGGGGGGCAGCTGACCATCCACGTTCATTTTCCTTTTGTTTTTTGTGATAATTTGTGACCAACTCTGTTCTGACCCATGTGTCCTATTGTGTACTGCTGGTATATTCGTCTGACTGCTTCTCTGGTGTTTTTCCCTCCCCAAGCGGTGGATCTATTGGGCGCTTCCAATATCACATCTTAATACCCACTCAGGACCCTGTTTCTGTTGGTTCCGCATTGGGAGCTATTGGTCCTTTCACTATATCTTCCCAGCTCATCACTAGGTCTTCCCATTCTGGGGCAATGGGAGTCTGTCGGATGCCTTTTGCTTCCTCAGCTTTCAGGACCTGTAATTCGGCCCTAGTCTATTTCGTGACATCGTTTTTCCATTCAGCGAGCGAGGGGTGGCTGGGAGCCTTCCAACCCCTCGTGATCAGCCTTTTGTCGAGGGCTAGGTCTAGGTCTAGGAAACGATTCCCAATCTTCCCTCGTAACGTACTTGTTTTTAGGCCCAGTAAACATATATCGGGGGTTAACGGCAGTTCCGTGCCATATAGTCTTGCCATGACCGCTATCATTGCCTTCCAACCAGTCTGTAACACTGAGCATTTCCACATCATGTAGTCAAAGTCTGCCTCACTGTCACCACACCTGGGGCATGTCCTAGGGAGCCCCCCGTATATACAGAACAGTCAGTGAGGAGTAAGGTACGTCCTATGTAGATAGTTATATTGGATGTATTGTAAGCGGGTGTTACGCGAGATCCCCCGGGGATAAGCCAAAGCTCTGCTCCACTCCGTCTCGGATAGATCATGTCCGACCGTTTTCTCCCACTTCTCCTTCAGCGAATGCAGGGGATCCAGTGCAGTTTCTATCTGGGCCCGATATATTTTAGCGATCAAGTGGGGTTCTTCACCCAATGTCAACAGGGTGTGTAACACTCCGTGGACCACAGGCTCTGCATTTTTCGTATCCCAGTGGCCTTTCAGAGTGTGTACCAGCCTCCTGAAAAGGAGGAATTGACCCTGGGAGACCCCCCTTCCCACTAAGTCAACAAAGTTTCTCAACACCCCTTCCTTGAAAAGCTCTCCCACCGTCCCTATTCCTGCCCCAATCCATGGTCCCAGCCCCAAGCCCCCAGAACCCATCCTCTTTGGGTCTAAAACTAAGACCAACAGCGGTAGCGCCGGAGAGTAGGGTGGGCCCACTCCTACCCTTCTTGTACATCTCTTCCAGCATGTCATCGCAACATTAGTCATTAGGTTGTCTCGCAGGGGGGCAACACTCCTCTCTATCATACGTGCTATTATTCGAGCTGTGTCCAGCATACCATGGGAAGTAAACAAGTCCAGTTTTCCTTTGCCCACCATCCAACCGGCCACCCATTGCAGTTGAGACGCCAGGCAATATGCCTCGAAGTCAGGAGCTCCCAGTCCACCCATACGCGACGGTCTGCATATAGTCGTCAGTGCTGTGTGCCTGCGACCCTCGTCCCATATTAGCTCCCGGAGGAGAGCGTTCAATTCACGTAACCACGTCGGAGGGATCCATAACGGTAAATTAGCGAAATAGTAGAGGAGGCGGGGGAGCATAACCATTTTAGACAGTGCTACTCTGGCCATTGTTGTTAGTTTCAGTGATCGCCAGAACCCGACCGAAGAACGCAGGGAGCGGAGCGTCCTACCTAGGTTGCCATCCCAGAGGTCGCCCAGTTCATGGAATATTTGAATGCCCAGATATTTAAAGGTCCGTGGGGCCCAGTTCACATCCCTCGGGTATGTCTCGGGGGGCATGCAGTCTGGTAGCATGGGGAACACAAATGTTTTGCCTCGGTTAAAGCGAAGCCCCGACAGCTCCCCAAAGTCTTCCAGAATCCTCAGAGCCCACGGGAGACCACTGGTTCCATCTCTCAGATACACCAGAATGTCGTCAGCGTATAGGGAGATAATATGCTCGTTTAGTCCCCATTCAATTCCTTTGCCCACTCCCTCTTGTTGCATCTGGGCCGCCAGAGGCTCAATTGCCAGTGCAAATAGCAGTGGGGATAGGGGGCATCCCTGCCTAGTTCCCCGATGTACCGGGTATGTGTCGGATATCGTTCTGCCCGTCTTTACCCTAGCTAGTGGGGACGAATATAGCAGGTCCACCCATTTCACCTAGTCCTCCCTTAATCCCATTTTTAACATCACAGCCCTGAGATAGTCCCACCTAACCGAGTCGAAGGCCTTTTCGAAGTCCACCGCGAGCAAAACCCCCGCAGGAGGTTTCTCTTCTTCTGGCATATATAAGATAGCAGAGATTTGCCTTAAATTTAGTGAGGTGCTGCGGCCAGGGACAAAACCGTTCTGGTCTGCATGTACTAATGTGGTCTTAAGGGGGAGCTACCCATGATCTTACTAAGAATCTTAAAGTCACTATTTAGCATTGATAACAGACGAAAGTCAGTCACTGGTGCTTCCCTGTTTTTTGTCTTGGGGAGCGGCACCACCAAGGCCTCTCGCAGCGTGCCCGGCAGTTCCCCACGGCGCAGAGCCTCCTCATACACCTCCGCCAGCTGGGGTACCAGCAATGTCTTATAGTTTTTATAAAAGTCCATTGGGAGGCCATCTGTAACGGGAATCTTCCCGGGAGCCAACCGCGATATGGCCTCGCTTATCTCCTCTGCTGTCACAGGACCCCCCAGGCTATCCCTCTCTTCCGGGTTCAGGGTTGGGAGCGATACTCGCCGCAGGTGGTTCTCAAAGGCCTCCGCCCCCAGGTTGCTAGGTTTCCTGTACAGGTGCATATAATATTCCGTAAATGCATCGTTAATTGGGCCTGGACTACATCTGCAAATTCCCTCTTTGTCTTGTACACTCGTTATGGGCTCTCCACCCCCGCCTTGGTGCACCAGCCACGCCAATAGTTTCCCTGACCTACCCTCCTTTGACTGTACTGATGCCAAGTATTTTTGCATGCTGTGACATCTAAGCTGCTCCTCGATCCGGGAATGCTCTCTTCGGGCTCGATTATATTCTTTGTTCTCCTGAGCTTCAGGACCCTGTCTCAGTTCCCCTGAGTGTATTTTCTTCTCTAAGGCGGACAGTTCTATTTCAAGTGTGCGTTTCACCCCCACGATTGACCCAGGCAGAAGCCCCTCGTCACCACCTTGAGTGTTTCCCATTCTGTGGCCCTAGATGGGGTGGATCCACTATTAATCTTAATATGTTCTGTCAGGTGGCACCGAAGGGTATCTCTATATGTCTGATCCTCTAGCACCGCAGGGGACAGTCTCCATGATGGTATTGGTGGCCTGTCCTCCAAAACTCTTAGTGTCAGCAGCAAGGGGTTATGATCTGACAGTGTGTTGCCGAGATACTCGGAGTGGGTTATATAACGCGCAAGGCCCGCCGTGCATGTCATTCTATCAATTCTAGTGTGCAGCCGGTGGAGGCCTGAGTAATACGAATAATCTCTGTCTTTTCGGTGTTGCGACCGCCAGATATCCACCAGCCCCCAGGTGCCCAGCCATTCACAAAGCTTTTTGGCTATTCTAGTGGACACTGCACCCTGTAGTGGGGGGATTGATCTGTCCATGTTGGTGTCTAATATTGCATTAAAGTCCCCTCCCACTAGCAGTTCTCCTGTGCATTGGCGGGTAAGGTGGCTCGACAACCTAGTTAGGAAGGGGATCTGGTCCTGATTGGGGGCATAAATGCAGCTCATGACAATCGGAATACCATGCAGTCTCCCCTTCACTATCACAAATCTGCCTTCTCGGTCTATATTGGTTGAGTCTATTATTAGTGGGACCCTGGCCCTGACCCATATCATCACCCCTCTTGCATAAGCTGAGTACTCCGTGGCAAACACCTGCCCTCTCCATCTGCGTCTCAGTTTCTCCACCTCCCCAGTTACTAAATGGGTCTCCTGCAGCATTGCCACCTGCACACCTCTTCTCTTTAAGTAGGAGAGGTTTCTATGTCTCTTGGCCAGTGTGCCCATCCCCCTGACATTCAATGTTAAAAGATTGTAGTCTGCCATTTTAATATAGTAGTCTGATGATAGCACCCTTGGTTCACCCAGGCTTCCGGCTTACCCCTTCCCATGTTCATACCTGTGCTATCGCCATACCACGCAAGCCACTTAGCCAAGTTAACTTGTAACCGGAAACCCAAACTCCCCCACCCCAGAGCGCCTACTAACCTGCAGGTAGCCCAGAAAAACATGCAACAGTGCAACTTGTTCAACCATGTAGCTACAGTTCTCGCCAGCCTAAATGGACCAGCGAGGTACTGGTTCGGGGGTGGCCAACTCCGGAGGGGCCTCACGTTCTCCTGTTGTACCCCAGCACCAGGGCCTCCCGTGCCAAGCTTATCCGAGTTCGTCAGCAGTTTGCGGTGTCACCCTGGGATCACGCGTCGAGCAGCCTGAGTTCCCATCCGAGGACACCACTGTATCTTCTGAGTCCTCTCCTGAGCCTTCCGGGGGGGACACCCCACCACCCAGACGGGCCGCCGCCTCCAAAGCTGCTCTCTTGCCTTTTTCTTTTTGCGTTTGTGTTGGCGCCAACCTCAGGCGATTCCCGGGTCTCCGCGCCCCAGGGGCCCGGCGAGCCCAACTCCCAGCCGCACCCTCACCAGCGGGTCGCCCCGCCTGGGGCCCACGTTTCTCGAGCCATTCCCATGCCTCTTCCGGGGTCTGGAGGAAAGTGGTTTTCCCCTCCAATATCACTCTCAGTCTGGCCGGGTACAACAACGAGTATTGAATCCCCTAGTCTCTGAGGGCCCTTTTGACTGCTAAAAAAGAGGTTCGCTTGTTCTGAACATCCAAAGTATAGTCCGGGAATAGCGTCACCTCTCCGTTTGCTACTTTAAACGGGCCCATCTCTCTAGCCTTCTGTATAAGAGTGTCTCTGTCCTTGAAATGCAGCAATTTGACAATCACTACACGAGGTGGCCTGCCAGGGGCGAGAGGCCTAGAAGGCATCCGGTGCGCTCGCTCCAGCGTGTAGAAGGGTGTCAGGCACCCGGGCGCAACCGTTGTACTGAGCCATTTCTCCAGGAAGTCCACCATATTGGCTCCTTCAGCCCCCTCGGGGCGGCCCACCACTCACACATTGTTCCTCCTGTTCCTCCCCTCCGCGTCCTCGGCTCTTTGTTCAAGTCGCGCCACCCTGGAAGCCAGGGAGGTCACCTCGGCCGCAAGATCTTTCTGTTTCGGCCCAA
Organism: Pleurodeles waltl; assembly: GCF_031143425.1. Taxonomy (NCBI): domain Eukaryota; kingdom Metazoa; phylum Chordata; class Amphibia; order Caudata; family Salamandridae; genus Pleurodeles; species Pleurodeles waltl. Next base: position 980,581,508 of record NC_090442.1, read on the forward strand.
TGTCGGCCAATGTGGATTCCGTTTCTTTGACCCTGTCCGCCAGTTTCTGGTGGTCAGCTCTCAGCAGGCCTACCTCGACCACTACTTGGTTGATATCGCGTTGTAGTGTTGTCTTTGTGTCTTCTATCACCCCTAATATTTTGTCCAGTGTTTCCTGTACATTGGATTGTGAGTGGGTCTGTTCTTCCATCTCTTTGCGCCCTGGTGGCGTCACGGGATCCATGATTTTCCTCTTATGTCAGGCCTTGGAGGGCATCGGGCGGAAGGACAGGGGGGGGGCGCTCCCCCAGGGCGCAGGCCCGATTCTATGCACAAACTCTCCTCCTTCCGTGGTCTTGTACTTCGGCGACCGCAGGCCCGATCACGATCCCAGATGGGTGCCGGGTAGACCCACCCCGACCCCTCAGTTATCTTCAGCTTTCTGTCTTTGCGTCGTGGTTGGCCGCTAATCCGGGGCGTGTCACGGAGCCCCGGGAAGCCGCAACTCCAGGACGGTGTGCTCCCCCAGGTCCCGCAGCCGACGCGCTGCTCAACAGGAGATCGCCATTTTCACTCCACTGCTGGGGCTGTCAGGGTCACCCGCCTCTCTCCACACCCTGGTGGGCCGCTCCTCAGACCCGGCCTTATCTCATTGCTTAATACTGCCTCCCCAGTCCGACCAGGCCTCACAGGGCATCCCGTCCTGCTCCCAAGGTTGTCGCTTCAATTTCAGTTTGAGTGCCACAGCCCCAGTAGGGCCCCAGTCTGCCCTCCTCGTTTCAAGGGGCTGCCGATTCCCCCCCTTGATTTGGGACAGGGGGGTTTCCAATCTCATCCCACTGCACGGGGGGCGCACGCCCGTTCCGGCCGCAGCTCCCAGGCAGTCAGCGCCGCCCCCGGCGTCTTTCAGATCCGTCCGTGGGTCGGGTCTCGCTCAAACATGGGCCCGCTCCACCTCTCCTTCACCCGGTCTCCGGGTATTCTGTTGTGTGCAGCCACTCGCGGTGATTCCGGCTGCTATGGCACCCACTCAGGGGCTGCCGGTCCCCCACGGGGCCTCAGGCCAGCAGGGCCGCCCACCGCCCTGCCCACCCCGGGGGCTCGCCCCTCCGTCCCGACCTCGGGACTCCAGCGGCCAGAGCTGCTCCAGTTCTTACGCGGCTCGGGCGGCTGCCGGCTCCGGTCCGCGTCTCCACTCGAGTCCCCGGCTCCAGCCGGGGGACAGGCCGCAGGTTCAGAAGTCCGCCGGCTCGGCTCAGACCTGTGCAACAGGGTCCAAACAGGGCTCCGCGGCTCCCCAGCAGTCCCCCTCAGGTCCCCACCGCAGCACCAGCACCGATTGCCCCGGGGTCGGCTCGTAATGTTCGGATAATTACAGGCCCCTCCGGAGCGAGGAGATTATGCATGCGCCATCTTCGGCTCCTTGGCCACGCCCCCACAATACAACATTCTAGGGCTTTTATTTGCATTAGTATTACCATATTGAGATCGCGCAACAGAGCAAACAAGATGGCTGCTTGTTAACGTCGCTTCCGAGCTGCTGCAGAGATTTCTTTTTCGATGGAGCAGATTATTGACAGCTGATGCTCTTTTCTTTTCAGAAAATGTTGTGAGAGCCTGCAGGGAGCAGTATGGTGAGTTTTTAAATATTTTTACTTCTGTTTTCTTACAGAGTTTAATTCTTTCCACCTGCTGCTCCCCTCCTCTCAGGAATGCAGCCGCCATTTTGAAAGGACAGCCAATTTGTATTCCTCAATTTTTTCTTTGCTGCGTTCTCATCTTATTTATTACTATTTTACCTAACTGGGGAATTATATGTTCATTTGACACTTTGGATGTCGCCTCTGAGATTGTTTTAAGCAATTTACTCTGGGCACTCTCATTTAACTTTGAATATTAAAAGGTGACCTAATCCACTGTGCAGGACCATTAACCTCAATATTGTATTAAATATTCATAGTATTGCTAAAATGGAAGCTCCACATACTTAAAAAATCTCTATATCCTCTGTTTCTAATTCTAATGGTCGCAAAGATTCTGGGCAACAAAAGAGCTAAAAAGGATCCATCCTCCCCTACTAAGTTTCCATTACCACTCACATTGGAAGACAAATGGATGAATTAAAGTTAATAAAGCCTTTTTGTCATGGAGACAAATGTAGCTCTACAACGAATTGAAGAGATATAGTCGCTCGCGTCTGGATTCTAGACTTTCTGAGGTAGAACACAGGATCAGTGATGTACAGGATACTACTGTTAAAGTTGATAATTTGACCAAAGAAGTTGTATTACTTAAAAAACAGACAGAAGATCTGGAAAATCATAATCAGCGTAATAACCTTCACATTTATGGAATTCCAGAAGGCCAAGATTTGATAACATTTTTGCAAACTCATCCCAAAGATTGTTGGTTTACAGAATACTACAGTCCTCAACATCCAGCAAGCTCACCGTATTGGTCCTTCTTCTACATCTAAACCGAGAGCAAGTATTGCCCTCTTTCTACAACACTCGGATTTAATGACAGTTTTAAATGCTGCCAAACAACATAAACAAATGTTACGGTCAGGACAAGAGATTTTCTTTAGTCAAGATGTGCCCATGGCAACAGCTAAAAGAAGAAAATAATTTCTGGATCTTCAACCAGCTCTAACCTTAAATTCACCCGGGTTTCTTTAAGGTTACCTTCAAGGACAAAACAACTACTTTTGAGAATCCCTCAGATTTGATGCAATTTATATATACCCACAAAGGGGAGGCAATGGAACTCAGCAAGACTTGATTAGTTAATGTGGGATTCTTAACTTTTCTATTTTTTGTTCACAGGTATTGAAATAGCTGAAATGTCAAGTTGAGAAAATCTCCTTTCCAAGTGTGTCTGTATTCTTATATATCTCAACATCACAGTGTTCATTCCCTTGTTGGTAAGTCACGTCGTCAGTTGTTCATATTGTAATGTACTTATTTCTGTTCTCGTTTCTCTCCTCCCTCTTGCCATCTAATTATTTTAATTCCTCGGGGGTACTGATGCTGACTGGCCTCTAATTTTGTTTTGCTCCTCCCTTTTTCCCATGCAAAATATATTTCTTCTTTTCAAGACAATTATGACTAAAGCTCTTTGGCTTTTCGTCATTTTTTTTTTCTATCATAGGGGTGCTTTTGTTACCTCTTTACTTTTCTTTCTTTCTTGTATTTTCTTCTTCTTCTGTCTCTCTTTTTTCTTTTTCTTTTTTACCTTATAATGCATTGTTGGCATCAGCAAGCAACCACATATAGATATGTTTCATAATTTTCCTTTCCGCCTCATTCTATGTTTCACATGTTGTCTGTATTTTGGGATTAGTTATGGTTCTGCTGTCTAACTGTTTCCCATTATTCCATAAATGACCAGTCTCCGTATTATTTCATGGAATGTCAAGGGTTTACGTAATCTGGTTAAGAAACAAAGAGTGCTCCAATATCTCTCTAAACTAAATTGTCAGGTTGCTCTTGTGCAAGAAACACATCTTAAGCAACAGGACCTTAAAGGTCTGAATAGAAATTGGGTAGGTCATGTTTTCGGTTCCTCTGCAGTTCACAACAAGAACGGGGAAGTCATTTTTTTCATAAATCCTTACACATACAAGTTATAGAGGAGATTAAAGATGTTACAGGCAGATGGATTTTACTGACTGCTAAAATGAACGGAGTGCTATTTTCCATCGGCAATGTTTATGGTTTAACTGGAGTAGACCATCAATTCTAGGTTGTTATTTTTTCTTCTTTATTACTGACTTGCAATTCAGAAAATCTTGTGGTAGGAGGTGACTGCAACCAACTTTTGGATCCTTTTGTGGATAGTCGTTCTCAAACTCGTTATATCCCTAAAAAAATGCAAAAAGCATTTCATCAAACAATTTCCTCCTGAGGTCCACACGATGAATGGAGAACTGCTCATCCAGATGTATTAGAATTTACATTTTATTCTTCAGTACATCATTCATATTCTAGAATAGATTATATATTTGCTACGCAAAATATTCTGCAATCAATTTCACATGCTGATATTGGGTCTATTCTTATATCAGATCATGCCCCGGTTATTATAGATTTGCATTTTCCAGGTAATTCTCCCTTTTCTAATTGCTGGAGGTTTAATAATGCTTTATTGCAAGACCAGTAATTTATTGAACAATTTACAAAGTTTTCGAAAGTTTTTAAAAAAAATAATTTACCTTCTGACACTCAGATAAATTTTATATGGGATGCCTTTAAAGTTACGGCTAGAGACTTTATTATAGATTATGTTACCACTAACAAGAATGCAAATCTTAAAGCTTCCTTTCAATTGCTTGCACAAAATAAAGATCTTGAGCATGAATACTTCTCCTCTACTAAACAAGATACTTCATCCCGGTTGATTGATGCTAAATTACAATACAATAAGCAATCTTTGGACAGTGCCTGTGGTACTCTATTAAAAATTCATTCTATATGCTACGGGGGGAATAAAGTGGGTAAATTACTGGCCAATTATTTAAAGATTAAAAAAAATTAGTGTTATTACAGACAAATTTGGAAACAGACACACCACTATACCACTTTTTATACTCCTGAAAGTACCCTTTACATAACTGATGTTGATTCTTTCTTCCAATCTATTCCTCTGACACATAAAGTGGATGTGTCCCAGTTGGACTCTGAACTATCTGAGACAGTAATTAAAAATGTCATTACCAAACTTCCAAAAGATAAGGCCCCCGGTCCTGATGGCTTTTCAATTGAATTTTATTCAACATTTGCATCTATTCTAGTTCCAAAGTTATTATCACTTATACAATTTTTTCTTATCACAAGATCAAGCTATGTTGTGCTTGATTCCTAAAAAGGGTAAAGATTTATCCAAATGTGGTAATTATAGCCCGATATCCCTTATAAACGTTGATTGTAAAATTTTTGCAAAAGGCCTTGCCTTACGGAGGAATCCTTTTAACCCAGATTCAATAGACATTTATCACTCAGGTTTTGTTAAGGGGCGATACATATCGGATAATTGTAGAACTTTTCTCAATATTATCCATCTCGCTTCTAAGTCTAGGGACCCTATAGCTGCTGTAACTCTAGATGCTGAAAAAAGCCTTTGATCAAGTTTGTTGGGATTTTATGTTTGGAGCATTAAAATGGCATGGTTTTAGTTCTAATATTATTAAACATATCCATATTTTATACTCCTCACCCTCTACATCTATTTTAGTCAATGGCAAACAATCCCATTACTTCCCCTACAAAGAGGTACTAGACAAGGTTGTCCTCTATCACATCTTTGATTTATATTAGCCCTTGAGTCTCTTTTAGAAAAAATACGTAGGTTGTCTGATTTTTATGGCTTTAAGCATAAAGACATGGAGATTAAATTCACAGCATATGCTGATGAGATTTAGCTTTTTATCTCTAACCCTCAAAAGACTATTCCTGAATTTTTTCATTTACCATGAGAATACTCAAGTGTCTCAGGGTATAAGCTTAATGTAGACAAATCAAAGGTTTTGCCATTAAATGCTTATTGTTTACCAACATGTTTAATAATATACTGGTTTTACTTGGAGCTTTAAGCATATCAAATGCCTGGGCATATACTACTCCAATTCTATTAAAGACACTATTCAAATTAATCTCAAAGAAGTCGAGTCAAAGATTTCTTAATTGCTTGACAGATGGTACCCTCTTTATTTATCTTGGTGGGGAAGACTGGCCACAATCAAAATGATGTTGTTGCCCATTTAAAATGTTTATCTATCTATGCTCCCAGTTAAACTTCCCTCTGTTTTTTTAAAAACTATAAATACGTTATTTCTGAAATTAGTACGGAACAAACTTAAATCTTGTATACCTTTAATCAAATTACAAGAACCTAGAGATAATTGAGGTGTTAATTTCCTGTGCCTTAAAAGATATCACTCTGCTTTTGTTTTGAAACAAATATGGTTGTCCTTCTCTCCCACCTTTCAGGACAGGACCACTATATGGAGTCAATTGGAACACTCGCAAATTACACCATTTAATTTTAGAGATGCAATTCGGCTTTCAAAACCCCCTAAATCCCTTCTCTCTCAAATAATCACTCATTCTATCTCTATTGCCAAGCCATTACTTACTGCCTCTCATTCCTCATATGAGAACCTTAAGCAAACTCCTATATGGTACAACAATGATATTAAATTTCATAATAGAATACTAGTCTGGAAAGAACAGATGCATAAAGGCATTATAACTCTATATCATTTAATTTTAGACAATGCTTTACTTGAATTTCAAGATATTTAACAGACATTTCATATTTCCTCTTATTATGCTGTGCAGTACCAAACTCTCTATGTTATCCTCTATAAATTGTTATCACATTCTTTAGATACTCCCCTTCTACACAGCCTATTTCCCAGCCTCATAATTTTTCCTCACAAGTCCAAGTGTTCTTTATATACAGAACCCTTATAAATACCAGTCTTGTGAGACCAAAGTCTAAAATAGAATTAGCATGGAAGCAAGATTTCAATCAAAACTTTCCCATATCTACATGGAAAACAATATGGTCAAAACTTCATACAATATCCTGTTCAGCATCTACAACCCAAACATTATTAGATTTTTATAACAGGCTGTACAATACTCCGATAGATCTTTATAAATTTAAACTTACAACAGACAACAATTGTTCGTCGTGCTCTAAAGAAAAAAGCCATTATATGCACATGTTTTTTGATTGCCCTTCAGTTCACACTTTTTGGGAACATGTTTGGGATACAAATTAATCAGATTTTGTCCACCAATGTAACTTTCAGTATATTACATATTCTTTTGGGTAATATCTCATCTATTTGTCATTTCCAAACCCTGCTTGTTAAACTGGTTGATATACTCCTTGCTAGTGCACTGCAAATTATAACTTGTAATTGGAAAGATGCCACAAAAATATCTGTTGTAGCTTGGTGGAATCTGATTTGTTATAATCACAGAATGGATCGAGCAAATGCTAATACTACTCAACTGTTAATTAAAAGAGACAAGCTATGGCTTCCTCTCATCTTTTTTTTTTGCAGCTTAAGACCTTCCATACTACTGTTAATCCTGTTTTTTAACCTCCTTGAATGGTCTTTTTTTTTAATTCATGGTTGCTCTATTGTGAACATGTGATTTTCATTTTACACTATTGTAACATTTCTTTTCTCTCTTCTCTTTCTTTCTTTACTAAAGAATAACAAAAATGACAGTGTTTTGTAGTGCAATATTCTATTCCGGTTGTGTATATAAATTGTTTTTAAAGGTACAAATATCTTTATGTTTCTTTAGTTCAATACCCAGAGGTGCATAGGTGGCAATAACGAACACCGCATCCTGCAGCGCGGGGATCTTGGAAAGTTGAAAGGTGTCAGCACTACATCCCCAAGTAGTCCAGGCAGCAGGGAAAGCTGCACACTGACATTTCCGAAGCCCGGAGGTGCATATATCGAACACCGCATCCCGCAGCGCAGAACGTGCCCAGGTGAGTGCCCAGGCGAGGACCGGCCCAAGACAGGGCCTGTCTTCATCCGTCTTCACCCAGAAGTGGCCAGGCCTACTCTCCTGGTCTTTTATCTGTAATTATATGGGCAGAGGGAAGGCTTACTATCAGATGAGAGCTTGAGCCCCTGGTTAGTGCTTGTTGGGACTCATATTATTTTTGCAAAACAACCAGCAAGGCTGACCCAGGGCCTATGAGCCTATAAGTCAAGCAGGCCCCTTCAAGTCGAGTATGGACAAATTTATAGTAAGGGATGTGGGCATAACTGACAAAGAAATTGAGCTGGCGGAACATCGGCTCTCCGTATCCTCTCTACGTTCCCCTCCTCTGGGAATACCGGAGGCCCCGTTATAATGCACTTCAAATGACAAAGAGTCAGTTGGGAGGAGAGGAAGTAGGGTTGACATGCCCTTTGCTGACCTGGTGGTAGATGGGACCCAGGGGGGTGCGAACGAGTTTGAACAGGTCTCAACGCAGGCATATGTACTTTCTGAGTCTAGAGCCGTAGTTATAGCTTCCCCACGAAGTTCAGGTGTAGATAAGGTGACCGGTGGGAAGAGGAATTATAAGCACCAAAGGAGTGGCAGTAACTAATGGTAACTCAATGTTCCACTCAACCCAAAGGGGGCAGAACTTGGGGTGGAGCAGGGATCTATGCAGGCCCAGGTGGTGACAATTGAACAGATGGAAGTAAAACTATGTGGTACTCTTGATTTAAAACTGCAGCCTCTAATCGAGCAACTTAACTCGATGGTGGCAAACCTCAAATAGTATGAGCTTATTCACAATAGTAGATACTACTTTATTAATCCTAGGGTTGGGCTTAGGGACAGGTCCCTGGAGCCTGGTGTGATTCCCGATGCCCAGAGAGTTAGCCCGAGAGGGAACGAAGAAGGATTGCTGAACCACCAAGTAATAAGTAGGGAAAGAGGACCACTAGTAATTAATGGACGCACAAAGGGAATCTCCCAACGCCCATGTAGAGAACACCTTGTGGGTTAACTGGAAGGGGCAGCGGACCCAGCTAGTGGTACAGAGGACATAGGGACTTCGCGTTTACACCCTGATACCCCTGATATACAACCTAGTTTGTTTATGTTTTGAACAAAAAGCTGAAGCTTGAGGCACTCTGGGAACAGCCGGATCAAATTAGAAGAGAAGATAAACAGGTATTCAAGGTGGCTTATTGGCAGTATATTAGGGAGTGGTGGCAGACCAGGGCTAACCAGGGCCACCTAACAGAAACATATTTGGAGTTTAAATTGTGCTTAAATTTGAAGAACTCTTGGATTATGTTACTTCCCCGAAGGCAAAAAGCTTGTGTTTGCGACTTAGATATGGCTGCTTGCTGTTGAATGCCTTTTGTAGCTCCTGATGAGGAGAGAGGTCATCTGCCTCATGCCCTCTTTGCAAATTAATGCCTGAAACTGTGAACCATATTGTTATCGTTTGCCCAGAGCACCAAGCCTCTAGGCGGCGGTGGCTTATGCCAGTTTGCCTATCCTTAGAGATCGAGGATTATCGAGTGGAATTGTGCCTGTTTAGGACAAGTACAGATAAGACAATAGTTTAGCCAATGAGTCATTTTCTCCTGAGTGTGTGGACTAGAATAGATAGGTTTCTGGCTCGGAAGGGGGATGGGGGAGCTAATTTATAGTAAGCCCCAGGACAAAAGAAAAGTACGGACCTTGATAGGCTCGACATTGCACTGAGCACTTCATGTAGATCGAGAGTTGGATAGCCTTTATGAGGTGACACTGAGGCTAAAGATTCAGATGAGAACTGGTCTTACTGATGGCCAGGGCATAAAAGTGGTTTTATTTTATTGTTTGAATTGGGTTTTAACGATGATAGTTGATTATGTGGAGCTAATAAGAGTTTCATATAGATGGCATAAGATTATATAATGACATGTACTACAGGACTAGTGTATAAAGAGAGGGAGTATATTGTAGACTATTTATTGATCCACCCTTGTTGCTTTTTATGTGTAATGATTTTAAGTATTTATGAATTTATGCACTTTTATGGATTATATGAATATGAATAAAGTTATCATTATTATCATTACTCATTACTCATAACCAAGTGCATCTACTTGATCAGGTGTTTTCCAACTTGCCTGGCCAGATCATAAAATATTTCCTTTAAAACTGACCAATTTTAAATTGCCCTGGCCCCTGCTAATCCTAGACTACAATGTAATTGGTCAAAATTGGATGCAGGGAAGTGGGAAAACATACTCTCCCACTCTGTCCCCGAAATCTCGGGGGACATAACAAATAGTTACAAGAGCTTTGAATCTTGGATTCGGAAGGTGATAGATATCCTGGCACCTTTGAAATTACAAACAACATCATGTCCTAAAGGGAAGGCACCATGGTTCTCATTCGAGCTTCAGGCCCTAAAACGAGACTCCAAGTTCGCAGAAAGGTTACAGAGGAAAACCTATGATAGCTCGAATAACAATGAACTTCAAAAAGCTGTACAAAACTAACTGTGCAATCAGGGTAGCTAAAACCAATTATTATGCTACTAAAATACAAATGCAGTTCATTTTTCTAAAGAACTTTACAATCTGGTGAACAGCTTAATTAAATCTGCAAGTAATAAATGTGCCCTCCTTGCCTCAGGGACATGCTGTAATCAATTGACCAACGATTTTTAGAAACAGCTAGAAGATGCACAAGTAATTTTGTTCTCCTTCAAATCAGGTTCCCCCAGAGGATCTGGCACCACCAGATATTGGGGGTCATTATGACCCTGTCAGAAGGCGGAGAAGCGGCGGTAAGACCGCCAACAGGCTGGCGGTCTTTTTTTTTTGTATTATGACCATGGCGGTTACCGCCACGGTCATTCGCCGCTTCTCCGTTCCGTCCGCCAGGGCGGAGACGACCGCTGGGCTGGAGACCTGGGTCTCCAGCCCGGCGGCCGTCACAATACCGCTGGCGGTATTTGGACCCGGCTGACTGCCATGGATTTCATGCGGTTTGAAACCGCCATGAAATCCATGGCGGTGAGTACTATCAGTGTCAGGGAATTCCTTCCCTGACACTGATAGGGGTCTCCCCCACCCCCCACCCACACCCCTACTCCCTCCCCTACACCTCCCACCACCCCTGCAACCCCCCAAAGGTGGCAGGACCCCCCTCCCCACCCCGACCCCCAACATAACATCACTCATACACACACTACACGCACGCAGGCACCACCAACACACATACACGTACACACACCGTCATACACGCACACCCACATTCAAACATACACGCACACATCCATACAGACATACCTACAGACAATACACGCACTCATTCCCAAACCCCCAACACCCCCGCACGCATACACACACTCACACACCCCCTCTACATACACACACGCACACCCCCATGCATGCACACAACACACAACACCCCGCCACCCCCCTCCCCTCACAGACGATCGACTTACCTGGTCCGACGATCCTCCAGGAGGGGACAGGAGCCATGGGGGCTGCTCCGCCGACACCACACCGTCAACAGGACACCGCCACGGCGAATCACAGGACGTGATTAGCTGGGCGGTGTTCTGTTGGCGTGTCGGTGGAGGTGGAGCAACCTCCACTTCCCCGCCTCCCACCAGTATGGCTTTTGGCGGCCTTCCATCCGTAAAAGGACGGAGAGCTGCCAACGTCATAATAGGCCGAGCGGCAAACCGCCACCACTGGCGGTCTTCCGCATGGCGGTCCCTCAGCGGTCTTGGAAATAGACCGCTGAGGTCAAAATTACCCCTATTATGTTGAAAGGGGGTGGTGCAGTTATTTCAACTTTGACGAATTTGTTTAATCAGTCGCTGAAAGCTGGCATGGCTCCCTCAGCCTGAATACACGCCATAGTCAGGCCACTTTTGAAGAAGCCAGAGGCTGACCCATTATTGTGTGAAAACTATCGTCCAGGTTCCCTTTTGCCAGGATCTAGTTAGATTATGAAGAAATTTGTTAATAACAATCTATCCCCTAATCTGGAATCCAGTGGCATTTTGCACCCCTCACAAACAGGCTTCTGAAAGGGGAACAGTACTGAGACCGCCCACTTAGCAGCCACTGGTGAATTGAGGATAGTTCTGGATAACAGTGAGTCGACGGCCTGATCTTACTTGATTCTTAGGGCCACTTTTGACACTGTGTCACATCGGATATTTATTAAAAGACTAGCTGAGGGAGGCACTGCCAGTATAGCACTGAAATGGCTGACATATTTCTTGAATAGTCACGCTTTTCAAGTATGCGAAGAGGACAAACAATCAAACATCTTTCCTCTTAAGTGCGTAGTACCAAAATGGTCTTCTTTAAGTTCCACATTGTATACATGGCACCTTTGACAGAGAATTGTATGGGAAGCCATTCTCCCCCTAAAGCAGAGGTTAACATGTAAGCAATATGGCTCGATAACAAGCTCACAATACAAATTCAGGCCAAGAAAGTGGCATCTACCTGTTTTGGCCTGCTTCGAACCCTAAGAAGAATTATGGATTGGCTCTGAGATTCAGCATGGAGAGTGGTTCAAGGCCTGATAGTTCCCGATTGAACTTCTGGTCGTTCATTTGCCTATCTCACCTACAAGCTTTGGAACTTGCTACGGTTACAGTTAAGGCAAATGGAATCAGAATTTACTTTTAGGTAAATCCTAACAACTAGGCTGTTTGACTAAATTGTTGGCTAGGAAGTAACCTGTGGTTGGTCCCAACAGCGGGATGCCCTTTGGGTAGCTGTGCGCTTAACAAACCTCAGAGAATGGAATAGAATAGAACAGAATAGAATAGAACCAAATTGAATGTACATGTTTACATGTGTTTATTTTGTTCATTTCAAACTATTCAAACAAAAGTATGAAAGTTACGTTTCTGCAGAAAGAAACACCTCATCCTAAAGGGAAATCTTTTCTGTAAAAAAGGTTTTTGACAACATTCTCACAAATTGCTTTCTTTAGCAAATCAGTATAATACATACTGTTTGATAAACGTCAAACTATCTTGCATCAGGCTTGGTTTCAAATAAACCATGTGTAGAAAATGACCAGCATGGTGTACCAACAGGTTTTCACCTTGACTGTTTTTGCTGGCTCTGCAAACCAAGGGTAAAGTTCCTGTGCTCCTTTCAACATGATGAAATTGGCACATCCCTAATTGGCATAGTTAATATAGCCATAAGTCCCTAAAATATAGCACAAACATGTCCTTACAGTGAAAAGACTTCAAAAAGCAAGTTTCACTGAAGCAACGCTGGCTGTTTCCTAGCAAACACTGGGTTACATTATTACATTTAATAATGCTAATTTCGGTTAGGACACAGCTGGAAATATGGTTCAAATACTTGTTTCAAAATAGGTATTCAAAATCCAATTTAATGGCCCAATAAAAATTTGAATACATACTAAATAAAACGTACTATTAGGAAGTTACCCTTTTCTTGCCTAAAGCCTCTGGATGCCAATTTACACAGGTTCCAGCTGTCATCTGGAAGCTGAATAGCACCCTTGAAGAGGTATGAAAACTGCTCTCACAGCAGGATGAAGGTCTTGGTTGTATGGAGAAGTTGTTGTTTCCTTGATAAGATGGCCAGTGGACTGTGCTCAAGACTTCATTAACTTCAAAGAGGACTAATGTGTCACAGGCAAGTGTCAGCTGATACTTCGGCAGGCCCTTCATTTGTACCCTAGTCAGATGGGCACCAATCCTAGTAGGAGGAAAGCTGTCCCTGGTACTAGACTAGAGTGACAACAGAGGAGGGGTTGTTTATTTCCATGGCCACACCCGTGGGGTGAGTGCACAAGCACTGCACAGGAGAAAAAAGGTTTTGCCATTTTGGTTTTGGGTGGAGAAGGGCACTGTGGAATTCTTTGCAGTAGGGCACACATTCAATGCTGTAAAAGTTGAATACTATTACCCCTAAGAACTTTTACCCTATTGGTTATGGAGGGTCCAAAAGTCACCCACATCCACAAGCTAGTTCCGGCATAAATATGGAACCCACTGTACCCTCTTCAGTCCACTACTGGACCTGTGGAGGATCAGACGAGAACTCACTCGTATGTCTGAGACCTGAGAACAGCATAGAAGACTGAACCTGCTCTCCCAGTTCTACATAGACAAAGAAGTGGACTCCAAGAGTCATAAGGAAGACCTTTTGTTCAAGCTAGATTGAGTAAACAAGTTACAAGAGGCCATTCTTGCAATTCTCCAGCTGCCCAGTGCTAACTAGACTTGCCATGGAGTCGCTGGTGGCTTCTGTTGGAGGGAGTCTTGATCCCAAGGGCTGTTCCCGAGGTTGTGGAACCATAAGCTGCCTCAAACTGTACTCCTTCTAACATCATCTGAAACCTGGGACCTATAGGGGAAATGTCCTTTATGCCGAAGTTTTGATAACGAAGTCTTGGTTAACGAAAGCGGACCAACGCTTTCTTTAACCACAACTCCATTATTTTGTGCCTTAACTACGCATGTTCTGAACAACGAAAATGCGTGGTTAAGGTACAAAGAAGGGAGTCGGCTAAGGAGGACGACGCAGGTGACGTGGGGACGACTGAGATAAGTGGGGGGTTTTAGGTTTTGGGGAGGGGGTGGGGGTTCAGGGGGTTTTAGGTTTTGGGGTGGGGTTGGGGGATGGGGCGTTTTAGGTTTTGGGGAGGGGTGGGGGGTCAGGGGGTTTTAGGTTTTGGGGCGGGTTGGGGGGTGGGGCGTTTTTGGTTTTGGGGAGGGGGTGGGGGGTCAGGGGGTTTTAGGTTTTGGGGCGGGGTGGGGCGTTTTTGGTTTTGGGGGGGTGGTGGCGGGTCAGGGGGTTTTAGGTTTTGGGGCGGGGTTGGGGGGGTGGGGCGTTTTTGGTTTTAGGGAGGGGGTGGGGGGTCAGGGGGTTTTAGGTTTTGGGGCAGGGTTGGGGGGTGGGGCGTTTTTGGTTTTGGGGAGGGGGTGGGGGGTCGGGGGGTTTTAGGTTTTGGGGTGGGGTTGGGGGGTGGGCGTGTTTGGTTTTGGGGAGGGGGGGTCGGGGGGTTTTAGGTTTTGGGGGGGTGGGGCGTTTTTGGTTTTGGGGAGGGGGTGGGGGGTCAGGGGGTTTTAGGTTTTGTGGTGGGGTTGGGGGGGTGGGGTGTTTTTGGTTTTGGGGAGGGGTGGGGGTAAGGGGGTTTTAGGTTTTGGGGTGGGGTTAGGGGGTTGGGGTGAGGGATGCAGGATCAATGGTGCCTATTACTAATGCTTTTATCAGGAATGCCTTTACAATGAAATATCGTTGTTAAGGCATTTGTGGTAAAGGCATTAGTAGTAACAACGAGGTCGGTGTTCCGACCTCGTTGTTAAGGCACTAGTTGTTTCGGAAGTCAGTGTTCCCTCGTATAACCACCTATAAACCTCTTGGCTCCAAAGAGCTCTGGCTGGGCAGGACCAACCTGCCAAGCCAATCTGACGAAGGTGTTTTGCCACTAAGCTGAAGATTTAGGTTGCTCCTACTCTGAACTTTCCACAGCAGCAAATCTAATTTAGCGGGGCCTTGTGAAAAGGTTTCTGGTTTTGTGGAACCCCTGTTCAGATTCAGCCTGCAGCCTATTCCTGTTGGAAAAATCCGACATCCAGAGAACTAAGTCCTAACAAAGAACTCTTCACCTAGCGAAAGTGGCAAAAGTATCTTGTCAGTGAGGTTCCCTCTCTGTGCACAGAATTGAAGATTTTGCCACTCAGAGCGTCCCCCCCGATGTCAAAAGCTGCACTGAGACTGAGTAGCTATCCAATAATGTGGAGCCCTCCATAAGTACAGCCTGCTGCATTTCCTCACTGAGAATTTTTGGGTTCCATTCCAAAGACTAAGGGCCTGATTTTGATACTGACAGACAAGTTACTGTGTCACAAAAGTGACTGATATCGCGTCTGCTGAAATTTAAATCCCATTATATCTTATGTGATTTAGATTTTGGCGAAGGGGATAGCCACCACCGTTGTGATGGAGTAACTCATCCACCAACATCTATATTAGGCTCCAAGTCTGAAAGTAAAACTTTCAACTGTGTCAAACCTGTTTTTTGTATCTGACCTGGACTCCATTGCGGGAGCCTGAACTCGTGCTTCGGCACCAGTCAGTTGCAACCAGATTACCGCAGCTGGTGCATAATATTTTTAGGCACTATTATGAACTTTATACTTTAAACTTTTATATTTCTAGTTTCTCTTATTTTGATCTTGTTCTGGTGTCACTTTATTCATCAAATTGTACTCCACATTTCTAAATTGGTTTGATTTTTCTTGTGTTGTGTTTCGAATTCATTAATACTGTTTTGGCACTGCATAAGTACTGCTCTGTGCCATAGTACCATGGGGTTGAGATCAAGTTAATTTACATACTTTAGCAACTCACCCTAACAAGGATTGTGGTTATTACTTGAGGTGGGCACCTATCCTACCCTCAACTAATACCTCAATTTCTTGCACCGTAGATGACTAGAACTGAATGCCTCATATGGTTCTTTTGTCTTCATTTT
Organism: Pleurodeles waltl; assembly: GCF_031143425.1. NCBI lineage: Eukaryota > Metazoa > Chordata > Amphibia > Caudata > Salamandridae > Pleurodeles > Pleurodeles waltl. The sequence continues at coordinate 980,597,521 of NC_090442.1, forward strand.
TCAGTCTTACATGGTCATTTAGACCCAATTGGTAAGATCATACATAAAACAAAAATGTGCAAAATGATTTTTATGCTAGCAGATTTCATTCAGCATGCGGGTCAAGCAAGCAAGCCTAATTTGTCTGAGCACGGTTCAAAGGACAGGGGGCTATTTCCCTTAGAAACCTGTGAAAAATATAGTACAGAATGGTGCATTTTGTAATAAATTTTCCTAAACAAATTAGTTTAAAAATATGGTTGAAAAGATTATTAATAACAGAATTCATCTTAGATGACAATTTATCACCAGTACAACTGTCTAGCACATGCTCTTTTGTAATTTGTGTTGTCATGTGGGTCCTTCAATATACGAGTAAAAGAAACCTGATGAAGAAACAAGCTGCTACCTGCGTTTAGTAGCTCACCTTTATTACACATTTCTCAGAAACACTGCTAGTAAAATACAGGTGGTCCTCTCAACTGGTAATAATCCACAACTGAGCAACACTGGCCTGTGTGAAATGAAGGGCCCTGTGGAGAGCAACAGGGGCAGCCCAGTCTCTTCACAGGATCCTTCTTGACACAGAGGAGTGTCAGAAAGGACTGGACTGGTGGGGGGAGGCAGGGGAGGGTCATAGGGTGGGGATATATAAGATAAGGAGGGGAAGGGTCGGCATCTTCCATGTGGCTCGCTTCTTGTACTATGAGAAGTTTGGAGAACAGTGGAGGCAGTTTTTGCGGCTAATGGTATAGGTTTCCTAAATCTATACGGGTTGGCTGGGCCGCATGGCGGACGGTGCGGAGGCAGTGTGTGCCGTGCTCCGCGCTATTGGAGAGGCAGGTAGGGGGGACCTGCTCAGGCCTGGAGTGTTAGACCAAGCCTGGGTCGGGATGATGCGCCCAACGAGGATGCACACGGTGACAGTGGCTGTAGCCGCTTGCCAATTGCCAGAAGGCAGAGGATAAGCATAGAAGACTGAGGGGTGGTGTAGCACTTCTACCCGGCCAGCCCTGAGGAAGGCCTTGGAAAGGTGCCAAAGTTGTGAAAAAGGCCCCAGTACGAGTGTGGAGGGCCCTGGGGTGGCTGCGGCACAGTGTGAGGCCGGTTTGCTCCCAAAGGAGGCAGACATGGCCCCAACAGGCATTGGTCTGAAGCTGGGGCAAGCAGAGGCCTATAGTGAAGGGCTGCCCATGGGTCTGACCATAAAAAAGGACAGGGGGAGTGGTCTAAAAACCAGCCAGGCATTGGGGGGCAAAAAGAAGGGCAAAAGTGATAGGCTTTTGGAGGGACCCAGACCAGGGGAGGCTGGTCACGTTGCAGTGGAGGTTGTCTGAAAGTGTCATGGGGTGACAGGAGGTCAGATGAAGCAGGCACAATGTAGCTGTGATGAGCCACGGGGGGACAAGGCACACCAGTCAGCAGCCACTGATTGGTCTAAAGTGGACATTGAGGCTAGAATTCAGGAACAGCGCATGTTGGTAGAGGAGATTAAAGAACGATGGGCCCAGCTGTGTAAGGACAGAGAGGAGCTTTGAGCCTGGAGGGACAACTAAAGAGGAAGACTAGTGGTCATGGGGGGGCAGAGGCTTTAAGCGACAGACAGAAGATGGAGGTTGTGGGGTTTGGATACCGCATGACAGAGGCAGAGCAGAGCAGGGGGGCAGTGCGGCCCACGGGCCGGCAGTGTGAGAATCACACATAGCAAGGGTGGCAAGGTGGTACATGGAGCAGCAAAGCCAGTAAGTGAGACTTGCAGACAGGTGGCAATGCCAACTGGGCCTAAAATAGCCCCTGGATGTTGGTCTGAAGAACTAGGGGGGTCAATGGCAGCCTTCCCTACGGCACAGGAATGGTCATGACCTCAACGTGGCAGTCACCATGCAGGAGATGGAGTGGAGACACGGCAACGTGGTTTGAATGTGAGGTGTGAAAAGGAGGTGGAGGATGACTTGGAACTCAATTATAATGATTACAGTGACGATTGGGAAGAGGGGAGATACAGGAGGCTGAGGTGAACAAGGTGGGGGTAGGAGGGAAGGAAGGCAGAACAGTGCCCCCCCCCTTCAATTGATGTTTTGTTGGAGCCCAGTGCGGACAAAAGAGCTTTGGAGGACAAATGCAAAGACGACCACAGACGGGGCCACAGGATGGTGCAGGAACCTGAGAAGGGGTTCCAAGGTAAAGGAGAGTGGTGGTCTGTGTGGGAAGCCCCTCAGCGTGACGCAGACCAAGTCCAATATAAATCCATTGGAGTGGGGAATGGACCATACACAAGGTGAAAAGGTACTGGGAAGGTACAAGAGCAGAACCAGGAGGTCAAAGCGATCAAGGTGGATGTGGGGACAGATGCTGAAGCGAGGAAAAAAAGTGAAGGGGACACTCAGGTTGAGGAGATGGTCATGGGGGTCACAAGAAAAGGCAACTCTATATGGGTTTGGCGATGCCCCTTGGGTCTCACATGTCTGGAAAAGCTATAGCTAGAATATGGAAGCATGAAAACAGGGTTGTGTTTAAGCTGTTACACAGGGACATACAGGCTAAGGAAGGGTCCAAGGAGGAGGAGTGGAAGTTAGCGCTATCACGATGGACAAATGGACATCAGCTTTATTTATATATGCAGGCATTTACTGTGACAAGGTCCCAGATAGGGCTATTGCTCTGTTCAAGTACATGGACATCATCCGGAAAGCTCAGATGCATTTTGGAGGTTATGCGTGTGTTAGCTATGATGAGGAGTTCTGGGCACGGGTGAGCGTAAATCCAGATAAACCTTGGGGGGATGTAGATTCCGAGTTGTGGATGCAGTGGATGTAGTCCACTAAGTTGGCGGTATGGGCCCATACAGCAAGTGGTCTGCCCGTGATTTATAAGCCTTTTCAACCTCATTCCGCCCAGGTGGGGCAGGTAACACACAGCGTCCCCCTGTCTCCAATGCAGGAACCTGCTGGAATTTCAATAACGGTTTCTGCTTGCGACACCCTTCTAAATGTAAGCACAAGTGCTTCAAACGCGAGGGAAAGCACCCAGTTATGCATTGCTTCTTATTCGCCAGTACAGCAGAGCAATGGAGGGCATCTAGAGGGCGAGTGGCTCAAGGAGTTGCCGGGCCAAAGGGCTCTTAAACCAATTAAACTTAGCAAGTTACAACCCTGGTTGTATCTAGATCCTGATAGAGGGATGGTGTTGTGTTAGGAGTGGGTTTTCAGAGAAGGTTTCTAGGTGGGATATCATGGGCCAAGAGTGAAGCTTTGGGTCGACAATTTACAGTCAATCTGAGAGTCGTCAGGAGTGGTAGCGAACAAGTTGGGCAAGAAGGTCAGTGAGGGGAGGATTGGGGGCCCTTTCTACAGGTGGCTCATGGAAGACTTGATGATCTTGCTGTTGGGTGTGGTGCCAAGGAAAAAGAAAGGAGAGTTTTGCCTCATACACCACTTGTCCTGGCGAGAAGGGGCGACGGTGAACGATTTCATCACACGAGTGGTCTATGCTTCAGTACACAATGTCATTCGCCTTATTCGTAGATGTGAAAGGGAATCAGAACTGGCCAAGTGTGACATCAAGGTGGCTTTTAGGCTGTTGCCCATTCATCCAGATAATTTTTCTTTATTGGGCATGCAGATGGATGGGGCTATATATGTGGACAGGGTCCTCCTGATGGGTTGTGCTATCTCCTGTGCATTGTTTGAAGCTTACAGTACTTTTCTGCAGCGGCTTTTCACAAAGGTGAGTGGACATCGAGCGGTGTCTCATCATCTGGATGATTTCCTGTTTGTAGGCATGGCTGACCCTGGTGCATGCGACAAGGCTCAAGGTGTTTTGAGCAATTGGCAGGTGACCTGAGGGTTCCTTTGACTCCTTACAAGACAGATGCTCCTAGCATTGTATTGACTTTCCTGGGCATTGAGCTGGACACAGTGGCTCTAGTGGCACAGCTGCCAGTGGACTATGTGGATGAGATTATGTTTTTTCTCCAGCAAATCCTGTTGTTGCACAAGGTTGAATTGAAGGTGGAACAGCAGCTACTTGACTTTCTGAATTTTGCTTGCAGAGTGGAGCAAGGGGGGGCAGGACTTTTTGTCGACGGATGGGCCTCACTATGTTCGACGCGTCGTTACCTCATCACCAGAATCAGATTTCCATCGGCATGAGGGAGAACATCAGGGTCTGGAAAGCCTTGCTCACGCACTTCAACAGGGTCTCTATGGTTTTCCTTGAGGATGACATGGTATGGCAGGTTCCGAATTTTTCAGATGCAGTGGGAGCTTCTGATTTCGGCTTGTTCTGGGGCGGCATGTGGTGTACGGAAGCTTGGCCTCAAAGGTGGCTGGACCAAGGGCTATCACCTGGCCTTGTTGGAATTTCAACCTTTTGAGGGGATCAAGGAGCAGTGGTGGAGTCAGGATCAGGAAGCACTTGAGGCAAGAGTGATATGTTTTGTACTATTTTTGATTCACAAAAAATTGTCACCTGCGACGATTGGGGTAAGTTAGCAGGTGTATCATTCTATGGTAAGTTGTTTTTTAGCTTCAATCCAGCTATGGACAACATTCTAAGTAGGATGTTAAAAGGGTGGGGAGAGAAAGATCAGGGCAGGGCAGGGTTTTGAGGGAGGACATCACTTTTGAATTGCTATTGGAATTGTTGCACGAGTTGCCTGCCGGCTGCAGGGACAGTTATGAAGTGGCGCTCTTCAGGCTGTGCATGATATGGATGTTTATTCAGGCTTTTTGAGTGTCTGAATTGTTGGGGGTGGGCAAGGTGTGGAGGATGAGAAGTTGGGCATTTGGCTGAGGAGATTCAAGAGAGACCCACTCAGGAGGGGAAAATAGGTATGGCTGATGAAGGGAGGGGTGATGGTGAGGCATGCCCGATCTGTGAGTGGTGCAGATTTAGGAAATGGGTGATGGCAACAAACAAGGGCATATTGTCAGGCGAATGGTGAAAAGCTTACCGCATTTCAGTTGTTGGCAGTTTTGAGGATGGCTTTATGATGGATTGGGAGACAAGCAGGTAACTTTGGGACCCACTCCTTCAGCATTGGGGAAGCAACTGTGGCTGCTCGTTTGGGGTGGGACTGGGCACAACCATGTGGCTGCTGCAATTAGATGAGCAAGCACAAAATACTGAAGCAGCGTAATCCTGAAGCTATCTGGGACCTAGTCAATCCATTTATAGCCACTCCCTGCCCCTTCAGCTCACTCTTGCAGCTTTCTGCTCTCCCCCTTTGTGATGCTTTTTCATTTTTAGGTTTAGCCTGCATGCATACGCTTGCGCACAGTGCTTTCAAAATCTTTTGTCGTTAATAAAAAAACTTAAAAGGGGCTTGGAACCTGCCCCTTACTAACCTGAACTTACTATTGGCTTAGTCCAATGTGGCTCTAATTTACATGCTTCTGATTCCTCAGCACGCCATCTGCTTTCACTTCCTGCTCTTCTGCTCTCCTCTTTGCCGTCCATGCTGTCATGTTGCCTCGGGACCAAGTACTCCTTTCGATCATGTGCCATTGGCTACTGGCAGTGTCCTTCCTCTTGCTGCAATCCTGAAGGTACTTCTTTTTTTCATTTCTTATCAAGCACTTATTGATGCTGCATGCTGTCTTCTTTTACCACATACCATCTTCTTTCCTCGCCAGATGCCAGTTTCACTTTCTTCCCAGCATTCCATATCAGTTCATGTGTTGGTAATCAATATCATCTTTCCATGTTGGCCCTGCAGTCTTTCTGCACCACATTGCTGTTTTTTTTTGCTGCTCAACATGCACTCACCCTAGGGACCCCCACACTTCTTTTATCCCAATTAAAGCCCTGCTCCAAACTCCACACTGCCAAATCCTCAGCACGATCCTGTTTAAGCCTTGACTGCTTCGCTGCCAGCTCTGTGCGCGTGTACAGATAAACAACTGGGCTGGAAAGACAACATGAAGTGGCAAACTTCTAGCTCAACAGGAGCGGGTAAGGGGCCAAGCCCGGCTGTTTACCACAACAGTGAATGTAACACTGAAATATTATCCACAAGACTGTCCATGATGCAACATCATAAATTACTCTAAAATTAGACAAAATCTCCGGTTCAAAGCAGTGAGGGTGTAGTCAGCACATGGGGTGAAAGCTCAAGGATTTAACAGCCATGTGAAATCTGTGAGGAGGTGGAGAACACAGCATTTAACAGAAGTGAGGTTGAGACAGAAAGCACAGTTTACCATCTAATGCCAGTGGGAAAAAGGGGTCAGCGGGGGCTGAAAAGTCACACCCTCTCGCACCGACACTTTGTCACCCCCTCTCTATAAATTAGCATAGCTCATTTGCTCCCTTAGAGATAATGGGCCAGATGTATCAAAGTACTGTTTTGCTTTTCCTAAATAACAAATTTTAATAAATCGCTATTTGAGAAATGCAAAATGGTATGTAAGAAAATAGCGACTCCCTAATAGCGATTCCTTAAAATTATCAATCGTCATTAAGGAATCAGTATTAGGGAATGGAACTCCATTCATCCCTTTGGGCTTCAAGGAATGGTTTTGCATTTCCTAATTTGCGAATTCCTTTTAGGAATTTGCAATTTAGGTAATGCAAATCCAAGGGTTCTGAGGCCCTAAGACCCCCTTTAATGCACCCCCTCAAAATGAAAATGTCCACATGTAAAGCGCACACATGTTCTGGGGTATGTGTGCGCTACATGGCACTTTTATAAATGCGATTTAATACATTTTTAAAAATTGCACATGGTTACCATCAACTTGGAGTTGGTGGTAATTGCATTTCCTAAATGCCCAGTTCGCATTTAGGATATGCATGATACATGTGCACAGGTAATCGCAAATAGGTATTTCCTATTTGCAATTTCCTATTTAGGAAATCACAATTTGCGATTCGCAAATTTGAGTCACAATTTTAAGGAATCGCTATTTTAGTGATTCCTTAAAGTTGCACTGCAAATGCCTTTCATAAATTGTGAAAAGCTATTTAGCATTTGCAAATGGTGGAATTTTGCGATTCGCACCGTTTGTGAAAGCAAAATAGTTTGATACGTTTGGCCCAATACTCGCTAGGTAAGGTTGTGGACTATTCTTAACGGTAAACTAACACAATCATCTTACCGTATTTTCTACGAATTAAAAAGATGTGGAAGAAAAAAGTATTCACTCCGAGTCCTGACCATACTGGCTCCTCTTCTGAGATTAAGGAAAAGAGCAAGCAATTGGATTTTTTTTTTAAGAGACCAAGACAAATCGTGCAGAAGTTTCCTATTTCCTAGGAATCTAATCAACCAGTCGGTGGGCACATCAACTGTACCTTTTACTAGAGACCGATGCATGTGCTGCTCTTTGGGCTTTGTGTGTTTTTGTGAACAAAACACACTTACTATTTGCGCTTTTAAGCTAATTCCACTTGCTGCTGGAATTACAGTGAGGAAGGTATTTTATGCTTCCTAAAACAACTCCTTTGGATTTGATTTTCTGGTTGGATCTGTAGCTGGTCTCCCACCATGGTCAACAAGCATTTGCAATGCAACGGGTCTCGCGTTTGCTCATGTTAGAGCTGCTAGCGTTGTAAACTTATAACCCGACTTTTCACCTATCGGCAAAAGTGCATTTATGCACGTAACCCGAAAAAGTGCAATTAACTATGTAAAGCGCTCGACTTTTGCCAAGTGAAATCGTGCTAGTAAATTAGAGAAAAAGTAGTCCACGAGCCGGACAGAAAACAGCGAGCCTTGCATGTTTTCTGTACTTGGTCGATGCGCTCGAGGAGGGCTAGCCGCCGAAAAAGGCATGACGTATGCATGCCTTAGACTAATGAAAGCAAGCAGATTTTAATAGGCAATCCCACAAACCAATGAAAAACACGGACATGACGTCGACAGGGCTCTGAGCCCTTTTCTAAACACTAAAGCGTCTCGCTGTGATACACATGCGCGAGCGCATGCAACGCAGGCTCGACCCTAAAAATTTAAGAGAACTACAAATATGGCAGGGATGGCATCTGCTGCGTGGGTCTGTTTAGTTGTAAGAGCGTTCAGAAGCATCAGCCATCCAAAAATTTTCAGGGTCTGAAGTAAGCTTCTATTCTGTAATATGCAGCAAATCTTCTCTGAACTACAACTTCGACTAGTAGATTGATTCTGCTAGATGCGACAATCAATGAAAGGAAAGGAGGCATTTCCGACAGCTTCTACATCTCATGTTATCTAGCATATTTTATAATTTGTTTCATATAGAAAAAAGGTAAAACAATGTACTTTCTTTACTGGTTGAGCAACTGTAAAAAGTCTTTGACCATCACTGTGTTGACCCTCTGAATACAAAAACATGCCTCGTTGTGACACAAACATTAACGTTTCATATTGCCGAGGGGGGCATACATTGTACATACAAAAAATAAACCGAAAGCATGCAAGTGATCCTGTTAGTTCAATTCAAATGTATTTAGATACACTGTTAACATTGCAGCACAAACGTTCTCAGGAAAGCACATTTTGTGAATTTTATATGGCTTCACGAGTGCAGTTATCTTGCCGGCACTAGGGTCATGATTTAAATGGTGCAGCGGGTGCAGGGACACTGGGACTAAAAGTTGCCAAAGCTTGTCTAAAGACCAAATATTGCAATATTTTACTATTAAACAGGCAGTCAAAAGTGCAGTTATGGTGCAGGCTATGGGGTCATGATTGAATGGTGCAGCAGGTGCAGTGGCACCGTGGCCAAAAGCTCTAGCAACCCCACTAAACACAAATGAATACTACATTTTACTACTAAACAGCCAGTTGCAAGTGCAGTTATCTTGCAGCCACTAGAGTCATGATTTGAATGATGAAGCAGGTGCAGTGGCACTAGGGCCAAGACTTGTTATAGCTCCTCTAAACACCAATTATTACTATATTTTATAGCTAAATAGGTAGTAACAATTGTGGTTACCTTGCAGTTAAAAGGGGCATGATTACACATTACTTTACTCTAATACAATGCCACATTAGATAAGGAACAAATTACGAATTTGGAACTCTGGGATTTTAATTCAACCTACATCTCAATATAAACAACCATTAACATTTTGTCAAATTCAAAACAAACATTAAGATAACCTTTTTCTAATGTTCATAATCCAGTTAGATAGAAAGATAGAATGCAAAAGAAAAAACAAAGGTCAAACCTATTGGCTTTGCCAATGCTTGTTCTCTTCCTCCATCTTTCCTATATGTGTCTTTTGCTCGCAGTAAATGCTTGAGGCAGAAAAATAAGTGATGGCCCTCAAAAATAAGTGTGGGTGCCCACACCGGAAACCACCGACTCAAATTAAGCATTGCTGGAGGCTTTTTCTCGAGTAGGCATGTCAGACTAGACACTGCTGTCTGACCCTTTCGCTATTGCGCAACTCTTAGAATTATGCTTAACAGCATTTTTTCAAATGAGCACAGCTAATAACATCATTGAGTTGTAAAATGTGCCTGTGAACACGTTTTTAATGTTCCTGCAATATATTGTAATGCAGCAGATTTTCAGTCAGTGCTGTCTTGCAAGAATGTTAGTTTAGTTTAATTTTAGTTTAGTTTGCTTTAAGATCTCTGCTGTGTGCCTTGGCATCCTAACTGGTCTACGAATTCACTTTGAGCCAAAACTTCACAGCCAGGAAGACTTTCTTACAGAGTAAATCAGCTCTGTCAGCCTACACTGCAACCTAACATTTCTTCAGCTGGCGTTCAGTTTCACAGCAGACACCATTTGATTAGTGTTTTATAAAGATTGCTAAGTATTTGAAAATGTCACTTGGACTGCAGGTCTGGAGAGAGCCAATTAGAATGTTCAATATACTTTTAATGGTGACCTTGGGGTTGGAGAGTCCAGGAAAATGTTAGACTTTACTGTAGTAGTCTGTACTTGCCAGTCCAAGGTGTAACATGCGAAATAATTCTTACTACATTAAGATATCACAAACAGTGCTAAAGTAGAAGGTATTACATCTATGCAATAAGCTAAAGGCACACCCACAGCATAAACGTGCATGACGGCATGTTAAATTAGGGCTGGTGCCAAACATCCTTTCACGTTGGAATGATACCACGCTCTAGTGGCTTCTCTTGGTACCTTACCTTTATTGGGTGTAAGCATGGGCATGGGCTTCAGAATGAGCACTTGCACTTAAGGAGGCTCTGGGAAAAGATGACTTACCTTAGGGCAGGAAAAAGGAACAATCACACTATGTGAGGTCCAGGAGTACTGCTCTGATATATGCTCTATATAGGGTAGTAGAATTTCTGGAAGTCGTATGCTTTGAATTTTTTTCTGAATATTTTATGATGCTCAATTTTCTTGAATAACTATGAATTTAAGTTTTTGCCCAGCGACAAACTCTCTCTTTGAGCATACCATGCACATTTGAAGGATGGTATTTGTAACAAGTATTGGCAAAGCCAATAGATCTTGTCTATGTGATAGCTATTGGGTTTGCCAAAGCCTTTTAGCCATGTTGTACAGCAGCATGGTTGAATGAAACATTTGCTATGACTCGACTAGCATTCATAGTGTTATGGCACTTTTTTCCATTTATTTTCAACAATGCTGTCCAGCAGCCGTACTGCTGTAAAATGTGGCAAAAAAAAAAAAAAAATTGACAAAACCAAAAGATTCCATATAGGCGGGGCGGGAGGGATTGACATCAACAAGTAGCAGATTGGGTGGGGAAAAAAGTACCTCCATCCTAGCATGGCCACTGGAAGAACACAAGAAGGGTAGGCAGTAGTTTTTATTTTTAATGAACAGCCACTTTACATTTTAAACTAAAGGGGCTATTGCTACACAAATGACATCGCCTCCTACTTCCTTGGGCACAGCTATGACTTCACTTAAAGCTCAAATAGTTAATACCTGGTTTTGATGGATCAGGAACATGGACGTTAAGTCATAAAAAATGCCAGGGGTAGCGGAAGTGACATCACATGCACTTTGACCTCCACTTTCACTCACACACATTCAAACATATAAACACTCTCTCACATAGACACTCTCATGAACACAACATACATTTAAAAGCATTTCTCACTTACCTCAGCTGCCATCGAAAGGCATATTTAAGCTAAGTGTACTCCATTTTTATTATACCGATAATCAATAATTGTATTTATTATTTGTATTCACTATTAGCGTGAAAACAAATTGACAGAACACAAAGAAAGTGGAGTCCAAACTAAAGGACGAGCTGTCACGGTCTTTCTGGCACTGAATTTGCCACCTCTGAGGCCAGGGGTCGTGAAGGCAGTGCCAGGGGTAGCAAAGGGCAAGCCGGGGGCCGCAGCTGCGACCCCTGGCAACCCCTAAATGACGTCCATCAGTAGGAACCGCCTCTTATTACACACAGCATCGCCAAATACCACTGATATTTTGCTTTGTAAGGAGAGTGATATCTAAAGGAAGTAGAGGGTAGTTGGGTAAGTAGGAGAGAAAGGGAGTGATGACATTTCAGAGGCATGACCTAAAAATGCAGCTAGGAGATGCCCCGCTCTCAGCGGGGATTCCTATTCTCAAGTCTATCTCTCTATACATATGTCTCTCTCTCTTGCTTTCTCTCTCTTGCTCTTTTTCTCTCTGCCCGAGGAACGGGTTAAAATTAAAGTAAAAAGCAGACTAAAAGTTACAGCATTTTGATTACATATAATAGGTGCCATATTTGAACGTACATGTTCATGTCCTCCCCAATTATACCTCAATAAAAGCTTATACTTGCACTATTAAAGAGTAACTACTGACAATATCCACTATAAACTAAATTTAAATATTATTTTTAGTGACAGATGTGCGGAACGTGCAGGCCAATTGTAATTAAGTAAATATTCTTAAAGTGCACTATCGAGCGCCTTTTGATAATCACTGAAAATGTTTATTAAAATAGTTTGGAAAAACATCATTGTTGCAGGAACACTCTCTAGGGCTGAAGGTAAGTTGAACTGTGGCAAGGTGGCAAGGTGGCCACCCCGTGCTCATAAGATGGTTGTGGGGTAAATGTTTGCTTCCTTTTAAGCATTCCTCCGTGGCACAATGTTGAAGCGGACTGGCAAAGAAGGCAAGGGCGGGTAAGTATGAAATCCCTATAAGGAGTCTCCTATGTGATGTATTGTCTCACCTTATTGGGCACTGCAGCTCATGCAAGAGACTCTGTTAAGTCTGTATTCACATATTGACAAGGTGTGATTAGAGTACTGACAACTTGTGTGCATTGTGCATTGCATTGTGACCAACAGTAGTGATTATACCAATTTCCTTTTTCTTCACAAGTTTTTGCATAAACTAAAAATGAGCAAGCCCAGACCAGGTAAGACCTGGGAGGGGGAAAGCAATGAGGCGGGATGGTGAGACCCAGGAAGTGGCAGCAAGACCACAGAGGGAGGGGGCAAGGCAAATGTGGAGATGGAAGAGTGACTGCAAAGCACTGGTAGGAGTGCTAAGAAAAAAAGTACTTCCAGATGTTCACGGACAGTGGAAGGACACTGGCTACCTGAAGCCATAGATGGCCAAACTCCACGGCATGGACTGACACATAAGAAAAACAAAGTGGAGGGAAGGGCCTGGGAGAAACTGACCAATGAGAGACAAATAAATGAGAGCAATCTTGGAGCCAACAAATAGCTCTTTTTTTTTTTAAAGTACAATAGACTCACAGACAGCGTATGCGCTGTCCAGGCAAGACCTAAATAGGGCTTTCAAGTATACTACTCCTTTCAGACATAAGGATTTATGTGCAAATACTTCGAAATGTGTTACAAAGAACAGTGTCTTTGCTTAGGTGCACATTCCCTTGGGCTTCACTTTTAAGCATTACAACTCTTTTGAAGTTCGTATCTGCCCATGTATTGAAACTAGCTCTGCCTAGATAGTGTGAATAGAAAATAATGTAAAGTATGGGCCCGATTCACACAGATAAACTTAGATGCTTGGTTCAAACTTAGACCAGATGTCTAAGTTTACGACTTTGAGAATTTACAAAGGGCATTTCCAAGTAGTATCTTTAGATCCGCACTCTGGGCGGAATGTCCGCCCTGGGTGCGGAATTAAAAATACTACTCATAAATTCCTTTTGTGAATTTCCAAAGTCCTAAACTTTGATGTGAGGTCTAAGTTTAGACCAAATGTCTAAGTTTACCTTTGTGAATCCGACCCTATATATTTAATCCATAAACTTACTGTGAAGAAATGGGGTTATAATAGGATGTGATAGCAAGGGGTTGGTGTAATACACTTACCAACCTCTTGAGTACCAGTAGGTTTTATTTGTGAAACCTTTAGCTCAGCCCTGTGCACCTGTGGTTCTGCGCAGCAAGGCTTACTCAAAGGAACAAGTATAAAGCACCAGAACAATTGCAGAAGTGCATGAGACACACAAAAAATCTGACACCAGTTTATAAAAATAGGTTGAATATTTATGTATTGTTAAACACTATAGCGAACAAAATGATCCACCAGAGGGTTCTGGCCATATTGGCAGAGCCGTAGCCAAGGAGGGGCGTTTGAGGGCCGGTCATCTCATAATAATCTTTGCCTCCCACAAATGACCAAGACAGCTGGCACAGTATTAAGGTGTTGGAGTTCAAAAGGGAAATGAACTATGAAAATACCTTTACATTTTGTTTTTATCTTGTTGCATTTGCTGCATTTTCCTAGACAGGTTAAATGTCAGGCTATGTCTTCTGATAGATTGCTGCTTGTTCTTTTAACATGTTCTTTGAATGCAAAGGGGCATGATACTTGGAAAGAAAACACAAATTATGCAGTTTAAAGCTGCACATTTTGTGACAGTATTACTTAATTATTTTCTAATGTTTACAGGTTACCACTGTTTGGGCAACGGTTTCACTTTATTAGTACAAGTTCCACATACAGCTGTAAGTAATTTAAAGGTAACCAGTCAACCTTTGTGAAGGACCTTCCAGTGTGCAGCAGCACATATTATAGCATTTTTGGTAAGGTTTGAGCTGAAACAAAATTAGTTTTTTGTTAAAAACTGCAGATTATGCAGCAGATGATGGATTATTTGGCAAATGCAGCAAATTCCTAATTATGCAGAAAACAACAAATTGCATAATTTCAGTGGCCTTGCTTACAGGGAGTGCAAAAAAACGATTGTAGGGTTTTGATTTGTCTCTAATTCACAATAAAATGTAAATACCTGTACATTGCCTGTGCAAATATATCAATTTATACCACAGTTTATGGAAGCACAAATAAAGCGCATTTTTTTTTATAATTCTGAAGTGTGATGGAAACAAAGATCAAAAGAAATCTTGGTGATGTACAAATAATAAATATTGTATTGTATTGCATATTTGTATAGCGCTTATTACCCCTATGTGTGGCACTACTTTACCTGTATGACAGTAAACTAAGCCATATAGGGTGGTGTATGGTTGGAAGGGTATTCCCTATGTTTGTGATCCTATGTGGGAATTGTTTCCTTGTTGTACATGATGGCCACCAGGGTCACCAGTTTATGGTTTTTCAGTACACTGGCAGCTTTGAACAGGTCTGCAGGTCCCTTTATGCTATTTCTTATGATTATAGTCTGCTTAGCTTGTTACTACACTGGGACGTTCAATCAAAACCTTTGGGGCAGATTTACTTACATTTCACACAACAAAATGCAGTAAAGCAACTTATTATGCATTGCTTTAAAGGCAGGCAGCAGAAATGCACCATATTTACAAAGATACAGCACATTTCTGCTGTTTCCTAGTGCTGGCACACTGTATGCTGCCTAGCACTGATCCCGGCACCCCTGCATTATGGGTATTATTGTTTTTGGGCGGAACAATCCGTAGAGGCATATTCCTCTTTCTGTGTGTGCTTCAGAATGCTGCTGACATAGAATAGGAAAGCAACAAGAAGAAATAAAGTTCCCGTTACACCTCACTAGAGAAGGCATAGCATTTTGACACATTCCCAGATTTACTAACTGTAGTTAATCTGGGAATGTGCTAAAATCCATGGGTTCCACTGATGGAACATCATAGTAACGCAGGGCAGTGAAATGTTTTCTGTTTCTTTGTACTTACTAAACCACATAAAGCCATACAAAATGGCTTTGTGTTGCTTAGTAAATACCAAAAAAGTAATGCAACCCCATACAAAATCTTAATAAATATCATCCCAGAGATGGAATTTCTGTAGGGAGTTAAAAGTGGAGAGATCTGCTGGGATGTGCATTGTTATTATCATCTCATATCTGAAAGCCATTGTGAGATGTCAAGATATGGCTAGTACATAGATATTTGGGACCTGCCGTCATATACTAGAATAAAGTTCTCTAATTGACCTGCAGTGTCTGACAGATATCTTCAGTTATTCCATGACTGTTCATTTACCGATGGCTGGTTTCCTGACTCCGTCGAACTAGTGATGGATAACTCTCGTAGCATATATGTCTTAATTGAATGTAAGAGGTGTAAGTTGCTGTTGGCTGCCGACCATTGAGTGTTATGGTATTAGAATTAGTGTGGGCCATAAATGTTATGTATGAATGTACATAAATATCTAATAACCTAGTGAAGCACAGGTCAGCTCTTCTTACATTACCTAATAATATCAAAAGTACTTTGGCAGTTGATTTGTTTCTAATCTGTGGATTGTAACCTAAAGATTGAGCTTGAGGCTCTATTTGTCTTTCTGGGTTCTACTGCCAGGATGTGTGGTGGTGTAGTTGTTTAGGAAACAGCCATGTTTTTCACTTGTGTTTTGAAGTTTCAAATGCTGGATGGTAGTATGTTCCAGAGCTTGGAGACATACTGAGAAAACGGTGCCTTCTACATATTGGTTATTGTAAGGTGGTATGATAATAAGTGGTGCAAGCCTGGGGTGAATGTCCTCATTTATTTGTTTTGCTTGTTTTTAGCTTGTAATTATAGAAGTCCTTTTCACTGGAGGCTCTGTGAACAATGCAGAGCACCTTGAACATTGCCCTTCTTGCCATAAGCAGCCAGTGGAGTGATTACAAGACTGGATACATGTGTTATCTTGGGTGAAAGCTGAAAAGAAGTTTTGCAGCACTATTTTGGATGAGTGTATTTTGCATATGATAAATACGGGTGCACCAAGGTATAAGCTGTTGACATAGTCAAGCTTGCAGACTACAACTATGCAGTTTCTCTTTAGGAAGATGCAATGTAGTGTTTTCATTGTGTAGAGGGCACTTTATGACACTTAACATTGTGTATCGAGTATAGATCTGAATCCATGGTTACCCCAATATTTTTGACTTCTCTTGATATTGTTGGAGAGGCCTCACGTTCCTTAGGCCGTATGCTGGTAGGCAGGTATTTTTGTTGTTTTCTGCAGGTCATAAGCTCTTTCTTTGCGGGATTTAGCTTTAGATGGTTAATCATCATTTGCGTGTTTAAGACAAGAGTTTTAAATTATGGAGGTCTTCCACACCATCCATTTTTAGAAATGATTTGAGTATTATCTATATAGTTGTAACAGGTGAGGTTGAATGATTTAATCAGGTTTGGTGAGGAAATGAGGTAATAATAGACTGCATTTGATGGACCCCTGCATGATGCCATAGTGCAGTGTGTTAGCAGCTGGTATGAAAAGTGGTATCAACACTAGTTCTCTGTCACACCTGAGAGGCCAAGAATTTGATCGCCATTAACTGAATTTTCTTCTCACCTTTCACATATGGTATGTCAAACAAGAATTATCTGGTGAAGACAGTGCACAACAGTACAGGTCATTTAATCGAATTGTTCTTAAGCCAAATATTTTCAGGACATTTCCTATTCCTGATACATAAGTCGTTGTGACTATCTAAACCTACCAGTCATTGATAAGCAACGTCCAATTAGGAAACTCCAAATCCCAATATGCCACGGAGTTTGATTAGCCAATTGTGCTAGGGCAGAATTATCACAAGTCAGGTACGACATATATTTGACTGACATTGCTCCACTCTACACTGGCCTGTTGTAAAATTTAGCCTGGTGAGATAATGTATCTGCTCTATAGATCATTATTCTGTTTGGAGGAGCCAGCTAATACTTTGGGTTAATGTGCCTGTTCCAGAGAGCTGCAAATAACCTAACTAGGAGTAATGTGAATCTGAAACAACCCAATATAGCCTGTCATGTCACTAAGGCCTGCTATAACAGCCTATCTTTTAAAAATGGTTATATATATAGATAACCCTGCCAGGGTGAACACAATAAGGATTCATCCCCTTGAAACAAATATTGTTGAAACCATCATCAGGACATCTGAGGCTGAAAGCATTTGTATTATAGTTGACCTCTCTAGCCATCTCTTGCAGATCATCAACTAACATTTGCTGATTTTGTATATTGTACTTTAAGATATAAGTAGTATGAATCGGCTTGTTTTAAATGTATTGACTCCTTTGAAATTCTGCTTTATCTTTATGTCATTTATGGTCATAACACATAAATTGCTGTTATGAGGCCTCATGTAATTAATGTACTAAATGTATAATATTTGGTAAACATTTAGGGTAGCATTTTTACTGGGAGGAGAGTGGGAATGCTGGGTGATAGGGACTTCATGGTTCCACACAGATTCTGTAATTTTCCTTCACAGAGATATGAAGAAAATCTGTGATTTAGCCAATGTTTGGTGTTTGCAGGCTTTTTAGTTAAGAAAAGGTATTCACACAAGTTACCCCACCCCAGACTACCTTGGGTAGCTTGTTTTCAGTAATATCTGGGCCTAGCAGGTTTCCCTAGATGGTGACAGAGACCTGTCCTAAGTATTGCAGCTACCCACATAACCAGAATTGGTCAATTTGCAAGGCAAAATCTTGATCTTTCTTTGTGTCTAATGGGTCTTAGGGAGCCTTTCACTTCACTGACTATTGCTCTGTTATAACAATGGGATACTATTGATATCAAGAGAGGTGAAAGAATGCTGTGAGGTAAGACATTTGTAGATCCACGCAGAATCCATTACTGCGGTCTGCTTTCAGTTTTGTTTTGCAGTGTAACGTCAGTGTGCACAGTGTGATAGGCAGTAGAGCAAAACGAAAAAAATCTGACTTGTGGGTAGCATTTACCTCCTATGTCGAGTTTGATGTTGGAAATGAAAATGTTTCTGGTGGTTTAAACAGAAACATTTATTTTCCAGTACTGTTGATGACCCGTTGAAGTACACTATACTTTAAAAGTAATATGATAGATGTCAGTGGGTCGTCATCAGCCCTAAAGTAGTTAAATTCCGCTAAAACCATGCAGCTGTATGTCCTGTCCAAAGGGAATCAACAACAAAAGCTGGAGGGATGTGATGGCCAAATTGCACTAACGTCTTTGTCCATGATCGTTCTGGACTTTCCCAGCTGTAGGAGGCCCCCTGGTTGGTTTGCTTCTGGTGTTGGGGAGCAGGGAAAATCATAGTGGTGAAAGAAAGGTGGCAGGTGCTGGTAATAGCCACACACAGCCAAGAGATAGTTTTGGTTGTCCTACATTGTCAATGGAGAATAGGGCTAGAGAGACAATAAAAAAGTGTTGAGCAGTACAAAGAAGATAGAGAGAAGAGATTCTAGAAAAAGAGAAAAGATTGAGAACACAAAAGGAGAGCAAATGGTAAAAGACAAAAGACAGCAGGAGAGACAGGAATGGGAAGATAGATGCAGTAGCAGCAAACAGAAAGGGACAGTGTGGAAAAGTTTGAGGAAGTGGAGGCAGAGATTTGAGGATTGGGAAAGAGTAAAGAATGTAAGAGTGAACCTTAAGGAGTAAAATAAGGGATAGGTACACAGAGAAATGGTGAATGGAGATTTGACATAGCATTTATAGCTTACCATGTTTTTGACAAATCACCTGTCCCAAAGTACCTTCAAAGCAGAATTTTGCACTTGTTTATTTTTCTAAAAGGGATCTTAGTGTATGATCCAAATATCACCTTTCATTGCAGTCTTTAAAACCCTAATAACATATAATCATTGTTAAGGGCTTCACATTTCTTTTTGAAAATTGCTTACCAATGGCACCCCCTTATTATTTGTTAATATATGCAGTTGGTGAGAAATGCTGACACCTTCTATTTTAATGATGATGTGGTAGCTAGAAAGTACAACCTACTTGTTGAGAAGTCGAAATTCTATTGAGGGGGGTATTTGGCTTTCTAGTGTATATTTAAATCTGGCAGCCTCCTAACTATTTCATACTCTGAATGTTGACTTTTATCTGCACCTGTAGAATTGCCAAATAATCCCTCTTCAAGTAAATATTTTCCATTTATAGTACACAAGGAAGGCTTCCATGCATTCTACATCCACCACTCAGAATGGTCCATGCTTATCCATAGAAGATGCCACCTTGAGGGGTATATGCAGGGACTCTACTACATGTTAAAGAGTAGAGAACGTCCATAATTCTGAAAGTGGAGGACTCTGTAGAATCCAAATGGGAGGTGCCATGCAAGCAGCATCAAATAGAGATGTTATCACAGAGAAGGACCCTTCATGCAACCTTAGAACCACCACTCAGAGCATTACCGGCAGCTGTTGCCTGTCCATCTATGGCTCCCCTAACTGGAGATGGAACTAGTGTCTTCAGCCAGGCCACAGGCCTCAAAAATACCCATCCTGCACTCACACGATCACCTATACTTTACCATTCTTATCTGTCATGCTGGTCGATGTCTAGCAAAGGTTTCCTTTTGTATAGCACCTTTTTTCACAGCCTGCTTGTAACTATGAGGGGTGTATGCAAATATTGGAGCTTGCTTCAAGTCCATGCAGTTTTGACTGGTGCTTTTGATTAAATGTAATTAAACTGTCCATCTTTTTTCATGACCTTATACTGAAATTCTTTGTGCAACCTATCAAATTTCCCCTGTAAAATGACATTTAAATTCAATTTAATTTTCACCATTGTTGCATCCCAAAAATGTTTAGAACACACTGTTTGCCACTAATTTCTCAAAATGTTCTTCATGGATATGCTCCATGCTTTCTCTTAAATTATTTTAAATTATTGGCGAGTTAAATTAAACCTTCAGTTCCAAAGGTGGCTGGAATTAGGAAACTCCACACTTTATGAAGCAGATGAAATTTCCTAAATTTACTTGAGATAAGGTTTATCCTTTCAGGCCTTCCAGGTGTGATGATTTCCTAATGCGGAATGTCCCAAGTAGGACATACTCTAGCAAAACAAAAAATGAGATTGGATGCTGGACATCCACCTCCTGAAGTAAGAGGTGTGAGAGGGAGGACTCTAAGCTGAGACCAGCTTATTGTTTTTAAAAAAAAAAGAACTTTATAAGCTAGGCATTGCACAAAGCTTAACATTTTTGAAAATACACAAAGTTGAAAGTCAACCTACTTTATAACATTACACTCTTCTACTCTAAATTCCCTCTAATTGATAGGATTTAAAGTTGGATTGGGAAAAATTGTGTGAGTGTGCTTTAATATGTACCTTAAAGAACCTAAAAAATCCTTCATATGGAATCACATGGTGTGCATCTGAATATCGACATCAGAATAATGATGACACAGAATATAGAGTACAGAATATCGAATCCAAAATATTGACAGGTAAGTAAGTATAGATTTTCTGTACCTTATTCCACATACACACATACACACACACATATATATATATATATATATATATATATATATATATATATATATATATATATATATATATATATACACATATATATATAGTTATATATTTACACACAAGGTATGTAGATGTGGAGTTAGGAAAGTAAACCTGAACTTCCCCATATGCAAGTGCCTTTAAATATTCTGTCCTCAGTATACTTATGCCACACTACTCTCTGGGTTAGGGGAGCAGATTTAATGTTTGGTCATAGCTGAGGGCCATTCCCCTCTAAAAATACACCTCTGGCTATGGGCCTGCATGCAGGTCTTTACGAGGTGTAGTAACAATGCATTTTTTACATAATCACGAACACGTAATGGCAAATACAACATATATGACACAGAAACACTTTGATGGAAAACTTTGGCTAGTTGCATTGCGGTTACTTAGAGTTACTTTGGGTGAGCAATTCTGACAGGGATCCAGTCAGGGAGACCATTAAGGTCCTCAGATGCACTTACCTTAAAGGCAGAAGCAGCCTTCAGTCAGTTCCAGGCACTTTGGACCTCATCATGACATTGGTGGTAAAAAACGGTTACTGCCACACAGACGGGCGCCAACATACCGCCATGGTGGCGAATATCCGTTTCGCATATTACGACAAACACACACACCAAACTGACAGAATACAGCCACATGCACAAATCCACCAGCCCAAAGATCGGTGGTAAACTGTTGGTACCAACACCTATACCGTTAGACCAATGCCCACCACATCATGATCCACGAATCACCACGGCGGACATTCAACAGTGGTAAACCATTGGTGGTACACACCACCGTGCTCAGAATGGACACCCAAATACTAAACTATACAACATTGGCCAAGTCAAACAACACACACCTGACACCCATACACAAACCACACCCTCTCACACCACTATAAAACAAACACCCACATTACCCACAACCCTTTCCGAATACAAATCATTGCCACAAGACAGACATTAAGACCACTGCAACAAATACACTCACCCATACATGCCTCACGCACTGCACTATGCACATCCAATCACACCACCTAACACCCACACACTTACACACACAACACAACACCCAAAGACCCCACAAAGGCACCCCTGTTTCACAGATGAGTTGAGGGTCATGGTGGAAGAAATAGTCAGGGTAGAGCCACAGCTGTTTGGAGCACAGGTACAGCAGATATCCATTGCAAGGTAGATGTAGCTATGGCGGAGAATCGTGGACAGGGTGAACGCCGTGGGACAGCATCCAAGAACAAGGGACGACATCAGGAAGAGGTGGAACGACCTAGGGGGAAGGTGTGTCCATGGCAGCAAGGCACCAGCTCACCATACGGAGGACTTGAGGTGGACCCCCACCTCCTCCCCTACAGCACACAGCATGGGAGGAGCAAGTCCTGGCATTACTGGATCCTTAGTGACTTGCTGGAGTAGCCGGAGGACTGGACACTGGTAAGTCAACATTTACAACTTATCACATCTGCATGCCATCACACCCCCTCACCCTCACTCCCATCACTCCACTCCATCCCACACAGTGCACCTACACATTTGACTAACTTCAATTCCCAGCCCTGCATGCCATACCAATGCATGGACAGCCCTCCGAGCCCCGCATGGACACCCATCACCAAAGCATGCACAGCATAGGGGAACTAATAATCCCACAATACATCACCATACACAATCAAAGGTAGCAGGGCACAAGCAACCATAGAGGGGAAGATAGGGATGTACACCATGTCACAGGCATGAAGCATAATACATCACATACATCCCCACAGGTGCCCCAGCCAATCTCAGTGGAGAAGAGGTGCCACAACTATCCAGTCCCCCAACAGAAGATTCCCCCAGTAATGACAGTAACTCTGGGTTTCAAGATCTGGATCAACAACCTGGCCCATCAGGGACCACTGGACAGTCGGTCACTCCCAGTCCACCACAGAGCCTCCCCCATCAGTCACCAACACCACAGCACCCACCCAGCGTACCCACACCTCTGTCCCCAGGACACATCAGTCAGCAGTGTGCCCACCTTACAGGGACCCCAGTCCACACCTCATACCCAAGACAATCAGGGACCTGGGTCAGTGGGCACACCGTTCAGGGGACAGGGGCAAAGAGCAACAGGGACACTGGGAGGACCACCGTGCGCCAGGGGGAGCACAGGCCCAGGGAACCGACTCTCCAGGAGGCACTCACCAATGTCCTGGGAGCCTACCAACAATCCCAGGACATGATGGGCCAGATCCTGAACATGCAGGAGACAAGCGGCTGCAGGAGGAACACCATCAGAAGATCAGGGAGGACTTGCAGGCCCTCAACACCACCATGACCTCCATAGCAGGGGTGCTGGCAGACATGGCCAACATCATGAGGGAATGGACTGCACAGCAGCAGGCCCCTACCTCCAGCCAGTCTATTGACCAGCCCTCCACTTCCCCTGCAGCTAGTGGATAGGAGGCCCTGGCACAGGACCCAGAGGCCACCAGCAACCCTCATCCTGCAGAAGGGAGCCACCCCACAAACATTCCCTGCAAACCAGACAGAAGCCAGAGACACTTACAAAGACCAAGACCACCTCCAGGATATGAGACTCTCCTGATTGTGCCCCTTGTGTCCCACTCTGTCACCTTGTCCACGTTGAATGCTTCCCTTCCTATGGCCCATTGGGCACTGGACCTGTGCAGAAACTGACTGGAACAATGCCCTGGACTTTCCTCCACCATCACCCCATTCCATTGCACTTTACCCTCAATTTTATAACACATGAAGGCATACGCAGACATACAGTGGGTGGGGGATCTGGCTCACTTATTAGTCACACTCTGTGTCTCTGTAGTTGGGCCATCACATTTGGGATGCTGCTATTCCTCAGGACGAAGGCATCATGCACCGACCCAGGATACTTGGCAGTGACGTGGGATATGTACTTGTCCACCAGGCAAACCATTTGCACATTCAGTGAGTGAAAACTCTTACGATTCCTGAACACCTGTTCTGGTGGTGGGGAACTAACACAATATGTGTACCGTCAATCGCACCAATTATTTGGGGCTATGCATAGAATCCTGCATTTAGAGTGGCCAAATCTTCCACCTGGGGGAAAGCAATGTAGCTGCACATGTGCTTCACCAGGGCAGACAAGACCCTTGCCAGCACAATAGAAAACGTCTGTGAGATTCCAGCTGCCAAGCCCACTGTCACTTGGCAAGAACCAGTTGCCAGTAAATGGAGCACTGATAGCACTTGCACAAGAGGGGGGGATGAGGGATAGCTGATATCAGGTCAGGCTCCAACTGGGCACACAGCTCTATGAGTGTGGCCCTGTCCAGTCTATAAGTCAGTATAATGTGCCTGTCCTTTAGTGCAGCGAAGTCCACAAGGGGCCTGAACACAGGGGTTCGTCTTCTCATCCCATTCATCCACAGCGGCAGGTATCTAAGGGACACAAGAGTGAGTAAGATGTCACAATTTGAACAATGGAACCACAACCTCAGTGTACATGGTGCACTCATATGATGGGACAGTGGGAATGTCAAGGAATGTGCAAATCTAGGCAGTGATGCAGTAAAGGGTAATCTGATGTTTGTCCATGACATGGCGACTGCCTCTCTTGTATGTAGGGACAGGTGGAAGTGAGGTAGCTCAGCCAACGTTGAGTGTCGTGGCGGAAGGCGGTCTTGCACCACTGTGCAATTCCTCAAAGGATAGCATGGGGCTCTATGGAGTACAGTGGCCAATGGGGATCTGCATCAGCGGTGACAGTGTACACCGTCACGGACATGACCATCATTTTCTATCTCATTCCTCACTTGTTTCCTGACCTTCAACAGGAGAACACCTACACTACACGTGCTGCTGTGACCTGTGTCGGGAACCTACCATGGCCAGTGTGACTGGGGAAAGGGCCCCTGCCTTCACTTTGGAGGAGTTGGAGCGATTGGTGGATGGGGTCCTACCCCAGTACGGACTGCTGTATGGGCCTCCACACCAACAGGCGAGTACAACTTGGGCATGATGCATGCGTGAAGGATACATGGAGATGTGTGTGCAAGCATCATGTCATGGGGGGTGATATCATGTGGTGGTGTACATGGTGTGCGCCAGCCGATGTGTGTGCCAATGGTGAAGGAAACGGGATTGGGGGGCCATATCTGTGACAGGCTGGATTGTACGTGCAATTGTGTCCTCCCGTCTGTATCGCCTCTGCAGGTCAGCGCACATCAAAAAAAGGGATTATGGCGTGCCATCGCCAAGGACGTGCAGACCCTGGGGGTCTATGGCAGGCGGAGCACCCACTGTTAGAAATGGTGGGAGTACCTGAGCTGCCAGGCACGGAAGACCGTGGAGGCCCAGCTGGGGATGGCCTCCTAATGAGGAAGGGGTGCTCATCGGAACCTGACCCCCCTGATGGCCCGCATACTGGTGGTGGCCTACCCAGAGCTGGATGGGTGCTTGAGGGCATCACAGCAGCGACAAGGGGATGAGTACAGTGGGCATTACTACAATAATTTGTAGGTGGCATGGGATCCAGGTGGTGGGTGTCAGTTAGTGGGTGCCCCTTAATGCCAGGCCAGACATTGCAGCGCGCTCCAGCTCCAGGTAATGGTTGAAAGGGAAACCAAGTTAACCTAACTAGGTTGCATTTCATGTCAGACAGGGCTTAGTGGGCCCCAGGAGGTGTGCAATTGGCAGTGTTTGGCCCTCATCTTGCTGTGGCATCTAGCCAAATCAAAGTCAGTGCAATGCATAGTGCTCAAACCTGATCCCTGTGTGTGACAGTGCTGTGTATGCCAACAGTAGTGTTGGTGCAGTAATTGACACAGTGTTCTCTTTCTCTCCCCCCCTACTTTATCTTCTGTCATCCTGTCCATGTGTGCATTAGCATCATCTGGGGGAGGAGCACGGGTACCGGCGACAGAGGGAACTGCATCCCACAGGACCCAGGAGGCAGAGTCCACCGATGCCGAGGGAACCAGAGGGATGGAGGGTGAGGGGAGCACCACGGTGGAGACAGGAGGTGACAGCACAGACTCAGATACCTCCTCCATGGAAGCTCCCTGGTGGTGGCAGACACCTCTGTGGCCACCCCAGCTGCTTGTACAAAAGCCATTCCCGTACCAGCACTGCCCTCCCAGTAGCCACTCACCCAGGAGGGTGGGAATATCCTTTGCCCCAGGCACCTCAGGCCCTGCCCCAGTAAGCCCTGCTGCCCTGAGTGAGGAGGCTATTGACCTCCTGATTTCCATCTCTGTAGGGCAGTCAACCATTGTGAATGCCATCCAGGGGCTGGCATTCCAGATGCAGCAATGCAATGCACTCCTCTAGGGCATCCACTGTGGAATGGTAGCCCAACAGAGATTAATTCAGGCTCTGGCCTCCTCTCTGATGACAGCCATTGTCCCTGTCCCTACCATCCCCCCTCCAACTACCACTTCCCAGTCTCCTCAATCCAACCCATCCCATGCACACATACAGACGAGCATGCACACATGACAACACACAAGAGTAGCACAGTCAAACACAGGCACCACACTTCAACACACAAGCAATCACACAAACACCAGACAGTTGCAGACACAGCCACATCCATTGCCTCCACTGTCTCCCCCTCCTCCTCATCCTCCACCTCCCTCACAGTCATGTCCACACTCACACCTGCATGCACTGCTTCAACATCCACCACCAGCATCACCACACCAAGCAGCACACACAGCTCACTGGCAGACACCTCCACAACATCCATGAACTCGTCCCCTGTGTCCTCTCCAACCATGTCTGTCCCCCCTCCTCCTAAAGGTCACAAACGTAAGCACTCAGACACCCAACAGCTAACCACCTCACATCAGCACACTCCCCATGCACCTGCACCCAAGTCCAGCAGACGTACTCCTCCATCAAGCACTCCCTCAACTTCCACTCCCACCCCTCCTCCCTCTTTCTGCCCCACCATCCCTAAAAAGCTTTTCTTTGCCCAACTTGACCTCTTCTCTCCCCTTCCCCCGTCCTGCCCGTAAGAGCAGGGTCCAAATGACCCTGCCCAGCCCCTCAGCCAAACAGTCCACGTGGACAGTGGAGGTACCTGCTAGTCGTGGAGGCAAGACAGTGATGATTCCCACTCCACCAGCCAGGAAGGGTAAGGATCCCACAGCCACTGACATGAAGGGGATGAAGCCCTAGACTCCTGCCATAATGGTGAGGGAGGCTGCACCTCCTGCCATGAAGGGGAAGGAGGCCGCACCTCCTGCCATGAAGGGGAAGAAGCCCTCAACTCTTGCCATGAAGGGGAAGAAGCCCTCGATGTCGGCCATGAAGGGGAAGAAGCCCTTGACAACAGCAGAGGCTGCCAGGATGACACCACCACCAGTGGTCACGGAGCTCTCACCTCCAGCTGAGGCAGTGCAGCCCACTCCTCCTGCAGATGTTGCACCTTCACCCCCTGAGACAGTGCAGCCCTCACCTCCTGCAGAGGCTGCCCAGGAGGCACCTTCACCTGCTGACATAGTGCAGCCCTCGCCTCCAGATGAGACAGTGCAGCCCTCATCTCCAGCAGAGGGCATGTAGGCTACCCTCATGGGACTACTGTACAAGGAGCCCTTTCCAGAGCCAGTGGAAAAGTCACCCACCTGAGAGACTGTGGCCTTGCACTCCCCAGCACAGATAAATAGGCATGGAGCCCCCTCCAGAACCAGTGGGAAAGTTACCCTGAGGTGCCTGCCCACTTGCAAAATGATGCCCCGGCAGAGTTCTGTGCAGTTGATGTCAGGAGACAAGTTGGGCCTTGGACTGTGCCCTGTGGCCATGTGGGCCCTTTGTGCTTTGGCATTCGCCCTTTGTGGACAAATGTACATTTCAGGTTCATGTGGTGGTTTTTCCCTTGCTAATACATTTACAGTACTTCTGAAATCTGGTCCTTGTTTTATTGTGCCGTGTGTCGTGTGCCATTGGTTTACGTCTGCAGCTGGTTTTGTGTATGGTGTATGTGTGAATGGTGTGTGTTGCGCATGTGTGTGTCACTGTCCTTTTCCTCCGTCCCTCCCTTGTGTGCTAGGCGGCTGTACTCACGGTCTTCATCTTCGTCGGCGGTGGTGTTCCAGGTGGAGCACAGCGTAGAAGAGCATCGGGAAGACTTGAAGTTCTGGTTCCATGGCGGCGGCAGAGTCTTTTGTTTTCTGTGTCCTGTTACCGCCAGGCTTTTGATGGCATTGGCACCACCCTGGAAATCCTGGAGGTTTTCTGTGTCATAATATGGTGGGCAGTACTTTGTCTTTTGCCTGGCTGTTGATGGCGACCACTGTCGTGCGTGGTGTTAACACCCTGGCGGATGGTGTGGTACATTGGCTGTCTATGGGAGTAGGAATTTCGCTAGAAACCTTTTTATGATCTTTTCATGTCACCTGTTGAGCAATGGTAGCCAACAACTCCTTCTAGATGGTCTTCCCAAAGGATTCTAAGAGTTGCGTAGACTGGTCTAAGAAGACAAAACTAAAATTAACTAGGGGTCCCCTTTCAACCTATTTAATTTGTGGAGCCCTTGATAATGGAATAAACTGAACCTGTTTACTTTATCTCCTTGTCATTGCCTCCTATGGGAGTGGTCCTGATGCAAGGATTACAGGATGCTGAAAGTGCTCAAGGATTCAGCCTCTGCTGTTGTCTAGGGCTTTTTCCCCTTCATGGCCGAGGTCTTCCTGCAGCTACTCCTCAGTCCACATCTCGGTGAGGCAGGTCTGGCCATGGGGTCAATGTCCCACAAAATCCTCTCAGGACTGGCAGACGTCTAGTCTCCACTGGGCCACAGGTCCCCTGGTATCATGGTCATGGGCAGATCCTTCCTTGGGCAACCAAGCTGCACTCTGATGAATCTCTGGAGTCCAGCAGACTCAAGTGCTACTTTGAGCATCGGTTCCTGATCCTTGGTGCTGCACAATGATGTGAAGTAGAGATTTGAACATCTGAGCAACCCACTCCCCCCTGAAAGCTTATTCAGCTGTGGTGGCACTGTGTTAAGAACAAGAGGTCAGCCAACTGAGTCTTGGAGTCTCTTGCTTCAGCTTAGATCAGGAATGACATCTGGGCAAGCAGGGCAGGATCAGTCCTTTTTTCTTTGCTAGGCACCAGGTTCAGCAAGGGGACTCCACACCATTGAAGACTCTCTTTGCCAGGTTACTAGTGCATCAGGGCTGTCCTTCTTTGATCCTCTTCTACAGTCCATCGAGAACTGAGTTCTGGGTGCCAGGGTACCCTTTTTAAAATCAGAAACTGCACTCAGGGTAGGATGCAGTTGGTGACCAATCAGCTACTAGAATTACCTCCCTTTTCATTACTGCTTCCTGGGAAGTGTGGCATCAGGCTGTACCACTCTGCCCACTTCCAACATGGTAGAAGTCTTTGCTTTGCATACAGACCTCACCAGCCCAACCCCAGAGTGGGCTACAGAGGGGGCCACATGCCCCTGAAAAAATGGTTTGGCAACTGGTTCCTCTCTCTTTCCCGAGTGCCAGCCTGTCTCCCTAAGGAATAGAGCAGCCCGCTCCCAGTGTGTTCCCCATTTGCCCTTCTAAGGTAACTTCTTTAAAGCTCACTTTTTTTGGCTAACGCCTGTGAGGCTTGCTGTCAGGGGGAAGTAACACCTCTCTCCTGTGCAGGCTTCTATTGTATCCTTTCCTGGAGGGAGGAAACATGTCTCAGGAACAGACCCTTTGTGCAACCGTGGACAGGCACAGGGGATTTAGGGCAACAAAGTGGCAAACTTTGTAAAAGTTGCACACTGCAACAAGGTTATATTAGTTTCAATTTCTGCATCAAGCCAGGCTTAATGTAATTAGTCATTTGATACTCTGCAGTATCAACTTTAGTAGTTCCAGTGAGAAATGAGCAGGGCTGCTATGGCAGCAAACAACCCTGTACTCGCCAATGGGGCTACTAGACTTATCCACAGTAAAAAACAACAATTGCAGGTTTTTACTGTTGAGACATGTAATGACATGTTTCACTTTATAATACACAGCAACCTGTATTGGGGTTTGCTTAGCCCTCATAAGGGGAAACTTACATATATTACAAAGTGAGGTCTTGGCTTTGCCATTACCTTAAATGTCAAAGTTGAGCTATCAATTTTCAACTCCCCTTCCACTCTGTGGATTATGAGCCATGATTTACCTTTGTCATGCCCAGAGTGGCAGAACTAGTGCTGCAGTCCAGTGCTTAAATTGTAATAAAAAGGTGCCTGGCCCAAAGCCCTCCTTTTAAACATGCGGTTGCTGCAATTAAATGTGCAAACATAGAATAGTGAGGCAGCGTAATCCTGAAGCCATCTCGGGTCTCTTTAATCCATTTACAGCCACTCCCTGCCCCTTCAGCTTACTCCTGCAGCTTTCTGCTTTCTCCCTTTGTGACGCATTTTCATTTTTCTCTTCCTCCGTCTTTCCCATATGTGTCTTTTGCTCTCAGTAAATGCTTGAGGCAGAAAAATAGGTGCCAGTTCTCAAAAATAAGTGCTGGTGCCCTGCACCGGAAATCACCGGCTCAGATTAAGCACTGCCTAAGAGGTCTCCATTCCTCATTTAAATGGGGATAAGACCGCAAGTCACACACAGGGGGATAAGACTCACCCAAGTCCTATGATTACTCCTAGGTGTAAGCGCAGGAAGTGCCTGGCCGCTCCAAATCAGAACTGCACCTGAGTAAATGCGGAGGTGCAGACAGCTTTAAACCCATGCCCTCCTCAGTAATTTGACTTTTCAGGCCCTCTTTCAGACATTTATTCATTTGAGGTTATGGATCTTTTGAGCTCTAACTTGACCCAATTATGTTGAGTCTGGCATTGTTTGAAGTCCAAGTGCCTCAGCTTTTGAACCATCTACAACTTTCTGCAGCTCTCCATCCTGTCCAGAGCTCCCGATTATATGAGGCACCTAGCATCACTGCACCAATTCCCCTTTGAAATTATTAATGTGTGTAAATATTTGAGTTCCCATACCCCAAGTTCCCCAGTCAACTAGAATTGTGTCAGATGTGTCCTTTGCTCTCTTGGGTTCCTCAGCACCCACTGAGGAGACTTGCCCACCTGCAGCACTCGGTCATTCACCCCCTGGGCCAGAGTTGATGCTTAATCTGCCCCCAGAAGTCACTCTGTATGTGGTAGTTTTGTGGAACGTTCCCCCATTAAAAAACTAATTCTCAGAGTCCTTAGAGAAGCTAAGAAATAAAGTGGTGCATTGTTTAACCTGCACTTGAATTTTGGGATGGAGATGTATGGCTCTGGTAAGCTGGTTGGGGCCTGATGCAAAGAGGTGGATGGGTGAGTGTGTTGTGATTACCTTCAACAAACCCAGCCATTACTTCACGTGTTCTGACTACATTGGACCCACTTAGGCCTTCTAGACCCACCAATATTCAGGCACTTCCACTTATTTTTTTTTATAAACCAGAAATGGTGAGTTGATTTTCTAGAACCCGGGGTGGAGAGGGTGGACCCTGCATAGTGAACCTTTACAGGACACAGCATTGTCACCACTCTTACTCCTTTCGAACAGATTTGCCCCTTTGAGTATGCTTGAGTCCTGTGACTGACTCACTGATCTGGAGTAACCCACTTTACCTATTACATATACCACTCCCTCTTTGGTCACTCCCATTGGCAGCTTGGATGTTCCTAGGCAGCTCTCTTAGAACATTGCAGGATTAGCTTCTAGGTTTAGTGATATCAATGAGCTAAAAATGTGTCTGTGCATACCAGGTGATCTGTTTGCAGGAAACCTGTGAAGAACATAGGCCCTCATAACAACCCTGGCAGTTGGTGTTAAAGTGGCGGTAACACCGCCAACAGACCAACGGTAAAAAAAATGGGGTTTGGACCCTGGCGGTTATCGCCATCCAACACCGCCACTTTAACACACCGACCGCCAGGGTGGTAACAGCCACTGGGGTGGAGACTTCGGTCTCCAGCCCAGTGGCTGTCACATTTCCACCCTCAGGATTACGACCCTGCCTACCACCATGGTTTCCGTGGTTTTTGTACTGCCATGAAAACCATGGAGGTAGGCACTATCAGTGTCAGGGAATCCCTTCCCTGGCACTGATAGGGGTCTGCTGTCAGCAGCAGCATCCGCCAGCAAAACACCACCAGGCCGTATCATTATTCATGATACGGTCGGCGGTGTTTTGCTGGTGTGGCGGTGCTGCTGTCAGCAGCGCCGCCTTACCGCCATCTGCCGCCATGACCGGTGGCGGTGTTCCACCAGATTTCTGGTGGAATACCATCGGCGGTCATAATACGTGTTGCCTGCTGGTAGCCATGGCGGCGGTATGTTGGCGGCCGTCGCCGTGGCGGTAGGCGGTCAATACCACCAATGTTGTAATGAGGGCCATAATCTTTTTTTATGGATGGCTATTCCATACTTATTTTTGCCTGGCATTAGCATCAGTATCAGGTAGAGCTAAAGGAGAACTGATTATATTTGTATCAGTAGAGTTGTCCAGTCATGTTAAGGACCTGAAGTGGGACTCAGACCAGCTGTAAGTTTCCAGAGCTATCTGTACTGGGTTCACCCATTAGTATTGGTTAATTTTTATAGTGCAATAGTCGGGCAGGGAGGGGCATCCAACCTCTCCTATTTGTATTCTGTTCTCGATTCTGTGGCAAGGCATGGTTCTGGTTGGAAAAAAATATATAGTAGTGGGTGATTTTAACTGCCATCTCTGCGTATGCCCACTAAATCAGGATAAATCCAGGTCTGGGTATATGCAGATCGATGGGCCTCATATGGTTCCCTCTAAGCAGGGAATGGAGATAAACAGAATTCTTAGCACTTATAACTTTGCCTTTACCTTGGAGAAAATGGTAAATTTGGCCAAACCCCTAATACTCCCCACATTCAAGAGGAGGGGCTGTGAGTCTATTCAAGATTATATTTTTGTCTCTGCTACCTTGTTTTTGTGCATTTCTGACTATAGTGAGGTCAGCAGTCTTTTCAGTGATCATAACGCCGATGGTATTCCCCCAATTTGGTTTTGGGTAATATTGAGGTTTGGAGTCACTTTTGGCATTAATACTTAATGGTGCAGTGAGGGAGTGTGTACCACCCTCATGGTCAAGTGTTGTAATAGTCCAGTTTTTAGAAAGGGGGACAAGGATAACCCCATGTGTTACCAACCGATATCTTTGATAGATGTAGTGGTGAAGATCCTTTGGAGGGTCCTTTTAAATAGGTTTATGTTGTGGGTAAATCCGAATAACATCTTGACAGTGGTTCAATCTGGCTTTAGGCTGGACATATCAACCACATGTGCGTGTTTATATCTCTATTTAAGGATAAACAAGTACACTGTTGCCCTCCCTGGTTACCTTCATCTATCCTTTATGGACCTCATGCCGGCCTTTTAATAGGGTAATTCGCTGGAAGCTATGGGATCTGCTTTTTGGATGGAGGTTGACCCAGATATTGTGACCCTCCTGTCAGATCCACAAGCTAACATCAAAGCTTCAGTCCTATATTCGTATGGGATGGACTGTACCCAGCAATTTGGCACCAGGTCAGGGGTGCATTAGGAATGTATTATTGCCCCCTTCCTGTTCACCCTATACATCAATAGGCTGGAAAAGTTGCTTCTTTCTTTGCAGGCAGACTTCCAGAGAGCGGGTACCAGGCCTTCCCTGGTCCTACTTTATGCAGATGATGCCATTCTTATTGCTCACACCGTGAGGGGCCTGCAGTTATTAGTGGATCAGTTTGATGCTTTTATGAGTAACCTGGACCTTTACTAAATAATGCATTATGATCATTAGCCCCTGGTCCACCAGCTCTAAAACTTTCTGGGTGGGAAACCATACACTGACCAAAGTGCCTGCTTTTTCAAATCTAGGGATGTTGTTTGATGCAAGCAAAATCTGGAAGCCCCTTATTGAGGGGCGTACGGGTGAACTCATCAAGGCCGCTGGTGCTCTAGGTTTTGCTCAGAGGTTGGGTTCTTGGGTTCTGAACACCTTGGTCAAGCTGTACCAGGCTAAATGTGTTTCTAGGGCCTCATAAGGCTGTGAGATATGTGAATACACAAGTACTGACAACATTCAGATGACAGAGAATGGGTTTCTCAGACATATCTTGAAGGTCCCCAATAGCATCCCAGCTCTCTCTGTCCACAATAAGCTTGGTGTTGGCTATACTGGAGACATTGCTGCCCCCTGAACCCTGCATTGATGGATTAAGATCTGGACCGGTGTGAGTTCCAAGTTAAACTGGCAGATCCTTTCAGATTGTTTATCCCTTAATCCCCTGGATTGCCAATGTAAAGGCCACCATTGTAAGCTTGGGGAGGAAGAATATGCAGCGTTAAACCAGTAAGCTGAGGACACCAATGGTTATGGGGTTTATATTGATGAAATCTGTCCATAGCATGGAGCCATATTTACCTCTTGCTTTTAAAGAGCAGGACAGGTTTCTTCTGACAAGGTTCAGGTTTAACTTGCTACATCGTCTTCTGACATCCCCAGGTGGATGATCTTACCCCCGAACATTGGGGTCCTGTAGCTGCGACAATAAGTCTCCACAGGGTAGCTTGCATTTTGAGCTGTTATGTAACTATTTTAGCATTCCAAGGAAAATGTTTGTCTTCTCCTTACTGAAAACCCCTGAACTTTACTGAAGCTTGCCCAGCCCTTGTGTTTCTGTAGTTTATTCCGAATGCCCATGTATTTATTTTTTTAATTAATTTTTTTGGTTTATTAAACTTTAAGCCCATACATAGATAGCAAAATACTCCCAAAATACAGGAGAGATAGGAATCTGAAAAAAACAGTTATATAATTGCATACAATATAATTTGCAAGAAACCCACTAGGTAGTAGTGCAAATACAGAAAATGCAGAGATCATCTATTTAAAACATTGCATGTAGTCCAGTAAACATTGAGGAGACGCGGCAAATTCTGATTCATCTGGCATACGGAGGTAGTCTTTCAGGTGTTGCCATATGCCCTTAGGCCAGGATGTAGGTAGTTGCAAAGAGGCATATAACTCGCTTGTGGTGTCACAATATATGAGGCTGTTCAGCCAGGTTTTAGTGGGTAGTGATTTAGAGGCAAAACGCAGAGCTATCTCTTGTTTGGCCAACAGTAATGCAACAGCCATAAAGTGCCTTGGGATGGTCTCAATGTATCCCATCAACGCCATCAGGGGTTTGGGTGTAAGGCGGGTACCCAACATCAAGGCAAACCTTTCATGTCACCCCAATATGCCTCAATGGTGGCACAGGTCAAGGTCATTTGTGCAAAATCTGCACCACTTGGGTATAATGTATTAGTTTGTGGTGATGATTAAGGGGCTCAGTGCGTGTTTGTGTGCAGCAGGCAAACCACACCGTGTCTGATATTGAGTGTCCCAGATCCACACCCAGGCCTCACATATTTTCTGATCTGAAGTCAGGAGGAGGACAAGACATGTTCGATATAGCTTTGATATCAATCTACTTTTTATATCTTCTGTGGCAGGCCCGTAGTTGAGTCTAAGTACCTGTTTCCTGTTGCGATTAACATATATGCCTAGATATTTAACTTGGTCTTCCTTCCAGGTCAAGGGGAGCTCACAATGTATGGGCATCATCGTCTTTGTTAGGGGGAATAGTTCCAATTTAAACCAGTTTATTTGCAGGTAATTTGCAGCCCGGAGAAACTGACAAAACTGAACATCTCCCACAGGACTGGTGCCAGATTTTCAGCCAGGTGCCTCAGAAATAGCAGAATATCATCTGTATAGAGGGAGATTAACAGCGGGCCAGTACAAAAATGCAAGCTCCGATGTACATGCTTCTCATGCAGGTGTCACAGAAGGTGCAGTAATAAACAGCAGCAGCAAAGGGGCTATCCCTGTCAGGTGCCTCTGGTGATGGGAAAAGTGGGTGTGAGGGTGCCATTGACTCTAATCCAAGTGGTGGGAAGGGAATAAAGAAGCATACTAAGTAAGGGAGGTGAAGCCTCGTGGAATGCCTAGTTTGAAGAGGGTTGCTGCTAGAAAAGGGCACTCTAGTGAATCGAAGGCCTTCTTTATGTCCAACCACCACGGCGGGACAGCAGGAGCTATTCTATGCAGGACCGTGAAGACTGTACATAAATTTAGTGAAGTTCAGTGATGAGGGACAAACCCCGACTGTGTCTGAGAAATTATCTGGTCCATCAGTAAGGATAAACGTTTTGGCAGTAGCTTAGCCAAGACTTTACTATCAAAGTTAAGTAATGATAGTGGGCAGCATGACCCACATAGTTGGGGTTCTTTGTCTGGTTTTGGTAGTAGAGTAATTACTGCCTCTCGCAGTGAGTGAGGGAGCTCACAGCTTTCAAGGGCCTCTTTGTACATGTCTAACAGGTGGGAAGCCAGTA
Source organism: Pleurodeles waltl (assembly GCF_031143425.1). NCBI lineage: Eukaryota > Metazoa > Chordata > Amphibia > Caudata > Salamandridae > Pleurodeles > Pleurodeles waltl. The sequence goes on from NC_090442.1 coordinate 980,633,464, forward strand.
TATGCTTGTGTGTTTTGTAAAAGATCACAGTGAAAACGTCAGAACCAGTTGCTTTGGAGCCATCTAAAGAGTCAATTGCTAGTATGATCTCATAACTAGTTAATGGCTCACTGAGAAACTGTTGCTGTGCCCCACTGAGCCAAACCATAGCAACACCCCTAAGGTACTGCGTCAGTGCGGGGGGAAGCTGTTCACTCACGAGGAGTAGAGTTGCGTATAGTACTGAAGAAGCTCCGCCTCCACCTCCACAATAGTGTAGGCAGTAGTCCCATCTAACTTTTGTAGTTCAGATATGTATGAGTCAGAGCAGGATGGACAGAGCAGTCGAGCCAGAGTGTGGCCCGCCCTAGCATATTTACCAAAGAAGTGCACCTTGAACTCTGTCAGTTCTTGAAATTTGTACATAACGGTGGCACGCTCGAGAAAGCGTGGCCCAGTCTGCAATGACCCATCCTCTTGGTCTAGTTTGGTCAATGCAGTTTCAATGCTTTGTTGAATGTCCCTAAGGACCTCAGAGTGTTTGGCAACACAAATTCCTCTGATATGGCCTTGAAGCCTTCCCACAATGTGGCTTGAGAGGTGACTGAATCCTTGTGAAGGTCAAAGTATTTCATTACGGAGCTCAGAAGGGACACCTCGTCATGTAGTGCGATGGCGGGGAAGCAAGCGCTAAGGGCGCTTCATGGGGCATGAACAGGGAATGTGTAGGGTAAGCTTAACCGGGGAATGATCAGATAATGTACTCAGGAGGTGCATAGCAAAATCAAGCCATAGCACGGCTGATGCAGAAATTAGCCCGAAATCAATGCACACCTACTTATTATTGGGGGGGCAGAGTAAAATGTGTAGGCCAGTACAATGGGTTAGCAGATGTGTCATGGGTCTCGTAGGGCATAAGTGTCACATAGGCCTCACAGCACCTGCAGGGAGCATGGTTTGCAAGTGGGATGGGGGCAGTAGTATCAAGCCGAGGGTCTTGCAGCATATTAAAGCGTCTGTACAGAACGATGTAATGGATTTCCTCCCTGTCTAGAAATGTCTACAGTGTCAAAAATAATTCCGTAGAGTCTAAGTTTGGGGCATATTCATTGAGTAATAATAATTTGTGCTCCGCTAGGTTGCCAGCCACCAATAGATACCAACCCTGATTGATAGCAAGGGTGTGATACAGTTGGAAGGGGAGATTTGTATGTATGAATATGCATACCACACAAGAGTAGCAACTGCAACTAGAGCAGTACCTGTGTTGGTCTCAGTGTTTGGCAAATGTATGCTGGGGAGCCGGTGCCAAGTGGGTCTCTAGAAGGAGTGCAACTTGGATGCAATGTCTAATAAAACAATGCATGACCTGCTTCCCTTTCCGGGACTTATTGAGTCCCCTGATCTTCCAGCATAGAAGTACCTTATCTAGTGTAGGCCTCTGACCGTTAACATGGTTTGTTATCTGTTTATGCAAAGCTTGGACATTGGTGTTCAGTATGGGTCATCATAAACACAAACAACCTAGACAGTCCAGCAACAACGGATCTGGCAAACAAACCCTCCCACCTTCCTCATACACCGGGCAAAAGCATTCCTGGTGAATCCACAGCATTCCAACAAAAAGGTAACTATTCCCCAACAGTAAATACGGTTATGTCAACCATGGAAGCATGACAATGCGATGACGAGTGTCCGCCCCATCTTTAAAAGGCAAAACCTGGTGAGTGTCACATGTATGAAGTGCACAGGTTGGTGAACATTTCTCATATGTTTCACTAGATAATCAAGAGTCAGAGAGATGGTCGTACACTGGATGTGGTCCGAGCCAGTACTCAGCGAGTCTGCAGCATTTCGAACAAGGGTTGGGTATGTTCAATCCGAAGGCGGGAGTCCATTACCCAGGCCTGCAGTGTGGGTGATGGTGATTGGTCTGGGGAGAAGCGGGCCGTATGCAGGACGTCTTTTGATTATTTCTTGCAAAATTCCACCACGTCTGCTGGTTTGTCAAAATTTGTGGTTTGCCATTAACATCCACAAAAAGTCTTGCAGGCTGCAACATGCCATAGCGGAGTCCCAGTTTGGCAAGTGTATTTTTTGCATCTTGGAATTTGCTTCCCACCTCCTGAACTGCCATTGTGGAGTCAGGGTATATGGAAATCGTTGCTCCCTGATATTGAAGCAGGGCCCTCTCCCAGGCCAGTCGAAGTGCCATATCGTGATCTCGAGAGTTCAAGAGGAAGGTGACAAATTGGGCAGGTAGGGGTCCCAGGCACCAGGCTAGGGTGGAGAGCTCGGTGCTCCACTACAAATGTAGAGGTAAAGTTCTTGCGATCCAGCAGCTCCAACAGCAGGTGCTCCACAAAAAGGTCCATCCGGCTAGTGGCTGTTGTCTCAGCAATGCCCATAATGTGTATGTTGCTTCACCATTCTCTAGCTTCAAGGTCTTCATTCTTGCTAGCAACTGAGCGTAGTCAGGATTCCAACTTTTCAAGTCTCTAGTCCATTTATCAGTGAGGTTTTCGAAATTCGATATACGTGCCTCTGTAGTGTTTAGTCTGGTGTTCTGTTTGTAAAGGTGCTCTCCCATGTGATCAAGATGGATTGAGATGGTCTCAAATCTGGCATTGATGGCACGAGACCCTGAACGTAGCCCAGACATGATGAAAGCATTCGCCTCTTGGTCCGCCCCTGTGCCGTCGGTAACCCCCCTCCATTGTTAATGGTGGCAGCTTCCTGTGCTTGGGAGTCCCCCCGCACCATAGTAAATGGGGGAACATGATCAACTCAAAGAAAGGCCAGTCGATGCCAGCCTAGCAGGAGTGCAGGAGCCACTGCCAGAGGTACCGCAGGTGTGGAGGAGGGGTAACCCCAATTCAATGTAGTATCACAATCAGGCACCAGGAGAGGAGTGTAGGGCGTGCAACTCCAGAGCACCACACCAAGGGGCAGGTAGCCAAGGGGGCCCCCCAGTGAACTACAGCACTGTTTGTTATAATGTGCAGCAATGCCTGCCAAGGGGGCAACAGCACAGGCAATGCCCAGGATGTCCCCACCCAGCCACAGTCCGAGTGAGGAGGCCCGATGCTGCAAGAAGAGTCACCAACAACAGCAGAGGCAATTGGTCAGTATATAAAATTAGGTGGGGGGGGACCAGCCAGATGAGTAGGACGTGCCATGATGTTGTTGCAGGCCTTAAAGAAGAGGGTCAATCCTACCTCCTCTCGATATGTTCTTTCCAGCCACATGTGGAAGGCTAAACCAGGACCGTGGCAGGGTGCAGTGTCATCGGGCCCAAACCAGTCTCAGGGCACCATTCACGAGAGCACCAGCCCATGCCTCAGGGCCATCGCTGTGCAGCAGCAGTCGTGGGTGATTTTTGTGGGGGGAGACGAGGGAGGGTGAAGAACAGGCGTGCAGTGCCTCAGACTCATCTGCGGAACCTGTTACTGTGGGCCCTCTGAGGTGTGAGGACGGCGCATGAAGGCTGCTGCTCAGGTCACTGTTAGCAGTCGCAGCTCATTGATTCCGAGCCTGACTGCGCAGCAGGCACTCCATACAGCGCGCTTGGAGGGCCAGTTTGATGGAGCTTTAACGCTGTGCAGCCATTTTGGCCTCTTGCTTATCCATGCCCCCATGCACATGTCTTATCAGCTCACTCCTGTGTTTTAAGTGCTGCCTTTAAATCAAGGCATTCCAGACCTGAATAATTATATTTCTGCTATTGGGAAATTGCTTTTATAAGGTCACATGTACATGCTATTGTTTTTAAATGAACAGGTCTCTTGTATCGTCATTCATAAAGTTTCTCTTTTATTTAATGTAAAGTATATACTGTGTTCTATGTGCTTTTATGGTTGTTTTTACAGCCGAATAAGGATACATTGACTGACACCTCACTATTGCCCATCTGCCCATCCAGTGCTTAATTTGAGCTGATGGCTGTTGATGGGAGGTCCCAGCACTTATTTTTGGCAACCAGCACTTATATTTTCGCATTCAATATTTACCGAATGGAAGAGCAGGAAAACACACAGAGGGGAAAGATGGAGGAAGAGAAAGACTTCAAAACTGTCACAGAGGAAGAAAGCAGGGGCCTGCCAGAGTGAGATACACGTCAGGGAGTGTCTGGTAGTTAAATAAAGAGGCACAAGGTAGTTTTAAGATTACCAGATTTGGTATTTGGTGCGCTGAGAGTTTCTGCATAGATCTTTGGGCTCCGGCACTCTTTCTTTTATAAATTAGGTTGTGTCCATGAAATCAACATCAATTGTTCGAGGATAAAACATAGAGACAGATCACTATAGGCCTCATTACAACCCTGGCAGTTGGTGATAAAGTGGCGGTAATACCACCAACAGTAACTACTGCCAAATTATGACCATGGCGGTGAGAACTCAGATAGACAGCCACTTTACCACACCGACTGCCAGGGCAGAAACAACAGGCACCACAGCGATAGCTGCCTACAGTCAGGTGGAAGCCCATGTTCCGCCCACCGTATTAAGACACCAGAAACCGCCATCTTTTCCGGGGCGGTACCAACTACATCAAAAGCCTGGCGGAAACACTGCACAGAAGGGAAAGGACTCACCTTTGGAGACACAGGGAAGAACCATGCCGCCATGGAGCCCGAGCTGCAAATATTCCCAATGATTGTCTACATCCTGCTCAACCACGAACACCAACGACAGCGAAGAAGACCACGGTGAGTACAGCCGCCTAGCACAAAGAGGAGGGGGGAGGAAAAAGAGAGTGACACACACATGCAACACACACAACCCAACCCCCAACACCATACACACAATCAGCTGCAGTAATAAAACATATTTACCCCATACCCCTGATGAATAATGCAAGGACAACAGGAATGTGCTAAAGTGAGTGTAATATTATCAACAAGTAGAAATACGAAAATGCAATGTAACTGTTATATACATATGTACAGTTCAAGGGACACTGCCCAGTCCTCATTGTGCGTGGGCCACAGGGCCACAGGCCAAAGTCCAAGGCCCCACCTGTCACCTGCAGCAACACGAAGAGAACACTGCAGGGGCATCAGTTGGAAAATAGGCAGGCACTTCAGGGGGACGGGGAGCACTTCAGCCAGCAGTGCTTGATCCTGGGAAGTGCAAGGCCACAGTCTCTCAAGTGGGTGACTTGCCCACTGGTTTTGGAGGTGGCAACATACCCATTGCTCTGTCCTGGGGAGTGGAAGGCCACAGTCTGTCAGGTGGGTGACATCTCCACTGGTTCTGGAGGGGGCATCATGCCCTGTGCTCTTGGTCCTGGGGACGTTGGGGGTTGGTGGGTGTTTTACCCACTGGTTCTGGAGGGGGCATTGTGTACTGTGCTCTTGGTCTTGGGGAGGTTGGGGTTGGTGGGTGTTTTACCCACTGGTTCTGGAGGGGGCATCGTGCCCTGTGCTCTTGGTCCTGGGGAGTGCAAGGCCACAGTCTCTCAGGTGGGTGACTTGCCCACATGCTCTGGAGGGAGCAACATGCCCTGTTCTTGATCCTGGGGAGTGCAAAGCCACAGTCTCACAAGTGGATGTCATAACCACTGGATTTGCAGGGGGCAGGCCGCACAGCAGCCCATGGAGGCAGGACTACATACCGTCCGCCGGCAGTGACAGCTGCTTAGTGGTGGTAGTGGTGGTGCTGCTGCTGGTGGTGGGAGGCTCCAGACCATCCCCTGCAACCTCTGATGGCTGCCCACTGGTGGTGGTGGTGCTGCTGCTGCTGGTGATGGTGGGGGAAGCTCCAGCCCATCCCCTGCAGCCTCGGATGGCTGCCCACTGGTGGTGGTGCTGCTGCTGCTGGTGTGGGGAGGCTCCAGCCCATCCCCTACATCCTCGGATGGCTGCACAACCATGGTTGGTGGTGGGGGCTCCATCTGAGTCCTTGCACCTGGCTCCATGTCCTTCCTGGCAGCAGCTGGGGCTGGCTCCTTGCCCTTCCTGGCAGCAGCTGTGGCTGGCTCCTTGGTCTTACGGGCCACAGCTTGGGCAGGCACCCTTTCCTTGATGCTGCCTGGTGCAGGCTCCTTCACCCTCTGCACAGGTGCCCTGGATCCTTTCTCACCACAAGTGGACCAGGACTGGGTGGCTGAGGTGCTTGCCTGGGTTTTTGCTTGCCATCCTGGCCAGAAGTGAAGGATGGAGGGGAGGGGTAGGGAAGAGGTCAAGATGAGCAAGGAAACGTTTTTTAGGGACATTGGTGCGGGAAGAGGGAGAAGGTTTGGGAGTGGAGGAAGAGGGAGTGGTTGTAGAAGGTGTCTGTCTGCTGATTTTGGGTGCAGGTTCATGGGCTGGATGCTGTTGTGAGATGGATGGCTGTTCGGTGACTGAGTGTTTGTATTTGTGCACTTTAGGAGGGGGGACAGACAGTGGGAGAGGACACAGGGGACGTCTGCATGGCTGTTGTGGAGGTGTCTGCCAGTGAGGTGTGTGTTCTAATAGGTGTGGTGGTTATGCTGGTGGTGGATGAGGATGTAGTGCATGCAGGTGTGAGTTTAGACGGAAATGGGAGGGAGGTGGAGGAGGAGGAGGAGGGGACACAGTGGAAATTGTGAATGTCGGTATGTCTGCATCTGGATGGTGTATGTGTGAGTGCCTGTGGGATGATGTGTGTTGCTTGTGTTTGCCTGTGCCACTCTTGTGTGTTGTCTTGTGTGCATGTTCGTCTGCCTGTGTGCTTGGGATAGGTTGGGGTTGAGGAGAATGAGATTGGGATGAGGAAGTTGAAGGTGGGAGGGTGGAAACAGGAACAATGGCTGCCATCAGAGAGGAGGCCAGAGCCTGGATTGATCACTGTTGGGCCACCAAGCCAGTGTGAATGCCCTCCAGAAATGCATTAGTTTGTTGCATTTGGGCTGCAGCCCTTGGATGGCATTCACAATGGTTGACTGCCCTACAGAGATGGATCTCAGGAGGTTAATAGCCTCCTCACTGAGGGCAGCAGGGCTAACTGGGGCAGGGCCTGAGGTGCCTTGGGCAAAGGAGATTCCCACCCTCCTGGGTGAGCGGGCACGGGCAACACGCTGAGGGGCTGCTGGGAGGGCGGTGCTGGTATGGGGGTGGCGGCTGTACCTGTACCTGGGGTGGTCTCAGAGGTGTCCAACACCAGGGAGCTTCCATCGGAGGAGGATCAGAGTCTGAACTGTCCCCTCCAGTCTCCGCCGTAGTGCTCCCCTCACCCTCTGTCCCACTGGTGCCCATAGCGTCAGTGGACTCTGCCTCCTGGGTCCTGTGGGATGCAGCTCCCTCCATCGCCGGTGCCTGTGCTCCTCTGGCAGAGGATGCTAATGCACATACGGACAGGGTGAAAAAACAAAAAGGGGTGGGGGAGAGACAAAGGATACACCTGGTCAATGGCTGCACCAACACCACAGTTGGCGTGCACACCACTCTCACACACAGGGAACAGCCCTACGCACTATGCAATGCACTACCAGTTATTCTGCTAGCCACCAAGGAATGGTTAGGGGCACACACCGCCAACTGTAACACACCTGGGACCCACGCAGCCTTGACCAGCAGTGGATGCCTACGAGCTAGGTAGCAGGATTATCCCTTCAGGACCCTTGCCACCAGGGGACCTACTCTGCAATGTCAGGCCTGGGCTAGGGGCACCCACTGACACACATCCCCAACCGGATACCACCCTACCATGCGTAAGTTGTAATGATGGGCACTGTAATCACCCCCTTGTGGCTGCTGTGATTCCCTCAAGCACCCATTAAGCTCTGGATAGGCCACTGCCAGTATGCAGGCCATCAGGGGGGGTCAGGGTACGACGGGCACCCCTTCCTCGATGGGAGGCCATCTCCAGTTGGGCCTCCGCTGTCTTCCGTGCCCAGTGTCTCAGGTCCTCCCACCGTTTCCGACAGTGGGTACTCTACCTGCCATAAACCCCCAGGGTCCACACGTCCTTGGCGATATATACCCTTCCATATAACCTTCTTTTGATGGGCGCTGACCTACCAAGGGAATACACACAGCAAAATAGTTTAAGTCAGACAGTCCTGTCTGACTTATGGCCCACCATACCCCTTCACATCACCATTTTCACACACATGGCCCAGCACACAACCAATACGTCTCCCAGAGTCCAGAGGACATCCACAAACCCCCCTTACATGAGGCCTTCACACACACAACCCCATGCATTCATGCTGCATGCATCGTGCTCATAGTGTACTCACTTGTTGGTCTGGAGGCCCATACAGCAGTCCGTACAGGGGTAGGACCCCATCCACCAGTCTCTCCAATCCTCCGAAGTGAAGGCAGGGCCCTTTCCCCAGTCACACGGGTCATGGTAAGTTCCAGACACAGGGCACAGCAGCACATGCAGTGTAAGTCCTCTCCTGTTGAAGGTCAGGTAGCAAGTGAGGAATCAGATAGAAAATAGAGGTCATGTCCACGGCGGTGCATACCGTCACTGCCGGCGTACATCACCATTGGGCACTGTACCTCATAGGGCACAATGTTAACCAATTAGGAGTTGCATGGCGGTTCCCGACTGCCTCCCGTAACGGCGCACAACGTCAGTGGAATTACTTCACTTCCATCTGTCCCTCCATACAGGACAGGTGGATGCCATTTCGGGGGGCAGGCCCTTGATAAGAAATGCGTCACAGTTAAAATGTGGACATACAGGACACATCCCACTTACCCAATACAAACTGGCATCATGTATTGTACTGTTGTGGCTCCAATGTTCAGTTTGTGACCAGCTCCTCACTCCTTTGTCCCTTAGATTGCTACCGCTGTGGATGAATAGGAGATGAAGACATACCCCCGTGTACAGACCCTTGGTGGACTTGGCAACAATGGAGGACAGGCACATCATCCTCACCTAGAGACTTAACAGGACCACAATCACAGAGCTGTGTGCCCAATTAGAGCCTGACCTGATATCTGCTATCCATCACCCCAATGGGATCCCCCCTCTTGTGCAAGTTCTATCAGTGCTTCATTTCCTGGCTACTGGTTCTTTCCGAGTGACAGTGGGTTTGGCAGCAGGAATGTCACAGCCAATGTTCTCAATAGTGCTGACCAGAGTGTTTTCTCCCCTAATTAAACACATCTGCAGCTACATTGTATTTCCCCAGGTGGAGGATTTGGCGACAGTCAAGGCTGTCTTCTATGCAATGGGACATATCCCCAACGTAATTGGGGCGATTGATGGAACTCATATTACATTTGTGCTCCCCGTCACAATGAACAGGTGTACCAAAATCGTAGGAGTTTTCACTCCTTGAATGTACAGATGTTGTGCTTGGCGGACCAGTACATCTCCCATGTCAATGCTAAGTATCCTGGGTCGCTGCATGATGCCTTTAACCTGAGGAATAGCAGCATCCCAAATGTGATGGGCCAACTACAGAGGCACAGGGTGTGGATAATAGGTGAGCCCTGGTTCCCACGCAGTAGGTGTTGGTGTATGGGTTTGATGTTGGCCATATGGGATAGTGTGTGGCTAAATGTTGTCCCTCAATATTGCAGGTGACTCTGGTTACCCCAACCTATCGTGGCTGCTGACCCCTGTGAGGAATGCCAGGACAAGGGCAGAAGAACGTTACAATGAGGCACATGGGTGAACAAGAAGGATACTTGAAAGAACCTTTGGCCTCCCGAATGCCAGGTGCAGGTGCCACCATCTAACAGGTGGATCCCTGTCATACTCACCCAAAAAGGTCTGCCAATAATCATGGCACGCTGCATGTTGCACAACCTTGCCTTGAGATGCCATGTGCCTTTTATGCAGGAGGAGGATGCTGGAGATGCCCGTGTGGCAGCAGTGGACCCTGTGGACAGTGAGGATGAGGAGGTAGAGGATGAGGACGAAGACAACAGAACAGAAGTGATACGACAATACTTCCAATGACACACCACAGGTAAGACAGTGTTACTTCACATTTCATTGTCATTATTTAGATTATCTTTGGCACTGACATGCTGTTATTTCCCACTTCTATGCCCACTCACTGTACCCTTTGGCAATTCATTTTGCACATGTTGGTGCCCCACTATCGCTCCTGGTGTGATCACTGCAGGAAACTACAGGTCTTTCCTATGTGAACATTACTGTACAGTTGAATTGCAATGTTTGAATCTGGTTAAATGAATACATACTTACCAAATGTTACATACTCCATAGTTGTATTTTTTCAAAGGGTGTTTATTGAAGTGGTAAGAAGAAGAGGGGCAAGTGCATTGGGATGGGGTGATGATGGAGGAAAGTCCAGGGTATTGTTCCACCCTATTTGTTGCACAGGTGCATTGTCCAATGGGAAGGGGAGCAATGGCAGTTCTAGGTGGACAGGGTGACAGGGTGGGACACAAGGGTAACAATCAGAAGAGTCTCCTTTCCTGGCAGGGGTCCTGGCAATAGTCTCTGGCTTCTGCCTGGATTGCAGGGAACGTTTGCGGTGGTTCACCTTCTGCAGGGGGAGGGGTGCTGGGGGCCTGTTGGTCCTGTGGCGGGGCCTCCTATTCACTAGCTTCAGTGGAGGTAGAAGGCAGTTCAGATGTCTGGCTAGTGGTAGGGGCCCGCTGTTGTGAGACTGCCTCCCTCATAATGTTGGCCATGTCTGCCAGCACCCCTGCAATGGAGACCAGGGTGGTGTTGGTGGCCTGCAGGTCCTCCCTGATCCCCTGGTACTGTCTCTCCTACAGCTGCCTGTTCTCCTGCACATTGTCCAGGATCTGGCCCATAATATCCTGGGAATGTTGGTAGGCTCCCAGGATCTCGGTGAGTGCCTCCTGAAGAGTCGGTTCCCTGGGCCTGTCCTCCCCGAGGAACACAGCAGTCCTCCCAGTTTCCCTGTTGTTCTGTACCTCTGTCCCCTTAACCGTGTGCCCACTGCCACTGATCCCATGTCCCTGATTGTCTTGGGTATGAGGTGTGCCCTGGGGTCCCTGTAGAGGTGGACACACTGCTGATTGACGTGTTGGGGTACAGAGGTATGAGTAAGCTAGGTGGGTGCTGTGGTGGTGTTTCCAGATGGGGCAGGCTCTGTGGTGGTGTGTGACTGGGCCTGGGTAACTGACTGTCCAGAGGTCCCTAATGGGCCAGGTTGGTTATCCAGATCCAGGTGACCAGAGTTGCTCTCATCACTGTGGGCCTCTTCAGTTGGGGGACTGGATAGTGCTGGCACCTCTTCTCCGATGACATTGGCTGGGATAATTGTGGGGATGTAAATGCTGTGTTTTTGTTTCTGTGTGTGACATATTGTACATCGGTGGGTTGCCCTATTTGTTTGTATTTGCCCTGGCTGCTTTAACTTGTGTAGTTTGGTACGTGGGGGGCTAGCTGATTCTCTTAAGTGTGCATGCTTTGGTTATAGGTGTCCATGCAGGGCTGTGAGTGATGCCCATGCACTGGTGGTGCATGCAGGGCTTGCCATTGGGATGGGTGGAATGTGATGGTGGGGGGGTGGGAGGCGGTGGAATGATGGGAGTGAGGGTGAGGGTGGGGTTATGTGATGGCATGCAGGTGGGGGGGTGATAGTAGTATGTAGTTGACCTCCTCCTACTCCGGCCAGGCCCTTAGGATGGATGATTGCCAAGACTTGCTCCTCCCATGTTGTTACTTGTGGAGGAGGAGGTGGGGGTCCACCGCCAGTCCTCTAGATAGCGAGCTGGTGTCTTGCTGCTATGGAACGTACCTTCTCCCGTAGGTCGTTCCACTTCTTCCTGATGTCGTCCCTTGTTCTAGGGTGGTGTCCCATGGCGTTGACCCTGTCCACGATCCTCCACCATAGCTCCATCTTCCTAGCAATGGATATCTGCCGCACCTGTGCTCCAAATAGCTGAGGCTCTTCCCTGATGATTTCCTCCACCATGACTCTTAGCTCCTCCTCTGAGAATCTGGGGTGCCTTTGTGGTACCATGAGTGTTGTGTGAGTTGTTTAGGTGAGGGTGTGGAGGGTGATGTGTTGGGGTGTGTGGGGTGCGTGGGTGGTGTATAGGTGTAGGTGGTGTGTGGCTCTAGTTTTGTCTGTGTTCATGGTGTCTGTCTCGTGCCAATGGTTTATAGTCGTAAGGGGTTGTGGGTCATGTGGGTGGGTGTTTTATAGTGGTGTGGGTGTGTGGGTGTGGTGTGTGTATGGGTATCAGGTGTGTGGTATTTAAATTGACCAATGTAGTGTTGTTTTGTATGTGTGTGTGTATTTTGAGCGCAGCAGTATGTACCGCCAATGGTTTACAGCCATTGAATGTCCGCCATGGTGATTTGTGGGTCATAGTGTGGTGGACGCAGTTCTGTTGGTGTGGGTTTTGATACCGCCAGTTTATCACTGACCTTTGGTGTGGCAGATTTGTGTCTGTGTGTGTCATAATATGGTGAACTGATATCTGCTGCGGTGGTGGTATGTTGGCAGCAGTCAGAGTGGCAGGTAGTGGGATTTACCACCAATGTCATAATGAGGGCCTATGTATATTAAGTCCAAACTTAACACCCTTCATCCAAACTTATTGTCCAAGCCTAATTACACTTACTTCAGGAAACTTCTGAAAGCACACAATACAATTCAGACTCTGTTTTCACTGAACCTAATACAGATCAGGGGTAGCAGCTGATCATGATCAGATACTGTTACTTTCCTTACCAGGTTGGAGTCTTTCTCTGTCACCTTCAGGAATTTGACACCAAGCCAAAAATCTCTGAATACATCTGGATACATCTGGACCTCCAGGTCTTCACAGTCCTTATCTGCCAGAGATAAGGCAAACTCCTCAGTAGTCATGTTGCCGCCAACACCATGTAGCGCCTGAGCAGAAAGGACCTTCCTGAAAAGACCCCAGAAGGATCAGAGGAAAAACCCTAGGGCAAAATGCCTCTTTGATGGCAAGGGCTTGGTGCTGGATGAAGAGTGGCCAACCTCAGGAGATGGAGATGGCTGGAATTGAGAAGGTAGAGGAAGGAGCACCAAAGTGCAGAAAAATGACAGGACCGAACCTCGGCAGAAAATACCCAAACAATGGACAAAGCAGAAGCAAGAACATTATGACTAGAGTACTCGAAGCATTGCGATGGAATGAGTTACAACCACCCTGCTCCTTAAATAAGGAAAAAGCAGGAAGTGCTTAATATGCAACTCTCTTCAGAACGCTATGTAGAGCGCCCATCTTGGATTGGGAAGGTTTACATTTTTCCAGAGGAATGAGTGAAGCACTCTGGCTGGGGAAATAACTTAGGAAGGAACTCTGTCTCCAAACATGGCAGCAGGGAGAAACAAAAACAGAGTAGATGGTGGCACTGGTGGGCCAGCCACCAGGAGGTGAGTTTTATGGTGGGAGTTGGCAGCCCGGCACATGCTCGCTCTCCCTATTGCTCTTGGGACCCAGGGTAATACATGCACCCCACCCGCAGCAACCTTGTCCAGCTGATAATGATGGGTGGGTCATGAAGCACCGTTGTGAGGCACCCCTAGCACTGGTGGGCCAGTCACCAGGAGATGAGTTTTAAGGAGGGAGATTGTGGCCTGCCACACGCTCACTCTCCCCATTTTTCTCAGGACTCAGGGTAGGCCACGCACCCACCCACCTTCTCCCACTTATGATGATAATGAAGCACGGCTGCGAGGTTCCCCGTCCATGGCCAGCAATCCCTACAGGTGCTGGTGGGCAAGGAAGAAGGTGATAAAGCAGCACAACACGCTTTCTCTCTACTGTTCTCAACCACTAGAGGGCAAGATTATGGTCCTCATTACGAGTTTGGCGGGTGGCCTCCTCGTACGGCCATCAGGCCACCTGTGCGGCCAGATCACTGCCAACCATATTAGGAGTTCACCGCAGGGTCTCAACAATGAGTGTGGTGTGTGGGTGCAGCAGCACCTGTAGTGAATCCTATCTTGTTCTAATGGGTAGTAAGAGTTAGCTTAGTCCTTTGGGTTATAGACTCGTGCCCCCGTCACCCAGTGACTTTTACCCTACTTAGTTTTCTCTGTTTCAGTGCATTTATTTAATTATATCTTTTAAAATGGCTGCCTTGTTTCAAGTTAGGCCAATGTTTTAATTTCACATTATCAGTGTCACCACGCTAAGACGTCACTATCAAGTGACAAAGATAAACAAACTGTATAAATGCACCTCACTTAGACAGATAGTCAGGGGATATCGACCAGATGCCATCCCCACTATCGATGCTGCACATCGCCTTGACGCTGACCCAGTCTTCGTGTCCCTACGGATTCTGAGATAGAGACCTCATTCTAGGGTAACGAGGGTTGGGGGGCTCTTCTCATGGACATGGCATTGGCAGATTAGGTTCAATATGCCTAGCTCTCCTTTTGGTTAGAGATTAGGTTCACATTATTAGGGTATTAGGACATATTTCACATCTCATGTCACTTTATATTATTACAAGATGGTGGGGGTCTTTGTATTAATGACTCTCGTGTTCACAATTCTGTTTCTTGCATTATTCATTATCCTTATCTTTGCAGCCCATGCAACTTATCGTAGATTGCAGCTTTGTTAATAGAACCTATTTTAAACTTTACTGCATCTCCTTCATTTCCTGTGTTTGATTGAGACATTTTGTTCATGTGAGAAAGGGTTAATCTCCATTTAACCACAACACTCCTTGAGATGTCACCCTCTTAAGTCCATGCGTAACGGCTGCCACAGATCACCTTATACTAGTTGGGTCTTTGGTGAGGAGCTGCTTGTGAGCCGGGAGGGTTGGGACAACAGTTGTGACTTGTTGTAGGACTGGCATAGTTGCCTACAAACATAAGTACTGTTGTCCTTGAACCAGCAGTCTTGCTCGGAGCAAGAGTCAAACTACAACATGGTGCCACCAACGATAGTGTTTGGGCACTAATCTACGGATACACTGAATGTCACAGTCTCACATTCAACAGGCACCCTAAGTACCATTATACGGAGATGTTCGTGGTCTTGGGGAAGATCCTCCTCAGCTGAAAAGGGAGCACCTAATTAGGCTGTAGGTTGTTTGAGCTCAACTATTGAAAGGACTTTTTCTCCCCTTTTTCCATCTCTTTATCCAATACACAATATGGCTAACGCCATGGACATTTCCGAGAATGTTAGACATGCATTAAACTTACATCTAATAGGGCATGGCTTATCAGATGTCACATTCATCATAGAAGCTAATGAAGCTTACTAAACAGAAACATTTTACTCTTGGGTCACCTTTCCTGAGGAAGACTCTAGATCATTTCCATTCCACACATACAGAATTGCAAACGTACCAATAGCGTACCAAGCATACCAGTATCTTGAAATACCAATCACTTGTCAAGAACATCCAAACTAGTTTAATGGTGCCCTACCACACGTAATTCAACCCGCAAGATTAGGTCCGTTAGGTAATGACAGACCAACGTGGCCTATGTTTGCCATGTACACACCTTAGCGAGGTAGACAGAACATGCAGGCAGATGATCTGTGCAACTTATATATTAAGCTAGTAACACTTTGCAGACAACTTGTTCAGTTCATAATGGGAACTCTGAACAAAACACCAGCGCGTCCAGTCCCACCAGCACCTGCTGGATACCAACTGGCTACTACTGGGATCAATCCAGAAACAGTACATTCTATCATGGGAAAAGTGCCCACAGAATGAGAGAAAATCCCATTCTGGATAGCCCAAAAACAAATCAGCTGGAAGCTGTGTTTCCCCATACGGGACCACAGGAAAAACATAGAATTCTCACAATGTGCTTGCCCTTCGGGGTGGTTCCCTCATTGGATGACTGCGCCACATGGGGTACGGTCTTCGCTGCAATTTATACTACCACACATGGTATCCCGACACTTGCCAATATACCGGAAGTATTGAAACAAATACAGAACGAGCACAGGGATGCTCCAGCCCTAGATTTGGGGATGAAATTAATGTGTAACTTCAACTCATTCTCCTCAATCATACTCAGTAACATTAAAGGGGAAGCAGCAGCAATGGCTATATGCCAACGCCTCCAAGAGATTCCACATTTGGATCAGGAGAAACAGCTACCGAAAATTATCTCCGACACCTATACCAGTATAGGATGGCATAGTTTGGGAGCCATGCTGAAAAAGCCTGAAATACAAAGTACCACCCCTAAGGAAGGTACTAAACAAGCACAGGAGGGTTGTAAAAAGCGCTGGGTTAAACAAAAACAGTTTGAAGACAGTCAAAGTCAGACAGCAGATTCTCCGCACCCAGAAAACTCTGACAGAAGATATACTCTCAGAAATAGAGAAAATATAAAAGCTCCTGACATGTATACTGATTCATGTCCCTCTTGTTCCTTTCAGGATGCACCGGATAGACGTAGCGAGAGAAGGGGCCATCCTGATCAACATATTGAGTACGTGAAACAGAAGAAAGACTCACCAGGGTCTTCAGACAAAAAAGAAGAAAAGTCTGCACAATAAAAGCCATAGTTTAAAAAGAAAAAGGTGGCAGCACTGTAAATTAAAAATGCCAGTACTCTTGAGAACATTGATGAAGAACAAGACGTGGGCAGTCACACTGTTAGACAGCGCAGCAGAGGTCACGATATGTTGCCAGAGTTTGAAAGATCATCTGGATGCCACAGCAACTAGCGATTACATTGCAGTTGAGACTGTGGATGGGCACGTCCTCCCACCTGACAGCGTTTATGATTTAAAAATCCAAATTGGGGGAGACGTAGAGTGCGCCATTGGTATGATATTCTGGGATGAACTCAGTGGTGATATCCTAGTGGCCAAGAGTGACTGGCCACCTGAGCACGTCCGTAAGCTCCCACATTGGGAAGATGTCATTTTGCCTTCTTTCTCTTATCTTGTTCCAGAAGCGGTAAAACAAGCCTACGCAGTCAATTGGGCTTTAGTCCAGGCACCTGCGTTGTACCAAAATCATGTGGGTTGGGACAAGGATTCACCTTGCCATGTAATACCTATCAGTCCTACACCCCAGCCTCAGCCACATTATCCTGTTAAACATGAAGCTAAAGCGCTGGTGAAGGAGATCCTAACTCAGCTCGAGTACCAGGGAGTAATTGAGCCCTGTGTCTCTGCAGTAAATACCTGTTATTCCCCTTTACAAAACTAGACTATTCCTACAGAATTGTCTTAGATTACAGACACTTAAACAGCCATACACGTACATACGTTATAGAAAATTCACATAGCACAGCACTAATTAACATATTAAGCAAAAAATACAAAACAGCATCGGATATTTCCAATCGGTTTTTCTGCCAAAACTTAGCACATGAAAGTCGGGACCTGAGTGCATTCTCATTTGGCTCACAAAAATGCTTCTGCTGTTTGCCCCAAGGCTACAAGAACATCCTGGGGTTGTTCTCAGCCTGTGTAACATTTATATGACATGATATTGATCTTGAGGCATTGTCTTATGTGGATGGTATCTATCTCACAGATGACGACCTCAACATTCATCTTTCCAGGGTCGATCAGATGGTTCTAGGATTTGGAGCCCTTGACTACAAATTTAATTTTAAAAACACTAAAATAGCCTTTCTCACTGTATTGTTCCTGGGATACAAGCTATCAAAGGAGGGGAAGAGCTTGGCCCGCACTTTCAAGAAAAATGTGCTCATCTACACCCACCTAACACTCTCAAGAAACTAGTCTTTATTTGGTTTCTTTAACTTTGGCAGAACTTACATTCCTGACTATTCACAACGTATTAATCCACTTTATGACTTAATATGCCCTGATTTTTCCAGCAGACACTGGACAGTTGAACACATATGTATCCTTAGGGAATTGCAGCAGGACATGCTAGAAACAGAACACTTGCACACCCGTGACAAAAAAAAAAATGTTGTCATCAGAATAATTGCTGATGCCATTTGTTTCACTTATATCACCTTTAATGAAGGCGACACGGTGCCCATAGCTTATAAATCTCATCTATACTCTAATGCAGAACAACATTTTGCACCCATAGAAAAAATTCGAACTGCAGTTCAGATGGCTGTTATTAAGGAGAGGTCACTCGCCCAAGGGAAATGCATCACTGTCGTTACCCTGGTGCGAGCCTTAGAGGCTGTCCCCAAAGCAAGCATTGCAAACGCTAAAGCATTACATCCACGCAGGATTCAGTGGGCAACCTCCCTGACTGCCATCGATGTAGATTACATCTTTGATCCAAAAGTTCAGACACAAGAATTTCTCCAAAGCGAACAGGAGTACCCCGCTCCTCTAGACATTTTGCCACTTGACAGATACCATACTGTCATTTGCACTGATGGTTCAGCACAACCAGTTGTAGGTACCAAACATCAATACTTAGCCGCTTGCGCAGTTGTGAGCGGAGTGATGAAGGATGGAGTCTTACACCCTCACAATATCTACACACAGACCCTAGGGGACTGTATAGCCCAACTAGCTGAACGTAAAGCCTTATCTTAGCGCTAGAACACACATAGCCAGGATTACTGACCTTAGTTGTCGGTGACTCATACTACTGAGTCCAGCCCTTAATCACTGGGGAATTGAATGGGTTCAGAGATTCCAAAGGAAAGGGAACACCATCAAACAGAGAATTCTGTGGGGGAGGGTGGTTGATCTCAAGACTAAGCTACCTTGTGACTATGCAGTGCATACATTGGGCCACCAACGTGTAGGAGTACACGTTATCGGCAACACTTTGGCTGATGAAGCGGCCAAATCTGCAGTAGCTATGGCTTCTATGGCTGCAGTGACTCGTTCTCAGATGAGATTGGATAATGAAATTCTGACTGCCGTGAAAGCTTTGGCTGAAAGCAAGCCTCTCCCAAAAGCATACCCTACAATATATTCTTACCACATCAGTTCACAGAATGTTGCCTACGCAACACTTCCTGAGGTTCGAGTGATCCCCAATCAAGACCAGAGACCCGATCTAATAAAAGCAGCAAGGGTGTCGAATCTGCTCATGCTGGTATTTCAGCCAGAGTAACACTCTTATAGAAACGCTCATGGTGGCCAGGTCTATAGAAACAGACAAAACAATATGTCCTTTGTTGTGACATTTGCTAGCAAATGTAGTGCTCCAATATCATACGCCCACCACAGACATCCCTCTTAGTGTCCAATAGGCCACTACAATGTGTGTACCTGGATCACTGGGGCCTGCTCCAACCGGACGGTGCATACAAATACATCTTAACTGCTGTAGATTCTTGTTCTAGATTCCTGTGGGTATGGCCTCAGCAGTCGTCTGACGCTCTGTTATAAAAGACTTGCTGATCTTTATTGGTACATATGCAGTTGCAGCAATACATTCAGACCTGGGCCCTGCCCTTGCCTCTAAGATATTCAAGGACACCATGGGGACGATGGATGTTGAGCTCCATTACTCCTCACCATACCATCCTGAGGGAAATTTGTTCATGGAGAGGAGGAATTGTGATCTAAAGCAGTCCATAACAGCTTGAGTATTAGGCTTGTGCCAAAGTTGGCTTCATCACCTACATGGGGTCCAGAGAGCACTGATTAATCTGCCAAGAAGGTCCATGGGAGGACACATTCCCTATGAGGTTCTCTTTGGAATACCTATGTATGTCCCAGATCTTAATGGCCCTGGTTTGGTGGCAGCAGACACACCTTTTGACATAAATGAATGTCAAACTGTTTTACAGGAGCTTTAGCAATTTTGTGATGATAAATCATCCACCAGTGCTGCCACCTTAGGAATAAGGGATTTACCAACAACTTTCCCTGGCTGGATTCCTAAAGTCGGGGATCTGGTTCATGAGAAGATCGCTGTGAAGAAGAAATTCTGTCCATCCTACAGAGCACTGTTCCCACTCCTGGGAGTACAAGGTACCAGAACTATCATCTTTCCACCGTTGTCTGGTACCAAAGCAAACAGATTAATTTCCACTGATGACGTCAAACTTCACCATGTGGCCAATCCTGCACA
The DNA here is from genome assembly GCF_031143425.1 of Pleurodeles waltl. Taxonomy (NCBI): domain Eukaryota; kingdom Metazoa; phylum Chordata; class Amphibia; order Caudata; family Salamandridae; genus Pleurodeles; species Pleurodeles waltl. The sequence goes on from NC_090442.1 coordinate 980,653,329, forward strand.
GTAGACCCAGAGGTCCCTTGGGTAGTTCCTCTCCCCTCCCCTCTCACTACCCAACAGGATATACCTCTTCAAAGCAGAAATAACAACACTACTTCTGACTAAATAAGCATGTCCAACGATGCTACTAATACCTCCTCAACCGTGGGGAGGGCGGAAGATGAGCTCTTTCTGATTCCAGTAACAACTTCACCGACAACACTTGTCCAAGATTTGGCTGTTTTCTACACCAACACAACACAGACTGATGACACCGCCTACTATCCATCCACCGGTAATGCACTTGCTCCTGCAATTGCAGAGACTGCTTCTGGTTACTTCATCGATAGTGATGACTTTTCTACAGACTCATCCACTCCTGTGATTGAAAATGGTTCAAAGACACATAAGCTGTATTCATGGCTTAAAAATAACTATTTAATTCACCCATGGAATTATTTCTGGTTCTGCTTGACAATGTTTGCATTATTTCTATGAATTGGGTTTGTTACTGTTTTCTTTTTGCCTATAAATGGCCATTACCTTCCTGAACACTCTCTGTTGAGCCTGTGGATGAGGTCTTAACTCCACATCATTCCTCACATAAGGTCCGAAGAGACTTGTCCCTTGTGAACTTTTCAGCTGTACCTATTCCTGATGGGATTGTGTGGGACAACATTCCATTTGATATATACGGGCCTACTGGGGTCATTCAAATTCCATATGTCTTCACAATTTCTATGACTGATGTAGTTACACCTGGTTTTGTATCTGATGATTGGCAGGTCCAGGCAGTTGATTCTATGTTAACTGAAATGAAGGACTATTCAGTATTTGAAAGCAATGATGTATAGACAAATACAAAGAATTATGGGGAAATGTTCTGCTGTAACAACTGGGGGCATTACTACCTGCTCCATGCCACTAGACATAGACCGGTATTTAACTACACACAATGGGAACACTGTTCAACTCCACCTGTGGGGAGCCCAAAGCGTTATTTGGATAAATTCAATTATTTTTCTGGGCATGACGCAAAAAATACGGAGTCATATTATTTCAAATTACCTCCTTCAAGAACTAGGAAAATTGAGCTAACTGACATAAAACTGATTTATTCGGGCTCCTTTCTTTCCCGTCTTACAGTTGAAGGTTACGAATTCTGGAATAACACTATTGATTTAAAGAGTGTATGGAGAATAGAACATGGGCAAATACGGGGTAGGAAAGCTTTATTTAGCGCATGCCTTATTCCTGTACAAATAATCTTTTTGAATGACACCATTCAGCCGACATCCTGTCTGGGGTTAGCGAAAATAAAAGAAATGAATACGCCTAGTATCCCCACACCGGCTAAGTTTAATAATTGGCAATTATTCCTGAATATCACTGATGAAGAACTAGATGCAAAGGTTCAGGCTGGTACCTATAACTCTTCACTTTCCAGTCCCAGAGGTTGGTTAACTTGGCCAATAGACACAAATAGGTGTCAGGCACATTTTGTGAATTCCTCAGGGGGTTTCAAGATTGGCCGGCCAGACCCTCGCTTAGTCTTGGGTCAACACACGGGTATAGTTACAACATACAGTGTGGATCAACTGTGCCAACAATGGGTACAGACTAACACGTTAGCCGCAGTTAAGGAATATCTTAACACTCTTTCTGAAGATATAGACTTGCAGGACTTTTTGTTAAGTCCTAGAAAGCCATGTTCTAAAAAATTCATCTATGCCATATATAATGAGATCTGGAAGCTGTCTCAGATAGAAGCTGCTGCACGTTTAAGGCAGATAGATAAAGAAAATTTAGGAAAGGCTTTAGCTGTTGTCGATAACGACATGAACACTCTGTCAAACAGGATTTATTCCCTAACAAACATAGTGTTGTCTACAATAGATATAATTCAGACAGACATGTCCCTTTTGATTCATGGGCAAAGTCACCTGCGTTCCATCATGCAGTTAAGGTGGACTTTACAGACTTTGAAAAACAGCCAAGTTCCATGGAAGTTCATTAACCATAGTGACTTGTTTGCTGCTTTTAACTTATCCAGGGAACAACAGACAATTGCTAAAAGGCAAGTGAATTTCACCATGCTTCACATAGAAAAGTTAGAGAATTTGCCTTTCACAGTTGCACAAAGTCCATCAACAGTATGGCTCCTACATGCCATTATTAATCTGCCCATTTCAACTTTTCATTTTTCGAAATGCCAGAAACATCTTGCTGTGGGCATGTAGTAGCGGCTAGGCGATACCTCTATTAAAGAAGAGTCAGAGCTGCCCTTGGAATACAAATGTCTGAACGGTGAAACAGATGTCTTTCTCACCGGAAGCGAATGTGCGACTACTGTTAGTCATTCAATGATCTGCAAGCAGGTGCCCCTTCACTGCCTTTGCAATGTGGGGGGTCAGGAACTTGGCATGTTTTCTGAAGGGCACTCTTGTCCCTCTGATTCGACCAGCATTTCATGTACTTTTGAATTAAAATGGTGCTGAGCAACCAAAGCTCTTGCGGTATGCAACCAGGAATTGCCACCACAATTTCAGTTACTAAGGTTGTTACGTGTTGTGGACAAGTTTTATTCCCCCCCCCACACAAGAGATAAAAGTATCAGAAATGTGGCCTCACATTGATACTGCTAATGTAAATTATGACAAGCTGAGCAGACTAAAGGCGCTACTGTTTCAAAAACAAGTCTCTTTGACATCGGCTACAGAGAGACGTATCCTCTCCAGATAGCAGGATCATCAGCTGAGATCCAATCCCTATTAAATATCAAATTTCCCAAGCAATTTGCGGGACTGGTGTCCAGAACTTTCAACACTTTGAGCACTACGGGGATTGTCCATTTCTTTAAGTTAAGGCTGTTGGGTCTGGAATTGTGTCCATCTTCCAGACTGCCTTCGGAGCCATTCCTTCGTCCATCCATACACTCTTTTCAAGTGTGTTTGGCGGCTTTCCTGTTATTTGGGCATGAATAGGCAGAATACTGCTGCTATTTCTTCTGATTCGCAGTAGTTGTGTCTTTCCAGTTACGTGAAACAATGGAGCCACTACAACAAGCTCAACTGTGCGGTGAACACATGGTTCAGGTCTTTAATGCTCCATTGCTGGAAGAATCGGAGCATGATTGGTCATTGTCCTTCTGACCAGTCCTATGGTGTGTGCAGCCAGTCTTTAGCTGCATGTGGTGCCTCTTCGAACATTTGTCTACTGTGTGCCTTGCTGATACACCAGTGCCTCCTGAGGACCAAGCACTGCTGATGTCACCATTGAGGATTAATTCACGATCGTGCCTCTGGAGTCTCAGGCTGATTCGCAAAGCCACTTATGAGCCGCCCTTGGTGAACGATCTGGCTCTTTTTGGTGCTGTGGAGAGTGCCACTCCTGCAGGTGGACCTGCACATGAGACTGCCCAACACTACTGCTCCGTGGACCCGTCTGCCTATCCTGTTATCAATCTCACATGTGACAATGTGGCCTCTTTCCTGAGGTCATTTCCTTTCAATGGCTTACAAGATGCTCTTCAAGATCATGACTACCATTAAATGAATTTGATTATTGCCATATAATACTAAAACTTAAAGATTACTTTTTAACTTTGGCCTGATGTGCTTGTCATGGTCGACATTATCTCTCTTTGTATGGTTTTTAGATATTACTTTTTAACATGTTTTTAGAAATGGTTTTAAGCTAGATTTTAATGATTTTAGCTTGTCTTTAGTCCTGAGCATTTTTTAGCTTGGATTCATTCACCTTCGGTAGCGTCCTCTTATGGCGTCATACTTCTTACGGCAATGGGGAAGGTGTAGTGAATCCTATCTTGTTTTAATGTGTAGCAGGAGTTAGCTTAGCCCTTCTGGTGACCACCAGGGTCATAATGAGGCCCTATATCTTGACTCTCAGAAGTTTGTTCTCAATCATTGGTTTAGTTTGAGTACAGCCCCATATCACTGTAGCAGAAGTGATCCCAGCTACTGCTTAAATGCTGAATGTTTTCCTGTGTGCAGCCACAGTGCAGTCTACACCTTATTGGTGGCATACAATCAGCCTTCTGCATACAATGATTTAAGGCCTGATTTAGATCTTGGTGGAGGATTTACTCTGTCACAATGTTGGCGGATATCCCATCTGCCAAAATTTAAATTCCATTGAATATAATGGGATTTAGATTTCGGCCGATGCGATATCCATCACCGTTGTGACAGAGTACCCTCTCCGCCAATATCTAAATCAGGCCATTAGACTGCTACCTAATTTGGGGATGTGTGATAGGTGAGCACGAAAACACAATTAATGTGGATAACCCTCACGTCTTTGATGTCAGCAATCGATCCCTTAACCTGAATAGCACAGCAGGAATAAAGCATGGGAATCCCATAAACTAGCTTACAGGTTTAATGCACAATCAGCTGAGATCGGTGTGTAACCTCAAGGTCACAGATTGAATCTCAGAGTTTTTCTCAACTGTTAGATCTGGCATTCTTGGTGTGGTTTACCTATCTTTTTTGCCTTAAACGATCCTGTTTGCTGACTTTGTTTTTGCTGGCTTTAGGACCCTGTGCACTTTGACACTGCTAACCAGTGCTAAAGTGACTGCTCTCTCCTTAAAACATGGTTATACCCAAATTGTCATATTTAATTTACTTGTAAGTCCCTAGTAAAGTGGCACTGCCTGTACCTAGATCCTGTAATTGTAAAATGCTACTAGTGGGCCTGAAGCACTTATGTAGCACTTTAAACATGCCTCAGTCCTGTCATTTCAGCCTATATGTGCAGTTTTAACTGCCATGTAATACATATAAATCACCCCTAGTGTAGGCCTTAAACAGCCCACAAGACAGTGTGCAATTTAGGACGTTTGATTTTAAGTTTTACATGTCCTGGTAGTATAAAACGTTAAATCGTTTTTTGACTACTGCACGGCCTACCTCTCTCGTAGGATAACATTGGAGTTACCTTAATGCATTTAACAAGTTGTAATTTCCAAATGAGAACAGATAATTAGTTCATGTAAGGTGTCTTTGGAGTTGTAATGAAAAATCCTCTTTGATGTAATGTTGGAATTAAGTTAAAATTAAGATAACATTTTGAAAATGTCACTTTTTGAAAGTTGGCATTTTCCTGCCTTAGCCGTTTAGTGCCTGTCACCTCTCTCTGAGTCACATGACTGATAGCTGGTCTGTGTGTATTCCTCCTAGACAGCCACACACAATAAATAGCTTAGGTGTGCCTGGATGGGCAATCACTGGTAGGATGGGAGGGCAGAGGTGGGCACAGCTTTACTTACACTTGAATAGGCTGTGTCCTGCCTCCAGACGAAGGGCTTCATACCTACTATACTTAGTATAGAGTGAGGACAGGAAAGGAAGGATATGCCTCAGGACTTTAAAGGGAAACCTCTAGAGGTTTCTCTCCACTTCAAAGGTACAACTGGGTATAAATACTGGACCTCAGACACCATCTCTTCAGTACACTTCTGGACCTGTGGACACTGCCAGAAAGAAAGACTGCTGTGCCACTGATGTACTGCCACTCTGCTGGATCGCTGCCCTGCTACACTATGGCCTTGCTAGACTGCTGCATTGCTGTGCTGACTAGCTGCCTGCTGTCTTCTTGCTTGGGTAAGAAGGACGAGATCTGTCTGTATCTGTTGAACCCAGGACCCCAGAGCGACTCCAAGGGCTAGTTGACTAGTCTCCTAACGAGACCCTCAAGGAGAGAAAGCTTCAATAACCTTGAACCCAGTGCCTGGACTCTGCCAAGTGCTGACACCCCAGGCCTGGACTCTTGGAAGTGGGCCTAAGGTGCTCTGACAGCTTCTGTGAACCTAGTAGAACCGATGCATCTCTTCTGCTACACAGTACAGCCCAGAGTAGAATCGAGCTGCTATGTGGAATGGACCCGTCGCTAAGACCTGCATCACCTCCACAGTCTCTTCGGAACCACTGCTGTATGACTCATCTGTGGTGCCAGCCCTCGTATCCTTCATTGATGAAGCCTTGATGAAGACGACAGACTCCTCATCGGAGCCTCGCAGCTCCCTAGAATCAAGGCATCACCCCGAATGTAAGATACATCTTCAGTGCCAGACTTCATTTTGCAAACTGCCATCAATGGAATCCTCAACCATGACGCAGGACCTCACATCACAGCCTCGCCGCACCTCTGAACCGATGCATTGTCTTGGCTGCACAACACATTTTCAAAGTGGATCCTAGCGATGCTCCACAAACCAGGATTTAAGGTACTTTGTTCAGCAGGCCTAACTGGGGCCCTGCAGCCAGGCCATGGACCATCTCGGTTTGCCTGATCTTGTCACCTAGTCCCAGTCCGGTGCAACCAGATATCCACCGTTGCCATTTTGGATTTTGGATTTTTCGACGTTTCGGCCCTGTTTTATTTATTGAATCAGTAACTATTTTAGTACTGTTTGAAGTGTTGTACAAATACCTTTTGCAATGCCTCTGAATCAAGCCTGACTGCTCTATCTCAAGCTACCAGGAAGTTGAGCGCAGATTATTTTGGGGCTTGCTTGCACCTTACCCTGACAAGTTTGGCAGTTGCTGCTTGACCGGGGCTTACACCTCAGTCACCCAACTACCCAATTTCCTACATCAACCATTAAGATTTGATGTACTTTTATTACGATCTTATAAAACACCAAACTACGGTAGAATACTCCGAAACCATTGCAAATTATATGGAGCATTCAGTAGCATGGCAATGCCTCTTCGGTGCCTTGTGGTAACTTTCGTACATGTTAATGCACTATGCGTATTACCTGTCACTTTTACGACTTATGAAAGTATACAACCACACCATACAGAAGCCCATCAGTCACACCTCGGTGTTTTTTATTTCATTGTTTCAGTATGACATCAATTTGTTCTTTACCATACTCATCCTCAATGATTTGTCTGTGCGCACCATCACGTCTTTGCTAACCAATGCCTGACAGGGTGCTTTTCACAACTTTTTAATATGGTTATTGATTGCATCACTTTATACTTTATTCTTTAGCATTCTGGGCGCTCTGGCATACTTTTTAACTCCCACAAGTAGCTGCAAACGTCTGGGTAATAGGCGCTGTATTAAGCGATCCTTCAGTAAGCCATTCGGCGTTTACTTCACCAGTTTCAGGTACATTGAAAGAGTTAAAGGGACTCTTACCTCCTCCCTTCCTGGGTGTTGAGCTTTGAAGGAGGTCGTCATGCTGATTTTTGTCTACCCTGCAGTACTTTTATAGAAACCTGCGAAGCCTCAGCTGCTCGTGTGAATCTCACATTGCACGAATGAGCCTGAAGACTCCCGCTATGTGTTTTTTGTTTCGAGTTCACCACCTCGTCGTGCTGTGTGAATGTTTCAGTTCCCTGATGCTGCAATGTAACTGTCCTCATTTGTTGACCTGAAACGCATTTTAAAGCAGGTCTCTGCTGCTGGAGCTTCGAGCTATCATCGAAGCCGTGCCTGACGTCTCTTTCCAAGTTAACGAGTTGCATAACACAAACCAAATGAGTGACTGCCAGTCCACAGGCGTAGGAGCTTCGAGCTATCATCGAAGCCGTGCCTGACGTCTCTTTCCAAGTTAACGAGTTGCATAACACAAACCAAATGAGTGACTGCCAGTCCACAGGCGTAGTTAGGGCACCTGGGGCCCTAATGCAATGAAGCACAAGTACCCCACTGCGATGGAAAGGAGAGCGAAAATTGGGGAGCAGTGGACTCCCCCTGCACTTAGGCTCTGGTGCCACTGCAGCTGTTGCACTAATGATTGTTTCAACCATATTCCTTTCCTCGTAGATTTTCTTAAATATAGGCAGCATGCATTGATCCCCTTAAAAGACTGGCTGAACGAGTTGTGTGATGGGTAGTTGAATTAAAACAATACTCAGTGTTATGGTAAGCTGCTAAATAAACCGTTTCTCCTTTATCTTTTCTGTCATGAAAGTTCTTACTTGTATACATTGGAATAACGTGAAACACTATATACAACTAATAGCACTGATGGGCTTCTTGTCCTGCTAATGTTCATCACAGGGTGTTCATGGGAGGTGGGAGGGGAGGCAGAGAACAGTCATGGTGAAAGGGACGAGGCAAATGTATTTCAGATAAGGAGAAGATGTAATGAGGTGCCTGAACTGTACACGTCAGCAAATGAAGAAAGAGAGCACAGGGTTATCCAAGGAATGACTTTCCAAAATGACTGCCTCTGGGATCCTGGGTTACTGTGGCAGTTTGGCAGGTGCGAAGATGGTATGGCTTTGGTTGATTAACAATTGGCCAGTGTGCATACAGGCTACAGGGTACGGTGCGGTGGCCACTTTGTTTCCACTATATGCAGGGTGGATGGAATGAGTCCTCAGAGAGTGATTGAAGGATGTGCTATTTGTGGAACATGCAATGTGCACAAAAGTAATGTGTGTGATGATCACAATGAATGGCATTTGTCTGAGGTTCTCATGTACTGCAATCAGAGGCCATGTATTACAAAGTGGCTTCTGGTGCAACAGGTGTGTATGACCACTCTCTGCACCCTCTGAGGGAATTCTGTATTTTTTTCGTAACATGCATGCATATGTGTGCCTGCACTTTCTCACTGAGGTATTTTGCCTTTGTGCCCACCCCATATTACAAACATAGGCAAAAAGACACAGTGACTGTGCGTCACACAAGGATACAGCAGAGTCAGTGTGCCCCCTTCACTCTTGAAGGCATTCCTTGAGAGATGGATGTGGGATCACTGGGACCAGCAGGTCACCTCCCTGCAGCTGTGGCTACAGTCACTCACTGCACTCGCCTGCAGGGCAGGTCACTTTCTCACTTTAAAACTGCGGCCAGGTCACGATCTGCAGTGAAAGGTTGACTCGTGTCTTTAAGCAGACATTTCACTAATGTACTGTTCATGCCCGCACTGTGAACAGCACTTTGACTGTGATAAAGCTCTCCGTCCCAGTCTGCGCTCAGCATAAACACGTAAATGTGCCCTACGGAAGAGAGTGGGGCAGTGCACCTTAACTGTAATGCAGCTCAAGGAAGATTCAGGGCTTAAGTGTTTTTTCCTGAAGTAATGGGATTACATGTAGAGGTGTCCAAAATTCATATAATTTACTTTTGTGTAATTATGTGAAATTTCAGGAAATTATTTGAAATTACACTTAATTACGTAAAAATGTGAAAACCTAAAAACCCTTACCATACAATGAAAAAAACAGAGGTTAAGGATATTTTATAGTTAGAAATAATTTATGTATTTTTTTCTAAACTGACAAAATCTAAAATATACAAACTTAAAAAATTGTAAAGTTATAATTATAACTACAATTTGTAATTTAAGGACCACCATTAAATTACTATATGCCGTGCACCTCCAAACACAGGGGCTCATTACAAGTGTGGCGGTCTGGAGACTGCCACATTCGCATTGGCGGTCTCGACCGCCGCCAATGCAGCTGTCCGACTGCGACAGTACAACCCTGGTGGTCGGACCTCCAGGGAACTGCCAGGTCCCAGCGGTCTGGCAGTGGCGGAGGTCCGAATCTGCCAGGGCAGGGCTTGCATTGGAGATTATGACCTCATTCTCTGCTATCGGTTTCATGGCAGTACAGTAGTGTGGGAAACAGTGGAGATGTGTAGAGTGTATTGTTGTATAGTAACCTAGAGTGAGGTAAAGTCTTGTACAGTGGAGTAGAGTTGAGTGGAGTATCATAGTGAGGAGTAAAGTACAATAGAGTGTACAGGTGTGTCATAGGGCAGAGTGGTATGGAGAGGAGGATGCTGGCATACCATAGTTCGGAAGCTGTTATTAATTGAAGTGGGGTATCGTACAGTAGAGTGGAGTGCTGTGTGATATAGAAAAGTGTTGTTTAGTGGAACATGTACAAGCATAGAGTGGAGTATAGAGTTGGGCAGTGGAGTGCACGGGGATAGAGAGGAGTAGAATGTTGTAGAGTGACATGAAGTGTGGTTGATTTTTATAGAGTGCAGTTATATTGAGTACAGGAGAGTGTCATAGAATGGAGTAGCATGGAGTGGAGTGGCATACCCTGTTGTGGCGTAGAGCGGATTACCGTAAAGTGAAGTGCAATACAGTGGAATAGCATGCAGTAGAATACTGTACAGTGGAGTGCAGAAGAGTGCAGTGGCATACAGTGGAATAGCTTAGACTGGAGTGGTGTACAGTTGAGTGGTGTGGAGTGGAGTAGGGTACAGTGGATTTGCATAGAGTAGGGTGGCATACATTGAAGTGTCATGGTGCAGAGTTGAGGAAACTGTTATAAGCTGGAGTGGTGTCTTGTACAGTAGAGTGGAGTGCTGTGTCATACAGTGTTAGAAACTGTTGTACAGTGGAGTCCAGTATTCTACAATAGGCTGTATGGGCATAAAGTTGAGTGCAAATTTTGAAAGTGGAGTGCACGGGGAAAGAATGGAGTAGAGTCTAGTAGAGTGTAGTTATATAGAGTGAAGGAGAGTACACCGGAGAGTCATAGAGTGGCATAGAGTGGAGTCGCATACAGTGAAATGGCATAAAGTGGAATATCCTAGATTGGAGTAGTGTAGACTGACGTGGTATACTGTGCAGTGGTATACAGTGTAACAGCATATAGTATAGTAGTGTACAGTGGAGTGGTGTAAAGTGTAAAAGCGTATAGTGTACAGTGGAATTGGGTAGAGTGGCAGAGCATAAACTGGAGTAGTATATACCAAAGTGGCATGCAGTGGAGTGGCATACACTGAAGAGATGTAGAGTGGTGTTGCATACAGTAAAATAATCCAGAGTGGACTGGCATAGAGTGCAGTTGTGTATAGTGTAATAGAGTAGAGAGGTGTGTTGTAAAGTGGAGGTACGTAGTTGAGTGTAATAGTGTAAAGTGGAGTAGTGTACAGTGGCGTATAATGAAATGGTATAGACTGGAATGCCGTACAGTGGCATGGGGTAGAGTGTAATAGCTTTGAATAGAGTGCCGCACGCTGGAGTGGGGTACAATTGAATAGCGTAGAATGAAGTTGCTTAGAGTTCTGGCACACTGGTACACTGGAGTGGTGTTGTGTGGAGTAGTGTACAGTGGAGTGGCATACAATGGAATAGCATACAGTGGAGTGTTGTAGAGTAGAGTGGCATACAGTGGAATAGAGTTGAGTGGAGTGGCGGATAGTAGAATGCATAAAGTGGATTAGCATATAGTGAAATAACATCCAGTGGAGTGGTGCAAAGTGGAGTGATGTAGACTGTAGTGGTGTACAGTGGCTTTGTGTACAGTATTATAGTGTAGGGTGGAGTGGAGTAGAGTAGAGTCTTGTACATTGGAGAGGTGTAGAGTTAAGTGGCTCAGAGTGAAATAGTGTATAGGGGAGTGGGTACAGTAAGGTGGCATATAGATATATGTGAAATGTAGATTATGGTGAGAAGAGTAACACAAAACAGCAAAAAGCGCTGCCTTGTATTTCTCTAGATTTACCGATCAATTTTGATTAAAGTACTGCATTGCCCATGAGACACCATGAGTGATGCAAAAGGTACAGCAACCCGATAATACAGCTAGGTCTTGGTTATATTTTGGGCCATGGTATACAGTGATAACGTTGCAGTATACCGTGATACATGGTGATGACAAGCCACTATAGAGTTGGGTAATGGCTACTTTTAGAGAATGAAAAGACAGCCATATTGTTTTTACTACACGTTGGCTGTGCTCAGTGTTAGAGCCTTAGATATAGGTAAGTAGTAGGGGCCAGTTGTAGCAAAATCCAAATGTGCGACTCTCAAATTGCGAGTCTGACCGACTCGCTATTTGAGAGTCGCAAATTCAGGTGCTGGATGGTGTCCCAGACACCATTTGCGAACCGGAAGGGGGTCGCAAAGACCCACCTCATTAATATTAATGAGGTGGGTCGCAATTTGCGACCCCCTTCCGATTCACAGCACTCACAGGGATGGTGGCCTGCTGGAGACAGCAGACCACCATATCTGTGACTGCTTTTTAATAAAGCGTTTTTTTTTTTCTTTTGGTATTGCAGCCCATTTTCCTTAAAGGAAAACGAGTTGCAACACAAACAAAAAAATTAAACGTTTGTGTTTCATTTTTTCAGAGCAGGCAGTGGTCCATAGGACCACTGCCTGCTCTGAAAAAATGTTTTCAGGGCCATTCACAAAGGGGAACGGGTCCCATGGGGACCCCTTCCCTTTTGCGAATGGGTTAGCACCCATTTGAAATGGGTGCTAACTGCGAATTGCTTTGCAACCGCGTTCGTGGTCATAAAGCAATTCTACATCACGATGCGAATCGCAAATAGGAAGGGGAACACCTCTTCCTATTTGTGAGTCGCATTCCCATTTTGCGATTCGGTAACCAGGTTACCGACTCGCAAAATGGGAATGAGCATCGCAATGTGCTTTTTGCATGGTGCAAACAGCAAATTTCGCTGTTTGTGCCATGCAAAAAGCATCGTACATCCGGCCCCAAGTCCCTATCTATTACCACTTTACTAAAGATAGGTAGGGATTTTTTTTTTTTTTTTTTACATATTTTTAAATAGTTTTGTGGCCTTGCAACACAATAGTTTCACAAAATTTTGTGACATTCAGCAAAAGTACTGCAGTGACAAATATCACTAAGTTTACATGCCTTATACCTTAAAAAACACTTACCTTACTTAACTGCAGTGCTCAAAAAGCATAATTCCATCAAATTTCATGTAAATACATTCAGCCGTTATCTCGCTACACCAAATACATTAGTCTATGGAAAATGCATTGGTGTAAAAATCATTGTGGAGCCCACATTTATCGTTGCAATCCCTTAAGGAATCACCACAGAAATTTACACCATCTCAAAATGTAGAAAATGCAATAGACTTGGAAAGTTTTGTGGTGATTCATCAAATGGGTGGAAAGTTACTGGGGAGCTAATAGCCAAGGAATCCCTTTCTTTGGGAATACTAACTATAACTACAGAGTTGCAATCAGATTTAATGTGATTTCTTTCTTTTTACTTATAGTATGTTTTTATGTATTTGCTTCTGGTTTCCATAATCATGTGACCATAAATGCGTATTTTAGTTGTTGATCTAGAAATTCTGAAACTTTACATATGAAGTGTAGTTTATTTTTGGGGCTACCTTGCTACTTTTAGTGCAATTGTGGTACATAGTGAATAAAAGCCAATTACTGTTGTTTTAAAAATTAAGATTATTAGGCCCATATTTATACTTTTTTAGCGCCAGATTTGCGTCGTTTTTTGATGCAAAATCGGCGCAAACTTACAAAATACAATTGTATTTTGTAAGTTTGCGCCGATTTTGCATCAAAAAACGACATAAATGCGGCGCTAAAAAAAGTATAAATATGGGCTTTCGTTTTTTCCTAATGGACAATTATCATGTCCTCCAAATAGTAGTTTGTGTGGCTCACTGCTAGGTCAGTTTTCCATTTTGTTGCACAGGAGTACTTGAGGAAGATGGTTTTTGTTTGGCTTGGTTGGCCACTTTTATTTTGTGAGCCAGAGAGCATGCAAAGAAAACTTATGTAGCTTAAGATATCTAATATTTGTTATGTATTTTTTTAATAGTTTTCTATTAGCATGTGACTCTAAATGGGTCTTTCACTTGTTCATGTACTAAATCTCAAACTGTTACTTATAAATACTTACTCTACTTACCTGCAGTACCCAAAAGAATCATCTACGCATGCTAATATCTAATGCTGCTTAATTTCAGCAAAATCTGACAGGCCGTTTTTTCACTACATTAAATACTAAGGAAGGGGCATATTTATACTCCGTTTGCGCCGGAATTGCGTCGTTTTTTTTGACGCAATTTCGACGCAAAACTAACTCCATATTTATACTTTGGCGTTAGACGCGTCTAGCGCCAAAGTCCATGGAGTTTGCGTCTTTTTTTTGCCTGGACACCTACTTTGCGTTAATGAGATGCAAGGTAGGTGTTCACGTCTAAAAAATCGACTCCGAGGCATGTGCGTCGTATTTATACTCCCGGGCAAAATTCACGCCCGGGAGTGGGCGGGTCAAAAAAAATGACGTACGGCCGCTTTTGTGCCGTTTTTTAGTGCCTGCAAAAGGCAGGTTAAGGGACCTGTGGGCTCTGAAGGAGCCCAGAGGTGCCCCCCCATGCCCCCAGGGACACCCCCTGTCACCCTTGCCCACCCCAGGAGGACACCCAAGGCTGGAGGGACCCATCCCAGGGACATTAAGGTAAGTTCAGGTAAGTGTTTTTTTTTTTGTTGTTGTGGCATAGGGGGGCCTCATTTGTGCCCCCCTACATGCCACTATGCCCAATGACCATGCCCAGGGGACATAAGTCCCCTGGGCATGGCCATTGGGCAAGGGGGCATGACTCCTGTCTTTGCTAAGACAGGAGTCATTTCTATGGGGGTTGGGAGTCGAAAAAAATGGCGCAAATCGGGTTGAGGCGAAAAAATTGCCTCAACCTGACTTGCCCCATTTCTTGACGTCCAAGCCCCATATCCCCCTACGCCGGCGCTGCCTGGTGTACGTCCTTTTTTTCCACGCACACCAGGCAGCGCCGGCGGCTAACGCTGGCTAACATCATTGATTAAATACGGCGCCCGCATGGCGCTTCAGAATGGCATTAGCCGGCGCTAATTTTTTTGACGCAAAACTGTGTCATGTAGTTTACAACAAAGAAGGACTATATGGTTTAAATAGTTGAGTGTAAAAATGGTTGCCAATGTCCTGTTGAAGGCTTCGGCCGAAACGCGTAGACATTTGGTGGGGACAGCGTGTGTTTTTTGTATGGTGGGCACATTATTGATTTCCTTTTTGTGCTTATGTACCAACTTTTGCGGGTTCTTATTTACCTGCATACGAATCTTTTTCATTAAATAAGCAGCCGATTAAATTATTTAAAAGTGGTTTTTGATTATTTTACGAGCTGGTTTTGGATGTGTGCAGCCCTTGGTGTGCGATTACAATGCACCAGTTTCTTTGAATATTTTTGTTCCGCGTTATGTCTGGTTCGCGGTAGGGCTAGCACGCCGCTTGGAGTGCGCGTGATACAATTTTACCAGACCTTTTTCAAAGGAGGACTTTCACGCTGCACCGCGCCGTCTTGGATACATTGTTGCTCCCCTGTAGGATCGTTGCTGCTGCCGAAGAGAGTTTTCTCTCTCTATAAGGTAAGGAGGACCGGTGCCGGGGGGAGCCTTGATATATCTATTGGAGTTATTACGTCGCTCGACTCGGATGGACGATTGCAGTCTTATATCCGAATCATCCACCTAGACTTTGTCATGTTGCACAGACAACGCTCGTGTAACCAGCGTTCGTAAAATACAATCCACTAACGTCTATCGGCGTGCTTTGTGTTTTTGATTCTTTTACACACGCTGTCCCAATATTTACGGTCCGGCATTTTAGAGTTTATATTTTTTGGATTCAGGTTTTTTGGATTCTAATTTTTGAATGAAGTTATTGAACTTTCTCTTTTCGCTTGGAATTTTTGTATTGGGACTGACCTTTAATAGATGACTGCACTTTATAGATTTACAGATTGGTAACCCTAAGCTACAGTTGTGCTATCTGGTATATCTCTGTGGATCTAATTTACCATTTTTCGAACTGTTGAATGCACCATGGCTAATCGGAAAGCCCTGTGGGAACAAGCTGCTACTACTTTATTCGATAGTGCTCCTGGAACATCAATGGCTTCGGATTTAATAACACGCACAGCAGCCACCATTATCTCTGAATTAGAAAAGGCAAGAATTTTAGAATTGAAAAAATGGTGGGAAATGACCTCGCTGACCAAATATATACAAAATGGTCGTGTGCCACGAGGTCTAAGAATTCTAATATTGCCTACCCTTGGTGACATGGATCCTGATCTCTTAGAACAATGGAGAGTACATACATCTGAATGTTCAGTCAAACTGATGGATACTTTGATTATTCAATCAAAACGACGTATGGAAGAACAAACCCATAAAATCGAACTTCTAACTAAAGAACTAGAAAAAATGGGTGCCTCCTTAGAAATACAACAACTATTGACGAAGATGGAAGAACGCATTGCTAAAAAAGAGGATGAAATTAAACTTCGTAAGGCCTCTAAATTTAACAGAGATAAGAAAGATTATGAAGTAGGCAGAATTGACACATTTGCCCGCAAATATAATACACTCAGAGCACAAGATAAAATTGCGGTGACGGATAGTTCCAATGTAACAACTAATGCAGTAGAAGACAGTTCTGATTTAAGCTCATCAGCTGATGAAGCCTCTGCAAATAAATTGGATTTTCACGGGGAAATGAGACTATTACAATCAATTACGCCGCAACCAAACAGGGGCAGAGGACGAAGTCGAGGAGGTTCAAGACGCGGAGGGGGAAGAGGCAGAAATCACAAATATCAAGACTAGAGGGGACGCTTCAAACTGACCATCCCAATATTATTGTAAACATCTCTAAAGTACAGTTAACCTTGAATCAAGAACGTATTTTAAATCTAGGGCTAAGTTTTTGTCCTGATAATCATTGGGATTATGTTGATACCAGAATAGAACTGTATAAATACACACGCAAGTTGCGGTTGTTGAAACATTTTTCTAAGAAAACACAGGTCACTACATCTGGTTTCAATACAAATGTAGATATTCCATCTGGGTTTCACATTAATGAAGTGCCTGACCTAGTAGAAACTGGGAAGTTAAGTTGTTCAGATGATGTTAGTAATGATACAGGTGAAGACAACAACATTTTGACTGATATGGGATTTATTACAAATCAGACTATTGCCAGTACGTTAAAACCCTCCAGTAGATTCAATCCCCAATTACCGACGGGCAATATGATCGATATGTTCTATGAATTGGTTGTTGATGATATTGATCATTTTCGTAATAATTGGAAAAGTATCAAAATGAAAAAATCTCAAAGAGTTAATTTCTCAGCCTCAGATTGGAAAGATCTAAATGAGCTTAAATCCAATAATACAATTGTCATCAAACCCTCCGATAAAGGAGGGAATATCGTTATTATGGATACTAACAGCTATATGAAGGAGGCTAATTATCAACTCTCCAATAAACAACATTATCAAAAACTAACTACCAATCCCACCAATGAATATCAAACCATCTACTGGGAGATGCTTGATAGCTGGCATACTAAAGATCTAATTGACCAAAATGAATATCTTTATCTCAAAGTCATGTTTCCTAGAACTCCCTGTATCTACTTTCTACTGAAAATTCATAAAAATACAAAACATCCTCCTGGTCGACCTATAGTCAGTATGAACTCAGCCCTATTAGAAAATACCTCCCGCTTTTTGGACCTCTTCCTATGTCCTTTTGTCACAGAATTGCCCTCTTATCTTCGAGACACCAATGATTTTCTAGCTAAAATCCATAACATTCCATGGCAACCCAACTATTTATTGGTAACCATGGATGTGACTGCTCTTTATACCTCCATTAAGCATGAGTACGGCATTCAAGCATGTTGTCACTTTTTGGGCACTCGTAAAATTGAATTCCTCCAACATACAAACATGTTAACTAATATGCTAAGATTCTGTCTCACCCACAATGCCTTTTTATTTGACAACCAATATTATTTGCAGAAACAAGGGACTGCAATGGGAGCTTCCTTTGCTCCCACGCACGCTAACCTTTACATTGGCTGGTGGGAGAAGGAGATAGCTTGGTCTGACTCTAATAGTTAATACATGGAACAAGTAATACTATGGGTCAGATACATTGATGATCTCTTTCTTATTTGGGATGGTGACAAAAGTTCTCTCAAGCAATATGTTTACATCTTGAATAATAATGAGTTGAATATTCACCTAGATTTAAAACATAGTGCTCAAACTATAGAATTTCTTGATGTCCAGGTTTCTGTACAAAAGGATGGTTTACAGACAACTATTTTCCGCAAACCAACAGCCTGCAATTCAATCCTGCATGGGAATAGCGGCCATCCTAAAGCCCTGAAATGGAGCATTCCATATAGTCAATTCTTACGGGCTCGTAGAATTTGTTCTAATGATGAATGCTTCAATACTGAGATTGTGACTTTGATACAGAGATTTCTGGAGAGAGGATATCCCCTGAAGATTCTTAAGGATGCCCATTAGAGGGTCTTGAATATGTCCAGAGAAAAATTGCTTTTCAAATCTGACAGCATTAATAATCAAGATTGAAATGAGGGATTGCCACCTAGACTGTTTCTGGAATTCAATTCCCAACATTCACATTTAAATAACATCATAGAAAAAAATTGCCATGTTTTGAGACATGACTCTGCCATAAAAGACAGTATAGGTCCACATCCACATATCACATATCGTAAAACCCAATCATTAGGTGATCATCTCACCAGAAGCCTATTTCAGAGTCCTAAAACCAATATATCTTGGCTGGCTAAGAAAAGCTTGGGCTTTTGGAAATGTGGACTTTGTAAATCCTGTTTATATGCACAAAATACTCATACATATACCACCTTTGAAGGGAAAATCTGTGATATAACAGATCGTATCACATGCCAAACTGAATACGTTGTATATGTCATTGAATGTGGCTGTCACAAAAAATACTTGGGCAGTACCATTCACAAATTGAAAGTCAGGTTCCTACAACACCTTAGAGCTATCAAGAATCACGATCCATCTTATCCCTTAGCTAAACACTTTTGGGATGTACATGAAGGTAATTGCAGTTCTTTAACATTTTATGGTGTTAAAACCATTGCTGCTCATCCCCGGGGAGGGAATAGAACTGCGCATTTGACACAAACTGAATCAAAAATGATCTTACTTTTAGGTACAGAACACCCCTGGGGTCATAATTTGGACGCAGAGCTTCATGTTCATCTGTGAGATTTTAGATCTTTTTACTCATATGTGTATTTTATATATATACAAGTTGTCCAGTAGAAAATATGAAATTTAACTGTTTTTTAAAAAAACACTGTTCTTTAGGATCCAGTACTGATCTATTACGTTTCTGGATTGTAATTTAGTTTATTGTGTGAATTTTTCTTTTATATTTTAATTCACTTTAGGGTGTTACACTCCTCTAATTTACTTTTATACTGTAATATATGCCTTTGGGGAGGCCAGTGGTGCGTAGATATAGTTTCCTGTTGCTGAACCTATTGGGTTTGTTTGCTATTTCCAAATTAATGACAGGTTTGCCCATGACATGGACATACACAAAAAAATCCCTTCCTTTTCAGAATATATCAACATTTAGAAGATTATGATTAATTTAATGAATTGGATTATGATCCATTTAAAATGAAATTTGATATTGTATTATGATCCTTTTATAATGAAATTTGATATTGTTATTGAGAACAATTGAAATATTTATATAAATTTTATATAATTTTGGTTATTAATATTTATCTATATATTTGTCTATTTTAGATATCATTTTTATGGGTATCCTTTTCTGAGAATTAATTGAATTTATTCTATTTATCTAGTCATTTATTTATAGCTTGTATATAGATTGAATGTTGTGTAATGAATTGATAGCACATATATTTATAATATTATTTATTTATTTATATCAGGCTTTTAAAACTACTAGGTAAAAAGTGGATAATATGTTGACATTAAGAGCAAAAGGTAAAAGGAAGAGTGAAAAAGAGGAAAAATATCACATATGGGGTATTTTCTCCCTTGTATTTAACAATTATTGACTGTGATTATAATCAATTTTTATGTATGTATAGGCGTCCAGAGCATATTTGTGATATTGCATTATAACATGAAAGAAATATATAATGTCATATTTGAATTTTTATTCTAAATATAGCACAGGATTAGAAGTTTATTATTACTTCTTAAATATAGAACTGCCACGTTACAAAATGGCCGCACCGTTTGCACCTCTCCTAAGTCATGTAGTTTACAACAAAGAAGGACTATATGGTTTAAATAGTTGAGTGTAAAAATGGTTGCCAATGTCCTGTTGAAGGCTTCAGCCGAAACGCGTAGACATTTGGTGGGGACAGCGTGTGTTTTTTGTATGGTGGGCACATTATTGATTTCCTTTTTGTGCTTATGTACCAACTTTTGCGGGTTCTTATTTACCTGCATACAAATCTTTTTCATTAAATAAGCAGCCGATTAAATTATTTAAAAGTGGTTTTTGATTATTTTACTAGCTGGTTTTGGATGATGTGCAGCCCTTGGTGTGCGATTACAATGCACCAGTTTCTTTAATATATATATATATATATATAATTTTTTTCCCAAAAAATGGTCTTCAAAGCAAAGCGCTCACCTGCTGGTGCAAGCGCAGGGTAAAGACCAAAGCCATCATATGTAAAACCAGAGCACTGCACTCCCGGAAGCTCCATAAAATAAATTATTTTATTAGCAAAGACAGATTTCCTCCAGTCTCGGCAACGCATTTCGACATCCTTGTTTTTTTAAAAGTGGTATTGCCTCTCATCTCCCCTTCACAACTTCCGTCATGGTGCACTGCTTTCTTTTCTGGTTTTGCATATGAGGGTTTTGAACTTTACCCTGCGCTTTAACCGGCAGTTAAGCTCGTCGCTTTGAAGGCCATTTGTTTTTGGAGTTAAATTAAACGTGACAGCGCCCAACACCAATAGCTTTATAAGCAGTTTGGAGTGGGCAAGGAGGTACTTACTTCTTGAGTGTGTATTTACACTTGAAGACTGGGGACTAGGGGGCATATTTATACTGAATTTGCATCAAAACGTTTGACGCAAATTCAGCGCGAACCTAACACCAGATTTATACTTTGACGCCCGACCACGCGAACATCAAAAATTCAGCAGTGTGCGTCATTTTCTGGATGCAGGAAACCGTCTTGCGGTAATGACATGCAAGGTAGGCGTTCCCGTCCAAAAATTACTTTAAGGCATGTGTGCCTTATTTATACTCCCATTTCATTTGACGCACAGGAGGGGGTGGGCCTTAAAAAATGGCACACAGCCTGATTTGCGCCATTTTTTAACGCCTGGGTAAGGGCAGGTGTTAAGGGACATGTGGGCTCATTTCCATGGTCTCTGACCATGGAAGCAGTCCACAGGTGGCCTTCCCTGCCCCCAGGGACACCCCCTCCCACCCTCGCCCACCCCTGGAGGACACCCACGGATGGGGGGACCCATCCCAGGTAGTACAGGTAGGTTGAGGTAGGTAATTTTTTTATTATATTTTCAAGTGCCCCCCCCCCCACATGCCACTGTGCCCATTGACCATGCCCAGGGGACAGAAGTCCCCTGGGCATGGTCACTGGGCAGGGGGGCGTGACTCCTGTCTTTCCTAAGACAGGGGTAATTTCAATGGGGGTTGTGCATCAAAAAATGGCGCAAGTCCGGTTACAGCCATGATTTTTGACTCTAACCTGACTTGCTCCATTTTTTGATGCACAATCCACATTCTTCCCTTCGACTGCGCTGCCCGGCTAGAGTATTTTTTTTTTTACTCTAACCAGGTCGCAGCGCTGGCCCTTGTCAATCCATAAATAAGGTGCCCGCCTGGCACGTTGGAATGTTGTTAGCTGGCGGTAAATGTTTTGACGCAAACCAGCGCCGGCACTGGTTTGCGTCAAAAAGTATAAATATGAGCCTAGAAGTCTGGACTTATAACAGCGCCTGG
Organism: Pleurodeles waltl; assembly: GCF_031143425.1. Classification (NCBI taxonomy): domain Eukaryota; kingdom Metazoa; phylum Chordata; class Amphibia; order Caudata; family Salamandridae; genus Pleurodeles; species Pleurodeles waltl. The sequence goes on from NC_090442.1 coordinate 980,674,929, forward strand.
CACCGCTTTAAACTGGATTGGACAAGCTCATCCGAACATCATGGTGAGCATGCTTCCTTCATGGATATCTGGATGCGATACGGCCCAGTGATAGAGGGGTCCGGTCGCTTTGTGTAATAATTATGTGCCAAGACACATAAAATTATGACTTTAATGAGAATGAACTGAAAATGCATTGATTAATTTGATTCATGCTGGCTATGATATAAATGCACAAACTGCTACAAGCATCATATGTTCTGAAGTGATGAACTTTAAACTATACATCGAATTATTTACAGTTAGACTTGAGTTCAAGTTTACAATCAGGATATGAAGTCGTAATGATTCCCAGGTGTGAAAGGCAATTAACTCATAATCCCAGAATGCAGTATAAAAGCCATGGCGGAATTTGTGATGGGCAGATGACAGATGATACCACTTTGAAAAAGACAAGATTGTCTAAACGCATCTTGGAGTCTGAAGGAAATCTGTCTTTGCTAATAAATGTATTTGTTTCATGGAGCTTCCGGGAGTGCAGCGCTTTCTTTTCTGGTTTTGCACATATAAACATATATACATGCTACACAGTGGCAGCTTCTACTGGTCAGAGTTTCCAAAGAGAGAGTGTTTTTTGTTTTACTAATAACTTTGCCGACATTTGACGAATATGCACAAAAACGTCCAAATAGAAAAGTACACCCACTTCCTTTCCTTCATATAAAGTTTCATGCTGATCTGTCAGACGGACCTGAAAAGAAGGGTGAACCTAAAACATTGATTTCCCACAATAATTCCCATAGGAAAATTTGCTGTCTAATACAGAAAAAAAGCCTGAATGTGATCACACCAAACTTGGCAGAAAGTTAGGACTTAACCCAGAAAGCATTCTTTTTGTGGTTTGTTATATATCTACAATAGAAAAGGATTACGGACAGATTGCTGAACAATGCAAACACTCACCCCCAGTCACAGATCTGGGTTCAATTAATCGTTCTTTTGCTCACGATGTCACCCCAGTTTGGACCTAGCCTTATGCAAATCAGTCTTGACCCTGTTCCTCATGAGAACACTCCAGCCCAGGTCCTCTCTGGATCAGAAACAAGCATCCTAGGACCGGTTTCAGGGTTTCACCCTTCATCAGTTAGGCTAACTTGAATCCAGTGGTACAGTGAGCAAGGGACCCATGTCTGGGAATACCCTTCCAACTTAGGACAACTTTACCAATACAAAAGGATGATGGAAGGAGTGCTGAACAATGCAAACACTCACCCCAGTCAAAGATCTGGGTTTAATCCATGTTTTTTTGCTCACAAAGCCACCCCAGTTTGGACCCAGCCATATGCAAATCAATCTTGACCCTGTTCCTCATGGGAACAGTCCAGCCCGAACTGCCAAGTCAGGTCCTCCCTCGATCGGAAACAAGCATCCTGGGACCAGTTTCAGGGTTTCACCTTTCATCAGCCAAGCTAGCTTGAATCCAGTGGCAGAGTGAGCAAGGGACCCACACCTGGGCATACCCTTCCCACATAGGGCAACTTTAGCAATACATAAGTATGATGGACGGAGTGCTGAACAATGCAAACACTCACCCCCACTCACAGATCTGGGTTTAATCCATTGTTCTTTTGCTCACCATGCCACCCCAGTTTGGACCCAGCCATATGCAAATCAGTTGTGACCCTGTTCCTCATGGGAACAGTTCCAGCCCATACTGCCAAGCAAGGTCTTCCCTGAACCGAAAACAAGCACCTTGGGCCCGGTTTCAGGGTATCATCCTTCATTAGCCAAGCTAGCTTGAATCTAGAAGCACAGTGAGCACGGGATCCACGTCTGGCATACCCTTCCCACTTAGGGCAACTTTAGCAACACAAAAGGATGATGGACGGAGTGCTGAAAAATGCACACACTCACCCACAGTCACAGATCTGGGTTTATTCCATTGTTCTTTTGCTCACGATGCCATCCTAGTTTGGACCCAGCCATATGCAAATCAGTCTTGACCCTGTTCCTCATGGGAACAATCCAGCCCGAACTACCAAACCAGGCTCTCCCTGGATCGGAAACAAGCATTCCTGTGACCGGTTTCAGGGTTTCACCCTCCATCAGCCAGGCCAGCTTGGATCCACTGGCACAGTGAGCAAGGGACCCACGCCTGTGCATACCCTTTCCACTTAGGGCAACTTTAGCAATACAAAAGGATGATGGACAGAGTACAGAGTTCCCTCATGGGAACAGTCCAGCCCGAACTGCCAAGCCAGGTCCTCCCTGGTTCTGAAACAAGCATCCTGGGACCGGATAAAGGGTGATATCCTGAAACCGGTCTCAGGATGCTTGTTTCGGGTCTAGGGAGGACCTGGCTTGGCAGTTCGGGCTGGACTGTTCCCATGGGGAACAGGGTCAAGACTGGTTTGTACATGGATGGGTCCAAACTGGGGTGGCATGGTGAGCAAAAGAATGATGGATTAAACCCAGATCTGTGACTGGGGGTGAGTATTTGCATTGTTCAGCACTCCGTCCATCATTCTTTTGTGTTGCTAAAATTGCCCTAAGAAGAAAGGTTATGCCCAGATGTGGGTCCTGTGCTCACTGTGCCACTGGATTCAAGCTAGCCTGGCTGATGAAGGGTGATACCCTGACTCTGGTCCCAGGATGCTGGTTTCTGATACAGGGAGGGCCTGGCTTGGTAGTTCGGGCTGGACTGTTCTCATGAGGAATAGGGTCAAGACTGGTTTGTATATGGTTAGGTCCAAACTGGGGTGGCATAGTGCGCAAAAGAACGATGGATTAAACCCAGATCTGTGACTGGGGGTGAGTGTTTGCATTGTTCAGCACTCCGTCCATCATCCTTTTGTGTTGCTTGTTATAAATCTGTCCAGTTCTTTTCAAGAAATTGGCATTTAAAGAGAAACTCTAGGTGGGTGTGAAGGTGTTAAAAATGTAAGTATGAGTCAGATTGGTTCAGCTGGAGTTTGGGGGTAGGGACAATTAAAATACTGACACATTCTGATTGGCTAAGTAAACTTTTTCTCCAGTCCGCCATTTTAGTACCCTGAGAGCCTAGGGACCAAAGAGGCAATAAAGAAATATATAATATTCAGGTGGTGGATACTGCAGCAATTTCATGGGACCCAGGGCGGCCCTTCCACGAAGTACTGTGGTAATTGTAATATATGATGTTATAAGCAGTGCATAGCAGGGAGGAAAGTTATAGGAAGCTCAGTAAACCATAACTGGTGAATTAAATTAAAAAATCTTTGGTTTTTCAACATTCGTTTTTTACTCATTTGAACACCTAACTATAATGTAACTTTAACCATTGTTTTTTTAGTGTACATATTTACCTAAATATATATATATATGTGTATGTTTGTAGATATACATATGTATGTATATATATATATATATACATAGATATATATATATATTTATTCACTGAAAAAAGTAATCATAACACATACCCCCACCATGCACATTGTTGTTATCAATGATGTAATTTATTCATGTCATTAAGTATGTTATCCATGCAGTCATTGAACATGTCATGCGTGATCTATATATGAGGATACAAGAAGGGCATGGTGAGGGCATGAGTTTTATTTACCTGAAATAGTTATAACTAGTGAATCTCAGTAGGTTGGTTAGTTTCAAACTTTATGCTTTAAATGACATTTGCACCTAACTGTAACATCTCTTTAACTTTTGTTTTTTCAGTGAATGTTTAAGGTTCGTAAATATAAAGTAAGATACTACTGCAATTCTTAACTATAACATCACTTTGACCTGTTTTCTTCAGTGTGTTTCCACATTTTTTTAAAATGAAGTAAGATGTCCTTTGTTTTGCACAGCATGGCATTGGGTCAGGCCCTGTGCCCTGTGCCCAACTCTAATGTGCGCCAGCCCCCGCAGGTGTCCAAACTTCATTGCGCACAGCCGAAGGTGACTTGCACAATGGGATTTTGTGCAGGGGCTGACCTTCTGCTGCACGCAATGGAGGATTGGGTGTCTGCAGGGTGCTGAGTGCAGGGCCTGACCACTATTTACAGGATTCAGCACAGCCTTTGGTCGTTTGGGTGGTGGGAGTTTGGGAATATTAAACTAAGAAAAATACTGAAATTCATCAGTTACAGTTATTTTAAGTAATTACTCATGCCCAAAGTAACTATAACTCAAAGGGTTTGCAAGGTGTGGGCCAAGACCTCGACCCAACCCCCATGGACACCCAAACCCTAGCTGCGCCTTCAGCCACATATTGCGTGAGGTTAGGCCAGGCCCTGCATCCAGCTCTCTACGTATGCCCAACCCCCTGCCAGGCACGGCCAAAGGACGTGTGTGGCAGGGTAGAGTGTAGGGCCTGGTCTGTGGCCAGGCCCTGCACTTTCCCTGTGAACACCATACACCATACTGCACACAGCAGAGTGATATGTCACAATATAAAGGATGTAAGTAAGTAAGACAGACCTGCTGGTTTTGTCCAAGGGTCAGTACAGCAAAATACAAAAAGTGGGTCTATTAGCTTTCTCAAGGGTTCAGCATATCAACATATATGTGATGATTAATGGGCTTTGTCAGTAAATCAACACAGTCATTTATCTATAACTATAATCCAATGTGCCTCCATGTACATACATGGCAATAACTAATAATAATCACTGCCAAAATATAACGCATTTTTGTAAACAAAAACGAAAAATATGTGTTCAGGCATTCTTCAAGCCACAAAATGCAGCCTTATGCATTTAATGGCTCAAGAAACAGTTTATTTTTAAATTGCCCTGGGGGCTACTTTGCTCCCTGCAGCACCCTACAAGAATTTTATAACATGTTGATGGTGCCCCAAGCCAGATTAGGGAACCACCAAATAGGGAAAATATGTAAATCAGCCCTTAGAGGGCATTATGTGACACTAATGGCAGGGAGCAGGTAACAATGAGGGTCTAATGCAGCTCATTTATTATTAAAAAATGTTAAATTATACTTTGGATGTACCATCCGGGATACCATGTTTTATATGCAGTTGGGGGCTGCAGGAGAAACCCCAAGGCCACTGTGGCCATTGCATGCTCCCAAGTCACGACCCACCTTAAGTGCTGGAGGGATTTGGCCCATTTTCTGTTATGCATTTTCATATGTTATGGGCTGCGGTGGGACGCACATGAGTCCCATGGCCCTGCCAAATCCCCAGCCAGCACCAATCTTGGGAGCCAGCATGAGCCGCCTTGCTTTTGCATGGCTTGGAGCAGTTTTCTTTCTGCTTGTACCAGCTGTGAGCACACCTATGTTCCCTGCCCACAATAGAGCGACCAGAGAGTTGAGGTTACCCTTGCCTTTGCTCTTGCAGGCATAGAACAACAATATCCGGGGGGATGAGGTCCCCAGGACACAGCTGCCATCAGATCCATAGGGATGAGGTTCCCCGTGCCTCTGGACGGCGTGTGGAAGTGGACCCCACATCCCTCTCCCCATAAAAAATACATTGTCCTGGGGGATGGTGTCCTCAGGGCCTTTCCATGGCTCATGGAGGAGGCTGCATGCCCCTCCTTATTCAAAATAAAATTGTCCCCAATGCTGACTGAAGGAAAATAGGAAGCACCCCATCTTTTCTTTACTGATACTCGTGCCCTAAGGTAACTGTAACTCGCGGCCCCACCATATACAGTTTTCTCTTCAATAATTGTATTACAAATGTTACATTGATATTGTGAATTATGTTATCAAAGATCTCATGAATGATGTAATATGTGCATTCCAATGGCACGAGTTATAGTTACCTTAGTGCACAGGTTATAGTTACTTGAGCTAACCATAACTATAACTGCTGAATTTCTATGACATATCTATATATATATATATATATATATATATATATATATATATATATATATATATATATATATATATATATATATATACACACATATATCTATACTTATATAAATACATACACACACACACACACATATATATATATATAAATATATCCAAGCAAAAACCTTCTTTGTATAAAGAAGAGTCCAATGTTTACCTTGAACAAGGCTACGGCTGAAATGTGATGGTGACAATCTCTGCAGTTCTATTTTTGTATTAAACAACGCTTGGCAGTGCCATGGAGTCTGGACTCTTCTTTACACAAAGAAGGTTTTTGCTTCGATGAATAGGGTTACTGCAACCTGTATCGGCCCGCCCAAGGACAGCCTTCATACGCCGGTTTGTTGTGCAATATATATATATATATATGAGAAACAGAGAGTACTAAGCAGAGGAAGGAGCAAGAAGGAAAGAGAAAGACAGGAAAGAGAAAAACAGAAGAGAAAGAATAAAGCCAATATGTGTCACCTTTGAGATTATTGGCTCCGCTATTGCCTTTTGTTCCTGATGTACAGCACTGGCATTGTCGACTTTGGGTAATAATTGGTAGCCATGCTGCATGGTTAAAAATTATAATTTAAAAAAAGGGATTTATTTGCTTTTTTATTGATTTTCTTAGCCATGTTGTACAGCAGAGCAGCTGCATGTACAACACTGCAAAGAAAACATTGATGGAGTCAAATAGCTCTACTATTTCACTATTAATGTTTTTAAGCCATGTTGTACAGCTGTGTGGCTGTTGTGCAGCATGGCTGGAAGGTAAACAAGCCAATTCAAAGCACCACCACTGCCAGAAGCGTGAGAGTTATTAGCTCCTTGCCTGAATATGTAGAAAGGATTATGGCTGGGATGTAATACAACCCGAAACCAGAGGAGGGGCCATCACACACTGTAACAGGAGGAGGGGTGACAAAGTGTGATGGCCAGCAGAAATGTTCAGAAATGTTCACATAGTTAATGCACCAGGGAAGGGAACTCAGCACACAAAGGAGGGACATTTCACAAAATGCACCATTAAAAATGAAGCATTTAAGACAAGCAAACAAAGAATGAATAGCAAGAGTGGGCGAGGTTAAAAGCCCACGGAGAGATTATAACAGGCTCTGGGGCGTTTATGCGCTCGACCCTAACAAGCGCTATAATTAGAACTGACTGCGTCACAGCACTTTTTCTTACACTTTGTCATGCTGCACAGCAGGTGGCCTGCTGTACAACATTGACAAAAAATATTGACAAAGCTAACAGATCTTGCATAGGTGTGAGTGGAGGGAGTGGAGTGGCATAGAGTAGAGTGGACTGTTGTAGAGTACAGTGCAGTAGCATAGAGTGTAATGGTGTAGAGTGCAGTGTCATAGAGGTAGAGTGGACTAGAGTAGCGTAGAGTGCTATGCCATAGAGTACAGAGGTGCAGAGCAGAACACAGTGGCGTAGAGTGCAGTGGCGTAAAGAAGGGTGGCATAACATGCTGCGGTGTAAAATGAAGTGGCATGGAGTAGAGTGGCATTTGAGGAGTTGAGTGTGGTAGAGATGCGTTCAGTTGCACTGAGTGGAGTGGAGTGCATTGGTGTAGAGTGTTGCAGAGTAGAGTGACATAGAGTGGATTGGTGTAGAGTGGAGCAGTGCACAGTAGAGAGGCAAAGAGTGCAGAGGCATAGAATTCAGCAGCATAGTATGCAGCAGAGTAGATTAGAGCTGTGCAGAGAAGAGTGGCCTAGAGTGTAGTGCCCTAGCATGCAGTGGTGCAGAGTAGAGTTGAGTGGCACAGAGTGACAGAGTGTAGTAGTGCAGAGTATAATGGCGTAGAGTGCAGTTGCACACAGTGCAGTGGTGCAGAGTAGAGTAGAGTGGCATAGAGCACAGGGGCATAGAGTGGTGTAGCGTAGAGAGTAGAGTGCAGTGTCTCAGTGTACAGTATTGACATAGAATGCAGTGGCAAAGAGTGCAGTGGCATAGAATTCAGTGTCACAGAGTGCAATATTGCAGAGTAGAGTGTTGTAGAGTGCAGTGGCGATGAGCGCAATGAAGTAGAGTATAGTAGAGTGGCATAGAGTGGATTGGCAAAGACTATAGTGGTGCAGAGTGAAGAAGAGAGGCGTAGAGTGAAGTAGTGTAGAATCTAGTGGCGTAGAGCTAATTGGTTCAAAATACAGTAGAGTGGCATAAAATGCAGAGATGCAGAGTGGAGTGGCGTACAGAGAGAGAGGTGCAGAGTAGAGTGAAGTGGCATGGAGTAGTGCAGAGTGGATTGGAATGGCATAAAGTGGAGTATGTATGGTGTGGTAGTGCATTGGCATTAGAGACAACACATTTTCAATTGAAATGACCATTACATTTGCGCAGATATACAGTGTCACTGGAAAAACTATATAGCACACAAATGATTTCTGGAAATGTAATTGTCTAGTGTATTGACTGTTTTATTCGATCAGAGTATTTGTTTCCACCACACTTCAGGATTACAAAGAAATGTGCTTCATTTGTGCTTTCCTAATTCTGACATATTCTGAAATATTTTCACAGTTCATTAACAGACATTGAAATTTTGCTGTGTCGTCAAACAAATAACATTATACAGCCTACCCTCTCACCTGGGTGCGCAGCAGGATTTTCACATAGATCCTCTCATTTTGAAGTCAGAGAAAGAAAAGTAAACACCAAGCTCCCTCAAAAGACAGAGCCTGACATTTGGGCAAAGCAAATTTAGAAAGATAAGAAGAAGACTGAAATGCCTGTTTACAGAAATGAGCACATGTGGAAGAATACAAGGAGCGATAGTGAACAGGTGATTGTCCACCAGATTGACAAACTTATGCTGGACAGTCTAACACAAACTAAGCCAACAAACAGAAAGCAAGCAAATTTGAGTTACAAATTAGAAAGCTGATGGTAAGCAATAGGTGGAATGCATTCTCAGGAAAGCTTTCCTAATGTCTCCAAGATGTCTTAAGCAAACCAGACAACTGCGCTATCTGGTAGGCCTCACGCTTAAAAGAAAACGAAAGAGGAAGTAAAAGAGAAACACAAAAGGAAACACAAACAGACACAGAAAGAGATGGAGAGAGAGAGAAGAAAATAGAGAGAGAGTGGGGTAGAGAGCGAGGTTTGGGAGCTGTAATTTACAGGATAAAAGCAGACATGCTAGAGGTGAGCAAGGATTACTTCTGTACAGCATACATTTTTCATCAATGTCACATCAGTACTGGAGACAGGAGCTCAGAGGCGCTCATTCTTGTTTTGGCCACTTTGTGGCGGTAGATAACTAAAACATTAGTTTGCATTAAATCAATAGTCCACATCACCCACGGAACCCCCCACATCCCTTTTCATGTCAAGAAGCACACACCAGTGCCAGTTTACTAACACTTACCCTATTTTCCGTGTAGTCTACGTCACTACTGGATACTTGGCTCCCATTCACAGTAATGGAGGTAGGTCTTGAGGACAAACCAAAAACTTGAATAGTGCGGTAGGTGAGAGCATCAACTTCATGGTATCCATTGTTAACAATGGTCGTTCTTAATACACCCTGGACATAAATCATAAAAACATCACACAGTAATCAGTCTTTGTTAGCTGTGCATTTGTAGTTTCTTTATTTTCCTTCGCATACCATTGTTCGGGAGGAAGATATTTCAGCTGTATCCTACTAATACCCCAGACCCTGTAAACTATCAGACGTTGACCCTTGGAGTTTGCAGCAGAAGGTGTCAGATACTCTTGTTCACTAATTCATTTGGCCATAATGTCAGGTGAAATAGATAGATATTCATTTATAATTCTATATGTGATGTAGAGCTCTCAATGAGAGCCACTGTCACCAAACCAATATCTAAATCTGGTTATTGGCTGCTGTAAGGTAGCAACAGTGGGGAACAAAAGTTGTTTCCCACTGTTGCTACTCCCAAGCGGCCCTTTATGGATCTTGTTCCAGTTCTATAAATATAGCTTCTGTGAAGCAAAGCCCTGACATGGTGGAAGAGTCCGTGAATAGTGATTACAGTGTGGAAGCTTCCCACAATGTGTGGATGTTATCAAATATCCGCATTCTGTGCTTTAAAATATCGGTTTAACTATCAGTTGATTGGAACACATTGTATACACACCTGCAGGCTAAAGGCCAACAAAATAGGCTCTCCTTAGCCAAGCCCCAGACCTGCTGATCCTGCTTCATGGCCCACTTCTTGGCCGCCACTCTAGCTCTGTGCACCAAAGATCACAGGATCTACACCTTTTTCACTTTGCCCACAGATACTATTACTCCACGTAAACCATCCACCAGCTCACACTCGTAGAGTGGTTACACGGGGAATACCACAGTTAGTGGAAACTGTGTTTATAGACCAGGCACTTGTTTTCTCCTGATTCAAAGTAGAATGATCCGGAAAAATACATAAAATGTTAATGTCACCTGCTTTTTATGAACTGTTTAATGCGCATCATGTACAAGCTGTTCTTCTTGACTATAAAGTGACTCAACGCTGCTTTTATGCGGATGTCGCCCACCACCACCATACACGTATATCGTTTATGAAGGGAACTCCTTCACAAAGTGACATGCGGGCTTAAATGTATATATTTAGCAAACAATTTGAAACATGCTTCTTACTGCAGTCTAATTTTACCATCTCCGACATGAATTAAGGCAATTTAAGAAATGAATCATGTCTGTGCGCACAGTACAATCTCTTGCCTGCCAATTCTTGGCAAAACACAAAACAAGTCTGTATTTATAAACTTAGATCTTTATGGCAGAAATAAACCCTGCAGCGATGAAAGGGAATCCATACCTGAGCAAATAATGCTGGCTGATACTTACATTACTGAATCTATATTCAGCCAAGAAATATATTCCGTTTTCAATGGGATCTGTCAATACATAAAAAGGGTGTACGTTATGCTTGTGGCAACCAGCTAGGAATGCAAAACAATTGAGCCTTAAGCAGTCTTAACAAGCGCAGGGACACGGCGTGCACAGTTTATTGTTGCAGCAAGGGAAATTGTGTACTCAACTGAAGGAGGCAGAATGGATTATAACAGTATGCAGAATAACGTGCCCCGAGTGCTCTGATGTCATGGAATCCCCTGCTGACTTTTGTTCTTAAAGCGTTCAATACGCACAGGTATTGTTGTGGCTATTAATACGCGAGAAGAAGCCGACCTAATAAAGTACACGGTCTTAATAACTCACACTTCCATGTCCCCTCTTGTCTCCCAAGCTCTCGTCTCTTTGTAACTCCCTTGCACTATTAAGGGAGCTATGCATTTGACTCCTACTAATTTTAAACGATGCCATACATTTAAAAACACTCAAGTTACAGACCCCTTATTGTCAGGGAGTAGTGATGTTACAGTGTTGAAGTATGGAAGTCCAAAGTTGGTCCATGACTGATGGAGCCATTCCATATTTTCTAGATATGACTTTCAGGAGTCTATCTTTAATTAGTGAAGCAAGTGTAGTTGTGCGGTGGTATTGGAGCCAAGGGGAGTGAAGGAAATACTGAACCATGTTGGACTTGGACCTTTTGCGGGGTCATCCCCAAACTTTTTGCCTCCTTCCTCCTACTTTTCTCTGACCTCTTTCAATTGGCTTTAGGACTCTGGACACTTTACCACTGCTGACCAGTGCTAAAGTACATATGCTCTCTGTCTAAATTATATTGGTGATTGGTCTATCTATGATTGGCATATTGAATTACTAGTAAGTCCCTAGTATCATGCACCATGTGTGCCCAGGGGCTGTAAATCAAATGCTATTAGTGGGCCTGTAGCACTGACTGTGCCACCCACATGAGTAGCCAGTAGTGTAAGTAAGTCCCAGACCTGCCATTGCAGCGTCTGTGGGTGCAGTTTTAATTTGCCATGTCAACCTGGCAAGAGAACCCACTTGCAAGGCCCAAACCTTCCCTTTTACTACATGCAAGTCACCCCTAAGGTAGGCCAAAGGCAGCTCCATGGGCAGTGTGCAGGGTATTCAAAAGTTAGGACATGTACTAGTGTGTTTTACATGTCTTTATAGTGCAATACTGCCAAATTCATGTTTCACTATTGCAAGGCCTATTTCTCCCATAAGTTAACATAGGGATTGCCTTGAAATATCTTTTGGAATACCATTGGAAGCAGATAGAGATTTGGAGATTGGAGTCTCTCAACTCACAATTCAAAAGTATATATTTTGGTGATGTTGGTTTTTAAATTGTAAGGTTGAAAATGCCACTTTTCAAAATTGGGCATTTTCTTGCTTAACCATCCTGTGCCTCTGCCTGGCTGAGGAATAGACGTCTGGGTCAGACTGACAATTGGGCTGTTTGTGAATTCACTCTAGACAGTCACACAAAGGGAGCAGAGGTGTGTCCTTCATATCCTGATAGCTCTTCCTGGTCTAGAGTGAAGGGAGGAGCTGATACTTGCCCCTGAATAGGGCTGTGCCTGCCCTTACATAAAGCAGTCCCCAATCCCATGGAGTGTGACTGGGGCCAGGACAGGGAGAGGCAGAGTCTTGTTATCCACAAACCCTTTCCTTCTGAAGTTTGCCTACTTCAAAGGCAGAAATGAGTATAAGTATTGGATTGCTGACCCCACAACTTTAGAACACTTTGGATGAAGAGGAGACTCTGCCAAGGAGAAGAGCTGAAGAGTACTGCCCCTTTGCTGTGTGTGCTTTGCTCAGTTGGCCTGCAGTTGCTGCTTCTGCTTTGGAGAGGACAAAGACTGGACTTTGCTGTGTATCCTGACTGTGATGTTTCTCCAAGGGCTTGGACTGAGCTTGCTTCCTGTTAAGAAGTCTCAGGGGCATCAAAGACTTCACCTACATGCCTCTGGGTTCTTTTGCTGAGGACCCTGACTCACCAGGTGGTGCCCACTCCAGTTCCTGGGTCCTTGGGAGTGAAAGCTGGCCTGAAAACAAGAAGAAGCAGGCACACTGACTCCAGACAACTCCAGAACCAGCACTGCACGTTGATTCCATGGTGCTGCCTGCAACCAAAGCTGTGGCCCCCACTGAAGTGTGCTGACTGCGACGGATGCCACAGGTCTGATGCCGCTGCAGCGCCGCTGAAGTCCCATGACATCGCAAGTCCTGACTGCTGTGTCACCAACATCCGTGACACCTGACTCTGCCACGGTGCCTCTGGCCTGTGGTGTGACCACAACCCTGAGAGGTCATTCCATTGCATCCTGACCCTCTGGATTCATCGACCACGCCAGATCGCAAAGAACCAACACCTCATCTCAATGCCACATCACCTCCCCTGCAACCGTAAGGAACCAAAGCCTCACCTCCCCTGCAGTAAGGAACCAACACCTCACCTCCCTGGTGGCAGTAAGGAACCAACACCGCTCAGGCTCCAACAACACCTCACCTCCCTGACTCTGTGCACCAGCTGTTTCCTTGTTACCAAAGGTACTGTACCTGGGGGCCCGTGCGACTCTGTGACCGGAGCCGCACTCCCTCGTGAGTGGCATTGGACTGTTGGGAACAACTCCATCAATGACGTTGTGATAGCCCCAGTTAGAGCTGTCGCGCAGGCTCTCATTATTCTAATGAGAATACTGGATTTGAGCTGCAGAATTGCCTCCGGTGTGGGAGACTGAGTCTAACCCACTACAAGTGACACCTGTCACCCCAATCTGGGTTTTGCTCCTGTTACCTCGCAGTGCCTCATCTCTACCCAAGAGCAGGGATGATTGGGCAGCCTAGTGCATGACACAATTGACTCCTCAGGGAAATTGTGGTCACTGAGATCTCATCCGTTTCTCTCATTTACATTAGTCTCACATATACAAGGACAAACAGAGGCAGTATATGTTTCAATAAGGTTTAAAAGAAGCAACTGCATCTTAGATAATAAAGCATGTACTGCAATAACCAGGACCAGGATGATAAAAGCAGGACAGGATTAAAATTGTGACAAGGAGAGTAAAGCATAGAAATAACGCTACCATGCTGTCACTAGAGTCAATGGACTACTTCCTACCTAAGCTATATTAGAGCACAGCATGTTAAGCTCTAGTTCTGCCCTTCAGGCTCCCCTGGGAAGACATCATCCCCTATACATGAGCAAAGGCCTGAAGTTTGCATAAGCAGCTGTAGTGAAGAGTTCAGCAATCAGCACACAGTCATGGTCATCTGGCTGGAATCTCCCTCTAATGTGTATGGGACAGGGAAGTGTTTTTATAATAAAACAACTGATGTTCTGAGGAAATGTCCCTAAGTAAGGATGTGTGTGTTTCTATGAATACAAGAGACAAAGCATTACCAAGTTTTTACCGGCAACCGATCTCACTGAAGCCTTGAGAGAAGCACAGAGTGCTTGTTTAAGAACACAGTGCTTGCCTAAGCAAAGAAAAGCTAGATAGAAAGAAAAAAAACAAGACGGCAAATGTGACTATTGTTAAAATAATAAATGAAACTGAATAAAATATATCTAGGTTAAAGTGCACAGCGGCAGGCCTAGTGTGCTAAAATAACATGCATGGAGTTTTAATTAAAATGGCCATGCTACAGAGCTATTGTGTTTTTAAGAGCTACCCTTAAGATTACTCTTTAAAAATGTGTATGTTGGAGTTTTGTCATTTTGGTCTTGTTTTACTCAGATTAATATTGGCTATTTTCCTAGACTGGTGTTGAGTGCTTTTGTGGTGTTTTCACTATGTTACTGTGTAGGAGTACAAATGCTTTACACATTGCACCTTAGATAAGCCTGACTGCTCGTCCCAAGCTCCCAAGGGGGTGAGCAGGGGTTATCTCAGGAGTATGACTCCCTTACCCTAACCCTGACTAGAGTGAGGGCCCCAACTTGTACAGAGTGCCTTCTGACGGCCATCTAGGGACCCCATTTCTAACACACCACAATTATAATTGTTTTTCTTATGCTATCAAAGCTGGGGACTAGGACCCATTTTCCTTGCTTGAATTAGGACGCATGGCAGCCTTGCTACAACTCTCATGACTATGAAATAACTAAAAGTTAGAGTATGAACGTTGATGGTAGGCCCAGGAGAGCAGGATCCATGCCGTTTGTTTCAGGATTTCCACATAAGGCATGTTTACAAACAATGAACCAAGGAGGAACTCATTTTCACAGGCAATGGTTAACCTTGAGGATTTGGCTAGTGAAGCTTTGGTTAGGTATGGGGTTAGGTTTGGATAAAGGGTTAGAGATCTGTTGAACTGCATGGCTGGGATAGTGAAAAGCTACATGTCATGGTCTAAGTGTTACAGAACATAGGATACAAATGCAGCAGTTGTGGCTCTCGTTAGCCCCACAGATCTATCACTTAGTTTGAAAATTGGGTGCAGTCACAAAGGTCTGAGTGCCCCCATACTCCCTACAGCACAATGTAACTTAATCCAATGAAGGAAAGACAGACAAATAATTAGTTATTACATTATTACAAAACAATTAAACAGACCACTAGTAAAGATCATTTGGGGATGGTGAGGTATGTTTCCATACTGTTCATCAATAGACAAGGAGTATACCAGCCAACACATTTCATCCCCGCCATGTGACTTTATCAGGGCAATCATTAAAACCTGGGTGCTGCCAGCTGATGGAACAACATGCTGAGACTTACCACTGGGAAGCAATGTGAGAAGGTTAAACACTAAGGGGGTCATTACGACCCCAGCAGTAAGTGTTAATGTGGTGGTAGTACCGCCAACAGGTTGGCGGTACATACTGCCACATTATAAGAATGGCGGGTTGGCTGCAGCCAACCGGCCACCTCTCCACTCATACTGCCATGTTGGTATCAGCCGCTGGGCCGGAGATGTGAATTCCCAGTCCGGCGGCTGGCACAGTACATTCGGCAGCACTATGAGCCTGCCTACCACCATGGTTTTCGTGGCTGGTGGTAGGCCCTATCGGTGACAGGGAATTTCTTCCCTGTCACCGGTAGACGGCTCCCCCACCCCACCAACACACACCAGACGCCACCCATCCCCCCTCCATCCAAAGCCCCCTCATCCCCCATACACACACTAATCCCCCAACCCCCATTGTTCAAATACAGCCCCCACCCCTGATCTAAAAACACACCCCCCCACCCCTTCTGATCCTCACACTCCCCCACCCCTTCCGATCCTCTCACTCAGCTCTCGACCCTCCATACACGCACATGCCAGCAGGCATGCACCACGCAGACACCCAATCACTCACACTGGCATACACGCATTCATACACGTATACTTCCAGACAAGCTTGCACATATTCTTATACACATTCACACTGACATGCAGACATGCACTCACTTCACCATTCTTACATGCTTTCACTCACACGCATACAACCACGCAAACAACACAACACTCACAGACGCATTCACACACTCACTCACATATTCATGCACACACTCAGACACACACACAACACCCTGCACCCTCCAACCTCCCCCCCCTGTAGGAAGCCCGACTTACCTTGAGCACGGAGGTCTTCCGGCAGGGAACGGGAAGGGGTGCTGCTACCGCCAGCAGTGCCCCGCAAGCAGAACACAGCCAGGCCTTTTACTTGTCATAATACGGCTGGCGGCGTTCTACAGGTGTGGCAGTGCTGGTGGTAGCAGTGCAACCTTACCACCATCCGCAACCATAACCACTGCCAGATTTTCGCCATTTTTGTGGCGGAAGTCCAGCAGAGCTCATAATATGGCAGGCAGATGGTAGCCGCGGTGGTGGTATTTTGACGGTCGTCACTGTGGCTGTAGGTGGTTTTTACCACCAAAGTCAAAATGACCACCTAAATGACTTACAGGGATAAACATTAAATAGCTAATGAATGTGCAGCTTTTAAAACTGCCCAATGAAGTCCCATGGTGGGGACAAAAGGACTTGGCTGGGCCACCATTGTATGTATTGATTTTTGTAACGGGAGATGACGGAAACCATATATGTCGGACAACTACAGGTAGAATCCTGAAAAAATAATTTAAGAAAAGTTCCTTCACCTGGATGCTCGTTGTCCATTGATGAACTGTATTGAAACATACGTAGAAATCACCAAATGAACTTCACTGTTTGATTGTTCAATAGTTTTAAACTCGTCCTCGAGTTGATATAGTTGGGTCTTGGGCTGCCTCTAAAATAAATGCTGTTTTATTCTTCACGTGTAAAGGTCTGCTGAAGTTCTTTTTCATTAGCAAAAAATATACTTAAAACAGGATCTGTTTTGTGGTGCAGCTTCTTCTAATATATCTAACTTGTCGTAATGTTGTAAATAATCAAGATTGTTGCTGCTCACAGCCACAACTCTTTATTTATTCATTTAAATGCTTTATTGTTTAGCTACGCAATTTAATTTCCCCTTTTATGGAGGTTAAAGGAGACACAATATTTATGAGGTTTGGTGCGTAGCCTGTTTTATGTTATACACTTTATGAAATGTTGGTTTATGTCATGTAACTTTATCAGTTCAATTTTATGATACTACCTCACTATATTTCGAAAGTGTTCTTTTTCACTCCTCTGAAACTACAAAAAAGGACTTTTTCGGCTCCGAGACTTCTATAAAACATGTTCCTATGACAGACATTTTTTAATTTATAGTAATCTTTTGTTAGCCCTTTCTTGTCTTTTAAAGTGAGCAGTCCCAATATCAGTGTGCTAAATTTTGTATTGCCAGACTTCAGCTTGATTTAATAAAAACAGATTCTATGACAGTCTGCCATTTTACTTTAGATTTAGATTTTTTCCACTTGACATTTTATATATTGATGTTGATTTGCATTGATTAACCAATTGCCTTTTTGCTTTCTGTAATGATTCTTAAATTTTGAATACACCTAGATGAATTGAACATTGAACATTGTCCTGCATTGGCTTTCTTCATTTTCCCTGGGGCCCTGATCCTGCATTTTGGCCCATTATCATTTTATTGGTTCAAAATGTTGACAATATCCTGTAAATGTAGCATTTACTGTTCTTTGTCAGGTAGGGGTGTGTCTCAGGCTCCTCAGCTGGCCCATTAACCAAGAAAGCATCTTTAGTACTTTGTCAGTCATGAGTGAAATAACAGCCAAACCACCTTCACCCGCAATACTACAAATCTTTGTAGCAACAGAGGGAGCACAAGGGAAATGACCCACCCATCTAAAGACAGAATCATGGCAGCCTTAATTGAACTAAAACCATACGTTGCAATTGTAACCATTTATACTTCAGGTGGTTTGAAATATCCATTTTGTGCATTTTGTAAAAAGAGTCAGCTATTCAATGCACAAGCATTCTCACTTTAGAAATAAACACACCAACCTGTTTGTATCTTGTTAATCCAACAGAGGGCAAGATAGAGTTCAGTGACTGTAATTAAGGGATGCTAGCAATTTAAGGTGCCATTGTGTATGTATGTGACTGCTGCATAAATCTAGAGGCAGTTGGAGAGCCTTAAATCTGTCAGCTAATTCAGGTTATATCTTTACACAGGCAACAAAACTGTTACAATGTGTTGCAGCTTAGGCAATAAGAAGAGGTTACTTACCTTTAGTGATGCCTTTTCTGGTAGAGACTCTGTCTAACTACAAATTCCTCACCTTTTGAATAACTCCAGGCATCTGATTGGATGGAGAAACCTTTGCATAGCAATTCCTTCCAGCGTCTGCAGATGGTGTTGTGCACTACAGTGCCACCTCATGCTGCTTCATCTCATGCATAGGTGACGTCCGTAGCAGCATATGTGCATCACCTTCTTGGGCTAGTGTCAGTTTCTTTCTGTACCCTATCCATGCCAACAGATGTGGAACCTTAAGAAATCATCATTAAAGTAGTGTGCAGAATTTCAGGATTGGAGTCTTATTATCTATTGATTGTTATGAGCCCACTAAACAGAATGGGCAGGTGGTAGGGAAGAAGAGGAATTTGTGGTTAGAAAGAATCCCTACCAGAAAAGGTATTACAAAAAGGTATGTAACTTGTTCTTCTGATAGGGATTTATAAGTGCAGGTTCCTAAACTTTTTAATAGATACCAAAAAAGTACCTCCCAAGCAGTGGCTCTGTGGAATGGCTCAGACCAGGAAATCCTGCAGGACCGAACTGGAAAAATGCCAGTCCAGCCAAATCTGGCTATTCAGGCAGTAGTGTTTAGTGAACATATGGAGGGATGCCCACATATCAGCCTGATAGATGTCCAAGTGCTGTAGTCACAGACTTTGCTCCAGAAAAGTGTGCACGCAAGCCCTCAGTGTCGTTTTTTTTGCCCAGCCCATAACAGATCTCGAGATAGATACAATCCACCTGAAGATGATCCTATTTTGTACCACTTGGCCCTTTTTAGCTTGAGAGAATCCGATGAAAAGTTGATCATCCTGTCGGAATTCTCTGGTCATCTCAATATAAAACGTAAGGGCCATTTTAGGATGAAACCATTCTTCCTCCTTGGAAGTAAGAGGTGGTTTATATAAAGAAGACAAAGTAATAAACTGTCTTAGATAAATGGGTGTAACTACTTTGGGAAGGAATGCTGACTTCATACGAAGGCCCAACTTGTCTGGGAAAAAATGAGACATTAGGAGGCACTGCTGATAATGCCTGAGGTTCTCTCACTGATCTTGCTTATTTAATGGTGATGCAGAACACTGTTTTAGGAGTAAGCAATCATAAATGAACAACTGTGAATAGACTTGAAAGGCAAGCACAACAGGTAATTCAATAACAGGTTCAGATTCCATTGTGGCACTATGAATGGGATATATGGAAACGTGTGTCAACCCCCTCAAGAAAAACATCAGAACAGGTGATTTGAAGAGAGACTGTTGATCAGATAAACATAGAGAAGCTGAAAGTTTCAATGTGTAACCTTAAACTGTGGCCCCAGCAAGGCCTTGCTCAGCCAATTACAAACAAAGCAAGAAAATAACAGAAAGGGAGGTTTGTGAGGGTTTTATGTGATGGGAGGAATACCACGCCACAAACTTCTCCCAGCATCCTACACAAACAGTTTTAGTGGGATGTCTGGCTGCTAGGTTTACACCAACAGCTTCAGGAAGGAGATCATATGCCATTAGCTGCAGCCATTCAATCTTCACACATGGAAGTGCAAGTTGCACAGACTCAGACGTAGGACCTTGCTCTGCTGTTGCGACAAGAGACGCTCTCGAAGATGCAGCCAGATTGGAGGAAAGATACTCATGGGCAGAAGTTCCAGGTACCACACTCTGCTCGCCCAGTACAGAGTTACTAGAATGACTTGGTCCATCCTCTCTTGATCTTCTTGAGTATCCTGGGCAAAAGAAGTAGGGGCATATGGAGCCCAAACCCCAATGTAGGCAGAAGGCTTCATCAAGTGAAGTCTGTCTTGGGAACATCAATGCACAAAAGTCGTAACACTGCATGTTCTCTGCAGTGGTGAACAGATTGATACAAGGTTCTCTCCAATTTTAGAAGCCTCCAAGTGTGAATACCATTTGAGTTCTGCTAGCCAGTGATGGATTGTTTAAAGAGCCATGAGAAATGCTTTGTGCTACCAGGGAAATACCCAGAGTGTTCTGCCATTTTCAAAGGCTTATAGCTTCCTTGCACAGGGCCCACAACCACATTCTGCCTTGTTTGTTGCAGTACTACATGGTGGTTGCAAGCACAGATACCCTTCCCTCTTTGACGTATGGTAGGCACCCCTTCAGTGTCAAGAGAATAGTTCACAACTCTAAAAAGTTGATGTGGAAGCGAGTCTCTGCCGGAGGCCAGAGTCCTCTGTTTTTCACCTCTCCCAGTAAAGATGCATCCGTCATGACTGTTAATTCTGGGTGGGGTGAGAAAGGGGTCTCCCACTGGTTCAATTCTGGTTGAGCACAATTTCTTCTGACTCCTGGATGGAGACTGAGACATCGGATCGCCCTGTAGAGCCCACATGTGCCACCTGGCTTGGTCCAGAAGCAGGAGGCCAAAAGGCCCAGAAGGCTCAGGATCACTTTCCATGAGTCCCAGGCTGCAGGCTGAAACATTGGGATAATATCGTGGATGACCTGGAGGTGGTCCAGAAGCAAAATGCAGGAGGCCAAAAGGCCTAGAAGGCTTAAGATCACTCTCACTGTGATCCAGGCTGCAGGCTGAAACATCATGATAATATCCCAGCTGACCTGGACCCGACCTGAAGGTGGTGGGATAGCTCAGAAAGCACTGTGTACAGGATTGCTCAAATGAGAGTGAAGGAGTCAGGTCTAACTTCAGCACATTGATGGAGAAACCCAATTATATCAACAAGTTGGTTGTAGTCTAGAAATGATTTGTGACTGAGGCCAGCTGGCCTTCAGTGTTCCCAACCTCCACAGATGGGCTGGGATCACCACCATCATGACATTTGTGAGCACTTGAGGTTCACTGATGAGGTCAAATGGGAGCACAGAGAAGTAAAAGTGCTCTTGGCCTAACTGAAACTGCATATACCGGCTGCAGGACTGCCGGATGGGAATACAGGAGTATGCATCCCTCAATTCCAGCACTACTATCCAGTATCTCGTCAGACTGCAGACCGAACTTGGGCCAGGTTGAGCATATTGAACTTGTATTTTCTTAACAAGATGTTCAGATGGCATAGACCCAGGATAGGATGAAGGCCTCCAATTTTTTTTGGCTAAGAAAGTAATGGGAGTAACAAGCAGTCCCAATTTCTGAAACCATCATCCTCAATATTGCTTTCTTTGCCAAGAGCTTCTCAAAGTTCAGACAAGTGATCCCCCGGAGATACTGTGGTGTGGGTGGCAGGTTCGGAGGATAAGAAAGGAAAGTGTTGGAGTAGCCATGTTCCACAATCTGGATCACCCAATGATCTAGTGATGCGTCTCCAACCAGGAAGGTTAAATGTAATTCGACCACCAACTGGCTGATTGTTGGATGTCAAGACCGATTTAAAGAGGTTTTGTTGTGGCTGCAGAGGGGGGAGCTGAGGATTGAGTGGATCGCAGCCCTAGGGAACCTGAATATTAACAACCTACTCTCCAATCTCTTTCTCAAAATTATTGAGTGGTTTGTTGTTGTTGAGACATATATTGCTTTTGTCTTTGTATAAAGCCCCTCCCAAAGCCTCAAAAGGGGTGCTATTTTGGGGGAAACTGCCAGGTTTGAACATTTAAGCCCAATGAGTGAGCAGGAGCTTTACTGTCCCTAAACCTTTCAATGGCTGAATCCGCCTTTGCCCAAGAAAGCTTAAAACCATCAAAGGAAATACTCGTCATCTATTGTTGTACATCTGTGGAAAAGCATGATGTCTTAGTACCACACTGGTACCAATTACTCTACCAAGTCAATTAGTGGTGTCTAAGCCTGCTTCAATAGACTGCTTTGCAGTATCCTGTCTATTGAAGACTAGAAGCTGTAATAACTGTCTGACCTCCCTAAAAGACACAACATATTAACCATTCTAAGAACTCGACTAGTGAAAGAAAACACTTTCTTTGAATACACTTCCATTCTCTTTTACTGTCTAGCAAGAGGAGTAGTTAAAAGTGCATTCAGTTGGTAAGACTCATAGAAACCTGAACTACTAGCCATTCTGGTGCTGGGTGCTGCAACAAAAAGTCTGAGTCCCCAGGAGTTGGCCAATGGCACCTTGCTACTTACCTCTTAGTTTATGGACAATATTCTGTTTTTTCCCAGGTTCCCACTAGAACATCCATATCACTTCATTAAGGGCAATAAAAGCTCAAGGGAAGACTGAGCTGGATGCAACATCATAGTTAAGAAAGTTGTTTTTACCTTCTGCATAAGAAGAACAACGTTGAGGGTTTCTGCTGCCCATCCACAGTGGTGAAAGAAGCTGTTTCCCCATTGGTCACTGCAGGCTTATGCTAGGTCACCCCTATGTGAGGTGAAGTGCCTACTCCTCTAGCATCCCTAAGATCATCTAAAAAATTGATTTTGTCACAAAAGGGCTGATATTAAAACTCTTAGCCTAGGAGGAGGAGAAAGTTCTGAATCAGACAATATGATATGATCTTTGAACGATGTCAATTACATTGGTAACAGTTTCAACAATGGCTCCGGATGAGTCAACAGAGACATCAAATGTGGTGTCCAGGATGAAGCAAAAGGTGCTGTCAGTTTCAGATTCAAAGGAACCGGACCTGACACCAACAACGACCTTGGAACAGAGTCGAGCAGCACAGCTGACGAGGTCAGATGGGAGTGGGAAAACAGCTCAGTGCACCCGAAGTGGCAGATGCATCATGCAACTGTGAATAATGGGAGTGTCTTGATGCAGGTGAAGCCTTCTTAAATGTTTGTGACTTTTATGGCTTTTCCTAGACATACGTGATTTTGAGGAAGTACAATCATGAGAATGACCTCGAGAATGAGAACTCAACAGGAATGCCATGCTGTAGACTTCATTCTTGACCAGGTGTTTGACTTCCTCAACTCCGCGACCACCAACTTTGTCTCATGGTCAAGAATGGCCTCCTTATTAATCTTCGCACACAAGGAGCATGACTTCTAGTCGTGGCCAGTACCAAGAGACCAAAGGCAGATTTTGTGCAGATCTGTAAGTGATATCTGTCAGTTACAAGTCATAAAACCCTAATAGTACAGGTGACATTTTGACCAGAGAAAACTGCCAAAAACTGTCAAATGTCAGCTGAAATTCTGAATCCGCATTGGTTAGTGAAGAATGAAAGGAACTGACTCTAGTACAAGTAGGTGATGTAAACACACTGTTCCCAACAAAACATCCGCATGAGACAGAGCAGCATGAGGTGGCACAATATTGCACGATGCCACCTGCCGAAGCTGAAGGTTTTTGCTGTGCAAAAGTTTCTGGATCCACTGTGAACATGGGAATATTAAAAAGGTGAGGAATCTGCTGTTAGCAGTCTCTATCAGAAAATACTATGTTGATAGGTGTTGTCTTTATAGGTATTAGTTTTGTAAATGGAGGAGTCAGTTATATACAAATAAATTATGATGGCACAACACTGCAGAGGCCATATCATTTTTGCGCTTGGGTTGTATAAAGTGCAAACATATAACCAGGAATCTTTCCTAGTCAGTGCTTGAACTTTAAACAAAACAAGTCTGAAGGGGCGGGCAGGAATTGTCTCGCTCTTTTTCCGACCTGTTCTCTTTAATGTTTATTCAACAACTTGGAAAAACTCTGTGTTATATCTTTGACTTTTAGACAAGTCGCACGCACAAAGGGGTGCGGGGCTCACCATTATACCTTCCACGTTGCATTTTGCGAAATACATCAGGAATAATAACTTGCTAGTTCATAAACTCAAATTCTATGAATAGAAAATGAAGACATACTTCTTAAAAGAAAAAGAAACTTACCAATGGAATCTCCCTCATCCCAAAACAGCGAGCCAGCTGCCGACCCCTTTTCATCAAGTGCAATTACGAGCCCAAATGGGTTCTTGCGACTGTTGAGAAAAGCATTTCACATGTCAAACAATACCAATATATTCACATTATTAATGTAAGACGCTTCAGTATTATCCACAGAACATTAGACAATATGCAGGCGGGAGGCCATGCTCGCTCTCACTGGCTAAACATCAAATGCTCATTTCAGTGCTTAATTTGTAAATAAAAAGGTGCCGGTGCCCAAAGCCCTCCTTTTAAACCCGCGGATGCTGCAATTAAATGTAGGAACGCGAAATACTGAGGCAGCGTAATATTGAAGCCATCTCGGGCCTCTTCAATCCATATAAAGCCACTCCCTGCCCCTTCAGCTCACTCTTGCAGCTTTCTACTTTCTCCCTTTGTGATGTTTT
The DNA here is from genome assembly GCF_031143425.1 of Pleurodeles waltl. NCBI lineage: Eukaryota > Metazoa > Chordata > Amphibia > Caudata > Salamandridae > Pleurodeles > Pleurodeles waltl. The sequence continues at coordinate 980,699,473 of NC_090442.1, forward strand.
TTCGTTTTCCCTTCTTCCGTCTTTTCCATATGTCTTTTGCTCGCAGCAAATGCTCGAGACAGAAAAAAGAAGTGTCAGTGCTCAGCACCGGAAACAACTACCACAAATTAAGCACTGGCTCATTTTCAAATACAAGATGGCATCAAGAGAGTGACGAGGGAGAGTGCAAGTGGCGAGTTATTCAACTATTTTCATTGGAGGAAAACTGTTTTGCCAGTTCACTTCTAGGTCAATTTCTGCTTCATGCTGTCTTGAAAATGCAGTGGGAGAAGAAGCAAAAGGTCAGAGAACTAGCCAATATATATTAAAAAAATGCTTTACATGTGATTAAGTGCACATAAAATAGTCATGACGAAATATACGCCTGGTCAAATGCACGTTCCAATTTCATAATTCGAACATGTAGCCGATTGACCGGTCTACATGTTCAGCATAGGGGTTCTAGCTGCTAAAAAAACATCGGAAGGTTTCAAGCTGCATTGAAGAAAATAAAGTGCCTCGAGGCAATGATGGCTGGTATAGACCTTCCGCTGCACCATTCTAATGTTTCCCTGTTTTTAATTTAGAGCATTCCACATACATTCAGAGGAATGTTCTCATAGCATTTTAGCCCTTATGATTGGAAATGCACTGGTCGTTACAGGCCCATTCCCTGTTATAGCCCTCGCCAACTTTACCTTCCGTTATAGCCCTCTGTAGTAGGGTATCATTCTTAATTAGTACTCTCTGTGAACTCTTAGGCTCTGGATGCCCACTCAGAATACTTCCTTTTGTGGACAACATCTACAGGTATATTCCCAGTTTAGGGAGTAGACCGTGGCTTCTAGTTCCCTGCCCCAAGGCCTTGTGTTGTCCTGTGGTCTCTGAATGTCACCACCAAATTCTCATCCTTGCCCCAGCCCAATCTCACACCCTTCGGCTCTATGGCAACTACTTTTACCCACCGCGACAGAAGCAAGGGAGTGCAGCTCCAGTAGGTACTGCCACCTATTGTGAGTAGCAGATGGTTGGGGTGCAACTCATATGACTAGGAACGCAGCAAATCTTTTAGTTTCGGTGTGGCTTTAATTTCAACTTAAGTGAAGTCACTAAACATTTGGTGGCAAGCAGGCTGGTCATTAATCTGATACTTCAGTTCCAATTGAGGGTTTACAGTTTCTTCACAAAAGAACAATATTTTAAAATAGTATGAAAATCCAGCCAGAGAGTTATATGTACTCCGTATATTTGTACCAAGTGTTCTGTAATGAGAAACCACCAATGCTCAATTAATTCACATATCTAGGTCGTTGTATGTCAAGAGACATACAGATTGGCATGAGGGCTCAGCTTCCCAAGACAGCCCTACTCAGTCACCAAGCATGACTTCTTTCTGTTTTCGTCCTTGGAGATTTGCTCTACTGTCCCAAATAGAGCTCTCTTAACTCAGATGTAGGAGTGAATACACGTTCTCTTCACAGAGAATACACAAAGGTGACTTGAAGTACTACAGATCATAATAGACCACCAGGAAACTTCAACGGCAGTAGCAACTAGCTTGTGGGTGCCACGGTTCTTTAATTCTTTTTACCTCCTCCCTCCATTAAGGAAACAGTATGAGACTTTAGAGGATTTTTCCACTGGTCACTCTTGTAGCTAGAAAGTTCAGTAGGAGACAGATTTCACTATAAATGATCTGTGTGGGTCATACCTTTGTTGGGATAACTATTTTCCTTTAGCAAGAGCTTTACAAGGTCCATGTCAGGACTGAGCGGGATGCAGGAAAAGAAGGCCCCATTCCCTTACTAGCAGTATTATTCAGTATTTCTCACTGCCTTGTAGGATCGTGCATACATCTGTCTCCTGTGCTACCAAGAATAAGCACTTAGACAACAGTTGCTCAGTCCAGTTTATGTTGGAAGGTGTGGACAAAGGCATGGGACATTTTCCAAATTCAATGAGACTAATGTTTATCCATCGTAGCTTTCACACCACCTAATTAGAGGCCCACCGAGGACAGGGCATTGTATGGCTAGGAACGGCCCTGTAAGGTACAGCACTGAACAGGGATGGTACCGGTGGGCAAATGCGTGCAGACATAAGCCTTTGGGAGAAGGATAATGACCAGAGTATAGGGATCTTTTCCAGGGATGAAGAGGGGGCTTGGAGTAGGGATGTGCCTGGGCACTTTGAAGCAGATGAGCTGGAGGCAGGCGAGCACGACACAACTGTTGACAGTAGTCCTTCTGCTGCACCTTACTACCTCTCTTGGAGTGAGAATGGTTTTCTGCTTCCACAAAAGGCAGCTAAAGGTGCTCTTTTATATACTTCAAATGCTTTTCCCTTTGCAAAGCGTGTGCTGAAAATAACAACTCAGCAATCAAAATGCAGTTAGCCCCAGTTCATCTACAGTGAAAACACTCTGAAAGGACATTAGCATAGTTGCAAAATAAACATTTGCCTGGTAGCATCACCATCAAAAAGGCTGAGGCATTGACAAAGGTTGTCACATTTTACAAAACAACAAAAATGTACAGTGTATTTCCTTAAGTAACAAATAAAACTGACAATCACCAATGACTTAATCAACATTTGTAGCAATCTAGAGAAGCGTAACACAAATGTATCCATTTACTGTTTATTAGACCTGCCAGCATTAGGGTGGCCTTCCACCATACCTTTTGCCTTCACCCCTTCTATTTTTGCTGATCTTGTTTTTGTTGGTCTTAGGACTCTGTGCACTTTACCACTGCTAACCACTGCTAAAGTGATTGTGCTCTCTCCCCTAAATATGACAGAATTAGCTTATACCCAACTGGCACATTTAAGTTACTTTTGAGTCCCTAATAGGGTGGCACCCCATGGACCCAGGATCTGTATATTAAATGCTACTAGTGCACCTGCAGCACTGACTGTGCCACCCACATAAGTTGCTATATAAAACATGTTTCAAGTCTGTCATTGCTGCCTGTGTGTGCCATTTTGACCCTGCCAAATAAATCTTTTGCCCTTCCCAAACCTTCCTTTCTAATACATACCTCACCCCAGGGTAGGCCCTGAACATGCCAGAGGGCAGGGTGCAGTGTATTTAAAAGTAGGACATGTACTTTTAAGTTTTACATGTAGAGGTAGTGAAAACCTTTTACATTCATTTTTGCTACTGCAAGGTATACCTCTCCCATAGGATAACATTGGGTTTCCTTATTTTGTTCAATAAGTGAAAACTTTCAGTTGGGAGTAGGTGACAGTGTGGGCTTGGTATCCAAAGAATCATAATTTAATGTCCTCTTTAATGGAAGAGTCAGATTTTAAATAATTGTTCTGAAAATGCCACTGTCATAAAACTGACATTTTCTTCTCAGAATATTTGGTGTCTGCAGCCTGTTTTGTTCTGGGGTCACATGACTTGATGTAGCTGGCAGTTGGTCTTAGACAGTGAGACAAAGGGAAGAGAGATGTTGACAGGACCGGCCACTTTGACTTAACAAGGGGGCAGAGCTGTAATGGACCACACTTGCACATCACAAAGGCCCTGTCCAAGGACACCCACAAAAGGTTTGTCACTAGTCTTTTGTATCCCCAGACAGGCTGGTGTCAGGGCAAGGAGGAAGGGTATGTGTGGCACATCAGGGGGGTAGAAACCTCCAGAACATTCTCCTACTTCAAAGTGGCAACCAGGTGAAAATAATGGACATCAGACCCAACTCTGCAGACCTGCGGAAGACTCGGAACAAATACTGCTGTATTGCATTGCTGCAAGTTGACCTCCCCCTCTGCTGTCCTGCTGTGCTGCCCTCCTGCCTGAGTGAGAAGGACAGTACCTGCATCTTGAACCCCGGATTACCAGACTGACTCCAGGGGCTAGGTCCCTGGCCTCCTGATTGAAACCTCAGGGACAGAACAAGCTCCAACAACCGTGTCCCAAGCATCAAGACTCTGCCATTTGTGAGCCCAGCCCTCCGAAGTGGTTCCGTGGAAGTGGGCCTGAGGGTGCTTTGCCAGCCCAGTTGTAGTCCCAGCAGAACCAATCCAGTGTGACACTTCACCTCACAGAAGTCTGCATCAGAACCACTGCGTGCTGCTTCTCTGACACAGGACTTTGCATCACAGCTCACAGTCTCCTCAGAACTACCACTGTACAATGCATTCTCAGCGCAGGTCTTCGCATTGCAAGCTCCTTGACGATGACATCCTCAGCAATGACCCAGAAATCCGCAATGCAAGCCACACAATTTCTTCAGAACCAGCTGTTATTCAACAGATCTTCGACACAGGACTGCGCATCGCAAGCCCCTTGTTGACTGCATTCTTAACAAAGCAGGACTTCACATTGCAGCCTCACAGTTCATTGGAACTGCCACTGCACAACACATCCTTGATACAGGATCTCCCCATGCTCCGCAACCAAGATTTAAGGTGCTTGGTTCAGTAGGCCCAACTGGGTGCCTGAAGATGGTCCACGCTCCATCGCGATTGGCCTGAACTTGTAACTTTGTCCTGGTGTAGCACAACCAGATAACCATAGTTGGAGCTTTGTGCTTTTTGACATTATTTTCACTTTAATCTTTAAAATTGCATATCTCTGATTCTACTGATTGGATTTTTGTTGTTTTGGTTTTAACTTATTTATTACATTTTACTCAATTTTTCTATATTGGTGTGAGATTGTTTTTCTTCTGCTGTCTTTCACTTCATTACTGTGTGAATTGCTGCATAAATACTTTAGAAATTCCCTCTAAGTTAAGCCAGACTGCTCTGTTCTCAGCCAATAGATGGTTGGGCACAGATTGATTTGAGGTTTGCTTGTAACATCACCCTGATAAGGATTGTGGTTTCTACTTGAGTAGGGTTTCACTCTCCTTAACCAGTAACCCAGTTTCTTACACCATTGATCCCTGTATCCTTAATTAATTATCAATACTTCATCTTCTTTTAGGCTTCAGTAAGGAATTTGTTTCGTTAGTGTAGTGGTGGGCAAGGTAAATTCAGGATAATCACTGGCTATCCATGTGACTTCTCTTTAGATTCAGTACATGTACTATTCATTTATCTTACGTGGATATCTGGAAGATCTGTCTTGAATCTGGCCCTCCTGTGCACAATTGAGTGACTTTGCCTAGAGTGATGACAGCTATTCAAACACAAGCTGAAATAGATGACCTAAAATATTATTTGAATCTGTTTTGAGAAATGCAATGCTAAGGGATGCAACTCAAGTTATTAGACTTTTCTCTTCTTCACAGTAATCTACAGGATATGAACTCATGGAACGACCAATCAATGTCACCTGCAGTTCCACCTCATTAAGCATTAGTAGGGGCCAGGCCTGGGATCCTCTGGCCACTCACCTGTATAGTACGGGTCACCATTGTAATTGATTTGCTTTTATCTCTTTCTTTTCAATTGCTTGTATTTTGTATTTTATATTTGGACCGAACAGTTTATTAGACTAAAATACATATTTTTAAAAATACTTAAAAACAAACCTCCCTTTACCAGCCCTCACTCTAATATTTCACCCAGAGAGTTACAAGAATCTTGCCTGTGCTTTGCCCGGCTGATGCGAGCACAGTTATAACAGCAGACAACACGAAATTATTGTACAGTCAACCTGTAAGCAGTCTATTACAAAAAAAAGTAGCAGAGTCTCCGAGAAAGTCAGGGGTTCTGACAGGGAAACTGCCAAGAAGGCGGGGACCCTGGGAGACGGCCCACGTTCCCATGCCTTAAAATGAGTCTGTAAACAAACCGTTTGTCGTTGTCTTTTTGTTTCAGACAGGTGATGTGTTGATTTAGGTTGCTTTAGTAGAACATTAGGATCCGTGAACATTATTCCTGTGCATCAGTAGAATAGATGGAATAAATGGAATGCAGAATAAAAAAAAAGTTTATTTACCAGAAATACTGACAAGCACCTCATCTGCTAACTGTGGGGTCGGCCGGACCAGCAGTAATAAAGACGCTGAGCCGCCGACTAGCTTAAAAACGCTTTTATTCAAAACCACTCGCGGTATCTCTGTGTACTGTAATTTCGTGCCTTCATGCTCAATTTCTATACCCTAGGATACGTCATGCCAAAAGAAAAAAAAGACGGACGTAGGAGCCAGGATATGCTTGCCCCATGCACACTAGTTCTGGATCAACGGGGCAGGTGGCATCAGTCTGATACAAAATCAGCATAGCGTCTAGAGGGGTCGGGATTTTGCCTCAGGTGATATCGCCTACCACTGTGCCTCCCAGCTGTTTTTCGAGGTTTCCCGCTGGTGCTCGGTGGGTCAGGCTGGGGGGAGCATGGAGCTCCATGCGGGCCAGCAGCTGTGCGCACCGCCGTCTGGCACTCCGACGAATCAGGAGTTCCGGGGCGTGGTTGAGTAGCGCCTGGATCATTGGGACCCTCAGGTGCAGCGGTGCCTTCACTGTTCCACCACGAATGGGTAGCTATCGATAAGCGTTTGAAATGAGATACGTTTCGGGTCACAGTCTCTGACCCCTTTGTCACAGTTACCATGGTCCCTTTAACTGCTGTGACCACCCATGGGTCGACTTCGAATGGCAACCGGAACTTCCCTCCTGGGTGACGGTCTTTGACCAGGACGGCGTCCCCGATTCGGACCGATAGCAGGCGAGCTCACTGCCTCCGCGAGGCGTACTCATTGGTGTGTGATCTCCACTGGGCTGAGTGGTTTTGGGGTTCTGGTTGTATTGTCCATGATGGGTGGTGTGGTATGGCATCGGTCACAGTCCGGCCAAAACAGAGTTGACTTGGGGTAACCCTGGTGGTGGCACGGGGTGGGACCCGGTATTCTCGGAGGAACGCGTAGATGGAGCTTTTGACGTTCTGCGACTCGGCTACTGCAATCCGGATCACCTTGGCTAGGTTTTTCACAAACCGTTCCACCTCACAGTTTGCCTGCGGCCACCTGGGTGTGATGCGGCGGTGTCTGGTGTTCCATGACCTTAGGAACTCAGCCCACTCCCTGCTGTTGAAGCGGACTTCACAAAATAGGCCGTGCGTGGCCATCAGTTTCTCCATCTTCGGGATAACCGCTGTAGCTGATGTGGACTGCATGATTTCTACTTCGGGGTAGCGCGAGTAATCGTCTACCACCACTTGCATGTGGGACCCGTCAGGTAGGCTCCCGAAATCTGCACTGATTCTCTCCCAAGGGGCGGTAGGGCCTTCTTCTGTGATGACTGGCGCTGGGGGATCAGGTGACCCACTGGCCTGGCAGGCTGCACACACCCTGACTACTACCTCCATTGCTGGTCTAGGCCAGGGAACCAGACTTTACTTCTGAGCCTATTTTTCGACTTGACGATGCCCTGGAGGGCTCCATGCACCAGGAACACGGCTCTAGACGTCAGGCAGGTAGGCAGTATGAGGCTGAACCCCCGTAGCAGGCACCCTTCTTCGCTCACTGACAGTTCGTGCCTGACATTGAAGAGTGCCTGGAGCTTGGCTCGGGCGTCTGCAGTGAGGAAGATTCCCGGTGTTGCAGCAGGCGCAAGTCTCCTGTTTTGGCCGTCCGTGGTCCGTGATTATGGTGAAGGCTTTGCCGTAGAGATAGAGGTGGAAGTGGGGACACGTCCAGTGGATGGCGATGACCTCTCGCTCTCTCTGAGAGTATCTTTGTTCTGTTGGAGTGAGGGTCCGACTGGCGAACGCGATGGGTGCCCAGTTTCTGCAGTCCTGTTTCTGCACCAGGACAGCGCCTAGGGCCAGATGTAGGAAATTCCTGAATTGCGACTGGCAAATTGCGAGTCAGAGAGATTCGCAATTTGCGAGTCGCGATTCAGGATGCAGGATGGTGTCCCCAAAACCATCTGCAACTCGCAAGAGGGTCACAAAGGCCCACCTCATTAATATTAATGAGGTGGGTCACAATTTGCGACCCCCTTGCGACTCGCAGCACTCACAGGGATGGTGGCCTGCTGTAGACAGCAGACCACCATGTCTGTGACTGCTTTTAAATAAAGCAGTTTTTTTTTTTCCTTAAAGGAAAACGAGATGCATTACAAAATGAAAAAATGTTTTCCATGTCATTCACAAAGGGGAAGGGGTCCTGTGGGGACCCCTTCCCTTTTGCGAATGGGTTACCACCAGTGTGACACTGGTGGTAACTGCGATTGCTTTGCGACCGTGTTCGCGGTCACAAAGCAATGCAGCATCGCGATGTGACTCGCAATTAGGAAGGGGAACGCCCCTTCCTAATTGCAACTCACAGTCCTGTTTTGCGAGTCAGGAACCAGGTTACTGACTCGCAAAACGGGAATTGGGCATTGCGATGTGGGTTTTGCATGTCGCAAACAGCGAAAATCGCTGTTGCAACGTGCAAAACCTTTCCTACATCTGGCCCCTAGTCCGGTGGGGCTGGCATCTACCGCCAGCTGTAACTCTTGCCTGGGGTCACAGAAGGCGAGTGTAGTTTCTGCAGACAGGGCTTTCTTCGTGTCCTCAAAAGCCTTCTCCTGCTCGGCATTCCAGACCCAGGGGTGGTCGGCTCAGGTCAGTACTCGAATGGGGCTAGTTAGGTCTGACAGATTCTTTATGAACCGGCCACAGTATGTGACCATCCCTAGGAAGCTCTGGACTCCGGAGGACTCCGGAGGCAGATGTGGGCGCTGGGGCTTCCTGGATGTCTTGGACTTTGAGGGGGTCTGGACAGATGCCATGTTCAAAGAAGCGATAGCCAAATAAGCTTATGTCCCCCGAGAGTGGGGGCATGAACTAGGATATCGTCGCTTATGTTGAGAACCCTGAGGAGTCCTCTCAGGACCTCCTTGATGGTGTATTGGAACACTTTGGAAGCGGTGGAGATGCAGAAATTTAGGTGGGTGTACCTCCAGAGGCCTGTATGAGGCAGGGTGCAGGGCAATCTGGTAGTACCTCGACCGAAGGTCCATTTTGGAGAACCACTTGGACCCTGAGAGCTCTCCCATGATGTCGTCGATGGTTGGGGTCAGATGTCTCTCCCTTCTGATGGCTTGATTGAGGAGGCGCATGTCCACACAGATCCTGACAGCGTTCGGTTGTTTAGGTTTTTTTGCAACGACAATGGGAGAACCCACGGAGTGGGCCCTGACACCTTTTCGATTATGCCGGCTTGTTCCAGTATCAGGAGTTCATTTTTGACTTTGGGCCATAGATGGAATGCTACCCGCCTGTGCCTGAGGGCAAAGGGGGCTACCGACTCATCTATATGGATTTTGAGGGGTGGGCCCTTTAGGCATCCAATGCCCTCGAACAGTGAGCTAAAATCTCTTAGTAGGCTTTCTAGACCATTGGTGTGAATGCTGAATGCAAACTGTACCAGGTTGAGGCTCTGAGCGGCGCAGCAGCCAAGCAGGAATCCTGTCCCTTCCTGTGATACATAGATCTCGGTTGTGATCTTTGAGTCTTCATGGGCAACGTCTGTGTCAAGCGGGTGTCTGCTTCCGAAAGCATGGACTTGTGCTAAGGTGGGTCTTAGTGGTGGTGGGTCTGTGAGTTTTTGGTATACGTCTTCAGCCATGAGGTTAATCGACGCTCCGATGTCTATTAGGGCTTAAACGGGCTGGTGGTGCAGCACACTTGACACATGGGCAGTCGTTGGTTGCAGACGGTGTGTATGACATGAACTACCTGTTGGTTGTCGTCCATGTCACTATCGGAGGCGGTGGTCGGAGAGGCAGTTACAGCTCGGATGGGCTTCTTGGTAGTAGGTGTCTTTGGTGTGGAGCGGCAGACTTTTGCAAAGTGGTTGAGTTTGCCATACGCGCTGCAAGTTTTTCCTCGAACTGGGTAGCCTGCCGGATGTGGTAGTAGGTTCCCGCACCATCTGCAGACCTTATCTCTGGGTTTTCCTCTTGGAGTGTCAATCTTGCTTTTTGGTGTGTCTGCAGTCACTGCATTGACGGGTTCTGTCTTCACCTGGACACCTGGGGGGTTATTCCAACTTTGGAGGAGGTGTTAATCCGTCCCAAAAGTGACGGAAAAGTGACGGATTTACCACCAGCCGTATTACGAGTCCATTATATCCTATGGAACTCGTAATACGGCTGGTGGTATATCCGTCACTTTACCGTCACTTTTGGGACGGATTAACACTCCTCCAAAGTTAGAATAACCCCCTAGTGTCTGTTCCATGTGCGCAGCTCTTGTTTTGGACAACTCTTGTGAGCGGCCTAGGGTGAGGATGTCTCTCAGCCACATGTTCCGTTCCTGTAGGATGCGCTCCTGAAGTTTCAACGAGGAACAGCCCGGGATGAATTGAGCTCTTATTTCGTCTTCCTCATCAGGCAATGTGCACATGCTGGCTAGCTCTCTTAGGCACGCATAGAACATGTCTACTGATCCGTCGGCAGTTTGGTGTGCCTGGCGTAGCAAGAAGCATTCATAGTCCGGGTTGGCGTATGGTACGAAGTGCGCAATTATTGCCTCCTTTAGCATGATGTATGTGTGTGGTTTCGTCTTGTGCACAGACTTGGAAATCTTGTGGATGTCCGCCCAGCCTAAATAGTGAAGTAGGGACCTCTTCCGTTCATCTTTTACTTTGAGTGCCAAGCAGACGTGCGAGGATCAGCGCAGAACACCACAGTCAGGATGAGGCTGAGATAACTTGACTCCAGAGCAAAGAAAAAATAATTCTCACCTCTTGGTAAAGACTGGGGCAGGTAGCTGCAGAATGAGCCTTAGATGGGTCTTCTCTTTGGCACTCAACTGGCACTGGGGTGAGGCTGCAACTGGTTGCCAGCAGAAACGTGGAGAGATGAGCCTACGAGCTCTGTAGGCCAGGCAGCGTGTTGGGGTGGCACCGCTGAGAGTGTGCGGCAGTCTCTGGAGAGGCTGGGAGAAAACACCTCTACGGTAGTTAAAAGGGTGGGGCCTCAGGTGCCCTGCTGTCAGTGAAGTGCGCAGCTCATTTTGCGGCCTCAGGCTGGTTTCAGGACGGCGGGGTTGCGGGTGCCAGGCCACCGCGTGCAGGCAGGAGGGAGCACGGCTGCCAGGCCGGCTGGAGTCACACGCGTAAGTGCTGTTGGTACAGGCAGCATCTCAGCGGCTGCAGGATGAGGGGCACCAGAGTGCGAGGGAGTTGCGACCGGGACCAGGTGAGGCAGCGGGCTTCACTACCCCTCTTCGCCTATTGTAGGGTCCACCGGACCAGCGGTAATAAAGACGATGAGCCGCCAACTGCTTGAAAACGATTTTATTCAAAACCACTCTCTGTGTACTGTAATTTTGCACCTTCGCGCTCACCTTATATCACCTAGGATACATCATGCCTGGGCGCTGGCATTATACCCACGAATGAGGGGTATCCCAGGGTGATATCCCTGTAAAAAAGTGCAGGGTGGGCTGGCCCAACCACGAGGGCCAGTGCTACACTGACCATGAGAGAACACTGCAACAAGAGAGACACAGTTTGTTTCTGTTTAGCTCAAAAAGTCCTATATATGTCGGTGGCGGTCAGGCCTATGGTTTGAAGTGGAGGAACAAAAGCACACTACACTGGCCCTGCTGTATACCACATTAAAATAAGTAAAATAAAGCTTGTACTGCTAAATACCAACCCTAGAATATTGTGGTATTGTAAGGTGAGTGCATATAGGGAAGGATAGATTTACTAGTTGTAACTCTACCTCTACGTATCTTGAAGATATATGTACTGGATAGGTACAAATCTGTGGAGTTAGGCATAGAAAATCTAGACTTACTTACCTGTCATTTAAAAACAAAAATATTTTGTCCTTAATATTGTGCCCCATTGATACTGTGATATATTCTGGGCTTGATATTCAGGATGCCCACCAAACTAAATAATATTTCAAGAGGCACTATTTTCACATGTATCAACAATGCAAAAGTTGATGTATACTTTAACACAATGTTGTGGCCTATTCTTAAATGTGGCAAACAGTCCATTGAGCCGTAAAAGCACTGATCTACTAAAGCTAATGGCTGAAGAAAACTGACTCAAAGCCCTTTTCTACAAGTGTACATGTGCTGTGTGTGTTATATGTTTGCGTTTTATGTATTGTGTGTGTGGTGTGTTGTGGTGTCATAATGGTCAAGGACAGTTGTGCTGTCAAGCCAGACCTAAAATAAACAACGCTTCTTAGCAAAGTAGGTAGAGTAAGTTCAAATGGATTTTCATGTTTTTTTACTATACAGCTCCACAATTAGTATAGAGTGAATATAATTATTGTAGTTTAAGCGTGCAGATTTCATCCCTCACAATTATTTTTTTCAATTTTCACAATATTTCATGAAATATATAGAAAAAGGTCCATCAATTTCACATGACCATTGCCTTCTTTTCGTCAGTTGTATGGATGTTTGGTTTATACCAGAATCCTTCTTCATCACAACCAGCAGCCAACAGTTAAACCTCTTCTGGAGTCTTTGCAGGAATTCTGATATGCCTACCTTAGAGTTGTTGTTCGGGCAGGGTCCTGTGTTGGAAGAATGTATCCTCCACGAACAAAAAGACGAATTGTATCCATAGGCGCAGGAATGGAGGTGGATCTTTGGTGATATGAATTTGGTATCTCCTCACCCTTGAACAGAAATACACTTTATTTACTTAAAGGTTTAGATGTACACATTACTGATGTTATGTACACATGAAGACAACAATATATGAAGTACTAATTATGTCAAGCAAACTAGGATATTTGGAAGAAACATAGTTTAAGGGCCTTAGTCAAGCCCAGGAGTGGCAAACCTTGGTCCATAAGGTTGTAGCCATGCTAGATTTATAAATTATGAAACAGTATCTAAATAAATCCCATTTCCTCACCATACGAATGTAACTATTTTAAAAAGCTGAAATTATTGCAGCTTTAGTCCTCAATGACCAACTTTGGGCACCCATAAATCAAATTTTTATTCTCATCATGCTGTCATTCTTGATGTACATTTAAATTCCCAGGTGGCAGTTTTTGTCATGAATGGTTCCAGGGAAAAAGTTTTAAAATTAAGATAAGGTATCAGTTTTCCACCAATTTCCTCAGGTACACAATATCAAGGAGTATTATATGTACCTATTCCTGAATCACCGTTTTGTTACTTTTTTTAATATCTTTGAAGGTAAATCCAAAAATGATGATGTGCAGCCACTTTAAAAGCAAACAGTGAGTGGAAAATTATGATCAATGCATAGATGTGATAGACATTGTACAAATAAGCAATGATATCTCACATACAGTATGCAACTGAGAGGTGTGGCAGGGCATGTGTAAAAGAGACATATGTGTTAGTTGAGTAAAAGAGTAGAAGAGATTACTGTTGAAGAGATTACAGGTTTTACCCTAGCCTGTCATATTTCCCACTCCTGAGTACAACACCCATAGGAACGGCAGGGTCAGTGACATATTCTAATCTTTACAACTGCCGAGTAGAAGCTTTGCAAAAAGATGGACATACACCATGTGCTACAGACATCCACAATCCAGCAGCTATTGGTGCACACAGCAACACTGGCTTTAACCCAGGCATTTTCCCCTGCTGTACTAAGCCTTTGTTTGGCTATTTGGGGTAGTTCACTCTTAGGTCCCCATAACCTTTTGTTCACATAAGGGATCAAATCCAAATTTGTGTCATTTTTTTCCAATATCCAGCAGATTCTAAAGGTATCAGGGTTTATGGATTACCCTGGCGGCGTCTGAGAAAATGGGCAAAGTATAGCTGGATTTTGAGGGGCAAATTTATGCTTTCTTTGCACTGAATTAGTGTAATTTTTTATGCTAATTCCGTACAAACTTAACTCTATATTTATATTTTGATGCTAGACCGGTCTAGCGCCAAAATATTGGAGTTAAAGTCATTTTTTGAATGCTTGAAACCACCTTGCGTCAATGAGATGCAAGGTAGGAGTTCCCGTCCAAAAAATGAATCAAAGCCCCAAGCACCTTATTTATCCTCCAGTGCAAAAAAGATGCACGGGGGAGGCGGGCCTAAATAATGGGGCTAAGCCTGCTTAGGCCCATTATTTAACGTCAGGGTCAGAGCAGGAGTTAGGGGACCTGTGGACCCATTTCCATAGTCAAACATCATTGAAAGAGCCCAGAGGTGCCCACCCCAAGCCCCAGGATCACCCCCACCAACACCAGAGGGACACCACAGGATGGGGACCCCTTCCCAGGTAAGGAGGGTAAGTAGAGGTAAATATTTCAAAAATTGTTCTAAAGTGCCGTTTGGGGACCTGAAATGGGTCCCCTACTTGGCACTGGGTGCAGTCGCCATGCCCAGGGGACCCTTGTCTCCTGTACTGGCCATTGGGGTGGTGGGCATAACTCCTGTCTTTTATAAAGACAGGCGTCATGTGGTATGGATGGTTTTGCATCAGGAAATGACGCTAGGCTGGTTAAAGGCATTTTTGTTTGCCTCTAACCAGCCTAACATCATTTTTTGGTGCAAAATACCCTACCCTCGTACCACCACCCCTACCCTGCTAATGTTATTTTCCCAGACGCTAGACCACCCTTTGTGCCGGCTTGTGGGATTCCATAAATTTGGTGTCCGGCTGACGCTCTGGAATACCCCAAGCTGGCACTTATACTTTTTGATGTAAAACTGGGTTTGCACAGTTTTGCGTCAAAAAGTATAAATATAGGCCTCAGTTTTTGGGGGAAAATGGGAAAAAAATACTGCAGAAGAAATTGTCTGTTTTTTTCACTGCAAATGGCATCAACAAAGGGTTTGTGGTGCTAAAATCACCATCTTCAGGAACAGGAAGACTTCAATCAGAAAAACACATTTTTCAACACAATTTAGGCATTGTTACTGTGACATAGTCCACTTTTCCTATTTTTCTGTGCTTTCAACCTCCTTCCAGTTAGAGGCAGAAATGGGTGTAAAATCAATGGAGGATTCCCGAAAGCTATACATTTCTGAAGAGTAGACAGACTTCAAAGAGTGGCTTTGAAGTTCCCCTTTCAGCCTAATCCTGTCCGCCAGGATCCATGTGGGGGGTTATCAGTCGTTTGTGTGAGGCCAGTCCACTGGCCTTTGAAGTGTAAGAGAGCGCCCCACCCACCCTTCCTGCCCAGGGAGACCCAATCAGTATGCAGATGAATGTATACCTAACTGAGTGTCCTGTGTTTATGGCTGTCTGGGTGTTAACCAGCCCAGATCAGACATGGATTGGAGACAGGCTGTAAAGCACAGATGACAGTAAGTACATAGAAATACCCACTTTCTAAAAGTGGCATTTCTAAAATAGTTATAATAAATCCAACTTCGCAAGTAAGCAGGATTTTCTATTAACATTCTGGACATACTAAACCTGACAGGGCTACTCCTTACAGATCAGAATGTATCACTCAAAAGTATATAAGGGCAGTTCTGATACTGGCCTATGAGAGGAGCAGGCCTCATACAGTGAAAAAAGAATTGATGAGTTTTTCACTACCAGGACATGTAAAATACATAAGTACATGTCCTGCCTTTTACTTACATAGCACCCATGCCCTATGGGTTTCCTATGGCCTACCTTAGAGGTGACTTATATGTAGAAAACAAGGTGTTTAAGGCTTGGCAAGTAGTTTTAAACGCCAAGTCAAAGTGCCAGTCAAATTATGCACACAGGCCTTGCAATGGCAGGTTTGAGACATGCTTAAGGGGCTACATATGTGGGTCTCACAACCAGTGCTCCAGGCCCACTAGTAGCATTTAAGTTACAGGTCCTGAGCACATCTAGTGCACTTTACTAGGGACTTACAAGAAGATTAAATATGCCAATTGGGTAGGAACCAATGTTACCATGTTTAGGGGAAAAAGCACATGCACTTCAGCACTGGTTAGAAGTGATAAAGTGTCTAAAGTCAACAAAAAGGAGGTCAGAAAAAGAGGAGGAGGAGGCAGGCAAAAAGTTTGGGGTGACCCTTCAGAGAGGGCCATTTTCCAACATTCACACAGAATCCGAGGTACCCAGAGGCAATAACTGAGCTGCACCTCGCAAATGTTTTTAACTGTGTACCGGATATACAGCAATTCATAGGGTGAAATATAAATAGGGAAACATAGGTTTCACGGAAACTAATGTATTTCTGAAATGGGCATAACATATGGAGTTTAGAAGCAGGCGTTATTTGCACATCTCTAAATTTGTGAGTACCCATACTAGCATGTGAATTACAGGATATTTCTCAAAATTACCTCTTTCTTACACATTGTCTTACATTTGGAAGGTGCAAATGCAGACAAATACAATTGGTAATAACACTTGTTAAGCTATTTATTTTGTGTTCCCTTAAATCTCCCAGTAAAAATGGTACCTCACCTGTGTGGGTAGGCCTGGTGCCTGCAACAGGAAACAGCCCAAAACACAACAAGGTTACATCAAATTTGTCCACGCAAAACGAACCCATTTTTTGCAAAGTGGATAGCTGTGGTTTTTGGGCCCAACTTTAGCTGGCACCTAGATAAACCTAACAAACGTGCTTTTTTGAAAACTAGACACCTAGGGGAATCCAGGATGGGGTGACTTGTGTGGATCTCACCAGGTTGTTTTACCCAGAATCCTTTACAAACCTCAAACATTGACTGAAACAAAAATTTCCTCACATTTCTGTGATGGAAGGTTCTGGAATCTGCACAGAGCCATAAATGTCCTTCCACCCAGCATTCTCCTAAGTCTTTTGATCAAAATGGTACCTCACTTGTGTGGGTATGCCTAGTGCCCACAAAAGGAAACGGCCCAAAACACAACATGGATACATCAATATTTCTATGCAAATCTGACCCATTTTTTTCAAAGTGGGTACTGTCGTTTTTGGGGCCTGCTTCAGCTGGTACCAAGGGAAGCCTAGCAAACCTATACATTTGTAAAAACTAGACACTAGACATTTTCCTCATATTTCTGTGACGGAATGTTCGGGAATCTGAGGGGAGCCACAGATTTCCTACCACTCAGCGTTCCCCTCGGTCTCCCGATAAAAATGATATCCCATTTGTGTGAGTGGGACAAGTGCCTGCGACAGGAAATGGCCAAAAACGTGTATAGTTTGAGGGGGAACCAAAGCGGGTCCAAAAGGACAGTTTTGTTTTAGTACGTTTTTAGGCTGACTGCTTTGGGCACCCACATAGGTGAGGTATCATATTAATCAGGAGATCGAGGGGAGTGCTGTGTGGTAGGGACAGTGTTATTTCTGTTTCTGAAAGAATATGGCACAGAAATACAAGGAAAATGTGTGATTTAGTCACATTTTGAGGTTTGCAGGATATTGTGGGTAAGAAAATGTTATGGAATGGATGTGAAGTACACCACCATGGACTCCCTCAGATGTCTAGTTTTCAGAATTGTTTGGGTCTGGTAGATTTTTCCAGATGGCCGCCTACCCTGCCCCAAAAGTGCAGCTGTTCACCATTGCAAGTGAGATGATACTAGCAGTTAGCCAAACTCTCCTGGGCTAATTTGTAAAAACAACACCAAACAAAATTACCTTTCCTATTGCTTGCCATTGGGGTGAAATTCTTTAGTCTGCAAAGGAGCAAAAGGACTGTTTCTACATTTTTGAGGGGGTTATGGCATGACCATGACCTTGCTGGGCAGCCCCCATCCAAAGTAATTCATGGTGTCTAGTGGGCTTTCTGCCCCCAATGGGGACAGATGGGGATAATTGCCCCCATCTGCCCCCTCCACCGGAGGACAGAAAGAATGTTTCCCTATTTTGTGGGGCATGGCCATGCCCACACTGGCCAGCTCCCACCAATACAAATTAAAAAAGCAATCCCTGGTGTTCAGTGGGCTTCTACCCCTATGGGGGCAGATGGGGGTAATGGCCCCCATCTGCCCCTTTGGAGGAGCAGAAAGATTGTTCCCATATGAGTATGGGGTAGTGGGGGCATTAGCATACCCATCTTTTATGAAAAAATAATCCCTGGTGTCTTGAGGGCTTTCTGCCTCCCTCCCACAGGAGCAGATGGGGTTAATAACCCCCATCTGACCCTCAGGGGTCAGAAAGACTGTTTGTGTCTGGGATGGAGTGGGGGCATTGGCATGCCCATTTTGGGCAGCCCCTATACTTTTTTTAAACTATAATCCCAGGTCCCTAGTGCGCTCTCTGTCCCCCAGGGGGTGCAGAAATATTGAACTGTGCAAAATAAAATGGGGAAGCAAAAGCTCTTGCCCAAAGGGCCACTCCCCACTCCCTGGTGCCTAGTGGAGTGGATCTCTGCTTCGGGATCACCCTCCCCTTTCTAATGATGCCTCTCCCATCTGCCTTTGTGCTCAGGGGGCTGAGCTAGCCCCCTGAGCACCTAGGCAGTGAAAGAGAAATGAGGCGATTGGCTCATTTCACTTTAATTTTCAGTGAAATTACATCAGCACACTGTGCTCTCTGCTCATCATTTCAATGAAAACCAAAAACAGCCTCTAGAGCTGGGAAAGCTTTTTCCCAGCTCTGAGGCTCGTTTTACAAAAAACGAATCCCTCTGCTGTAGACACGAGCATCAGTAAGCATGTCGTAACCATTCTGTCATGCGCACCAAAGGGGTTAATACTGGTCATGTTTTTACCCTTGACAACTGGCCAGGCCACTTAAATTGTTTTTGTAAATCTTTAAGCTTGTTTTACGAAATTCTGGCAAAGTCAAAGACTTTCAGCATAAAAAGGCAGAGCTATTGTCTTTGCCAATGCTTTTTTGCTAATTGTACGCATGGTAGGCAATCATGCAATGGATTTTCTATTACAGAACCCATTCCAAGACGGCTGCTGATGCAAGCGTGTGTCATAGGGCATGCTTTAATTACCATTTCACCATGGTGGACAGCCATGTTGGAACAATATATTAAAATGTAATAAAAAGTGAAACACCCTTTTTTGATGTGCTGAAAACTAAATAAAAGAGCCCTCAGACGTATGCAGTGGAAGAATATAACTCAACCACTCAGGAGATTGAG
This sequence comes from Pleurodeles waltl, assembly GCF_031143425.1. NCBI lineage: Eukaryota > Metazoa > Chordata > Amphibia > Caudata > Salamandridae > Pleurodeles > Pleurodeles waltl. Next base: position 980,718,335 of record NC_090442.1, read on the forward strand.
ACTGAAATGCTCCCAGACAGGAGAAGCATATAAACAGGGAGGAAAGCTCTGAATCAAAAGCAGACAACTGAGACAAACAACAAAGGCATCCAACCATGAGAAAGCAACTGACTCAAAGTCTACTCCTATTAAATGTGTGTATTACTAACAATATGTCTGTCTAAAGACAAATATAGCTGTCTGTCGACTAGACTTGAAAACAACCAAATGCCATAATTACACAGCGTTTTATTATCTTTTTACGAAGGGACAAAGACTGCTGGGCAGTGGCAGTGGTCAGTGCTTAATGTGGACCCAAAGCACAAACCAAAAATGTATTTATAGTCCTTAGGAAAAAATTAAAGTACCTTTGGCATGCACAGAAATCTCATGCCCTTATCCTGCAAACAAATATGTTGATGATGATTTTGCATCAAAGCTTTTCAAAATATGTTGATCCTGATTCTGCAACAATGCAGTCTAACTCTTTAGAGCAGCATTAAGCTAGACACAACGTGTATGTGTGTGTCACATACAAAGAGAACTGCACCAGCATCTACCTTGATTTGGCCTAGAATGGAGAGTCATACTACATCATATTCTGTGTTCTTGTCTGAGCAGCAGTGCTCTCACCCACCATTTTCTCCGAACGTGGAACAGGGAGGCCTATTCCTCCAAGATGGGATTGACTCTGGGTGCAAATTCTCATTGCAACAGACTCATGGAGGTCCTCGGGTCTCTAGTCAATAGTCGGTGACCAATGGTCACCTGCAGAGCCAGGGAAATCCAGGCCTGCCTTTGGCAGTTCCATGTGCCAGTGTTGAACATTCTAGGCTAATCCAGGGAGCCTCCCTCAATAAGAAAGTAGTCACGATTCAAGTGAAGGAAGTAGAGGTGCTTAGTACAATTTGTCTTCCAGGAGAAACATCCCAGCCGCTCTCTTCAGCCAGGCACTGTTCCACATTTCAAATCCTAAGAATCTCTTCAGAGCCATTTTACATTGGAACTCTGAATACAGCTGACATATTTACATCTCTACTTATCTACTTTGACTATTGACATTGGCTACTGCAAAGCATAGGTTGCCACAGTTCCCTCAATGAAGTGAATGTCCAAAAGTGTTTACTTCACTTGTGCGATGAATGCCCCAACATAAATGAAGCAATGCCTCTTTACTGTAATGGCAGTGCTGGCATATTCAGTATTATTGAAAGGGTCATCATTGCAGTGCTGAAATGAATTAATTTAGTTTTTGATGCAGCCCATACACCCTGAGGTTCAGGTCCTTGTTGCATTGGTTTTGATCTGTTTTCATGGCCAAAAAGATGAGCTTCCACTAATGCCCGTAAAGCAATAACAAGTATTACAGATATTAAAAGTGATCCTAATCCTCTCATGTTAGAAATAGGCTCACCAAAACAGGAATCATGTTAGAAATATAATGGTAAGCCCAGACCAAAACCACATCCAATGATGGGAAGAGGCGATGAAGGGCCTGGATTGGCCCACTTTCAATGACAGAGAGGGTGGTGAGAATTGCCCTCTCTGCGATATTTATTACACTGTCTGTGACTAGACTCTGAGAACATTGGGGCTATATCCCAATGTCATGGTATTGAGTGGTAAAAAGGCAGTCTATTGATTGTACTGGGATATCCAGAGGCAAAACACAAGTCTGCTGGATGGTTCAATGAGCAATGTGGAAGAGCCATGGAGATGTGGAGAGTTTTTTTTTTTTTATCACCACAGGATATTGAGGATAGAAAACGGAAAGGGACTTGCTTTAGGAAAGCAACCATAGGATCCAAATTGGAACAGAAGATGAAGGCATGGGATGATAGATGCCTCGTGTACAGAATGGGATTTTAGACAATTCTGGAAAAGAAATGTAGAAGGAAAACAGGCCTACTCTCAAAATGCCACAATTCCTGCAGATAGTTGGTTACACAATTTCAAGACTATATACAACTCATCAAAGGAAAATAGTTTCATTTCTTGGTACCTGAAAATAGAAAAGTCTCCCTTTGCCTTTAGGACATTTTGCTTACTTTTAAGAATAGACCATACAACAAGTGCATCTCCCTGAAGTGTGTTTCTGTAGATCTATATAGATATAGCCATCCTTTAGGGTCACCCATATTGCTAAAGTACTTCGTGTAAGATGAAGACGGGTTTCGTGAAACCAGGGGAACATTCAGTACCATGCCGATTTATAAAAAGGGAAAGGGCTGATTCCATCTGTTATTGGCCGATTTCCATAATAAACCTTTTGTTCAGGTGTGAGTAGAATACTCTGGGGGATCTGCATGCTTCGGAATAAAAGAAAGGATACCCTATTAGATGTCCAGCTTACTTCTCCTGGAGGCTGGGGACAAAAAATCGGTGTTTACACATGCATATTTTAAATTCATAAATATGTCACAGTCAAAAAGGCGGAATTCCATCTGGAGTTTACGTCAGAAGTTTTTTTGCGGAGCTCGGGACAATAATTTCATGCGGGCAGCGTCCCGACCTCGCCTCATAATTTTGGGCAAATCAATTAATCTCCTTGTGCTTAAAAGTAAGTAAAGTATGGTTTTCTTGTAAAGTGCTCTGATTCTCTAGGGCCATGTTTGGCGAACATAAAACTGCACAAAAAAAAACTCATTCAAGCACCTATTTTGAAGTTAAAAAACATATCGTCCTGTGAAAGAAAGAGAAAACCAGGCAGTGCCAGCCTGTGGCACCATCTAGGTAGCCGATCAAAGTCGTAAAATACATTTTGCAGCATGAGCACAGGTCCTAACAAAGTATGAGACCTGGGAATGATTGTCTCTCTCTAGCCTCTAATGAAATCCCCGACCTGTTGACTTTCAGTCTCTTTAGCAGGCCCAAAGTATGGTTGATCCTGTGAAATATGTAGTGAAGGATGAGATGTTGACTTTGTTATTCAATATGTTCTCACCATTGTGTGCCATGGTCTGTTTCATCCCCAGTGATTTCCAGACCCCATCAACTACTAGTGAAAAATATTGCCCGACATTATTACACAAAGGCGACACTACTGTTTTCACAAACAGCCATAAGTCTAGAATATTTTAATTATTTTGTTTTTGTTTCATTTAATCAAGCATGCAATTATACAGCAATAACAGACAATGATGAGACTTAACATGGCATGGCTGTGTTAACATGTTATACTGCCAGATACATATACATTGAGGTACCTCAAACTGCTTCCAGTCATGTGGGTGTTCTCAAAGACTTCTATCCAGAGAGAGAAGAATAGGTTGATCATGAGGCCGCTTGCTCTCCTGTCAGCCTCACCAGCTTATAACATCAAACAAGACATGGGGTACCCAACGTGGGGGACAGGACAAAGTGTTCAGTTCTTTTGCTTTTTCATTTGCATTTAACCCCAATCGCACTTTCCCATATCAATTATCAGAGAAATGTTCAATTTAGAATAAAATAGAGATAACCCATGGATTGATTATGTACATAGAACTCAGGCGTGGATTGGCTGTAGTAATGCCTTCAAAGCATCAAATGGGATTCAGGCACTTGGCAATTTGTAGTACTTTCTACTCTGATTCATTGTTGGAAAGGGAAATGACTGAACTGAGAAAGTCAGTGATAAAGGCCAAAGAATCTATTTTGACGATTCCTGAAATCCTAGCTAAATTGGCTTTCTATGGTTTACAAAAGGAAAACAATTTTATTGAGTTTGGGTTTCTTTGTGGTTGTACTAAGGGGCATATTTACATGCCCCTTGCACCATCTTAGTGCCCCCATGGCGTGCGTAATTTGTTTACACTAAGGCAGCGTTATGGTGGCCTTTCCACACACCAGCTTTACAAAGTGGCGCAATGCATGCATTGTGCCACTTTACAACCCCTTCCACCACATTATGTTTGTGCCAGGCATAATATATACAAGAGGGGGGGCAGTCCGATACAGGGACACCACAAAAATGGCGTAATCAAATTTACTAGATTTCACTGTGCCATTTTTTCCTTCATTTTTAACACCTGATCAAGGCAAGCGTTAAAATGATGCACCCGTTAAAATCAATGGGCCTCCTTCTGCTTTGCTGGACTAGCGCCAACATTTTTTATGCTAATGCAGCAAAGCACTACAACTGCGTCAAAAATTCTGTCGCTGTTGTGGTAACAACCGCCATGGTGCACCATATTGTAAATACGGCGCAATCATGGTGTTGTTAGGTGGGGCAAGGGCAACGCAAGAGAAGTGGCACATCGGGACCGATACACCCCTTTTTCCATAAATATGCCCCTAAGTTTCCACTGGGGCATATATTTAGAGGAGAATGAGATATGCTGCCCCTGCGTCTGATTGTCAAGCAAATTTGCATGCAGTTTTTCTTTTTTGTGCTTTTTAACTGTCCAAGAAAAGAGTGCTCGCAATAATGCTTTTAAATTCTCATCTTACCACTTTGGCAGCTGACAAAATTAAAACAGTGCCATTAAAATTGAGAGGGGGTTAGGTGAATAAATAGGGTTAGCTAGCGTTCTAATGTTGTTTAATGCTGAGAAGCTCTTTTATTCTATTGATGTTGTTATGTAAGATCTATATTATCGAAATAAACGTTGACTGACTGAGTTAGCAGTTACAATTAATGAAATGGGGTGTCTGACTAGCCGACTTTTCCACTTATCCTTTGCTCATGAATACTGGGGTCTTGATTTAGGGTTCGATCGTCACGGAAAATCCTCTGATACCTAGAGGGAGTTCTAAACCCAGAGGCGTTATAAAAAAAAATGTTCCAGGCGCCATATTTTTCCGCGCTTTGCACTTAGCATCGCAAGGGCACCATTAGGGCGCAGTCCACATTAGAAGAAAGACTAGCTCATCACAAATGGTGATAAACGAGGCCATCTATTGTGTCTCTTCTTTCCCTCGGTGGCCTACCCAATTTCCCTGATTGCGCGGGAAGGAGTTTGTGCTACTGTGCTGATCCTTGAGTGTTTGACACAGACTTCCAAATGGATACAAATTGATCTGCAATACTGTATGTTGCACTTGCAAGTTATAGGAAAACACGATATATTGTTTTATTAGTACATACCGTGTAGTAGTCGAACCAACGGGCCTTGGGGAAATAAACGTCCACTGATGTTGCTCCCTGTAAAGGACATAAAATAGATAGATTTTCTATACATCAACACAATTTTAATTAAAAGCCTGTTCACATAACATTAATTTTCTTTTCTGAACCGACCGCTTGGTACTGCAGCGCTCTACTCCACCAAAGCCTAACACACACTCAGGCACAGATTTAAGATGGCCTCTCTACTCCTTGTGCCACATTAGTGGCATTTTTCAAGACACTAATGTGGCCAAACGAGGCCAAATTCGCGGTGCCATATTTACAAAGTGGTCAATGCATACATTGCGCCAATTTGTAACCCCTTGTGACACATTATGCCTGCACCAGGCATAAGATATGCCAGGGGGCCATTCCTTCTTTAGGGAGACCCCAAACATGGCGCATTGGAATCTAAGAGATTCCACTTCATCATTTTTAGCGGCTATTTTTAACACCTCCACAGAGCCGACCTGGAGACTGCAAACAGAGCCCTGTTAGATGCAATGTACAGAGAAAGCATTAGCGCTCACTTACTCCAATATTTTGAGGACATTGAGGGCTCCGCAGTGTTTAGGGGGTGGAATGAGATGCCATGAATGTGGTAATGAGAGGACATTGTATTAAGACCTCTGGGGGGACAGGTATCCCTCCTTTGTAGTGTGCATGAGAGACACGCTTGTTCACCACTGAAATAGAGGCGGTAACGGTTGCTGAGGCTCAAGTTCATTTGCATGACCTGAGAAATCGGCATAGAGAAGAAACACAGTACTTTAATAATATTGACTATAAGACCTCACTAACCCAACAACATGGTGAAGGGGATAAGCCATGCCACACGCTTGCATGGTTCTTGTGCTCAGCAGTCCCTAGGACTATTAATGGGGTTATCCGCAATCCCACTGACAAGGTTGTGAACTCCCAAGAGGAGATATGTGCGATCACTGTACAATATTATGAGTCACTGTACTGCCCTCCCAATCCCCCTCCAGACCATCTCCATGATTATATTGCTGTGGTGGCCGTCCCCCACCTTGACCCCCAGAGATTTCAGGAACTAGAGCAACCCCTATAGCTTGAGGAAATACAGGCAGCAATAAGGTCCCGGGAATGGATTGGTTTTCGGTAGTTTATTACGCAATGTTCAGGGCTATCCTGACTCCTGAGTTGCTTACGATGTATTGGGGGGACTGTCGGAGGCCCTCATAGTGGTGCTATCCAAACTCATCAAGGACCCTCTAAGGGCCCTGTCCCCCCCCAACAGAATGTGACCTTCAGGGGGATGTGGTCCGAAGGAGCTGTACAGCCCAGATAGTCCGAGCTTTGCACATGGGGCCAGAACTCTGCATTATGGAACATGTAGTCCATCCTGGTGTGTATCTGATGCCCTGGAGCATAGTAAGAATATTCCACTTCTCCAGAATGACCTAAGTGCCAGATGTCATTGAGCTGCATTGTAGATGTCCATTGTATAAAGTGTCTAGTCGCATACAAGCCCTGGGTCCAGGGGAGAGGGGGCACCAACCCATCCATCTCAGTGGAATGCACACAATTGAAATCACCTCCCCCATAAGCTAGGAGCCTGGGGATCAGTAAGTAATGCTGGGGATTATGTGCGCAGGAAGTCACCTTGCAGCATGGGAGCATATAAGGAAACAATCAACAACGCTCGCCCATCCAGATCCCCTACCAGCAGCACATAGCCGCCATCCAGGTCTACCACTATCCTATGCTGTACACTCCAGGAACTATCCAAACTGGGATTCTTTATGTAACTCAGTGGCAGTAAGGTGCTTCTCCTATAGGCTGGCTATGAGTATGTGTCTGTGCCTATAATAGGCATACATGCAGGATTGCAATACCTCTAATGTTCCTTGTTAATGTGTTATACGTGGCAGCCATTGCAAGTGTATCCCTTCCCGGAGGCTCGCCAATCTATGCACCCCTCTCAGAAAAGCACACAAACACCCTAACAAAGCATTTAGGGGCCATATGTACGAACACATTTTCCCATAGACACGGAATGGATAAAACCCCTTGCTACATCTGGCCCTTAGTACCTAGAACCTGACTTCAATGCTAAACAGTCCATGCAGCAGTCTTTAAGGGCCTTACCATGAGGAATAAGGTCATGTGTGCACCTGCATATTCTGGCCCCACTTGTGCAGCATAAACGCCCCAGAGTGGACCCACAGTCAGACATGAGCACCCAATATCCATTGAGAGTCTATCTTAATATCTGCTCCCTTCTATCCCAGGCACAGTCCAGTACAAGTACCATCCCAGTGCGAGTCACTGCTCTGGCATCTTTCTCTGTGGCAATCTCACCAAGGCAACAACAGAGTCACCATCTAGGAAACTGAGCCTGGTGCTCCCAGCACTGATTCATGGTAGGTGTCAGGGGCCAGCACCTAGAAATGATTTGAACTGCGCATCGTGACATCTGCCACCGCCTGCGAACGTTCTTTCGCAGCTTGCACATCAGAAGAGCAGGATTGAGGTCTGTGCGGACGGCAGCAAAATTTGGGTCTTGCATCTGACCAACCTCCCAATGTCTCCTCCAAAGCCTAACGCTGATCCTGTACTCCCTTGGTGCGTAGCCACAACCAGACCTCCTCCAGAGTAGTGAAGATGTGAGCCATGTCAGCATCCACCACTCTGAGCTTCATCGGAAAAAACAAAACATATGTCAGCCCCAGAATTTGCAGATGCATTTTTATCACCCCAAAGGTATTACGACGCCTCTGGACTTTCACCGTGTAATTGCAGAATGCCGTGATGGTGCTACCCTCATGAGTCCAGGAGCCCTTGGCACGGAGCAGCTGCAGGTGTAGATCCATGTCTATGCAGTTGAGGAGATGAGGCTCACCAGGTGTGGCAGGGAGGCACTGGGGTTGGAGGATGGCTCAAGATGCGGTTCACTGTTTCCACTGAAAGAAATTTGGGAACACGGCCGGACAGAACTGTTTGAGACAGCCAGTCTTTGAGGAAGAGTTCCATATTTAGTCCTTGCACCATCTCAGTGAAGTCCAAGAAATGAATGTTATTCCATCTGGATTCCCTCTCTGCATCCCCTGCCCTTGTGGTCGCACACTTCATTTTGCAGGTGTTTCAGCTGTTCCTGCACAGCCACCAAGGAGGGTCGCATGGAAGTCAGAAATGACTCCAACTCATCCACTCTCTCTGCCAGTTTGGCATGATCCCCCCCTCAGGAGCCCAGTTTCTATCTTAGCTGACTATTCTTGGCAGTTTTGGAGTCTCGAATGGCCTGCAGCACCTCATCAAACATACCACTATGTTTCTCAAGAGTACTCTCCTTTTGATGGATCGGGTCCACTGGTGCAAAAGTGGTCCACAGCATAGCCATAATCATTTTTGGGGAAGGCAGATGTTTGGAGGCTTCTGGCCTAACGATGACCTCAATAACTACTGTGGTTGCCCCCAACAGATTAAGCAGTTGCAGCCCCTGGACTGAACCACAGTAACAGATGGGGAGAGGATAAAGAGCAGGAAGGAGGGACTGGCTAGTGCACACTCAGCACACCCACATTGCAGCGACATGTAATCCCCCGACTCTCATGCACAACGTTGATGGTAATGTGTTTCTCCAAGGATCATGTGAGTGACCATGTGAGTGGGCATTGCAGGTCTTTGGGGTCCTCAGCTGGAAGGCCGTATTCTGTCAGGCACCCCAATATCACATAAAAGGACACAGGTCTTTAACTGCCTCCCTGAGCCTCAGCTGAACCCCAGAGGCCGTGGGCACTGCCAGTCCCAGATCTCCTCGTTGTGGTCCCAGAGCAGGGTCCATTCAGTCTGCATTTCTCCTAGTTCGCACTTGGCACCCCTCCTAGACCTACACCTCCAGGAAGGGGGAACAGAGGTTCAGGGCGCCCGGCAGAGTGCAGCACTGTTTCACAGGTACTTTGTCATTCTCTGCCACTCAATAGGTGTGCAACTCTGCTGGTCTCTGCCTTGCCAAGGCCCAAGGGGGAGTGTGGATCAGTCCATACACTGGGTTGGGCAACTCAAGAGTCCCCAGTGCTCCCTTCTCCTGTCTTAACTTACTGTGTGACTCAGCTTCACCTCTCTGGCCTTAGAAAGATACCCTCACTCCTAAGGCAACATTCACATATGTCTCCATAGGGCCCCCCTCCTCACTGCAATCCTCAGCTTTAAAAAAGAGAAGGTGAGTTGCAAGTGCCTGAACTCTGCTTTAAACCAAGGGGCTCCCAAGGAGAAATTCAAGTGTCATGCTCACAGCAGGACAGTCTCACAGCCCTCATCCATGGCCTTGATGCTGGTTCCCCCTTCAGGAGGACAGACGCCATTGGTCCCTAGTACCGCAGTGAGGGCTTCAGCAGCGGGCAAATTCACCTGTGCAATTTCAGGTCACCAGCTCCAGCAAATGGCGGCCCAACACTGAGGAATGCAGCAGCCCAGCCGGGGTATCCATAGCTATTCATTGGGGACCCCTCTGGGGAGAAGAAGGTCAGGATATTCGTAGATGGGCCTAGATTTCAACGGAGCCTCACAGGCAGGCGTCCTTTCATGTCACCATCTTGGCCATCCCCCAGAAAAGCATGTATAATGAGGGTACTCACCACAACACAATTATAAGTGATTTGATTTTTGTTCAGCAAGACCGAGCTTCTAAAAAGTAGAATAATTATATGATATGATACACTGTAAGAAAGTAATGGGGGCAAAATGTGGACTCCAGGTGGAGGGCAGGGAACAGCCCTTTACGTGGAGGACTTGGAGGTGTGAGGAGAGCGAGCTTGTTGGTGTGTGACACAGCTGAGGTACTGCAGCAGCTTTAACACATGACCTCACTACCCATTCCAGGGGAAATATCACTTTCCCCTGCACAATGAAGGAATATCATTTCCCCTGCACAACGAAGGGGAATGGAGGTGCAGTCTGCGTGCTCTGGAGGTGCCATGAAGGCAGTGTAGGAGGTGGTGGACAGGATCCAACAAGCAGTGGAGGCAGGACCTCTGCAGCACCACCAAAAACAGGTAGGTCTGAAAGGTACCATATGCGAGGGTTCTTGCAGTTCAATTTGCATGTGTCATCCCCCCAGAGGGAGCACAAAAACAAGAGGTCCTGGAGGCTTTAGAAATTAAAACCAACTACCCTTCACAAAGGGGACAGGATTAAGCTCTGACAAAGGAGAGCTGCCCAGGTCAAAACTGTAGAAGAGCGGAAAGGGCACCTCCCAAAGGTGCAGTAGGAGAATGCTAAATGAGTGCAGTCCTGGCCATCCCAGTGTGGGCCATAAGTCTCGGGACAAACATCCACCAGGGTGACATCAAGATGGCCAAAATGGCTGTCCCCAGAAGAACTTCAATGAAGGGGAGAAGAGGAGACAGAGTACCAAGCAGAGACCCTCCCCCACCCAGGGCAGGTGAAGTGGGAGACCAGGCTGGAGACAGAGTTGCAAGGACTGAAGTGGTGAGAGTGGGAACCAGGGGTCTTCCACCTCACAGAGAGGTGCAGATGGAGTGGGATCCCTGCCTTAGGAGTGGCCCAGGTTTCAGTCCAGAATCCTAGTGAGGAGGGCTAGGCTGGCCAGCACAAGCATCTCTAGTGCTTGGGACCAAGACTGGCAGCAGAGACTGGCGTGAGGCACAGAGGATGGAGATGGACAAGAAGATCTGAGGAAATCTAAGAGACAAGTGCAATACAGAGGACTCAAGGCAGTCGGGGCTCACAGGAAGTCAAAAGGGCTGTGGAGCAGGATCTGAGCAGGATGCCAACAACGAGGCTTCGTGGCAGTCAGGGAAGGCTATATGGAAGAGTCCGAGAAGGATATAGCTAGTGGCAACAGCTGAATGGTGGCACAGTATCACATGTTGTGGTAGTGTGATTATGGACAAGGGGTGAAGGCGAAATTTGGCAGTAAAGTGTGGTGGTGCCTAGGAGGAAGATAGGCAGTTATGTGAGTCAAGACGGGAAGATTCTGCTGGTCTCTGCCTTGCCAAGGCCCAAGGGAAGGAAGGTCTTGAGCCTTAGCCTGCTGAAGGGTTTTAAAAACACCGTAAGGCACAAATGGCAGTTGTCGACAGGAAGAGTGATGAAGAGGAGAGAAAGTAGGGCAAAGAGGAGCTAGTGAGGTCGAAGCTCAGTGACCCACAAGTCCAGCAGGGATATGGAATTCCTATTGCCCGACACGGGACATCTTGTTTGGGGTCAAGGGCAACAAGTTTTTATGTTTACTTTGTCCTTGGGACAAGTAGGCCCAACCCCCTCCAGCACAAACCCTTTGGCTGCCTGTTTACAGAGAGTGGAACTCTCTGCAGTTTAGGTAATGTGTTTCCAAAAGGTAATGCTGTTCGAACTTGTATTTATGGTTCATTATTTGAAAGCCTTCATTATTAGGGTGAGTGCTGTAAATAAATGTTTTAAGGTCACACTTCATTACTGACATTGGTTCCAGTACACAAAGAACAAAACGTGTATACACATGTTTGAAAAGTTTAGGCTATGAGGCTAAGTATAATGCTCCCAGAATGCTCTCTGATTAGATGCAAATGAAGTGTCATTTAGTAAAATGTGTTGGTGCATGCTAGTATTTCCCAAAAATATTTCGAATGGAAAATCAGTGTAACCATTTTCAACACGATTATGGGAAGCATGAAAATAAACAAACACTGACAAAGCCAACTGATCTGACATAATTTTATAAGTCTTTTAGTTTCATCAATGCGTGTCTTGTTTTGACATGGCTTTTGTAACACTTTATTTTTGTGGGAGCTATCAGGCCCTCAACACTGTAACAAACACTGGCAAAAAAAAAACAAAAAGTTTTTGAACTCTAAAAGCACACGTTGCCACCAGTGGGATAACAAAGGCCCTGCAGCCGCCCTCCAGGGGGCCCCTTCAGCACAGCACCTGGCCTGAGTGAGTCTGGAGAGGGGGCTACTCCATGTTCTTTGCAAAGGGGCACCCTCCAGTTTCGTTACGTCACTGATTACCACTGTAGTTCCTGACACTGAACAAAACTACTTTGTGTGCCAATATGCTCCTTGTGGAAGAGCAGAATGCGATCGCTCACAGTAAAGCCAGCCGAAAGAGAGAGAAATAGAAGTTTAATAAAAACAAAATGTCTCTGTTAACACCAGACCTAATTAGGGACTAAGACCCACATGTAGGTAGCTTTTTGCATGTCGCAAACAGTGACTCTCGCTATTTGTGGCGTGCAAAAAGCACATTGCCCTGCACAAACCCAGTTTTGCGATTCAGTAACCTGGTTATCGAATCGCAAAACGGGTTTGCGACTCGCAATTAGGAAGGGGTGTTCCCTTCCTAATTGCGACTCGCAGTGCAATGTAGGATTGTTTTGGGACCGCTGGCGCAAACCAATCGCAGTTTGCACCCATTTCAAATGGGTGCTAACACTTTTGCTAAAGGGAAGGGGTCCCTATGGGACCCCTTCCCCATTGTCAATGTCACTGTAAACATTTTTTCAGAGCAGGCAGTGGTCCTGCGGACAACTGCCTGCTCTGAAAAAATGAAATGAATACTTTTCATTTTTCGTTTTTGTAATGCATCTCGTTTTCTTTTAAGGAAAACGGACTGCATTACAAAAAAAAAAAAAACTGCTTTATTGAAAAGCAGTCACAGACATGGTGGTCTGCTGTCTCCAGCAGGCCACCATCCCTGTGAGGGCCGCCATTTGCAAGGGGGGGTCGCAAATTGCGACCCACCTCATGATTGTTCATGAGGTGGGCATTTGCGAAGCCCTTGCGAATCACAGATGGTGTCAGGGACACCATCCTACATTCGGATTTGCGACTCGCAAATTGCTAGTCGCTCTGACTCGCAATTTGTAGGTCACATATCTGAACCTACCGACATGTGGCCACAATTTCTTAAAGAAAGTCACAAAAGTGCACCCATGGTATATGTCGTACCCCTATAAAATATTTGTGGACTGTATTTTAGCATGGGTAAATACAATGTGTAGATTTGCTCATGTGAAAATCTGTTGAGCATTTGCAAGTTAATTTTCCCTCCAAGCCACTTTCTTCCCAACCCTGGAAGAAGTTCTAATTCTGCCATTGTCAGGAGTAAATGTCCAACCTTTCTTATTATGGGAAAATATTAGAGAGAAGCTGGTGAAAATCTTTAAAACATGAAGGTTAGTAGGTGTGCAGACTCAAAGGCATTCCAGCCCTGGAACTATTGCTTACTGCTTCCTCCAGCCCCAGTATGCAGATCTGCAGGAAGGTGGCAAAATAAGGAAATTGCTACAGTAGGGATTGAAACTGCAAGTATTCAAGCCCTACTAAGGTAGTAGCCCTGGCATAATCAGAGAGGCTATTATCAGAGCCCTTACATAATGAGATCGCTGCCATAATTTGTCGCCACACTACTTGGCACCAAAGGGACAAGTAGATCTCTTTACAGGACTAGTAGATTTGAGAAGCAACCTGTCCCCTGGACAAGTAGATATTTTAATAAATTCCACACCCCTGTCCAGTATAGAACATGAGTACGGTGCTGCATGGTATGATATATGGGGTAATGACAGAAGTGAATGGGAATGAATGGGATGGATGAAGTGAAAGGGAGGCAAGAGCTCAGGGTCTAATGGCTTTCAGTGGGAATGGTATGAGTCATGAGTCATATTTCTGAAGAAGAGAGGGGAGATGTAGAAGGAGGCAAAACAGCAGGAGGGTGGTGGGGGAGGACAACAGGTAGGATCGTAGCCACAGCAGTAACACAGACAGTGGAACAGCAAAGGTATGGCAGTGAGAAGGGTGCAGTAAAAGGTAAGGAGCTGTTGACAGAGGGGTCTGACAAAGTGACATTGGGAGTTCAGAAGGCAATGTGGGTGAAGCAGAGACAAGTAGAGAGGGCAAGAAACAGATGCAGAACAAAATAAGGCTCCCATTTATGGGCATTGCAGAGCCATTGGAGGCGATTCGTTTACGGGCCTCAAAAAAAGATTTGGGGCAATGAGCTCCTACATATTTTTAAACTGCTGCACAAGGGGACCGGGTGCAAGGACAGGTCAAGGAAGGAGAAAAGGAACTGGGAAAGAGACCAAGAGATCTGAATAGACACAAGGACGTCCGTGTCAACATTGTATGCTAGCAATTACTACAAGTTATCCCTGGTGAACAGTGTAGCACTGCTCAAATAGCCAGAAGTGGTAAGAAGAACCAACATCAGTTTTGGGGCATTAGCACGGTTTCAGTACAATAAGGAAGTAATGCTTCTAAATCACGGGGGCATACAATATGTTGTGGTTACAGCTAATGACCCTGACTAAGCCGGCACTATCAAAGCATACAATCAATAGAATGGCATTTATCATTTGTGCCCTTTCCATGGAGTCCCACCCCTAGAGAGGTGGAGGGCACTGAAAAGAAGCCTGTGAGCATGAAGTAACGTTAAAGAAAGAGATTACTACCAATTTCCTAGACAATTTAGATACAAATGTTGAAATTTGTGGTGGGAAATCTCCTCCGACAATGTTTTGGCAACCAGAGTCTGGGGTCAAGCAATGGAGGCAGTGAACAGGCAGAGGAGTGACATCGAAAGTCCAGTAGGTCAATAAAGCTGGAGAGAATGGAAAGACAGCATAGAAAATGCCTTAGCAGGAAAGCAGCAACGTTGTTAAGGACAGATTTTGACCAGTGGTTTAGGATTCCTTGTGACAGGGTCCATTTGGACATATGGCCATATAATTCTTGTTCAGTAAGAGAAAGAATAGACATTGTACAGATGAAAATAGTGAAGAGATGAGTGAAAGCAAGATAGCTAGTATGGTTGAGCACATCAGTTCCCCATTGGGCACTGCATCTAAGAAAACCAAAGAGTAATAGAGGTGATGTGCTTCCTGTCCTGGCCAAAATGTGGCTCCATAAATTATTCCATTGATTGTGACTACTGCTCAGTGACATTTGTACACACTGACATGGTGGTGCAGATGGTGTGCAGTTGTGGGGTAGGCACGTATATTAGAAAGTTGTCCATCCAAGTGACTTTCTGACTCCTGCCAGTTCACCCCAACAATTTTTAGCTGCTGGGAATACAATTCCAAAGGCAACTCTTCATGTATAAGGTAATGTTAATAGGTTCTTCTGTGGCCTGTGCAATTTTCAAAACATTCAGTACAGTCTGAGAGTAGATGATAGGAGATGTGGGGATCAAAGCTGGCACTGGACTACTTTAATGACCCCTGGGTAAAAGGAAGGGGAGGCAGCTGGGGTGAGTGCCAGAGGTGGATGACCACCTTGGAACAGGTGGCAAGTGTGTTTGTAGTGAATCTAAGTCCACTATCATCAGGACTGAGCTAGATTCAGTGGCCTTTTGCCATCAAATAAAGTACAAGAATTGTGGAGATTGTTATGACATATAGCTGACAGATAAAATGTGACTTGAGATCATTGCAACAAGCTCTGTGCCATCTCAAGTTTGCATGTAGTGGCACCACAAAGCCTTTTGTATTATTCATGCAAGGTGCAGACAATCCTCACCATAGGATATGGATGACAGACAGGATTAGGCAGGACTTACACCTGTGGCTCTGACTTCTGGAAAGCTACAACAGTGTGTTGACATGACGTTTGAATAACCCATTGACATGAAAGGTGGAAATCTTTTCAGACACATTGGGTTCAGATGGTGTTGACCTCTACTGGCAGAGATGGAGGTGCACAGAAAGTAGGTGAGAAAGGTAGAAGGATGGAGGGAGAAGGGTCAATGAGATTAGCATAAAAGAAATTTGTCTAGAGTGAAGTATGGAAATGAGGCACCAGCTTTGGTAGCATGGTGGCTAGAGGAGAAGATGTTATTAACTTTACTATATCATTGATAGAGAAGAATTTGTCAGCGATGACAACTACAGTTAAATTGGCAAGGATAGCCTTTTTATGGGAAGTGCTTCTGAGGGTATAAGCTGAATGGGATTGAATTTGTGAGGAGGATTTTGGAGGGGTGGTTTAGGAAGAAGGTGAGGGGAGTGAATATGTGACATCCTACACTACATGGATGTTGGGGTGCATAGTCCTTCATGTAAAGTCTGTGTATTCTTGTGCTTTAGAAATTAAGCTCTTTTGGTCCATATTTATGTTGATGAGCTCTTGGGCTTTCAGAGTCATGAAAGTAGTAGGAGCAAAAAACTGTGATGAGCAGCCCTGTGGAAGAGTGGTGGAAGAATTGGAAACGATGCACATTTGTAGCAGGAAGAATAAGACTATTCCGAAAGGTTTGGGTGTCTGTTGACACTGAATATGGTAAGATGCAGCCTATAGAAAAACTTACTGTGGCATCACAATGCACACCTTTGAACCCTCACCAGCCACTGCAATGCCTACCTTTTCTACCACCCTCTCATTCCACAAAGACCAAGTCCCTCTACAAAGTTACAGTGGAAAGGCATGCTGTTATGTTTGTATGTTAGGGAGGAAAGAACTCCAACGCAGTAGTTAGGTCGCAGGAACCTTTATTATGAGCACCTCATTCATGAAGACCTCTGGCCATAACATTACCCCAATGTTCAGTATGTGAAAGTGAAACAGGATAATTCGACTTGTGTCTCAAATTCTCCTACCATCAGTTTTCACAGCACTGTTAAACAAGTTGACCACCTTTAATGTCTTAGTAAATGTTCATCACTATTCAAAACCAACCTAACATAAGCCTTGACAGTCACCCAGTCACCCACACTGACAACAACGTTCACGCTTTTGAACTGCAAAGAAAAGGTGGTTGTGCCTCCAGGTGAGCACATCCTAGGTATACATACAATTGCTGGGGAAGATTACATCTTATAGTTACAAATAAAGTCCATTGGGTGCCACACTGGTATTCACACCTAACCACCAACGGTGTGGATGTCCCAACTGGAAATCCAATGGGGACTGAACAAATTTATTTCAGATTACTAAGGCACACCGAAGAAACCCACAAAGTCTATAAAGCGTAAAGCATGTCAAAAAAAGTTCTGAACAGGTCTCACGAATGATTAGGATTTATTCTTTCCAAGGCACAATGAATCCAATAACAACAGCCGATACGTGTTTCGTCATCAAGACTTTCTCAAGGCAATTGTTGGAGAAAAGACGTCAAAACATAAGACAAAAAATTTGTGCTTTCTAGTATATTCCATAAAGGGTTGTCCTCTTCATAGAAATGGCCATGATTTTCCTTTTAGTAGTGTTGTGAATAAGTAGAGGTGAATGCTAGTTGGTAATAGATTTTGTTGTTTAAGGATAGAAATCAGATTTCCATCCTTAAACAACAGAATTTATTACCAACTAGCTGAGCTTCTTATGGGAACATAACCTAGAAGAAAGTTCACATTAGGAATTGAATCAACATTTCTTAGCACAGTCACAAATTACAAGCTTCAACAGGCCTCGCTCATGCTAATGTAAAAGGAAATATAAAATGCTTTATTTGATATGTTTTAGTAAAACACATGTAATATGCAAAGTTATAAGTTCAGCCTTAATAATATTTCCTCAATATGAATAATACATTTCATCTCAAAATAGGAAGCTTTGTTACTGCATTTCATTAAGTACAACAGAGAACCACATTTCTCTCACATTGTACATATTTTTAAACTCATTAATCATTTACTAATCACTATAAATTGAATATTGTTTCTACGTGTACTGTTAGTCTAAAGTCTAAATTATATTTTAACTTCAGTTTTACCCTTCTAAGTAATTTAATTCAAAAGGCAGCTAAGTTGAACTCTGAAATAAAACCAATTGCACATTTAAATTGTGTATCAGTGTTGCTTCCTGCTAATTTTCACTCTGTCATAAACTTAAATTGTCACATCCTGATGACTTTTGTGACACGATGGACATCACTTAATTTTAAGCTCTACCAGCAGTCTGGATCCACCCCATTCACTCTATTGCTATTTTATGTTTTTTGAGAGAACATGAGTGCATTATACCATTGGAGCTTTTGCTATAAACTGCCTGGGTAGATATCTCTAAATGGTTTTATTCTTTGTTCTCTTTTAAGTGGGTGAAATTTGCTATCAATTAAAGATTTATGGTTTTCAAAGCAAAAAAACGAACTGCATCTCATATACATCAAGCAATAAGTGGAGCCCGACAACAATCGATACTCACACCTGGCATAGTGTAAGGAAGCATTTCTAATTATTTAAACACCTGTGATGCAGCTTTTATATCCTAACTACAGCATTCGAGGTCCACAGACTCCCCTGCAAGTTAAGTTGCTGGTCTGTTTACATGTATATCACATACATTTTCATGAAGCTCAATCAAGAAGACTAGAGTATTGGGTCATAAACATCAACTGATAGAGCGAGTCTGATAGGCCCAGCACCGAAGATGTGACTGTCATACACACAAGAGATTATATTTGGATACAAACCAGTAGTCGGTACTCCTAGCCTTGGTTTGATATTAGTTAAAATGGTTCAGCTGATTTACCTAGACAGAATAGTTAAATCTACTCTAGATAAGAGCATTTTACAGCAATAGGTTTGTCATCGTTTATACATTTTTATAGGATCGGCAATCTACAATTTGCAATTAATATGTGAACTACTTGCCTCGTAGAGTACTGGCGCGATCATAAGACCTGGTCCCCACAGGAACGCTTCATCTATTTCATGTGTCCGTTGGTCCGACATGAACCTATTTTTAAATGTGAAAAGTACATTGCTCAGTCCAATTACTTATGGCGCATGGAAAATTGTATAACTATGTGATATGATTTATTAAATATGTTTAAAAGTAAAGTATGAGACAACCTGTTTTCTTCTTGGACTTTATTAAGACCCACCCAGTAAAATGATATTAACATTCAGCTTGCTGAAGGAAAAAAAACCTCAACAGAGCTTTAACTGGACTCTCTCATCAAAATGACCATGGGGCGGTGTCCTCTGGCCGAGAGTCGCAAAAGATTTGAATTGAGTAGATTAAGCAGTCCAGTTTTAGAACTGTCTATACTTCCGTTTTGACTCCATTTTGAAAATGGCTTCAATTATCCCAATCTGCAATTTAATGAAGGATTCATAATAGGAGTAAATCATTTAAGAACTGTGCAAATCTGTACCTACGTGCATAGGATAACACAACAGTAAACTCTATGTAATGGGTAGCGAGTAGGTAGAACAAGACATGGTTTTCCTAGAAAGAGTAGGAGCTCTCACAAACTTGAAAAAGTTGTCATTTGCAAATTCCCATCTAGGATATACACTTCTGACTCAGAATAAATGCATCTACCAATATGGTTGTGTCATAATAAAGTCTTTGATATGTCAAAGGTATTCCTGACACCAAGGCTGTTTCACAGAGGAGCCAGGATGCAAATGTTCTGCAGTACGTTTGATTTCTTAAAGTAGAGCAGAGGTTACTTGGGGTTCTCGAATAATCGAACCAGTGGGACAGCCCTCTCTGAGTCATGTAAATACTTCTTCCTTGTCTATGTGGAAGCTTGTGCTCTGCAGCTGGTGCTAATTTGGATGCAAACTGTGCACATGTATGCGGTGTGAGCTTGGAGCACGCTAATGGCACATGCCGTCTCCCTCTGCTAATAGACTTTAGTGCATTTAATGCACAATGCCTGCATCACATCAGTGTGAGCTGTTGCAGTGCCTAATCTGCAAAAGAATGAGTGCTGCTGTCAAAAACCCTGCTGTGAAGCTTGTGGTCAGTGCAATTAAATGTCAGTGTGCTGAATACCAAGGCTGCATAGTCCTAAACTCACATTATGCCTCTTTAATTCATTGCCAAACACTCCCTGCCCTTTTATCTTATTATTGCAGATTCCCTCTTTTTTCCCTTTGTGATGTTTTTTCTGTCTTTCTCCTTCTTCCTCGTTCATGTATTTCTCCCTCTCTTGCTCCCAGGAAACATTTGATATGGAAAAATAAGCAGTGGTCACCAAAAATGAGTTTCAGTGGCCCACACCAGCAACCAGTGGCTTGAATTAAGCACTGATCTGAGGTCTCCATATGGCATAGTGTTTGTTATGATATTTACTTTAGCCTAACTTCAAGTGTTTTTATTGAACAAAAAGATGAGAATTAAATAGGCACATACTTAAAAAAGCCTTGCAATCTTGCAAACAAACTCCTTTAATGTAATTCCCTCTAATGCACACACTAATTAAAGACCAACTCACCAAAAACTGCTGGATTTTGAGTATTTTTAAGAACTGTAAGGTCTGTTGCGATCAAACCTGGATTTGATACTGTAATTTAACACAAAGAATCCTCATGACAAGACTACGTTACACTTGATGTGTAAAAAATGATTATGGTCAAGGTATTACCAGTTCTTCATAAGGAATAAATGAACTGCTACAATATGAACCACAGATCATTAATATCAGTTAATTATTTCCCAGTAGCTTAAAGAATCAAGTAGAAAGTAGACTTATCTTCAACAGAGAGCAAATTGTTACAAGCTTGAGGTAGCTGACTTACTAATAGGGAGATGTGCTCATACGGGGTTTTATACCTGAAGGCCAATAGATGGCTCCAGAGAGACACGATCAATGCACACCCTTTCACTGTTATAGTTATATGCTGGCCTTCACAGCAGGTCAATAAAGTATTTCTTATTGCCTTTTTCATACTCACTTCGACCCACAAACATCAGTGTGTAGCAGAAGTGATGAGTCAGAGGGGTAATATGTGATGACGATCATTTACATTCTATTTATGTCTGATTCTGTTCTATCTCAGGATTACTCTCTTATTTTGATTCACATTTTTATAATTTTGTGTTCAAAAAAGAGCTTTGACCCATGTGTTGTAACCTCATATAGCCTGATTTAACTAAAAGGCTTTTAATTAGCCAACTACTGCTGATAGTTGTTTGTATTTTTCTAGACAATTAGGCTAAAATGCAAGCTCAATTCCAATTGAACAATTTGAGACAGGAATCCTGGTGGACTCTGTAACCCACACATGACCTTTCTATTTACATGGGGATGGTCTGTTTAGAGCAACAATCAGTCCTGTGTGATTCCCAATCTCTTTTCACCATGAGTAGACACTCTCATGAATACATGCTATGAATATATTTATGATTTTATTAAAATCAACGTTCTATTCTAGTGCACTGTTCTAGTGCACTTAATGAAAGCGATTAATAAACAAAGGGCCTCATTACAAGTTTGGTGGAGGGGATTACTCCGTCACAAATGAGACGGATATCCCGCCCACCATATTACACTGTTTCATTTTAAGTAAGGACGATCTAATGACTTTGTCAAAGGTCAAAACACAAGAATGTAAGAAACAGGGGGCTACTGGCTTCATCACAGGGTCAGCAAATCAACATATATAAATCTGACCTATTGGCTTTGTCAAAAGTCATCACTAGCTAGAATGAAATATATATTTCATAAATTCACACATTGCAATGTTTATTATTAGTGAGTGTCTCACCATGTTTTCAATAAAGCATTTTTTGTAATAAAAACATTAACAACATCTTTGATTCTCATTTAACATTTTTTAGGTCATATGGTACAGTGATAGAACCAATCAGAAGGGGTCCCTGCACTCCCGCTGAAGAGCATACAGTTCCAGCTCATAGTGCTTTGAAAAATACAGTAAGCTTTTCCAGGTTCATGGATTCAATGACCCAAAAGACTTACTATGTGTAAGGAAATGCCTCCTTGGCATGGTTGCCCCCTGACTTTTTGCCTTTGCTGATACTATGTTTACAATTGAAAGTGTGCTGAGGCCTGCTAACCAGGCCCCAGCACCAGTGTTCTTTCCCTAACCTGTACTTTTGTATCCACAATTGGCAGACCCTGGCATCCAGATAAGTCCCTTGTAACTGGTACTTCTAGTACCAAGGGCCCTGATGCCAAGGAAGGTCTCTAAGGGCTGCAGCATGTCTTATGCCACCCTAGAGACCTCTCACTCAGCACAGACACACTGCTTGCCAGCTTGTGTGTGCTAGTGAGGACAAAACGAGTAAGTCGACATGGCACTCCCCTCAGGGTGCCATGCCAGCCTCTCACTGCCTATGCAGTATAGGTAAGACACCCCTCTAGCAGGCCTTACAGCCCTAAGGCAGGGTGCACTATACCATAGGTGAGGGTACCAGTGCATGAGCATGGTACCCCTACAGTGTCTAAACAAAACCTTAGACATTGTAAGTGCAGGGTAGCCATAAGAGTATATGGTCTGGGAGTCTGTCAAACACGAACTCCACAGCACCATAATGGCTACACTGAAAACTGGGAAGTTTGGTATCAAACTTCTCAGCACAATAAATGCACACTGATGCCAGTGTACACTTTATTGCAAAATACACCCCAGAGGGCACCTTAGAGGTGCCCCCTGAAACTTAACCGACTGTCTGTGTAGGCTGACTAGTTCCAGCAGCCTGCCACACTAGAGACATGTTGCTGGCCCCATGGGGAGAGTGCCTTTGTCACTCTGAGGCCAGTAACAAAGCCTGCACTGGGTGGAGATGCTAACACCTCCCCCAGGCAGGAGCTGTGACACCTGGCGGTGAGCCTCAAAGGCTCACCCCTTTGTCACAGCCCAGCAGGGCACTCCAGCTTAGTGGAGTTGCCCGCCCCCTCCGGCCACGGCCCCCACTTTTGGCGGCAAGGCTGGAGGGAACAAAGAAAGCAACAAGGAGGAGTCACTGGCCAGTCAGGACAGCCCCTAAGGTGTCCTGAGCTGAGGTGACTCTGACTTTTAGAAATCCTCCATCTTGCAGATGGAGGATTCCCCCAATAGGGTTAGGATTGTGACCCCCTCCCCTTGGGAGGAGGCACAAAGAGGGTGTACCCACCCTCAGGGCTAGTAGCCATTGGCTACTAACCCCCCAGACCTAAACACGCCCTTAAATTTAGTATTTAAGGGCTACCCTGAACCCTAGAAAATTAGATTCCTGCAAACTACAAGAAGAAGGACTGCCTAGCTGAAAACCCCTGCAGAGGAAGACCAGAAGACGACAACTGCCTTGGCTCCAGAAACTCACCGGCCTGTCTCCTGCCTTCCAAAGAACTCTTCTCCAGCGACGCCTTCCAAGGGACCAGCGACCTCTGAATCCTCTGAGGACTGCCCTGCTTCGAAAAAGACAAGAAACTCCCGAGGACAGCGGACCTGCTCCAAAAAGACTGCAACTTTGTTTCAAGGAGCAGCTTTAAAGACCCTGCAATCTCCCCGCAAGAAGCGTGAGACTTGCAACACTGCACCCGGCGACCCCGACTCGGCTGGTGGAGAACCAACACCTCAGGGAGGACCCCCGGACTACTCTCCGACTGTGAGTACCAAAACCTGTCCCCCCTGAGCCCCCACAGCGCCGCCTGCAGAGGGAATCCCGAGGCT
The DNA here is from genome assembly GCF_031143425.1 of Pleurodeles waltl. Taxonomy (NCBI): domain Eukaryota; kingdom Metazoa; phylum Chordata; class Amphibia; order Caudata; family Salamandridae; genus Pleurodeles; species Pleurodeles waltl. The sequence continues at coordinate 980,741,719 of NC_090442.1, forward strand.
TCCCCTGACCGCGACTCTCTGAAACCTAAGTCCCGACGCCTGGAAAAGACCCTGCACCCGCAGCCCCCAGGACCTGAAGGACCGGACTTTCACTGGAGAAGTGGCCCCCAGGAGTCCCTCTCCCTTGCCCAAGTGGAGGTTTCCCCGAGGAAGCCCCCCCTTGCCTGCCTGCAGCGCTGAAGAGATCCCTTGATCTCTCATAGACTAACATTGCAAACCCGACGCTTGTTTCTACACTGCACCCGGCCGCCCCCGCGCTGCTGAGGGTGAAATTTCTGTGTGGGCTTGTGTCCCCCCCGGTGCCCTACAAAACCCCCCTGGTCTGCCCTCCGAAGACGCGGGTACTTACCTGCAAACAGACCGGAACCGGGGCACCCCCTTCTCTCCATTCTAGCCTATGCGTTTTGGGCACCACTTTGAACTCTGCACCTAACCGGCCCTGAGCTGCTGGTGTGGTGACTTTGGGGTTGCTCTGAACCCCCAACGGTGGGCTACCTTGGACCAAGAACTGAACCCTGTAAGTGTCTTACTTACCTGGTAAAACTAACAAAAACTTACCTCCCCCAGGAACTGTGAAAATTGCAGTGTCCACTTTTGAAATAGCTATTTGTGAATAACTTGAAAGGTATACATGCAATTGAGATGATTCAAAGTTCCTAATGTACTTACCTGCAATACCTTTCAAACAAGATATTACATGTTAAATTTGAACCTGTGGTTCTTAAAATAAACTAAGAAAATATATTTTTCTATAACAAAACCTATTGGCTGGATTTGTCTCTGAGTGTGTGTACCTCATTTATTGTCTATGTGTATGTACAACAAATGCTTAACACTACTCCTTGGATAAGCCTACTGCTCGACCACACTACCACAAAATAGAGCATTAGTATTATCTATTTTTACCACTATTTTACCTCTAAGGGGAACCCTTGGACTCTGTGCATGCAATTCCTTACTTTGAAATAGCACATACAGAGCCAACTTCCTACATTGGTGGATCAGCGGTGGGGTACAAGACTTTGCATTTGCTGGACTACTCAGCCAATACCTGATCACACGACAAATTCCAAAATTGTCATTAGAAATTGATTTTTGCAATTTGAAAAGTTTTCTAAATTCTTAAAAGACCTGCTAGGGCCTTGTGTTAGATCCTGTTTAGCATTTCTTTTAGAGTTTAAAAGTTTGTAAAAGTTTGAATTAGATTCTAAAACCAGTTGTAGATTCTTAAAAAGTATTCCAACTTTTAGAAGCAAAATGTCTAGCACAGATGTGACTGTGGTGGAACTCGACACCACACCTTACCTCCATCTTAAGATGAGGGAGCTAAGGTCACTCTGTAAAATAAAGAAAATAACAATGGGCCCCAAACCTACCAAAATACAGCTCCAGGAGCTTTTGGCAGAGTTTGAAAAGGCCAACCCCTCTGAGGGTGGCAACTCAGAGGAAGAGGATAGTGACTTGGAGGAAAATTCCCCCCTACCAGTCCTATCTAGGGAGAACAGGGTCTCTCAAACCCTGACTCCAAAAATAATAGTCAGAGACGCTGGTTCCCTCACAGGAGAGACCAACACCTCTGAAATCACTGAGGATAACTCCAGTGAAGAGGACATCCAGTTAGCCAGGATGGCCAAAAGATTGGCTTTGGAAAGACAGATCCTAGCCATAGAGAGGGAAAGACAAGAGATGGGCCTAGGACCCATCAATGGTGGCAGCAACATAAATAGGGTCAGAGATTCTCCTGACATGTTGAAAATCCCTAAAGGGATTGTAACTAAATATGAAGATGGTGATGACATCACCAAATGGTTCACAGCTTTTGAGAGGGCTTGTGTAACCAGAAAAGTGAACAGATCTCACTGGGGTGCTCTCCTTTGGGAAATGTTCACAGGAAAGTGTAGGGATAGACTCCTCACACTCTCTGGACAAGATGCAGAATCTTATGACCTCATGAAGGGTACCCTGATTGAGGGCTTTGGATTCTCCACTGAGGAGTATAGGATTAGATTCAGGGGGGCTCAAAAATCCTCGAGCCAGACCTGGGTTGACTTTGTAGACTACTCAGTAAAAACACTAGATGGTTGGATTCAAGGCAGTGGTGTAAGTAATTATGATGGGCTGTACAATTTATTTGTGAAAGAACACCTGTTAAGTAATTGTTTCAATGATAAACTGCATCAGCATCTGGTAGACCTAGGACCAATTTCTCCCCAAGAATTGGGAAAGAAGGCGGACCATTGGGTCAAGACAAGGGTGTCCAAAACTTCCACAGGGGGTGACCAAAAGAAAGGGGTCACAAAACCTCCCCAGGGGAAAGGTGGTGAGACAGCCAAAAATAAAAATAGTCAAGAGTCTTCTAAAGGCCCCCAAAAACCTGCACAGGAGGGTGGGCCCAGAGCCTCTTCACAAAACATTCCTGGGTACAAGGGTAAAAACTTTGATCCCAAAAAGGCCTGGTGTCGAAACTGTAGTCAGTCTGGACACCAAACTGGAGACAAGGCCTGTCCCAAGAAAAGTTCCACTCCAAACTCCAATCCAGGTAACACTGGAATGGCTAGTCTCCAAGTGGGATCAACAGTGTGCCCAGAGCAAATCAGGGTCCACACTGAAGCTACTCTAGTCTCTGAGGGTGGGGTGGATTTAGCCACACTAGCTGCCTGGCCCCCTAACATGCAAAAATACAGGCAGCAGCTCTTTATTAATGGGACAAGTGTAGAGGGCCTGAGGGATACAGGTGCCAGTGTCACCATGGTGACAGAGAAACTGGTTTCCCCTGGCCAATACCTGACTGGAAAAACTTATACAGTCACCAATGCTGACAATCAAACTAAAGCACATCCCATGGCAATGGTAACTTTAGAATGGGGAGGGGTCAATGGCCTGAAACAGGTGGTGGTCTCCTCAAGCATCCCAGTAGACTGTCTGCTTGGAAATGACCTGGAGTCCTCAGCATGGGCTGAGGTAGAACTAAAAACCCATGCAGCCATGCTGGGTATCCCTGAACTGGTGTGTGTAAAAACAAGAGCACAATGCAAGGCACAGGGTGAAAAAGTAGAGCTGGAGTCTGGAAAAATGGCCCAGCCTACCAAGAGAAAAGGAAAGTCAGTTGGGAAACCAACTGCAACACAGTCAGAAAAAGAGAACCTCTCTTCTCAGGAAGAAGTTCTGCCCTCTGAGGGAACTGAGCCTTTGGAGCTTGAACCTTATCAGGTTGAGCTCTTAGGCCCAGGGGGACCCTCAAGGGAGGAGCTGTGTAAGGGACAAGAAACCTGTCCCTCTCTTGAAGGCCTTAGGCAGCAAGCTGCTGAAGAGTCCAAGGGCAAGAAAAATGGAACACATAGGGTCTATTGGGAAGATGGACTCCTGTACACTGAGGCCAGAGACCCCAAACCTGGTGCCACTAGGAGAGTGGTAGTGCCTCAGTCGTTCAGAGAGTTTATTCTGACCTTAGCCCATGATATTCCCCTTGCTGGGCATTTGGGACAAACCAAGACGTGGGAGAGGTTAGTCAACCACTTCTACTGGCCCAATATGTCCCAGAAGGTTAAGGAGTTTTGCCTCTCCTGCCCCACCTGTCAATCCAGTGGTAAGACAGGTGGGCACCCAAAGGCCCCCCTCATTCCACTTCCAGTGGTGGGGGTCCCCTTTGAAAGAGTGGGTGTGGACATAGTTGGTCCACTGGAACCTCCCACAGCCTCAGGAAATATGTACATCCTAGTAGTAGTGGATCATGCTACTAGGTATCCTGAAGCTATTCCCCTTAGGTCGACTACTGCCCCTGCAGTAGCCAAGGCCCTCATTGGTATCTTTACCAGAGTGGGTTTCCCTAAGGAGGTGGTGTCTGACAGAGGTACCAACTTCATGTCAGCATACCTAAAACACATGTGGAATGAGTGTGGAGTGACTTACAAATTCACTACACCATACCATCCACAAACTAATGGCTTAGTTGAGAGATTCAACAAGACATTAAAAGGCATGATCATGGGGCTCCCAGAAAAACTCAAAAGGAGATGGGATGCCCTCTTGCCATGTCTGCTTTTTGCTTACAGGGAGGTGCCACAGAAGGGAGTAGGATTCTCACCCTTTGAACTTCTGTTTGGCCACCCTGTAAGGGGACCACTTGCTCTTGTTAAAGAAGGCTGGGAGAGACCTCTTCATGAGCCTAAACAAGACATAGTGGACTATGTACTTGGCCTTCGCTCTAGAATGGCAGAGTACATGGAAAAGGCAACCAAAAACCTTGAGGCCAGCCAACAGCTCCAGAAGTTTTGGTATGACCAAAAGGCTGCACTGGTTGAGTTCCAACCAGGGCAGAAAGTCTGGGTTCTGGAGCCTGTGGCTCCCAGGGCACTCCAGGACAAATGGAGTGGCCCTTACCCAGTGCTAGAAAGGAAGAGTCAGGTCACCTACCTGGTGGACCTGGGCACAAGCAGGAGCCCCAAGAGGGTGATCCATGTGAACCGCCTTAAGCTCTTCCATGACAGGGCTGATGTGAATCTGTTGATGGTAATAGATGAGGATCAGGAGGCAGAGAGTGAACCTCTCCCTGATCTTCTGTCATCAGACCCAAAAGATGGCACAGTAGATGGAGTGATCTACTCAGACACCCTCTCTGGCCAACAGCAAGCTGATTGTAGGAGAGTCCTACAACAGTTTCCTGAACTCTTCTCCTTAACCCCTGGTCAGACACACCTGTGTACCCATGATGTGGACACAGGAGACAGCATGCCTGTCAAAAACAAAATCTTTAGACAGTCTGACCATGTTAAGGAAAGCATCAAGGTGGAAGTCCACAAGATGCTGGAATTGGGAGTAATTGAGCGCTCTGACAGCCCCTGGGCTAGCCCAGTGGTCTTAGTCCCCAAACCTCACACCAAAGATGGAAAGAAAGAGATGAGGTTTTGTGTGGACTACAGAGGGCTCAATTCTGTCACCAAGACAGATGCTCATCCAATTCCTAGAGCTGATGAGCTCATAGATAAATTAGGTGCTGCCAAATTCCTAAGTACCTTTGACTTGACAGCAGGGTACTGGCAAATAAAAATGGCACCTGGAGCAAAAGAGAAAACAGCATTCTCCACACCTGATGGGCATTATCAGTTTACTATTATGCCCTTTGGTTTAAAGAATGCCCCTGCCACCTTCCAAAGGTTGGTGAATCAAGTCCTTGCTGGCTTGGAGTCCTTTAGCACAGCTTATCTTGATGATATTGCTGTCTTTAGCTCCACCTGGCAGGATCACCTGGTCCACCTGAAGAAGGTTTTGAAGGCTCTGCAATCTGCAGGCCTCTCTATCAAGGCATCCAAATGCCAGATAGGGCAGGGAACTGTGGTTTACTTGGGCCACCTTGTAGGTGGAGGCCAAGTTCAGCCACTCCAACCCAAGATCCAGACTATTCTGGACTGGGTAGCTCCAAAAACCCAGACTCAAGTCAGGGCATTCCTTGGCTTGACTGGGTATTACAGGAGGTTTGTGAAGGGATATGGATCCATTGTGACAGCCCTCACTGAACTCACCTCCAAGAAAATGCCCAAGAAAGTGAACTGGACTGTGGAATGCCAACAGGCCTTTGACACCCTGAAACAAGCAATGTGCTCAGCACCAGTTCTCAAAGCTCCAGATTATTCTAAGCAGTTCATTGTGCAGACAGATGCCTCTGAACATGGGATAGGGGCAGTTTTGTCCCAAACAAATGATGATGGCCTTGACCAGCCTGTTGCTTTCATTAGCAGGAGGTTACTCCCCAGGGAGCAGCGTTGGAGTGCCATTGAGAGGGAGGCCTTTGCTGTGGTTTGGTCCCTGAAGAAGCTGAGACCATACCTCTTTGGGACTCACTTCCTAGTTCAAACTGACCACAGACCACTCAAATGGCTGATGCAAATGAAAGGTGAAAATCCTAAACTGTTGAGGTGGTCCATCTCCCTACAGGGAATGGACTTTATAGTGAAACACAGACCTGGGACTGCCCATGCCAATGCAGATGGCCTTTCCAGGTTCTTCCACTTAGAAAATGAAGACTCTCTTGGGAAAGGTTAGTCTCATCCTCTTTCGTTTGGGGGGGGTTGTGTAAGGAAATGCCTCCTTGGCATGGTTGCCCCCTGACTTTTTGCCTTTGCTGATACTATGTTTACAATTGAAAGTGTGCTGAGGCCTGCTAACCAGGCCCCAGCACCAGTGTTCTTTCCCTAACCTGTACTTTTGTATCCACAATTGGCAGACCCTGGCATCCAGATAAGTCCCTTGTAACTGGTACTTCTAGTACCAAGGGCCCTGATGCCAAGGAAGGTCTCTAAGGGCTGCAGCATGTCTTATGCCACCCTAGAGACCTCTCACTCAGCACAGACACACTGCTTGCCAGCTTGTGTGTGCTAGTGAGGACAAAACGAGTAAGTCGACATGGCACTCCCCTCAGGGTGCCATGCCAGCCTCTCACTGCCTATGCAGTATAGGTAAGACACCCCTCTAGCAGGCCTTACAGCCCTAAGGCAGGGTGCACTATACCATAGGTGAGGGTACCAGTGCATGAGCATGGTACCCCTACAGTGTCTAAACAAAACCTTAGACATTGTAAGTGCAGGGTAGCCATAAGAGTATATGGTCTGGGAGTCTGTCAAACACGAACTCCACAGCACCATAATGGCTACACTGAAAACTGGGAAGTTTGGTATCAAACTTCTCAGCACAATAAATGCACACTGATGCCAGTGTACATTTTATTGCAAAATACACCCCAGAGGGCACCTTAGAGGTGCCCCCTGAAACTTAACCGACTGTCTGTGTAGGCTGACTAGTTCCAGCAGCCTGCCACACTAGAGACATGTTGCTGGCCCCATGGGGAGAGTGCCTTTGTCACTCTGAGGCCAGTAACAAAGCCTGCACTGGGTGGAGATGCTAACACCTCCCCCAGGCAGGAGCTGTGACACCTGGCGGTGAGCCTCAAAGGCTCACCCCTTTGTCACAGCCCAGCAGGGCACTCCAGCTTAGTGGAGTTGCCCGCCCCCTCCGGCCACGGCCCCCACTTTTGGCGGCAAGGCTGGAGGGAACAAAGAAAGCAACAAGGAGGAGTCACTGGCCAGTCAGGACAGCCCCTAAGGTGTCCTGAGCTGAGGTGACTCTGACTTTTAGAAATCCTCCATCTTGCAGATGGAGGATTCCCCCAATAGGGTTAGGATTGTGACCCCCTCCCCTTGGGAGGAGGCACAAAGAGGGTGTACCCACCCTCAGGGCTAGTAGCCATTGGCTACTAACCCCCCAGACCTAAACACGCCCTTAAATTTAGTATTTAAGGGCTACCCTGAACCCTAGAAAATTAGATTCCTGCAAACTACAAGAAGAAGGACTGCCTAGCTGAAAACCCCTGCAGAGGAAGACCAGAAGACGACAACTGCCTTGGCTCCAGAAACTCACCGGCCTGTCTCCTGCCTTCCAAAGAACTCTGCTCCAGCGACGCCTTCCAAGGGACCAGCGACCTCTGAATCCTCTGAGGACTGCCCTGCTTCGAAAAAGACAAGAAACTCCCGAGGACAGCGGACCTGCTCCAAAAAGACTGCAACTTTGTTTCAAGGAGCAGCTTTAAAGACCCTGCAATCTCCCCGCAAGAAGCGTGAGACTTGCAACACTGCACCCGGCGACCCCGACTCGGCTGGTGGAGAACCAACACCTCAGGGAGGACCCCCGGACTACTCTCCGACTGTGAGTACCAAAACCTGTCCTCCCTGAGCCCCCACAGCGCCGCCTGCAGAGGGAATCCCGAGGCTTCCCCTGACCGCGACTCTCTGAAACCTAAGTCCCGACGCCTGGAAAAGACCCTGCACCCGCAGCCCCCAGGACCTGAAGGACCGGACTTTCACTGGAGAAGTGGCCCCCAGGAGTCCCTCTCCCTTGCCCAAGTGGAGGTTTCCCCGAGGAAGCCCCCCCTTGCCTGCCTGCAGCGCTGAAGAGATCCCTTGATCTCTCATAGACTAACATTGCAAACCCGACGCTTGTTTCTACACTGCACCCGGCCGCCCCCGCGCTGCTGAGGGTGAAATTTCTGTGTGGGCTTGTGTCCCCCCCGGTGCCCTACAAAACCCCCCTGGTCTGCCCTCCGAAGACGCGGGTACTTACCTGCAAACAGACCGGAACCGGGGCACCCCCTTCTCTCCATTCTAGCCTATGCGTTTTGGGCACCACTTTGAACTCTGCACCTAACCGGCCCTGAGCTGCTGGTGTGGTGACTTTGGGGTTGCTCTGAACCCCCAACGGTGGGCTACCTTGGACCAAGAACTGAACCCTGTAAGTGTCTTACTTACCTGGTAAAACTAACAAAAACTTACCTCCCCCAGGAACTGTGAAAATTGCAGTGTCCACTTTTGAAATAGCTATTTGTGAATAACTTGAAAAGTATACATGCAATTGAGATGATTCAAAGTTCCTAATGTACTTACCTGCAATACCTTTCAAACAAGATATTACATGTTAAATTTGAACCTGTGGTTCTTAAAATAAACTAAGAAAAGATATTTTTCTATAACAAAACCTATTGGCTGGATTTGTCTCTGAGTGTGTGTACCTCATTTATTGTCTATGTGTATGTACAACAAATGCTTAACACTACTCCTTGGATAAGCCTACTGCTCGACCACACTACCACAAAATAGAGCATTAGTATTATCTATTTTTACCACTATTTTACCTCTAAGGGGAACCCTTGGACTCTGTGCATGCTATTCCTTACTTTGAAATAGCACATACAGAGCCAACTTCCTACACTATGCTTTTGTGGCAGTTCCCTTGCCCCTTCTAGGGGCACCACCAGATCAAAAAAATAAGCCTAAAAAGCCCTCTCTGGGCATTATAGAGTATGCCTTGCCGGAGCAGTAAATAATAAATGAGCTCCCCTGTTGCTCTTTTACTCTTTTTTACAGTGTATTTTTATTTTTCGGTGCCCAGCTCCTTGTGTGTCCCCTTCTGTAATACCGTACATAAAACACCAGCGCTATCATAAGAGGGTGTTCCCTCATTTGCATGGGGGCATAATCCAATGCAAATAGGGGAATTCCTGTGCATCTGCCTCTGAACTGTATCATAGACACAGGTGCAGAGGCAAAGAAGCTGCCAGGAGGAGCCCTTAGAGTGCGCCACCCGGTAGGTGGCGCACTGTTAGTGCACCCCGATGGCAGCCCTCTGGAGGGGAGAAAGGGGGTCCCATGGACCCTACAGGATGCCCCTTGCAGGTGGGTGCAGTCACTCACTGCACCCATCTGGAAGGGGATCTCTAATCCCCACTAAAAGTTCAGGTGCATTCCAGCTTGCCCTATAAAACACAGAGCAGCTTCAAAGCAGCCACTCCCTTTTTCACATGAATACGCTGTCCCCAGGGCAGCGCAAGTTAGCAGATGTCCCCAGGGCAGCATATTCATCCTAATAAAGCACAGTTTTCTTGTTTGTGCTGGGCACACCTTTTAAAAGGTACGCCCGGCGCAAACACGGAAAATGTGCTGTATCTGTGATACGGCCCCTGGGGGTAGCTGGAGACAGAAACTTATTTTTAAAGTGGGCACCCACCCTGGGCATACACAATATACAAATAGTTGGGTGCTACTGGAGATGCCTCAAGCCCCTGTGGCCCCTGGCAGACCCCCAGCTAGGACCCATACTGTGTGCTGGCAGGAGCCAACAATTATTTTTAAGTGGGTGCCCTAGTGCCCACTCGGGGCATCCACACATACAAATCATTGTAGGCCAGTAGAGTTTTTTTTTCAAAAAGTGTGGGATGCCACTTTGTTTTTAATTGGAACACAGATTCCGAGGATCCACTGTCCTGTTAACAAAAATAGTTTTTTGGCCCCTTTACGGGGGGTGAAGGGAGGTATCCCTTCCCCCTATATGTTTTTTTCCTTTTTTTCAGGACAGGGGCCGGAGTCCCCAAGTCAAAATGACAGCTGCCACATCTTCGTTGAAGTTACAGCCAATGAGACCTTAGATTAGATTTTTTTAATCAGAGTTTCTTGTTTAAATTTGACCCTTTAGTCAGTAATTAGTAGTGCATGATTAAAGTTGACCTGGTGCTGAAAAATCCTCTGTGCATATTTTTATTTCCACCCTTGCTGATTAATCTTGAATGTATTTCCAGGTATGCACTCAAAAGCTTTGACTGCCAGGGATCACTTAGATGTCCTGGCTGCATGGATCTTTAAATAAAAGGACTTATGATGCCCATATTAATACTCCAAGTAAAAGTGAGTGAGAAATTTGCTATATGGGTGCACCATAGACATGAACATGAAATATGCAGATGTGAGCTGGCATAAGGGAATGCACTTGCATGCGTGTTTGTGTATGAGTGTGTTTGTGTGTGTGGATATCTGTGTGAGCTCGCAGTATGCACAACAATGCTAAGCATATGTAGCAGCAGAGTATGTTGTGTCAGCATGAGCAGACTACTCTGATTTTAAAGCCCAGATGAGAACAGATTGATTTTTGGGTCCACATCACTGCCCGCTTCTTCACAGCAATCCGGTCAGAGCCACGTCAGGTAAACATGCTTTAACTGTCCCATAGAAATTAAAGCCACAACACCGTGGCCTCTAGATAAAGGAAAAGTTGGCACGGCATGCTCTATGAACTAACAAATGGGGGGATTTTTTTACAGACAAGACGTCTTCAGAAGTAGCTCTTATGGAGAATCTTAAGGAAAACTACCACATACCTGTCTGGAGACGTGACTGTCAATAACAAGCGGCCGTGTTCTGGACCAGTGTATGTTTCTTTTACTCTGTGAGAGGAAACAGAGGTTTCGCAGCAGCGCGTAGGTCCTGCTGCTGCTCTCTATGGGCCAGCCTTGCAGTCCATTCGGCATTAGAGTCAGTGGCTCAGGCAGACCCCTGCAATGTATCCAGCCTCGGCGGATGAGTACCACTGGGCACCAGCCCCTCAAGCAGATCCTGCTGGTCATCACCTCCGGCAAGAAGTGGAGGAGGTGCCACGGCCAGTCCAGGCAGCAGCACCGAGATCGGAGTGCAGGCCCGTGGGGGCCTACAGAAAGCATGCAAAGGGTGGCTGACCGGCTCTGGGTGCTCTCCTTTCACAAGCTGCATTTCAGGGACAGAACACCTCTCATACACAGATGAGAGGGTCGCGGAGGTTTACCGCCAGATCAGTAACCTGAGGGTCACCATGTACCTCTTCTTCACACTGCCGTTGTACCTGCCAGTCACTCGGCCCTGCAAGCTGCGCATGCACAGATGGAATTTATTGTTGCTCTGTTGCTTGAGCTTATGTGGTTCATGTCGGTATGTGTGGCCACACACGGGTTACGAGACTGGAGCGCTCAGTATCATTTGAAACGTGAGGCTGCAGCCGTTGGTGGCAATGCTGATTGAGCATGCACGCCCCCTGGTGGCCGGGTAGTACCCTTCAACTTTTATATATCAAATGCTGCTGCACAAAAAAAGAGCGTACAGACTGACTCCTTCCCCTGTCAATCCTCTTAATGGGATGTACAGTAAAATCAGTAAAATGCGGCCACTGATAGTGCTTGACATACTAATAACTGATGGTTTTGCTGTGGTCTGATTAAAAATGTGACTGATACTTCAACTAAGCAACTGCAGAAGAGGGCTGACTCATTCCTGCACAGCAGGTAGGCCGCGGTGTGAACTACCGGAACATTTAAATGTCACTCCAACAAAGCAAATGTTATAAGAGTCTTTGCCATAACCATTCTTCTTATTATTTATTTAAATGTTTGTTGTTGAGCACGAGAGGATGTCAGGTCGCTAAAGCTGCCTTAAGGCCAGATGTGAACATTGACCGAGGAGGAAAAATGAGCTGCCTCCTAAGCTACTGGGGCCAACGTTCAGCAACTCAGGACACTGGAACAAAATAATCTGTTAAATTGAGGCAAAGTGGATGATCACATCTCACTTGCATGGGATTATAAGATTTAAGAAAGTAGCTTGTAGAATAAAGAAAGGTAGCTTGAGGTATTCATTACACCAGTAACAACTTGTTATGTAGCCAGGGGAGGCCATGCCTCAGAGGATAGGAAGGCCACTGACTCTCTGACGCTGAGTGAAGTCCCAGAGCCAGACTTGAATTCTACCTCACTTTTGTAAAAAAGCAGTCGTTCTTATGTTGTCATCGTACCCTTCCATTTAAAATGTTTTAAACAGATCGAAATAAGACAGACTGTGAACGCTACTGTCCTACACCCCTGACTGCATCACTGCAGAAACAGAAAATAAGTCACTGTTTCAGGATGGACAGAGAACAGCAGTTTCTAGGATAACCAATGTTAGTTTAGGAAGTACGTTGATAGCAGCTGATCTGCGATTTCATTTTTTGCCAATGAGCGCCTGTGCTCTGATGTCAAAGTGTTCAGAGCAACTTTGGCATGGGCATGGGCATCTTTATTCGAGCAGGCAATAGTTCCTTCATTAGTAAAGGTCATGGTGAGACTGCCTTCCAGAAACGAAGCTGCAAAGAAATGTAGAACTAAGAAACAAAATAGAGGACCTTTCGTATGGGTTGGATCGTCAATTATATTTATGGCTGCTGTCCTCTTCTAATATAGAGATGTAGGTGTTAAAGTGTCCTAAAGGAAAGCTCAAGGTGTCCCAGTGGCTGCTGGGAGGCTGGTGCAAAACACCTCATGGCAGTACTGCTGGTACTGTGAACATATCTGGGGCTTCCCCATAAATCTTGGCTCTGATGCTTTCTCGGGGTCGTGCCACTGTCTTTCCAAAATTGGGGTGATTGGCAATTTTGGTACCATCAGCTTGTTAAGTTTCCAAAAACATTCCTTACACATCGAAGGTTCCTCCTCGTCAGCTGGGAGTTCCCGATTTCAGAACAAGTAGGAGATCAACCCCTTCAAATCTTCATTCAAATGTCTGAAGTCACCAATATCTGCTTCATCGTCATAATTAGGGGAAGACTAGGAACGAGACACAGATGATGGAGAAGTGCATGGAATCTAGGAAGGATCTAATCTGGTTTAAAAAAGCATCAATCATCTGCAGCTGCTTTTCAGACATACGTTGACGAAAGTCTGAATATTTAGAGTAACAGCTTCTCCTTGAATCAGTCAACCTTCCCCTCCTAGAAGGAGAAGGCGACGAATGGCAATGCCTGTGCTTTCCCATCTTAATGCCACTAGCCAAACATGTGTCTGAAATATGATCTTTTATACCTAGAATAAACGACCGAAATAGTTGTTCATTATGTGCCTGTTGCCACAAAACCAGAATACGAAGGGGCTACCTGCAGGTTCCCGGATACCCTTAAAGAAAGGGCTGAGTTAAAAGATCATCCCTGCAATCTTGACTGGCTGCTGCATGAAAGGAGAATCAACTGACCAGCTAACTTCTTGAAAACAGAATATAAGGCTTAAAATGCAACATTCTATGACCTTACTGTACAAAGAGAGGCCACCTACCCCCTCCGATGCAGGCCATCAAATCACACACCACCATGTGCATCTTCTCCATTTCAGGCTGTGACTGTATTTTTTTTAATAAAATAAATGTATACTGCCTTGAACTGTGCAAAAAAGGAAGATGGTGTTCGAAACGAGAACACCGGAAAAAAGCAGGACATCCTAATGTCATCGCCCCATTACATACCAAGGGGGCTGGGTCCCGGGGAATTGAAAGGCAAGTACATCCATAGTATTCACACAGAAAGAATATATATGCTTTTTTTCTCAAATTTGTGTGTGTATAATTTTTACAATACACACACTGCATAAGAAGAAATTTAGGAAGAATCAATATTGATATTTTAACCTTGCATTCATTTGCACTCTTAGCATACTTTCTGCACAATTCATATCAGGCCTATTCAGGTGCAAATAGGTGCTTGAGCAAATGCAAGTGTCCACAATTACATTGTATGCCACTGCACACTCCTCTTTACCCTATGGTTTCATCAAAATGTTTGCACTCCTTTGAAATGTACATTTGCAATATGTGCATTTGCCTAGTGCACATTACTCACATATATGACATGTTCACACACCTAAATCCACCTATTTTATTTTGTCAATCATGCTTCTACTTTGGTTTAAGCCTATTTCTGCCATAAAAAAGTTTTGTGATTCGGGCCCAAATGTATGGATAAATAACATTCTTGCCCTTAACAACGTTATTTCGTTGTCTCTATTTTTGCACAATTTCATCACAATTTAGAGCAAATTTGATAGAAGTAATTCAACAGTAATAATCCGGGGAAGGAATTGAAATGAAAAATATGTTTCAAAACTCGGAAATAGCAATAACCGGAGGCCACTTTGCTCCAACATGGCATGGAGCACAAGACTAAATGCTTAATTTCGCTTTCCATAAAAAATGAATGTGTCTGGTGTAATTCAAGTGAAGCCATGTGCAATCCTAACACACCAGCACATTCTCAAAGGGAAATGTTTTGATATTTCTCTGTGGAGAGCAGCATCGTTGCTAATGAGATGCAATGCTCGCAGATATCTGGCAACACTTCCTCGCATTCCCCGTGGTAATTAAGAAGAGCGCATAAACACTGTGAACAGACCACGTCGAAAGAGTTCGCTCAGAAATCATGCATACAGTAGCGCCGCAGTAGATATGCATTATGTAGCTCGCACCCGCAGGGGCATGATTCGCGGAAACGGGCATCAGCAAATGTTTATTTTTTAGCACTTGGGAGAAAGTGCCAAAAACCAAATGCGTTTGGTTTCTTGTGAGAAACACAATCCACGTACCAGAGAAAAAAGCACGTGTCACATTACTTGCGAACACGTTTTCTACTTAGCGTTAATGCAGGGCTGTTTGCTTTTTCTTGGCTTAAAAAAACAGTGCACTTACTGAAGTAAAGAAAGTTTGCTCTGGCAGTAGGACAGTATAATTCGAACAAGCCAAAAATCTATATTTTGGATCTCTCCTAGTTTCTACAGCTGGGTGACGGTTTGTTCGTGTGGTAGCTTGGCTGCAGTTCGTGTGGTAGTGGAGCTGGAAGTGTTACTTGAGCCTCTGTTTAACTGGACACATTGTTTAATTTGAAGATGACATTGTCTTTCTACCTGTGGTTAGGAAGACGGGCAGGAGCCCAGCTACGGCTCCTTTGGGCCACAATGTGCATGGAAAAGGGGCTTCCATCCCAGTGGTAGGGCAATAAAAGACAGTCATAATTAGAACGTAGGGGGACTATCTCAATCCTCGGTCCCCGTGCCACTGCACCTGCTGCATTATTGATAAGTAGACCTCTGAAGAAGGGGACTCAGATTCCTGCTAGGGTTTGCCGCAGACAACTAGCACACGTCTGTGGTTTGAAGACAGAAGCTGTTCAGAACTATTCTAACCATGATCATTTGGGTAGATGTCCTCTGAATCAGACACATTCTAAAACATGTTCTGCATTGTGGTACTGGCATTTGCATAGCCCAGGGTTTGCCACTTACAAGGCCTCGTAGAACTGTGGGGGTTGTCCTAGCATGAGATTCTGGGGTTTCCATCGGGAACCATAGACTAGTCGGCATGTGATGGTATGCTCCGAGTATTGTGCATTGTCCATTTCTGGTTTGGGGACAGTTTCATGTGCTGTCACTAGGAGTGGGCGACCCACTGAAGGCTCGAGCCAGACTCGAGCCAAATCCTCTTGGATCCTCAAGCCTAAACCAAGCCAAGCTCCTGTTGGCTGCCACGCTCTAATCTCATGCACCAACTGTTAGAAAAGCATTAATCTTTTATATAAAATGGGAGCAAGAAAGTTTCCCCACTAATGACTGAGATGCACATCAAACACAACCCCATTACAACATCCCCGCTGGGCCGGCGGGCGCAAACCTAGTTTACGCCCGCCGGCCCAGCGGGGATGCGGCCGCAACATAGGAGCCAGCTCCTAATGGAGCCGGCGGTGTTGAAGCCGTGCGACGGGTGCAGTAGCACCCGTTGCGCTTTTCACTGTCTGCTATGCAGACAGTGAAAAGCTGCACGGGGCCCTGTTAGGGGGCCACTGCACTGCCCATGCCAGTGGCACGGGCAGTGCAGGGGGCCCCAGGGGCCCCAGGACTCCCCTTACCGCCAGCCTCTTCCTGGCAGTGCAAATCGCCAGAAACAGGCCGGCGGTAGGGGAGTCATAATCCCCAGGGCAGCGCTGCTTGCAGCGCTGCCCTGGCAGATTATCACCGCCGGGGCTAAAACGGCGGGAAACCGCCGGCCCCGGCGATGTGACCGCGGCGCTACTGCCGAGGTCGTAATACGGGTCTCCGTACCGCCAGCCTGTTGGCGGTACGGACGCCACATTACCCCTGGCGGTCAGAGACCGCCAGGGTCGTAATGACCCCCAAAGTCTGGGATCAAACCTGATTTCGCCTCTTGACCAAACCGTGTGATTCTAAGCAATTACTTTATTTCACTGTGTCTTATTTTCCTTTATTATCACTTACAAGATCAGCTTGAAATACAAGAGTTCAGCTTGGAGCTGTACAAAACCTGGATTTTATTTAAGAGAGGAGAATGTTGCTCCAAGCCACGTATAGGGTGTTCATGACAACTGACGTCTTAGCTCACTAATGCATCGTCATGGAGGAGGAGAGACAAGAATATTTATGAGCTAATGTTTAAACTATCACTTTTAATAAATGCCTAATGTATTAAAGTGAAACTCTTATGCATGTTTAAGAAATACACTTTTTGAATTTTGAACAGAAGCTATCATATTTGACATGAAGTTTGTTCAGTGACTTACATGACAAACATTTTCATGGCTCTGCTTGTAAGTGGGATCTTTAAACCAAACCAGACCTTTGGCTCAGCTCTGACTCGGTGTTCCCAGTTAATTCGTTCTCCTGCCAAACTCTCACTGTCACTGTGTGATGTCAGTGCTGGAGTGGTCTGGTGGAGAGATTTTACTCAATGCTTATGCACCTCATTGGACAGTAAAATACCTTTGGCTACAAATCGTCTCAGTCTTCTGTTGCTGACCATTTGGCATTTTTGAGCCATGTTATGGCACATGACATGTTCTGTGTGACATGTTCTGTTAAATATTTGTGTGTGTTGTGTATCGTGGCAGCAATCTGTCAGCAGGAACTATGGCAAATCCGTGCTGTGCCAGATGCATGCAGGTGGAGCCAGACTGGGAATCAAAAGCAGTCCTGGAGAAACTGTCAAAACTAGTCCCGCTCTCTTCCTCTCTCTTTTCTCTATTCTTTTCACTTTGTCTGCTCTCACACCCTCTCATGCCTGCTGTAATTCCATGGGGGGACTTTACAAAGTGTCAGAGGCATCCGTAGTGTCCCTCTGATAAAAAAAAAAGTCCTCCAGGGGCTACATCCCTCAAGGGAACTGCCAGACAGAATGAAAGGATAGTCCTGCCATTTATGCAGGTGTGTGTTTGTGTGGATTTCATATACTTTAGTGCGAGGTTTCAAAGAACAGTCTTGATAGGTCTGATTATAAAACATCCGCTGAGTATAAGTCAGTCATCTTTTGTACCTCTTGTGCCACAGTGAAGGCAAAATACTCAAATGAACCATTATAATTACATCTAGGTCATTGGGAAAGGAAATCCAACACAAAATCAAAAAACCTCTTTGTAATTTGTTTTTACTCTGCCACCTGTGTGTGAAACCATTCGGCTGCCCTGTGATATGGGGCTTCGATATGTTATTTTAAAACTGACATGAATGTCTCAAAATTAAAGGAAAGTGATTTTGGTGAAAAAAACAGAACTGTTAGCAGGAGATAAATATGACAAGGAGCCACTTTTTTAGGTCAAACGTAAGCGTACGACCTCTTGTACACTTTTAAGTATGCTTCTTCTGTGGGCTTCCAGCTTTTTCGTTTGTTAGTTTCAGTGTCATTTAAAAATCCTTGCTTGAAATCCTTGCTTGAAAGTGGTTAGTCATGCCTCCTTCTTCTGTGTGGGTGCAGGGACTAACTACTATATAATTACGCTTTGTCCTGTTTATCTGGTCTGTAGGGGATTTTTTAAAACTTTTTTTCCTGCTCAGGTCCAGGGAAGCTTCCCTTTTCATTTGCAGAGCATTCTTCCTCTGAGCTGAGCTGTAAACCAGACTATAAATCAGGCTGTTCTCTTGGTCACATTTGGTTTTTGTGGACTCTCCGCACCCTCTCTCTGCTGCGTGGCTCCCGCCCTTCCTTGGCTTGGATTCTGCCTGTGTGCAGATAGCGAGGGCGGAGGATCGCTTATAATTGCTTATGGCCGAGACACCCAGCTCTACCAGGGCACTGCAGTCCTTAGAGACAGTGCCTATTGCTGCTCCATACTGGGATCCCACTCAGAGCTCCATCAGTGCAACTCAGTTCACATACTCCAAGCCCTGAGCCAGTGCCAGTGCCAGGAACTGCACACGTGCTGTCTGCCAGAGCACCTCATTTCTTGCAGTCAGTACACTCTGCAGCTCCAGTACTGGGACCTCAGGTGAAGCTCTATCACTGCACCTCAGTTCACACACTCCGAGCCCTCAGCCGTGCCAGTGCCAGGAACCCCACACATGTTGTCTGTCAGAGCATCTCAGTTCTCCCAGTCAGTACACTCTGCTGCTCCGGTACTGGGACCTTGGGTGCAGCTCCATCACTGCACCACAGTTCACACACTCCCCGCCCTCAGCCGTGCCAGTGCCAGGAACCCCACACATGCTGTCTGCCAGAGCATCTCAGTTTTCACAGTCGGTACACTCTACTGCTCTAGTACTTGGACCTCGGGCGCAGCTCCATCACTGCACCACAGTTCACACACTCCAAGCCCTCAGCCATGCCAGTGCCAGGAACCCCACACATGCTGTCTGCCAGAGCACCTCAGTTCTCACAGTCAGTACACTCTGCTGCTCCAGTTCTGGGACTTCGGGCGCAGCTCCATCAGTGCACTGGAGTTCTACCACGGCAAGGTCACTTCCTTTACTATACTGGGACCCAGCTCACAAACAGTTCAATCACAGCCCCTCAATTCTAATATTCAGTCCCACTGCCAAGCCAATCCTCGATCCAAAAGAGCAAAACAGCTCAGCCAGTGCACCTCAAGTCTAACATCCAATGCTACTGTTGATTGGAACCATCACAGCTCCACCAGAATCCATCAGTTCTAAAATTCAGTGAACATTACTTCTCAGTACTAAGGCTCACACACACACCCTTCAGGACTCCTTGCTTCTGTGGTTCAGAGGCAGTGCCGCTCCCATACTGGGCCCCCCTCGCAGCTTCACCAGAGCACCTCCAGGATAACGCTTGGCAACATAGGCACACCAATACTAGGTTCCACACATAGCTCCATTAACATACCTCACCTCTGACCTTGTGTGCCAGTTACTATTCCATACTGCAGCCCACATACAACTCTATCAGAACACCCCAACCCTAACCTGCAGTGCCCCATTATTCCAATACCAGCAATTACACCATGAGCCATTTCTCATTCTTCACCCACTGCCTTTCTGTTATTCCAGCACCGGACTGGGACACAGCTCTGTCTATACCCCCAATCCTGATCTGAAGCACCCCAACATTGATGTATTGGGGTTTACATACAACTCTGCTAATTCACATTCTGCTGTTCTGCAGTATTCCCTGCTGTCCCACACTCTGACTTCTGTTTGAGGACGTGGGGGAGCCAACTGAATCTCTTCTTAGCTGCCATCTTTATTTTGGAGGGTCTGTTTTATTTATCTCACTCCGTTCTTTCCTGTACCCTGTTTACTCTAAATGTTTTCTTTCTCCCCCACTTTTCTCTTCCAGCTCTTAAAATACACACGTTAAAAGTTTCACTCTTTCATCTGTTTATTTCTACTCCTCTCCCCCCTTTTTTTATTTCCCTCTTCCTCTTGCTACCTCCTCTTTCAAAGTCGCAAAGACTTGGTAATTTTTTTCCTTGTTTCAATCCTCTCTTTTTCTCTTCATCAGGCATTCATTATTTCACAGTTTTTTTCTTTTCTCTTCATTCTGTCTTTGTCTTTTTTATTTGCTCTTTCCTTCCTCTTTTTTTTAGATCATTCTTCCTTCCTTTCTCTGGTGTTTTCCTTATTGTTATCTGTCAATTCACCTTTTATTCTAAATCTCTCTTTCCCGTCTTTATGTGGAAGCCACAAGTTACTTGTCGGGACCGGAACTGTCAAAGTGATTTTCCCATTCTGTGTCTGTGGGAAATGTGTTAGTACATACATGCCCTGGTTCTTTCGCTGATTGTTTTGCTCTCCATCTCTCTTTTTTCTCTAAAGTTCATTTTCTGCATCTTTTCACACTTCTTTCATTGTTTTTTCCTCTTTATCTTTCATTTGCTAGCTTCCTTCCCTTTCTTCTTTTGTCGCACGTTTGCTCCATTTCTTCTCTTAGTTGTGTTTTCAGTTTCTCATTCTTTCTTTCCCTTCTTTCTTTCATTTCTTTGCGACCCCTTCTGTTTCTTCCTTTTGTCTGTTATGTTCCTTTCACTTCTCTTTTTCTGCCCCACCCGCTTTCTCTCCTATGGCCTAGTTATCAATGGTGCGAAAGGTGCAAAGTCACCGGGTCCCAGAGACCTAAGGACCTTCCTCAACTCTAATTACTGCTGTATATTCCTACCGAAATTGCAGTCAACCATTTTCCTTTCTTACTCCAGGACCTATTAACTACGCCACTTGTCCTCTCCATCGTTACTCCAGTCTCCCTCTTTCCTTTCACCCTCCAATCCGTCCCAATTGATATTTTGTTAAGGTGTTTTGAGCATTACACTCAATGCCAAAAGTTTATTTCTGATAAAGGTTCATATGATAATTGTATATGTTTTAAGACAGAGGAAGAAGGTAAATGGAAGTGCTGTAGTTAAATGCTGGGCCACTGGAATTATATGGCAGGAAAAGACAAAATTATGAGGCAGGGTTTTCCAAATTCTATGGCAAAAAAAGTCCATTTATGAATTTACAATGCCAATAGCTCTAACTCAAGAAAATGCGAGGCCTATTGCATTGCAAATACTTGTTTCTAGATGGTCCACTCCTTTTCAAGCAACGACTGCTTGTTTCAGAAGCAACACCAAATACATGCTTCAAAATTCTTTGTCAGAGTTCAGTCTTTCACTTGACTCATTGATTATTTCAAAAATTGGCAAAGCCATTTTGTTTTGTTTCGGTAGAGCATTGGGGCAGTACCACACGCTTCACTAACAAAAGAACATGTGCAAAGCAGGCGGCAACAAAACAAGTAGAAGGTGGTGTCACGCACCCAAAAACCGCACAATATAGGTAGTAAAAACGTAATATTCCCTCCCTCACAGAGCCGAGGCAAGAAGGAAAACAAGCAAAATAGAGAAAGAGGTGGGAAGAGAGGAAAAGACGGGATGAACTGAAATAAAGGTAGAGAGAAAAACCGGGTAGAGAAAACACCGAAGAGGTATGAAAATGAAATGAGGCATGCACTGAAGGTAGAAGATGACAGGGGGAGAAACATGGGGGATGGGAAGGTATGGGGAGAGGGGATGAGATGAGAAGAGAAGGTACAATAAGGTCTTTCGGAAACTTTTCATTTACCAAATATTTCACCACAAATTATTTCCCCCTCTTACACATGCAAAGGTTAATGAAAGTTGCAATCCATGAATTAGGGCCACTCTTTAATGGGTGCCTGAGCCTCCTTTTAGTGCTAATCCAACCACACTGTCAGTCCGTTCACTCAGTCTCGGTTGTCTTCAAATCTACTTAGATCCACAAAGACGTTCTTGTTGATAATGGGGGCCACCTTGATCTCCCTAACCATGAGTTCTAAATATCTAAGAAATCTCTACCTTACTGTAGCACTGACGTCTGCACTTCACTGATAAGGACTAACAGGATCACATGTGACCAGTGGAGACATGGAATTTTGGTGAGAAAACCCAATATGAACTGAGAGATTTAATTGGTCCATTAGTTGCCTTTAAAAATCCCCGGAATGTAAGCTCTATATGCTCGATGTACTGGAAGGCATCTATTTATTTCAAAGTTGTTCCTCTATATGCAGCCCTTGTTAGACATAGACCTGCCTTCATAATGTCTAAGCTTTCTACAACAAATCTCTAGTCAACAACTAGAGGAAAGCAATGATAAAAACAACTCTTAAATACAAGAATGAGACCCAGGTCTACTGACTTCTTGACTGATTCACAAATTTGTTTTTCATCAGTAGTGGTTTACTTATGGGAATGCAGTTGAAAGTCAGGAGTAATTCCCACCTATTCACAGAAAAATCTTTTCATTCGGCCCTTCCTCGTGAGCTTGATGTTTGTGAGAAACACAAACTTTTACCATGATTTTTATTATTACACCCGATGGGATAGTGTAACCAACATCACATATATACTCATACATAAGCGCTGCTGCCGAATATTGGTCCAGAGGGAGGTGCCACCATTTTAGTGCTTTTATAGATATTCACTTTTTAGGTGCCACCCGCGACCTCCCAATTATTTTTGATTTTTAAGGAATTATGACAATAAAAACAGATTTAACCTGAGGTCGGCCTATGTATTTCCACTACTGCAAACATGCAATCTTCCATCACAATCGAGTCATGCTCTCATTTAAAGAGTTCCTCTTTGGAAATGTTTATTTTTTAATTCGTGCAGTTGCATTTTTTCACTTAAGTCCGGCTTTTATTTCATTTTTTTGGATGAGTAAAACTCTTTAAGTGCCTAACAGCATTATTTACAACATCCTTGATAGTTGGTGACGGAGAAGTGTGAGCCAGAAGACGTTTGACAATCGCACATCATAGTGAAATTAGTCTAAATTGAATTAAAATTAGATTGTTAGGACGATAATCTAAAACAATCTGATTTGAGGATCAAATGATAATTTTATAAAAGCACTGAAGGCTTTTGAGTCTATGGAAGTTTCAGCTGAATATTGGTATTGTGGCAGATGGTTGCTCTTTTCTCCCTTCCAACCCCGTCACTCAATCAGTGTAGGCATATTCTTTCACAGGTTTCCATGTGCCACTGAGAGATATGTCTTATCTAGTGGAACATAGTCAGCAGGCCAGAGGCTGATGAACGGTGTTAGAAATGGTATTAGGAACACAGATCCCAACACCTCTCTCTTTGCCATGATCCCTGTGCTGTGCATAACCCGCTCCCTTCACTTCAATTTTCTCACCTTTATCAGTGACAATGGTATATGTGGTGCCCACCTAATCAAAGAAAAAACAGGAAGTCACAGTAGCCTAGAAGGAGTTCCAAAAGTGGATATACCACATTGCCTACTACATCAAGCACAACAGTGCAGATGACGACTGCAGCATCTTTACATATGATAACTGCGGTAGCTGCAGGGCAGCACAGGTGTTTTTACTCACAGAAGTTGTTTTTCTACAAAGTTGGACAGTGCTGAAACATCGTTTGTGGGATGTGGACTGGATAGGAGTTCACAAGGCTGAGACTGGTCCTACCAGAGGACTGTACGAATCTGTCTCTGAACAAGCACTGGGAGCCTGGCCTGCTTTAATGGGTGTTTTCAACACAGATGAAGTACAGCCAGCATTTAGTTTCATAACAGAGGAAAGGGGGTTCCAGAAGTGTCTTCTTGAGGTGTTTTAAGGTATAAAAGACAGGGAAACTTGGCGTTAAGACAGAAGCTCGCCTGTGGAATGGACCCATTACCTAGGATCTATTTCTGATCCCGATCCAGTATCCTGCCTGACTGATCTGAGGTCTCCCTCAGTCATGCTGGCAAGGATGATGACTTCAACTCAATCGATAAAGTATTTTACATCTTGATTATTTAGCTCATGTATACATGCTGTGTTGATGCATTGCACATTTCTTTTTAAGTCTTGACCACTTGATATATGCATTTATCTTCATGTATACATATGTTCTGCTGCACTTGAGTTGATAGCTTATTCTCATATATTTGTATGACTTTTAGTTCATATTTGGGGAGTGCCTTAATAAATTAATTATTCAGACTAAGAGTGCTGGATTCTCTCGGCATTATGTCCTCTTAGTTTAAGTGAAAGCAATACAGCTACTAACATCATCTTGGTGCAAATGCACATTTTGGACACTGAGTTGCACACAAACTATATAATATAACATATTTCAATTTGTCAAACATCTGTGGACAGATATGCAAGAAAGATCCATCAAAACATATTTCTGCCTTTTTACAAACTACTGAAATCCCCCATTGCATGATGGCCCATTATTTGTTCTGGATAAGCTCTTAGGTTCACAAGAAAGGGGTCTTGCTTACAGTTCTCAAACATGTTGATTCAAATGTAATACTTTACAACAGGATGAGCAAAAAACATTCTAGATGAGCTACAATGCATGGAATCTGGAAACATGAGGGCTCCGACATACAGGGGAGGGAACCTGCCCTTGACTATGTGCAGAGCACTCCCGATTCCCAATTCCACTCATTAGTAGATCTACAACCAAAATGGTGCTTTGCATTCCATTACTTGCAGCCCTGTCCATCCTATTTTATTTTCAGGACTAATAGTATCAGAATGCAAACACTGGACTGAATAGGCTACTCAACATGCATATGGAAAATAAGCTCTGTGACTCACCGTTTGCTAATGCTTAGCAATGCTGTATGAACTTTTGAAAAAAAAATCATTGTAAACTTCTCCATGTACTAAGCAGTCTCATGCTATGTGAAACCTTCTGCCAGCTGTCACTTTTTAGCCAACAACATTACGGAAACTATAAGGCTGGAGTGCAATGATGTCCTACTTATTATAAAACAACGAGCCATATCACGATGGGCTTGGTGGCTGTCAGTTTGCATGTACTTGTAAAGTGTAACGGGAATTCATTATCACAATAGTTCTCTGACTTAGTGCTTTATTTTCAGTGCAGCTCGGAAACCGTGAGCTAGGTTTGCCTATTTCTATTCCTCAGCTGTGATCTCTGAAAATAAAGCACTAGCTCAAGGTAATATTAGGTTATTTAAATTCACTTTAAATGTTGCAGACGCATAAATTCAGGCTCTCAGCTAAGTGATGAGCCAGCAAAATCCTTCACAATAGGGACTGAGGACAGCAGTAACAGATTTCTCATATCAATACTTACAACAATGCCTACTCTTGTTGTGCTGGTCTGGGCACGTAGTGAACTACAGCAATGTCAACTCTTGCAGTGTTGTTCTGAGCTCACACTGAACTATAGCAATGCCTACTCTTGCAGTGCTAATCTGAGCTTGCACTGAACTATATCAATGCCTGCTCTTGCAGTGCTGGTCTGGGTTTGCAGTGAACAATACCAATGTCTACTCTTGCAGTGCTGGTCTGAGCTCACACTGAACTATAGCAATGCCTACCCTTGCAGTGCTCTCCTGAGCTCGCCCTGATCTATAGAAATGGACACCCCTGCAGTGCTGCTCTGAGCTCACACTGAACTATAGCAATGCCTACTCTTTCAGTGCTAGTCTGGGCTCGCAGTGATCTATAGCAATGCCTACTGTTGAAGTGCTCTTCTGAGCTCACACTGAAATATAGCAGTACCTACTCCTGCAGCGATGGTGTGATCTCACACTGAAAGATAGCGGTGTCTAGTCTGGCAGTGCTGGTCTGGACTTGCACTGAACTATAGCTATGCTTACTCCTGCAGTGCTGGTCTGAGTTTGCACTGAACTACAGCAATGCCTAGAATTGCAGTGCTGTTATGAGCTCGCACTGAACTAGAGTAGTCTAGGCTTGCTCTGCTGGTCTGAGCTGTTACTGTTATAGCAGTGACTACTCTTGAAGTAGTGTTCTGATCCCGCAATGAACTATAGCAATGCCTGCTCTTGCAGTGCTGGTCTGGGTTCACAGTGAACTATAGCAGTGCCTTCAGTGCCTACTATTGAATTGCTGTTCCGAGCTCGCTCTGAACTATGGCAATGCCTACTCATGCAGTGTGGGTCTGAGCCCGTACTGAGCTATAGCAGTGAATACTCTTTCAGTGCTGGTCTGGGCTCGCAGTGAACTGCAGAAGTGCCTACTATTGAACTGCTGTTCTGAGCTTGAATTGAACTATAGCAATGCCTACTGGTGCTGTGCTGGTCTGGGCTCGCACTGAACTATAGCAATACCTACTCTTGCAATGCTGGTCTGAGCTCGCACTGAACTATAGCAGTGACTACTCCTGAAGTACTGGTCTCGGCTCGCACTGAATTATAGCAATGCCTACTCTTGCAGTACTGGTATGAACTTGCACTGAAATATAGCAGTGGCTACTCTTGCAGTGCTGGTCTGGGCTCGCAGTGAACTGCAGAAGTGCCTACTATTGAACTGCTGTTCTGAGCTTGAATTGAAATTTGGCAGTGACTACTCTTGCTGTGCTGGTTGCGGCTCACACTGAACTATAGCAATGCCTACTGGTGCTGTGCTGGTCTGGGCTCGCACTGAACTATAGCAATACCTACTCTTGCAATGCTGGTCTGAGCTCGCACTAAACTATAGCAACGACTACTCTTGCAGTGATGGACTGAGCTCGTTCTGAGCTATACCAATAGCTACTCGTGCAGTGCTGTTCTAGGCTCACACTGAACTATAGCAGTACCTTCCCTTGCAGTGCTGAGCTTGCACTGAGCTTTAGCAAAGCCTACCCTTGCAGTGCTGGTCTAGGCTCACACTGAACTTTAACAATACCTACTGCTGCACTGCTGTTCTGAGCTCGAACTTAACTATAGCAGTGCCTACTCTTGTAGTGCTGGTCTGAGCACGCACTGAACCATAGCAGTACCTACTTTTGCAGTACTGGTCTGGGCTCACACTGAACTATAGCAATGGGTAATCTTGCAGTGCCTGTCTGGGCTTGCAATGAACTATAGCAGTGCCTACACTTTCAGTGCTGTTCCAAGCTTGCAGTGAAGTATAGCAATGCCTGTTCTTACAGTGCTGGTCTGGGCTCACAGTAAACTATAGCAGTGCCACCTCTTGCAGTGTTGTTCTGACCTCGCACTGAACTATAGCAATGCCTTCTCTTGCAGTGCTGTTCTAAGCTCGCACTGAACTATAGCAATGCCTACTCTTGCAGTGCTGGTTTCAGCTCTAACTGAACTATAGCAATACCTACTCTTGCTGCGCTGGTCTGAGCTCACACTAAATGATAGCGATGCCTACTCTTGCAGTGCTGGTCTGGACTTGCACTGAACTATAGCAATGCTTACTCCTGCAGTGCTGGTCTGAGTTTGCACTGAACTATAGCAATGCCTACTCTTGCTGTGCTGTTCTGAGCTCACACTGAAATTTAGCAGTGCCTACATTTGCCCTGCTGTTCTGAGCTTACATTGAAATACAACAGTGCCTACTCCTGCAGTGCTGTTCAGACCTTGCACTGAGCTATAGCTGTGCCTACTCTTGCCTTGCTGATCTGGGTTTCCACTGAACAATGTTTACTCTTGCAGAGCAGGTCTGAGCTTGCAATGAACTATAACACTGCCTACTCTTGCAGTGCTGTTCTGAGCTTGCACTAAACTATAGTGGTACATACTCTCGCTGTCCTGGTCTGAACTCGCATTGAACTAGAGCAGTGCCTACTCTTTGAGTGCTGGTCTAGGCTCGCACTGAACTATAGCAATGGTTACTCTTTCACTGTTGGTCTGGGCTTGCATTGAACTATAGAAATGGATACACTTCGAGTGCTGTTCTGAGCCTACACTGAACTATGGCAATGCCTACTATTGCAGTGCTGTTCTGAGCTTGCACTGAACTAAAGCAGTGCCTATTCTATCAATGCTGGTCTCAGCTCGCAGTGAACTACAGCAGTACCTACTATTGCAGTGGTGTTCTCAGCTTGCACTAAAGTATAGCAATACCTGTTCTTGCAGGGCAGGTATGGGCTTGCAGTCAACTATAGCAGTGCCTACTCTTGGAGTGCTGTTGTGATCTCACACTGAACTATAGCATTACCTTCCCTTGCAGTGCTGAGCTTGCACTGAACTATAGCTATGTTTACTCTTGCAGTGCTGGTCTGGGCTCGCACTGAAATACGGCAATTCCTGCTCTTGCAGTGCTGGAAGGGCTCACAGTGAACTAGTAGTGCCTACTGTTGCAGTGCTGTTCTGAGCTCACAGTGAACTATGGCAATTCCTACACTTGCAGTGCTAGTCTAGGAGGGCCTACTCTTGCAGTGCTGTTCTAGGTTCGTACTGAACTATAGCAGTGTCTACTCTTGCAGTGCTGGCCTGAGTTCACACTGAACTATAGCAGTGTCTACTCTTACAGTGCTGTTCTGAGCTTGCACTGAAGTATAGCAGAGCCTACTCTTTCAGTGTTAGACTGGGCTCGCAGTAAATTATAGCACTGCCTACTCTTGCAGTGCTGGTCTGGGCTCACAGTAAACTATAGCAGTGCCACCTCTTGCAGTGTTGTTCTGACCTCGCACTGAACTACAGCAATGCCTTCTCTTGCAGTGCTGTTCTAAGCTCGCACTGAACCATAGCAATGCCTACTCTTGCAGTGCTGGTTTCAGCTCTAACTGAACTATAGCAATACCTACTCTTGCTGCGCTGGTCTGAGCTCACACTAAATGATAGCGATGCCTACTCTTGCAGTGCTGGTCTGAACTATAGCAATGCTTACTCCTGCAGTGCTGGTCTGAGTTTGCACTGAACTATAGCAATGCCTACTCTTGCTGTGCTGTTCTGAGCTCACACTGAAATTTAGCAGTGCCTACATTTGCCCTGCTGTTCTGAGCTTACATTGAAATACAACAGTGCCTACTCCTGCAGTGCTGTTCAGACCTTGCACTGAGCTATAGCTGTGCCTACTCTTGCCTTGCTGATCTGGATTTCCACTGAACAATGTTTACTCTTGCAGAGCAGGTCTGAGCTTGCAATGAACTATAACAATGCCTACTCTTGCAGTGCTGTTCTGAGCTTGCACTAAACTATAGTGGTACATACTCTCGCTGTCCTGGTCTGAACTCGCACTGAACTAGAGCAGTGCCTACTCTTTGAGTGCTGGTCTAGGCTCGCACTGAACTATAGCAATGGTTACTCTTTCACTGTTGGTCTGGGCTTGCATTGAACTATAGAAATGGATACACTTGGAGTGCTGTTCTGAGCCTACACTGAACTATGGCAATGCCTACTATTGCAGTGCTGTTCTGAGCTTGCACTGAACTAAAGCAGTGCCTGTTCTATCAATGCTGGTCTCAGCTCGCAGTGAACTACAGCAGTACCTACTATTGCAGTGGTGTTCTCAGCTTGCACTAAAGTATAGCAATACCTGTTCTTGCAGGGCAGGTATGGGCTTGCAGTCAACTATAGCAGTGCCTACTCTTGGAGTGCTGTTGTGATCTCACACTGAACTATAGCATTACCTTCCCTTGCAGTGCTGAGTTTGCACTGAACTATAGCTATGTTTACTCTTGCAGTGCTGGTCTGGGCTCGCACTGAAATATGGCAATTCCTGCTCTTGCAGTGCTGGAAGGGCTCACAGTGAACTAGTAGTGCCTACTGTTGCAGTGCTGTTCTGAGCTCACAGTGAACTATGGCAATTCCTACACTTGCAGTGCTAGTCTAGGAGGGCCTACTCTTGCAGTGCTGTTCTAGGTTCGTACTGAACTATAGCAGTGTCTACTCTTGCAGTGCTGGCCTGAGTTCACACTGAACTATAGCAGTGTCTACTCTTACAGTGCTGTTCTGAGCTTGCACTGAAGTATAGCAGAGCCTACTCTTTCAGTGTTAGACTGGGCTCGCAGTAAATTATAGCACTGCCTACTCTTGCAGTGCTGTTCTGGGCTCGCAGTGAACTACAACAGAGCCTACTCATAGTGCTGGTATGAGCTCACACTCAACTATAGCAATCTCTACTCTTGCAGTGCTAGTCTAGGCTCACACTGAAATATAATAGTGCCTACTCTTGCACTGCTGTTCTGAGCTCACACTTAAGTGCCATTTGGGCTTGCAATGAACTATAGCAGTGCCTACACTTGCAATGCTGTTACGAGCTTGCAGTGAAGCATAGCAATGCCTGTTCTGCAAGTGCTGGTCTGGGCTCGCAGTGAACTATAGCAGTGTCAACTCTTGCAGTGTTGTTCTGAGCACGCACTGAACAATAGCAATGTCTACTCTTGGAATGCTGTTCTGATCTCACACTGAACTATAGCAATGCATTCCCTTGCAGTGCTGAGCTCGCATTGAACTATAGCAGGCCTACCCTTGCAGTGCTAGTCTGAGCTCATACTGAACTATAGCTATGCTTACTCTTGCAGTGCTAGTCTGGGCTAGCCCTGAACTATAGCAATGCCTACTCTTACAGTGCTGGTCTAGACTCACACTGTACTATAGCAATGCCTATTCTCGCAGTGCTCTTCTCAGCTCACAGAGATCTACAGCAATGCCTACCCTTGCAGTGCTGTTCTGAGCTGTCACTAAAGTATAGCAATGCCTACTCTTGCAGTGTTGTTCTGAGTACCAACTTAACTATATGGCAGTGCCTACTTTGGCAGTGCTCGTCTGGACTCACACTGAACTATAGCAATGCCTACTCTTGCAGTGCTGGAAGGGCTTTCAGTGAACTACAGCAGTGCCTACTGTTGCAGTGCTTCTTCTGAGATCACAGTGAACTACAGCAATTCCTACACTTGCAGTGCTAGTCTAGGAGGGACTACTCTTGCAGTGCTGTTCCAGGTTCACACTGAACTATAGCAATGCCTACTCTTGCAGTGCTGAGCTGAGCTCACACTGAACTATAGCAGTGTCTACTCTTTCAATGCTGTGCTCAGCTTGCACTGAAGTATAGCACAGGCTACTCTTTCTGTGCTAGTCTGGGATTTCACTAAACTATAGCAATGCCTACTCTTGCTGGGCTGAGCTGGGCTCGCAGTGAACTATAGCAGTGTCTACTCTTCCAGTGCTCGTCTGAGCTCGCACTGAACTATAGAAGTCCATACTCTTGCAGTGTTATTTTGAGCTTGCACTGAACTATTGCAATGCCTACTCTTTGAGTGCTGTTCTGAACTCACACTGAACTATAGCAATGCCTTCTGTTGCTGGGCTGAGCTGGGGTTGCAGTGAACTATAGCAGTGCCTACACTTGCAGTGCTGTTCTGAGCTTGCAGTGAAGTATAGCAATGCCTGCTCTTGCAGTGCTGGTCTCGGCTCGCATTGAACTATAGCAGTGCCTACTCTTGCATTGCTGTCCTGAGCTGGCACTGAACAATAGCAATGCCTACCCTTTCAGTGCTGTTCTGAGCTCGTACTGAATTATAGCAATGCCTACCCCTGCAGTGCTGTTCTGGGCTCGCAGTAAACTATAGCAGTGCCTACTCTTACAGTGCTGTTCTGAGTTTGCACTGAATAATAGCAATCCCTACTCTTGCAGTGCTGATCTAGGTTCACACTACCCTATAGCAATGCCTACTCTTGCAGTGCTGGTCTGGGCTCGCAGTGAATTATAGCAGTGTCTCATCTTGCATTACTGTTCTCAGCTCGCAGTGAACTATAACAATTTCTACTCTTACAGTGCTAGTCTGGGAGGGCCTACTCTTGCAGTGCTGTTCTGGGCTTGCACTGAACTATAGCAATGCCTACTCTTGCAGTGCTTGTCTGAGCTCACACTGAACTGTAGCAGTACGTAGATTTGCAGTGCTGGTCTTTGATCACACTAATCTATACCAATTGCTACTTTCACAGGGCTGGTCTGGTTTTGCAGTGAAAGATAGCAGTGCCTACGCTTACAGTGCTGTTCCGAGCTTGCAGTGAAGAATAGCAATGCCTGTTCTTGCAGTGCTGGTCTGGGCTCGCAGTGAACTATAGCAGTGCTTACTCTTGCAGTGCTGTTCTGAGCTTGCAGTGAAGTATAGCCATGCCTGTTCTTGCCGTGCTTTTTTTGGGCTCGCAGTGAACTATAGCAGAGACTACTTTTGCAGTGTTGTTCTGAGCTCGCACTGAACTATAGCAATGCCTACTCTTGCAGTGCTGTTATGAGCTCGCTCTGATCTATAGCAATGCCTACTCTTGCATTACTAGTTTGGGAACGTACTGAACTATAGCAATGCCTACTCTTGCTGTGCTGGTCCGAGCTGGCACTGAACTATAGCAATGCCTACTCTTACTGGCAGTGCTGGTCTGGGCTCGCAGTGAACTATAGCAGTGCCTACTCTTGCACTGTTTTCTGAGCACGCACTGAACTATAGGAATGCTTACTCTTGCTGTGCTGGTCTGAGGTGGCACTGAACTATAACAATGCCTGTTCTTGCAGTGCTGGTTTCGGCTCACACTGAACTATAGAAATGCCTATTGTTGCAGTGCTGTTCTGGGCTCGCACTGAAGTATAGCAATTCTTCCTCTTGCAGTGCTGTTCTGAGCTTGCACTGAACTGTGGCAGCGCCTACACTTGCACTGCTGTTCTGAGCTTACATTGAACTATAACAGTGCCTACTCTTGCAGTGCTGTTCAGTCTTGGCACTGAGCTATAGCGGTGCCTACTCTTGCATTGCTGATCTGGGTTCCACTGAACTATGCAATGTTTACTCTTGCAGAGCTGGACTGAGGACGCAATGAACAATAGCAATGCCTACTCTTGCAGTGATGTTCTTAGCTTGAACTAAACTATTGTGGTGCATACTCTTGCTGTCCTGGTCTGAACTTGCACTGAACTATAGCAGTGCCTACTCTTGCAGTGCTGGTCTGAGCTCGCACTGAGCTATAGAAGTCCATACTCTTGCAGTGTTATTTTGAGCTTGCACTGAACTATAGCAATGCCTACTCTTCGAGTGCTGTTCTGAACTCGCACTGATCTATGGCAATGCCTTCTGTTGCTGGGCTGGGCTGAGCTGGGCTTGCAGTGAATTATAGCAGTGCCTACACTTGCAGTGGTGTTCTGAGCTTGCAGTGAAGTATAGAAATGCCTGCTCTTTCAGTGCTGGTTTGGGCTCGCAGTGAACTATAACAGTGCCTACTCTCGCAGCGCTGTTCAGAGCTCGCACTGAACTATAGCAATGCCTACTCTTGCTGCGCTGGTCTGAGCTGGCACTGAACTATAGCAATGCCTGCTCTTGTAGTGTTGGTCTAGGCTCTCATTAAACTATAGCAATGCCTACCCTTGCATTGCTGTTCTGAGCTGGCACTGAACAATAGCAATGCCTACCCTTGCAGTGCTGTTCTGAGCTCATACTGAATTATAGCAATGCCTACCCCTGCAGTGCTGTTCTGGGCTCGCAGTAAACTATGGCAGTGCCTACTGTTACAGTGCTGTTCTGAGTTCGCACAGAATAATAGAAATCCCTACTCTTGCAGTGCTGATCTAGGCTCACACTAAACTATAGCAATGCCTACTCTTGGAGTGCTGGTCTGGGCTTACAGTGAATTATAGCAGTGTCTCATCTTGCACTACTGTTCTCAGCTCGCAGTGCACTATAACAATTTCTACTCATCGTGCCAGTCTGGGAGGGCCTACTCTTGCAGTGCTGTTCTGGGCTTGCACTGAACTATAGCAATGCCTACTCTTTCAGTGCTTGTCTGAGCTCACACTGAACTGTAGCAATAACTACATTTGCTGTGCTGGTCTGGGATCACACTGATCTATACCAATGGTTACTTTTACAGCGCTGGTCTGGTCTTGCAGTGAACCATAGCAGTGTCTACACTTGCAGTGCTGTTCCGAGCTTGCAGTTAAGTATAGAAATGCCTGTTCTTGCAGCGCTGGTTTGGGCTTACAGTTAACTATAACAATTTATACTCTTACAGTGCTAGTTTGGGAGGGCCTACTCTTGCAGTGCTGTTCCGAGCTTGCAGTAAAGCATAGAAATGCCTGGTCTTGCAGTGCTGGTCTGGCCTTGCAGTAAACTATAGCAGTGCCTGCTATTGCAGTGGTGTTCTGAGCTTGCACTGAACTACAGCAGTGCCTACTCTTGCTGTGCTGGTCGGGGGTTGTACTGAACTATAGCAATGCCTACTGTTGCTGTGGTGGTATGGGCTCGTACTGAACTATAGCAATGCCTACTCTTGCAGTGCTGGTCTGAGCTCCTACTAAACTATAGCAATACCTACTCTTGCAGTTCTGAGCTCACACTCAACAACAGCAATGCATACTCTTGCTGTGCTGTTCTAGGCTTGCATTGAACTACAGTAATGTATTCCCTTGCAGTGTTGAGCTAGAACAGAACAATAGCAGTGCCTACACTTGCACTGCTGTTCTGAACTCGCACTGAATTATAACAGTGCCTACTCTTGCAGTGCTGATCTGAGCTTGCACTGAACTATAGGAATGCCTACTCTTGCTGTGCTGGTCTGAGCTGGCACTAAACTATCGCAATGCCTGTTCTTGCATTGCTGGTTTAGGCTCACACTGAACTATAGAAATGCCTATTCTTGCAGTGCTGTTCTGGGCTCGCACTGAAGTATAGCAATTCTTCCTCTTGCAGTGCTGTTCTGAGCTCGCACTGAACTAGGGCAGCACCTGCCCTTGCTGTGCTGGTCTGAGCTCAAACTGAAATTTAGCAGTGCCTACACCTACACTGCTGTTCTGAGCTTACATTGAACTACAACAGTGCCTACTCTTGCAGTGCTGTTCAGACCTTGCAGTGAGCTATAGCGGTGCCTACTCTTGTATTGCTGATCTGGGTTCGCACTGAACTATGGCAATGTTTACTCTTGCAGAGCTGGACTGAGCTCGCAATGAACAACAGCAATGCCTACACTTGCAATGATATTCTGAGCTTGCACTGAACTATAGCAGTGCCTACTGTTGCTGTGCTGGTCGGGGCTTGTACTGAACTATAGCAATGCCTACTGTTGCTGTGCTGGTCTGGGCTCGGACTGAACTATAGCTATGCCTACTCTTTCAGATCTGGTCTGAGCTCACACTAAACTATAGCATTACCTACTCTTGCAGTTCTGGACTGAGCTCACACTGAGCTATAGCAATGCCTACTCTTGAAGTGCTGTTTTAGGCTCGCACTGAACTATAGTACTGAATTCCCTTGCAGTGTTGAGCTAGAACCGAACAATCGCATTGCCTACACTTGCACTGCTGTTCTGAACTCGCAATGAATTATAACAGTGGCTACTCTTCCATTGCTGATCTAAGCTTGCACTGAACTATAGGAATGCCTACTCTTCCTGTGCTGGTCTGAGTTGGAACTGAACTATAGCAATGCCTGTTCTTGCATTGCTGGTTTAGGCTCACACTGAACTATAGAAATGCCTGTTCTTGCAGTGCTTGTTCTGGGCTCGCACTGAAGTATAGCAATTCTTCCTCTTGCCGTGCTGTTCTGAGCTCGCACTGAACTATGGCAGCGCCTGCCCTTGCTGTGCTGGTCTGAGCTCACACTGAAATTTAGCAGTGCCTACACTTGCACTGCTGTTCTGAGCTTACATTGAACTATTACAGTGCCTACTCTTGAAGTGCTGTTCAGACTTTGCACTGAGCTATAGCGGTGTCTACTCTTGCATTGCTGATCTGGGTTCGCACTGAACTATGGCAATATTTACTCCTGCAGAGCTGGACTGAGCTCGCAATTAACAATAGCAATGCCTACACTTGCAGTGGTGTTCTGAGATTGCACTAAACTATTGTGGTGCATACTCTTGCTGTCCTGGTCTGATCTTGCATTGAACTATAGCAGTGCCTACTCTTTGAGTACTAGTCTGGGCTTGCACTGAAGAATAGCAATGCCTACTCTTTCAGTGCTGGTTTTAGCTTGTATTGAACTATAGAAATGCATACTCTTGAAGTGCTGTACTGAGCATACAATGAACTATGGCAATGCTACTATTACAGTGCTGTTCTGAGCTTGCGCTGAACTAAAGAAGTGCCTGTTCTATCAGTCCTCCTCTGAGCTCGCAGTGAACTATAGCAGTACGTACTATTGCAGTGGTGTTCTGAGCTTGCACTGAACTATTGCAATGCCTACTCTTGCAGTGCTTGTCTGAGCTCACACTGAACTGTAGCAGTACTTACATTTGCAGTGCTGGTCTGGGATCACACTGATCTATACCAATGGCTACTTTTACAGGGATGGTCTGGTCTTGCAATGAACAATAGCAGTGCCTACGCTTGCAGTGCTGTTCCAAGCTTGCAGTGAAGTATAGCAATGCCTGTTCTGGCAGTGCTCGTCTAGGCTCGCAGTGAACTATAACAGTGCCTACTCTTGCAGTGTTTTTTTCTGAGCTCACACTGAACTATAGCAATGCCTGCTCTTGCAGTGCTGTTATGAGCTCGCTCTGATCTATAGCAATGCCTAATCTTGCATTGCTAGTTTGTGCACGTACTGAACTATGGCAATGCCTACTCTTGCTGTGCTAGTCTCAGCTGGTACTGTACTATAGCAATGACTACTCTTGCTGGCAGTGCTGTTCTGAGCATACAATGAACTATGGCAATCCCTACTATTGCAGTGGTGTTCTGAGCTTGCACTAAATTATAGCAATACCTGTTCTTGCAGTGCTGGTATGGGCTCACAGTCAGCTATAGCAGTGCCTACTCCTGCAATGTTTTTCTGATCTTACACTGAACTATAGCAATGCATTCCCTTGCAGTGCTGAGCTCGCACTGAACTATAGCATGGCCTACCCTTACAGTGCTAGTCTGAGCTCACACTGAACTATAGCTATGTTTACTCTTGCAGTGCTGGTCTGGGCTCACACTGAAATATGGCAATTCCTACTCTTGCAGTGCTAGAAGGGCTCACTGTGAACTATAGCAGTGCCTATAGTTGCAGTGCTGTTGTGAGCTCATAGTGAACTATAGCAATTCCTACACTTGCAGTGCTAGTCTAGGAGGGCCTACTCTTGAAGTGCTGTTCTAAGTTCGCACTGAACTATAGCAGTGCCTACTCTTGCAGTGCTGGCCTGAGCTCACACTGAACTATAACAGTATCTACTCTTGCAGTGCTGTTCTGAGCTTGCACTGAAGTATAGCAGAGCCTACTCTTTCAGTGCTAGTCTGGGCTCGCACTAAACTATAGCAGTGCTGGTATGAGTTCACACTCAACTATAGCAATCTCTCCTCTTGCAGTGCTGGTCTAGGCTCACACTGAAATATAATAATGCCCACTCTTGCACTGCTGTTCTGAGTTCACACTTAAGTATAGCATTGGCTACTCTTGTAGTGTTGGTGTGAGCACACACTGAACTATAGCAGTACCTACTTTTGCAGTGCTGGTCAGGGCTCACACTGAACTATAGCAATGGCTACTCTTGCAGTGCACGTCTGGGCATGTAATGAATTATAGCAGTGTCTACACTTGCAGTGCTGTTCCGAGCTTGCAGTTAAGTATAGAAATGCCTGTTCTTGCAGCGCTGGTTTGGGCTTGCAGTGAACTATAGCAGTGCAGTTCTGACCTCGCACTGAACTATAGCGACGCCTACTCTTGAAGTGCTGTTCTGACCTCGCACTGAACTATAGCAATGCCTACTCTTGCAGTGCTAGTTTGGGCTCCCACGGAACTTTAGCAAAACCTACTCTTGATGTGCTAGTCTGATCTCACACTGAATGATAGCAGTGCCTACTGTTGCAGTGCTGGCCTGGACTTGCACTGAACTACAGCAATGCTTACTCCTGCAGTGCTGGTCTGAGTTAGCACTGAACTATAGCAATGCCTACTCTTGCTGTGCTGTTCTGAGCTCGCACTGAGTTACAGCAGTCTACTCTAGCTGTGCTCATCTAAGCCCGTACTGAGCTATAGCAGTGAGTACTCTTGCAGTACAGGTCTGATCTCGTACTGAACGATAGCAATGCCTACTCTTTCAGTGCTGGTCAGAGCACTGAACTACAGCAATGCTACTCTTGCCGTACTGGTTTGAACTCACACTAAACTATATCAATGCCTGCTCCCGCAGTGCTGGCCTGGGTTTGCAGTGAACTATAGCAGTGCCTACAGTGCCTACTATTGCAGTGCTGTTCTGTGCTCACACTGAACTATAGAAATGCCTACTCTTGCTGTGCTGTTCTGAGCTAGCACTGAGTTACAGCAGTCTACTCTTGCTGTGCTGGTCTAAGCTCGTGCTGAGCTATAGCAGTGAGTACTCTTGCAGTACTGGTCTGAGCTAGCACTGAATTATAGCAATGCCTACTCTTGCAGTACTGGTCTTTACTCGCACTGAACAATAGGAAAGCCTTCTATTGCTGGGCTGGGTATGCAGTGAAATATAGCAATCCCCACTCTTGCAGTGTTGGTATGAGTTTTCACTGAACTATAGCAATCTCTACTCTTGCATTGCTGGTCTAGGCTCACACTGAACTATATTACTGTCTACTTTTGGACTGCTGTCCTGAGCTCGCACTTAACTATAGCAATTCCGACTCTTCTAGTGCTGGTCTAAGCATGCATTGAACTATAGTAGTACCTACTTTTACTGTGCTGGTCTGGGCTCACACTGAACTATAGCAATGGCTGCTCTTGCAGTGACGTCTGGGCATGCAATGAACTATAGCAGTGCCTACACTTGCAGTGCTGTTCCGGCTTGCAGTGAAGCATAGCAATGCGTGTTCTTGCAGTGCTGATCTGGGCTCGCGGTGAACTATAGCAGTGCCAACTCTTGCAGTGTTGTTCTGAGCACGGACTGAACTATTGCAATGCCCACTCTTGCACTGGTGTTCTGAGCTCGCACTGAACTATAGCAATGCCTACTCTTGCAGGGCTGGGCTGGGCTCGCAATGAACTATAGCAATGCCTACTCTTGCTGTGCTGGTCTGATTGCACACTGAATGATAGCAGTGCCTACTCTTGCAGTGCTGGTCTGAGCTCACACTAAATGATAGCGATGCCTACTCTTGCAGTGCTGGTCTGGACTTGCACTGAACTATAGCAATGCTTACTCCTGCAGGGCTGGTCTGAGTTCGTACTGAACTATAGCAGTCTACTCTTCCTGTGCTGGTCTGTGCTCGCACTGAGCTACAGCAGTGACTACTCTTGCAGTACTGGTCTGATCTCGGACTCAACTATAGCAATGCCTACTCTTTCAGTGCTGGTCAGAGCAATGAACTACACTAATGGCTATTCTTGATGTGCTGGTCTGAACTCACAATGAACTATATCAATGCCTACTCTTGCAGTGCTGTCCTGGGTTTGCAGTGAACTATAGCAGTGCCTACAGTGCCTAATATTAAAGTGCTGTTGAGAGCTTGCACTGAACTATAGCAATGCCCACTCTTGCAGTGTGGGTCTGAGCTCATACTGAGCTACAGCAGTGACTACTCTTTCAGTACTGGTCTAATCTCGCACTGAAGTATAGTAGTGACTACTCTTGAAATACTGCTCTGGGCTCGCACTCAATTATAGCAATGCCTACTCCTGCAGTGCTGGTCTGAACTCACTCTGAACTTTATCAATGCCTGCTCTTGAAGTGCTGACCTGGGTCTGCAGTGAACTATAGCAGTGCCTACAGTGCCTACTATTGCAGTGCTGTTCCGAGCTTGCATTGGACTATAGCAATGCCTAATTTTGCAGTGCGAGTCTGAGCTTGTACTGAGCTATAGCAGTGACTACTCTTTCAGTACTGGTCTAGGGTCTCACTGAGTTATAGCAATGCCTACTCTTGCAGTACTGCTCTGAACCCGCACTGAACTATAGCAATGCCTACTCTTGCAGAGCTGTTCTGAGCTTGCACTGAACTAAAGCAATGCCTCCTCTTGCAGTGCTGGCCTGGGCTCGCAGTGAACTACAGTAGTGCCTACTTTTGCACTGCTGTACTGAGCTTGTACTGACATTTAGCAATGCCTACTTTGCAGTGCTTTCTGAGCTCGCAGTGAACTTTGGCAGTGCCTGCCCTTGCTGTGCTGGTCTGAGCTAGCACTGAAATTTAGCAGTGCCTACTCGTGCCTTGCTGATCTGGGTTTGCACTGAACTATGGCAATGTTTACTCTTGCAGAGCAGGTCTGAGCTTGTATTGAAATTTAGCAATGCCTACTTTGCACACTGCTGTGCTGAGCTTTCATTGAACTATAACAGTGCCTATTCTTGCAGTGCTGTTCAGACCTTGCACTGAGCTATA
Organism: Pleurodeles waltl; assembly: GCF_031143425.1. Classification (NCBI taxonomy): domain Eukaryota; kingdom Metazoa; phylum Chordata; class Amphibia; order Caudata; family Salamandridae; genus Pleurodeles; species Pleurodeles waltl. Next base: position 980,781,581 of record NC_090442.1, read on the forward strand.
GCGGTGCCTACTCGAGCCTTGCTGATCTGGGTTCGCACTGAACTATGGCAATGTTCACTATTGCATAGCAGGTCTGAGCTCACAGTGAACTATAGCAATGCCTACATTTGCAGTGCTTTTCTGAGCTTGCACTAAACTATAGTGGTGCATACTCTTGCCCTCCTGGTCTGAACTCGCACTGAACTATAGCAGTTCCTACTCTTTGAGTGCTGGTCTAGGCTTGCATTGAACTATAGCAATGCTTACTCTTTCAGTACTGGTCTGAGCATGCATTGAACTATAGAAATGCATACTGTTGGAGTGCTGTTCTGAGCATACAATGAACTATGGCAATGCCTACTATTCCAGTGCTGTTCGGAGCTTGCACTGAACTAAAGCAGTGCCTCTTCTATCAGTGCTGGTGTCAGCTCACAGTGAACTACAGCAGTACCTACAATTGAAGTGGTGTTCTGAGCTTGCACTAACGTATAGCAATACCTGTTCTTGCAGTGCTGGTATGGGCTTGCAGTCAACTATAGCAGTGCCTACTCTTGGAATGCTGTCGTGATATCACACTGAACTATAGCAATGCATTCCCTTGCAGTGCTGATCTCGCACTGAACTATAGCAAGGCCTACCCTTGCAGTGCTAGTCTGAGCGACACTGAACTATAGCTATGCTTACTCTTGCAGTGCTGGTCTGGGCTTGCATTGAACTATATCAATGCCTACTCTTGCAGTGCTGTTCTGAACTCACAAAGATCTCCAGCAAAGCCTACCTTGCAGTGCTGTTCTGAGCTGTCACTAAACTATAGCAATGCCTACTCTTGCAGTGCTGTTCTGAGTTCCCACTTAACTATATAGCAGTGCCTACTTTGGCAGTGCTGGTCTGGACTCAAACTGAACTATAGCAAAGCCTATTCTTGCAGTGCTGGAAGAGCTCGCAGTGAACTATAGCAGTGCCTACTGTTGCAGTGCTCATCTGAGCTCACAGTGAACTATAGCAATTCCTACACTTGCAGTGCTAGTCTAGGAGGGCCTACTCTTGCAGTGCTATTCTAGGTTCGCACTGAACTATAGCAGTGCCTACTCTTGCAGTGCTGACCTGAGCTCACACTGAACTATAGCAGTGTTGCAGTGTTGTGCTCAGCGTGCACTGAAGTATAGCAGAGCCTACTCTTTCAGTGCTAGTCTGGGCTTGCACTAAACTATAGCAATGCCTACTCTTGCAATGCTGTTCTGGGCTTGCAGTTAACTATAGCAGTGCCTACTCTTATAGTGCTTTTCTGAGCTGCGCTGAACTATAGAAATGCCTCCTCTTGCAGTGTTGATCTGGGCTTGCAGTGAACTATAACAGTGCCTACTCTTGCACTGTTGTTCTGAGCGTGCACTGAACTATAGGAATGCCTACTCTTGCAGCGATGTTTTGAGCTTGCACTGAACTATAGCAATGCCTACTCTTGCAGTGTTGGTCTGGGCTCGCACTGAACTATAGCAATGCCTACTCTTGCTGCGCTGGTCTGTGCTGGCACTGAACTATAGCAATGCCTGCTCTCGCAGTGCTGGTCTAGGCTCACATTAAACTATAGCAATGCCTGCTCTTGCATTGCTGTTTTCAGCTGGCACTGAACTATAGCAATGCCTACCCTTGCAGTGCTGTTTTGAGCTCGTACTGAATTATAGCAATGCCTACCCCTGCAGTGAAACTATAGCAGTGTCTACTCTTACAGTGATATTCTGAGTTTGCACTGAATAATAGCAATCCCTACTCTTGCAGTGCTGATCTAGGCTCACACTAACCTATAGCAATGCCTACCCTTGCAGTGTTGGTCCGGGCTCGCACTGAACTATAGCAATGCCTACTCTTGCTGCGCTGGTCTGTGCTGGCACTGAACTATAGCAATGCCTGCTCTCGCAGTGCTGGTCTAGGCTCACATTAAACTATAGCAATGCCTGCTCTTGCATTGCTGTTTTCAGCTGGCACTGAACTATAGCAATGCCTACCCTTGCAGTGCTGTTCTGAGCTCGTACTGAATTATAGCAATGCCTACCCCTGCAGTAAACTATAGCAGTGTCTACTCTTACAGTGAAGTTCTGAGTTTGCACTGAATAATAGCAATCCCTACTCTTGCAGTGCTGATCTAGGCTCACACTAATCTATAGCAATGCCTACCCTTGCAGTGCTGGTCTGGGCTTGCAGTGAATTATAGCAGTGTCTCCTCTTGCAGTGCTGTTTTGAGCCTGCAGTGAACTATAACAATTTCTACTCTTACAGTGCTAGTCTGGGAGGGCCTACTCTTGTAGTGCTGTTCTGGGCTTGCACTGAACTATTGCAATGCCTACTCTTGCAGTGCTTGTCTGAGCTCACACTGAACTGTAGCAGTACTTACATTTGCAGTGCTGGTCTGGGATAACACTGATCTATACCAATGGCTACTTTTACAGGGATGGTCTGGTCTTGCAATGAACAATAGCAGTGCCTACGCTTGCAGTGCTGTTCCAAGCTTGCAGTGAAGTATTGCAATGCCTGTTCTGGCAGTGCTCGTCTGGGCTCGCAGTGAACGATAGCAGTGCCTACTCTTGCAGTGTTTTTTTCTGAGCTCACACTGAACTATAGCAATGCCTGCTCTTGCAGTGCTGTTATGAGCTCGCTCTGATCTATAGCAATGCCTAATCTTGCATTGCTAGTTTGTGCACGTACTGAACTATGGCAATGCCTACTCTTGCTGTGCTAGTCTCAGCTGGTACTGAACTATAGCAATGCCTACTCTTGCTGGCAGTGCTGTTCTGAGCATACAATGAACTATGGCAATCCCTACTATTGCAGTGATGTTCTGAGCTTGCACTGAACTAAAGCAGTCCCTGTTCTATCAGTGCTGGTCTCAGCTCGCAGTGAACTACAGCAGTACCTACTATTGCAGTGGTGTTTTGAGCTTGCACTAACGTATAGCAATACCTTTTTCTTGTGGTGCTGGTATGGGCTTGCAGTCAACTATAGCAGTAGCTAGTCTTGGAATGCTGTTCTGATCTCACACAGAACTATAGCAATTCATTCCTTTGCAGTGCTGAGCTCGCACTGAACTATAGCTATGCTTACTCTTGCAGTGCTGGTTTGGGCTTGCACTGAACTATAGCAATGCCTACTCTTGCAGTGCTGTTCTGAGCTCACAGAGATCTACAGCAAAGCCTACTCTTGCAGTGCTGTTCTGAGCTGCCACTAAACTATAGCAATGCCTACTCTTGCAGTGCTGTTCTGAGTTCCCACTTAACTATATAGCAGTGCCTACTTTGGCAGTGCTGGCCTGGACTCACACTGAACTATAGCAATGCCTACTCTTGCAGTGCTGGAAGGGCTCGCAGTGAACTATAGCAGTGCTCTTCTGAGCTCGCAGTGAACTATAGCAATTCCTACACTTGCAGTGCTAGTCTAGGAGGGCCTACTCTTGCAGTGCTGTTCTAGGTTCACACTGAACTATAGCAGTACCTACTTTTGCAGTGCTGACCTGAGCTCACAGTGAACTATAGCAGTGTCTACTCTTGCAGTGCTATGCTCAGCGTGCACTGAAGTATAGCAGAGCCTACTTTTTCAGTGCTAGTCTGGGCTTTCACTAAACTATAGCAATGCCTACTCTTGCAGTGCTGTTCTGAGCTTGCAGTGAACTATAGCAGTGCCTACACTTATAGTGCTTTTCTGAGCTGTGCTGAACTATAGCAATGCCTACTCTTGTAGTGTTTGTCTGGGCTTGCACTGAACTAAAGCAATGCCTACTGTTGCTGCGCTGGTCTGAGCTGGCACTGAACTATAGCAATGCCTACTCTTGCAGTGCTGTTCTGAGCTAGCACTGAACTATAGCAATGTCTACCCTTGCAGTGCTGTTCTGAGCTTGTACTGAATTATAGCAATGCCTACCCCTGCAGTGCTGTTCTGGGCTCGCAGTAAACTATAGCAGTGCCTACACTTATAGTGCTGTTCTGAGTTTGCACTGAATGATAGCAATCCCTACTCTTGCAGTGCTGGTCTAGGCTCACACTAACCTATAGCAATGCCTATTCTTGCAGTGCTGGCCTGGGCTCGCAGTGAATTATAGCAGTGTCTCATCTTGCAGTGCTGCTCTGAGCTCGCAGTGAACTATAACAATTTCAACTCTTACAGTGCTAGTCTGGGAGGGTCGACTCTTGCAGTGCTGTTCTGGGCTTGCACTGAACTATAGCAATGCCTACATTTGCAGTGCTGGTCTGGGATCACACTGATCTATACCAGTGGCTACTTTTACAGTGCTGGTGTGGTCTTGCAGTGAACCATAGCAGTGCCTACGCTTGCAGAGCTGTTCCGGGCTTGCAGTGAAGCATAGCAATGCCTGTTCTTACAGTGCTGGTCTGGGGATCACAGTGAACTATAGCAGTACCTACTTTTGCAGTGCTGACCTGAGCTCACAGTGAACTATAGCAGTGTCTACTCTTGCAGTGCTATGCTCAGCGTGCACTGAAGTATAGCAGAGCCTACTTTTTCAGTGCTAGTCTGGGCTTTCACTAAACTATAGCGATGCCTACTCTTGCAGTGCTGTTCTGAGCTTGCAGTGAACTATAGCAGTGCCTACACTTATAGTGCTTTTCTGAGCTGTGCTGAATTATAGCAATGCCTACTCTTGTAGTGTTTGTCTGGGCTTGCACTGAACTTAAGCAATGCCTACTGTTGCTGCGCTGGTCTGAGCTGGCACTGAACTATAGTAATGCCTACTCTTGCAGTGCTGTTCTGAGCTGGCACTGAACTATAGCAATGTCTACCCTTGCAGTGCTCTTCTGAGCTTGTACTGAATTATAGCAATGCCTACCCCTGCAGTGCTGTTCTGGGCTCGCAGTAAACTATAGCAGTGCCTACACTTATAGTGCTGTTCTGAGTTTGCACTGAATGATAGCAATCCCTACTCTTGCAGTGCTGATCTAGGCTCACACTAACCTATAGCAATGCCTATTCTTGCAGTGCTGGCCTGGGCTCGCAGTGAATTATAGCAGTGTCTCATCTTGCAGTGCTGCTCTGAGCTCGCAGTGAACTATAACAATTTCAACTCTTACAGTGCTAGTCTGGGAGGGTCGACTCTTGCAGTGCTGTTCTGGGCTTGCACTGAACTATAGCAATGCCTACATTTGCAGTGCTGGTCTGGGATCACACTGATCTATACCAGTGGCTACTTTTACAGTGCTGGTGTGGTCTTGCAGTGAACCATAGCAGTGCCTACGCTTGCAGTGCTGTTCCGGGCTTGCAGTGAAGCATAGCAATGCCTGTTCTTACAGTGCTGGTCTGGGGCTCACAGTGAACTATAGCAGTACCTACTTTTGCAGTGCTGACCTGAGCTCACAGTGAACTATAGCAGTGTCTACTCTTGCAGTGCTATGCTCAGCGTGCACTGAAGTATAGCAGAGCCTACTTTTTCAGTGCTAGTCTGGGCTTTCACTAAACTATAGCGATGCCTACTCTTGCAGTGCTGTTCTGAGCTTGCAGTGAACTATAGCAGTGCCTACACTTATAGTGCTTTTCTGAGCTGTGCTGAATTATAGCAATGCCTACTCTTGTAGTGTTTGTCTGGGCTTGCACTGAACTAAAGCAATGCCTACTGTTGCTGCGCTGGTCTGAGCTGGCACTGAACTATAGCAATGCCTACTCTTGCAGTGCTGTTCTGAGCTGGCACTGAACTATAGCAATGTCTACCCTTGCAGTGCTCTTCTGAGCTTGTACTGAATTATAGCAATGCCTACCCCTGCAGTGCTGTTCTGGGCTCGCAGTAAACTATAGCAGTGCCTACACTTATAGTGCTGTTCTGAGTTTGCACTGAATGATAGCAATCCCTACTCTTGCAGTGCTGATCTAGGCTCACACTAACCTATAGCAATGCCTATTCTTGCAGTGCTGGCCTGGGCTCGCAGTGAATTATAGCAGTGTCTCATTTTGCAGTGCTGCTCTGAGCTCGCAGTGAACTATAACAATTTCAACTCTTACAGTGCTAGTCTGGGAGGGTCGACTCTTGCAGTGCTGTTCTGGGCTTGCACTGAACTATAGCAATGCCTACATTTGCAGTGCTGGTCTGGGATCACACTGATCTATACCAATGGCTACTTTTACAGTGCTGGTGTGGTCTTGCAGTGAACCATAGCAGTGCCTACGCTTGCAGTGCTGTTCCGGGCTTGCGGTGAAGCATAGCAATGCCTGTTCTTACAGTGCTGGTCTGGGGCTCACAGTGAACTATAGCAGTGCCTACTCTTGCAGTGTTGTTCTGAGCTCGCACTGAACTATTGCAATGCCTACTCTTGCAGTGCTGTTTTGAGCTTGCAGTGAAGTATAGCCATGCCAGTTCTTGCAGTGCTTTTTCTGGGCTTGCAGTGAACTATAGCACAGACTACATTTGCAGTGTTGTTCTGAGCTCGCACTGAACTATAGCAATGCCTGCTCTTGCACTGCTGTTATGAGCTTGCTCTGATCTATAGAAATGCCTACTCTTACATTGCTAGTTTGCGCATGTACTGAACTATAGCAATGCCTACTCTTGCTGTGCTGGTCTGAGCTGGCACTGACCTATAGCAATCACTACTCTTGCAGCACAGGTCTGGGCTCACACTGAACTATGGCAATGCCTTCTCTTGCAGTGCTGGTCTGGGCTCGCAGTGAACTACAGCAGTGCCTACTTTTGCAGTGCTGTTCTGAGCTCGCAGTGAACTATAGAAATTCCTAATGTTGCAGTGCTGTTCTGCGCTCGCACTGAACAATAGCAGTGCCTACTCTTGCAGTGTTGTTCTGAGCGTGGCACTGAACTATAGCAATGTCTACTCTCATAGTGCTGTTCTGAGCTCGCACTGAACTAAAGCAATGCCTACTCTTGCAGTGCTAGTCTGGGCACGCACTAAACTATAGGAATGCCTACTCCTGCTGCACTGGTCTGAGCTGGCACTGAACTATACAATGCCTGTTCTTGCAGTGCTGGCTTAGGCTCACACTGAACTATAGAAATGCCTAGTCTTACAGTGCTGTTCTGGGTTCACACTGAATTATAGCAATACCTACCCTTGCAGTGCTGTTCTGGGCTTGCAGTAACCTATAGCAGTGCCTACTCTTACAGTGCTGTTCTGAGCTCACACTGAATCATAGCAATGCCTGTTTTTCCATGGCTGGTCTGGGCTCACAGTGAACTATAGCAATGCCTACTCTTGCGGTGCTGCTCTGAGCTTGCACTGAACAATAGCAATCACTACTCTTGCAGCACAGGTCTGGGCTCACACTGAACTATGGCAATGCCTTCTCTTGCAGTGCTGGTCTGGGCTCGCAGTGAACTACAGCAGTGCCTACTTTTGCAGTGCTGTTCTGAGCTCGCAGTGAACTATAGAAATTCCTAATGTTGCAGTGCTGTTCTGCGCTCGCACTGAACAATAGCAGTGCCTACTCTTGCAGTGGTAGTCTGGGCACGCACTGAACTATAGCAGTGCCTACTCTTGCAGTGCCGTTCTGAGCTCGCACTGAACTATAGCAGTGCCTACTCTTGCAGTGCTAGTCCAGGCTCTCACTGAACTACAGCAGTGCCTACTCTTGCAATGCTGGTATGAGCTCGCACTGAACTATAGCATGGCCTACCCTTGCAATGCTGTTGTGAGCTCGCACTGAACTATAGCAATGACCACTCTTGTAGTGCTGTTCTGAGATTGCACTGAAATGAAGCAATGTCTACTGTGCAGTGCTGTTACGAGCTTGCACTGAACTAGAGCATTGCCTACTCTTGCAGTACCAGTCTGAACTCACACTGAACCATAGCAATGCCTACTCTTGCAGTGCAGGTCTGGCCTCTTAGTGAACTATAGCAGTGCTTACTCTTGCAGCGATTTTCTGAGCTGGCACTGAATTATATAATGCCTACCCTAGCAGTGCTGCTCTGAGCCCGCACTGAACTATAGCAATGCGTACCCTTGCAGTGCTGCTCTAAATTTACACCGAACCATAGCAATACCTACTCTTGCAATGTTGTTCTGAACTTGCACTTATCTATAGCAATGCCTACTCTTGCAGTGCTGATCTGAGCCTTCAGTAAACTATATCAGTGCCTGCTATTGCAGTGGTGTTCTGAGCTTGCACTGAACTACAGCAGTGCCTACTCTTGCTGTGCTGGTCGGGGCTCGTAATGAACTATAGCAATGCCTACTGTTGTTATAATGGTCTGGGCTCGGACTGAACTATAGTAATGCCTACTCTTGCAGTGCTGGTCTGAGCTCCCACTAAACTATAGCAATACCTACTCTTGCAGTTCTGGACTGAGCTCACACTGAACAATAGCAATGCCTACTCTTGCTGTGCTGTTCTGAACGCGCACTGAGTTATAGCAATGCATACTCTTCAAGTGCTGTTCTGAACTCGCACTGAACTATAGCAATGCCTTCTGTTGCTGGGCTGAGCTGGGCTTGCAGTGAACTATAGAGGTGCCTACACTTGCAGTGCTGGTCTGGGCTCGCAGTGAACTATAACAGTGCCTACTCTTGCAGTGTTGTTCTGAGTGCGCACTGAACTACAGGAATGCCTACTCTTGCAGTGCTGTTCTGAGCTCGCACTGAACTATAGCAATGCCTACTCTTGCAGTGTTGGTCTGGGCTGGCACTGAACTATAGCAATGCCTACTCTTGCAGTGCTGTTCTGAGCTGGCACTGAACTATAGCAATGCCTACTCTTGCAGTGCTTGTCTAGGCTCTACTCTTGCATTGCTGTTTTGAGCTGGCACTAAACTCTAGCAATGCCTACCCCTGCAGTGCTGTTCTGAGCTCGTACTGAATTATAGCAATGCCTACCCCTGCAGTGCTGTTCTGGGCTTGCAGTAAACTATAGCAGTGCCTACTCTTACAGTGCTGTTGAGAGTTTCCACTGAATAATAGTAATCCCTACTCTTGCAGTGCTTATCTAAGCCCACACTAACCTATAGCAATGCCTACTCTTCCAGTGCTGGTCTGGGCTCACAGTGAATTATAGTAGTGTCTCATCTTGCAGTGCTGTACTGAGCTCTCAGTGAACTATAACAATTTCTACTCTTACAGTGCTAGTCTGGGAGGGCCTACTCTTGCAGTGCTGTTCTGCGGTTGCACTGAACTATAGCAATGCCTACTCTTGCAGTGCTTGTCTGAGCTCACTTTGAACTGTATCAGTACCTACATTTGCAGTGCTGGTCTGAGATCACACTGATCTATACCAATGTCTACTTTTACAGAGCTGGTCTGGTCTTGCAGTGAACTATAGCAGTGCCTACGCTTGCAGTGCTGTTCCAAGCCTGCAGTGCAGTATAGCAATGCCTGTTTTTGCAGTGCTGGTCTGGGCTCGCAGTGAACTATAGCAGTGCCTACTCTTGCAGTTCTGAGGTCGCACTGAACTATAGCAATGCTACTCTAGCAGTGCTGTTCTGAGCTTGCAGTGAAGTATAGCCATGCCTGTTCGTGCAGTGCTTTTTCTGGGCTCGCAGTGAACTATAGCAGCGACTACTTTTGCATTGTTGTTCTGAGCTCGCACTGAACTATAGCAATGCTACTCTTGCAGTGCTGATTTGAGCCTTCAGTAAACTATATCAGTGCCTGCTATTGCAGTGGTGTTCTGAGCTTGCACTGAACTATAGCAGTGCTTACTCTTACTGTGCTGGTCAGGGCTCATACTGAACTATAGCAATGCCTACTGTTGCTATAATGGTCTGGGCTCGGACTGAACTATAGTAATGCCTACTCATGCAGTGCTGGTCTGAGCTCCCACTAAACTATAGCAATACCTACTCTTGCAGTTCTGGACTGAGCTCACACTGAACAATAGCAATGCCTACTCTTGCTGTGCTGTTCTGAACGCGCACTGAGTTATAGAAATGCATACTCTTCAAGTGCTGTTCTGAACTCGCACTGAACTATAGCAATGCCTTCTGTTGCTGGGCTGAGCTGGGCTTGCAGTGAACTATAGAGGTGCCTACACTTGCAGTGCTGGTCTGGGCTCGCAGTGAACTATAACAGTGCCTACTCTTGCAGTGTTGTTCTGAGTGCGCACTGAACTATCGGAATGCCTACTCTCGCAGTGCTGTTCTGAGCTCGCACTGAACTATAGCAATGCCTACTCTTGCAGTATTGGTCTGGGCTGGCACTGAACTATAGCAATGCCTACTCTTGCTGCACTGTTTTGAGCTGGCACTGAACTATAGCAATGCCTGCTCTTGCAGTGCTCGTCTAGGCTCTACTCTTGCATTGCTGTTTTGAGCTGGCACTAAACTTTAGCAATGCCTACCCCTGCAGTGCTGTTCTGAGCTCGTACTGAATTATAGCAATGCCTACTCCTGCATTGCTGTTCTGGGCTTGCAGTAAACTACAGCAGTGCCTACTCTTACAGTGCTGTTCTGAGTTTCCACTGAATAATAGTAATCCATACTCTTGCAGTGCTGATCTAGGCCCATACTAACCTATAGCAATGCCTACTCTTCCAGTGCTGGTCTGGGCTCTCAGTGAATTATAGTAGTGTCTCATCTTGCAGTGCTGTTCTGAGCTCACAGTGAACTATAACAATTTCTACTCTTACAGTGCTAGTCTGGGAGGGCCTACTCTTGCAGTGCTGTTCTGCGGTTGCACTGAACTATAGCAATGCCTACTCTTGCAGTGCTTGTCTGAGCTCACTTTGAACTGTAGCAGTACCTACATTTGCAGTGCTGGTCTGGGATCACACTGATCTATACCAATGGCTACTTTTACAGAGCTGGTCTGGTCTTGCAGTGAACTATAGCAGTGCCTACGCTTGCAGTGCTGTTCCAAGCCTGCAGTAAAGTATAGCAATGCCTGTTCTTGCAGTGCTGGTCTGGGCTTGCAGTGAACTATAGCAGTGCCTACTCTTGCAGTTCTGAGGTCGCACTGAACTATAGCAATGCCTACTCTAGCAGTGCTGTTCAGAGCTTGCAGTGAAGTATAGCCATGCCTGTTCTTGCAGTGCTTTTTCTGGGCTCGCAGTGAACTATAGCAGAGACTACTTTTGCATTATTGTTCTGAGCTCGCACTGAACTATAGCAGTGATTACTCTTGGAATGCTGTTCTGAGCTCGCAGTGAACTTTAGCAATGCCTTCCCTTGCAGAGCTGAGCTTCCACAGAACTATAGCTATGCCTACCCTTGCACTGCTGATTCGGGATCGCACTTAACTATATCAATGTCTGATCTTGCTGTGCTAATTTGAGCTGGCACTGAACTATAGCAATCCCTACTCTTGCAGTGCTGATCTAGGCTCACACTGAACTACAGTAATGCCGACCCTTGCAGTGCTGCTCTAAACATACACTGAACTAAAGCAATACCTACTCTTGCAGTGCTTTTATGAGCTTGCACTGAACTATAGCAATGCATAATCTTGCAGTGCTGGTCTGAGCTCTTAGTGATCTACAGCAGTGCCTACTATTGCACTGCTGTTTTGAACTCACACTGAACTATAGCAGTGACTACTCTTGCTGTGCTGGTCGGGGCTCACACTGAAGTATAGCAATGCCTAATGTTGCAATGCTAGTCTGAGCTTGCACTAAACTATAGCAATGCCTACTCTGGTAGTGCTGGAGTGAGCTCACACTGAACAATAACAATGCCTACTCTTGCTGTGCTCTTCTGAGCTCACATTGAGCTACAACAATGACTACTTTTGTAGTTCTGGTCTAGGCTCACACTGAACTATAGCAATGCCTGCCCTCACAGTGCTGTTCTGAGCTCACACTGAACTATAGCAATGCCTAATCTTGCAGTGCTGTTCCGACCTCGCACTGAACTATGGCAGCGCCTGCCTCTTGCTGTGCTGGTCTGAGCTTGACTGAAGTATAGCAATGCCTACACTTGAAGTACTGTTCTGAGCTCGCACTGAACTATAGCGATGCCTACACTTGCAGTAGTGTTCTGAGCTCGCACTGAACTATAGCAGTGCCTAATCTTGCAGTGCTGGTTTGAGCTCACACAGAACTATAGCAATGCCCACACTTGCAGTGCAGAACTATGGCTGCATCTACTCTTGCTGTGCTGGTCTAAGCTTGCACTAAACTATAGCACTGCCTACCCTTGCAGTGCTGTTCTGAGCTTGTACTGAACTATAGCGTTGCCTACTCTTGCAGTGCTGGTTTGAGCTCGCACTGAACTATAGTGGTGCCTACTCTTTGTTGGTCTGGGCTCACAATGAACTATAGCAAAGCTTACCCTTGCAGTGCTATTCTGAGCTCACACTGAACAATAGCAACACTTACTCTTGCATTGTTGTTCTGAGTTCCCACTTAACTATAGCAATGCCTAATCTTGCAGTGCTAGTCTGAGCTCGCACTGATCTAAAGACAGTGCCTACTTTTGCAGTGCTGGTCTGAGCTCACACTGAACAATAGAAATGCTTACCCAATGTGATCTTCTGAGCTTGCACTTAGGTATAGCAATGATTACTTTTGCAGTACTGGTCTAGGCTTGCACTGAATTATAGCAGTGCCTAACCTTGCAGTGCTGTTCTGCCCTCGCTTGGAACTATGGCAGCGCTTGCTCTACCTGTGCTGTTCTGAGCTTGCACTGAACTATAGCAGTGCCTACTCTTACTGTGCTGGCCAGGACTCCCACTGAACTATAGCAATGCCTAATCTTGCAATGCTGGTCTGATCTTGCACTAAACTATAGCAATGCTTACTCCGGTAGTGCTGGAGTGAGCTCCACTGAACAATAACAATGCCTACTCTTGCTGTGCTCTTCTGAGCTCACATTGAGCTACAACAATTCCTACTTTTTCAGTGCTGGTCTAGGTTCACACTGAACCATAGCAATGCCTACCCTCTCAGTGCTGTTCTGAGCTCGCACTGATCTACAACAATCCATAATCTTGCAGTGCTGTTCTGACTTCACACTGAACTATGGCAGCACCTGCCTCTTTCTGTGCTGATCTGAGCTTGACTGAAGTATAGCACTGCCTACACTTGCAGTACTGTTCTGAGCTTGCACTGAACTATAGTGATGCCTACACTTGCAGTACTGTTCTGAGCTCGCACTGAACTATAGCAGTGCCTAATCTTTCAGTGCTGGTCTGAGCTCACATAGACCTATAGCAATGCCTATTGTTGCAATACTGTCCTAAGTTCGCACTGAACTACAGCAGTGCTTACTCTTGCTGTGCTGGTCTGAGCTCGCATTGAACTTAAGCAGTGCCTACTCATGCACTGCTGTTCTGAGATAGTACTCTATTATAACAGTGCCTAATCTTGCAGTGCTGTTCAGAGCTCACACTGAACTATAGCAATGCCTACTCTTGCAGTGCTTGTCTGAGCTTGCACTAAACTTTAGCAATGCCTACACTTGCAGAACTGTGGCAAGCACCTACTCCTACTGTGCTGGTCTGAGCTCGCACTAAACTATAGCAGTGCCTACCCCTGCAGTCCAGTTCTGCACTCGCACTGAACTATAGTGTTGCCTGCTCTTTGAGCGTTAGTCTGGGCTTGCAATGAACTATGGCAATGCTTACTCTTGCAGTGCTGGCCTGAGTTCACATTGAACTACAGTAATGCATACTTTTAGAGTGCTGTTCTGAGCTTGCAGTGAACTATATCAATCCCTACTATTCCATTGTTGTTCTGAGCTTGCACTGAACTATAGCAGTGCCTATTTTTGCAGTGCTGGTCTGACTTCGCAGTGAACTATAGCAGTGACTACTCTTAAAATGCTTTTGTGAGCTTGCACTGAACTATAGCAGTGCCTTCCATTGCAGTGCTGAGCTCGCACTGAACTATAGCAAAGCCTAGCCTTGCAGTGCTGGTATGAGCTCCCACTGAACTATAGCTATTCCTACTCTGACAGTGCTGGTCTGGGCTCACACTGAACTATAGCAATCCCTACTCCTGCAGTGCTGTTCTGAGATCGTACTCTACTATTACAGTGCCTAATCTTGCAGTGCTGTTCGGAGCTCGCACTGAACTATAGCAATGCCTCCTGTTGCTAAGCTGCTCGGGGCTTGCAGTGAACTATAGCAATGCCTACTCTTGTAGTGTTGGTCCGAGCTCACAGTTAACTATAGCAATGCCTGTTTTTGCAGTGCCGAACTATGGCAGTATCTACTCTTACTGTGCTGCTCTGAGGTCACACTAAACTAAAGAAGTGCCTATTTTTGCGCTGCTGATCTGAGCTTGCACTGAACTATAGCAGTGCCTGTTCTTGCAATGCTGGTCTGAGCTAGCAGTGAATTATAGCAGTGACTACTCTTGGAATGCTGTTCTGAGCTCGCAGTGAATTATAGCAATGCCTTCCCTTGCAGTGCTGAGCTCACACTGAACTATAGCAATGCCTAGCCTTGCAGTGCTGGTCTGAGCTCCCACTGAAGCTATGTCTACTCTTGCAATACTGGTCTGGGCTCGCACTAAAGTATAGCAATGCCTACTCTTGCCGTGCTAATTTGAGCTGGCACTGAACTATAGCAATCCCTACTCTTGCAGTGCTGATCTAGGCTCACACTGAACTACAGCAATGCCTACCCTTGCAGTGCTGCTCTAAACTCGCACTGAACTATAGCAATGCCTACTCTTGCAGTGCTTTTCTGAGCTTGCACTGAACTATAGCAATGCCTACTCTTGCTGTGCTGCTTTGGGCTCGCAGTGAACTACAACATTGCCTACTACTGCACTGTTGTTTTGAACTCGCACTGAACTATATTGGTGCCTACTCTTGTTGTGCTGGCCCGGGCTCGCACTGAACTATAGCAATGCCTCATCTTGAAATGCTGGTCTGAGTTCGCACTAAAGTATAGCAATGCCTACTCTTGCAGTGCTGGAGTGAGCTAACACTGAACAATAGCAATGCTTACTCTTGTTGTGCTCCTCTGAGCTCGCACTGAGCTATAGCAATACCTACTTTTGCAGCGCTGGTCTAGGCTCGCACTGAACTATAGCGATGCCTACCCTCGCAGTGCTGTTCTGAGCTCACACTGAACTATAGCAATGCCTAATCTTGCAGTGCTGTTCTGACCCCGCACAGAACTATGGCAGTGCCTTACACTTGCTGTACTGGTCTGAGCTTGCACTAAAATATAGTGGTGCCTACACTTGAACTGCTGTTCTGAGATCACTTTGAACTATAACAGTGCCTTCTTTTGCAGTGCTATTCTGAGTTTGCACTGAACTATAGTGGTGCCTACTCTTGCAGTGCTGATCTGGTCTGTCACTGAACTATAGCAGTGCCTAATCTTGAATTGCTGGTCTGGGCTCGCACTGAACTATTGCAATGTTTACTCTTGCAGTGCTGGTCTGAGCTTGAACTGAAGTATATCAGTGCCTACACTTGCAGTACTGTTCTTAGCTCGCACTGAGCAGGGCCTACTCTTGCAGTGCTCTTCTGAGCTTGCACTGAACTAGAGTGCCTACTGCCTACTCTTGCAGTGCTGGTCTGAGCTCACACTGAACTACAGTAATGCATGCTCTTGGAGTGCTGTTCTGATCTTGCAATGAACTATAGAGATGCCTATTCTTGCAGTGCTGGTCTGAGCTTGCACTGAACTATAGCAATGCTTAGAGTTGCAATGCTGAACTGTGGCAGCACCTACTCTTGCTGTGCTGGTCTGAGCTCGCACTAAACTATAGCAGTGCCTACTCTTGCAGTGCTGGTCTGAGCTCGCACTGAACTATAGTGGTGAATTTTCTTTGAGTGCTGGTCTGGGCTCGCAAGGAACTATAGCAATGCATACTCTTGGAGTGCTGTTCTGAGCTTGCAATAAACTATAGCAATGCCTACTACTGCAGTGCTGTTCTTAGCTCACACTGAACTATAGCAGTGCCTATTTTTGCAGTGCTGGTCTGACTTCGCAGTGAACTATAGCAGTGACTACTCTTAAAATGCTTTTGTGAGCTTGCACTGAACTATAGCAGTGCCTTCCATTCAGTGCTGAGCTCGCACTGAACTATAGCAAAGCCTAGCCTTGCAGTGCTGGTATGAGCTCCCACTGAACTATAGCTATGCCTACTCTGACAGTGCTGGTGTGGGCTCACACTGAACTATAGCAATCCCTACTCCTGCAGTGCTGTTCTGAGATCGTACTCTACTATAACAGTGCCTAATCTTGCAGTGCTGTTCGGAGCTCGCACTGAACAATAGCAGTGCCTACTCGTGCAGTGGTGGACTGAGCTCGCACTGAACTATAGCAATGCCTCCTGTTGCTAAGCTGCTCGGGGCTTGCAGTGAACTATAGCAATGCCTACTCTTGTAGTGTTGGTCCGAGCTCACAGTTAACTATAGCAATGCCTGTTTTTGCAGTGCCGAACTATGGCAGTATCTACTCTTACTGTGCTGCTCTGAGGTCACACTAAACTAAAGAAGTGCCTATTTTTGCGCTGCTGTTCTGAGCTTGCACTGAACTATAGCAGTGCCTGTTCTTGCAATGCTGGTCTGAGCTAGCAGTGAATTATAGCAGTGACTACTCTTGGAATGCTGTTCTGAGCTCGCAGTGAATTATAGCAATGCCTTCCCTTGCAGTGCTGAGCTCACACTGAACTATAGCAATGCCTAGCCTTGCAGTGCTGGTCTGAGCTCCCACTGAAGCTATGTCTACTCTTGCAATACTGGTCTGGGCTCGCACTAAAGTATAGCAATGCCTACTCTTGCCGTGCTAATTTGAGCTGGCACTGAACTATAGAAATCCCTACTCTTGCAGTGCTGATCTAGGCTCACACTGAACTACAGCAATGCCTACCCTTGCAGTGCTGCTCTAAACTCGCACTGAACTATAGCAATGCCTACTCTTGCAGTGCTTTTCTGAGCTTGCACTGAACTATAGC
Source organism: Pleurodeles waltl (assembly GCF_031143425.1). Lineage (NCBI taxonomy): Eukaryota > Metazoa > Chordata > Amphibia > Caudata > Salamandridae > Pleurodeles > Pleurodeles waltl. The sequence continues at coordinate 980,798,351 of NC_090442.1, forward strand.
ATGCCTACTCTTGCTGTGCTGCTTTGGGCTCGCAGTGAACTACAACATTGCCTACTACTGCACTGTTGTTTTGAACTCGCACTGAACTATATTGGTGCCTACTCTTGTTGTGCTGGCCCGGGCTCGCACTGAACTATAGCAATGCCTTATCTTGAAATGCTGGTCTGAGTTCGCACTAAAGTATAGCAATGCCTACTCTTGCAGTGCTGGAGTGAGCTCACACTGAACAATAGCAATGCTTACTCTTGTTGTGCTCCTCTGAGCTCGCACTGAGCTATAGCAATACCTACTTTTGCAGCGCTGGTCTAGGCTAGCACTGAACTATAGCGATGCCTACCCTCGCAGTGCTGTTCTGAGCTCACACTGAACTATAGCAATGCCTAATCTTGCAGTGCTGTTCTGACCCCGCACGGAACTATGGCAGTGCCTTACACTTGCTGTACTGGTCTGAGCTTGCACTAAAATATAGTGGTGCCTACACTTGAACTGCTGTTCTGAGATCACTTTGAACTATAACAGTGCCTTCTTTTGCAGTGCTATTCTGAGTTTGCACTGAACTATAGTGGTGCCTACTCTTGCAGTGCTGATCTGGTCTATCACTGAACTATAGCAGTGCCTAATCTTGAATTGCTGGTCTGGGCTCGCACTGAACTATTGCAATGTTTACTCTTGCAGTGCTGGTCTGAGCTTGAACTGAAGTATATCAGTTCCTACACTTGCAGTACTGTTCTTAGCTCGCACTGAGCAGGGCCTACTCTTGCAGTGCTCTTCTGAGCTTGCACTGAACTAGAGTGCCTACTGCCTACTCTTGCAGTGCTGGTCTGAGCTCACACTGAACTACAGTAATGCATGCTCTTGGAGTGCTGTTCTGATCTTGCAATGAACTATAGCGATGCCTATTCTTGCAGTGCTGGTCTGAGCTTGCACTGAACTATAGCAATGCTTACAGTTGCAATGCTGAACTGTGGCAGCACCTACTCTTGCTGTGCTGGTCTGAGCTCGCACTAAACTATAGCAGTGCCTACTCTTGCAGTGCTGGTCTGAGCTCGCACTGAACTATAGTGGTGAATTCTCTTTGAGTGCTGGTCTGGGCTCGCAAGGAACTATAGCAATGCATACTCTTGGAGTGCTGTTCTGAGCTTGCAATAAACTATAGCAATGCCTACTACTGCAGTGCTGTTCTTAGCTCACACTGAACTATAGCAGTGCCTGTTCTTGCAATGCTGGTCTGAGCTCACAGTGAACTATAGCAGTGACTACCATTGAATGCTGTTCTGAGAACGCACTGAACTATAGGAATGCACGGCCTTGCGTTGCTTTTTTGAGCTCCCACGGAACCATAGCTATGCCTGCTCTTGCAGTGCTGGTCTGGACTTGCACTGAACTATAGCAATTGCTACTCTTGCAGTGCTGATCTAGGCTCACACTGAACTATAGCAATGCCTACCCTTGCAGTGCTGCTCTAAACTCGCATTGAACCATTGCAATGCCTACTCTTGGTGTGCTCTTCTGAGCTACAGCAATGCCTACTTTTGCAGTGCTGGTCTAGGCTCGCACTGAACTATAGCAGTGCCTTCCCTTGCAGTGCTGAGCCCGCACTGAAGTATAGCAATGCCTACCCTTGCAGTGCTGTTCTGAGCTCACACTGACCTATAGCAATGCCTAATCTTGCAATGCTGTTCTGACCTCGCTCGCAACTATGGCAGCGAGTGCTCTCTCTGTGCTGTTCTGAGCTTGCACTGAATTATAGTGGTGCCTACTCTTGCAGTGCTGGTCTGGTCTCACAATGAACTATAGCAGTGCTTACTCCTGCATTGCTGGTCTGCTCTCAAACTTACCTACAACAGTGTCTACTCTTGCAGTGCTGTTCAGAGCTCACACTGAACAATAGCGATGCCTACTCTTGCAGTGATGGTCTGAGCTCGCACTGAACTATAGCAGTGCCTAATCTTGCAGTGCTGTTCTGAGCTTGCACTGAACTATAGCTGTGCCTTCTCTTGCAGTGCTTGTCTGATTCTCGCACTGAACTATAGTGGTGCCTTCATTTTGAGTGCTGGTCTGGGCTCCCAAGAAACTATAGCAATGCCTACTCTTGCAGTGATGGTCTGAGCTCGCATTGAACTACAGCAATGCATACTCTTGGAGTGCTGTTCTGAACTTGCGATGAACTATAGCAATGCCTAATATTGCAGTGCTGTTCTGAGCTCACACTGAACCATAATAGTGCCTGTTCTTGCAGCGCTGTTCTGAGCTCGCAGTGAACTATAGCAATGCCTACCCTTGCAGTGCTGAGCTTGCACTGAACTATAGCAATGCCTACTCTTGCAGTGCTGGTCTCGTCTCGCAGTGAACTACAGCAGTGCCTACTATTGTACTGCCATTCTGAACTCACACTGAACTAAAGCAGTGCCTACTCTTGAGGTGCTGGCCGGGGATCGCACTGAACTATAGCAATTTCTCATCTTGACAAGCTGGTCTGATCTTGCGCTAAAGTATAGCAATACCTACTCTTGCAGTGCTGGAGTGAGCTCACACGGAACAATAGCAATACCTGCTCCTGCTGTGCTCTTCTGCGCACACACTGAACTTTAGAAATGCCTACCCTCGCAGTGCTGTTCTGAGCTCACACTGAACTATAGCAATGTCTAATATTGCAGTGCTATTCTAACCTTGCACTGAACTATGGCAGTGCCTGCTCTTGCTGTAGTGGTCTGAGCTTACACTAACATATAGCAGTGCCTACACTTAAACTGCTGTTCTGATATCACTTTGAACTGTAACATTGCCTTCTCTTGCAGTTCTGTTCCGAGCTTGCACTGAACTATAGTGGTGCCTACCCTTGCAGTACTGGCCTGCTCTATCACTGAACTATAGCAGTGCCTATTCTTGCATTGCTGGTCTGGGCTCGCACTGAACTATAGCAATGTCGACTGTTGCTGGTCTGGTCTGGGCTCGTAGTGAACTTTAGCAATGCCTAGTCTTGCAGTGCTGGTCTGAGCTCACACTGAACAATAGCAATCCATACTCTTGCAATGCTGGTCTAGGTTCACTCCGAACTATAGCAATGCCTACCCTTGCAGTGCTCGTTTGGGCTTGCAGTGAACTATAGCAATGCCTACTCTTGGAGTGCTGTTCTGAGCTCGCAGTGAACTATAGTGATTCCTACTCTTGCATTGCTAGTCTGGGAGTGCCTAATGTTGCAGTACTGTCCTGGGCTCGCACTGAACTATAGGAATGCCTACTCTTGCAGTGCTGGTCTGAGTTCACACTGAACTATAGCAGTGCCCTTTCCTGCAGTGCTGTACTGAGCTTGCACTGAACTATAGCAGTGTCTACTCTTTTAGTGCTAGTCTGGACCATCACTGAACTTTAGCAATGCCTATTCTTGCAATGCCGGTCTAAGCTTGCACTAAACTATAGCAATGCCTACTCTTGCCGTGTTGGTCTGAGCTCACACTGAACTATAGAAATGCCTACCCTTGCAATGCTGTTCCGAGCTAGTACTGAACTAGAGCAATGACTACTCTTGTGCTGCTGGTCTGAGCTTGCACTGAACTATAGCAGTGCCTACTCTTGTAGTGCTGTTCTGAGCTCGTACTGACCTATAGCGGTGCTTACTCTTGCAGTGCTAGTCTGAGCTCGCACTGAACTATAGTGGTGCCTACTGTTTGAGTGCTGTTCTGGGCTCGCAATGAACTATAGCAATGCTTACCCTTGCAGTGCTGTTCTGAGCTCACACTGAATTATAGCAATGCCTACTTTTGCAGTGTTGTTCTGAGTTTCCACTTAACTATAGCAATGCCTAATCTTGCAGTGCTGGTCTGAGCTCACACTAAACTACAGCAGTGCCTATTATTGTTGTGCTGTTCTGAGCTTGCACTGAACTATAGCGGTGCTTACTCTTGCAGTGCTAGTCTGAGCTCGCACTGAACTAGAGTGGTGCCTACTCTTTGAGTGCTGTTCTGGGCTCGCAATGAACTACAGAAATGCTTACCATTGCAGTGCTGTTCTGAGCTCACACTGAATTACAGCAATGCCTACTTTTGCAGTGTTGTTCTGAGTTTCTACCTAACTATAACAATGCCTAATCTTGCAGTGCTGGTCTGAGCTCGCACTGAACTATAACAGTGCCTACTTCCTTTTCAGTGCTGGTCTGGGCTCACACTGAACTATATTAATGCCTCCTCTTGCAGTGCTGGTCTCGGCTCACAATGAACTATAGCAGTGCCTACTCTTGCAGGGCTGTTCTGAGCTCATACTGAACTACAGCAATGCCTACTCTTGCAGTGCTTTTCTGAGCTTGCACTGAACTATAGCAATGCCTACTCTTGCTGTGCTGCTTTGGGCTCGCATTGAACTACACATTGCCTACTACTGCACTGTTGTTTTGAACTCGCACTGAACTATATTGGTGCCTACTCTTGTTGTGCTGGCCCGGGCTCGCACTGAACTATAGCAATGCCTCATCTTGAAATGCTGGTCTGAGTTTGCACTAAAGTAGAGCAATGCCTACTCTTGCAGTGCTGGAGTGAGCTCACACTGAACAATAGCAATGCTTACTCTTGTTGTGCTCCTCTGAGCTCGCACTGAGCTATAGCAATACCTACTTTTGCAGCGCTGGTCTAGGCTCGCACTGAACTATAGCGATGCCTACCCTCGCAGTGCTGTTCTGAGCTCACACTGAACTATAGCAATGCCTAATCTTGCAGTGCTGTTCTGACCCCGCACGGAACTATGGCAGTGCCTTACACTTGCTGTACTGGTCTGAGCTTGCACTAAAATATAGTGGTGCCTACACTTGAACTGCTGTTCTGAGATCACTTTGAACTATAACAGTGCCTTCTTTTGCAGTGCTATTCTGAGTTTGCACTGAACTATAGTGGTGCCTACTCTTGCAGTGCTGATCTGGTCTATCACTGAACTATAGCAGTGCCTAATCTTGAATTGCTGGTCTGGGCTCGCACTGAACTATTGCAATGTTTACTCTTGCAGTGCTGGTCTGAGCTTGAACTGAAGTATATCAGTGCCTACACTTGCAGTACTGTTCTTAGCTCGCACTGAGCAGGGCCTACTCTTGCAGTGCTCTTCTGAGCTTGCACTGAACTAGAGTGTTGCCTACTCTTGCAGTGCTGGTCTGAGCTCACACTGAACTACAGTAATGCATGCTCTTGGAGTGCTGTTCTGATCTTGCAATGAACTATAGCGATGCCTATTCTTGCAGTGCTGGTCTGAGCTTGCACTGAACTATAGCAATGCTTACAGTTGCAATGCTGAACTGTGGCAGCACCTACTCTTGCTGTGCTGGTCTGAGCTCGCACTAAACTATAGCAGTGCCTACTCTTGCAGTGCTGGTCTGAGCTCGCACTGAACTATAGTGGTGAATTCTCTTTGAGTGCTGGTCTGGGCTCGCAAGGAACTATAGCAATGCATACTCTTGGAGTGCTGTTCTGAGCTTGCAATAAACTATAGCAATGCCTACTACTGCAGTGCTGTTCTTAGCTCACACTGAACTATAGCAGTGCCTGTTCTTGCAATGCTGGTCTGAGCTCACAGTGAACTATAGCAGTGACTACTCTTGAATGCTGTTCTGAGAACGCACTGAACTATAGGAATGCACGGCCTTGCGTTGGTTTTGTGAGCTCCCACGGAACCATAGCTATGCCTGCTCTTGCAGTGCTGGTCTGGGCTTGCACTGAACTATAGCAATTGCTACTCTTGCAGTGCTGATCTAGGCTCACACTGAACTATAGCAATGCCTACCCTTGCAGTGCTCCTCTAAACTTGCATTGAACCATTACAATGCCTACTCTTGGTGTGCTCTTCTGAGCTCTTCTGAGCTACAGGAATGCCTACTTTTGCAGTGCTGGTCTAGGCTCGCACTGAAGAATAGCAATGCCTACCCTTGCAGTGCTGTTCTGAGCTCACACTGACCTATAGCAATGCCTAATCTTGCAATGCTGTTCTGACCTCGCTCGCAACTATGGCAGCGAGTGCTCTCTCTGTGCTGTTCTGAGCTTGCACTGAACTATAGTGGTGCCTACTCCTGCATTGCTGGTCTGCTCTCAAACTTACCTACAACAGTGTCTACTCTTGCAGTGCTGTTCAGAGCTCACACTGAACAATAGCGATGCCTACTCTTGCAGTGATGTCTGAGCTCGCACTGAACTATAGCAGTGCCTAATCTTGCAGTGCTGTTCTGAGCTTGCACTGAACTATAGCTGTGCCTTCTCTTGCAGCGCTGGTCTGATTCTCGCACTGAACTATAGTGGTGCCTTCATTTTGAGTGCTGGTCTGGGCTCCCAAGAAACTATAGCAATGCCTACTCTTGCAGTGATGGTCTGAGCTCGCATTGAACTACAGCAATGCATACTCTTGGAGTGCTGTTCTGAACTTGCGATGAACTATAGCAATGCCTAATATTGGAGTGCTGTTCTGAGCTCACACTGAACCATAACAGTGCCTGTTCTTGCAGTGCTGTTCTGAGCTCGCAGTGAACTATAGCAATGCCTACCCTTGCAGTGCTGAGCTTTCACTGAACCATAGCAATGCCTACTCTTGCAGTGCTGGTCTCGTCTCGCAGTGAACTACAGCAGTGCCTACTATTGTACTGCCATTCTGAACTCACACTGAACTAAAGCAGTGCCTACTCTTGAAGTGCTGGCCGGGGATCGCAATGAACTATAGCAATGTCTCATCTTGACAAGCTGGTCTGATCTTGCGCTAAACTATAGCAATACCTACTCTTGCAGTGCTGGAGTGAGCTCACACAGAACAATAGCAATGCCTGCTCCTGCTGTGCTCTTCTGCGCACGCACTGAACTTTAGAAATGCCTACCCTCGCAGTGCTGTTCTGAGCTCACACTGAACTATAGCAATGTCTAATCTTGCAGTGCTATTGTAACCTTGCACTGAACTATGGCAGTGCCTGCTCTTGCTGTAGTGGTCTGAGCTTACACTAACATATAGCAGTGCCTACACTTAAACTGCTGTTCTGATATCACTTTGAACTGTAACATTGCCTTCTCTTGCAGTTCTGTTCCGAGCTTGCACTGAACTATAGTGGTGCCTACCCTTGCAGTACTGGTCTGCTCTATCACTGAACTATAGCAGTGCCTATTCTTGCATTGCTGGTCTGGGCTCGCACTGAGCTATAGCAATGTCGACTGTTGCTGGTCTGGTCTGGTCTGGGCTCGTAGTGAACTTTAGCAATGCCTAGTCTTGCAGTGCTGGTCTGAGCTCACACTGAATAATAGCAATCCATACTCTTGCAATGCTGGTCTAGGTTCACTCCGAACTATAGCAATGCCTACCCTTGCAGTGCTCGTTTGGGCTTGCAGTGAACTATAGCAGTGCCTACTCTTGGAGTGCTGTTCTAAGCTCGCAATGAACTATAGTGATTCCTACTCTTGCATTGCTAGTCTGGGAGTGCCTAATGTTGCAGTACTGTCCTGGGCTCGCACTGAACTATAGGAATGCCTACTCTTGCAGTGGTGGTCTGAGTTCACACTGAACTATAGCAGTGCCCTTTCCTGCAGTGCTGTACTGAGCTCGCACTGAAATATAGCAGTGTCTACTCTTTCAGTGCTAGTCTGGACCATCACTGAACTTTAGTAATGCCTATTCTTGCAATGCCGGTCTAAGCTTGCACTAAACTATAGCAATGCCTACTCTTGCCGTGTTGGTCTGAGCTCACACTGAACTATAGAAATGCCTACCCTTGCAATGCTGTTCCGAGCTAGTACTGAACTAGATCAATGACTACTCTTGTGCTGCTGGTCTGAGCTTGCACTGAACTATAGCAGTGCTTACTCTTGTAGTGCTGTTCTGAGCTCGCACTGACCTATAGCGGTGCTTACTCTTGCAGTGCTAGTCTCAGCTCGCACTGAACTATAGTGGTGCCTACTGTTTGAGTGCTGTTCTGGGCTCGCAATGAACTATAGCAATGCTTACCCTTGCAGTGCTGTTCTGAGCTCACACTGAATTATAGCAATGCCTACTTTTGCAGTGTTGTTCTGAGTTTCCACTTAACTATAGCAATGCCTAATCTTGCAGTGCTGGTCTGAGGTCACACTAAACTACAGCAGTGCCTATTATTGTTGTGCTGTTCTGAGCTTGCACTGAACGATAGCGGTGCTTACTCTTGCAGTGCTGGTATGAGCTTGCACTGAACTATAACAGTGCCTACTTCCTTTTCAGTGCTGGTCTGGGCTCACACTGAACTATATTAATGCCTCCTCTTGCAGTGCTGGTCTCGGCTCGCAATGAACTATAGCAGTGCCTACTCTTGCAGGGCTGTTCTGAGCTCATACTGAACTACAGCAATGCCTACTCTTGCAGAGGTGCTCTGAGCTTGCATTGAACTATAGCAATGCCTACTCTTGACATGCTGTTCTGATCTCGTACTATAGCAGTGCCTACTCCTGCAGTGTTGTTCTGAGCTCGTAGTGAACCATAGCAATGCCTCCTGGGCTCACAGTGAACTATAGCAATGCCTACTTTTGCAGTGTTGGTCTGAGCTCAGAATTAACTATAGCAATGCCTGTTCTTGCACTGCTGGTCTAGGCTCATACTGAACGATAACAATGCCTACTCTTGCAGTGCTATTCTGAGCTCGCACTGAACTATAGCAATGCCTACCCTTGCAGTGGTGTTCTGGACTCTCAGTGAACTATAGCAGTGCCCACTCTTACAGTGCTCTTCTGAGCTGGCACTGAACTATAGCAATGGCTACTGTTGATGTGCTGGTCTGGGCTTGTAGTGAACTACAGCAATGCCAACTCTTGCAGTGCTGGTCTGAGCTCGCAGTGAGCAATAGCAATCCCTTCTCTTGCAGTACTTTTCTAGTCTCACACTGAACTATAGCAATGCCTACCCTTGCAGTGCTGATCTGGGCTCGCAGTGAAATATAGCAGTGCCTACTCTTACAATGCTGTTCTGGGCTTTCACTGAACCATGGAAATGCCTACCCTTGCAGTGCTGGTCTGACTTCACACTGAATTATAGCAGTGGCCACTCTTGCAGTCCTGTACTGAGCTAGCATTGAACTATAGCAGTGTCTACCCTTGCGGTGCTGGTCTGGGCTCACACTGAATTATAGCAATGCCTATTCTTGTAATGCTGGTCTGAGCTTGCACTAAACTAAAGAAATGCCTACTCTTGCTGTGTTGGTCTGACCTCACACTGAACTATAGGAATGCCTTCCCTTGCAATGCTGTTCCAAGCTAGCACTGAACTATAGCATGCCTACTCTTGCAGTGCTGTTCTGAGCTCGCACTGAACTATAACAATGCCTATCTGTGCAGTGCTGTTCTGAGCTCCAACTGAACTACAGCAGTGCCTACTGTTGAAGTGTTGTTCTAAGCTTGCACTGAACTATAGCAATTCCTACTCTTGCAGTGCTGTTCTGAGTGTGCACTGAACTATAGCAATGCCTTCTCTTGCAGTGTGGTCTGGGCTTGCACTGAGCTATAGCAATGCCTGCTCTTGCTGTGCTTGTCTGAGCTGGCACTGAACTATAGCAATGCATACACTTGCAGTGCTGTTCTGAGCTCTGAACTTAACTATAGAAATGCCTACTCTTACATTCCTGGTTGACCTCACAATGAACTATAGCAGTGCCTACTTTTGAGGTGCTGCTCTGGGCTTGCACTGAATTATAGCAATTCTTACTCTTGCAGTGCTAGTCTGGAAGTGCCTACTCTTGCAGTGGTGTTTTGGACTTGCATTGCACTATAGCTGTGCCTACTCTTGCATTGCTGACCAGAGCTCATACTGAGCTATAGCTATGCCTACTCTTTCACTGCTATTCTAAGCTCACACTGAAGTATAGCAGTGCCTACCCTTGCAGTGCTAGTCTGAGTTCGCACTGGACTGTTACAATGCCTACTCTTCCAATGCTGGTATGAACTCACACTGAACTATGCTGTTCTGGGCTCACTGTGAGCTATAGCAGGGCCTACTCTTATAGTGCTGTTCGGAGTTCACACTGAACTATAGCAGTGCCCTTTCCTGCAGTGCTCTACTGAGCTCGCACTGAACTATAGCAGTGTCTACTCTTGCAGTGCTAGTCTGGACCATCACTGAACTTTAGCATTGTCTACTCTTGCAATGCCGGTCTAAGCTTGCACTAAACTTTAGCAATGCCAACTCTTGCCGTGTTGGTCTGAGCTCACACTGAACTATAGAAATGCCTACCCTTGCAATGCTGTTCCGAGCTAGTACTGAACTAGAGCAATGACTACTCTTGTGGTGCTGGTCTGATCTCGCACTGAACTATAGCAGTGCCTACTCTTGTAGTGCTGTTCTGAGCTTGCACTGAACTATAGCGGTGCTTACTCTTGCAGTGCTAGTCTGAGCTCGCACTGAACTATAGTGGTGCCTACTGTTTGAGTGCTGTTCTGGGCTCGCAATGAACTATAGCAATGCTTACCCTTGCAGTGCTGTTCTGAGCTCACACTGAATTATAGCAATGCCTACTTTTGCAGTGTTGTTCTGAGTTTCCACTTAACTACAGCAATGCCTAATCTTGTAGTGCTGGTCTGAGCTCACACTAAACTATAGCAGTGCCTATTATTGTTGTGCTGTTCTGAGCTTGCACTGAACTACAGCGGTGCTTACTCTTGCAGTGCTAGTCTGAGCTCGCACTGAACTATAGTGGTGCCTACTGTTTGAGTGCTGTTCTGGGCTCGCAATGAACTATAGCAATGCTTACCCTTGCAGTGCTGTTCTGAGCTCACACTGAATTATAGCAATGCCTACTTTTGCAGTGTTGTTCTGAGTTTCCACTTAACTACAGCAATGCCTAATCTTGTAGTGCTGGTCTGAGCTCACACTAAACTATAGCAGTGCCTATTATTGTTGTGCTGTTCTGAGCTTGCACTGAACTACAGCGGTGCTTACTCTTGCAGTGCTAGTCTGAGCTCGCACTGAACTAGAGTGGTGCCTACTCTTTGAGTGCTGTTCTGGGCTCGCAATGAACTACAGCAATGCTTACCCTTGCAGTGCTGTTCTGAGCTCACACTGAATTATAGCAATGCCTACTTTTGCAGTGTTGTTCTGAGTTTCCACTTAACTATAACAATGCCTAATCTTACAGTGCTGGTCTGAGCTCGCACTGAACTATAACAGTGCCTACTTCCTTTTCAGTGCTGGTCTGGTCTCACACTGAACTATATTAATGCCTCCTCTTGCAGTGCTGGTCTCGGCTTGCAATGAACTATAGCAGTGCCTACTCTTGCAGAGGTGCTCTGAGCTCGCATTGAACTATAGCAATGCCTACTCTTGCCATGCTGTTCTGATCTCGTACTATAGCAGTGCCTACTCCTGCAGTGTTGTTCTGAGCTCGTAGTGAAACATAGCAATGCCTCCTGTTGCTAGGCTGGTCTGGGCTCACAGTGAACTATAGCAATGCCTACTTTTGCAGTGTTGGTCTGAGCTCAGAGTTAACTATAGCAATGCCTGTTCTTGCAGTGCTGGCCTAGGCTCATACTGAACGATAACAATGCCTACTCTTGCAGTGCTATTCTGAGCTCGCACTGAACTATAGCAATGCCTACCCTTGCAGTGGTGTTCTGGACTCTCAGTGAACTATAGCAGTGCCCACTCTTACAGTGCTGTTCTGAGCTGGCACTGAACTATAGCAATGGCTACTGTTGATGTGCTGGTCTGAGCTTGTAGTGAACTACAGCAATGCCAACTCTTGCAGTGCTGGTCTGAGCTCGCAGTGAGCAATAGCAATCCCTTCTCTTGCAGTACTTTTCTAGTCTCACACTGAACTATAGCAATGCCTACCCTTGCAGTGCTGATCTGGGCTCGCAGTGAAATATAGCAGTGCCTACTCTTACAATGCTGTTCTGGGCTTTCACTGAACCATGGAAATGCCTACCCTTGCAGTGCTGGTCTGACTTCACACTGAATTATAGCAGTGGCCACTCTTGCAGTCCTGTACTGAGCTAGCATTGAACTATAGCAGTGTCTACCCTTGCGGTGCTGGTCTGGGCTCACACTGAATTATAGCAATGCCTATTCTTGTAATGCTGGTCTGAGCTTGCACTAAACTAAAGAAATGCCTACTCTTGCTGTGTTGGTCTGACCTCACACTGAACTATAGGAATGCCTTCCCTTGCAATGCTGTTCCAAGCTAGCACTGAACTATAGCATGCCTACTCTTGCAGTGCTGTTCTGAGCTCGCACTGAACTATAACAATGCCTATCTGTGCAGTGCTGTTCTGAGCTCCAACTGAACTACAGCAGTGCCTACTGTTGAAGTGTTGTTCTAAGCTTGCACTGAACTATAGCAATTCCTACTCTTGCAGTGCTGTTCTGAGTGTGCACTGAACTATAGCAATGCCTTCTCTTGCAGTGTGGTCTGGGCTTGCACTGAGCTATAGCAATGCCTGCTCTTGCTGTGCTTGTCTGAGCTGGCACTGAACTATAGCAATGCATACACTTGCAGTGCTGTTCTGAGCTCTGAACTTAACTATAGAAATGCCTACTCTTACATTCCTGGTTGACCTCACAATGAACTATAGCAGTGCCTACTTTTGAGGTGCTGCTCTGGGCTTGCACTGAACTATAGCAATTCTTACTCTTGCAGTGCTAGTCTGGAAGTGCCTACTCTTGCAGTGGTGTTTTGGACTTGCATTGCACTATAGCTGTGCCTACTCTTGCATTGCTGACCAGAGCTCATACTGAGCTATAGCTATGCCTACTCTTGCACTGCTATTCTAAGCTCACACTGAAGTATAGCAGTGCCTACCCTTGCAGTGCTAGTCTGAGTTCGCACTGGACTGTTACAATGCCTACTCTTCCAATGCTGGTATGAACTCACACTGAACTATGCTGTTCTGGGCTCACTGTGAGCTATAGCAGGGCCTACTCTTATAGTGCTGTTCGGAGTTCACACTGAACTATAGCAGTGCCCTTTCCTGCAGTGCTCTACTGAGCTCGCACTGAACTATAGCAGTGTCTACTCTTGCAGTGCTAGTCTGGACCATCACTGAACTTTAGCATTGTCTACTCTTGCAATGCCGGTCTAAGCTTGCACTAAACTTTAGCAATGCCAACTCTTGCCGTGTTGGTCTGAGCTCACACTGAACTATAGAAATGCCTACCCTTGCAATGCTGTTCCGAGCTAGTACTGAACTAGAGCAATGACTACTCTTGTGGTGCTGGTCTGATCTCGCACTGAACTATAGCAGTGCCTACTCTTGTAGTGCTGTTCTGAGCTTGCACTGAACTATAGCGGTGCTTACTCTTGCAGTGCTAGTCTGAGCTCGCACTGAACTATAGTGGTGCCTACTGTTTGAGTGCTGTTCTGGGCTCGCAATGAACTATAGCAATGCTTACCCTTGCAGTGCTGTTCTGAGCTCACACTGAATTATAGCAATGCCTACTTTTGCAGTGTTGTTCTGAGTTTCCACTTAACTACAGCAATGCCTAATCTTGTAGTGCTGGTCTGAGCTCACACTAAACTATAGCAGTGCCTATTATTGTTGTGCTGTTCTGAGCTTGCACTGAACTACAGCGGTGCTTACTCTTGCAGTGCTAGTCTGAGCTCGCACTGAACTATAGTGGTGCCTACTGTTTGAGTGCTGTTCTGGGCTCGCAATGAACTATAGCAATGCTTACCCTTGCAGTGCTGTTCTGAGCTCACACTGAATTATAGCAATGCCTACTTTTGCAGTGTTGTTCTGAGTTTCCACTTAACTACAGCAATGCCTAATCTTGTAGTGCTGGTCTGAGCTCACACTAAACTATAGCAGTGCCTATTATTGTTGTGCTGTTCTGAGCTTGCACTGAACTACAGCGGTGCTTACTCTTGCAGTGCTAGTCTGAGCTCGCACTGAACTATAGTGGTGCCTACTGTTTGAGTGCTGTTCTGGGCTCGCAATGAACTATAGCAATGCTTACCCTTGCAGTGCTGTTCTGAGCTCACACTGAATTATAGCAATGCCTACTTTTGCAGTGTTGTTCTGAGTTTCCACTTAACTACAGCAATGCCTAATCTTGCAGTGCTGGCCTGAGCTCACACTAAACTATAGCAGTGCCTATTATTGTTGTGCTGTTCTAAGCTTGCACTGAACTACAGCGGTGCTTACTCTTGCAGTGCTAGTCTGAGCTCGCACTGAACTAGAGTGGTGCCTACTCTTTGAGTGCTGTTCTGGGCTCGCAATGAACTACAGCAATGCTTACCCTTGCAGTGCTGTTCTGAGCTCACACTGAATTATAGCAATGCCTACTTTTGCAGTGTTGTTCTGAGTTTCCACTTAACTATAACAATGCCTAATTTTACAGTGCTGGTCTGAGCTCGCACTGAACTATAACAGTGCCTACTTCCTTTTCAGTGCTGGTCTGGTCTCACACTGAACTATATTAATGCCTCCTCTTGCAGTGCTGGTCTCGGCTCGCAATGAACTATAGCAGTGCCTACTCTTGCAGAGGTGCTCTGAGCTCGCATTGAACTATAGCAATGCCTACTCTTGCCATGCTGTTCCGAGCTAGTACTGAACTAGAGCAATGACTACTCTTGTGGTGCTGGTCTGATCTCGCACTGAACTATAGCAGTGCCTACTCTTGTAGTGCTGTTCTGAGCTTGCACTGAACTATAGCGGTGCTTACTCTTGCAGTGCTAGTCTGAGCTCGCACTGAACTATAGTGGTGCCTACTGTTTGAGTGCTGTTCTGGGCTCGCAATGAACTATAGCAATGCTTACCCTTGCAGTGCTGTTCTGAGCTCACACTGAATTATAGCAATGCCTACTTTTGCAGTGTTGTTCTGAGTTTCCACTTAACTACAGCAATGCCTAATCTTGTAGTGCTGGTCTGAGCTCACACTAAACTATAGCAGTGCCTATTATTGTTGTGCTGTTCTGAGCTTGCACTGAACTACAGCGGTGCTTACTCTTGCAGTGCTAGTCTGAGCTCGCACTGAACTATAGTGGTGCCTACTGTTTGAGTGCTGTTCTGGGCTCGCAATGAACTATAGCAATGCTTACCCTTGCAGTGCTGTTCTGAGCTCACACTGAATTATAGCAATGCCTACTTTTGCAGTGTTGTTCTGAGTTTCCACTTAACTACAGCAATGCCTAATCTTGTAGTGCTGGTCTGAGCTCACACTAAACTATAGCAGTGCCTATTATTGTTGTGCTGTTCTGAGCTTGCACTGAACTACAGCGGTGCTTACTCTTGCAGTGCTAGTCTGAGCTCGCACTGAACTATAGGGGTGCCTACTGTTTGAGTGCTGTTCTGGGCTCGCAATGAACTATAGCAATGCTTACCCTTGCAGTGCTGTTCTGAGCTCACACTGAATTATAGCAATGCCTACTTTTGCAGTGTTGTTCTGAGTTTCCACTTAACTACAGCAATGCCTAATCTTGCAGTGCTGGCCTGAGCTCACACTAAACTATAGCAGTGCCTATTATTGTTGTGCTGTTCTGAGCTTGCACTGAACTACAGCGGTGCTTACTCTTGCAGTGCTAGTCTGAGCTCGCACTGAACTAGAGTGGTGCCTACTCTTTGAGTGCTGTTCTGGGCTCGCAATGAACTACAGCAATGCTTACCCTTGCAGTGCTGTTCTGAGCTCACACTGAATTATAGCAATGCCTACTTTTGCAGTGTTGTTCTGAGTTTCCACTTAACTATAACAATGCCTAATTTTACAGTGCTGGTCTGAGCTCGCACTGAACTATAACAGTGCCTACTTCCTTTTCAGTGCTGGTCTGGTCTCACACTGAACTATATTAATGCCTCCTCTTGCAGTGCTGGTCTCGGCTCGCAATGAACTATAGCAGTGCCTACTCTTGCAGAGGTGCTCTGAGCTCGCATTGAACTATAGCAATGCCTACTCTTGCCATGCTGTTCTGATCTCGTACTATAGCAGTGCCTACTCCTGCAGTGTTATTCTGAGCTCGTAGTGAAACATAGCAATGCCTCCTGTTGCTAGGCTGGTCTGGGCTCACAGTGAACTATAGCAATGCCTACTTTTGCAGTGTTGGTCTGAGCTCAGAGTTAACTATAGCAATGCCTGTTCTTGCAGTGCTGGCCTAGGCTCATACTGAACGATAACAATGCCTACTCTTGCAGTGCTATTCTGAGCTCGCACTGAACTATAGCAATGCCTACCCTTGCAGTGGTGTTCTGGACTCTCAGTGAACTATAGCAGTGCCCACTCTTACAGTGCTGTTCTGAGCTGGCACTGAACTATAGCAATGGCTACTGTTGATGTGCTGGTCTGAGCTTGTTGTGAACTACAACAATGCCGACTCTTGCAGTGCTGGTCTGAGCTCGCAGTGAGCAATAGCAATCCCTACTCTTGCAGTACTTTTCTAGTCTCACACTGATCTATAGCAATGCCTACCCTTGCAGTGCTGATCTGGTCTCACAGTGAAATATAGCAGTGCCTACTCTTACAATGCTGTTCTGGGCTTTCACTGAACCATGGAAATGCCTACCCTTGCAGCTGGTCTGACTTCACACTGAACTATAGCAGTGCCCACTCTTGCAGTCCTGTACTGAGCTAGCACTGAACTATAGCAGTGCCTACCCTTGCAGTGCTGGTCTGGGCTCACACTGAATTATAGCATTGCCTATTCCTGTAATGCTGGTCTGAGCTTGCACTAAACTAAAGAAATGCCTACTCTTGCTGTGTTGGTCTGAGCTTGCACTGAATTATAGCAATGCCTTCCCTTGCAATGCTGTTCCAAGCTAGCACTGAACTATAGCATGCCTACTCTTGCAGTGCTGTTCTGAGCTCGCACTGAACTACAGCAGTGCCTACTGTTCAAGTGTTGTTCTAAGCTTGCACTGAACTATAGCAATTCCTACTCTTGCAGTGCTGTTCTGAGCGTGCACTGAACTATAGCAATGCCTTCTCTTGCTGTGCTTGTCTGAGCTGGCACTGAACTATAGCAATGCATACACTTGCAGTGCTGTTCTGAGCTCTCAACTTAACTATAGAAATGCCTACTCTTGCATTCCTGGTTGACCTCACAATGAACTATAGCAGTGCCTACTTTTGAGGTGCTTCTCTGGGCTCCCACTGAACCATGGCAATTCTTACTCTTGCAGTGCTAGTCTGGAAGTGCCTACTCTTGCAGTGGTGTTTTGGACTTGCATTGCACTATAGTTGTGCCTACTCTTGCAGTGCTGACCAGAGCTCATACTGAACTATAGCTATGCCTACTCTTGCACTGCTATTCTAAGCTCACATTGAAGTATAGCAGTGCCTACCCTTGCAGTGCTAGTCTGAGTTCGCACTGGACTATTACAATGCCTACTCTTCCAATGCTGGTATGAACTCACACTGAACTATGCTGTTCTGGGCTCACTGTGAGCTATAGCAGGGCCTACTCTTCTAGTGCTGTTCGGAGCTGCACTGAACTATAGCAATGCCTACTCTGGCAGTGCTGGTCTGAGCTCGCACTATAGCAGTGCCTACTCCTGCAGTGTTGTTCTGAGCTTGTACTGAACTATAGCAATGCCTCCTGTTGCTAGGCTCGTAGAGGCTCACAGTGAACTATAGCAATGCCTACTCTTGCAGTGCTGGCCTAGGTGCATAATGAACTATAACAAAGCCTACTCTTGCAGTGTTGTTCTGAGCTTGCACTGAACTATACCAATGCCTACCCTTGCAGTGGTGGTCTGGGCTTTCAGTGAACTATAGTAGTGCCCACTCTTACAGTGCTCTTCTGAGCTGACACTGCACTAAAGCAATGGCTACTGTTTCTGTGCTGGTCTGGGCTTGTAGTGAACTACAGCAATGCCTACTCTTGCTGTGCTGGTCTGAGCTCGAACTCAGCAATAGCAATCCCTACTCTTGCAGTCCTGGTCTAGTCTCACTGTGAACTATAGCAATGCCTACCCTTGCAGTGCTGATCTGGGCTCGCAGTGAATTATAGCTTTGTCTACTATTCCAGTGCTGTTCTGGGCTTTCACTGAACCATGGCAATGCCTACTCTTGCAGTGCTGGTCTAACTTCACACTGAACTATAGCAGTGCCCACTCTTGCAGTGCTGTACTGAGCTCGCACTGAACTATAGCAGTGCCTACTCTTGCAGTGCTAGTCTGGGCTCTCCCTGAACTATAGCAATGCCTTCTCTTGCAATGCTGGCCTGAGTTTGCAGTAAACTATAGCAATGCCCACTCTTGCTGTGTTTGTCTGAGCTCACACTGAACTATAGCAATGCCTACTCTTGCAGTGCTGTTCTGAGTTCACACTGAACTATAGCAATGCCTGTCTGTGCAGTGCTGTTCTGAGCTCGCACTGAACTACAGCAGTGCCTACTGTTGAAGTGCTGGTCTAATTTTGCACTGAACTATACCAACTCCTACTCTTGCAGTGCTCTTCTGAACATGCACTGAACTATAGCAATGCCTTCTCTTGCAGTGTGGTCTGGGCCCGCACTGAACTATAGCAATGCCTACTCTTACTGTGCTTGGCTGAGCTGGCACTGAACTATAGCAATGCCTACACTTGCAGTGCTGTTCTCAGCTAGCAACTTAACAATAAAAATGCCTACTCTTGCATTCCTGGTTGAGCTCACACTGAACTATAGCAGTGCCTACTTTTGCAGTGCTGCTCTGGGCTCGCACTGAACTATAGCAATTCCTACTCTTGCAGTGCAAGTCTGGGAGTGCCTACTCTTGCAGTGGTGTATTTGACTCGCATTGAACTATAGCAGTGCCTGCTCTTGCAGTGCTGTATCAGAGCTCATACTGAACTATAGCTGTGCCTACTCTTGTAGTGCTAGTGTGGGCTTGCACTGAACTATTACAATGCCTACTCTTCCAATGCTGGTATGAACTCACACTGAACTATAGCAATGCCTACTCTTGCAATGCTTGTCTATGCTTGCACTGAACTATAGCAATGCCTATCCTTACAGTGCTGTTCTGAGCTCGTACTGAACTATAGCAATGTTTACCTGTGCAGTTCTATTCTGAGGTTGCACTGAAGTATAGCAAAGTCTACCCTTGCACTGCTCTTCAGAGCTTGCAGTGAACTATAGCAACACGTGTTCATGCAGTGCTGTTCTCAGTTCGCACTGAACTATAGCAATGCCTACTCTTGCAGTGCTAGTCTGAGCTCGCACTGAACTATAGTAATTCCTACTCTTTCAGTGCTGTTCTGAGCGTGCACTGAACTATAGCAATGTCTTCTCTTGCAGTGCTGGTCTGGGCTAGCACTGAACTATAGCAGTGCCTACTCTTGCAGTGCTAGTCTGATCTCACATTGAACCACAGCAGTGCCTACTCTTGCAGTGTTGTTCTGAGCTTGCACTGAACTATAGAAATTCCTACTGTTGCAGTGCTGTTCTGAGCTCACATTGAACTATAGCAGTGTCTGCTCTTGCTGCCCTGGTTGGGCTCACACTGAACTATAAAAGTGCCTACTCTTGCTGTGCTGGTCTGAACTCGCACTGAACTATAGCCTACTTTTGCAATCCTGGTCTGGTCTCCCACTGACTTATAGCAATGTCTACTCCTGCTGTGCCTATGTGGACTCCCAGTGAATTATAGCAATGCCTACTCCTGCTGTGCTGGTCAGGGCTCGCACTGAAGTAAAAGGATAATTTCAAAGGCATACATTTGCCGACATGAACGTTCAGAGTCCAATTTACAAACTGAATTTCATAGTGCATAGATCAGTACTGCAGTAATAGTACTCAGTATAAAATGTACTTCACAAACCTCTGAGTGCCTATCTCCTTTTTCACTCCGCCTATCATTTCTACTGGAAGATTGCTAATTGCACTTCTAAATTTACCACAGCCAAAAATGACACAAAACAGTAGTAAATGTACACCAACTCAGACATGGTGTAAGTGTAACACGATACATGGTCAGCCACTGGTACTGCAACGCTCCCATACAAAATAACGGAGTCAGGATCTTAAATAGATATAATAAAAAATAATGTTAAAAAATGAATTTAATCAAAAAAATGTCAACCAAAATGACAGATCCCTCGCTTTACCGGAGGCCACTCATTTGAACTCTCTTCCACTAATTGTATGGCAACGATTATCTAGATTTAGAAACTGCTCCACACATATTCACTGGTTAAGCACACCTATATTGTTTTGTATACCTTTATCCGCAGCCTGACATCCTCGAGTAAATGTGTGCTCTAGATATATTTAAAATAAAAAATATAATACATCCGTGATTTTGCTATTAAATGTCAGTAACAATTTCCCCGTGCATATTGTGATTGTCATGGTTGAGAAACATGCAGCTCATTTTATTCACCTCTCATCACACTGTCTGCAGAATATGTGTTTGCGGTCAGAAAATCAATGATGCTTTCAGGCACTTACTCGTGCATAACTGGGCGAACCACAGTATTGCCAGCCACGTGGGCAGAGTAGAAGAGCGTGTACAAGTAGGGCAGCAGAGTGTACCGCGTCAGCAGGGCCGATCTGGAAATGGCCGCAAACTCAGCGTCGAACGAAGCTGGATCTTGTTCCTGTCAACAAGCAGATTTGTTGAGAACATCTGCCATACGAGATGCTTATTTATCAGAATATTAAAGACAAAACTGCTGCGCATAGCACACATTCTTGGCCGTCTACCTGATTCCCAGATGGTATCCCACAAGCTATCATAAAAGATTGCCAAGAACACATCTGTACTTACGATTCGAATTCAGATTAAATGGATTTTTGGGGGGAAAAGCGTAATGCATATTTGAACTTTATAGATGTGCTGGCAGTCTACCTTTTCACAACATGATCACATGAGAGGAAAACACGGAAAGGCAGCAATGTAATCAATAAAGGTATGATGCAAAGAGCCCAAATACATCAGTATCCAGCATTATGCTAATGGTTTTATGGTCTATCTTAATTTGCACAATAGTGCTATTTAGCACCACGTTGTCGTTTTTCCTCTATTTTTCTTTGTTACTGCGGTTAATGCTTTGTACGGCAGAAAAAACTGAAGTCTGTATTTTGAGATCAAGACAAGCACTGACCATCACTACAAGAAATAAAAAAATATAGCCCACGAGTTGCAGATGTAATGAGATTGTAAACACTACATATGGCCTGGCGGTGTCCTCCAGGCGGGGCGCTGCCGGCGGTAGCAGCGCCCCTTCCCTTTCCCTGCCAGATGACCACTTGCCAGACAAGGAAAGTCGGGCATCCTACAGGGGGAGGAGGGGTGTTGTGTATGGTGTATGCCTGTGTGTTTGAGTGTGTGTGTGCGTGTGTAAATGCATCTGTGAATGTTGTGGTATATGCATGCTTGTATGCATGTGAGTGAATGCATGAATGTATGTTGCAGTGTCTGCATGTCAGTGTACATGAGTGTGAGCATGTTAGTGTGTATGCATGCCTGAATGCTTCTGAGTATGTATGAGTGAATGGGTGTATGGATGAGTGTGAGTGAATAGGTGTATGGAAGTGGTGGTGCATGAGTGTATGCGTGGTGCGTATGGGTGTGTGTGTGCATGATTGCAGGGAGGGGGCAGGGTGTGCAGGTTGGGAAGTTGGGGGAGAACTGTGATTCTAGGGGGACTTCAGGGGTGGGGGGGTAGTTGATTGCTGGGGTATTGGGGGAGCCTTCTACTGGTGACAGGGAAGGAATTCCCTGTCACTGGTAACCTTACCGCCATGGTTTTTGTGGAGGTGGTACCACCGCGGAAAGCATGGCGGTAGGCCGGCTGATAATACCGCTGGCAGTCATTTGTGCACTGCCAGGTGGGAGATGCACATCTCCGGCCCAGCGGTTCATATCACCATGGTAGTATGAATGGAGGTGTGGTGGGTTGGCTGCGGCCAACCTGCCACACATAGGGGGTCATTCCGACCCCGGCGGACGGCGGGCGCCACCCACCGGGCGGAGACCGCCAGAAGACCGCGGCGGTCATTCTGACTTTCCCGCTGGGCGGGCGGGCGACCGCCAAAAGGCCGCCCACCCGCCCAGCGGGAAAGCCCCAGCAACGATGAAGCCAGCTCCGAATGGAGCCGGCGGAGTTGCTGGTGTGCGACGGGTGCAGTGGCACCCGTCGAGATTTTCGCAGACACTGAAAATCTGAATGGGGCCCTGTTAGGGGGCCCCTGCAGTGTCCATGCCAGTGGCATGGGCACTGCAGGGGCCCCCAGGGGCCCCACGACACCCGTTCCCGCCATCCTGTTCCTGGCGGTTTTTACCACCAGGATGGCGGGAAGGGGGTCGGAATCCCCATGGCGGTGCTGCGAGCAGCGCCACCATGGAGGATTCTTTGGGGCAGGGGTAAACCGTCGGGAAACCGCCGGTTGCCCTTTTCTGACCGCGGCTTTACCGCCGCGGTCAGAATTGCCCATGAAGCACCGCCAGCCTGTTGGCGGTGCTTCCGCGGCACTCTGCCTTGGCGGTTTTCAACCGCCAGGGTCAGAATGAGGCCCATAATGTGGCGGTATACAGCGCCAGCCTGTTGGCGGTGATACCGCAACATTATTCCTGGCGGTCAAAAGACTGCGAGGGTCAAAATGAGGGCCAGAGTTTCTATACCATCAAGAGTGTGGTCCGCCTGCCAAATTTACATGAGGGCGGAACGTAGGTTTAATCAAAGACTACTTCATCTGTGCTATGATTAAAACCATCTGACGACCCTATGAAGTAAGGGCCATCAGAGCCAGACGTCTAACTCTGCACAATTTAGACGGCTGGAATTAAAGGTCAGTTTTCACTGCCCGTCATGGCAGGCAAATAGTGAAAACTGCTAAATGCTCCCCTCATCACGGTAGAGGGCTCCCATGGCTAGGGGAGCATTATTATTTTTTTTTTTTCAAAAGGAAAATTCTGCTTCAGGATTTTTTTCCCTGAAAAAAAGACAGTTTGGTGCATGGTTCCGTCATGTTGCCCAACCTATGTGCAAAACTGTAAACAGCATAGGCAGGACCCGCTGTGATGGGGATCCTGCCAATGCTTTAGAAATGATCACCAGCTTGACAGTTATTTCCAAATTTGGTGCCTTGCACCACTGTCAGGGCAATGGACTCATTTACATCATCGCCCTGACAAAGAAATGGGCCGCCTGCCAATAAAGCAGTCCTTTACTCCTCCACTCCAGTTACCACCTAGCTACAAACTATGAACACTTCTTAGCATCTCACAATGAAAATCATATGTGGGTTCATGCTAACAGTCCATCTCAGCAGACCTTTTGACTGTTTCTCCCTCCAGACTATGCCTGCTCTCAACTGTAAACTAAAATCTCAGAAGGAACAACCCAATTCCATAACCAGCTAAGTGGACTGTGATCATAAAAATACAGTGAAGCGACCTGCAGAGCAGTTCAAAACTGCCACTATTATGTAGAACTGAAATACACTGCACGCCTACCTTAGACTTTTTGATTTAGCAAACAGCTAAGTGCGGCATGACATAACCACACCTCAGCAATCATCACACACAACATGGAAATACTTCCCACATAGAACTGAAACAAGGGAACACCCTTCCAAACACACAACCTTGAAGGTGAAGCATTCTGTCCATGTAGGCCAGTGCTTTATTGCTAAACACAGGGCACAGGGGTAGAAAGTGCCATATGAATATTACAATGAAATACAATAGAGGGTAGAGTGGAAAGGTTGAAATGAATGTAAAGGCAGGGGTGAGAGGAAGGGGAACAGTGAGAGGAAATACACGAATCATAGAAAGGGCAGCAGTCAGAGAAAAAATAAAAGGTTGAAGGAAAGGGAGGGGCTAGAAGGAAGGAAAAGGTAGGAAAAAAGGATGGGTGAGAGGAAAGAGACCCTTGAGAAGAAAGGCATGCTTCTAAGTAAATACGGTTGTCAGGTTAAAGGGAGAGGGCTTTAGGAAACCCAGGCGAGAAAAAAGGTCTGAATAAGAGGTAAAGCATAATTAAGGTTTTGATCCTATAAGTATTTTGATCTCGATTTTTAGATCACATTGTCTGACAACTTCAGTGAAGAAGTCTCTCTTCCCGCAGCGGTCCACCGGGGTTACAGGAGGCGGGCGCGCAGGGGGGGCAAGGTGGTAAAGAAATTTTAATTAAAAAAAATAATAATAATAAACCTACCTCTGTGCCGCACCGCTAGTCTCTTCCATCCTACAGGCAGGAACAGGCTCCCATCCTGCCCTGCGCCAATCCTGACGCTGCTCAAAGCAGAGTCAGGATTGGCTGGGAGCCTGTGCAAGCTCTCTCCAGCCCAGCAACTATGTTGCTCGGCTGGAGACAGCCTTCTGCCATGTATGTTTGGCCGGCCTGCGACAGCCGGCCAAACACATACATGCGCAGTGAGGGGAGTGCACAGTGTACTCCCCTCACTGCTCGTCATCCCATGGCCCTGCTCCTTTCACAAGGAAGGGACAAAAAACCTAGGCGGTCATTCTGACCGCGGCGGGCGGCAGTTGCCGCCCGCCATGCGGTCACCGCCGAATGACTGCCCCGCGGTCAAAAGACCGCGGCGGACATTCCAACTTTCCCGCTGGGCTGGCGGGCGACCGTCATAAGGCCGCCCGCCGGCCCAGCGGGAAAGCCCCTGCAACGAGGAAGCCGGCTCCGAATGGAGCCGTCGGAGTTGCAGGAGTGCGACGGGTGCAGTGGCACCCGTCGCGATTTTCACTGTCTGCTAAGCAGACAGTGAAAATCTTTGTGAGGCCCTGTTAGGGGGCCCCTGCACTGCCCATGCCAGTGGCATGGGCAGTGCAGGGGCCCCCAGGGGCCCCACGACACCCGTTCCCGCCATCCTGGTTCTGGCAGTGAAAACCGCCAGAAACAGGGTGGCGGGAAGGGGGTCGGAATCCCCATGGCGGGCCAGGGGAAAACCGGCGGGAAACGGCCGGTTCCCCTTTTCTGACCGCGGCTTTACCGCCGCAGTCAGAATAGCCCTGGAAGCACCGCCAGCCTGTTGGCGGTGCTTCCGCGGTCCCCGGCCCTGGAGGTCATGGACCGCCAGGGTCGGAATGACCCCCATAGTTCCTTGTGAAAGGTTTGCAGCTTCTGCTGCTGGCGGGGAGGGGTTGTGACGCTCCTTCGCCCACACGGAGGAGCCGCCACTGTTCTCTTCTGCATTTCTTCCTGAGAGCAGGGATCGATCCTTATTTGCTAGGAGCTGACTCATTATAAAACTGTCAAAGATAAAACAATCACTTTTCACAACATGCCTGACACACTGTGTGCACCGAGCTCCCTTTAACTAAAGGTTCAGCTTTGAAAACACAAAGAGCTTCATATGATTATACCAATATCACTAACAGAAATATAAAAAAGAAATGAATATCTGCAAAAAATTTGTAAAACAATTGATCTCCAATTATAAGAACATGAATGTGACAACAGAATGCAAAGTTCAATGAATTTTGTTATAAACTAAGTAAAACATATAAAAACATTTAAATGCAATTGCTCACTGGGAGTACGGGGTGTGAGGAGTTGTAAAAATGTCACTCACATATTTGTATGTTTTTAGAAGGACTAAAATGTCAAGTTGAAGGTTTCTCATTGCAGCATGGCCGGTTTTGGGTGAAAGGGTACAGAATGCGGTTTAAGGTGGCATTGGAGATCAGGAGTCATTTTACTAGATTGCGCCAACTTTGAGCAACTTTGCAGTGGGACTAGGCAATTTCTCAAGCCTTTTGAACCAACAAGGGAATGGCCAAGATGGCAGCGGAGACGGTGGCTGAGACGGTCACACATTAGCTGTGCTCTACGTGGCGCTCTAAATACAACAATTACCCCATAGCCATCCAGAGTGGTGAAGCGGCTAGGACAGCTCTCTGGTGGTCTCTTGGTATCAGGGATCATCCATGATACATGGAGAGGGGTTTGTCTCTCTCTCCTTCACTCATGTTGATCTAGAGCCTACTATCAATGCAACAGTGGCCTGTAATGTAGTGCAACCGGGAGGCTCTAATGAATGTGCAGCCAGGGAGAGAGGGGGCCTGAAGCTCGAGATGTGAGGGGTTGCATATTCTATTCCCCCCTGCAGATTGGTGGCCTGCAGGGAGGCAGTGATGATGGACGGCAACCCCTGAGCACCAGGGAGGCCGACAGAGACCTGATGTATCTGCCAGGACCAAGTCCTTAATGCTTGGAGAGGCATGGACATTGCTGGTCAGCGAGAGCACCAGCCGCAGTAAGAGGGGCTGCCATAGCTCACACAGTGGCACCCCAGGCCCTCATTGGGAAGTGGATTTGAGCTCTCCACTCTGTGAAGGGTACCCCTCCTCCCTTTGGCCCCTCTGAGGGGCACATGCTATGGACTGGATAGGGCCTGAAGCCCTGCAAGTGCCCTCACATGATAATCCAGTCAGTGAATCACGGCAGCCTTGAATAGTTGAAGAGAGAGTATGAACCATGCCTACATGGACAGCTTCTAATTCCTTTGGTAGACTGCAGAGTGACAACCCCTGTGTGAGAACCAAATTGAGAAATTTATATTGGTGTGACCTCTAGGTGGCGGTGGTGGATGGGGCCTACCTCCTCTTCTGGATTGTTGCCTGAGCAGTCATGGGCAGGAAAAGACCAAAGAGGATTGGAGGTCTGAGAGAGCGAGCCCCCTTCCCTTCTCCCTTTCTGGTTGCCACTTTGCCCTGGGGTGACCAGCAACACACAATAGGATTATAATCTTGTTGTAGAGAATCCAACCACCAGGCCCTCTGCGTAGCACCTGCTAGTGGATACATTACAGTAGCGGAAGAGCTCATTGATTTTGTACTGAGACCCTTGTGTGCATCATGGCTCTCTGTGTGGGGCTGTGACTGAGGTGAGACTGTGGGCGTTGGGCCAGAGACACTGTATTGCCACTGTTGGAGACAATGATGGCTCCCAGAGTTCTGGGTCTCAGCTCTCTGCCCAAAACTGCTAAAACAGTGATGCTGAAGGGGTTCATTACCACCGCATTTAAGCCCCTTCAGCATCATGGACCCCATTATTGCAGATGGGCTCAACCTTGGAGGAACATACAAATTAATTTGATAAAATATTACAAGCCATTCATGACTAAAATTGGAAGCAAAGATAGAAGCGGTCGCTTGGATGTCGGTTTCCTTTGGGCTGACCACAGGAAGCTGGTAGACAGAGTGGATGACACTGAGTCCACGCTCACAGCAATGCACCTAACTGGCAAGGAGCTTCACACACAGCTGAGTCCCCTCAAATTGTAAAGTCCAAGCTAAAGACTCTTAAGGGTGATCCTGCATACAATATATTGGCCTGCCAGAAAAAATGACGGGCACAGCATGGAGCTTATCCTGGAGAATTGGCTCCTTGACATTGTCCTGGCAGGCACAGCACCACATGTTTCTCTATCGAGAGAGTGCACGTTGTCCTGGGATGCCTGTCTTCCCTAGAAGCCCCACCTCGATTGGTGGTAGCTCACCTGTTCAATTACCGGGTCCGCAATCGTATCCTACAACCCACACAAACCTGTGGCTCATGGCAGCTTAGTAGAAACCTGATGACAATATTTCCAAACTACACACTGGATGTGCAAAACCTGCTATCTCACATGTAGGAATTAAGCAGCAGCAGCGACAGAGGAGCCGGAAATGTGCACTTCTTTATTCCCCCAAACTGTGAGTTTTTGTAGATATTGAGACATTGTTCTTCAAGAACCCAAAGGAAGTCTGGCAATGGCTGCAAACAAAGCAGGTGGAAATAACACTGGATAAATGTGACACCATAGATGGCTGGGTCCATCAGGGAACCAGAGGAGGAAGGTTGATAAGATATCAAGAAGAACCCACAAGAAAGCAGGCACTGTTGAACAAGCGCAGGCTGTGACAGAGGCTGTAGCTCTGAATCACTGCTTTCCAGGGATCATGGAATAGGAGCTGAACAGTAAGGAACTAACTAAAGAGGAGCACTTAGACAAATCTGATGTTGAGGGGGGTGGATGGTCCTTCTTAACCCCTAGATCAGTAGACAAAATAATTTGATATTCTAGATCAGTGGTTTTCAAATGTTTTAATGCTGCACCCCCCTCCTCCCAATTGGGAAAAAAAATCATCGGGCCCCCCTCAGAATTTTTCAGAATTATTCATATAAGTTGCCAATGTTTAAACATGTCTAGACTTATTTACAATTGCAGTTGTTATGTTACCTTTTTAAAAATGTAAAACAACTGTTTCCTGCTTGAAACAAAGCACTGTTATCTGCCTAATGCTTCTTTTTGCCAGAGCCTGGTGGTCCCCCCCCCCCGGGTCACTTGAGGCCCTGCTAGGCGGCCCGCCCCCCAGTTTAAAGACTCTTTTTCTAGATTAACCAACTAGTGGATGGTGGAGTTCCCTATTCTAATGGGGTGCTCCTAGCTTTTGTTAATCCAGGGTGGGGCTGTTACCACACGTGGCAGAGAGGACCCAAGCAGAGACTGTGCAGAGATTCAGTTAGACAGTGTAGATGTCGTGACCAGCCCCCCCTTAGAAAGCAAAGGAGCCTGTATGATCACTGTAATATATCCTTGCTCAAAGTGATTGACTGTTTGCTTTTTAGACTGGGTAGAGGGCGTTGGGTTTGTTAAAGCTGTGTTCTACTGTTTTTTTTTTTTTTTATTGCTCTTTTCTCACTTATTTTACTGATAATGTATTTGTTGATGGACCTGTCATTTAGGGGCAACTGTGCGGCTCATGCCTCCCCTCACCTTCCTTGGCCTCACTTACAACAGTCCCACATGTAGGGGGCTTGCACATATGGCATCCCTATGAACTCAGACCATCACTAAAATATCTCTTAGGATAGGGACAAGACAGACATGGTATACAATGTGTTAACATAAAATGCACAGGGATTGGCGACTCCCAAGCAATACAAGATTGAAGATTATCTGCATCGTCGCCACACACACAAAGCATGCATCTAGGAGACACACATGAAGTCCACTGAACTAATACTGTTACATAAATATTGGAGGGACAGGTGGAGGGCATTAAATGTTCTGCTTATGCCAGAGGGGTATTGATAAGGATTTTGCCAGACACACCGTTTGTTGTCCTCTCTTATGGAGAGTGGATCCATAGAGCAGTTATGTTGTGGTGGAGTGATTACTAGATGGGGAAATGCTGTTGCTGGGCAGGGTATAAGGGCCAGATGTAGGTAGGAAAAAATTAGCGAGTCGGAAATTGCGAAACGTTGCGACTCGCAATTTCCGACTCGCTAAATGTTATCCTAGTAGAAAAAGCGACTTCAACTTGCGACTCGCAAATGAAGTCGCACCGCAGATTGCGAGTCCGCTGTTTGCGAGGTCGCTTTTTGCGACTGCGCTAAAAACGAACACGCAAATTGAGAGTGGGTGTTGCAAATTGCGACTGTGCTGCAAATTGAATGCAGGTGCAGCAGAACACTCTGGAAAACACTTCCTGGCTCCTGATGATGACAACACAGCCAGGAAGTTTACAAATACACCTGGGAGGAGGGAGGACCACACCCATTTTAAACTGCTGAACTGCAAACAGGAGGAACAGCAGCTACCATGGCAGAGACACCTAGAAAGCGCAAATTGAAATTTGCAGAAAAAGAGCTGGAGGTGCTGACTGAGGAATGCAACCAGCACCATGAACAACTTTTTGGGAGGGCAGCCCTCAGTGTGCCAGAGGTGGAGAAGAAAAGAATCTGGACCGAAATACAGGACAAGGTGAACTCCATGGGTGTCAGCCACCAGAGTATAGAAGAGTTGAAGAAAAGGTGGTATGACCTGCGCTCCCGGACCAAGGAGAGGGTGGCAGAGCGGCTCCGGGAGATGAGGGGCATTGGAGGGGGACCATCCACTATACCACCACCCACACCGCTGGAGGAAAGAGTGGAGGAGACCTTGGAGCCAGAGGCAGTGTGCGGGATGGGAGAGCTGGACACTTCAGAGCCAGGACCATCAACCGGTGAGTACCATGAGACATGCATGTACACCCATATATGCCATAACCCCACCCACCTTGTACACAGCATCATGCACAACCAAAATAGCTCCATTTCAGAGTAGCAATCACCTGCATGGTGCATTATGGGCAATGTAGTCAAGTAGGCAGTTGATAGGCAATAGTTTATTAGGAAGCAGATAACAGATGGTAGATACTGACAGTGTGTTCCCTATGTCCCACAGGTCTCCCACACGACACTAGCTCCAGCCAAAGCGTCCAGGGGCCACAGGTCAGCCACCAGCCTGCAGAGGATTCAGGACCAGCCACCACAGGGACCTGCACCACCCACACACAGTCCCCTCATGATGCACCAGTTGCCATACTGGTTGATGAGCCACCCCCGGTCCCAGCCACAGTGCCGGTGTAGAGGACACGGAGCCTCCACTGCGTCGCAGGCGACATCAAAATGTCCATCCAGTGCCGCAGGCTGAGTCAGGGGATGCCTCCATGTTGGCCACCGAGGCTGCACTCCTATGTGGTCAGCGCCTGCAGACACGGGAGATAAGGAAAATATCAGGGGCCATGCTGCGCATGGAACAGAATCAGAACAGTGGGCTGCAACTTGTACACACAGAGCTGCAACAACTTAATACCCATGTAGGCGACTTTGCACTCTCAATAAGACAACTGGTGGCAGAACTCATCACTGAGAGAGAGGGTGCAAGGCGCCGTGACAGGCAGCTAATGCACCGGCTGGACCGCATGTTTGCCTCCATCGTCAGGCTGGCAGTGAACACCACTGGCCTGTCACGGCGCACGGTCAGCCTCCAGGTAGACATGGGCCACTTTGCCAGTGATGTGGCACGTGGACTGGGCCGTCTCAGCCACGCCGTAGATCTCATGAAGGCATGACAGGTGGCTAGGGGCGCGGCAGACACGCCGCAGGACAGCAAGGAGGGCGTCACCATTAGCAGTGTCTCTGCCAGTGACACCAGGGTGTTGCGCAGTGGTAGCGCAAGGCAGGGCACTGCTGACACACCAGGGATCAGCCATGCTGGGCGAGGCCGGCGTAGAGTGTGAGCTCCACACTGTCCTGGAGTAGAGGCACATGAGGTCAATGTGTCCTCATGCCAGGTGGACTATTACAGCCCCTGAACTGTAGTTTATATATATAGTTTATTTGGTGCACATTTTAAATTCCTTGTTTGTTCCACTTCACACCTGGACTCTTTGTGTGTGACATTAGTGAGTGTGGTGACAGTTAGCACGTACCTTCCAAAGTATTGGTTTTCAATGTGGTCCCGTCTCAGTCTGCCTTGATTTGCAATGCTTCTATCCCCATGATGGCGATGTGGTAGCTCTTGCTCGTCATCCTCCGAATCTGGGTCTTCTGGGGTTAGAGGTAGTCCACGTCTGGTGGCAATGTTGTGCAGGATAGCGCATGCGCCAACGATCTTGAAAGCTGTTATTGGGGTATACTGGAGGGCACCTCCACTTCTGTGGAGGCATCTGAATCTGGCCTTCAGCAGTCCAAAGGTCCTCTCTATGATATTTCGGGTCCTCCAATGTGCACTGTTGTATCGCCTCTCTGTCTCATTGCTGTGTGTTAAGTATGGGGTAAGTATCCATGGTCGTAGCGCATATGCACTGTCACCTGTTTGGCACAAAATTTACAATGTTAGCTGGGCATAGATGGGTTCCACATTGACCTGTGTGTATGTCTGCAAGGTGTATTCAGCTATACCTTAGAGGTATCCATCTACAAACTCCCCACGTTCTAGGCGTTGGTGTATCCCACTGTGCCTGAAAATGTAGGAGTCATGTGTGCTCCCTGGAAATTTGGCAACCATGTCAGTGATGACATAATGTGCGTCACATACCACCTGGATGTTCAGTGAGTGGGTACACTTCCTGTTGCGGAACAGATATTCCAGATTTGCAGGAGGGCATATTTGTATATGTGTCCCATATACACACCCTATGACATGGGGGAAGTTGGCTATCCTGTAAAATTCCAACTTTGTGCTGTTGATTTCTGCCTCATTCCTGGGTAGGTATATGTATCTGGACATGTGTGTGAGTAAGGCATCTAGGAACGCTCTGAAGAACCGTGAGAGTGCACTTTGGGATACTCCACCTGCCACGGCAATGACCCCCTGATAGCTACCCGAGGCCAAGAGTTGCAGTGAGCATAGCACTTGCACATGTGTAGGGATGGCGCAGCCGCGCACAGTCTGTCGTTGAAGCTGCGGATTGAGTAACTCTATTAAATCTAGTATTGCTGCACTGCTAAGTCTGTATTTCTCATAAATCTCCTCCTCAGTTTGTTGGAAAAGTGTTTGTCTGGTTCTGTATATCTTCTCCTGTCTCTGGCTCCTCCTCCTCATCTGCTGGGTGGCGTGGGCTCTCCTCCTCCTTGCTATCACATATATCTCCGCCATCTTGAGTAATCCAGGTGCCTTCTAGGTCTCCTTTTATACTTTGGTTATGGTTACCAGCTGCTCTGAGTTAGTGGTAAATTGGAAGTGCAAAATGGGCTTTTTGCGACTAGTCGCAATTTGTGAGTGGATATTCCATTTGGTTTGCGACTCGCAAATTGCGACTTCCTATTTGCGGGTCGTAAAATGGGGTCGCTATTTTTGCGAGTCGGTAATGGCTCGCATCGCTTTTTGCGAGTCGGAAATGGGATTTTTGCATCCCGTTTCCGATTTTGCGGGGTCCCAAATTGCGATTCGGGCCATTTGCGACTCCCAAAAGTTTGCTACATCTGGCCCTAAGTCCCTAACAGTAATCAATCTGCCTTTCTGGATTCTCTCACCCCTGACCTGATCAATAATCTAGACACCACATATGTTTTGGGTGGGGATTTTAAATGTATACTAGACACAGACATGGACAGATCCTCCCAGCACCCCTTCTGAACATGCATGGTACCAGTCTAGCCACTCACTTTTGCCGATGAGAAAATAACTGGGGCCTATGTGGTGGCCGCAAAAGTATACACCCATAGGTCAGAGAATATTCCTGCTACTCAGTGCTACACCACATACACACATCTTGATTATTTCTTATACAATTGTACAATGGGAGTGAGGGTGCTGGACTTTGAGTTCCTGGGTTGCACATGGTCAGACCACAATCCACTCAAATTGATAGGTTGAGGGAAGGCCAAGGCCACCAATTCCCATGTGGAAGCTTGACACCAGCACACTGCCAAACCCCTCCCCCATTGAGGGTGGTGCTGAGATAGGTCATAGTTGATTATTTTGATGTCAACTGGGGTACTGCTGGTGCTGCCACAATTGAGTGGGGGGCATTCAAAGTAGAATAGAAAGAGATATGCCTTAAAAACACTTATGGTGCCATGATTAAGCTATCTCATAATATACTGGCAAGTAAAAATGCAATCCGAGATGAAGAGTGGAGACTTGAACAATAGGGGAATGACCTGCAGGCTCTCTGTGACCTTAGAAGAAATGACAGAATCCTGGGTATTTGCAGATTACTATTGTGAGTTGGAAACTCCACCACCTGGCATAGTTTGGGACACACTCAAGGCATAACTGAAAAAAATACACTGACAAGACTAAACACGCTTCAGAAGGCCTCACTGGAGGAGCCATTGACCATGGAGGAGGTGTAGGCGGCAATAGATATGGCATGGAGTGAAACCCCTCGGATTGACAAATTTAAAAAAACTTTAATAATGTACTTTCATTGTAGCTTCTGGAGGCCTACAACACATCTAAGAGGCTGAAGACCCTCCCAGGCTCTATGCATGAAGCTTTGATTGTGGTCTTGCCGAAACTAGGTAGGGATGCTCTTGGTGTCTGGTTGTACAACACACTGGCCGTGCTAAATTTAGGCTATAAGTTATTGGGAAAGTGCTGACCAACAGACTCCTAGCCGTGATTCAAGCACTAGTACATCTTGATCAAAATGGATTTGTATCTAGTAGGAACACTTTCCTCAACCTCTGTCATCTATTTAGCTTGGTGAAAAACGTCTGGGATTCACACACTTACCATGTGGCCCTCTCTCTTGATATAGAAAAGTCTTTTGATGCGCTAGGGTGTCATGATTTAATGATAGCCTTGGAGGAATTGGAGGTCAGTCTCTGCTTCAGGCAGTGGCTATGTCTGCTATACTTAAGTCCAGTAGCATGGGTGTGAATAGACAGGATGATGTCAGTGCAATTCCCAACAGGCCAGGGCACTAGACAGTGGTGCCCCTTATCCCCTTTCTTTTTGCCCTTGACAAGGGAATCCTGGCATGTCTGTTGTATGGTAAGGAGGTAGACTGTGTGATGCAGCTTGGAGATCAGTGGCAGATTGTCTCACTATATGCAAATGATTCATTGATTTACCTCAGAAACAGCAAAGCGGCATTGGCGGAGGTGATGGATATCTTGAATTAACTTTGATAATCAATCTGGGTTAATGGCCCTTTGGAGTGGGAATCAGCCAATTGGAGACACCCGCGCACCTTTCCCATTTCATCTGTCAGCTGTTGGTGGACAGTGGGGAGGGCTTAAAAGGATCATCAGTCCTTGCATAGGAGGATCCCTTTTTTCCTCAAGGGGGTGGGTGACGAGGAATCTTTTCTGCATCAGCCCCTGACCCAACTCCCACGCATCTGTGATGTCAGGGTAATGCGAGGCCAGCTGATGTTACACTTTTTATTATTAAAAAAATGCCCGCCACGTGGAAGGGCACATTCATCACACGGATTGCCCCCCCCAAACTCAGGTCCCTGATGGCTTAGTGGGTTTTCTGGAAACCATTTCAGGAAGGCATCGTTGAAAGGATAGACTTTTCCTTTTCCAACAATGTCTCCCTGAAACCTGGGAAGACCATTTTCGGCCTGTATTCCCACTAGAGCAGGAGAGAGCACTCATGTACTGCTCCCCGCCAGATTCCCTACCACAGTGGCGGGGAGCAGTACATGAGTGCTCTCTCCTGCTCTAGTGGGAATACAGCCCGAAAATGGTCTTCCCAGGTTTCAGGGAGACATTGTTGGAAAAGGAAAAGTCTATCCTTTCAACGATGCCTTCCTGAAATGATTTCCAGAAAACCCACTAAGCCATCAGGGACCTGAGTTTGGGGGGGGCAATCCGTGTGATGAATGTGCCCTTCCACGTGGCGGGCATTTTTTTTATAATAAAAAGTGTTTTTACCCCCAACAGAGCAGGATTGTACCCCCAGGGGAGGTGAAAAAACTGAAAATGAAAAGGGCATTGTTGGAGGATCAGCTCTCTGGACATATTGGCCGGCCCCCTTTTAGCCCTAAATTGTTTTTTGGAAATGTGTTTTTTCCTGGGGCAATCACGGCCACCCCAGGGGAAACCACACATTCCACACAAAAACAAAAAAAAAATGTAGGTAGGTTTGGAGACCATATCTATCTATCAATCTATCTATCTATCTATCTATCTATCTATCTATCTATCTATCTATCTATCTATCTATCTATCTATCTATCTATCTATCTATCTATTTTTTAGAAATGTGTGTTTTCCCCTGGGAGTGTGTTTGACCTTTCAGGCTTAGGGTGATCTTCCCCCCAAAAAGGAGGTAAAGGGAGCCTGGAGTCTGCTAGAATGGCCCAGGCAGCTGCCATGAAGAGTAGCGGTAAGGAACACAGGAAACCAGCCCCTAAAGTTCCTTACGGTCCAGGGTGACAGGCACTGAAGAGGACGCTCCAGAGACTACAGGGGAGGACATTGCAACTGTGAGAGACTTGCCTGAGCTTGCTGAATGGAAAGTTAAGAGTGGGGCCACCGGGTCGGAATTCTGCAAGGCACAGAAGTAGTACCCCACTCTAAAGAGCTTGAGGCAACAAGCTGAGGCCCAGGCAAAAGGGATACCTCTGGAGATCACCTTATCTATTGTGAGAATGACCTCCTTTACAGCAAGTCTAAGGTTCCTGGTGCAGCCCATGTGCTGGTAGTCCCTCGGTGTCACATGGCCTCCATACTGGGGTGGACCTCCGAGACAGGACAAGACTTTCACCAGCCTTGTCCCCCACTTCTTTTGTTCCAGATGAACAATGGGGATTTTTACCCATTTTGTGTTCCCTAAAGAAGTAGTGTCTGACAGAACCACTAACTGCATGTCAGTGTACATGAAGTCCATGTGGGATGAGTGTGGAGTACCTTACATGTTCTCCACACCCTATTGCCCCAAACCAACAGGCTTATGGAGAGATTCAACAAAGCCCTTAAAGGCATGATAACAACTTGGCATACTAATAACATGGCTGCACATCCAGGAAGTTCTTCAGGCCCTGCCTGGTGAGCCTATCAAGGACAGTAATTGCCACATATGGCAGGGTTCCATGGTATATCTGGGCCACGTGGTAGGAAGGGCTAAGGTTCAGTTCCTCCAGGCCTAGACTGAGAATATATTGGCACCCCTATGAACAAAGACTGAGGTGAACTCCTTCCTGGGACGCAAAGGATATTATGGGAGGTTTGTTAAGGGATATGGCACCATTGTTGCCCCTTTAACAGAGCTGACTTCCAAGAGGCAGCCCGGAAAGGTAATCTGGACAGAGGCCTACCAGAAAGCGTTTGACTCCCTTAAGGAAGCAATGTGTACAGCACCTGTACTCAAGGCATGTGACTTTCTTTAAGGAGTTTATTGTGCAGACAGATGCTTCAGATCATGGCATAGGGGCTGGATCAGCACAGTTAAATGAGAATGGCCTAGAACAACTTGTAGCCTTCATTAATAGGAGATTACTTCCCCAATAACAGAGGTGGAGTGCTTTTGAAAGTGAGGCCTTTACTGTGGTCTGAGCATTGAAGAAGCTGAGACCATACCGTTTGGGGACTCACTGCCAGGTTCAGACTGACTACAGGTCCCTCAGATGGCTCATGCAAATGATGGGGGAAATCCCAAACTGTTGAGGTCAATCTCCCTACAGGAATGGACTTTACAGTGGAATACTGATCTGTGTCAGACCCTGCCAATGCTGATGGTCTATCCAGGTTTTTTTGGCATAATGATAAGAACTCCCAAGAGGTTGGGTATTCTCCTCACTTTCAGCTGAGGGGGGGGCACATGTTAGACCTGTCAGCCTTGGGATGGTCTTCCCCAAAATGTTTTGCCTTTCCCCTCCATATTTTTCAGATTTTGTTGTTGGCCTTAAGACTCTGTGAACATTGGCACTGCTGACCAGTTCTAAAGTGTTTGTGCCCACTCATTAAATCATGGTCACATTGGTGTTTTCTCAGTGGGATATTTAACTTACTTATAAGTCCCTAGTAAAGTGGTACTACATGTACCCAGGGCCTGTAAATGAATGCTACTAGTGGTGGGTCTGCAGCACTGATTGTGCCACCCACATAAGTAGCCCTGCAAACATGTCTCCGGCCTCCAACTGTAGCCTGTGTGTGCAGTTTTAAACTGCCATTTCGATCTGGCAAAATAAACCTTTTGCCAGGCCCAAACCTTCCTATTTAATGCATATAAGCTAACTATAGGATTGGCCCTAAACAGCCTACAGGGCAGGGTGCAATGTATTTATAAAAGTATCACATATAATTTTAAGTTTTACATGTCCTCTTAGAGAAAAACCCATACATTTACTGTTCACTACTGCAAGGCCTGCCTCTTCTTCTAGGATTACACTGATGTTACCTTATTACATTTAATAAGCTGTACCGTCCAAATGGCAACACTAAACAGTTAATGTTTCATATCTTTCGAATTGTAATGACAAATCCTGTTTTATATTAGAGTAGGATTTTGAATTACAATTTTGAAAATGCCACATTTAGAAGATTTGAATTTTCGAGCCCTAACCCTTTAGTGCTGGCAACCTGTCTCTGGGTCACATGACTGCGTGTAGTTGGCGGTTTGTCTTTGTGTATTCCTCCTAGACAGTCACACACAATATAGAGCTAAGGTGTGCCTGAATGGGCCATCACTGCCACGATGGGAGAGCAGAGTTAGGCACAGCCCTACTTACACCTGAGTAGGCTATGCTCTTCCTTCACACAAAGGATTGCATACGCCCTGTAGATAGTCTGGTGTCAGTGCAGGGGAGGCAGGAAACCTGAACACTTCAAGGGAATACTCTAGAAGTTTCTTCCACTTCAAAGAACTCTACAGTACACTTCTAGACATGTGGATACTCTGCTAGGAAGATGGAGTGCTGTGATGCTGAAAGGACTGCCACTCTGCTGGACTGCTGCTCTGAATGAACTGCTGCCCTGCTGTGCTGACCTGCTGCCCTCTTGCCTGGCTGAACAGAGAATTGGACCTGCAACTTAATTCTTGAATCAAAGACACCAGACTGACTCCAAGGGCTAGTCTGATGGCCTCCTGATCTGACCCTCAGGGACATAAACAGCTCCCCTACATCCTGCCACCCGGGTCCTGGACCCAGCTAAAGTGGGTCCTACCCCCCACCCTCAAGTGGGTGTCCTCAGGTCCTGAACCCTTGGTGTGGCTCAAGGGAGTTGAATTCAAGCTTTTGGAGTATACACGACCATGAACAGACCAGTTTGCACTGAGACCTCACCTCTCGCACCACTATTCAATGAGAAGATCCGGCAGCCATCTCTTTGCGATACAGCATTGATCGCTAGTGGGAGACTGCCACCATGAAACCCCAGCAATGTCCAGCTGTTACGTCAGCCTGCTTTTCCCGCTATCATGACCACCTTCTGCAATGCTCTTCTGCACCTTGCGGCCCTCACCAACAAGAACTGGACTCTTGGCATAAATTCAAGAAGGTAAACTTCAGCGTGCCTAACATGGTTATTGTATGCGGCTTGCACTCCGGCGCAGTCAGCCTGAAAGTATGACTTTGACCCAGTCCAGTGGACCAGAGATCCCGAGTTGGCACTTTGTGCTCTTTGGCACTAGTTTCACTAAAATGTTTAAAAATTCATAATTTCAGTTATACTGATTGGATTACTGTCATTTTGGTCCTGTTTTGTGTATTACATTTTGCAATAGTTTTCTAAGTTGGTGTGTAATCTCTTTTGTGGTGTGTTTTCAATGTGTTACTGTTGAAGTGCTGCACAAATAATTATACCTTGCCTCTGACTGCTCTGTGCCAAGCTACCCGAAGGTTGAGCACAGGTTAATTTAGGTTTTGCCTGTGACTCCACCCTGAGAAGAATTGTGGCTGCTGCTTGAGAAGGGTTTCATCCTCCTCAACCAGTAACCCAATTTCTTACTAAATCCATTTTTCACTCTAAATATTTCACCATATGAATTAGTCTATACTCAGTACACAATGAGAAATCAATGTACGATGTAGCTCAGTTGTTGGCTCTCTGTACCTCGGGTTCTTGGAGAAAACTACAGACTCTGGCCAATATTTATACTTTTTGCTCAAACACAGTTTTGCAGCAAAAAGTATAACGCCGGCTTGCATCATTCCAAAGCACCAGCCGAGGACCACATTTATGGAATCTTGCAAGCTGGCGCTAAGGCTGGGCTAGCGTCTAGAAAAATCACTTTAGCCGGGTGGGGATAGTGGTACTGGGGAAGGAGGTTTTGCCTCATAAAATGACGCTAGGCTGGTTAGAGGCAAAAAAAGACATTAACCAGCCTAGCATCATTTCCTGATGTAAAACCATCCATACCACATGACTCCTGTCTTATAAAAGACAGGAGTCATGCCCACCACCCCAATGGCCAGCACAGGGGGCAGTGTCCCCGGGGCATGGCCATTGCTCCCATTGTCATGCAGGAGGCCCATTTCAGGGCCCTCAGTGGGACTTAATTCTTTTAAAAAAATATACTTTCCTATACTTGCCCTTCTTACCTGGGATGGGGACCCCAATCCTCTGGTGTCCCTGTGGTGTGGGTGGGGGTGTTCCTGGGACTTGGGGTAGACACCTGTGGACCCATTCCATGGTGTTTGACCATGGAAATGGGTCCACAGGTCCCCAAACGGCTGATCTCATCCAGATGTTAAATAATGATGCTGAGCAGGCTTAGTGCCAATCTTTAGGCCTGCCTCCCACCCGTGTACCTTTTTTGTACGGGTAGATAAATAAGGTGCTAGAGACTCTGAGTCATTTTTTAGACGGGAACGCCTACCTTGCATCTCATTGACACAAGGTGGTTTCACGCATCCAAAAAATGACGTTAACTCCTATATTTTGATGCTAGACGGGTCTAGCTTCAAAATATAAATATGGGGTTAAGTTAACGCTGAATTTGCATAAAAAATGATGCAAGTTCAGTGCAAACTGAGTATAACTATGCCCCTCTATACATCCTCACAGCCAGAAGGGGCTAGCGGACACAGTGGTAGATTTCTTATCAAAATTGGCTATTGTGAAAAGAATTTACAGATTAAAACATTGCCACAAGTGGTCTTTTTTTCCAACTAATTTTCAATATTTTTCATTGCAATGAAAGTTTCTTTGAGAAAAGCTTGAGGGATCTACAAATATGACCCATTACTGAATTCAGAACTGTACATACTTTTCATAAACGCATACCTTTCCTGCTCATCCCTGGTTTTCACACTGGTTTCCACCACAAACGTGAAGTAGGTTGAAAGCAAGAAAAATAGGAAACATGTGCTACCTCTTTGCTAAGTATCAAAACTGTTGTAAAAAATTATGGCCCTGATTATGACTTTGGGTGAGGGAGTTAATCCGTCCCTAATATGACGGATATCACGCCCGCCGAATTAAGAGTCCATTATATCTTATGGAACTCGTAATACGGTGGACGTGATAGCTGTCACATTTGGGACGAATAAACCCCCTCCGCCAAAGTTGTAATCAGGCCCTTTGGGGCATATTTATACTCCGTTTGCGCCGAATTTGCGTCGTTTTTTTCAACGCAAAACTAACTCCATATTTATACTTTGGCGTTAGACGCGTCTAGTGCCAAAGTTCATGGAGTTAGCGTCATTTTTTTGCGTGAACATCTTCCTTGCGTTAATGATATGCAAGGTAGGCGTTCCCGTCTTAAAAAATGACTCCGATGCATATGCGTCGTATTTATACTCCCGGGCAAAAATGACGCCCGGGAGTGGGCGGGTCTAAAAAACCCGCATTTGCGCCGGATTTTAGCGCCTGGGTCAGGGCAGGCGTTAAGGGACCTGTGGGCTCAGAATGAGCTCAGAGGTGCCCTCCCCTGCCCCCAGGGACACCCCCTGCCACCCTTGCCCACCCCAGGAGGACACCCAAGGATGGAGGGACCCACCCCAGGGACATTAAGGTAAGTACAGGTAAGTTTTAAAAAAAAGTTTTTTTTGTGGCATAGGGGGGCCTGATTTGTGCCCCCCTACATGCCACTATGCCCAATGACCATGCCCAGGGGACAGAAGTCCCCTGGGCATGGCCATTGGGCAAGGGGGCATGACTCCTGTCTTTGCTAAGACAGGAGTCATTTCAATGGGGGATGGGCGTCGTAAAAAAATGGCGCAAATCGGGTTGTGGCCACTTTTTAGCCTCAGCCTGACTTGCACCATTTGTGGACGCCCATACGCCATTTTCCCCCTACGCCGGCGCTGCCTGGTGTACGTCGTTTTTTTTAACGCACACCAGACAGCGCCGGCGGCTAACGCCGGCTAACGTCAATGAATAAATATGGCGCCCGCATGGCGCTTCAGAATGGCGTTAGCCAGCGCTAATTTTTTGGACGCAAAACTGCGTTGGCGCAGTTTTGCGTCAAAAAGTATAAATATGGGCCTATGTTTTTTGATTCAGCTCTGCATGTTCCCGAAAGCAAAGTAGATGGTGACTTTAGCTCAACAAACTGCATTGATGTCATTTTTAGGGGAAAAAACAGGCACTTTTTTTGCGTATAACTTTTTTTTCCTATTTTTTTGCAAATACTCAAAGTTTATCCATATTTTGCCTATTTTCTCGGTCCCCTCCAGGGGAATCCACAAACAGTGGGTATCTTTAGAATACTCAGGATGTGGAAAAAAGGTCGCAAATTTGACATGGATACCTTATTTGGACAAAATGTTTACGGAGGTGTAAGTGCAAACTACCCAAAATAGCGAAAAAAAAAGGTTCTGTAATAGGGCTTGCCCCAGTAGTCAAGGGGTTAAGGATTAACTGGGACAAATCCAGTTTTCCCACTTATACTATTGTTAGACCTGTTAGGCTTAGAGTGGTGGTCCCACAAACGTTTTGCATGCTTGCCTTCAATTTTGCTGAATATGTTTTTGTTGGCCTTGGGACTCTGTGCCTTTTAACACAGCTAACCAGTGCTAAAGTGCTTGTGCTCACTTCCCTAAACATTGTTTGATTGGCACATACCTAATTAGTATATTTACTTATATATCCCTAGCAAGGGGCTGTGGCCAAGCAAGATGGCTGATTACACGCTTTCTACAGAGCTTCCGCCAGCAAATTGAAAATCCTGCGTTAATCGTGAAGTATCCTGAAAAATTTACCCCGTACACCCAATTGCCCACTGAATTACTGGGGGACTGTGGGGTGGTACCTGGATGCCCTGGGAACCGTGAGCCATTTGGAAGATGGAGCTTGGAACTGGTTAGCGCTGGACCTTCCTGGGCTCAGACCTGAGAACTGTTGCAGCCCCTAAATTTGAGGACAACGCTTTGCTGCGCATATGAGAGTGGCACCACTTTTGCCAGAAATAATGCCTGAACCACAGTGCATAGCACATGTCAGGGGAGTGTGGCAGACCCTCTGACAGTGAATCTATGGTGCCCACAAGTGACATGACACTATACATTAATCTGGCCTGGACTGAGTCAGTGGCCTGTATCATGCCTGGGGCCTTGGTAGAAGGTGTCAGACCGACCCCAGCGAAGGCAGAGCGTGCACCAATCCCCAAAAAGTATGTGCTGCATTGAGAGCAGCATCCGATGTGCAACTGGGGCAAAATGAGGCCTGGGGATGAACCTGCGCATACCTGCCCGTCGCAAATAAGCATCGGGCCAACAGTGCGGCCCTGCGTGTCTCTGGGGCGTCCTCGTACAGAGGCTTCTGAGGATAGGGGCTGGACCAGAGGCTGACGCTTCCATGCATGCAGGCAGTAAAT
Source organism: Pleurodeles waltl (assembly GCF_031143425.1). NCBI lineage: Eukaryota > Metazoa > Chordata > Amphibia > Caudata > Salamandridae > Pleurodeles > Pleurodeles waltl. The sequence goes on from NC_090442.1 coordinate 980,841,159, forward strand.
TGAAAGGGCCTTGCTCTGCCTGTGAGTCAGGTGAATTGAGGGAGCTAATCGCCTGTGGTGAGCCTTTAAGACACCGTAACCCATTGCCGGAGGGGTCGTGAGAGCCCACTATGAGACCTAACTGTTGAAAAACCCTTGACAACATTACCAGTAGTGTGCTCCTGCTGAGCAGACTGCTCCATGTGTTGCCCCCTTCAGGAGCTGAAGACTGCCTGGGGGGCACGGTACTCTGTGTGTTTACGTGGAACCCCCCCAAGACCATGTGGCAGAGGATGGTAAGGGTGAAGGTACCTGGCTCATCTGTGGAATGAGGAGGAAGTCAGTGCTGGCCCAATCAGTGAGACTACAACATCTTCTGGCCAGGAGACACAGCCTAGGGAAGATGTATGCAGGGAGTCACCTTTTAGTGGAAATTCGGGCAGAGGTAATATGACCGCCCCATCAAACTTCCCGTGGGTCCTGCACTGTACTGGGTTTGAAGAGGTTGAATGATTTCCGAGAGCCCCTGCTAGTTGTCGTGGTAGTGAGTGAGTACACCCCTGATGCCTAGCAGTTGCTGTGGCCTACCGAAGCTGCAAGAGTTACAGTACCCCCTTCTTGTACTTCCCCACAGGTGTGCGGTCCTCCACAGTGGCGTTCAGCGAGGGGAGAGAGCCCCATCTTCTCCCCAGGGTGCTTAAGTGAAAGTGGAAAAGAAATGCTGCACCTAGTCGATCTGCAGATAGTGGATTGTGTCCACAAAGGGCCCAAAAAGATCCACAATGTTGCTCTGCTGTAAGACACTGTTTCCGGATAACAGATGCCAAGTACAAACTACCAGTATTGACTAAGGGAGTGGCTCTGTGGATGCCCCTACAAACCCCTCCCCCCCCCCCTACGGGATCTCGCTCTGAGCTGTAGAAGACTCTCACTGAATCCCAGAGAAAACCAGGCCCCTAAGGCATGTGGGGGGATCCCCTGAAGTGACTCTCTGTGCAACTGTTCTTCTGGTCCTTGGACCTACGTCAGGGGCTCCCGCCAACATGGTGAATGACAGGGTTTCCAAGCCCACACAATTGAACAAAACAGTAAACTACACTCACACGCTACTACCAGAAGGCCCAGTCAGAGATGAAGTGATGAAGAGCCCAGAGGAGCAGACTATAGAGGGGGTGAGTTCAGCCGTGTCTCTTGCAGATCTACTGTTGGCAATACAAAGCTCATGAGACAGGGTGGTTAATAAAATTGATTCAGTCACAATCAATGTCAACTTAATCGCGACAGACCTACGGAAGGTTGCAGACCCTTTGACCACCGTGGAACACCGCGTGGACACCCTACAACAAGTAGTCCATAACCTGTTCGACAGTTTCTAAGCTCCAGAAACTGACGACTCGATTGAACGAACACATGGAGGATTCAGAAGGGTGTTTCCGGAGTAAAGTAAAAATCTAAGATTTGTGGGCTTCCTGGTAAGGAAGGAAGGGCAGTCCATGGAGCTATTCCTGGAGGAATGGATTACTACGACCATTCTCCCACATGGCTTTTGCTCCCCTGTCAAAACCTAGAGCCCCGCCGAGAGCTAATATTGCTCATATGTTTAAATTTCGTGACTGGAATGCCATCCTTCAATCTGTCCGGATACAGGGGAAACCCATCTCAATATTCCCTGACTACATGCAAAGAATACAGGAACAAAGAAAGACTTTCATATCAGTCAGTCAGTCAGTCAAGTTCTTTTATTCGGCAAATTGCCATAAAATCACAAATGTGTTAATTACAAGTTAAAACATTTTTTTACATTTTTTTTTAATTTCCAAAATCATTGGGTTAAAATATCATCCATCACAACTTATTTCTTAAATGTTGGAAATAACATTGTAAGACATTTTCAGATCGCGGCCTATATAAAATGTGAAAAATAAGAGAAAATGACGTGCTCTGCTTGGACCGGGCATCACAGGGACAAGTGGGTAGATCTTTTTGCCAGATACATTGCTTAGGAAAGGCAACTTCAAAGTGAATTAAGTTTAACCTGAACAGGGGTAGGAGAGAGCATACTGATGGATTCTGAAATCAGGCTAAATAAGGCACCATAGTATCCGTGGTTGAAATCTGGATACAAGATTCACAAACTCTAAGGCTCAGAGTATTCTCCCTATAGCGCTGTTTCACCACCTCCTTTGCATTTGTAGGCAAATACTTTGGGTCTGTGAAAATATTTTCAAGCCCCAGATTTTGAAAAGACGTTATCAGCTATAAAAGCCAAGGGATTCTATTCATATTGGCCAATTGTAGATAGTCAATCATGCAATCTTGTTTCAAACTGGCCTCGGGATTTCTCCAACATCTGACCCACAATAGAAGGGGAGCAACAGCAATCAAGTACTCCAGGTTCTGCGGACCCAGTTCCTCGTGACAGATAATATTTGCTGTGTTCTTAGGTACCAATAGTAACCTATGTGGAAACTTATTCTCAATATGTTGTCGCAAATTTACTTTGCCATAACCCCACAGTCTCACCCCGTATGTAGCTGCTGATACACATTTAGATTTATAGAGCGTCACCATCTGAGGTAATGGCCTGTGACCTAATTTACAAGCGAAGCGAGATATCGCTTCTATATTTCTTAGCAGTTGTTGAGTCTTGGCCTTAAGATGGGAAATCCATAGCATGGAGGAGTTACATGCACACCTAAAAAGCAAAATATTTTCACCTTGTTAATGCAGACTTTGTATTTCGGGGACCACGTGTCATTACATAGGACTTTGTAAAATTTACTGCCAGATCAAGGTCCTGCATAGAAGATAGAAAAAGGGCTAGCAGACCTTGGAGGCCATGAGAGCAGTACGCGCAATTACAACAGCATGATCTGCATACAGTAAGACTGGAAACTGTCTCTGCCCCATCCTTGGTAAGTCCGTCCCATACTTTAAAAGGAAGTCATATAAACCGTTTATGTATATTAAAAATAAAAATGGAGCTAAGATGCAACCCTGTCGTACTCCTTGCCTTGATGGGATAGGGGGTGTTCTCTCGCCTTGTAAGTAGTACTGCACCAAGACCATCTGGTCTATGTGTAGATGTTTTATTAACACCAACAGATTTAAACCAATACCCAGAGTTTTCATGATTTGCCAAAGCTTCTCTCTATTTACCAGGCCAAAGACATTCGAGAGGTCAATAAATGCCATGTGAATGGCTCCTTTTTTTGCTGTTACATATTTACTAAGAATGAGGTGCAAATTTCATATATATAAAAAAATGCATGAGAGATTTGGACATGAAATACAGCCCGATTTTCCAGGTGAAATTGTGTGTCCAACATGAGGGAAAGGTATTGTTCTTTTTTAGTTCAGGAGAGGCCAGTGACTGGTTGGACACCTTGATGCAGAATTCCAGCCAGGGCACAGGTCAGTGGGGCTTAACTCTGCTCAGCACACAGAGATAATCTGCTCACCTACGGAGAAGGAAAGGACAACACTGGAGCTTGGACAATCACCAAGTCTGGAGAAAATTGTAGTCTGTCCAGATGGTATGCTCCAGGCTACAGATATGGCGACGTATTCGAAAGACTTGTTCCAGAGATGCTGAAGTGACCCTGGAAAAAGTAGTGATGGCACTGGCATGGAGTGATCCCCATAATATGCCTGTTTGACTGTTAGTATTGCTATTTCCCTGTAGGTAGCATCCAGAGGAAAGGCTCCTATATCTTCCAGGCTTGGCTGGAGATGGTGGGCTGCAACCCAAACTATAGACTGGTTAGTGATGGTGACTGTAGCCTGACCTATTGACAAGGGTGGAGAGGGGTGGGATTGTTAAAGAATAACATGGTTGAATATTCAGTATTGGAAATATTCCGGTGGGAGAGAATTGAGAGAGAGGCAAGTAGGCACAGCGAGGGGGGTTGTGAACTTTAGCCTCTCATGTTCTCCTGAGACCTGGCTTCTAGCGGAGCACAGAGTTTTTGAAAATAACTGATTTGTTTTCATTTTGATATACGTTTTTGAGTATGGGGCAGCTGCAGCTTGCTCCCGACTGGCCGGTTGTTGGACTGAAGGTATCGGTCAAGCTGTCCATGGGGAGGGAGGGAGTTGGGTAGGTGTTCTGTTTTTAATGGTATGAAGGATTGGGGAACTAAATGCTGCTCTTGTACACTGGCTACTAATCCCAGATTGCCTCCTTGGGGGGTTCGCTGATAGGGAGGCCTGTCGGCTGCAATGGTGGATGGGGTTACCAAAGAATGCAAATTGCGTGCCACAGGACTAAGCTTATGTTTTGGAATGTCCAGGGTATTGCCCAATTTGAGAAGTCTAGGAGAGTGCATGCCTATCTGAAATGTTATAATATGTCTATTGCATTTTTACCGGAAAAGCATGTACTAGCCTCCAGAAGCAGTTGAGGGGACAACTATATGCAACCTCTTATTCTGGTGTGCCCAGGGTGCAATGATATTGGTGGCTCAGGCTGCTCCATTCCATCACAGAAGCCATATTTTTGACCTAGAGGGTAGAGACGTAACACTGCATGGAGCTCTAGATGGCTGGTAAGTCTGCCTGGTGAATGTTTATGCACCAAATAATGACTGTCCAGACTTTTATGCCAAGGTTACAGCAGCAGCTTCGTCCTATATGAATGCAGACATTATTATGCAGACTGTAACTGAATCCTAGATGGCGCCCTGGACTGGGAACCACCCAGACATCATACTAAGCCCCACCTGATGAAAGCACTACGTGACATGATGTGAGAATTGCCCTCCTTGATATATGGAAGGACAAGCATCCATTGGAGAAGGTGTTCTTCTCTTATACTCCCACAGCGTGGGCTCATAACCGCTTAGACAATTGTCTAGTTTTCTGTGATGTGGCAGAGGGGGAGTCGGAAATCTCTTATCAGGCTTGCTATCTAGCAGACCACTCCCCTGTCCTGGTGAGTTTTGGGAGGTAATATCACTATGTCACCTGCAAGCAAAGGCGCTGATAGACCCTCCATATGAGGCTACGATCAGTCAGACATTAACACACTATTTTGCCGAGAACTGGGGTACAGCGGGCAGTAGGGCAATGGACTGGGAGGAGATTTTGCAAGAGGTATCCCTTAAGACAACCTATGGGGTTAGGCAGCAACTGGAAAGGTATATTCAAGTGCACGAGAAAGACCTATGGGACATAGAGGCAGTGCATCATTTTCATCCAGACAGGCTACCGAACTGGTGTCAGGCCTCTAAAGTTTTACTGGATGACTGGCGTAGACTCGAGAAACATACTTAGACTTCATATCACCAGCGGTTGCAAGGGAATAAAACTGGTGCGATGCAGGTCCGGCTCATCAGTCAGGAGAGCCCTCGGACTCCGGTCCTGACAAACTGCAATGACACAGGAAGCCCGGTCTGTACACAACAGGCCATTATTTGGTTATTCTGATCCCATTTAAGAAAGACCTATGCTGCGTAGGGTACATGACAGATGGGTCACATAAAGGAATACCTTGCATGAATCCTATTTCCGCACCTTGACATGGAGGACTGTGAAGCATTACATAGGTCTATCACACTCAAGGAGATTCTCTCAGCAATCTGGGGGTTAAAAATTACAAACATTCTGGGAAGCAATAGACTTCCCACTGAGTTTTATCGCAAATACACAGATACAGTAGCTGATAGACTTCTAGCTCTCCGTAAATGCAGTCTTCCATCCACAATGCTTGAACCATTAATAATGATAATAAAAATGCTAGACAAGGACCAATCAGTGGTCCCCGTGTATAGACCTATTTTCCTCTTAAATGTTGATGTTAAGCTCCTCAGTAGCATACTTGCAGCACACCTCTTCCCCCGTCTTCCTACCTTAATACACATGTATCACTTGGGATTCATTCCAAAAAGAAGTACTCTACTAATTTAAGAAGGCTTTCACATCTGTATCATGCCCTGCACTGTTAGGCCTCGTACAAGTGTTTGACTCCTTACACTGGAACTATCTGTCGCACGAGTTGAAGAAAGAGTGCAATGGGTCCTAAATACATATAATGTGTTCTGCTACTTTTCACTGCTCCCTGAGCTAGAGTGCAAGTGCTAGGCAAAGTTTCAGAAATTTTCTGTTTACATAAAGGGACCAGGCAGGGGTACTCTCTGTCATTGCTCCTGTTCATGCTTGCGATGGACTGGATGGCTGAAAGGTTAGGCAGGACGATGGGCCCCTGGGGGATTACAGTGGGGGATACCACTCATGTCGTCTCCCTCTATGCTGATGATGTCCTGATGTATCCGAGACAGCCAATGTATTCTGTGCCAGTACTTTGAAAAGTGATACAGGAGTTTGGGGAAATTTCTGGGCTCTGCCTTAACCCGGCAAAATCCAATTTGTTACCTTTGGGGAACTTGGCTGGAGCACTGATCGAGACACTCCCGAATGTGGGGCTTTCCTGGTGGTCAGGTGGCACCCGCTACTTGAGGACCTGAATGACACACACCAAACAATTGTTCCTGGAGTTTAACAGCAGGAGGCTGGTGGATGGACTGCATGTATCCATCAGGTTCTGGAGGGATTTTCCTCTGTCCTTAATGGCAGAATAACCATGGGAACGATGACCATGCTTCCTAGATGTCTCTATGTGCTCTAAGGCAGTGTTCCCCAACCCCCGGGCCGCGGACCGGTGCCGGTCCGTGGATCAATCGGCACCGGGCCGCCCCACTGTGGCGGGCGGTAAATGTTTGATAATTTTTCCGTGGCCCGCTTGTCACACAATGGGACAAGCGGGCCATGGAAAAATTATCAAACATTTATCGGTCCGCGGCGATAAAAAGGTTGGACAACACTGCTCTAAGGCACTCTATACACGATACCTAGACATAATTTTAAATATATTGATAGCCTCATAGTTGACCTGCTAGAGGAAAATAAACAGAAACGTATAGGGTTATTCACACTGAAAAACGCCTGGTTGTCAGGAAGGTCTGGGTGTTCCTAACATGGAACCATATTACATGGTAGCACATTCACAGAATGCAGTGCATCGGCTTAATTCTGAAGGCACATGGGAAAAGACCCTTCTGCAGGGCTCCCATGCCAACAGTCCATTGCCTATGTTGCTAACGAGTGGGTCTCAGGTTCCTCTAGATATGCCTTATATCATATGGCAGGTGTCTGCGTTGTGGAAGGCGGTGGTCTAGAGAGTGATTTGACCCATGCCATATGCTCCAGACATGCCACTATGGACTATACAATAGTTCCTGAAGATAGCGGAGCCTATGTCAGTGTATCCTGGTGGGGACTTTGTCACACCGGACGAAGCCATGAATTCCTTTGCTCTGGGGGTGGGACAATATTTACAGTATGCCACGATCTTCGACACAGCACAAGATCTCTGGCCAATCTTCTTTGATGCCCTATTGTGCTCCAATATCCTAGTGACATTACTGGAGTTGGCAGGGTGCTGCAGATTGATCTCTCATATTTATAGAGCACTGGATGACGACCTCCTGGGGGCGCACCTTCATGTCCAAACCAAGTGGGACAGAATACAACAAGGTAGGGCTGGTTAGCTCCAATGCTAGATTTAAATTAATACAATATAATTATGTGCACCAAACATATCTCTCCCCAAAAACGTTACAGATTATATACACTGCCCAGTCGGACAGTTGCCCTCACTGCGGAAGCTCAGTGGTAGACTTTATGCATATGGTGAGATCTTGCACAGCTCTATTTTCTTATTGGCAGACAGTGTTGGCCACTGGTTGGACCTTACAGCTAGAGGTGCAACAGGTTTTGGGACTGATGCCCTCCACCTCCAATAAGAAACTTTGTAGAAAGTTCATTCTACTTGGCTTGCTGTGAACAAAACACTGAATAGATATAAAATGGCTGGATGTGGAGCCCCTGAGTTATCTGGACTGGCTCAGTGATATCTCCGAATGGGCAACTGCTGAGGAAATTTGGATGAAAATTGTTCGTAAAGATGACAAACTGGAAGATGATCTATGGGCTTGGGCGGCCATGTTGTATGATTTGAAAGAACCTCCAATGAGTATGCCATGTGGGGAACCAGCTGTGTGAAGTGCCTGCAAAGCTTGTGATTATCGGGGTGTGGGGATAGATACTGGGTCCCATCTGGATATGTGAATTGACGTCAATGACAGATTGCTATTATGTAGATGCTTATGAGTCTATGTACAAGGAGCAGGGGAAAATGGGAGCTTAGGTGTGACTTGATGGGCCCTGATGAGTCATCCTGCTGGATGGAAGGGAGGAGCCAGCCACAGCCTCACACTTGCACCTGCATAGGTTATGCTTGTTCCAACACAAAGGGCTGCATACCCCCTGTGGTAAGTCTTAATACAGGGTAGGAAAGAAAGACCTCTGTGCACTTAAATACTTCTTTGAAGTCTCCCTCACTTCAAAGGCACCACTGGATAAAAGAACTGGGCCTTAGACCCTACCACTTCAGTACACTTCTGGACTTGTGCATACCCTGCCAGAAAGAACTGCTGTGCTGCTACATAGACTGCCACTCCACTGGATTGCTGCTCTGGAAGAACTGCTGCCTAGCTGTGCTGAGATGTTGTCTGCTGCCCTCCTTGCCTTGGTGGGAGTGACTGGACCTGCAACTCTCCAACCCAAAACCCAGAGTGACTCCAAGGGCCAGCTGGCTAGGATTTTGATCTGTTTTCTTAGGGACATAAAAGACTTCCAACCAACCCAACACTGCAACTGGACTCAGTCAGCTGTTGGCCTGACCAGCCAAGTGGTGCCACCCCAGTCCTGGGCCCTTGGCGGTAGATCTTCAGGTATTGCCCCAGCTGAACCATTGCATCTCTGCCATCGCAGAAGCAGAATCGTCGCACCGCACCATTGTGTGGCTAAAAACGGTGCATCTCATTCAGAAGCAGCACTGCCGCGTTCTCCTCGGTGCAAGGCCCCTGCATCTTCATCAACAGCCTCAACAAAAACGTTAAATTCCGCATCGCAGCCACTTCGCTCAGCAGAATCAGTGCATCGCCTCGATGTTGATGAAGCTGCATTTACATCCAAACTCCATTGCATCTTTTCTCTGTCGCATCGCAACCACTGCACGGGAAACTTTGATATTATCTTCTCAACTGCATGGGGAAAATCGGTGCATCTCCTTTATGGTGTGGTTCAGAACCAGCGCAAAGTCCCTGCACTGGTATTTAAGGTACTGCGTTTCAGCGGGCCCAACGGGGTCACTGTGGCCAGCTCACCCTCCATCACGGCAAGCCTGAACGTTTGACTTTGTCTCGGTTTGGCACAATCAGATAGCCCCAGTTGCCTTCTTTTGCTTATAAGTGCTTTTCTACAGTTTATTCTTTACAAATTCATAACTCAAGTTCTTCTTATTGGATTTTAGTCGTTTTGGTTTTATTAACAAAATTAAATTCCCTTTTCCTAACCAGGTGTGGTATCATTTTGTGTGGCATTTTCATTGTTTTACTGTTTGAAGTGTTGCACAAATACTTTGCACATTGCCTCTTAAATTAATTCTGACTGCTGTGTGCCAAGCAACTAAAAGAACGTGCACAGGTTAATTTAGGGTGTGTTTGTGATTTACGCTAACTAGGATTGTGGTTCCTGTTTGATCAGGGTGCATACCTCTGTCAACCAGAAACCCAATTTCTAACAACTGTTACTGGATGAGTAGTGAACTGGACTCCCCCGAGATTTCATACTTTTAAATACCTGGAGGTAAATTAATATCACACAGATACAGACAATTTGTGAGAACTTGGTAGCGTCCACTCACCAGTCAATGAGGTTCTAGGTGCCTTCATCGCTATCCCCAATAGGTAGGAAAGCAATATCTAAAAGGCTGAACCTCCCTAAATTGCTTCACTTTTTCTTGGGACTGCCAGTCGAATTGCCCAGGAAGGTCTTTATAGACTTTAACAAGATTCTCTCTAACCTGATCTGGGGTCTATGCAGGAAAAGGGCTGGCCTTAGCAAACCACAGTGCCTCATTAATGCTTGGGGACTGGGGACCCTCAATTATGAATTATACCATGACAGAGCCAACTGCAAAGAGTAGCTCAGTGGCTAGCTCCATATTCAGATAGACTATGTGGCTGGGCAGGCCAGGAAGGTGAGAGGTTTGGGGGGAATGAGGGTGGGCTACTGATGATGCGGGAGAGGTGAAGAGTCTTAATAAGGTAGCCTACAAAGATTTACATTGGCTTGATTTAGTGGGGAACGCTGCAGATATACGAACAATATCTCAGGCTCTGTACAGCCTGTCAAGCTGGTACAAAAGTCAATACATACTGGAATGTGGGGCTGCTGACGTACTTAGCTAAGTCCTATTTTTGCCAGTTCTTAGTCTGTACGCAGTTAATGAGTGGATACTGGTCATTAGACAGGGGGTCATTCCACTATACGATGATCATTCAAATACAAATGTATGACCTGTACAGTTTGTTATTTTCTGAAAATTGAATAAAGATTATTCACAAAAAAGACTTTGGAACCAACAGTTGCACTGACTGGCCACAACAAAATGTGCTTTATTTACTGTCAATCAATTCAAATGCAGTTTTGCACTATTCATTGAGGTAAATGTTACAACAAAAAATACCATGAATGGGCACAAAATACACAGTTCAAAATTGGCTTGTAGTGATGCAATGTTTGGGGTATGGGTCGATGAGAGTTAAATCAAGAGGCATTAAAAACATGAGAAATTTGTATTCTCTTATTTATTCGTGTGGACTAGGGGTTGAGTGGCACAGATACTGAATTTGCACTATTGTTTTGTATTTGAGTTTGGTTAGCACTTAATACCCTGATGGGGTGTCAATGCCTATTTTTGAACACCTAGAACACTAAACCATGAGGATGCTTGGATGGAACAGTGTGGGTTACTGGTGTGGTCTCTATGGGAAGTGTTTCACACTCATGTGTGCTGCGATTTGTAGTTGCCCCTTAGCATTTACGAAGTGTAATACAGTTATGCATGGAGTGGGGGAATAGGAGAGTAAGGGCCAGATGTAGGTAGGTTTCATTTTGCGAGTTGCAAATTGCGAGTTCCAGCGACTCGCAATTTGCAACTCGCAAAATGAAATGCAGAAAGGTGTCTCAGACACCTTCTGCGACTCGCTATGGGGTCGCAAAGACCCACCTCATGAATATTAATGAGGTGGGTTACAGTTTGCGACCCCATAGCGAGTCTAGGCACTCACAGGGATGGTGGCCTGCTGGAGACAGCAGACCACCATGTCTGTGACTGCTTTTAAATAAAGCAGTTTTTTTTTTCTTTTTGCAGCCCGTTTTCCTTAAAGGAAAACGAGCTGCAAAAATAAAAAATACCGAAACCATTAAGTTTCGGTTTTTTCAGAGTAGGCAGTGGTCCATAGGTCCATAGGACCACTGCCTGCTCTGAAAAAAATATATTTTTTTGCATTCACAAAGGGGAAGGGGTCCCATGGGGACCCCTTCCCTTTTGCGAATGAGTTACCATCCACTTCAAGTGGATGGTAACAGCGAGTTAGTTTGCGACCGCTTTCGCAGTCACAAATCAACTCTACATCGCGATGCGATCGCAAATAGGAAGGGAACACCCCTTCTTATTTGCGAGTCGGAATCACATTTTGCGAGTCGGTACCGACTCGCAAAATGTGACTCTGCATCGCGGAAGGCCTTTTGCGCCTCGCAAACGGCGTTTTTCGCCGTTTGCGAGGCGCAAAAGGCTACCTACATCTGGCCCTAAGAGCTAGCTGTGCATTTGGTTGTGTCTGCCATCCCTGTGCAATTTGTTCCATTTTCAAATGGGTATGATCCTGAGTTCTGTGACATCTGTGGTTTTATCTGCCCATTGCACAGCCCCTCATCATCAGTTTAAGAAGAGTCAAGCCATCACTGCATCCTGGAATTCCAGGTGATCTTACAGGCTTCTTGTCTTTGCCTGGAGAGAGTTCCAAAGTTTGATGGATATGCAGCGAAGGAGGTCCTGCTGATGCATTTTTACTTGTGTGGGGGGATGGTCAGCTGAGGGGCCAATTTCACAATTTAGAATTTATTTTGTTAATATATGCCTAGTGTTAAATAAATGAAGGATGGGCTTGTGCAATAGACAGAAATGTCTATGAGGCAGAAAGATTGAAAAGTTGTTTGGCTATGGGAAACCCAGATTAGGGATGATTAATCGTATAGTCTGCTTGATATAGAAGGCTCTTATTGTGACGTAGTTTGCTTGGGAATCAAGAGGTAGACTGGAGTCCATGATCTCTCCCTGTTTTGGCACTTCCATCAATGTTGCTAGAGTCATTTCAAACTCCTGAGGCCAGATGGTTGTCAGTTGATAGTTTTTCAATTCTCCAGATGTTATGATCTGTTTTGAACAAGTTGTGTTTATAATGTTTCCTCAGTATCCTTTGGTCAATACATCACAGGCTTTGTTCTAGTCATGGGATATAGAGGTATTTTATGTGTTCCAATTTCAAAATGATCCGAGTACCATCACAACAGCTGTGGCATGTTGGGCTGATGAATAGGGGCTGGGAAGGAGCTTAGTAAATGTTAAAGAGAAGTGGTGAGATTATACATTTTTAAGAAATGATCCCAACAGTGCTGAACGGAGGAGAAGTAAATGGAGGAAGGTATATTATACTGCATCTGTCTGAGCTGTTGAATAGAATGCAGGCAAAGATGATTTCCTTGATGCTAGTTTCCTCTGCTCTCAGTAGAAGGGGAGGGAGGTGAGATGTGATGAATGTGCTGGCAAGACCAGTGCTAAACTGTTGCTATCCTTGATGATCTTTACGGCTTCCCAAACAGAAATGAGAGTGTATTTGTTACTTTTCAGGAGGTCATGAATTTGCGTGAGTATCACACTTTCATTCAATGTTTCACAGAATTTTTTTGATCTAGTTGTATAAGTGGCTGGGTCTGCTACATCTAGAGTTTTCTTCTTCATGAATAATTAAACGGAGAATATCAGAGGCAAGTGTCTCATTGTGGGGAGTTGTTGTTGATCATCCTTGCACGAAACAGTACAGTTATTAACAGAAGGATGCTCCTGAAGGTCTTTTTGTGATAGTGAGTGTTAGAAATTGGGGTCTCTAGTTGGCAGTGTTTTGCACCCCGTCAAAGTAGGGACCCTTCCTTCTAGTCAGGGCAAGGGGATAGCACAGCTAATACAACCTATGCTCACCCACTTGGTAGCTTGGCAAGAGTAGGTAGGCTTATCTCAGTGTCAAGTATTTGTACATAACACACACGGTAGTAACACAGTGAAAACACTACAAATGGACACCAAACCAGTTTAGAAAATTAAACAATCTTTATCTCAACTAAACAAGACCAAAATGACTAAAATTGAACATACAGAACTAAAGATATAACTTTTTAAAAGTTTTAGGTAATCTGTCCATTGAACTCTAAGGATGCGGGCATATTACACACACTACCTTTGGATGCATCAAAATCCAAGGCAGAAACAGCTGCAAAGGAAGAAAGCGTTGAAAAGCACAGGGATGAGTTGGTTCCTGAGTCCACCAGGAGGTGATGTGTCAGTTCTGCTGCACGCAGTAGAAGTGTTGGGTCGAATACAGACTGTAGGGAGAAGCATGGTGTCAAATTCCGAGATGGTTTATTATAAGGGTGCTGCGTTGGAAACTTGGGCACACAGGTCAGAAGCGTGGAAATCCGGACACATTGAAGGTCGATACCATGGTGGCAAACAGGAACTGCATCAATTTCTTCAGCCATGCTCCAACGATGCATCAATTCCTCAGCTTCACAGCAGGGCCTATGTCGGAATCAGTGCGAAGGTCTCAGAGACATAGGGCGCTGGACTCGGGCTGTAGCAGTTCTTTCGGCTGCATACAGGCGCTGCGTCCATTTCTTCGGCTGCACAGAGGCAATGCGTGGAAATTTCTCCTGCACTACGGTGTTGCATCAGATGCGCAGGTGCTGGAGGAGCAATTGGTTAATTTTGTAGATTTGTGCAGCCAGGTCAAAGATACAGGAGACAGACGCAAAAATACAAGGGGAACCACACCAAGCATGCCAGATCTAACAGTGAGCCAGTAACGTTGCTAGCCTTGACCAGCTCTTAGAATGGAGAGACTGAGGGTTGACTGAAGGAGGCCAGGGTCTGAAGTTGAGTGCTGTAGTTGTCTTAGACCGCAGCCAGATTGGGCTGGATAGTGGTTATCTTGCTAGTGGTATAATTTTCAAGTATCCCTGAGAAACAAGTTGGTCTGTGGTAGCGTTACTGAAAGTGCATGGGTGGAGATTATTAACAGTCTTTGGAAGGTAGTATGGCATTGGGGATATGCCTGGGGCATCAGCACCTTTTTGTCTCTTTAATTAACAATGTGCTGATGAGTTACTGGAGACCAGATTTGTTTCATTGTTGGATTGTTTTTCCATTGATGTTGAAGTGCATTGATTTCTCTTTTGTTTCTTATATTTTTCTTGCGAGAAGGTGTACAGGATCTATTGTTGTCTTGAGAGGAATACAATTGAGAAAGCCTTCGGACAGTTCATTGTACAAATGATTCTCTTCTGTTATTTGGATGGGTGGTGAAATCACCAAGAGATGAGAGTCGAGTGCACAGAGATTTTGGGACAGATTTAAGAAAAGTGGTGCTACATTACATGATGCAGTATTTTCTTGCGGCCCGTGCATCTCCTTACTGCCACCACGTGTGCGCTGTATTTAAAATATGCAGGGTAGGGGGCAATAGCATCAGAATTTCTGACACTATTGATGTACTATTAAGGAATAACACCAACATATTGGCGCTAACCCTGAACAGTACATAGCAGCTTATTGAAAACATTGGCATGCCCTCTTTTAATGCCTGCTCTGAGCAGGCATTTGAAATGTCGAGAAAAATGCTGCAAAGAAATGTTTTAGATTTGTTTGAGCCATTTTCTCGGCCCTCCTATCGGGGGAACACCCCCCTTGCATACATTATGCCTGGTGCAGGCATAATGTAGCTCAAGGGGTTACAAAGTGGTGCAATGCATGCATTGTCCCACTTTGTACATATAGTGGTGCAGCAATTTTGGCTTCATTGGGCCACAGTAGTGTAAAAAAATGATGCTAATGTGGCACAAGGAGGTGCTAGGGGCTCTTAAATATGCCCCCTGTTTGTTTTCACTCTCTGAAAATGGCCTTTTTGATCATTCTTGCTGTGGCACTGTTTTTGGGAGGGTCGACAGGCAAAGTGGTGGTCTGTCCAGATAGCTGGGAACTTTGATGTTACTATGATGAGTCCAGGAGGAGAGTAGACTACATTGGAATTTTGGCCAGCGCTATGAGTTGGTCCAGAGATGAGTTGAGTGAAGTTGAGTGATTCTAGGTTTGAGGTAATTGATCTTGAATTTGAGTTAGCTTGATTCTACCTAATGTTCTCGTTTCATAGGATGAAGTGTTTGCGGTGGTTTAAAGTGAATTCCGAGACTACTTCTAGTAAAGTCTATTAATTTATCCTGCTTCACCTGGGTTTGCTCTGTAAACCTTGGGAAGCCTGGATGAAAATGTTTCTCAGCAAACAAGCAGTTTATCAGAACGTAAGTACCTGAAAGCTTAGCTCTTCTTCAATGTTATGAATGCGCTTTTATTTGAACTGCTGGAGGTTATATTTACAAAAGCTATAATATCTACGATGATGCCTTCAAAGAAAGATGAGCTCTTGGGAACAGTGCTCCTTGGTGACCAATACATGACTTTTAGGCACTATTCAAAACACTTAGCTAAATAAATAAATATTTAATACTTGTTCACATATCTTACTCAGACACAATATGACAAGGAATCTTTGTATGGAAATATGAGGGTACTTAGTTGTCTTTGATATTCACGATATTCGCTGAGCATATATTTATGATTTGATATGTGTTACAATTGTCTATGAGCATTGCCAATGTCGGCCCCTCTACACAAGTGGCTGCATAGTACACACTGACCTGTCATTGCCAGTGGGCTGCACTGCCAGACAATTCTCAATAGCTTAGGTTAATACCTCAGACAAATCTATCTATCCTGGTATCTGGTGGTGTCAATCAAACTGGTACATCCCTAAGAAACAACTGTCTCCCCCTATGCACTATTCAGACTCATTTAAGAAATGGAGAGATTAGCTGCAGGAGTAAGACCCCTTTGGGTGCTGCATACTGGTAACGATGTAAACCGATGTGACCAAGTCTTAAGGCTTCTCGCAAATGTGAATGTTTACAACCATTTCTATTATTATTTGCAAACCTTTGAACGAGGTCAACCAAATATTGATCCCAGTTTTAAATATTGCACTAGTTGTGCTGGTTACCCATAACTGACCTCAAACATGTTTCTATAGTGAAGTTGAAAGGAACATAGATTATCGCAACTCCCTTTAAATCCTACAAGTAATCAGAAAAGTCAGCTCGACCACAAATGTGTCCTCCCTTTTTTCTGCATTGTCACAGAACCTGTGTGAAGAGAATGCCCATGGTTTTCCACAACAGATGAAACCCGGAGAATGTACCCACCTGGTGCCACAGTGGAACCAGTCTTTACAATACATTCTGGGAGCAGGGAAATGTCTGAACTACCCAACATCTTCTCTGAAAAGGGAAAATCTGCCCCACCATTTTTATTTTTGAACTGAAGAAAATCATCCAAAATGATTGTCAGTGAACTAGAGCCCAAACTGAAAGAAATGAGCATATGAGCTGTAGTTTCCCCAAGCAGAGGGGTTTCCATTGACAAAGACTTGAATGGACTGTTCCGTGGTTTGCCTTGAACTTGGAACAGTGTGCCACTACTTTTCCGAAGGTAAAAACTAAACCAGATTACTTACTGAAACACGGCTGGCCTGTCTTGTAGCTGCTTCTAACTTTACCTGTGTGAAAGTCCTCAGCCAGCATACAGAGTCCAGAGATGTGGACACAGATTACCTGGAGGTTCTGCCTACACCACATCCGAGAACAGAGAAGGGTGCAGGAAAGTTGAGTGGTGGATGTCACCCTATAACATACGCACCCTGTGCTGATGTTTCATTTCTTCAATCATTATAGGACCATCCCCGCCCCACTTGCCTTGTGCTGCTAACCAAAAAACTCTATACTTTGTGGAACGAGCATCAGCCTGTCACTACCCTCTGTGACATGACCTGGTTGATAGAATTAGTGTCCAGAAATACACAGTTTTCTTTTTTTGGGGAGGTCTCTTGACCTGTGCAGAGGTTCAGCGCCAGACTGGCCTGTGCGCTGAAAGGTTCCAGACCTTCAAAAATGTCCTGCGGGATCTAGGTGAATGCCTTTTGTTCCTGTAGGCCCACATGACAATCTTCCGCCTTGTCTCAGCTCTGAGTTCCATCTCCACTTGAGCACCAAGACTAGTACCCTTGGACATCAAGCCGTTAATCAGATGTTACTACCATCTGTGAGTAGCAAGATATCCTACTTTAAAAGTAGGGTCCAGCTCTAACACTAAATGGGGAGACAAAGCAAGTTTCTTCTGGCGTCAATAACACTTGGCTATCTTCACTGATTCAGATTTTTTAGTGTGCTTGAATTTTATACTCCTGCCAGTTGCATTCATCATATTATGTGATTCTTTAACCATTTCTGACAAAAAGAATGAAATGACTTAAATGTTAACTCACGGACCAAACATCAACTTTGTGAATTCGTACAATTCAGGAATTATAAAATGTCAGAAAAAGCCTGAACACTGCAAATTCAGACACCTAACAAGTATCTATAAAGGAAGATGGCAGATCTCTCAGCTCCAGCAAGTCAACAAATGTTGCCTTATTACTAGTAAAGGAATACAACTAAGAAGCAGAACCCTAAAAACGCTGCTGAATTTGGTTTATTTGTAATTTAATGAAACGTCTTTAGTTTGAACAATACTGTAGTACTTTAAAAAACTCAGGAGGGGGCCAAATATTATCATAAGTTTGAGTTTTGTTGAAGCGCAGACAAGAGTTTAGTAGGAGATCCAGCCACTGATCAGACTCAGCACTACAACTGACCTTAAATGGTTGCAGTCTCGGCTGGCGACTCGGCAAAGTGGTGGAGTGGGGGGAAGCAAAACAAAAATAAACAATATATATCTATAAAAAATTCAACTTGCCTAGTCACCGCGCTGCTGCCACGTTGCCGCCGCACTTCAGGCACAGGCTCCCAGCCTGCCCTGCACCAATCATGATGCTGCTCAGAGCAGCGTTATGATTGGCTGGAGCGCCCTGGCTGGGCGCTCCAACGAAGACTGGGAGCCTTGGCCAGTTCTCTCGAACTCGGCTCCATAATGCCGGGTTGGAGACAGCCCTTGTGCGCATGGATGTTTGGCCGACCCAAGACGGGTGGCCAAACATATATGTGCACTTCCCTCACTGCTCATCACCCCCATGGCTCGCCCCTTTAGAAATAAAACAACAATAAACAGCGTTTATTGTCTTTTTGTTTCTAAAGGTTTGCAGCTGCTGCTGCTGCTGGTGGGGTGGGGGTGGTGACGCTTCTCCACCCTAACGGAGGAGCCGCCCCTGCAAGGTTGTTACATTAATTCCAACAGAATGAATTTAGTACTGCACATCTTTTTATATTATTGTCTTTTTTGTTACCTTTGTTCAAAACCTTTGCTGGTTTAGAAACCTAAATAATGTTGTAGACGCTGACAGTTAAGAATTGCACCTTTCTGTGCAATGTGTTCTTATCAGTTACTCGTTGTTGCACAGGAAACAGGTTTAGCAGATGACAAATACATGGAAATAATTCACCACTCTAATGTGAAGTTGCTTGCAGTGTTCAAACTAATAATTTTGACTGTGAAGCGCACCATCTTTGTACCTGAAAAAGTTTTAAATGTTCATACTTCATCCAAGCCCATCTCTGGGTGAGGTTTTCCAGCTCAATAGTGGTGCTGGCGATTTTTTACAGCAAACCTGCTTTAAAATGTGTAAATGGCTGCCATACTTTATAGCGCTTCAGGTGAATGAACTGGACCATGCTTAAAACAATGAAAGCGATGCTTAGGTATTAAACTTTAATTAATTTAATTGACTTAGCTTCATTAGGTCTTGTCTAACACAGCGCATGTGCTGTCTGCTGTGAGACATATTGTTATCGTACAGTGGGCTTAGAGCCCACCCATTGCTTATCATTGGTTGGATACATTGTCACTCTCATTGGCTTTCATCGTATTCATTAGTTGTGTGGGTTTTCTTCCCTCTTCTTGCGTTTGTGCCAGCTCTGGAGCATAGACTCATGTCCTTCCACCCACTTTTAAAAAAAGAATGCTTTCATTCATTTTTTTCCTTTTAGTTACTGATCCGACTCGGATCAGTAACTAAAAAGAAAAAAAATGCAGCATCGTTATATTGTGGGCACTCAAATTTGTGGTACCTCTGCCTACAAAATGACACTGACAGATGCATCCAAAGCTATTTTTTTTTTTTTTATATTCATTAGCCATCCAGCACAGCACTGGGGATGATGTGCTGCATGGCTAAAACGTTTGACAAAGCCAATAGGTGACAAAGGCAAGACCTACTGGCTCTGCCGGTGCTCCTTTTATACAGTGACCAAAAGCTGCCTGCTACTGAAAGTGGAATGCCTCAGGATTCGCACCTTTGAAACAAGGTTTTGTATTTCAATTACAATAACATTTTAAGCAGAGCGTTCAACTGCTTTTACTTTGCTGTAAATGATATTCATCATTTTAACACATTTGATTGCTGCTACATTAATTAATCTTGATAGGATGAAAAGCTAATTGGTCTTGGAGGGGAGCTCACACATACATCTGGTTAAGCACATAACTCGGACTGCCTAAATGTATGCCTTAGCCATGCACTAATAACTTAAGCTCAAAATTGAAAACGTAAATGCAAATGCTACACTTCCTGTAGACACAGGTACCCTGGCCACCATATTTCAACTGAGGATACAACATTTTGACTGGGCTGCTACACCCTCACGGAAATAATGTGACTTTCTGTTTATTTGTACCGAAAGGTTCAGAGAACCCCACTACAGTTAGTAAATCACACTCCCTCTACTTCTAGGACTCCCCTCCCAATATAGCGTATCCTCCATGATAAACAACTTTCTCACGTACCAGGTAGTCGAGCCCATTGTGGTTTCTAGAGAAAGGGTAGAAGGACCCCAGCTGCATCCAGCGCAGGCAGAGTTCACGGGTGGTATTATGGATGAAACCACAGATATCCGCTCCAATCTATGAAAATTTGAAGTAGATTTTGTTTACACATTTTTTAAAAAAGATGAAAGATATTTTAAAGATAGTTACAGCAATTGGAATAAAAAAGAGAATGCATATTCCATTGAAGTTTTAGCCATAGTAGTTTCTCTTTAAGAAGCATAGCAATGGAGCACCGGACTGAACCAATGACTTTTGGTAGCGGTGACTATTATAATGTCACTTATTTCTCACCCTTCCACACTGTTTTCTGTTGTTTGCTGTAAAATCAAGCCCCAGTATTAGCCTTCTGTAAGGAACAATAAGGGAGTGTTTCTATTTGTGGCGCACGTCTGCACTGAGCTGTGTTGTTCATGGAGACATCTCGTCCTTAAGGCTATTGCAACATTGTCCCCTCCCCCCCCCCCACTGTGAGTCACCAAATATCACCATGTTACAATATACTTTTGCCCATTTCCTCAATAAAAATGATTACACCCCTACAGGCAACACCACCATTCATTATTTCCTTTTTGGGCAGGGCCGCAGAAATCCCAGCAATTGAATCTGCACTCTGCATGCTAGGAAGATGCCAGCTGGGCGTGGTTTGGATAACAATGAGCAGAGGAGAGTCATGTAACTGAAGTGTGCATGTGGAGTTGACAAATGTCTGGCCCTGGCAAGCCAGCGTGCAGTTTGGGCCTCTCCAATCCACACTGTCTGGCAGCTGGGGGAGCAAAGACACAACACCCCCAGTCCACAAAGGAGCACTGAGTTTGCCTTGCCATCCAATCTTGGCACTGCTCTCTTGCTACTTACAGACCTACCAACTTTGACAAAAATCACACCGTGTGAGGAAGAGGTGGGGCCCTAAAGGAGGTGGAGCCTATTGCCTAGAAGCACCTAAGAGGAATGTTTGCCCCCAACCTGGCCTCAAACCACCTCCTCTAAAAAGGAAACAAAAGCTCCCTGAGGTTTTGCCGATGTCCTCTGGCGTTTTCACATCAATTGATGAACATTGGAGGTTGAAAGCCTCTGAAAATAGGTTGAAAACCACTGTTTCCAGTGGTTTTCAGCTCATTTTCCCAGCCGCCATTTGATAAAGGCTCCTCACCTGGTCACCGTGTGATGGGAGCCCTTATCGTGTGTCACACGGTGGCACCGTGTGAGCTGCCAGGTCCTTTAGGCATCATGAAAGCAGTGTTTGGACAGGCCGTATTGATGGTGAGTGTGGTGCAAGCAAATGAATAGCACACTGACAATCGCTTAATGTGCAACAACTGCCTGAGGTGGGGCCCTGAGGCTATTTATTTCCCCTGGCATGTCACATCCAGGCCATAATTTAATAAGCAACTCCGGAGGGAATCAGGAAGTCCTCTCCCGCATAGGTGGATCACTCCCTTCATTCCCTTTTGGGCCTAAAGCTCACAATATCAGACATTCAGCATGGGGTCAAGAGGATTTCAGACCAGGGCCAATTACTGTGTGATGTTATTCTGAAACCACACAATGATTGGCCATGAGTCTATCTGTTGAGGTGGTGGAATATTTCTCCCTTAGTGCTCAGCACCAGTGAAGGCAGTGTGTGGAAGAGAATGTACGAAGTGTAGGATTTACGGTGCTGTCTTCTATCACTCCTTGACCTCTGGCTGTGATACATTTACACGTGTATGTGAATTTGGTAGGAGACTGCAATCTATTACTATTAAGCATTTTGTCCTTAAGTCCATTGTGGTGGACTGTGGTTACAGAATTTAACCTTTCGCACTGTAGTCATAAATTTGCAATTCTATGTTTATTAACACTTACAGTAAATAACATGTCTATCTGGGCCAACATTATTTTCGTTGGCATAGGTATACACGATGTAAAGTACCCTGTGTCGCCCATTATAAGAACTTTGCAAGTCATTGAATTCTTCACAGTAGAGGAAGGAGGCTGAAGGTGATTAACAATCTTTTTATTATAATGTCTCACAGTTGAGATTTGTTTTTTTTTAAACCTGGTCCTACCAATATTAATCCACCAGAAAGCTTATATACTCGGTCGAGTGTGCTTTCAAATAAGCATTATGGCTGCAAAAATATGTAGCCTAAATATGGGTTGCTGTTATTTCCTTGTAAACACATATTTTATGCAGTTTGAGTTACTACTTGAAAACATCAGTATGCCATCAAGCCCTTTTCCTTTCCCTTCACCAACCTCTGATTGGCAGTTTTGATGCAGTGATGAGGCTGCCATGTGTTCGGGTAGAAGAGGCCTTACTTGTGGCACTGTACAATACCACTGGCCTAGGTCATTTCTCTCCCGAAGTCAAATGCCTTACCACCTTTTAAGCCGCTCCACTTCCAATTACCCTAAACAGCCACGGGATTTACTGTAGAATCTTCCCGCGTGTTTTCTTTAATTATGGGCCTTCTGAATCGTTGCTACTTTTATGGACGACAGGCAAAAAACAGATCTGCAACATATTCACTGGGCCAGACCAAAATACATACTTTATCAGCTGACATTCTTTAATTGTGTTTCTTGACAAGCCTGGTAAAAAAAGGCCGTACGTGGAAACGCCTTGATAGATTAACTGTAGATCAAAAGGGTGATATGGTACCCTGATAAAAACAGGGAGGCTTTAGATAAGGGGGCATCGTTACATGAATGTGCCGAGACCTTCTGGAAAACTACTGTAGGAAGACACTGTGCACTACAAAAAATCGGAGGAAGCGTGAGCCAGCCTTTCGATGATGAGAGTAAAGCTCTGATTCCTACAGGAGACCTGGTGTAACGTTCTCTATCATAGGTAAACGTGTATAAAATCAATAATCTAGAATTAATTCAATACATTCAACTGTAGGAATGAAATGTCCGGTTGCAGGAGCATTACTGCATTTTGGGCCTTGACGTTATTTCAATTTTTCATTTTCCATTCAGCCATTGCCTACTAAGTATAAATACATATTTAAAGTTTTTCATTTTTCGTCCATCATTTACTGTCATCATGGCAATATATCCCCCAAGTATGGTTCCCGAAGACTTACATATGGGATTCCGAAGAGATTGAATTCCAGCATGCCAATTATAGACATCCGCAGATCTTTCCACAGTGAAAAGTTGTCACCTAGCCAGTGACCACTCCATTTTCCACTCCCGACATAAGTGGATCTGGATAGAACGAAGGCTCGCTTTCCTGTGGCATTCTGGGAAGCACTGCAATAAAAATGCGCACACATTGTAAGAATCAGGGTTTGATTAACTACTCAAATAGCAATCCCTAAACATTTGAGATCTAGTGCAGATCACCAAGATGGCACTTTAATGGATGGACCAGGTAACTTTGTGGTCACAGAGAAGTTTTGAAGAACCGTTGCCCTAACATTCAAATTACCAAAGTAGCAAAAACTAACAACTAAGCACAGGGCTTAGTCCCACCTGTTGTATAGTCCAGTTTATTTTTTATGTCAAACTAATTGAGGATGGCATAGAGCCCTCTTTACAAGTTTGGTGGCTTTTCAGGGGCTGGATTTCCAGATTCAAGCTAGTATTCCTGCACAAAAACCCAGAATGAGGGAATAACAGGAAAGACTCGTAAATACTGATGGCCTCATTACGAGGCTGGCAGTCCTAGGACCGCCAGCCTCATGGTGGCAGTCTGACTGCCACAGCTGTGGTGGTCCCACCGCCACATTACGAGTTTGGTGGGCATACCCACCTAAAGACTGCAGTCCCCGCGAGGATCACAGATTCCGACAGGGTTACAGTGGTCTTGGTTGTAGTCAGCCAGGGCAGCGATTAACTCAACGCCGCCCGGCTGATTACAACCTTGTTCTGTGCCAGCCATTTCATGGCGGGGACCCAGCCATGAAAAGGCTGGCGGAGAACAAGTGCTGGGCTCCCCAGGGGGCCCCTGCACTGCCCATACCCATGCCCATGGCATGGGCAGTGCAGACCCCCCCTGCCCAGCACCATCGGAATGCGCAGTGTCTGCTTTGCAGACAGTGCTCATTCTGAGGGTGCTGGTTGGCCCCCTCCATGCTACGAGATAGCACTCAGCTCCTTTAAGGGAGTCGAGTGTTATATCGTAGCACTGTTTCCGCCTGTCTGACTGGTAGGAACATTGTAATAGAGCAGGGGGGATGGCACCCGCATGGCCCTGAGTCTTTTAATTTGTATTTTCCCTATTTGTAGAGAGAAAACCACTAACATGTTCCACCTCATCTGAGCAGGCAGAAAATGGCAGTGGCAGGGCCTATTGGCCGATCAGTGAAGGCCTTGACTGCCTGGGGCCAGTATTGTCTGGTCCCTTGGCTGCTGCAGGGGTTGAGAGGGGTTAGGGCTGCACTTTTGCCTGCAGCCTCTGCACCCGGAGAATTAAAGAGAAGTCTGGTGTCCTAGGTTCAAAGTTCCAAATCCAAAGTGGGTAATCATTCCAAGCCTGGAGACACTTGAAATTGCAGGTGGCAGAATTCCATCCACAATTTTAGCTCTGGACACAATTCTGCTATATCTATTGAGGGTGTATGAACATTACCATGGGAAGCATGTATACAATGCGTGACAAACCATGGGAAGCATGTGAAAACATGGGCTTTAAAACCACCTTTCTTAAAAACATAGATGCTGACCTAATATTTGTCAGGTGGCACACCAGCCCACTAGAGTGGTGGAGAAATTGGAGGTAAACTGCTAAGTAACCACCGACGGGGCCTCCAATAGCTCCACTGGTAGTAATCCTTGACACAGTGGGCAGTCTGTCACACTATTTAGAGCACGACTACTTTTACTCATTTCCCTTGCCTGCTTGCATGAAATGCTGAGAAAATGATTACTGGCTCCCTCCTTCAGGGAAAATGCTCCCCGTGCGAAAGGGCCATTGGTTTATTGTTTTTCAGAAACAAACTTTCCGGTTTTGAATTTGTTTCTGAAAAACAAAACAGTTTGCTGAGTGAGCACTTTAAACATAGCACCCATTTGGCAGATGTCACTGATGTGAAAAGAGCTGCAGTCGCAGTAAACCATTTCACTAAAAGCAATTGTGTAACTCATTTCTAAAGCAAAACAACTGATTGTTATTTTTATTGTCTTCAATCTCTTTTCAACCTGCGACTTCTTGATGTTGGTTAATTTAAAAACAGCTAAACAAGATTGGCAAAAGCCAGATTTGACAATTGTACTCAGACCTCTCTCGGGTAACGCAAGAATTCTGAGTATTACTATAGAAATGCAACGGATGATCCCCCATAAAGTTAAGTAGCCCCGTTCCTAAGCGTCAAAAACCGATTTTAGTGAGGAATCATGGACTTACCAAGGGTAGCTGTGATTAAACAAAAGAAGCTTCTCTCGCACAAAATGCGTGTAAAATATTTTATTAGGACCAATAGAATATTAAAGGTAAATAACATATTTCCCATACCAATTCAGTAAAAGAATAAAAACATAATGATTAAAATGTGACTAAACAACAAAAACCGGTAAACGGAATTAGGAGTTGTTTTTTTGTGTACAAAAAGTAAAAAGAATATCTGTAGAAGTTAAAGGGGAAGCCAAAATCGATGATAGTCTACGTGCATTAGACAATGGCGCTGGAGGCCACTCCTGCACCAAAAATGTAAATTTCCTGCAAACTGCTCTGCCTCACACAGGCTGGAAGAGCAGCGAATGTGCAGCGAAGTGAATGTCTTACACACTGATACAGTGAACTACCTCCAATTTCCTCGGAGCTCGTATTGGGGCCAGAATACAGATTCCAGAGGGTGATAGACGTAGCCTGTTTGCATATGTACCCTAGCCAGACGTCCTGTCCCAACTTTGCCAAACGCTGCACAAGTTCTTCCTAGATGCACCTAAAGCTTCCAAACATCCAGGAGGTCTTAGGTAGGAGCGGTGAGGGATGAAGCCACAATTATGATAGAAGACAAACTGCTATATCCTTCTTTATTTAGAGTCTCATCACAGACCAGTCTACTGAACCAGCTGATTCCTTCATCCAGTGTGACTCTTTTGTTTATTATTCCCCTGGACCACATGAGGCCGTATTCCTTGGTCCTTTTAGAACTGCTTGAAGGGTCCTGGCCCCCAGGGAAGGCACGATGCAAGGCTTCAACATTCTCACAAGAAGACACAAAGTGGACGTTCTTTGTACTTCTTTATTTGTATTCTCTAAGTCCATTAGCGATCTCAGTTGCAGGTAGAAGGAACAGCATGAAAAAGTATTACTCAAGCAGTGATTTCAGGAGGGCCCTGAGCCTATCCTTCCTAGGTTCCCAACTTTTCATCAGTTCCCAGGATCTGGGATAAACTATCCCAGAAATCACTATTCTGGGATTTTTTTCATGATGGCAAAAACCACAGAAACTGCTGGAGCCCCAATAGGTCAACCATGGTCTGTGTCAATAAAATGGGGAATCCCTGCTTCACATCAGTGAAAAAACAACTCAGACTGGCCCTGTCACTCTGTCACCTCTCTTAGGAAATCAATTCAGCCTGGTTGGGGACATATCTGCTCTACTTACCTATATTATATTTGTGTCCTCAGATAAATTAAGTAAATTCTAGAGTTCCTGTGTTTTTGAGTAGTCATATAGTGTCCTCTTCCTTCCACACCAAGGGCCTCATTACGAACCTGGCGTTCTCATAACCACCAGGTTCGCGGTGGCGGTCAGATCACTGCTAATGCAGCGGTCTGAGGTCCACATTACGACCATGGCAGTTGATCAGCGGTCAGACCGCCAGAATTAGTCATCCTGACAGTCTGGTGATCGTGGCGGTCCCAATACACCACGGCAGCACTGCAGGCAACGCTGCCCTGGGGATCACGACCCCCTTCTCCACCAGTGATTTCATTGTGGTAAAACTGCCATGAAAAGGCTGGCGGAGATGTGGTGGAGGGGCCCAAGTGGACATGGGCAGTGCAAGGCCCCTCCTGGCCAGCACCGTTGCAATGTTCACTGTCTGCTTTCAGACAGTGAACATTGCGACGGGCGCTGATGCACCCTACGCACTACAGCATTGCCGCTGGCTCTATTACGAGCCAGAGACAATGCTTTAGGCCGTTTCCCACTGGGTCAGCGGGTGGAAACTGAGGTTCCGCCCACTGACCCAGTGGGAAACTCGTAATGGGCTCAGTGGGGAGGCAGCCACAATGGCGACAACCTCCCTGTCGGAATTTTGGCGGACGGGCTTTTCTGTCCGCCGAAATCATAATGAGGCCCGAATCTTTACATAAGTTCTGCTTCAATTTCCTGTAATTAACTTCACCTGTCTAGGATCTTCTAGCTGGGAAGCTGCTAGAGATGATACTTAGGGCCAGATGTAGCAAGCAGTTTTGCCCATTCTGTGTCTATAAGAAAATGTGTTTGTACATATGGCCCTTAGTTCTCCTGACCAAGCCTGCTGAAAGTCATTTACATCTATTCTATTATAGCTCTGAATTTAGGAAATCTAATACCTGTCATTGCAAAAAGGGGTAGCCTGGGAGGCAGGCCCAGTTTGGGGGATTGCTCTGGCACTGACAGAAGTGACACATAGTTCAAGAACTCATGTAAGTTCATCAATTAAATTCATTTTTATTAAAGTACAAAATGTAGTGACAATGCATTTTCTAGCTTTTCCTTGTTCCAAGTTAGGTAATATGATTTTTATTCTATAAGCAGTCCTGAGAATATGAGGTCCCCTTTAGCTTGTGCAGTAAGAAAGCACATTTTAATTATTTTACTGAAGAGAAAGGCAAGCCTTATATATAGCATGTCTCACTTTTGCCTGTTATGCACATACGCCTTGTGCACTACAAGGCATATTTTAAAGTTGATTTAAGTAACACTTGAAGCAGATTTTTAAACCTATTAAAATGCATTTCGACATGTGCCTGCAGCTTTTGGCCCACAAAAGCTCAGGTTTCAATGGCAGCCCTTATGCCATCTTTTAATATATCCATGTGAGTGGCAAAAACCATAATGCGGTCCGCATGTGAAATGTATCTTTTATGCCACTTGCATTCATCTGTATTCTGATGGCTCTTCTTGGGCAGGAAGGGCGAGAGGAGATGACACACCTGAATAGGCAGTCGCTTTCCCCACACAAATGGCTGATTACCTCCCACTGATAGTCTGGAGCCAGGCCCGAGGAAGAAAGGATACTTGTGCACTTCAAAGACCCTTCTTTGAAGTCACCCACACTACAAAGGCACATTTGGGTATAAGTACTGAGTCTCTGACTGCACCAAATCAGACACTTCTGGACCTACAGCTGGATTCTGACAGAGGACTGCTGTGCTGCATAAAGGACTGTCTCTCTGCTGTGCTGCCTTGCAGCCTGATGCTCTCTGACCTTGCTGAGGGAGAGCTGGCCTCTGCCTTGCACCCCAAAGTGATCACCAAAGGCCTGTTGGCTTGAGTCCTCTTGCTAGAAACCCAAGGATATCAAAGTCTCTACACCTGCTCCTGTGCCTGGTTCACTGGAAGTGGACTCAGAGATTTGCACAGGTGAAATCGATGCATCTCCTGCCTGCTGGAAAGTGGCAACTGACAAATCGATCCTGTTGCAGGAGTAAAAACAGTACATTGCATTCAGAACCAGCTCTTCACAATCGCATCATTGCTGCATTGGAACCACTGCATCTCCGCCACTGCTGAAGGAAGATTACTGCATCCCATCACTGCATGGAGAAACCCTATGCATCGGCCTCGGAACCGATGCATTGGCATTGCAATGGAGCCATTGCCTCACTGCAACTCCTGAAGGAAGATCGACACATCCCTTCACAGCGTGGAGAAACCCAGCGCATCAGCTTTGGAACAGATGCATCTCAGCATCGGCCTGTCACCTTCGGAACTGCAGAAGGAAAATTGATGTATCTTGTGCTTGCAATCAGGATCAAGGTACTCTGTTCCCTGGGCATTCATGGATCATGTACCCGGCGTGCACTTTATCACAGTTGGCTTGAACTGTTGACTTTGCCACGGTCCACTGAGACCTCAAGTAACCCCTAAAGCGCTATTTGCTACTAAGTACTAGAACTCTTTTTTTATTGTTTCAAAAATTCATAACTCAAATTCTACTTATTCAATTTTTGTTGTTTTGGTCTTAAATTGTTAATAAATTTACTGTCTATTATTCTAACCTGGTGCATAGTCTTTTTGTGCTGTTTTCCTTGTGTTACTGTGTGTGTGTTGCACAAATACATTACATACTGCCTCTTTAGATAAGACTGACTGCTCTGTACCAAGCTACCAGAGGGTGAGTTACTTACCATGACTAGGGTAGTGCATACCCCTGCCAACCAGAGACCCAATTTCTAACACCAATGGAAATACAAAACATACAAAACCCATCAAAGCCATTGTGCACACTAAAGCAAACAAGTGCCACTTCCAAACCAAAATACCCTAGGAAGGGTTACAAGATATAAAACTTTGAAATTCATGATTTTGGCTTTTTACACAATGAATCCTGGGAAGGCTCACAATCCCCCCACACTCTCATAATCCTCTTCAGAGATGGGCAGGGTTGAGAACAATATCAAGGCATTTGGAGTCTAAAATATCCAATGCTGAGAAGTCCTTACTGGGAAGTGGATTGCAAAGCCTACAAAAGCAAGGCCCCAGTCAACACATTTCGGGGAAGGTTTGGAACTGCACCTTCTGGACACCAAGGAACGGAGGGTGGGGGAGACAAAGTGTGGAAAGTAAATGCTTCAGAATCCCTTGCAACTACCACTGGACATGTTTAGAATTCTAGACCCCATATTTATATAGCATGCTGGAGAACATAAAGCCTGGACAAAGTATGACTTTGATTTCCTAAATAACCAGCACTTGGAAGCTGCTCCAACTGTGAGGGGTAATACAAAGCCAACACAATCAAAGTCCCCTTAAGAACCAAACCAAGTATGGATACCTTCATAATCTTAAACCAATGCCCTGTCTTCAAAAAGCCAAAGAAGGGGTAAAGGGGTAGAGACAGGAATGAAAATAATTTCGAGTGACATTCCAGAACATAACCCACAGACCAGCTTACAGTATTGAGGGGAGATTACCACAGTCCGGGGCTACAAACTGTTACACAGACGAAACCTTCAGTAGCACAACTGTTGCAAAAGGATGTACAAGAGAGCAGTACATTATGAAACAAAACAAAAGGGAGCCTGTCTAAAAGAGCTGTTGGTGGTGGGGGGGGGGGAGGTGTAAGGTAAACCAAGAGGATGAAAAGTGAAAAAATATTTACTTAAAAAAATGGTCAGGAGGCACTGTCTGTCTCCAAGACATGGACACACACTCGCTGAAATTAGATATTTTGATGGGAAAGGCTGATGAGGGGTCAACGGCATTACCTTGGTCAGGACAAGAAAGACCTGATCTGTACATGGTTAGAGCAAATGGAAACATTCATTCTGTATACCAGGCGTGCATCTCTGCTATACCCCTCTTTTCTATCTTCTAGACTAGAGGAGTCATCACACCAGGATAGTCATAGCTCAGTATTCCACGCTCACTGTCCCTCCAACACTATCATGTATTCCTGAAGTGACCTCTCCTTCTTGCTACTCTAACAGCATCAGGTCAGGGGCTCTCACTCCGCTCATCCTTCATCCTGTCGACATGCTGGGTCACAAAACCAGGTGTGTCCCTTTCTGGTTCTCAGGTGAGCCTCTCTGAAGTGCCCTCAACACATTGACAGTCACAGTTTCACAATGTACTTACTGCCCAGATGAGGCAGAGTAAAGTAACACAAATCAAGATGATTTTATTATTTGGGTAATTTCAAATACATTGCATGTATTTATTTAATTTTGGAATGAGTCTGGCTGATATTAAAATGGACTCCTATAGAAGAGTAGAATAAAAGCACCAAAAATTCTGAGACTTAGGCCCTGATTACGACCCACTGACGCCAATGTGGCGGTCCGACAGCTGCATTACGAACATGGCTGTAGCGCCGAGGTCGAAGTGCCAGCACCACCAGTCTTCTGCCACAGGACGGACTTACGGTGCTGATGATCCTAAAC
The DNA here is from genome assembly GCF_031143425.1 of Pleurodeles waltl. Lineage (NCBI taxonomy): Eukaryota > Metazoa > Chordata > Amphibia > Caudata > Salamandridae > Pleurodeles > Pleurodeles waltl. Next base: position 980,872,280 of record NC_090442.1, read on the forward strand.
TGCCAAGGCAGCATTGCAAGCAGCACTGCCCTAGGGATTACAACTCCCCTCTCTGCCAGTGGACTCATGGCTGTACCACCACCATGAAACAGCTGGCAGAGACAGGGTGCAGTGCCCATGCACCTGGCATGAGCAGTGCAGGCCCCCCCCCCCGGCAGCCCCATCGCGATAGTCACTGTCTGCTTCATAGACAGTGATCATCGCTACAGGTGCTGGTGTACTCTACGCACTACAGCATTGCCACTGGCTCGATTACGAGCTAGAGACAATGCTATAGGCCGTCACCTGCAGGCCCAGCGGGAAACTTGTAATGGGGCCCGCGGGAAGGCGGCTGCACTGGTCCGATGTCGGTACCTCGGCCGATGGTGTGCACCGTCCACCGAAGTCATAATGACGCCCTTAGAGTTCATTTCACAATCAAGCACCCAAGTTGCTTATGGTAACACTTATGCATTAATACATTCCATCGAAGGTGCGTTCCTAGATATTTAGGGCCAGATTGAAAAATGGTTTGGAATACCTTTGTTTCCCTTAGGTGAAGACAGAAAGCATTTTGTATTTCGAAATACCACATCCTGATTCATGGAAACAGAGGTTGTAGAATATTCAAGGAGCTTATTGTGGATTTTTCAATATTTTATATTGAGCCTTGGGCTCTAAAGAGGAGATTGAAGGATGGGCGATGTACTGAAAATCAACAAATTCATGTTTTGGGGTATTTACAAACACCTTGCAGGTAGTGTCCTACCATAGAGCTGCATGCAAAGCTGTTCCTGTTAAAAACAGAAGTAAATGCTTTCAGAGAGAAAGGTTATCCCCTTATTTAATCGGGACAAAAGCAAACAGGTTTATCCAGGCGGAAATATATTTTATCTATGAAGAAAATACTTTTTGAAGTAGAAGGTGAAGAATCTGCATAAGTAAATATTACCAAGCTGGACTACTCCTAGACATCTAATATTATTGTACATTTTCAAATGTTTTATTTCTGTGAATGCCCAAAAAGTCGTGTATTAAGTGTGCACCATGGCATTTGATTTCCGACTTTTTCCAGCCTGGCTGGTAAATAGGGTCCGATTCTCTATCACACCTGGAGTGGGCACAGTTCTGTCCTTTTTTTGGAGGAGGAACTGAGATATAATCAGACCTTGAGATAACTTACTAGTACGTAGGCTTTGCTTGGAACCATCCATATAGTGAATGTGTGTCATAAAGATCACCCGCATAAGTCTTTGAGTCCGCACATAATGTCTTCTCCGCCAGGTTGCCACCTAAAATTTCTGCACAAAGAAAAAACAAGAGCATATTTTTATATGAATTCAAATATTATAATAATTACTACAAAGAACAAAAACAACAAACATCCAGAGCAAGGAAACAGTGTTTTATAACAGAGGTGATTACCGTAGATTCAGGTTGGCCAGTTCAATTACAGGTTGTCATCATAATCACTGACTTAGTGAATGTCTTCCATGTAGACGTGTAGAATATAAATTTAGCTTGTGTGGATAACCTAAAAATACAGTATAAGACCATACCTACTTGGACAGTCCTGCAATTTATAAGTTTGTCATTAGTAAAAATATATTTAACATTTCAGGAGCTATTTCAATTGAAAATAAAGAGATAGTAAACTTTACTTACATGCACCAGTATTCCAAACTTCAGAGTTTAACATCCCAATGGCATAACTCAGGCCCTCAATATGACTTTGTCGGGCAGTGGAGGCCGCCCACCAAAGGCCTGCGTCGGGATGATCGCATATGCGGCCGTCCCTCCGCAGTACATACTATGAGTTTCCTGGTGGGCCGGAGGGCAGAAACAGCTTTTCCACCTGCCGGCCCAATGGGAAACACACCACAACATTAACACTGGCTCGTAATAGAGTTGGCGGCAATGTTGCGGTGCTTCAGGAGTGACAGCACCCATCGTGCTTTTCACTGCCCGTGATTCTGGCAGTGAAAAGCATGACAGGGCTGTCCATGGGGGCCCCTGTACTGCCCATGCCAAGTCTCCTTTTCCGCCAGTCTTTGCAAAGGCTGGTGGAAAGGGCAATCATAATCTGGACGCAGCACTGCTGTCAGTGCTGTCTTGGTGGATTGAGACCGCCGACACCACCAGGCTGTTGGCTGGTGGCAAATTGGCGGTGCCAGCGGTCGGATCATGGAGGCTCCACCACAGTCAAATGTGGCGGTCGGACCGCCCCTGTCTGCAGCAGTCCGAGCACCACCCAAGTCTGGTGGTCCATGGACAGCCAGAGCCATAATGAGGCCTTTGGTCTCGAATCGAGGGGAGCGTTGACAAGATGAAAGTAATTGTTTGCAATGTCTGACCTTAGGAATGAAGGCTAGGAAATTATTTGACTAACACAGAGGTAGCCATATCAGCCACCAGTGCCCAGATAGCTCCTCATAGAAAGTCAGAGGTTTCACAGAGTCAGAGATTCAAATATTCTGTTTAGAAAACGTTGGACAAGCATATAAGTATACCATTTAGACATTGACTACAGCAAAAACATTCATTATAGTTTTTCATGTGTCGACCTGGCTGCCTGAGCATCCGGTGATGGTATGCGTAGCAGTGAAACGATGTGGAGTATCTTTTGCTGGTATAAGAATTTATCTGTGTGATGTTGTGCTGGACATCTTGGTGCTTTCTTGACTATATGGTCATTCGTGCAAAAGAAGAAAAGTAATATGTTATAAAGAACCTGCGTTACCCTCGTGCAATTCCGCTCAACCATTTCTTTTGAGACACGTTGAAAGTTTCAACAGTTTACAAAACATTGTATATAACCTATTCAGAGCCCATTTTCTCATTATATGCATCGTTGTTTGATTAAAATTGAATTAATTAAACGCTTCTTTATTAATATAAAAATATTAATATTTTTTAATAAATTTAATCATTTTGCATTTCCCATTTACACCAAGCAAAGCACAAACATATTGGCTTCTGCTTTCCCTTTCATTCCTGGAGTTCTTCGTGGCTTACTCTTGACTTACTCCTAGAATCCATTAGTAAGTCCGAAAAACTAAAGGGCAGATTTTTTTTTTAAATGATATGGTGAGCAACAGAATGATGGATTAAACCCAGATCTGTGACTGGGAGTGAATGTTTGATTGGTTCCACATTCCGTCCATCATTCGTGTTTCTTTGCTTTTATCACCAGAAGTGCACCAGGTATGCCCAGACGTGGGTCCCGGGCTCATTATGCCACTGGATTCAAGCTAGCCCGGTTGATGAAGGGTGATTCTCTGAAACTTGTCCCAGGATGCTTGTTTCAGGTCCAGGGAGGACCTAGCCTGGCAGTTCGGGCTGAACTGTTCCCATGGGAAACAGGGTCAAGTCTGCTTTGCATATGGTTGAGTCAAAACTGGGGTGGCATGGTGAGCAAAAGAATTGATGGATTAAACCCACATCTGTGACTGGGGGTGAATGTTTGATTGGTTCCGCATTCCATTCATCATTTGTGTTTCTTTGCTTTTGTTGCCATAAGTGTGCCGGGTATGCCCAGACGTGGGTTCTGGGCTCTCTATGCCACTGGATTCAAGCTAGCCTGCCTGATGAAAGGTGATACCCTGAAACTGGTCCCAGGATGCTTGTTTAAGGTCCAGGGAGGGCCTGGCATGGCAGTTCGGGCTAGACTGTTCCTATAGGAAACAGGGTCAAGACTGATTTGCAAATGGTTGGGTCAAAACTGGGGTGGCCTGGTGAGCAAAAGAATTGATGGATTAAACCCAAATCTGTGACTACGGGTGAATGTTTGATTGGTTCCATATTTCGTCCATCACTTGTGTTTCTTTGGTGCACCCAGTACAGCACCACTTTTCTTGTGCCCCTTAGCACCTCCCTACTGCCACCATGTGTGCGCCGTATTTAAGATATGGCTCACCATGGCGCAGGGTAGAGGGCAATAGTGTCAAAATCTTTGACGCTATTGATGTACTGTTCAGGGTTAGAGCCAAAATGTTGGCGCTGACCATGAACAGTACATGGGGGCCCATTGTAACCAATGGTGTGTCCCCTTTTAATGCCTGCTCTGGGCAGGCTTTAAAAGTAGCTGCAAAAAATGATGCAGTGGAATCTCTTAGATTCTACTGTGCCATTTTTGTGGTCCCCCTAACGGGGAAACGCCCCCTTTTCATACATTATACATGGCGCACACATAATGTGTCCCAAAGGGTTACAAAGTGGCGCAATTCATGCATTGAGCCACTTTGTAAATATGGCCCTGCGATTCTTGAAGCCTAAAGCCACATTAGCGTCAAAATAATGATGTTAATGTGGCACTAGTGCTCCTTAAATCTGGACCTAGAAATTCTTTGAAAATCAGGCCCATTATCTTTTCCTAAACTCTGAATGGCTCCAAGCCCATATAATGTTCCCATAGATCTTTCCAAGTGGCACCACAAAGTGCAGTCTCACATTTTATGAAGATGCTCAATGTAGTCTCTGGATTGAAAAATGTTTGAAATTATATCAATTTATAAGACATTGGATCACAGAGTTCCAGTGAAATGTGCACAAAATATAATTAACAGACTGTATGAATGTTTTTATTATTTCTCAAGTCTAAGCACATTTACATTCTGGAAATGGCATAATATTCCAAAGCCTGCACCATCTGATGATGCACCTTATAAATTACGAACTAATATACACTTGGCAACCCAACAGGTCTGTCCTTGATTGCGTGAGATGCAAGCTATTGGCCTTGCCAATGCTTGCTTGTAAAGCAGAGGCCACCCAGAAATGTTTTTTTGTTTGAGAAAACTCGGTTGAATGTGGCCAACAGTGAATGACGATGTATACACACGCATCAGCCGCCATCTAAGAACACGTTTTTTTTAAAGAAAAAGCATGACTGCCAGTATTTGTGCATGCATTGTTGTGCAGAAGGGCGATGTTCATGTTTGACTTAAACACCATAAAACTACGTGGGAGCGCAAAACATAAAAGAAGCGAGTGGCCCCGTAGCACAGTGCAGCTGCTGTATTCACCTGGAAAAAAGTTATTTTTATTTTAGTGAAAATTAAAAATAAGCCAAGGACCAGGGAGATTTGGATTTGCAATCGATGAATGGCGATCTGAGGTGAATGAGTGGATGAGGCAGGTGGGATGACAATCAATCACACGCTCTCATGAAGAGCTAAAAATGAAGTGAAAGACAGTAAAAATATAGCACGAAGGCATAGGAGAGCATTGGAGAAAGTCAGGGGAAGCAACAGGCAAAAACGAGGGTAGAGATGTAAAGCATAATAAGCAAAGAAGGGGTAGATGAAAAAACATATGCATCCCGATGAAGCGCTAAAAGAAAAAGAAAAAAGTAATTAACTGAACTCATCTCATCAAAAACACTGTAAAACAGTAATGCTGCAGAGGGAAGGACAAACACAAGAAGAGAAAGGAAACCCAAGTAAGAAGCAAGGAAATGATATTGACAAGAAAGCCTATCAATAATGAGCAATTGGCTAAGCCAAAACATACAGCTAAAGCTCACTGTAGGCGAGACCTACAAAGGGTTACTGGTAATGTCTCTCAAAACCACTGTTGATGTCTTCATTGAAAATAGTGGATCCAAACAAAACCAGAGGATTTGCACAGAGAAGGCCATGTAAGGAGCCAACCCATGCATCCACAAATGGACAAGTTGGTTACAACCAGTGCTGAAAATCAGTTTAAACAAGTTCCAGATGTTTTAAGCCTAAAAGAATCCTCTGTCTCCGGGTGCCCAGTCATCCGAAGACACCGTCTAAACAACTGGAGAGAAAAATTGATGGCACATGCATGTGCAGTTTATTGTGATCTGCATTGTGGAATATAAGAATTCCAACCTTCCTCAACAAATCTCCCGAAAGCTCTATGTGATAGGTTGCTCCAAATTGTAGCTACTACTACTTGGTATCTCCTCATCAGTATATTCTGTGATGAGGAAGAGGATAAGAGTAATGCCCAATCACATCAGGTAATTGTCCTTACCATAAGTGTTACCGTTCTTCATTACAGTCCTGCAAACTCCTGCCTAAGTGCAAGTGCACTTTTTCAGTGCTGATCTGGGTATATCTTACATACTACTATCAGAAGGCTTTCCCAATGTCTACCATTTGTGGGGTAATGGGAGAGTGAATTTAAAAAAAGAGAGCAATTTCGGTAAAAGAAAGGTTGGAAAATTGAAAAAAATCTATTTTTTAAACAAGACGTTGCTTCTAGTGGGATTGGTCATGCTTTATTGGTAAGTACTATGATGAGAAAGATGGAAAAGTGGAAGTAACTTGGCTGACAGGTGAAAGTCTCAAATAGATAATGATGGGCTCCTCACTATCACTTTGGGGCATTAAACTACTGTCTGTGTAGTTCAGGACGTGATTTAACTCATGTGCCTTGTATTTGAGCAGCAGGTAAAATATGACTTGAGCTTGGATGGAGGTTTGCCCAGCGTGAAGGCTTTAAAAGGTACTGTCATCAAACAAGCTATTTCCATTGTTAAAATTGCCCACTAATGTTTAGTGAACCAAAGAAAGATATGAGATTTCTTCTGAAATTCAGAGGTGATCTTTTCTTTTGAGAAAGTGTTTGTATGGTGTTGGCAGCCACAATTCTTGTAGTTGGTGTCCCATCCCACTATGCAAAACACCTAGTTAAGGGTGAACCTCCTGCTTTAAGTCAATCAATAAGTGTTGAAGGGTTTGCATGTATTAACAGTCTACTCCCTTATGACCCCATTTTCCCAGAAACATTGAGATCGTCTCACATGTGCTTCCATAGGCACATTACTGCTACCTGGTTACCACCACTTTAAGAAGAATATCAAATCCAGGATGCATAAAAGGCTGAGTGAGCACAATGTCAATGCCATTGATTTGTTGGAGCACAATACAATTGGAAGGCAAAGAAGCATAAACAGAGTATGTTTTTGATGATGCATATTTCACTGGCTGCTAGTCATAGGAAATCTGGTTTATTAGTTGTGCAGGATGTGAGGCCTGCACAAGTGATAGGTCCACAATTTCCCCTTACTGGGAACCAATCACCCCACTGTAGCGCTTGACTTTCTCAGGATAGCAAAGAAGAGGATTCCAAGACCTACTCAGGGTAGGTGGTGTCAGCTAGTAATCACCATTTGCTGGGACACATTATCACCACTCAATAAATCATAAAAACAGCCCGTGGAGGGCTCCACTTGCGGGCTACATAAAGGGTACTGCACTCTATATATCTTCTTTAATAACTTTTAGACCACAAGATCTGCAGCCATTGACTCAGCACCTAGCGGGTGCTGCGCTGCATTCTGAGCTGTAGAGCAGAAGCTCCAGTCTGGGGAGTGCTTTAAAACTTACAAGGAAATCCCAGATTGGTCCTCTTTTCTGGGACCCTGGAAGCTTAAGGTCAGTACTCACTGAAACTTGGACATCCTTGGGGATGGAGGGCTGTTCAACTCCTTCAGCTCCCCAATGCCCTCTGTTTGGCTCTGATGGGCCCCTGCTGCCCTGGCGAAAAAATATTTTCCAATAACAATCTCCACCTGGCATTATGGGGGGGCTCCCTCTGGAGCATGAATTTTAGATTAGCAAGCCCAGCCGCCTGCCTTTGAAGTGCTGCACGGCTTCTCACCACGTGCCATGCCTTTTTCCATTTCTTTTTTTTTATTTCCATGGAGTGCAAGGCGGGCAGCCAAACAGGCCCTTGGACAGAGCTACTGTCCCTGGTGTCAAACTCAAGCTGAGTCCTTGGTCCTCAAGGGCATCAGGGGTTTCTCTTCCCAGTTGTCCATGGCTGTCACAGTTCCAGGGTCCAGCAATGAAGAGCACAAAAGCACCAACTGCTTTTTCTCTCCCTTGTGCAAGACTTTTTTAAATGGGAGTGGAAAGTTCCAGAATCCAGGCACCCCGGTACCAACTCACCTGCCCAGCATGCTGGAAAAGTTCAAAATGGCGTTATCCAGGAGTCACATCTTCTCTCAGCCCCGTACCTGGCTGACATCACTGCCAGGGCCTTTCTCATCAAATCTGCAAAGGGGAGCCCACTCTTGTGTTGGCTCAAGAGGTCTAGGTCAACCTGACAGAGTTAATCCCGTCCGCCAAAATATACATTGGGTCCTATGTCATTTAAATTGCAGCCTTTAATATTGACCATTTGAGGTGTTAATGCAGATATAAAACCAGCTAGCTAAAATATGAGCGAAGTACATTTGTAGTCATTTATGCATTACATATTTAACAGGGTTAAAAAAAGTTAATGAGAGATCCCTACCTGAGTCCAGCATCCCATTTCCACATCTGTTTCTTCACACTATCGATCCCTTCTGTTTAATAATACCTTCTTACTTTTAAAATAGCAATATTTAGGTTGACGTATAAGGTTTTCTTATCTTCCATTTACATGCGTGGCAGTAGATGCTACAGCTGCAGGGAACTATTTTCAGACTGAGCTCGTCTTTGAAATGAATAGTTTGGCTTTCCTAGGCGTAATGGGTTCCTTCAAAGGAGTTGCTGTTTGCACATTGATGCCCTCATTATAAGTCTGGCGGTACGTGGACTGCCACAGTGGAGATGGCGGTCGCACCGCCGCGGCCCCGGAGGTGCAGACCACCATATAATGAGCACAGGGGTGGAACCAACAGAACACAGCCAGGTCGCCGCCTGAACCGCCACTGCGGACGGACCGTGCGGGTTGTGGTAGGCATATCCAGGCCTGCAGTGAGGCTGTTTTCCACAACCCTATTATGAGGCTGCACACCGCCAGGAATTCCACGAGAACCCTGAAGGAAATGAAGCACCGAAAAGGGAACACTCACCTTCAGGTACACAGGCACGTCCGCAGGCGCCATGGCACACAAATTGCAAGTATTCCCAATGCTCCTGTTGGCCATTGAACTCCAGGACCAACGACAAAGACACCACACACACAACACACACACACATACAGCACGGCAAGCCACGCCCACACATACATGTAAACAAACACCCGTACCAACACACACATACACACACAGCAAATCACAATTCTAGGACACATACATGTGGAAGGGAAGCCAGGACACGGTTGTCTCCGTCAGTGTAGTGGTGCACATATAATAAATAACTTAATACAAATATCAACTATGTACAATGAAGCCCAAGGGCCAGTCCAAAAAGCCCCAACAACACAGGGCACAGAATGAATCCCCAACCTGACTCCTGATTGCAAACTGCTGGCCTCCACTGGGCAGGGGCATCAATAGGGCATGCAGGCACCTCAGAGGTGAGGGGGGCCAGGGGTGGGGGTTTGGGTTTGGAGGTGGGTCCTTGGGTTTGGGCTTGGAGTTGGGGTCCTTGGGTCTGGGTTTGGACGGGGGGTTCTTGGGTTTGGGCTTGGAGGAGGGGTCCTTGGGTTTGGGTGTGTATGTGTGTGGCCTTAGACTTTGATTTTGGGGGAGTGGACTTGGGTTTGGGAGGGGTGACTGTGGACTTAGTGGGGGTGGATGTCTTAGGTGGGGGAGGGGCATGGCTACCACAAGGGGAGGCCTGGGAGGTGAAAGGCAGTGGTGTGGGGAGGGTAACAGGGTGCTTGGGGGAGGCAGGGACTAGGTCACCAGTAGGGAACAGGGAAAATTCTCACAGGAATTGTTTTTTGGGAGCACGGGGACGGTCATGGCAGAAAGGTATGGGAGTGGAGGGAGAGGGAGTGGTTGAGAGGTGTGCATGTGAGGTAATTTGGGTGCAGATGTGTGCATGGATGCCATGTGTGTGGTGTATGACTGTTTGGTGGGTGACTGTGGGTGTTGAAATGTAGTGGGAGGAGGGGGAGAAGATGTAAGGCAATGGCAGGGGAGATGTGTGAGTGAATATTGTGGTGGTGTCTGCAGGTAGGATGGATGTGCTGCATATGAGGGTGTTGACAGTCGTGCTGAGTGTGCATGTGGAGTATGGGGTGCATGTATGCAGGTCTGATATTATGGTGATGGTGGCAGTGAGGGCACTTGTGGCAGGATCTGGGGTTGATAAGGTAGTGACTGCAGGTGTGAGTGGTGTAGTGCCTGTGAGGGGGAAGGTGGTGGGGGAGTCGGTGTAGGGAGTGGATGTTGTCATGTCTGCATCTGAATGTTGTGTGTGTGCATGGCGGTGGTGACATTTGTGGTGCTTATGTTTGTTCTTGCGTACCGTGTCTGCTGATGTGGATGCATGTGGGTCAGAATATGTGCCGTGGATGGGTGAAGGGAGAGGAATGTTGGATTGGGAATTGGGAACAGGTAGCTGGAGGAGGGACAGGCTGCATCAGTAAGGAGGCCAGAGCCTGAAACAATCTCTGCTGGACCATCAGGGCACTGTGAATGCCTTCCAGGAACGGTTTGGTCTGCTGCATTTGCGATGCTAGTCCCTGGATGGCATTCACAATGGCTGACTGTCCCAAAGAGATGGACCTCAGGAGGTGAATAGCCTCCCCAATGAGGGCAGCAGTGATGACTGGGGCAGGGACAGAGGTGCCTGCAGCGAAGGAGATGCCCGCCCTCCTGGACGAGTGGGCACTGGCAACTGGGTGGGGAGGAGGGTGGTGCTGGAAAGGGGGGTGGTGGACAAAGATGTTACTGGGGTCCACCAACGCCAGGGAGCCGCCATCGGAGGAGGAATCTGAGGATGGTGTTGTTAATCCTGTCTCCCCCTTGGCGCTCCCCTCGCCCACCCATCCCACTGGTCCCCTCTGCTGGAATCAGCCTTCTGGGTCCCGTGGGCTACAGCTTACCCCTTGCCGGTGCCCCTTCTCCTTCCCTAGATGATGCTGATGCACAAAAAGACAGAGAAGGAGAGGGAGGGAGGGTGGAAGGAAAGAGACAGGGCGCAATGGGTCAATGCCAGCACAACGGTCACACAGAGTAACAACATCATCATCTGCTGCCATGCCATGGCACACCATGCCCTCACCTATACATGGTACTACAGTGGGATACCATGGGGGAAACTACAGCTATGCTGATGTGAAATACTGTGAAATACTGATGGTGGTACAACTGTACTCATGTACTTGAGGTGAGTCATACCAGTCACCTAATACAGCTTGCAGGTGAAACAGATGTTCTTCCCATGTTTTGTTGAGTGTGACTATATTGTCTAAGTAAGCCAAAGTGTATGCTTGATGACTCTTTAGAAGGAGATTCATTAATCTCTGGAAGGTTGCAGAAGCCCCATGTAACCCAAATCCTTGGCAACTACACATGGTCGTTTAGGAAAACAATTCCTGTACTCCTGAGTCAAATGAATCCTTCATGGGTAGGTAGCATGCCTACTAATCCATGGACAACTTGCACAGTGACCTTTTGGCCCACTCTGCCTCACTACACATACTGTACAAGGCAGCAGATTTAGGTCTCACTAATCTTCCCTGACACAGTGGTAGGCAAATACAGATGGCAAAGCCCTGATACCTCAGGTGTACTGATGACGTTGGCAGGATCTGGGTTCTCAAACTAGGTTGAGGGTGACCACACAAATTACACATTGGAAGAAACTGCCCTCATAAATTACTGTCTGGTTGGTATGGGCACACATCTGTGATACCAATCCTGCCAGGGTGGCGGATACCCATAGTGGACAGGCATAATCCTAGTACCTAAGCTACAGCTACCCACCAGTACTCAACCCAAACCCAACTAAGCAACACAGTAGCGAGGTGAGAGTGTGTACTTACCCTCTTGTGACTGCTGTGCTGCCCTCAAGCCTCCATCCACCTCAGGGTAGGCCACCACCAAATGCGGGCCATTAGGGGGGTGATGGTCCGACAGGCACCCCTCCCTCATTGGGAGAACATCCCCAGCTGGGCCTCCGTGTTCTTCCGGCCCAGCTTCTTGGGTTCGCCCGCCTCTTTCTGCCAGGGGCACTCTGCCAGGCATGGATCCTTAGGTGATAGCACGCCAAATCCCCTTCTTCTGATGGGTGCTGACCCTCATGGGTGACACAGACAGAAGGACAAAGTCATGTAGAGTGGCATCATACCTACAGCAGTGGACTTCACACATCTCATGCCCACACTCACATTTCTTCACCCCACTTTCATTCAGACTCCTCATCCATCTCCATGCATCCAAATTATCTGCCACATCGCAAAGCCTTTCATCCCCATACAAATCACTATCAGACAGGACGGTGACATTAGATTCACCTGCTGCTCTTGTGCCCCATACAACTGTCCATAAAGGGGTAGGACCCCATCCACAAGCTTCTGCAGCTCCTCCTGGGTGAAGGCTGGGGCCCTATCCCCTGCAAGTCATGGCATCTTGGCTACCGGAGTCAGACACAGCAGCACGCACAATGGAGGTCTTGTGTGCAGGAGTGTCAGGAGTCAAGTGAGCATTGCCACATGGAATGGCGGTCCAGCTGCCGTGGACATCATTGTCACTGCTGGCGCAGATCACCATTGGCTCCATTTTCCAATAGACAACCACGTTAACCAATGAGGAGTTGCACGACGGTTGTGACCACCTACCGCCATGAGGTCTGATGCCGGTGGTATGAGGTGACTTCCATCTGTTCTGTGCATGCAGGACAGACAGCTGCCATTTTGCATGAATCTAGTGAATAGTGACAGAATGTTAGGTGCGTCATGGGTGACATTTTGTGAATATTGCACAACTTTACTGTGTCCACACTGTCAATGATGTTTCCAGTGACTTCTCCCTCTCCCATTCCCAGATACGGTGCAATGTTGAGGATGAGACATGCTCCTGTGTACAGGCCCCTAGTCAACCGTTCCACCATGGAAGAGCCACACGTCATTCAGACGGATCGTCTGAACCGTCAGACCATCATGGAGCTGGTGAGCAGCTGCAGCCTGATCTGTTGCCTGTCACACATCATCCCTATGCCATCGCACCCACAGTACAGGTGTTGTCAGTCCTCCACTTTCTTGCCACAGGTTTGTTCCAGTCGACAGTATGCTTGACAGCAGGGATGTCACAGTCAATGTTCAGTAACGTCTTGAGGGATGTACTGTGTGACCTGCTAAGACATCTGCCCTGCTATATCAAGTTCCCCCAACATGCTGATTTAGTCACTGTCAAAGCTGCCTTCTATGATTTGGCACATGTCCCTCATGTGATCGGGCCATAGATTGCATTCACATTGCCTTGGTGTCACCCAGGATAAATGAACAAGTGTACCAGAACCGAAACAACTTTTATTCTATCAATGTGCAGGTGGTGTGTCTCGCTGACCAATGTACCTCCCAAGTGGTGACCAAGTTCCCTGGTTCCGTGCATGACTACTTCATTCTTCAGAACAGCAATGTCCCATACATGATGGCACCACTACAGAAGGACAGGGCCTTGCTTATCAGTGCATCCTTTTGTATGTGTGCCCCTGTAAACTCAACTCTCTTCACACCCTGCTCTATCGCCCTCCAGGTCTTCACATTGATCCTACCACTGTACACACAGGTGACTCTGGCTATCCAAACCTTTCCTGGCTACTGAAACCTGTGAGACATCTGACTACAGATGCTGAGAACCGTTTCAATGTGGCCACCGGTAGGACAAGGCGTGTGATCGAGAGAATCTTTGGGCTACTGAAGGCCAGATTCCGCTGTCAAGACATCTCCGGAGGTGTCCTACTCTACAAACCACTGAAAGGTTGCCAGATTGTTGTTACCTGCTGCATGCTACACAATCTGACCCTGAGACATCACATCCCATTGCTGGATGCAGAGGAGGTGGCAGCTGGACCAGTGGCTGATGAAGGGGACATAGGGAGTGATGAGGATGCAGCTGACTCGAGAGCAGAGTTTATATGATAATACTTCCACTGAACTACAGGTATGTGTCAGATGTATGGTATGTGACCTGTACTCATGGCTGCTGGGTGACAGATCCTTTTGGTGTCTGTTAGCACTGGTGGTATTGGTGTCAACAGCATTGCTACCTATCCTAAGAGTCCACATTGGGAGGCAGTTTCTGACTGTGGAACATGCCTCACATTTTGCTGTGGCTGCTGTGATGGTAGGACCATTAGGGTTGGTTGTCTTGGCCATGTGGGTCTGACATGGGTATATGGTTATGACTGACACTTGCTATCTCACCCTAAGGACTTTGTTATTGTATTGCATGTGTGTTGTGTGGGTATATTTGACACCCATATTGATTGTTGTCTCTGTCTTGTTCTGCATCAGCTGTTGCCTCCGATGAGCCATGTCTCCAGCCTCTGCATGCTCCATTATCATCCTTGCTACACATTGCTCTCCCTTCTCTCTCTCTCACAAACTTTTGCAGGACAATGGGTTGACAGTTAAACATGTGATGCCACAGTAAATGGTACTTCTTACAATTAGACACTTGGACAGTAGCTGTGCTCAGATGTGTTTATTTGTGACTGACACATGCAAGGGGTGATGAGTGGGGTCAGGGTGGGTGAAATCATCAGGTAGTTGGGCCAGCTGTGGGAAGTCCAGGTCCAGTTTAGGGGGCCATGGGAGAACGGAGAGATGACAGTGGACATTCAACAGGATGTCTCAGTGGCACACAAGGGAGAATGTTCAGAAGATTGTCACTTCCTGCCAGTGGTGTTGATCTAGGCATCAGTTCCTGCATCATGTCTGCTTGGATGTCCTCACTTGCTTGGGGGTCCCTCAGCTACAGGGGGAGGGTTGCTGGTGGTCTGCGGGTCCTCTGGTAGGGCCTACGTTCCACTAGCTGCCACTGAAGTGGAGGGCTCAGTTGGGATGTGGCCAGTGGAAGGGGCCTGCTGGTGGGTGACGGACTCAAGCAGGATGCTGGTAGGTTCCTTCAGGACCCCTGCAATGGAGGTCACAGTGGCGTTTAGGTTCTGCCATTGCTGCATGGCCTTCTGGTGGTATTCCCCCTGCAGCCTCTGGCTATCCTGCACAGTAATGAGGATCTGGCCCATCGTGTCCTGGGTTTGGTTGTATGCATCCAGGACTTAGGAGAGGGCCACCTGGGCAGCCGGTTGTTGTGGCTGCCCCATCCGTTGTATCACAGGCCCCCTCCCACTACCCCTGGCCCCCTGTGTCTGTGACCCTGGCACAGTGTGCCCACTCCCAGTAGCAGCAGGACCTTCCTTGTCTTGGGTCTGTGCCCTTGACTCTTCTGATTAACCTGCACCTTGGGCACTGGTTTGGGGATGAGGGGGTGGCTGTGGCATAGTTGTCACATGGGAGGGGGAGTCCGGTGCGTCCAGGGTGGGGCTGCTGTGTATGGACTGTCCAGTCGTCTCAAATGGGCCAGGAAAGTAGTCACTGTCCAGACATCCACTGGGGCCTTCATCCTGGGGAGGGCTGTCTGACCCTGGCATCCGCCTGGGGGATGGCAGTGGCAGCGGGACCTGTGGATGGAAAGGGAAAGAGTTCCATTTTGGAGATGTACTTGTTGGCCACATGGCGAGATGCACGGTGTAGCCTGAATTGATTCCCAGTAATGGCAATGACAGCAGCAGTACTGCAGAGATCGTTTGGGTATGCGGATTGTGCCATTGTTTCCATGTGCCATTGAGGGTTGAGGATAGTGGATAGCACTGCTATCATTGTCATGTGTTGCGGCGCAGTCGAGGCAACAGGTTGGTGTGGCATGTGGTGTGGTTTACCATGCAGGTGTTCCACTGTGATGTGAGACTGTGATACTCTAATCTGTAGGGAGTGATGCATTGTGGGAGTAGTGGTGTTTGGCATTGTTCTTGGTATCCGTGCATTTGGGGGTAACTGTGTGGGGATGGTGGCAGTGGAGTGGTGTTGCATGCAGGGGAGGGACATGGGGTGTCTGAGGGGTGCAGGAATGTGGGATGGGGTGGATTGGGGAGTGATGGGTGGTGGGGACGCATTCTAGGCAGGAGTGGTTGGTGCCTGGGGGGTGCTGTTGACTTACCAGAGTCAAGCCCTCCGATGATTCCAGTCAGGCCCTCTGGATGCATGACATCCAAGACCTTCCACTCCCAGGATGTTAACTCAAGGGGAGGAGGTGGGAGACCACTGCCAGTCTTGTTCACGGAGTTCTGGTGCCTGGTCACCATGGAATGCACCTTCCCCCATAGGTTGTTCCACTTCTTCCTAATATCCTCCCTCGTGCGGGGATGTGTGCCCACTGAGTTGACCCTGGCAACGATCCTCTGCCATAACTCGGTTTTCCTGGCCAATGGTGTTTGCTGAACCTGGGCTCTGAACAGGTGTGGCTCTACCCTGTAGATTTCATCTACCATGAGCCTCAACTCATTGTTAGTGAAACATAGGTGCTTTTGAGTTGCCATGGTGTTTGGGGGGCGGGGGGTAGTGTGTGTAGGGTGCAGTGTGGGGTGGTTGGTGGGGTGGGGGTGTTTGGATGTGGGAGCAGGTGGGTTGTGGTGTTGGTGTGTGCTTGTGATGTGTGCCTAGTGCAATATGTGCAGTTGTGTGGTGTGTGCTGAGTGTGCAATTTAAGGGTGCCTGTGGAGTATAGGATCGGTGTGAAAGGGTCGCCGCGGTGTGTGGTGTTCATTGAAAATGCAAGGGATAGTGGGTGTGTGGGGGTGCTTTATAGTGCCGTGAACAGGTGTGTGTGGTTTGTGTATTTGTGTCAGGTGTGGGGTATTCTAACTGTCCAATTTGGTGTGGCCTACTATTGGCGGTGCCTTTTTCAACCACGGCGGTGCGCACCACCAATGGTATTCTGCCGTGCATGGACCGCTGGGCAGAAAACTGACATGTAATTGGGTGGAGGAAATGGTGCTGACGTGGTGGGGCTGGTGGTCGGACAGTCATTCTTGAGCCGTTGGTCGGCCTGGCGGTGTTGGATTTGTGGCTGTACTTGGGCAGCTTTTACTTTGTGACTCATAATACGGCGGTCACTGTACTGCCAGTACTGACAGTATGGTGGCGGTATTCTGCACAGCAGTCTTGGCCTGATCCTGCCAAACTCGTAAGCAGGGCCTTAATGTTTAATTTTTACTTTTCTTCACTTCCTATTGTCAATAGTTGCTTTTCCATGCTTCAAAATGATTTTTATTGCGAGTTAATTGAAATGGTAAAACTCATTAGGAAATATATATTTCTCTTAAAAAATGTTACACTATGGCCCTCATTCCAACATTGGTGGTATTGACAGCCTACCGCCACGGCGACGGCCTCCAACATACCGCCGTCATGGCTATTAGCCGTTTACTGGTATCATGACTGCCGACGGGATTCCGCCAGAATGGCGGAGGACGGCGGTAAGGTGTGCTGCTGACAGCAGCACCGCCATGCCAGCAAAACACCGCCGACCGTATCAGGAGCAATGATACGGCCTGGTGGTGTTTTGCTGGCGAACGGTGCTACTGACAGCAGCGCCGCGGACCGTGTCCAGCCGAGAGGACCCCTGCAAACAGGTAAGTCTGGTTCTCCAACCGGAGAGGAGGGTGGGGGGTGTTGTGTGCATGTGTGGGGTGTTGTGTGAATGTGGGGGGTGTTGTGTGTATGTATTGGTATGCATGCATGCGGGGGTGAGTCGCGTAGGATGCATGCGTGAATGAGTAATTGGAAGTGTTGTTTTTTGTGAATGCATGTGTGTGACAAGGTATGTTGGTGTGTGTTGCAGTGTGTGGGTATGTATGTGTGCATGCATGGGTGGTGGTGGGTATGCGTGTGTGCATGTGTGTATATGTGTGGGTGTGTATATGTGTGGGGGCAGGAGAGGGAGGGGGAGGGTGGGGAGAACTCTAGGGAGTGGGGCGGGGGAGACCCCTATCAGTGCCAAGGAATGGATTCCCTGGCATTGGTAGTGCCTATCGCCATGGTTTTCGTGGTGGTACATTTGGCACGAAAACCATGGCGGTAGACAGGGTCATGATCCTGAGGGTGGGATTGTGGCTGCCACAGGGCTGGAGACCGAAGTCTCCAGCCCAGCAGACGTTACCACCCTGGCAGTCGGTGTGTTAAAGTGGCGGATTTGGATGGTGGTATCCGCCATGGTCCAAATTCCATTTTTTTCCCACCGGCCTGTTGGCGGTATTACCGCCGCTTTAACACCAACTGCCAGGGTTGCAATGAGGGCCTATATATTTGATAAATTACTACGTTCTAAATAATTAATTTAAACATGTTTAGAAGAAATAACGATGTAAATCGTTCAGAGTGCTAAGGCAAATTTTCTAAAGCACAGTCAAAATTTTCATGGACTACGCAAGACTGGATCACTTTTAAAATACAGATAAGGGTATGTTTTTGGGGATTCATTTATTTGCAAAACTTGTAGTAGCTGAGATAAGGTCAATTTGTAAGTACATAAAGCGTCCAAGACAGGAAAATGAATGATTCTAAGTCTGTCTTCTCCTGCAGCATGTCTCTCTGAGCAGGCACATTTTGTGAGTTAAGTGAACTTTGTAGTTCTTTAATAAAACCCTGTGAGCTTCAGAGGCCGCTTTTTTGGTGAGATGGCATAGAGATATGTGGGTTGATAAAAGTGGCGGCTCCTCTGATATGGTGGAGGTGCGACACCTCTCCCCCCGCGCCAGCAGCAACTGCTGCAAATCCTTTAACAATGAAAGGATCATAAACTAGGTTTATGAACCTTTCATTGTTAAAGGGGTGGGGCATTGGAGGTGATGTGCAATGAGGGAAGTGCACTGTGCACTCCCCTCAGCGCGCATGTGTGTTTGGTCAGCTGTCTCAGGCAGGCCAAGCACACATGGGCACAGTGCTCTCTTCAGTCTGGCTCTGTGTTCCTGGGCTGGAGAGAGCAGGCACAGGCTCCCAGTCTGCCTGGGAGCACCCTGGCTGGACGTTCCCAGCAAATCCTAACGCTGCTCTGAGCAGTGTCAGTTCTGGCCACAGGGCAGGATGGGAGAATGTGCCTGCCTGCTGCTAAAGGAGCCGGCGGATCGGCGGCACAGGGTGCAGGTAAGTTTTTAATTTTTAAATATTATTTATATTCCCGAATTGCCCTCCGTGCACCGCCCCGCCCCAGGTATCCCCCACGAGCCATGACTGGTTGATACTGTAATGAGGGTTGTCACAAATCCTACCTATGAATTCACTGAGTAGGTAGGGACAAGCTAGGAACCAACGAAAATAGAGTATTTTTTGTACCGTACAGATGTATGATGTACAATGTGAAATAAGATTTGCTTTATCAATTGCTTTCTTTTTAACATGTATAACTGAAACCATACTTTATAAACTGCACTTTTGGGTTATGCTGGCATTGCCAGCCAATGAACGTATGGGGTGATAATGATATTTTTACATCTAGAGTGTAAGAAGAAAGCCAATTATCACTTTGACATTTTCAATGGTTATCCTCCTCCTTCAATGCCTTTCCTCACATGTTCCCTTTCCTCATAATGAAATTCATGGATTGCTCTAGTTTCCCAACAATGTGTTTTTTTGCTAAATTACTCGATAGCACAGAAATTATTTTTATCTCTTCAGTCTTTTGAATTTATGAGAAAATCATTCTGGTGCTGGTTATCAAGTGGGCACACAATCCTGATTTGTGTAAGAACCAGAGGCACTATCTGCATCAATGTACAATGTACACCAATACTAAACACGTCCTGGCCAGCCGGTGGGTAGGCTTGTACCTGGAAATGCCTCTTCGTTGACTGGATGGATGTTTCCTGTCATGCATTCACTCATCCATCCATGCATTCACTCAATAACTCATTATCTATGTACCTGATCACTGCTCGTTGATCTAGTGGACCCATTAATCCACTCCCTATTGAGTCATGCAAATGATAATCACCTTCATTATAATGCATGTCACTTGCAAGAATGGATGCACTTTCCTATCTTTGCCCTGTAGGTCTAACGGAACTTGGTGGAGGTGGAGGTGTAAAAAACTATAATCTGTGCTCCAAACTATTTTTCTACTGATTCTTTAGGGTTAAATATGCACTACCAAACAATCACAAGCTCTTGCCACCTATTAGGTACACATGTAGTAGTTACTTGACAGCACTGGGCAGTATTTTAACCACTCAATATAATCCATAAAAGTACTCCGTGAACTTTAAAAAAAAATGTCCAAGAGGCTATGCAAGCAACCTAAACAATAAGAGCAAACTTTGCTGTTAATGTACCATGCATTGTCAGAATCACAGACCGAACATATTCCATTATTCCCCATTTGTAAGTATCATCTACTGGAGAAGGTGTGGCCATTCCCCAGGAAGTGTCAGGGGTGATTAGGTAAATACAATGCGCATAATGTTGATCACCAAAAAAGTTGTCATTTCCCAGTGCTCCACAAACATTTTTTCCAGGACATATTTGAACTGCCACACTTTACACCTGAATGAATTTAATGCAAGTGGTGCACATTTTTTAAAGTAAATGGTAACCTATCCTATTTTGCCAAAGTTAGTGTTGCTGGTAAAACTTCATGTAAATAAATGTTTTCCGTGTAAAGAAAATATGTTTGTGAAATTTCACCTGCAGAATTTCCTAAACGCATTCGACAGCAACGCTGCACAGCTCATGTTAATCCAGCCACATGTGGCTCAATGTTCTTTGTACGGGGTGGTAAATCATAAATCTTCCATTGAGTAACCAGATTTTTTTTATTTTTTGATGACTTTAGCCACAACAAACCCATATACACTTTTCAGACCTCAAAATCATGTCAAAGGAGTGTCTACTTGATATGATTCGGCACCGCTCCACAGCAGAATTATCTGCAAATCTCTACCTGCTGGAACCAGAGCTAGAAAAGGTGTACATTTTAATGACCACAGGGGCAAGGATTTGGGGGTCTGGAAAGATACAGAAGCAAGGTATGGGCTTATGTAAAAGTTTCATGAGAAGTCTCCCTGATTTAGAATATGTGGAGTAGTACACTTAGGGGTGCAATGTACCAAGAAGGGAAGAAGGAGGTCCATTGGCTCCAGACAGACTCCCACTTTCACTCCCACTACAATCCTTGTAGAGGCAAAATACAGACATCAGTTTAAAGACCGGCCGTCAGTGACTTAGGGCATGATTTAGAGTTTGGCAGAGGGGTTACTCCGTCATATTGAAGATCGTAATATGGTGGACGGGATATCTGTCGCATTCATGACGGAGTAACCTGTCTGCCAAACTTTAAATCAGGCCCTATGATGTCTATTTTTACAGTTAGCATACAGAAAATCAGTAAAACCTGAGAAGAAGATGTATTCTGTGCTGTTCCTGGTGCAAGAGAACAGATAAAGGCATTGTTATAAGACAAGCATAAAGAAATCTGCAGTATTTCCACTTACTAGGCACATAGGGAGGATAGTTGAGGTTGTTTTGAGCACATCCTGTATTCTGACCGGTCCCAAAATTGGCTGGCTCGTTCATATCCTTAAAAATATACATTTGTTAGCAAATTGATAGTACCTTTGCTGGAAACCAAAATTACAGAAAAATACCCTCTATCTAAACATGCATGCAGGCATATTAGTTTTATGTACTAGTGAAGGTGCTGGAACCCACATTTTCCAGCAGTATGCCTTTCTCCCTAATTATAGGATGTGACCTTGCATCAGCAAAACACCTCCTAGAGCTCCCGGGGAACGTACTCTGTTGGCTCCTTCACATCCAAAATATAAGTGAGAAGATAATGAATAGGCCCAGAGTTTGTGAGGGTTGTAGGTGGTCAAGTACTATGGTTATGGCTCTACTGAAAGAACCATATGTCCTGCAAAACATAGGAGGTCATGTGAGCAACAGCTACTGGCGGCATCGACAAAACAAATCTCAGCAAAATGGTTTTACCAGCATATATGACAAAATAAACGAATATAGTATAGAAACATGACTTATTGCGAGAAGCAGTGCCTTTGCGAAGTGTACAAAATGAGTATACTCATAAACATTTTTAGATCTTGTGCATTCACTGTAAATGAAAAGTGCCATGGAACCCCATTTCGTATGTTTGTAGAAAAGAGTACTACTTTGATGTGCTGTGCTTCAATTGTACCACATCCATCAATCACTATAAAATTCCTGTGCACTGCGAAATTGGCAAACATTGCGCTATGCAAAATCATCATAACATTTTAATAGATAAAAGGCAACTGCACAAAAGCAAAATAGTTATAGTTAGTATATATCCACAAGGGCCGATGCTAAGCTCCCTTCTATGAACATAAGATCCAGGCCTCACCCCTCTCCTCAGAGAAGGTCAATGCAATTGCTTCCAGAGTTACATGCCTACACATTAAGTGTTGCGAACCAAGAACCTCAAGTTAGACTCACAATCCAGATTCCATCATAGTCAATAACATCTTTAAACTCCACACACGACTGGATCCACCAGTCAACCGTCATGGGATTGCTGAAGTCAGGAAAGACTGAGCTTCCGGGAGGCCACACCTGCAATTGATATCAATATCATGTATATCACTTTTAGTTAAAGCAATCTGTCAATAAACATCACAATTACTTAGACACATCAATTAGGCATAGCTAAAGGTGGCAGATACTAATCTTCACTTGTGCTTTGGTATGCCTGGCTCTGCCCTTGCTACTCCAGGTATCAGCAGTCAAGAAGGCCGCAGGGGCAACAACAAGCATTGGTAAAGCCAATATTTCTGTCTTTCATGTGGTAAAGCATGAAAAAACAGGCTTGTCCAAAAAATGCAATGGTGATAGAAGTGATAATGGTGAGAGTGGTGATTATGGTATTGGTGATAGTAACAGTGGGAATGGTAAAGGAGGAGCTGTAATACTAATGGTGGTTGTGTTAATGGTGACACTGGAAGTAATGGTGATGGTGGTTGTAAAAGTGGTAACAGTAATGGCTTTCCCTTGAGTTCTGACTAAGGCATGCACTAAAATAGTACAAAAAAGATTGCTTGCTGCATAAATTGGTATATTTCTTAAAAGTAAAATAGTCCTACACTCACTCCATAAGATGTGGAACAATATATAAGACAAAAAGCAGAGTCAAGGGAGTAATACTCTTCTATGTGGTGCTGAATCCCCCTCTGTGGATATTTGAAAGACTTGGTCACATTGCACTTTGCTGTTGAGGGTCTAGAAGGGTACTAGCAGGGTGACTGGTCAGAGGACTAACTGGATGAGAATGGGACAAGAGTGGATACTGTTTGTGTGAGGTCGCTGAAGAGCATACAAACAAGAAAGTACCAGAAGGCTGGGAGGGAAGCAGGACATAAACAGGGGACTAAAGTAGGTCAGAACGGGCTGTGAATAGGATACTGAAAGTCTGCAGGGAAAACACAAGTACACACTACAGGAATATAAAGCAGGGAAATGATAGACAAACTATCACAAAAGATAGTTTGCCTGCTCCTTGGAAATCATCTCTCTGTATGGTGAAAAGGGAATTTACGAAAGTAAGGAGCAGACTAATCTCAGGGAGATCAGGGAGATACCCAGCAGCTCCTATGAAGTAGGTGTGCTGGGTGTGTCTCTGTCCCAAAGGCACAAGCCTTGGAATCTAACTAGCACCCTTGGAAGCAATGCAAATCCAGATACCAATTCAAGACAGAACAATAGGGAAGAGAACAAGGAACACCAAAACAGAAACTGGGCTCAGTCAAAAGCAGGACTGAAACCAGAATCAGGAACTGGACTGAAATTCTTAGAACAAGGCTAGGAAAGTTCTGCACTCAAACAAAGCAAGATGGAAATAGGCAGACAAACAAGAACACAGAATACAAGGCAGACAGTCTGCTTATGACAGGGCAGATCAAGAAGAGGGCAGGTAAGAGACTAAGAACTATGGATAATAACGGGGGTGGATCCTCTGTAAGGGTGGAGAAGTGTCCCCACCCCCCACCCCCAGGCCTGCAGTAACCACTGCAAATGCTTTCACAAGGAAAGGATAATAAACTGAGTTTATTATCCTTTCCTTGTGAAATGGGCTGGGCTATCGGGGCGGCGAGCAGAGGGGAGTGTACTGTGCACTCCCCTCAGAGCGCATGTGTGTTTGGCTGTCCGTCTTGGGCCGGCCAAACACACATGCACACAGGGCTCTCTCCAGCCCAGCAACACAGTTGCTGGGCTGGAGAGAGCCTGCACATGCTCCCAGTCTGCCCGGGAGCACCCTGGCTGGGCACTCCCAGCCAATCCTGATGCTGCTTTGAGAAGCGTCAGGATTGGCCGCAGGGCAGACGGTGAGCCTGTGCCTGCCTGCGGCAGAGGAGCAGAGTAGCGGTGCGGGAGTGGAGGTAAGTTTTTTTTATTTTAGTTTTTTTATGTTATTAATCCCCTCCACCCCCTGCGTGCCGCCCCCTCCCCAGGAATCCCTGAGATATGCGTCTGGATAATACTGGAACAAAGATACAGGAAAACAAGAAACAGAAACAGGAGACTATGAACTATGCCTAACACAGGAACAGAGATGCAGGAAAACTAAGGACAGAAACAGATGCTATAAATAGCCAAAAAAACTGGAAAATTACAGGGGTAAAAGGAAACTGTATCAAAGGACAAGACTGTAGTAACAGCAGCAGGAACACAGAGCACAAGGAGACTCAACAAAAGTCAGTTGCAAGCCAGCAATCTCTGCACTCACAGGGCTGAAATAGTTGGAGGCTTAGAGGATGAGCACAGGGGCAAGGGGTTAACCAGGTGCAGGGAAAAAGGAAACTACCAACAAAGGAAAGGCTGAAATGAGGCTTGTAGGAAGGAAGAGCCAGGAAACCAGTAGACACAAGATAGGGAACAGGAAAACCTGGAACAGAGTGTGGATCAGAGCAAATATGGAGACTGGCCCAAAATACAGACATAAAGGGTTCAAAATAATAGTAGGATCCAGGAACAAATCTAGCAAACAGGAAACTACCACCAGGACGTGATCTAGGAAATATCTGATGACAAGGAACTACAAGGACCATGATGCACCAGGACAATATAGTGGAAGCCTGGACTGGAATACAAAGTGTGACAGGGAAGGCAAAGCATACATATGTATATCCTCATATTTATTGACAAAGAGGAGTCCACAGGGCCTTCATGAGCCCAGCCTACTGGCAGGATGGTAGAATCCTGACACTTGCACTGTCAAGCCATCCTAAAAAGTGAACAAAAGACACTTCCTTCCTGCGGACCCCCACTCCTTTCCCTTCTTCAGCGAAAGCACAAAATAGGGGGACCACTCTGAGCCGAGGTTGGAAAACGGGGTTAAACCTATGATGTCAACTAGAGTCAAAGGGTGTGATATGTTACCTGCTATTCATGCCATGTTGTTGAATTTACATCCTTTGTTATTAGCGCACATAATATCAGCAGTGGCTCATACTGTACCTTTCCTGCAGCCGGGGTCACTCCGTCCGAATTGTTCACCCAGACTCCCATTTTCTGCCCCAGCTCATACTGTCGGTAAGTGCCCGGTGGCTCATCCATGGTAAGGCAGGGATCCTGAAAGGTCAACGCACACAGCGTCAGAAGCATCACGCAGCCAGACTCAATCTCTCCCTTTCCCAGAAGCTCATATAAAATGGACACAAGGATAACGATGTTTATAAACGCACGAAAAGGGACAATTAAAAAGTTTACCCACTTAACAGTTTCCAGCTGCCTGAAGGAAACGCTGCCTGTCTTCAGTAATCATGACTTTGCTTGCCAGGGGGAGTCCCCAGGGGCACCGAGCACTACAGTCTGTCTCATTAACTATTTCTCATCAGCCTTTCGGAGCTCTCACTGCTGAAAGGTTATTTCCGAGCATAATTCTGATATATTATTCATTTCAAGCAGCCTCTTAAGATCAGGCGCAGAAACCTCCCCTCCCGGTTCTGCTACTTTAAGCCACTGAACAGCTTTCTCCAGCAAACGATTATTTCTCAATCTCTGACAGATAAAAACAGCGCCATCGACAAATATTTGTGCGCCATATTTCTATCAAACAGGAATTACCTAATTAAATGTCACTCAGTCTTATGAGACCCAAAGTTAGGAAGCCCTCACAGCACAAGCATTTGCAAAGTGCAAAGTGCAACAGTGGCCTCTCTTGCTGTTATACACAAGTCTTGCACAAAGTGAAATGAGCATGCAGCTCCAAGAATATCGCATAAACATCATAGATTTAAGATAGGAGGGCATATTTCCTATATTAGAGGACAAATTAATGTAAACATAATAATACCACAAGTGAAATTGAATGCAACGACAAAACCACAGTTGTGGTTGTAAAGTGGGTTGTAAAGAGAAATCCGCTGTTTTACTGTCCGAAAAGTCACCGGGTTAAGTTCAATCAGTGATCCATCACAATATCACGCTTTTAATATCGACCTGCCCTTATATCAACTACACAGTATCGACTACTAACCAACATATCATCAAGATAGATAGGTGTGGAATCAAGAGCAGTAAACCCATAATTCCCTGTGAATGCTTAATCTGATGATCCATTGGTTGTAGCTATTCTGGAATCGATAAATGTGCAGGTTACTATTATTGACCACAGTATTTTGACACACAACCATTCAATACCTCATAGCCTCAAATTTACAACAGGGATACTACTTGTTGTAAATTGCAAGTACTTCCTCTATGTAAGTAGGTGATGATTCAATAAGAGGTTGGCATGTCCAAAGGAGGACCAGCCAGGCAGCGGTGGACTGCTCCTATTGGATCAGGGCTAAGACTGATTTGCATAGTCCAAAATGAAATGGCATGGTGAGCAAAAGAACAATGGGTTACAATGCAATCTCAAGTGATTGCCAGTGGATAGATAAATTCCAAGCATTCCTCCCCTCACCTTTTGTGTGTTTGGGTGCATGTTCTTTCCCACATTTTCTTTCCCAGAGTTAGGTACATACGCTGAACCTACCTGTTGGTCAGTGCTCTTCTACCACTTCTATTGAGCATGCAGATGCAGTTGCCACATGTACATTAGCACGTTGACAGTATAACCCTCCCTGCTTGTGTGGTGTAAGGCAAGGAAACTCAAAAATATACTTTCCTCAATTATTTGATGACAAGAATCAAATTAGTCATTTATCCCAGTCCAATTGATAAAACTAGAGACACCAGGATACCAAAAATCAAGTAAGGGGAATCAGAGACACAAATTTCTAAAGATTTAAGGAAAAACAGTTCCAAAAAGTGCAAAGCGGCAAACTTAGGCAATGGTCATGTAGGCAAGGACCTTTGTGCAATTTCAGACAGGTCACGTTGGGTTGCGGTCGGATACACTAATCCGATTGGAGCTTTTACCTTGGGACTTAGGCCCTCATTACAACATTGGCGGTAAAAGCCGCTTACCGCCGGCAGAAGCCCGCCAATACACCGCAGCGGCCGCAGAAATCCGCCACAGCTATTATGACCCACATCTCGGAATCCGCCGAAATTCAGACACCCACACAAGTCCGCCACACCAAAGGTCAGTCATAAACTGGCGAAAACAAAACCTCTACCGTCACGCCAACAGAAACACACCCATGCTATCACGACACACGAATCCACGCGGCGGTCTTTCAACCGCGGTATTCCATTGGCGGAACACACCGCCGCGCTCAAAATACACACACATATACAAAACACCGCCACATTGGACAATTCGAAATACACACACCTGATACACATACACACACCACTCCCACACACCCAATACAATATAAAACACACACCCACATCACCCACAAACCCCTACGACCAAAAATTTTGACGAAGGCCAGAGAGACTGCACAGCAGAGACAACCCCACCACACAGAGGCACACAACACCATCACCCACACAACATCCATGCACAAAAAACCACACACCACTACACATCACCACACTCCTCACCACATACACCACCCCACACATCACCTACACCACCCCATGGTGGAGGAAATCGTCCGGGTAGAGCCACAGCTATTTGGAGCACAGGTGCAGCACACCTCCATAGCTAGGAAGATGGAGCTATGGCGAAGAATAGTCGACAGGGTCAACGCAGTGGGACAACACCCAAGAAATCGGGAGGACATCAGGAAGAGGTGGAACGACCTACGGGGGGAGGTGCGTTCCGTGGTCTCAAGAACCATCTGGCGGTTCAGCGGACTGGCGGCAGACCCCTACCTCCTCCCCCACAACTAACAACATGGGAGGAGCAGGTCTTTACCATTATGCATCCTGAGGGCCTCGGAGGAGTCGGTGGAGGAATGGACTCTGGTAAGTCAAATCTTAACTATCATATTCCCCACCCTACCTGCATGCTATCACAGACTCCCACCCTCAACCCCTCCCCTATCACTCCAACTCCTCACTAATGTACTAATAACACAAACCACCCATCCCAACACCAAGCCCTGCATGACACAACAAAGCATGGCCACCCCTCACTAAAGCATGCCCACTGCACATACCCATAACTCCCCCCCAACCATCATCACACAAGCCCCCACACAGGAATGCTAGCACCGGGGTACATGCTCACCCACCCATTGCACACCATGACACATGCAATAATCATGCTTTAACACCCCTGCAGGACCACTACCCAACGTCACCAGACAGGAGGGTCCAGACATCTCTACCCCACCCACAGAAGAGGCCCACAGTGATGACAGCAGCTCTGGCCAACTGGATCCAGATGACCAGCCCGGACCATCGTGGGCCTCGGGACAGTCGGTTCCCCTCGCACAGGCACAGCCCACCACAGACCTTCCACCCTCTGGTAACACCACCACAGCACCCACCCAGCGGGCCCATACCTCCGCCCCCAGGACACGTCAATCAGCTGTGTGTCCACCACTACAGGGAACCCAGGATAACCCACCACCCCAACAACAACAGGGACCTGGGGGCAGTGGTAGTGGGCACACGGTCCAGGGGACAGAGGCCCAGGAACACAGGGGAACTGGGAGGGCTGCTGTGCGACAGGGGGCGGACAGGCCAAGGGATCCCACTCTCCACGAGGCCCTCTCCTCCATCATGGGAGCATACCACCACTCCCAGGAGACGATGGCTACGGTCCTGGCCAAGTTTCAGGAGACCCAGCGCATGCAGGAGGAACAGTATTTGGGGTTCAGGGAGGAACTCAGAACCATCAGCTCCGCCCTGGGCACCATCGTAGGGGTGCTGAAGGAGATACTGAACACCAGGAGGGACACCGTGGCACTCCAAGGGGCCCCTGACACTAGCATGGACGATGAACTGCCCACCACCTCCGCCGGCGCTAGTGGACAGGAGGCACCGCCACAGGACCACCACACCAGCATCCCACCCCCTACAAACGGGGAACCACCCCGCCAACGGTCCCTGAGATCCAGGAACAGGACAGAGCATGATGGCAAGACCCCCACCAGGAAATGAGACCACCCAGATTGTCATCCCACTGTCCCACTTTGTCACCCTGTCCATATTGGAACTGCCCCAGCTCCACTTCCTATGCCCATATGGGCAGTGCACCTGTGAGACTAATAGACTGGACTCTGCCATGGACATTCCTCCACCATCACCCCTCACCATTTTACCACCCCCCTCCAATATTTAGCACTTCAATAAACACCCTTGAAGCACCAAACAATCTGGAGTCAGTCTGTGATTTTGAAAATGTGTATTAGCAATGACAGTGACAAAATCCGTTCTCAAATGTAATGTCAACATATCTATGTCACACATCACAAGTCCATGAAGAATGTAAGCAGATGACACACGTTGGTAACCACACCGGAGAAACCGTAATGGAAATGTACAACTCAGTTACCATATACTGCTTGAAATTGACAGACAGGATAGAGGTAGAAGTGTGAAAGTACTTGTAGTAGGCAAGAATGTGTTCTCACCTGTGTGTCACTGGAAATATTGCTGGATGACTGAGTCCCTGTTGTCAATGTCTTCTTCCTCTGCTTCCTCCTCATCACTGTCCACAGGCTCCACAGCTGCCACAACACCGTCATCTGGACCATCCTCCTGCAGAAAAGGCACCTGGCGTCGCAAAGCCAGATTGTGAAGCATACAGCAGGCGATGATGATCTGGCACACCTTCCTTGGTGAGTAGAATAGGGAACCACCTGTCATATGGAGGCACCTGAACCTGGCCTTCAGGAGGCCGAAGGTGCGTTCGATCACCCTCCTAGTCCGCCCATGGGCCTCATTGTAGTGTTCCTCTGCCCTGGTCCTGGGATTCCTCACTGGGGTCAGTAGCCATGACAGGTTGGGGTAACCAGAGTCCCCTAATAGCCACACACGGTGCCTCTGGAGTTGACCCATCACATAAGGGATGCTGCTATTCCGCAGGATGTAGGCGTCATGCACTGAGCCAGGGAACATAGCATTTACCTGGGAGATGTACTGGTCTGCCAAACATACCATCTGTACATTCATCGAATAATAACTCTTCCGGTTCCTGTACACCTGTTCACTCCTGTGGGGGGGGGGACCAAAACCACATGGGTCCCATCAATGGCACCTATGATGTTGGGGATATGTCCAAGGGCATAGAAGTCACCTTTAACAGTAGCCAAATCCTCCACCTGAGGGAAAACAATGTAGCTCCTCATGTGTTTCAGCAGGGCAGACAACACTCTGGACAACACGTTGGAAAACATAGGCTGGGACATCCCTGATGCCATGGCCACTGTTGTTTGAAAAGACCCACTTGCAAGGAAATGGAGCACTGATAGCACCTGCACTTGAGGGGGGATCCCTGTGGGATGGCGGATAGCTGACATCAGGTCAGGCTCCAACTGGGTACACAGTTCCTGGATTGTGGCACGGTCAAACCTATAGGTGATGATTAAATGTCGCTCCTCCATTGTCAACAGTTCCACCAGCGGTTCGCGGTAGGCGGTTGAAGACCGCGGCGCAATGCTGCATTGGTTAACATTGGACCCTATGGGTCCCAAGAGCCAATGACGAAGTGTGCCGGCGGTGATGATACGAACTGCCGCGGACGTCACCGCCGCGGACGTGACCGCCATTTTCTATCTGTTGAATCACTCGATAGCTGATCTTCGGCAGGAGAGGACTTACACTGCAAGTGCTGCTGTGACCTCGGTCTGGAAGAGACAATGGCTTGTGTGTCTGGGAAAAGGGCCCCTGCCTTCACTGCACAGGAGTTGGAGAAGCTCGTGGACGGGGTCCTCCCCCAGTACACGCTACTCTATGGTCCTCCGGACCAACAGGTGAGTACACAGAGAGCAAGTTGTATGGGCTATGCCTGGGTGGAGAGGGCTGGTTGTAAAAAGGAAGGGGGCAGAGTTCTGCGATCATGAAGGACTGTGAATGCATGTGCCACATGGCAAGGGTAGGGATGTGGGCCACTCACTTTGACGGTGCAGTTGGTAATGCCTTCTCTTCTTCCCCTGTACATGTCATGTAGGTCAGCGCCCACCAGAAGAAGGATATTTGGCGTGCCATCGCCAAGGACGTCCAGACCCTGGGGGTCCACCAGAGACGGAGCACCCACTGCCGCAAAAGATGGGAGGACATTCGGCGCTGGAGCAAGAAGACGGCGGAGGCTCAGCTGGGGATGGCCTCCGAACGTGGGAGAGGTGCCCGTCGAACCATGACCCCCCTGATGTTCTGGATCCTGGCGGTGGCCTACCCTGAGTTGGATGGGCGCTTGAGGGCATCACAGCAGACACAAGGGGGTGAGTACACTCTCATTCAGCGGACTTTGCGCGCAGTGAAGGTGTCTGGGTGGGGGAGGAGGGCTGTGGGTTTCCCTAGGCCAGGGCGAGTTCCGTAGGCTAGGACCCTCCGTAATGCCGGCCATATGGCACTCCACCCCACCTCTGTAGAGTGCCAAGTACAGGTATACATGCCCCTGTGTCATCTATATGTGCTGATGTCCACCATAGCCATGTAGGCCAAATCCCCGGAACTGCATCAGTAGAGCCCAACAGTGCGGCGTAGTGCAGGGGGCTGCTGTGTCTGTATTGTCCGCCAACGGTAGCGGTAAGCCATGCACTCAACCTCTTTCTTCTGTCGTCCCCCCCCCTTTTTGTGCTCTCCCTGTTCTTGTGTGCATCAGCATCATCAGGCGGAGGTACAGTGGCACCGGAGCACAAGGGAGCTGCATCCCACATGGCCATGGAGGGCCACACCACGGACTCTGAATACACCAGTGGGACAGATGGCGAGGGGAGCTTCACGGTAGTCACAGGATCAGCAACCAGCGACACGGACTCGTCCTCTGATGGGAGCTCCCTTGTGGTGGCGGCAAAATCTGTGCCCCCCACTTCTACAGGTACAGCCACCACCCCCCCTACCAGCACCAACCTCCCAGCAGCCCCTCAGCCTTCGCCCCGTGCCCGCTCACCCAGGAGGGTGGGCATCACCTTCGCCCCAGGCACCTCAGCCCCTGCCCCTGTCACCTCTGCTGCCCTCAGTGAGGAGGCCATTGACCTCCTCAGGTCACTCGCTGTTGGGCAGTCTACCATTGTGAATGCCATCCAGGGTGTAGAAAGGGAATTGCAACACACAAATGCATTCCTGGAGGGCATTCATTCTGGTCAGGCTGCCCTTCATCGAACCCTGCAATCTCTGGCCTCAGCCCTGATGGCAGCCATTGTCCCTGTCTCTAGCCTCCCCCCTCCAACTTCCTCCACCCAGACCCAATCCCCTGTACCCCAGCCTATCCCAAGCACACCATCACCACACAAGGGAAGCTCAGGCAAACATAAGCACCACACATCCCACAGGCACTCACGCAAGCATCACACACATACAGACACAGCAACATCCACTGCCTCCACTGTGTCCCCCTCCTCCTCGTCTCCCTGCTCCTTCCCAGTGTCATCTACACTCTCACCTGCATGCACTACCACTACAGCCACTAGGTCCCGCACCAGCACACCCACCACCACACCCCGCTCACCTGCACTCACCACCCCCACTACCATTTACACGTCCCCTGTGTCCTCTCCCAGTGTGTCGGTGACGCCCCCTCCCAAAGTACACAAATGCGGGCACACAACCACCCAACAGCCATCCACCTCACGACAGCCTCCAGCGCATGCACCTGCACCCAAATCAACAAAAGTTACACCTCCTACAACCACCTCCTCTTCCTCCACTCCCAGACCCCCTCCAGCTACCCGTCCCAGTGTTTGTCAGAAACTTTTCCTGAGCAACCTTGACCTCTTTCCCACCACCCCTCCCTCCAATTCATAGGTCCCGTACTAGCACCTCAGCCAAAATATCTCCGGTACCAGTGGTGCCTTTTAGAGGTATGTGGAGTGCATCGGGTACCAGGGCAGCCAGTGTGACACGGAGCCACAGCACAGCCAGTCCCCCCCTGTGAAGCACCAGAAGTTGGACAGTGCCCGACGGGAGAGGGGGAAGACTCCAGCCGGCAAAGCCGCTCAGAAGGGTCCCGGGGGGAGTGTCCACTCAGCTGTGACTCCTCCCAAGGTGGGGAAGGGGCAGAAGAAATCGCCAAAGTCTGGGAAGAGCAGCACGGCGGAGAAGACCGCCATCATCCCCGCTGCCCAGGAGGCCACCGCCAGCCCCATCGTCACTGGCCAGGAGGCCACGGCCAGAGTCAGTGCCCAGGAGGGCCGCCCCATCGTCACTGGCCAGGAGGCCACCGGCAGAGTCAGTGCCCAGGAGGGCAGCCCCATTGTCACTGGCCAGGAGGCCACTGTCAGAGTCAGTGCCCAGGAGGGCAGCCCCATCGTTACTGGCCAGGAGGCCACCGCCAGAGTCAGTGCCCAGGAGGGCCCCGGCAGCCACAGCCCCGCTGGGCAATGAAGGACCGCCATGGCAAACACCGCTGAACTGGTCATAGAGAGCAAAGTCAAGCACCGCTGAAAAGGGCAAAGACCGCCATGGCAAGCACCGCTGAACAGGGCAAACACCGCTGAACTGGTCATAGACAGCAAAGTCAAGCACCGCTGAACAGGGAAAAGACCGCCATGGCAAGCACCGCTGAACAGGGCAAGCACCGCTGAACAGGGCAAAGACCGCCATGGCAAGCACCGCTGAACAGGGCAAACACCGCTGAACTGGTCATAGACAGCAAAGTCAAGCACCGCTGAACAGGGCAAAGACCGCCATGGCAAGCACCGCTGAACAGGGCAAGCACCGCTGAACAGGGCAAGCACTGCTGAACAGGGCAAAGACCGCCATGGCAAGCACCGCTGAACAGGGCAAGCACCGCTGAACAGGGCAAAGACCGCCATGGCAAGCACCGCTGAACAGGGCAAAGACCGCCATGGCAAGCACCGCTGAACAGGGCAAGCACCGCCAACTCAAGCACCGCTAGCCCATGTGCAGCAGGGGCAGTGACGGAACTGGGACCGTCACGGGGAGAGTGATGCACTCTGGGCACCAGTCCCACTCCAGAACCAGTGGAGAACAGCATCCACTCCGTCTGTCCTTAACAGGATGAAGCACTCTGGGCACCTGTCCCCCTCCAGAACCAGTGGAGACTGTTATCGACTTGAGAGACTGTGGCTTTGCACTCCCCAGGATGGTACAGTGGGCAAGCCACCCACTGTAGAGACTTGAGAGACTGTGGCTTTGCACTCCCCAGGATGGTACAGTGGGCAACCCACCCACTGTAGAGACTTGAGAGACTGTGGCCTTGCACTCCCCAGGATTGAACAGTGGGCAACCCACCCACTGTTGAGACTTGAGAGACTGTGGCTTTGCACTCCCCAGGATGGTACAGTAGGCAACCCACCCACTGTAGAGACTTGAGAGACTGTGGCTCTGCACTCCCCAGGATTGAACAGTGGGCAACCCACCCACTGTAGAGACTTGAGAGACTGTGGCTTTGCACTCCCCAGGATGGTACAGTGGGCAAGCCACCCACTTGTGAGACTTGAGAGACTGTGGCTTTGCACTCCCCAGAATGGTACAGTGGGCAACCCACCCACTGTAGTGACTTGAGAGACTGTGGCTTTGCACTCCCCAGGATGGTACAGTGGGCAACCCACCCACTGTAGAGACTTGAGAGACTGTGGCTTTGCACTCCCCAGGATACATCAATGGGCATGGAGCCCCCTCGTGGATCTGGCGTGGTGCACTCATCCGGCTGAGGTGCCCCCCCTTCCCTTCCACCTGAGGTGCCTGTTGTATTTCTATCTGATGCCCCAGCAGTGTTCTCTCCGTTTTGCTCAGGTATCGTGTGTGGGCCTCGCCCATGCATTTTGGGCCCAGTGGTCCACGGACATTGAATGGTGCATTACCTGCACTACTAATCGTGATGTATATTTTGTTGAATGTGAAATTATATCTGTATATATTTGGTTACTGTATTTTTATATATTACAATGATTGAATTAATTTCCCTTTGTCTTTGCATTCTTCCGGGGGGTTTAGGGGTTGTTACTGTAATGTTTGGATATGCATTGGTGTGTGTGTTGTAGTGGGTGAGGGTCGGGGTGTGGGTGGGGGTGTTGCGTGTGTGTGTCCCTGACTTTTGCCTCCCCCCCCCTATGTCGTAGGTGCAGTACTCACCGTTGTCTTCGGCGCCGGCGTTGATTATGGTCGTACAGGAGCAGGAAGACTATCGCAGGGAGTATTTGGAGTTCCGGTTCCATGGTGTCCTCCTTCCTCGTGGAGTGTCTAGAGGTGAGCGTTTTCCCATTGAAATGGCTGTTTCCGCCGTGTTTTTATCCACGGTGAATCCGCCCCGGAAAAGGTGGCGGATTGGTAGGGTGTGATACTGTGGGCGGTACTTTGTCTCCCGACTGTCTGTTGGCGGTGACCGCCGCGCTGTTTATCTGTACCGCCGTGGCGGTCGGAGTGTTAAAGTGGCTGTCTTTGTTGGCGGTTTCCGCCACGGTCATAATTTCAATTTTTTTCCCCCCGGCCTGTTTGCGGTCTTACCGCCGCTTTACCACCGTCCGCCAGGGTTGTAATGACCACCTAAGTCTTTTTCATGGAAGTCAAAGTTCTTCAGAGAAGCAAAGCAGCAAGCGCCATTTAAAGAGGCCTCAACAATGTCAGATTATTGGATTAGGTCCTTGTGGAGAGGGGAAAACTCAGAACGAGAAATTAAATTTTCATGTCTAGGAAAGTCCTTTTGTCAGAGGGTTACTCTTGACAAGTTCACCCAGTCAAGATGTTTACCCTTCAACTTAGGCCCTGATTTAGAGTTCCACAGTTGGGTTGCTCCATCACAAACGTAATGGATATCCAATGGCAATCTGAACAAGGCAGACCAGATATCCATCAGGTTTGTGACAGACTAACCCGCCTTCTAAACTCTAAATCAGGCCTTTCTTCTCTTTTTCAGAGCTCTGAATCTTCCAGTAGAGCAAGGATGTTTCTCAAGAGGGCACAAGGTGGCTAAATACATTTTCAGTAAGATCCCCCTGAATCGGATTTGCAATTGTGGAGAAGCACCAAGCAAGAGAGCCTCTGTATTTTCAGATCAGCAGCAACACAGCATGGGTGGATCTACTGGAGAGGTTTGTCCAAGTACTACAGAGGTCTGAAGTACACAAATATTCTAAGTCACAGGTTTTTCAGGAATGTTAGGAGGTGCTGGAAATGGGGTCTTTGGTTGACAGTCAGGTTACCCCCTGTTCAAGCAAGGACCCTCACTTTAGTCAGGGTAAAAGAGAGTCACCCTCAGCTAACCCCTGCTCACCCCCTTGGTAGTTTGGCAGAGCAGTAGGCTTAACTTCAAAGTGCTAGGTGGAAAGTATTTGTACCAAAACACACATAGTAACTTAATGAAAACACTACAAAATGACACAACAAGGGTTTAGAAAAATAGGAAATATATATCTAAACAAAACAAGACCAAAACGACAAAAATCCGCAATACACAAGTCAAGTTATCAATTAAAAATCAAAAAGAGTCTTTAAGTAGTTTCAAACACACACTAACGCTGTCAGTGTGAAAAAGTACATTGGGCGCATCAAAAATAACCCCGCACGGGCGAGTGCGTGTCAAAAAGGGCTTGTGATGCGTTGATTCCACTCACGAGCAGGACAGTGCATCGTTTCTCCTTTTGACGGGTTGGGGTGCGTCGTTTCTTCTCTCTGCAGGAGAACGATGCGTCGATCCGGTCAGCACTCTCGGGTCCGGGCAAGCCTTGCGTTGTTTTTCCAGGCCCAGCAGGACGCAAGTCGGAAATCCAGCCGCACGATGATCCGAAAACCCCGCAGCGCTGGTTGTGATCTCCCAGCCTCCGTCGGCGATGCTGTGCGTCATTTCTCTCCTGCTACGTGCGTTGATTCTTCGGTCGTGTTTCTGGCAAGCATTGTTTCTCAGCTGCGGAGCCGGCGGCGCGTCATTTCTTCAGCCGCAGATCGGAGTCGCATCGATCTTTTCCCCGCATGGCGCTCTGTGCATGGATTTCCTTTTCTTTAGGATGCCAGCTTCTCCTCTCAGGGTCTCAGGAACTGGATGGGCACCACAGGGCAGAGTAGGAGTCTCTCCAGAGACTCGAGGTGCTGGCAGAGAGACGTCTTTGCTGTCTCTGAGACTTCAAACAGCAGGAGGCAAGCTCTAAATCAAGCCCTTGGAGAGTTCTTCTCAAGATGGAAGACACACAAAGTCCAGTCTTTTGCCCTCTTACTCTGGCAGAAGCAGCAACTGCAGGATAGCTCCACAAATCACCGTCACAGGCAGGGCAGCTCTTCTTCCTCAGCTCTTCAGCTGTTCTCCAGGTAGAGGTTCCTCTTGGTTCCAGAAGGGTTTCTCCAGTCTGTGGTTTTGGATGCCCTTCTTATACACAATTTCTCCTTTGAAGTAGGCCTACTTCAAAGTAAAGTATCTTTTGAATGTGAAATCCTGCCTTGCCCAGGCCAGGCCCCAGACACTCACCAGGGGGTTGGAGATTGCATTGTGTGAGGGCAGGCACAGCCCTTTCAGGTGTGAGCGACCACTCCTCCCCTCCGTCCTAGAACAGATGGCTCATCAGGATATGCAGGCTACACCTCAACTCCCTTTGTGTCACTGTCTAGTGTGAGGTGCAACCAGGCCAACTGTCAAACTGCCCCAGGCAGGGAATCCACAAATAGGCAGAGTCACAGAAATGGTATAAGCAAGAAAATGCCCACTTTCTAAAAGTGGCATTTTCAAACACACAATCTTAAAATCAACTTTACTAAAAGATGTATTTTTAAATTGTGCACTCAGAGACCCCAAACTCCACATGTCCATCTACTCCCAAAGGGAATCTACACTTTAATCAGATTTAAAGGTAGTCCCCATGTAAACCTATGAGAGGGACAGGCCTTGCAACAGTGAAACACAAATTTAGCCATATTACACTGTCAGGACATATAAAACACATTACTATATGTCCTACCTTAACCATACACTGCACCCTGCCCTTGGGTCTACCTAGGGCTTACCTTGGGGTGTCTGACATGTAAGAAAAGGGAAGGTTTAGGTCTGGCAAGTGGGTTCACTTGCCAAGTTGAATTTACAGTTAAAAACTGCACACACAGACACTGCAGTGGCAGGTCTGAAACATGATTACAGAGCTACTTATGTGGGTGGCACAACCAGTGCTGCAGGCCCACTAGTAGCATTTGATTTACAGGCCCTGGCACCTCCAGTGCACTTTACTAGGGACGTACTAGTAAATCAAATATGCCAATCATGAGTAAGCCAATTACATACACATTTTGTAAAGGAGCACTTGCACTTTAGCACTGGTTAGCAGTGGTAAAGTGCCAAGAGTAACAAAAAGAGTAAAATCAGAGTCCAGCACACATCAACAACCTGGAGAACAGAGGCAAAAAGTGAATGGAGACCACACCAAGGATGAAAAGTCTAAAAGGAGGAGTACACTTTTACACAGCCAAGGGTCCCAGAACCTTAGGAATAACACTTGGTGGTCAAGATTCACTCCTGCAGAGGCCACAAGCAGGTTCCAGGTCAGGTCCAGTTGGTACTGGTCAGCTGTGCCAGGTGCCAGCTTGGGGTGAAATTGACTTCTGGCTTCTCCCTAATCAATGAGGTAATTGTTTCCAGGGCTTACTCTACCCACTTTGTAGCATGTCCTGTGTGCTGTACTGCAAACAATGGCACAGTGCCCCTCTCTGCCAAAATCCAAGATGGTAAAACCCATCCCCCACTGTGCAGAGCTTGTATGGCCAACCAGAGGTATAGCCCAGAAAATGAGCTACCCCTCCTCTGCGGTCACTTTAATACCAGTTCTGGAAGCAGCCCCCTCCCAGTGGGATTGGAACCTGCGTGACTTGTGGATCTTAGAAAGAGGCATGTCCAGGTCTCATCGGATATTTGCCCATGACAGGGGATGCCCTTTTGAAGTTAATTTAGTTCCTCTGCACTGCCCAAATATTAATTTTGCCAAAGGAACAGACTCCAAGACCTTTGTTGTCACTCTGTGAGCAGTTTTTTACACCTTCTTCAGGACCTGGGCAATCAGATGGCCACACCAAGGGGGCTAATGAAAATTGCCTCCTGGGGCTTTAGGCAGGGAAAGGGTAACTTCCTAAATGTACATTTTCCATAATATTTATTAATAACCCAACTTTTCATTAACTATGGTTTTTAATAGCTAATAACAAACATTGTTTCATTACTTTTTTCTGTTTCCTAACCAAAATTTGCATTAATAAATGGGATGGCAGCAGAAGCGCTTCTATTGACACCCGACCCCCCACCCGTGACACCTGATGACGTGAGAGCGCACAGCTCACTGAGGTCCCCAGAGGTCGACCAGACACGCTGTAAGCCATGATTCCAGCTCGTCCTGAGGAGAAACTGATTAGTTTCTCCTCGGAAAGGGGGAAGGGTGAGGTCAGAGAGGCATCGAAGAAAAGGAAAGGCTTTTCCTTTTTGTTTCATGTCTCTCTGAGCATTCCTGCAACACGATTACATATCTATCGTGCTGCAGGAATGCCTACTAGATACCAAGGATTTTTTTTGACAATTTCACATAAGGGGAGCGGCCCCTTAGGCTAGGATCGCTTCCCATGGGGGCATAATATCTTAGGCCATTTCTGCCCCTCTTGGGGGCAGATTGGCCTATTTTTTGTTATGCCCATCTGCCCCCAGGGGAGACAGAAACCACTAGACACAAGGGATTTTTTATTTATTTTGTTATTTTACATAAGAGAAGCAGCCCCTTAGGCAAGGGTCGCTCCCCAGATGGGCATGTCATTTTATGCCATTTCTATCCCATTGGTGGTAGATCGGCCTATTTGGCCTATTTCCTAAGAAAACAAAAGATCTGCGTCCCTCTGTTTTCTTTCGCGGACTCAACAAAATAACAATCAAGGATCGTAATCCTTTTCCCTTGATAGGATATACTGGACGCTGAACAAGGAGCCAAGAGGTTTACTAAATTGGATCTAAGGGGTGCCTATCATCTCTTGTGTATGAAAGAAGGAGATGAATGTCAAACAGCCTTTCGTACTCCATTTGGTCACTACGAATACCAAGTCATGCCATTTGGTCTAACCAATGCACCCTCTATATTCCAACAAATCATGGATTCTGTGTTTTCTGACTTTTTGAATCATAGTGTGGTGATTTATCTGGATGATATCCTAGTATACTCCTGTATTCCTGAACAGCATACTGAGCATGTACTTCAGGGTCTGGAAAGACTCAGACAGAATCAATTATATTGTAAACCATAAAAGTGTGAATTTAACAAGACTGAAAGACAGTATCTTGGGTTCTGCATCAATCAGACGGTAATAGCTATGGATCAAGACAAAGTACA
Source organism: Pleurodeles waltl (assembly GCF_031143425.1). NCBI lineage: Eukaryota > Metazoa > Chordata > Amphibia > Caudata > Salamandridae > Pleurodeles > Pleurodeles waltl. The sequence goes on from NC_090442.1 coordinate 980,912,740, forward strand.
AGCCATCTTGGACTGGCCCTCTCCCTCTTCTGTTAAAGAAACTCAATGCTTCCTAGGGCTCTCGAACTTTTATCGACAGTTTATACAAGACTTTGCCCATCAACAAAGTTTTGTCACCCAGACTATCAAGAAAGAAAATCTGAAAAAGGGATTTGTCTGGACTGAAAAGGACTTTCAAGATCTAAAATGATCCTTTACCCAAGCACCAATATTGCGACACCCGGACACTACTAAAAAATGTATAGTAGTTACTGACGCTTCTGAGAGAGCCATTGGTGCAGTCCTACTTCAAAGACAAGAAGACGATGGTTTGGAACATCCTATCTTTTACCTCTCCCACATACTGACAGAAGTTGAACGCAATTATTCAGTGTTAGAACAAGAATTACTCGCGCTTAAGGTAGCCTGTAAAGAATGGAGACATTTTCTAATGGGTACTAAAGAACCGTTTGAAGCAAGAACTGACCATCGTAATCTACAATGTGTCAGGAGCTTCCAATGCCGAAACATCCGTCAAGCAAGATGGGCCTTCTTTTTCAGCCAATACGGCTTTGTTATAACCTACATTCCATTCACTCTCTTCTTGCCTACCAAGAAAGTACAAACCAAGGCATTACAGATGTGCCATGATTCTCCCATAGCTGGGCATCGTGGAGTTAAAAAGACCCAGGAGCTGCTTCTATGTTCCTTTAGCTGGCCTACCCTTGAGAACGATGCTGAAACCTATGTAGCAGCATGTCCTGTTGATTCCTTTACCAAAGTGGCGCATTTCACAGCATTGAAGAAGTTGCCCACAGCTCCTGAAATGAGTCGTATATTCATGCAGGATATTTTTCACCTCCATGGCCTCTCACAAGAGGTCAATTTAGATCGAGGACCACAATATGTGTAAAGTTTTTGGAAAGCTTTTTGTGCCTTACTCAACATTGATATATCCCTTTCATCAGGAATTCATCCACAAACCAACTGTCAAACTGAACGTTTGAATCAAGATTTCCAACAATATTTACATTGTTTCTGTAATGCCACTCAAATTAAGTGGTCGGAATTTTTTTCTCTAGCTGAATTTTCCTACAATAATACGGTGCATAGCACAACTAGATCAACACCTTTTTATTGCACCTATGGTTTCCATCCTAAGGCTATTTCCACTATCCCTGATAGAACTCCGTCTGTTCCTGCAGTTACTTCATTTGCACGACAAATCCGCCATATTCAGGACCTGATCCATACCACCCTATTGGCTTTCAAACAGACTATGAAAAGGAAGGCGGATCGTCAGCGTCAGGTGGCACCTTCTTATCAACCAGGAAACAAAGTATGGCTTTCATCTAAATTTCTGCACTCTCGTTTCTCACAAACTAGGTTCAAACCCCGTTTTTATGGCCCTTTTCGGATACTACAGTTGTTGAATCCTTTTGCTGTTCACCTACGGTTGCCTCAAACTTGAAAGGTTCATCCAGTTTTCCATGTCTCACAGTTGAAACCTTTCGTTCCTGATCCATACCATTGACGTTTTCAATGTCCTCCTCCCCTCCCTGTGGATGGCCATCCTGAGTATGAGGTACAAGAGATCTGTGATTCACAATTTTTTCAGAACAAACTGCAATTTATTATCTACTGGAAGGGTTAACCCATCAGTGACTGTTCTTGGGAGGATGCTTCTTCATTCGATGCACCCCATTTGGATTTGGTTCGCATTTTTTATTATCATTTTCCTGACAAACCTGGGGCCTCGGGGAGGGGACCTACTGTGACGCCGCGCTCTACCGCTCTTTTTTTCATTGTTTTCTTTTTCCTCATTTTCAGGAGTTTCTGTCTAGAGGTTTATTCCCACATTTTTGGGTTTTTCCTCTGGGACTCCTTATGGGGGTATGGTCTGCCTTGGCGTTGTTCCAGTCAAGCAGCACCATGGCTACTAAAAGGAGTCGCCCCTCTCTTGGTCAGTCCAGAACCAGTAGAACACCGGGCGCTGTTTCAAGTTCTTCAGCCAACGGTGGTAAGCGACGTGCAGACCGTGACAATTTTGATGTGTCCATGTTGTGTTTTGGGCCCTTTTCTGTCACGGGCACTAGATCTACCCACACAAGTGAAGTGCCATTTTTATCAAGAGACTTGGGGGAATGCTGGGTGGAAGGAAGTTTGCGGCTTCTCCCAGATTCCAGAGCCTTGCAGCACCAAAATATGAGGAATGAGTGTTTTTAAGCCACATTTTGAGGTTTGAAAAGGATTCTGGGTAACAGAACCCAGTGAAAGCCCCAAAAGTCACCCCATCCTGGATTCATCAAGGTATATACTTTCCCAAAAAATTTATAGTTTTGCTAGGTTTCACTAGGTGTTGGCTGAGCTAGAGCCCAAAATCCACAGCTAGGCACTTTGCAAAAAACAAGGCCATTTACATTAGAAAAATGTGATGTGTCCACATTGTGTTTTGGGGCATTTCCTGTTGCGGGCAATAGACCTACCCACACAAGTGAGGTACCATTTTTATTGGGAGACTTGGGGAACACAGAACAGAAGAACAAGCGTTATTGCCAATTGTCTTTCTCTACATTTTTGCCTTCCAAATGTAAGACAGTGTGTAAGAAGAAGTAATTTTGAGAAATGCCCTGTAATTCACATGCTAGTATGGGGACCCCCGAATTCAGAGATGTGCAAATAATCACTGCTTCTAAACTCCTTATCTTGTGCCCATTTCAGAAATACATAGGTTTCCTCAATACCTATTTTTCACTATTTATATTTTACCAAATGAATTGCTATATGCCCGATATACAATGAAAACCCATTGCAACCTTGGGTTCTAGATGAACCTACAAGCCCTATATATTCCTGCAACCAGGAGGGTCCAGCAGACATAACTGTATTTTGCTTTAAAAAATCTGCCATAGATGGAAAAAGTTACAGAAGAAAACGTAGACAGAAATGGCTGTTTTTTTCAACTCAATTTCAATAATTGTTTTTTTCATTTTTTACTTTCTATAGGAAAACTTTGAAGGATCTACACAAATGATCTCTTGCTGAATACAAATTTGTATCTAATATTCAGAAATGTTTAGCTAATCGGGATCCACCATTGGTTTCACACCCATTTCTGTCACTAACTGGAAGAAGTCTGAAAGCACAAATATTGAAAAAATGGAGTATGTTCCAGTAAAATGCCAAAACTGTGTTGAAAAATGTAGTTTTCGTATTCAAGTCTGCCTGTTCCTGAAAGCTGGGAAGATGTTGATTTTAGCACTGCAACCCTTTTGTTGATGCCATTTGCAGGGAAAAAACACATGCTTTCTTCGGCAGCACTTTTTCCCATTTTTCCCAAAAAACCTAAATTTTAGCTGTATTTTGGCTAATTTCTCAGTCTCGTCCAGGGGAACCCACAAACTCTGGGTACCTTTACAATCCCAAGAATGTTGGGAAATAAAGGATGCAAAATTGACATGGATAGCTTAGGTGGGCAAAATGCTATAAGGGCCTAAGCACGAAGTACCCCAAATAGCCAAAAAAGGCTAGGCACAGGAGGGGGAAAAGGCCTGGCAGCGAAGGGGTTAAAACTGCAACAGTCAGGCTACAAAGGGTAGGCCTATAGCCATGTTTGCACTATCATTGCTATGGATGGCACAATGGGTGCTACAATCCAACAGTGACATTTAACATACAGGCACTTGAAACACTTCTTTGTGCCATATACTGGGAGCTTATAGATAAGTTAAGTATGCCGATTTCACCATGTTGAAGGTTTCAGCACAGACACTTTATCACTAGTTAGCAGGAGTAAAGTGTACAGAGTCCTACAGCCAGCAACAATCTGGGATGACCACATTGAAAAGGTGGGTATCCAACATTTCCTAACTAACTTTGAGATGTTTAACTACCAAACACATACTTACATGCAATGCAGTGAACCTGCCTGCAGTTGGTTGCCTTTCCACCTCATCAAGCAACGTACTAATCATACTGCAGTTAAAGACACAGGCACAGTTTTAAACTGTGGTCCTACCTTTCACCAATGCGCTCTCCTTAGCAGAAGCGGGTACTCTCAGGGTACTCTTAGAGCTCACTGCTTCAATTAGAACAGGGCTATTTTTAATCAGGCAGGTGCATTGCACTAGCCTGCACAGGACGCACCGAGTTAAAGCTGTGCCTAGTGCAAACAGGCGCAGTGCACCAAGTATGTAATTCAGATCCAGAAGCCATGTTACACAAAGTGCCCTGGTGGTGTAATATGCATTTGCTCCTGCTTTTTGCACTACCAGGGCACTGGCATTACAGAAGGGGCTGCAGTTGCTTATGCTGCTTGTTCTGTAATACAGACATGTCTTTGAAGAATATGCATTAGCATGATATTAAAGGGGTATTATCTCATTTGCATAGGACCTAACCCACAGAAAATGAACAAAGTCTTTGCTTTTGCACAGTTATCTTTATAGAAATGTGCCCAAAGGTGAGAAAACTATCAGGTGCGGCACTGACTGTAAAGCGCTTTGTGGTTTCACACAGACAGTGAGCCCCTGCAGAGGGTGCCCCTTTGGTGGATTAAGGGGTTTCCTGAAACCCCAGGAATGCCTGTATGAAGGTAGGTACAGTTACATACTGCACTCAACTGCAGAGGAGCCCTGTCTCTCCTCTAGAGAGGGAACCAGCATCCACCACCTGGAGTGAAAGGCAGACTGGTGAATTGAAATAGCCAGCCCGCCTTTCACTAACATGCATTTCACATTACAGACACAGGTTCATGTCTGCACTGTAAATAAAGGAATCACTATAATAAGGTGCAGTGGGTCACTAAGCAATCGGCGTACTCGGCTAAAGATGCACCATAACGCTAAGAGAGACCTTGGCCCTCATTACAACATTGGCGGTAAGTGCCGCTTACCGCCATGCTGACTTCCGCGAACATACCATGACCGCGGCGGTATACCGCTACGGGTATTATGACCCACACATAGACATCTGACACTATACAGATACACACGGAAGTCCGCCAGACCAAAGGTCAGTGATAAACTGGCGGTACCAAAACCCACTCCGTTACGCCAACAGAAATACTCCGACAGCATCATGACCCATGAATCACCGTGGCAGTCATTCAGCCGCGGTAAACCATTGGCGGTACACACCGCTGCGCTTAAAATACACACACACTAACAAAACTACACCACATTGGACAATTCAAATTACACACACCTGACACACACACCACCAACACTATAAAATACACACCCACAATACCCACAACCCCTTACAACGAAAACAAAAGTCAGAAGCACCCACTGAATCTGAGCCACATAACACCATCACTCATACACCATCCTCGCACCTCACAGCACACACCCCAACACACCACCCCACACACCCTCACACACACCACTCACACTACACCCATGGCTCCACAACGACACCCCAGATTCTCTGTGGAGGAGCGAAGGGTCATAGTGGAGGAAATCATCCCGGTAGAGCCACAGCTATTCGGATCATAGGTGCAGCAGACGTCCATTGCAAGGAAGATGGAGCTATGGCGGAGAGTCGTGGACAGGGTCAACGCCGTGGGACAGCACCCCAAAACAAGGGATGACATCAGGAAGAGGTGGAACAACCTACGGGGGAAGGTGCGTTCCATGGTTGAAAGACACCAGGTAGCTGTACAGAGGACTGGTGGAGGTCCCCCACCTCCTCCCCAACAACTAACAACATGGGAGGAGCAAGTCTTGCCGATCATGCATCCTGAGGACCTGGCAGGAGTAGCAAGAGGACTGGAATCTGGTAAGTCAAATCTCTATTACTATCACCTCCCTACCTGCATGACAACACATACCCTCACCCCCATCACTCCAACACCTCACATATACCCCACCATCACAACCCACCCATCCCAATACCAAGCCCTGCGTGCAACAACAATGCATGGACCCCCATCACAGACCTTCATGGACACATATCACCACAGCATGCTCACTAGTGACAATCACTTAGCCAAACCAATAACATCTCACACAACCCAAAGGGGCCTTGCTAATAACAACCATAGAGGAAAACACATCCATGCACAAAATGGCACACGCAGAAACAAGAACACTGCATTTACATCCCCACAGGACCCCCACTCAATGTCACCGGAGAGGAGGTGCCAGACACATCCAGCCCACCCCCCCCCCCAAGAAGAGGCCCACAGTGATGACAGCAGCTCTGCACGCCTGGATCACGATGACCAACCTGGTCCATCAGGGACCTCTGGACAGACATGGACCCAGCCACAGTCCCAAACTACCACAGAGCCTTCCCCCTCAGGAAACACCAGCACAGCACCCACCCAGCGGGCCCATCCCTCTGTCCCCAGGACACATCAATCACCACCACTACAGGGACCCCAGGCAACCCCACAAACACAAGACGATCAGGGACCTGGGGTCACTGGCAGTGGGCACACGGTTCAGGGGACAGAGGCGCAGGACAACAGAGAAGCTGGGAGGACTGCTGTGCAACAGGGGGAGGACAGGCCCAGGGAACCGACTCTCCACGAGGGACTCACCAACATCTTGGGAGCATACCACCATTCCCAGGAGACCATGGGCCAGATACTGGCCAAGTTGCAGGAGACCCAGCGGCTGCAAGAGGGACAGTACCTGGGGATCAGGGAGGACCTGAGGGACATCCATACAACCCTGGTCACCATTGCAGGGGTGCTGGCAGACATGGGCAACACCATGAGGGAGGCAGTGGCACACCAACGGGCCCCTGACACTAGCCACACCGAAGAACAGCCCTCCACCGCCACCAATGCTAGTGGACATGAGGCCCAGCGACTGGAACAATAGGCCACCAGCACCCACTCCCTGCAGAAGGAGAACCACCCTGCAAACGGTCCCTGCGATCCAGGCGGAAGCCAGAGAACATTGCCAAGACCACCGGCAGAAAATAAGACTCTCCTGTTTGTCACCCTTGTGTCCCACTCTGTCACCCTGTCCACCTTGAACTGCCATTGCTCCCCTTCCTATGCCTCCTTGGACAATGCACCTGTGATACAAATAGACTGGACTCTACCTAGGACTTTCCTCCATCATCAACCCAGCCCATTGCAATGCCCCCTCCACTTATCAGCACCTAAATAAACACCCTTGGAACAAAATCAAATATGGAGTCTGTCAATTGTGTCACAAGTGTGTTAGTTTCACAAACTGTAAACATTGCAATTCAAATGTACAGTAAAATTTACATAGGTATGACCTGTAGTGGGCAGAAGTAAACACACCAGGAGCAAGAGTGGGGCACAGAGATCTGAAAATAGAGATGCCAAAAAGTACGATAAGTGGGCATAGAAATAGGGAATTCAGGCTCTCATGTTTAATGTCCAACACAAAACTGCAATGGAAGGTGAAGTTACTGTTTCTTACCTGTGTGTCCTGGAAGTTCTGCTGAATCAGTGTGGTTCTGTTGTCTACATCTTCTTCCTCTGCCTCCTCTTCATCACTGTCCACAGGCTCCACCGCTACCACACGACCATCCCCAGGCTCATCCTCCTGCAGAAAAGGCACCTGGCATTTCAAGGCCAGGTTGTGCAACATGCAACATGCAACATGCAACAATGATCTGGCACACTTTCTTGGGTGAGTAGTACAGGGATCCACCAGTCATATGGAGGCACCGGAATCTGTCCTTCAGGAGACCAAAGGTTCACTCAATGATTCTCCTTGTTCGCCCATGTGCCTCATTGTAACGTTCCTCTGCCCTTGTCCTGGCATTCCTCACTTGGGTCAGTAGTCATGAGAGGTTGGGGTAACCAGAGTCACCTGCAAAATCGAGGGATACCTGTTAGCTACACACTCACCCTTAGGGCCAACCCCACACCCATATGTCTACATTAACTGGGTGGGGACCATGGGCTCACCTATTAGCCACACCCGGTGCCTCTGGAGTTGGGACATCACATATGGGATGCTGCATTTCCTCAAGATAAAGGCATCATGCATAGAGCCAGGATACTTGGCATTCACATGGGAGATGTCTTGGTCTGCCAAACACACCATCTGCACATTCAGAGAGTGAAAGCTTTTTCTATTTCTGAACACTTGTTCATTTCTCCGGTGGGGGGGTGGGGGGGACAAATGCAATATGTGTACCATCAATGGCACCAATGATGTTGGGGATATGTCCCACTGCATAGAAGTCAGCTTTCATTGTGGCCAAATCCTCCACCTGGGGGAATATGATGTAGCTGCGCATGTGTTTCAGCAGGGCAGTCAACACTCTGGTCAGAACGTTTGAGAACATAGGATGTGACGTCCCTAAAGCAATGGCCACTGTCACTTGGAAGGAACCACTTGCCAGGAAATGGAGCACTGACAGGACCTGCACTAGAGGGGGATACCTGTGGGGTGGCGGATAGCTGATATCAGGTCTGGCTCCAACTGGGCACACACAGTTCTTGGATTGTGGCCATATCAAGTCTGTAGGTCAGGATAATGTGCCTGTCCTCCATTGTTGCAAGGTCCACCAGGGTTCTGTACACAGGGGATGTCGCCATCACCTATTCATCCTCAGTGGTTAAACTCTAGGGTGAAAAACGGTGAGCAGATGGTCAAATTCAAACAAATTTCAACCGTAATACTTTTTTTTTTCCTTCACAGAAACAGTATGTGAACCCTAAAGTCAGTTGATGTGCCAATTTCTGCTGTGACGCAGTTAGTTGTCATGGCCTGTGCCCCCCTGAAATGGCGGCTGCCTGACCTGTGAGAAGGGACAAGTGGAAATGAGGTAATTCCGCTGGCGTTGAGCGCCGTTGCGGTCGGCGGTCGATGACCGCTGCGCAGCACCGCATTGGTTATCATTGGGCCCTATGGGTTCCAGGAGCCAATGGGGATGTACGCCGGCAGTGATGGTACGCACCGCCGTGGACGTGACCGCCATTTTCTATCTGTGAACTCACTTGCTACCTGATCTTTAACAGGAAAGGACCTACACTGCAAATGCTGCTGTGACCTGTGTCTGGAAGCGACAATGGCTCGAGTGTCTGGGGAAAGGGCCCCTGCCTTCACTTCGGAGGAGTTGGAGAGACTGGTGGATGGGGTCATACCCCAGTACACTTTACTCTATGGTCCTGCAGACAAACAGGTGAGTACACTGTGAGCATGATGCATGGGCCATGAATGTATGGATTGCTGTGTGTGTAAGCCTCGTGTAGGGGGGTCGGAGGGTCCTGGGCAGAGTGCAGCATGTACGGTGGTCAATGTATGTGCGTAAGGGGATGGGGGATATGGTGGGCCATGAGTATAACAGTCCGGATGGTATGACTAATATCGTTTCTGCTGTTTTTTTTCTGCAGGTCAGCGCCCATCAGAAAAAGGGTATTTGGCGTGCCATCGTCAAGGAGGTGCGGACCCTGGGGGTCTTTGACAGGCAGAGCAACCACTGCCGCAAACGGTGGGAGGACCTGTGCCGCTGGACAAGGAAGACGGCGGAGGCCCAGCTGGGCTGGTCTCCCAACGAGGATAGGGTGCCCGTCGTACCCTGACCCCCCTGATGTTCCACATCCTGGCAGTGGCCTATCCAGAGTTGGATGGGCGCTTGAAGGCATCACAGCAGCCACAAGGGGATGAGTACAGATTCAGATTCATTACTTTGCATGCGTTAAGGTATTACCTGAGTGGGGACTGTGGGCTGTGGGTGCCCCTAGGCCAGGGCAAACATGGCAGGGTATGTTCAATGATGGTAAAGCTCAGATGCACTCCAACCACAATAATGTTAGTGGGCATCTACTACTGGGCAGGGTCCTGTGGGTTTCAGGTGTGCAGCTAATGGCGTTAGGCATTGTACCTCATGGGCTGGTGACTAGCGTTGTAACTGGTAATCCATGGCCTAGTGCATAGGGATGTTTCCTGTGAGTTGTGTACGGCAACGGTAGTGTTGTTGCTGGCATTGACCAAGTGTATCCTCTGTCTCTCCCCCCCTTTTTGTTTTGTCACCCTGTCCTTGTGTGCATTAGCATCATCTGGCGGAGGAGCAGAGGCACCGCCGACGGAGGGAGCTGCATCCCACATGAGCCTGGAGGCCGAATCCACCAACGGTGAGGGCACCAGTGGGACGGAGGGCGAGGGGAGCACCATGGAGGAGACAGGAGGGGACAGTTCTGAAAGTGATACCTCCTCCAATGGAAGTTCCCTTGCGGTGGTGGACACCTCTGTGCCCACCCCAAGTACAGGTACAGCCGCCACCCCGTACCAGCTCCATCCTCCCAGCAGCCCCTCAGCGAGTTTCCTGTGCCCGCTTACCCAGGAGGGTGGGATTCTCGTTCGCCCCAGGCACCTCAGGCCCTGCCCCAGTGAGCCCTGCTTCCCTCAGTGTGGAGGCTATTGACCTCCTGAGATCCCTCTCTGTTGGGCAGTCAACCATACTGAATGCCATCCAGGGTAAAGCAGGGCATTTGTAGCAAACAAATGCATACCTGGAGGGCATTCAGTCTTGGGTGGTTGCCCAACAGAGAACATTCCAGGCTCTGGCCAACGCACTGATGGCAGCCATTGTCTCTGTCTCCAGCCTCCCCCCTCCTACTTCCTCTACCCAGTCCCAATCCCCTCAACCCCAGCCTATCCGAAGCACACCTTCAGACCAGCAATGACCCAAATCAACACACAGAAGTGGCTCAGGCAAACACAAGCACTACACTTCATCCCACAAGCACTCACACAAGCACCATCCACATGCAGACACACCAACATCCACTACCTCCACTGTGTCCCCCTCCTCCTTCTTGTCCACCTCCCTCCCAGTAGCATCTCCCCTCACACCAGCATGCACTACATCCTTATCCACTACCTATCACTACACACCCCTCACTGGCAGTCACCACCCCCTCATCCATGCACACGTCCCCTGTGTCCTCTCCCACTGTTTCTGTGCCCCCTCTTCCCAAAGTACAGAAACGCAAGCACACAGACACCCAACAGCCATCCACCTCACAACAGCATCCAACCCATGCACCTGCACCCAAATACATCAGACAGACACCTCCTACAACCACTCCCTCTTCCTCCACTCCCAAACCTTCACCCTCTTCCCACCCGTGTCCCTAAAAACCTTTTTCTCACCACCATTGACTTATTCCCTACCCCTCGACCCCTGTCCTTCCCCTCGGGCCAGGGTGGTCAAAACCCAGCCCAGCACCTCAGCCACCCAGTCGACAACCACTGTGGTTTCTGCAGCTACTGCTGGTGTGAGAGGCTCCAAGGAGGCACCTGTCAACCCAGCCAGTGTGCCAGCACCACCTGCCAAGGTCAAGAAGGGTCTGCCACCTAGCAAGGGGAAGAAGAGGACACCAGCCAGCAAGGGGAAGGAAGCACCACCAGCCAGCAAGAAAAAGACACCTACTGGCAGAAGTAAGGAGGCACCACCATCTGCCAGGGGCAGGAAGGGGCACACAACACCAGCCATGGCACTTCAGCCGTCCGAGGCTGCAGATGAAGGCCTGGAGGCTACCACCACCACTGCCAGCACCACCACCTGCATCGCAGGCAGCACCGCCACCTGCACCGCGGCCAGAACCACCACATGCACCGCTGCCAGCAGCACCACTGCCAGCAGCAGCAGCCCCAGTGGGCAGCAGTCCGTGGCCACCACCACCACTGCCAGCACTGCCACCTGCACCGCGGCCAGCACCGCCACCTACACCACAGGCAGCACCGCCACATGCACCACTGCCAGCAGCAGCAGCCCCAGTGGACAGCCGTCTGAGGCTGCAGGTGAAGGCCTGGAGGCTACCATCACTACTGCCAGCACTGCCACCTGCAGCGCAACTGGCATCCACTGAGCAGCTGTCACCTCCGGCGAGCAGTGTGTAGTGGTGACTACATGGGCTACAGTGCGTCCTGGCCCCTGCAACACCTGTTGGTGTGACACACAGGTGAGAGACACTGACCTGGCCCCATCCAGGATAAAGCACACTGGGCACAAGGCCCCCTCCAGAACCAGTGGAAGAAGACATCCATTGAGTCCCTCCTTGCCAGGATGAAGCACACTGGGCACAAGGCCCCCTCCAGAACCAGTGGAAGAAGGCATCCACTCAGGCCCTCCTTGCCAGGATGAAGCACACTGGGCACAAGGCCCCCTCCAGAAACAGTGGAAGAAGGCATCCACTCAGCCCCTTCTTGCCAGGTTGAAGTACACTGGGCACAAGGTCCCCTCCAGAACCAGTGGAAGAAGGCATCCATTCAGCCCCTCCTTGCCAGGATGAAGCACACTGGACACAAGGCCCCCTCCTAATCCAGTGGAAGAAGGCATCCACTCAGCCCCTCCTTGCCAGGATGAAGCACACTGGGCACAATCCCCCCCCCCCCCAAAACCAGTGAAAACATCCACTAGAGAGACTGTGGTCTTACACTCCCCAGGACCAAGCAGTGGTCATACCACCCACTAGAGAGACTGTGGCTTTGCACTGCCCAGGACCAAGCAGTGGGCAAACCACCCACTAGAGAGACTGTGGCCTTGCACTCCCCAGGACCAAGCAGTGGGCAAACCGCCCACTAGAGAGACTGTGGCTTTGCACTCCCCAGGACCAAGCAGTGGGCAAACCACCCACTTGAGAGACTGTGACCTTGCACTCCCCAGGAGCAAGCAGTGGGCATGGGGCCCCCTGCAGGCCAGTGGTGTTGTACCATCTTCCGGCTGAGGTGCCCCCCCATTACCCGTCCCGCTGAGGTGCCTGTATGTTTTCGACCTGATGCCCCTGCAGTGTTCTCTCGTGTTGAGGCAGGAGTCAAGTGTGGGCTTGGCCTATGTGTATTGGACCAGTGTGCCACGGGCATTTTAGAGTGGGCATTGTCCCTCCTTTTGTATTTATTGTATATATGGTACATACTGTTTCTTGCTTGAAGTACGTATTTTTCTAAGACTTTACTATTACACTCATTTAACTCCATTCCTTTTGTCCTTGCGTTATTCCTGAGAGTTATGGGGTGTATATGTATGTTGTTGCATTTGTTTGTGTGTATGGTGTTGGGGGTGAGGGTGGGGGTGGGGGCTGTTGCGTGTTGCGTGTGTGTGTCACTTTCTTTTTCCTTCCGCCCCTCCCTTGTGTGCTAGGTGCAGTACTCACCATGGTTGTCTTCACCGGCGTTCATGTTCCTGGTGTATGAGAAGGTAGACCAGCATTGGGAACACCTGCAGCTCGGGCTCCATGGCGTCATGGTTCTTCCTTGAGTGTCGAGAGGTGAGTCGTTTCCCTTCAGAGTAGTATTTGCGCCGTGCTTTTGATGGCGTTGGTACCGCCCCGGAAAAGCTGGCGGATAGGCGTGTTGTGATGCAGTGGGTGGAACATTGTCTTCCGCCTGTCTGTTGGCGGTTACCGCCGCAGTGATTGTTGCTACCGCTGTGGCGGTCAGTATGTTAAAGTGGCTGTATGTGTTGGTGGTTTCCGCCATGGTCATGTGTCCGATTTCTTTACCGCCAGCCTGTTGGCGGTGTTACCGCCGCTTTATCACCGACCGCCAAGGTTGTAATGAGGGCCATCGTATCCTGTTTATAAGATGCTCACAGTGAGCCAATGAACAACAACCCCTAATCTGCAAACATGTTGCTTTCACATGTCTTTAAGTTACTATTTACGGATTATGGATGCACACTCTCAAAACAGGGGTGGCAACTCCGGTGCTCTTTGGAAGTTCATTTTAGAGCTTTCCACACGTCAGTGGTCCCAAGACTATACTGAAGAACACTTGCTTAAGGAGGACATTGGCCATGAGCAACACTGTACCAACAACCCTTCATAACAACCCCTCCAAAAGATGGCCCCCGCATGCAGAAGAATTCAAAATGTATCCCATGCGCTGAGAACTGACTTGAGTTTTTCTCAGGGTCAGACTGGAGATGAAAATCAGTCCTGTTAAAAATGCTCCAGGTCACATCCCTTAGTCTCCTTGAGCATTCTCTGACTCTCTCCTTCTTTTCTCTCTCTTCCCCTTCTGTGACAACTTTCTCCCTACCTTCCTCCTCACAACCTATTTTTTTTTCTCTCTCTCTTGAAGCCTCACCAAACCTGTTACAATTAACCTTGGGGGGCTCGGGGAAGTGACAGGGCACCAGAAGCAGCTCTGCCCTAAAAAACGGCCTCCACGGGCTCCAGCACTCTGTGGAAATGCCTGATGGAATCAAACATCCGGGTTTTCCAGCATACACCTTGCACTAGTGAAGGAACTGTACATGAACTCTGGCCTACTAACATCCACTGCAATGAAGTGGCCCTCAGTGACTCGACAGCGTGCTAGGAAATAAGTAAAATGCATAACTTCAAGAACACCCATTGAAGCATGTATGTAACTACAAAGGGGAGGTAATTGGTCAACAGAGCAAACAGCATAATTAAACCTAACATATGTAAAATCTACTCATTGAAGGTTATTTACATTACCTACACCCCCTAAGACGGGTGCGTGGTTTTCCTAATCATTTATATTTTATAGTGAAAAAATGCAGCATTCTGAAAATGGCATCCATGCAGTGTGTCATTCAATGTGTTTATGCATGAGTCTAAATGTATGTATCCTGTAGTAAAACTACAAAAATTCAGGCCAGATGTACAAAGATCTTTATCAATCACAAACCCTGTGAATCAGTAAATCAGAGTTTGTGAATGCTAAGACCCTTTTTCCTATATCCTAAATGCATTTAGTGTTTCATAAAATTGTTTCTGAAATGCTAAATGTGTGTAGAAATGGATATTGATTTAGTATATTAATTTGGTATGCTACTGTTAAAGTCTGGTCACAAAACATTGATATTTCACTGACACCTCAAAGGAAGTGGTAATCTATTCAGAAAAGAGAATGGGTCCCTTTGGGAATGTAAAAAAAGTTTGTTAAAAAGGAGGCAGTAGGGCACTGATAACTTTCTCATCTTAAACAAACAAATAAATGACATTTTTCTTTTTAAACACAGTGCCGTTTCCTTTAAAGAAAATGGGCTGTATTTTTTTAAAGTTTTTTGCTATATTAAAAACGGAATCACCAACAATGTGGTCTGCAGCCCCCAGCATGCCACCATCCCTGTGCTGACAGCAAATTGTAGTAGGTCATATGTGTCACCTACCTCATTAACATTCATGAGTTAGGTCAAAATGCAACCCATTTCAAATAATGTAGTACATAGGTATGTTCACAAAATACCACACTGGCTGGGAAAATACTGGTCGCATATTGTGTCCAGTATTTTGCAACCTCTGTTTAGTACTTCTGACCCTTAGTGAATTATGAAAGTAGTTAGCACAATGACATTGTTTTCCATGACCTATTGAGATTTTACTCAGTAGGCAGATCCTGAAAACAGTTCTATAGGCGAATATAGTAGATAGAATGAGCTTCTGAATCAATCTATCTATCTATCTATCTATCTATCTATCTATCTATCTATCTATCTATCTTTCCAATGAACATAACACAGTAAGAGATGGAGTTATGGTTCTTGCTCAAACAATAAAAACAAATGAAACTCACCATTTAAGGTATGCAGCGTGCACAGTGAAAGTCATAACTAACATCACTCATTACAGTTTACTTTGCTTGACCACATTTTCACTTACACCAGTGGCAAGTGGGTATGTTGAGGATGGTGGCCAACATTAGTTATGGTGTGCATTGTTTGTGCAGTGAACTACAACTGGAAAATTTCTGTTGTTTTGCATGTTTGTGCCAGAATCGTAACATAGGGCCTGATTACAACTTTGGAGGAGGTGTTAATCCATCCCAAAAGTGACGGATATACCACCAGCCGTATTACGAGTTCCATAGGATATAATGGACTCGTAATACGGCTGGTGGTATATCCGTCACTTTTGGGACGGAATATACACCTTCCTCCAAAGTTGTAATCAGGCCCATAGTTTCTAACTGCAATTTATTTTTCTTTAAATTTGAAGGGTGTCGATACACATAATTTCCAGCGCTCCACCCCACCAAAGCACAGCCTTTGGCAAAAAGTTACATACTCCCAAAACAGGTTTAGTACATTGCTAAAAGCATTTCTTAAGTTGCAAACTTTGAATCGGAGTGTTTGAGTATGAAAAACTGCTTTGTTCATCTGGCCCCAGGTTATATGGACTCCCGTAGCTGAACTGGTGATCATGGCCAGTAGAGGGCAGAGCTCAGTCTTGACAGACACACAACTTGATAAGGGCCACTGTATCTGGGCCATGTTATAGGCTGATAAAATTGAGGATGGTTCAAAGGATTTGATCTGCCGAGTCCAAGAACACAGTTGGCATGTTGGGAAGCATTTGAAGCATGCAGGGAGGAAGTGTCAGAGATGATCAGATATGCCCAGCCATGTCCCCACAGTGATAGACTTTAAGGGACCTAAAATGCACCAGGGCAGAGAAGGAGGAGGCATCATGGCGCACCATGTAAATGCAACTATAATCACATAGGGACTAAGCTATAAAAACTGCAGTAACCAAAAGGGTGAAAGGGCTCAATATGCCAAGTTGACGGCACTCAAGGGCATGTTTATGTGACCCCATAAATGCACAGATGGCATCAGGGATGATTCAATCAACACACCCTTGGCCCCATTAGCAGTAGACCATCTGTCTGTATGTGCATTGGAGACAAGGGAGTATTCGATGGAGATAAGGGCTATATGAAGGAGTCATGACTGTGAAACTGTTAAGTCTCTCAATGTTTTATTACTATATAGATCCTGCTGCCACATGCCCACTGAATCTTCCAGGCTATATTACTTTCACTTCTCGACTGTGCCATCGCTCGACTGTGTGTCCAACATGTTCTGCAGTGTGCTTAGTGTTCTTTCCCCCCCTTGGCCCTTCCTTTTTCTTGCTGCCTCTCTCCTGGGTGAGGTAGAACCACAGCTGCAGGATAGAGATTATTGCATCTTAAAAAGGTGATGACTGTCGCAGCAGCTGGCATACGTAATGACCCAGCAGGTGTGCAAATAAGATGTGCAGGTAGTGGGACTCTCTGATGCCAAAGACCGACCCTCACAGTGTTGAAGAGCATGCATGATTCCAATAGATGTCAATTTTTTAGATGGCTTTTCAAGTCATATGGTTTAAGTATGGCTATAGTTTCTGCTATTATCGAGCCCAGTGCCAGAAGACTGAAAGGTCAAGAGAAAATGAAAGTCGTTGGCATGTCAGAGCTTGAGAAATCAGTACCATACAGTCTGCATGCTTCAGAAAATCCGTACAGCTCTTCAAAGAAAATCCTGACAGTTCCATATACTTAGATAGGAGAACGTTTCTCTCACTACGTGGAAACCCTGCCACCCCTCAAAAAGAGCACGGATGTTCGGACACCAATAAACGCAGTATGACACAATACCCAACAGAAAGTGAGAAAATAAACTACTCATATCTATTAGAGAGAAGTCTGAACATCCAACAGAAACAGTAAGAGAACCCTTGATACCTACTATGGGAACTGCTCTGTGATGGAGGAGATAACATCAGCATAAGGAAGCAATCCTGTCCAGCACCAAAAGAGGGAAACTCTCCATCTTATCCAAATGACAACAGGAAAGTACTGACCAATGACAGACGACTGAGTAAGGTCATACAGTAACAGAGGTCCATGAGAATTACCTGGCAATTAAGTGTACTTTGTAGTTGCTAAGAAGACCATATCATATGTGATCATTTTACACAGTCCAGAGTTTTTGCCCTATCGGTCTTGTCATTCTCTAATTTTTAAACTCATTCCTTATTATGAAAAAAATCAGAGCCACTGTAATTATGTGATTCTGCATAGTTATGGATTCACTATTTTTGCTACATACTTTGCAGGTTTAAACAATAAGAGTCAGATGAAAAATTACTTTAAAAGTCAATTTGCAGTCCATGCAATGGCAAGTTCTTTGCAAAGGTTAACGTTTGTTGCAGATTGCTGAATTTAGGTGTGAAACATCTACCAGTGCAGTGAAATGTTAGCCCAGACAGTAATAATTTATGTTGCAATCATAAATTAGCAAAATAGTACTGCCACATAATTGGCTGCACTGTGCAACATAATTTGCTGCACAATTTGGTCTTCTGCAGTCACCTAATTCTAGTGGCTTTGGTTTAATGTCAAGAACTCTCTGTGTAGGTTTCAAGAGACATTGGTGGTCATTACAACCCTGGCGGACGGTGTTAAAGCGGCAGTAAGACCGCCAACAGGCCGGCAGTAAAAAAAATAGCAATTACGACCGTGGCAGAAACCGCCAACAAAGACAGCCACTTTAACACTCCGACCGCCACGGTGGTACAAACAAACAGCGCGGCGGACACCACCAACAGACAGGCGGGAGACAAAGTACCGCCCACACTATTATGACAGGCCAATCCGCCACCTTTTCCGGGGCGGATTCACCGCATATACAAACACGGTGGAAACAGGAATTTCGAAGGGAAAACGCTCACCTCTACACACTCCACGAGGTACGAGGACACCATGGAACCGGAACTCCAAATCCTACCTGCGATAGTCTTCCTGCTCCTCTACCACGAGCACGAACGCCGGCGGCGAAGACCACGGTGAGTACTGCACCTACGACACAGGGGAGGAGGGAGGGAAAAAACAGGGACACACACACGCAACACCCCCACCCTCACCCCCACCCTCACCCACTACAACACACACACTAATGCATATCTATACATCACACTTACACCCCCCAAACCCCCTGGAAGAATGCAAAGACCAAAGAAAATGAGTGTAACCATCGGAATATATTACAAACAAGTAGGCAGAAATATATATATATATACACCATGTACAAAATATATACCAGGCATAGTAGTCCAGGAACTGCACAAAGAAAGTCCGTGGAACACTGGGACCACACGGTATGGGCGAGGACCACACAAGATCCCCGACCATGACGGAGAGAACACTGCAGGGGCATCAGACAGCAAGAAAACAAGCACCTCAGGGGGAGGGAAAGGGGGGGCACCTCAGCCGCTTGAGTGCACGACGCCAAATCCACGAGGGGGCCACATGCCCACTGTCACATCCTGGGGAGGGCAAAGCCACAGTCTCTCAAGTCTCCCAAGTGGGTGGTTTGCCCACTGTTCCATCCTGGGGAGTGCAAAGCCACAGTCTCTCAAGTCTCTACAGTGGGTGGTTTGCCCACTGTTCAATCGTGGGGAGTGCAAAGCCACAGTCTCTCAAGTCTCCCAAGTGGGTGGTTTGCCCACTGTTCAATCCTGGGGAGTGCAAAGCCACAGTATCTCAAGTCTCTACAGTGGGTGGTTTGCCCACTGTTCAATCCTGCGGAGTGCAAAGTCACAGTCTCTCAAGTGGATAACAGTCTCCACTGGTTCTGGAGGGGGACTGGTGCCCAGAGTGCTTCGTACTGTGAAGGAAAGTGGTAGTGGATGACAGTCTGCACTGGTTCTGGAGGGGGAAAGGTGCCCAGAGTGCTTCATCCTGTGAAGGACAGAGGTAGTGGATGGATCTCTCCACTGGTTCTGGAGGGGGAAAGGTGACCAGAGTGCTTCATCCTGTGAAGGACAGAGGTAGTGGATGACAGTCTCCACTGGTTCTGGAGGGGGACATGTGCCCAGAGTGCTTCATCCTGTGAAGGGCAGAGGTAGTGGATGGACCTCTCCACTAGTTCTGGAGGGGGAATGGTGCCCAGAGTGCTTCATCCTGTGAAGGACAGAGGTAGTGGATGACAGTCTCCACTGGTTCAGGAGGGGGACTGGTGCCCAGAGTGCTTCATCCTGTGAAGGACAGAGGTAGTGGATGACAGTCTCCACTGGTTCTGGAGGGGGACAGGTGCCCAGAGTGCTTCATCCTGTGAAGGACAGAGGAAGTGGATGGATCTCTCCACTGGTTCTGGAGGGGGAATGGCGCCCAGAGTGCTTCATCCTGTGAAGGACAGAGGTAGTGGATGACAGTCTCCACTGGTTCTGGAGGGGGACAGGTGCCCAGAGTGCTTCATCCTGTGAAGGACAGAGGTAGTGGATGGATCTCTCCACTGGTTCTGGAGGGGGACTTGTGCCCAGAGTGCTTCATCCTGTGAAGGACAGAGGTAGTGGATGACAGTCTCCACTGGTTCTGGAGGGAGACATGTGCCCAGAGTGCTTCATCCTGTGAAGGGCAGAGGTAGTGGATGGACCTCTCCACTGGTTCTGGAGGGGGACTGGTGCCCAGAGTGCTTCATCCTGTGAAGGACAGAGGTAGTGGATGACAGTCTCCACTGGTTCTGGAGGGGGACTGGTGCCCAGAGTGCTTCATCCTGTGAAGGACAGAGGTAGTGGATGACAGTCTCCACTGGTTCTGGAGGGGGACAGGTGCCCAGAGTGCTTCATCCTGTGAAGGACAGAGGAAGTGGATGGATCTCTCCACTGGTTCTGGAGAGGGAATGGCGCCCAGAGTGCTTCATCCTGTGAAGGACAGAGGTAGTGGATGACAGTCTCCACTGGTTCTGGAGGGGGACAGGTGCCCAGAGTCCTTCATCCTGTGAAAGACAGAGGTAGTGGATGGATCTCTCCACTGGTTCTGGAGGGGGACTGGTGCCCAGAGTGCTTCATCCTGTGAAGGACAGAGGTAGTAGATGACAGTCTCCTCTGGTTCTGGAGGGGGACTGGTGCCCAGAGTGCTTCATCCTGTGAAGGACAGAGGTAATGGATGACAGTCTCCACTGGTTCTGGAGGGGGACAGGTGCCCAGAGTGCTTCATCCTGTGAAGGACAGAGGTAGTGGATGGATCTCTCCACTGGTTCTGGAGGGGGAATGGTGCCCAGAGTGCTTCATCCTGTGAAGGACAGAGGTAGTGGATGACAGTCTCCACTGGTTCTGGAGGGGGACATGTGCCCAGAGTGCTTCATCCTGTGAAGGACAGAGGTAGTGGATGGATCTCTCCACTGGTTCTGGAGGGGGACTGTTGCCCAGAGTGCTTCATCCTGTGAAGGACAGAGGTAGTGGATGACAGTCTCCACTGGTTCTGGAGGGGGACTGGTGCCCAGAGTGCTTCATCTGAAGCACAGAAGATGTAATTCCATTACTTGACAAACATTACTCTGATAATAAATAACCCTTTTCACCAAGCTAATATTATACTCATTTATGACAAATGCATCATCTCACTTCACCAAAAGAACACAGTTTCCTCAGAAAATATGTCACTCTCATTGAAAGCATAATCGTACTCTTCAAGTAAATATGGCTTCATGTCTGGTGGACACATCTTGGAGCTCTTTTTTACAAATTCTATTTTTCAGGTATCTGACGTTGGGGAAAAGTACAGTGTGGAATAGCAAGAAGGTAGCAGCACGAGGATGTTTTACTACTATACTTGTGGAATGTGTCTCTCTGACTGCCAACAATCATTGTTTCTGTGGGTCTGATTGAAGGCCCTGCAACTCACTTTGGTTGAGCATGTCTATGGGAGGCCATGCACTTCCTAATTACAGATTCCCATATGAGATACCTACTGAAATGCATGGCATGCTGCAAAATGAATATGACACATATAAGAATGAATGTAATATGTGTCAAAATATATAGGATACCTGGCAGAATAAATCTGACTTGTACTAGAGCAAATATGAAACATGGTAGAGTGAATATGCTACTTAGTGATTCATTTGAATAATACATACTCAGAATTCTATAAGAGATATGCTGAAATATATATCAATTATACTGACATGAATATGGCCCTCACTGTAAACAATATATCAAGCACTAAAATGAACACAATATGCATAAAAAAGAATAGGACTTTTCTTGAAATTAAATATATATGCCAAGAGGAATATGACATGAGTTGAAATGAATGTCACAGACTGAAATAAATATCACTTACAGCAGTGAATATATTTTATTCAGAAAAAAACATATTGTACACTGAAAATAATACCACATAGGACATTACACACGGTGCAGTGACTAGGAATTGTGTTGAAATGAACATTACAGAGATTAGAATGAATGTGAGATACACAGAAATCACTATGAAATGATTTAAAGTGAATATGACTTGTGTTGAAATTAATAGAAGCACCATTGAAATGATTTGACATGCCGTAAATGAATATGACCAACACTGAAACTCTCATGACATTCGTCAAAATGACTATGGTATGCACTGAAATTAATATAATACATTTTGAAATGGATATGACATAGGTTAAAATGGTTATGATGCATAGTAAAATTCATATGACAAGTGTTAATATGAGTATGACATCCGTTGAAACAAATATAATATTGATTGAAAGGTATATGACATGTTAAGATGAATATGAGTACAAATATGAATATGAAATTGAAATTAATTTGATATGAATTCAAAATGAATATGAGTAATGTTGAAATGAACATGATATTTATCAAAATGAATACGGCTTGCATTGAAAGTCGTATGATACACATTGGAATTAATATCATATGTGTTGAAATAATTGTAACTTTAAAAAAAAAAATACAAGAAGTTTTAATATGAATGAAACAGACATTGAAACGAATATGATATGCTAAGCTGAATATAAAATGTGTTGAAATGAATATGAGACTCATTTAAATTAATTCAATGTGTGTTAAAATGCATATGATAAATGCTAAAATTACAATGGCACTCATCAAAATGAATATGGCATGCTCCAAAATTAATATATTCATCAAAATGAATATGACATGTATTGAATTATAATAACATATGTTTAAATGTATATGGCCCATGCTAAAATTAATATGTCAAGTGTTTATGTGAATATGACATCCATTGAAATCCCTACGCAAACATCACCAACTGATCCGCACCACCAAAAGGACCCACTTCAAAAACCACATCGACGCCAACGCTCACAACAGTAAAGAGCTCTTCGGCATCGTCAATGAGCTCTCCACCCCCAGGACCTGCTCCAACGAACCCCCGCCATCACAGGAGTTCTGCAACTCACTAGCAACCCACTTCCGTCGAAAGATAGAAGAAATTCACAATAGCTTCAAACCCCAGACCCACCAGCTGACTACAAACACCCAAGAACCCAACGCTCCAAGCAACACCCACCTCCTCCACACCTGAACCCCCGTCAACATAGAGGACACCGCCACCACCATGGCCTCCATCCACTCTGGATCACCATTGGACCCCTGCCCCCACCATATCTTCAATAAGGCAAACATCATCATCGCCCCCCACCGCTGCAAAACCATCAACAGCTCCTTCGAGTCAGCCACCTTCCCAGAAAGATGGAAGCACGCAGAAATCAATGCCCTGCTAAAGAAACCAAAGGCAGACCCAGATGACCCCAAGAACTACCGGCCGATCTCCCTCCTCCCCTTCCCAGCCAAGGTCATCGACAAAATTGTAAACAGCCAACTATCCCGGTTCCTGGAAGACAGCAAGGTACTTGACACCTCCCAATCCGGATTCCGCAGAAACCACAGCACTGAGACTGCACTCATTGCTGCCACAGACGACATTAGGACCATGCTCGACGAAGGAGAAACAGCAGCACTCATCCTCCTGGACCTCTACGCAGCTTTCAACACGGTATGTCATCACAATCTCCGCACACGCCTCCACAACGCTGGAATCCGCGACAAGGCACTCAACTGGATCTCGTCATTCCTCTCAGGCAGAACCCAGAGAGTCCGCCTCCCACCGTTCCTGTCAGAAGCCTCCAGAATCATCTGTGGCGTTCCCCAAGGACCTTCGCTCAGCCCCATGCTCTTCAACGTTTACATGCCCCCCCTCGCCAACATCGCATGAACCCACCACATCAACATAGTTTCCTACGCAGACGACACTCAGCTCATCCTCTCCCTCACGAAAGACCCTACAACTGCAAAGAACAATCTCCACAACGGACTTCACGCCATCGCCAGCTGGATGGAATCAAGCCACCTCAAGTTAAACACAGACAAGACAGAAATCCTCATCTTTGGTACCAACCCCTCAACTTGGAATGACTCCTGATGGCCCACCTCCCTAGGAACCGCGCCATCACCCACCACCCACGCACGCAACCTAGGCTTCATCTTGGACTCCACACTCAGCATGACTCAGCAGGTCAATGCCATCTCCTCTTCCTGCTACAACACTCTCCGCATGCTCCACAAAATCTTCAAGTGGATTCCCGTCGAAACAAGGAAAACTGTCACCCAGGCCCTGGTCAGCAGCCGATTGGACTACGGAAACGCCCTATATGCAGGGATAACAACCAAACTCCTAACAAAACTGCAAAGAATCCAGAACGCATCCGCCCGCCTCATTCTGGACATCCCACGCCGTGAACACATTTCCCCCCACCTCAGAGACCTTCACTGGCTACCAGTATCAAAGAGGATCACCTTCAAACTCCTCATCCACGCACACAAGGCCCTCCACAACACAGGCCCAGCCTACCTCAACGACAGACTCACCTTCCACACCCCCACCCGCAATCTTCGCTCAGCCAGCCTCGCCCTCGCCTCCATCCCCCGCATCCGCTGCACCACCGCCGGAGGAAGATCCTTCTCTCACCTAGCCGCCAAGACCTGGAACTCCCTACCGCTCCACCTTCGCCAGACCCAAGACCTCTTGACATTCAGGAAACGCCTCAAGACATGGCTCTACAAACAGTAGCTCCCCCCCAGCGCCTTGAGACCCTAACGGGTGATTAGTGCGCTCTATAAATCCTTGATTGATTGATTGAAATGAATACAACTTTCATTGAAAGACATATGACTCATGTTAAAATGAATATGAACCCTTTTTAAATGACTATGACACTTTTAAAATTAATATTGCCCACATCAAAATTAATATGGCATTCATTAAAATGAATTACACTTTTTAAAATGAATAAGAAACTATGTGAGATAAATTTGCCATGCATTGCAATGAATAAATCACATATTGAATTGAACACGAGCCTTGTTTGAAATAATATGACATGTATAAATGAAAATGGCATGCATTGAAGATATGTTGATTTGCTTTAAAATTAATATTATATATTGAAATTATCACATATTCTGAAAGTATCTGATATGGACTAAAATGAATGAATTAAAATGAATATAACAAATATGTAACCGAATATGAAAAAGGAAAATCCTTTACCATGCATCCATTACCATGCACAGGTTTACTATGCAGGTAAGTACCACACAGGTAAGTATTTCTACTATTACCACACAATATTGTACTGAGCAGGTACGTATTTTTTTTAAATAACATCATTTTTTATGGGCAGTTAGAGGTAATGAGAGGTAAGAGTGATTTTAGGGTTTAAGGGTGGGTAGAGGTAAAGGGAGGTAAAGGGTAATTGTAGGGTTTAGAAATTCGGCACAGGCGTACAATGGAGTGGTGTAGACTGGCCTGGCATACAGTGGAATGGGGTAGAGTGGCATACCATAGAGTGTAGTGGCTTAGAATGGAATTGCATACAATGTAATAGTGTAGTGTGGAGTCGTGTAGAGTGGAATAGCGTACATTGTAGTGGCATACAATGGAATGGCATGGAGTGCCATACAAGAGAGTGACGTAGGTTGGAATAGTGTACATTGGAGTGGCATACAGTGAAATATCTTAAAGTGGAGTGGTGTATAGTGGAGTGGCTTACAGTGGCATAGAGTGGAGTAGCATATGCATGTACTTGAAATGTAGCAGGAATGTAGATTATGGTGTGCAGAGTAGCGCAAAACAGTGACTTGCACTGCCTTGCATTCCTGCAGATTTACCAAGCAATGCAGGGTCATGCATGGTGGTCTTGCATTGTTTTTGTGCATTTGACTTAAGTATTGTGTTGCCCATGCAACACCATGTGTGACGCAAGTGTGATGCAATGCAATACTACAGGTTGGCCTTAATTGTCTGTTGTGCTCTGGTATACCAGCATGGCAGTATATGATTGGCTAATGGATGTCTTTACAAAATTAAAAAGTTACCATATTGTTTTTAATAATGTTTGACTATATTCTAGGTAAGGACACTAGATAAAGGTAACTAGAAGGTTTTATTGTTGTTCACTACCTATTACCACTTTATGAAAGGAATTTTCTAAATGTATTTGTGACATATTTTTAAAACAAGTTTAGGTAGTACTATGCTATTATCTACCAAGTATGTTTTTCTGTTTAAAAATTGTTTGTTATTTTTCAAAAATGGGTAAGTATCACAACAATTTCTAGGTATCACTGCAATACTGCATACACTTTTTTAAAGGACTAAATATTTCTAAAATTGTAGATACACTGTAGTACCCTATATTTGTGAAATATTGTGTATTACTGTGTTTCCTTGGGGTTGGAGAGGGGCCTGCTCAAGCTTCCCGGTATTGGGGTTACGCTGGGAGGGTGAGGCTTTCCTTGAAGGTACCGACCACTTGTGACATGATCTTGTGGAGCTCCTGGGTGTCTTGCTTCAGGACGGGGCTGATGCTCACCACTGAGGTCCATACATCCTGATGAAGTTCAAGTTACCCCTGTGCTATGCAGAGGTGCTATAAAGCACATCTTGTCCCCATTGGAAATGCTTGGCTGAGGGTGGGCCCAGTATGGCCTTTTCCTCCCTGGGCCCTTACTTCAAATTGATTGGCTGCTGTGCCACAATACTGAAACTAAACTCGGGGGGAGCCTGCTGGACCTCTAGTGCCAGGAGCAAAAGTGGAAATGCTTACTAATGTATTCACCATGTAACATTCTGCCAAGTGTACAGTCCTTCACCCTAGAAACCTGGGGGTGAGCTGGAAAGGAGCGTACTGCACTGAGAATGGTGAGAAATGCAACATTAATACGGTAGGGAGTTCAGCCTCTACTCATAAATGAACTCCCCCAGTGAACATACATCGGCACTCCACTGGGAACCAGGCCTGGCCCAACTGCCTACACCTTTGTATGCATGATGGGGAATGGTGACGTTAAGCAAGCTAAATTGTACACTGAAGCCAAGAAGACAGGCATAGCTCACTCATCAGAATAAGCATTATCCTTTCAGGCTGCTACTGCAGAAATGAATGACAACAACATGAAATTGCACCTAGTGCATATCCAGTAAAGCCTGCCTTCCATAGATAACAGGATTGAAATGCCTTATTCCAGAGTGGGCAAGCTAACCACTGCTCCCAGCAAGCCAATTTCTGAGTGTGGCAGGGTCCGACGTTCTGCATCTTTCATTTGTCATTCCTTAGCCTTCAACCTAATTTCCTCCTTCATCAGCTTTTAGTCACCATCCTTTACTCCTCATTTTCCATCTCTCACTACTCAAGCTTCATTCCTAATCCCTTATTCCCTACTAACAGCCCTTGTCCCTCTTTCATCATTCCTCACTTGTATCCATTACCCCAATCACATAATCTTCTTCCCTCACTCATAATGTCCTCATCTATCATCCATTATTTACTTCATCCCCTTACAGTATGTGTACCTCATGTCAGATCCCTCATTTTGAATCTCTCGCTTCTTTTTCCGCTCCACCACACCCACTCCCCATTTTTAATTTCTCACTACTCATTCTTTACTCCTCATTTTACTCCTTATCCTTCTTACCTCATTCCTTATACCTCATTCATCAGTCATCAGCTCTCACTCCTGATTACTCACCCCTCACTTCTCATCCTCCCTCTCATTCAGTACTTTCATAGTTACCTCATGTCTCACCTTGGTTCTTATCCACCAGTCCTCATCCCTCATCGCTCCACATCCTTTACTCCTCATGTATCCCCACTCACTCCTTAACATTCACTCATCAGTCGTATTCCTTACTCATCTTAGCTGTCTCCTGATTTTTCATTCCTCAGCCCTTCCCTTCTTCTTCAATACTAATTTTTTAGTTTGCTTCTATCATGCTCAGGGTCCAATTTAAATTTTGGCAGAGAGGGAACAGTGGTTTCTGTCAATGCTTGAAATGTCTACCGTGCCTGTAGACATTTTAAATTTTGGAAGTCAGCACCTCTGTCAGAGTGACAGAGTAATTTACTCCATCGCCCTGGCTGAGGGTGAGCAGACCACCAAAATATAAAAGAGGCCCTAAATGATCTTCTTCTGGTTCTCCTTTTTTTTCCCTCCGTCCCTCCGTCATGCCTGGTGTTGCATGGGCATTGAAATACGTAAGTCAGATGCACAAAGCAATGCAAAGCCACCATGCATAACCCTGCATTGCTTGGTAAATCTGGAGAAATGCAGGTCAGCACAGCTTCCTCTACATTCCTGCTATATTTCAACTACACCCATATGCCACTCCACTCTATGCCACTGTACACCACTCCCCTATATGATATTCCACCATATGCCACTACAGTGTACACTATTCCACCCTTTGCCACTCCACTTTTGGCACTCCATTCCATGGTATTCAACTGTATGCCACTCCACTTAATGATATTTCACTCTATGCTGCCACTCCACTCTATACTATTACACTGTATGGTATGGCACTCTAACCCATTCCACTGTACGCTCCTCCACTATACGCTATTCCACTTCTTGCCACTCCACTGTGCAACACTCCACTGTATTCTTTTCCACTCTACAGCGCTCCACTGTATGCTATTCCACTGTATGCCACTTGAATCTATGTCACTCCACTGTATGGTGTTTCACCCTACCCCACTCCGCTTTCTGGCAGGCCAGTCTACGCCACTCCACTTTACACCTTTGCTGTACATTAAATCCTAAAATTGCCCTTTCCTCTACCCATTCTTAAACCCTAAAATCACCCTTACCTCCCTTTACCTCTAACTGCACCTAAAAAAAAGTATGTTATGAAAAGAATACTGACCTGGCAGTAAAGTACTGTGTGGTAAAGGTAGAAATACCTACCTGTATGGTACTTACCTGTGTGGTAAGCCTATGCCTGGTAATGGATGCATGGTAAAGGATGTTTCCTTCTTTTATATTCGGTTAAATATTTGTTAGATTCATTTTAATTCATTTATTTTAGTCCATATCATATACTTTCGGAATATGTGATCTTAATTTGAATATCTAACATTAATCTTAAAGCAAATCAACATAACTTCAATGCATGACATTTTCATTTAAACAAGAGTCATATTAATTTAAACATGGCTCGTGTTCATTTCAACATGGGTTGTATCCATTGCAATGCATGCCACATTTATCTTACATAGTTTCATATTCAATTCAACACTTTTGACCTGGGCCCTATTAATTTCAACAGGTTTCATACTCATTTAACAGTGATTCATATTAATTTTAACCAGTGCTTAATTTGTAAATAAAAAGGTGCTGGTGCCCAAAGCTCTCTTCTTAAACACGCGGCTGCTGTTACTAAATGTGTGAACATGGAATACTGAGGAAGCGTAATCCAGAAGCCATCTTGGGCCTCTTCAATCCATAAAAAGCCACTCTCTGCCACTTCAGCTCACTCTGGCAGCTTTCAAATTTCTCCCTTTGTGACGCTTTTTCGTTTTTCTCTTCCTCCGTCTTTCCCATATGTGTCTTTTGCTCGCAGCAAATGCTTTAGGCAGAAGAATAAGCTCCGGCCCTCACAAATAAGTGGCGGTGCTCAGCACCAGAAACAAGAAGCACAAATTAAGCACTGATTTTAACATGTGTCATATTCCTTTCAATGAATCTCATATTCATTTCAATGAGGTCATATTCATATTAACACTTGACATTTTCATTTTAGCATGGGTCATGTACATTTCAACATATGCAATAATTATCTCAATACATGTCATATTTATTTCAATGTGTGTCATAATAATTTCAGAGAATGCCATATTCATTTTAACAAGCGCCTTTGTAATTTTAGCATTTGTCATATGCGTTTTAATTCTTGCTGAATTAATCTCCACGGGTTTCATATTCATTTCAACGCATTTCATATTCAGCTTAGCATGTGTCCTATTCCTTTCAATGGATGTTGCACTCATATTGAAACTTATATTAATTTAAAAAGAAGTCACATCCTTTTCTACACATAAAATATTCATTTCAATGTGCATCATACATCTTTTAAAGCAAGGCGTAATCATTTAGATAAATATCATGTTCATTTCAACGTTACTCATATTCATTTTAAATTCAGATCAAATTAATTTCAGTGATGCTCATATTTATATTAGTTACTCATATTAATTTTAACATGTCATATCCCTTTCAATCAATTGTATATTTGTTTTAATTACTATCTTAATCATATTAACAGCTGTCATTAATTTTACCATGCACAATATCCATTTTAACCTCTGTCGTATCCACTTCAATATGTATTATATTAATTTCAATGGATGCCATATGCATTTTGGTGAATGTCATGGGAATCTCAGTGTTGGTCATATTCATTTTAAGGCATGTGAAATTCATTTCAATGGGGCTTATAATAATTTCAACACAAGTCATAGTCATTTTTGATCATCTCATATTCATTTATGTATATCTTATATTCATTCCGATCTCTGTTAATTTCATTGCAATTTATAGTCATTGCATTATGTGTAATGTTAATTTCAAGGTATGTGATATTATGTTCAGTGTACAATATTTTATTTTCAGAATAAAATAGATTCACTGCTTTAACTGATATTCATTTCAATATGTCATATTCGTTATAACATATATCATATTCCACTTGGCATATGTCAGTCATTTCAAGAAATGTTCCATTCTTTTTGATGCATATCGTATTCATTTCAGTGCTTGCTATATTGTTTACAGTAAGGGTCATAATATTTTCAGTATAACTGTATATATATGAGTGTCTGTTATTCAATTTAGAGTGTGTGTTATTCAGATTAATCAGTAAGTAGCATATTAACTATGCAAAGTTTCATCTTTGTTCTGATATAAGTCAGATTCATTCTGATAGGTATCACACTTATTTTGAAACATATATTAATTCTTATCTGTATAACATTCACTTAGAAGCACACAATGTATTTCAGGGGGTGTTCTAAATGGATTTCTGTACATTTGATGTAAACAGCTTCCCATACTTGTTGTTGGAGGAGGGGTGTGAGGATGGAGATAAGACAAGCCAGTAGAGTAAGAATGTCATGGATGCATGGGCGGTATTAGAGGGCTTAAAATGCTCACACTTCACTGTGTCTATCAAAGTCTCCGGGCTTATAGAATCTAGGGGTGCAGCACAGAGTCTCTCCCTTGGCACCTCCAGCAGGAAAGACAGGAATGCTACCAGCTCACATTAGTTGAAACACGCAACTAGTATGTTAACTTGTGATATTGCGGGTATTAAACTAAAATGTGTTAGGTTAAATCATGATGTATGGCACGTGGCAAAACTGCCTCCCAGGTTTTACATATTAGCACAAAGGTGTTCCTGGTTGTCTTTCTTTTCAGACCAAGTGTTTCCAGCCTTTTCCTAAGCCTGGCCTTTCAGACCACACCACACTATTGTGTTTTTCCCAATATATTAAGCATAATATAGACACGATCAGTGGGCTTAAGCCGTTGGTCTGCTAAATTGTAATTCATAGTTTGCTTTTGCCCTTCACAACATATAGCATGGGCAATGGCTCAGCCAACTTTACCCACTGGCTTCATTCCTTTAGCATGATGCCACAAATCCTATGCACATTGTTCATGTCCACCAAAAGTGATTTCTTTCTCTTCAGTAACAATGCTGGTTCAAAGTGTGCTTATTTTGTTTAATATAATTATGTATTTATTTGCATTCACTTCAGGTATCCAGTTACATGGTGATATTGGCGGTCATTTTGAACATGGCGGTCCGGGCCGCCATATAATGTTCTTAGCATGACAGCCACTTTTATAACTCTGCCACCACCAGGCTTCCGCCACCAGGCAGCCTGGCGATCACGGATTTACATATCCGACAGGGCAGCACTGTAAGCAGCGCTGCCCGACGGATAATGAGGCAATTTCCACCAGCCTTTCCCTGGCGGTTTACCCCACCAGGGAAAGGCTGGCCGAATGGGTGCCTGGGGCCCCCCTTGGGGCCTCTGCACTGCCCATGCACTTGGCATGGGGAGTGCAGGGGCCCCCATGCACAACCCCGGCACATATTTCACTTCCCGGCTTCCGGGCAGTGAAATGCACAACGGGTGCTACTGCACCCGCCGCACTGCTACTTTGCCGCTGGCTCCTTTTGGAGCCGGCTTCAATGTTCAGGCCCTGCATTGAGCCTGCCCAACTAGCGGAAACACTGTTTCTTCCTGCTGGCCCAGCTGAATGTACATTATGTGGCGGGCGGGGCCTTCTGTGAGCTGGTGGTCCTTTGTTGACTGCCAGCACCGAACTTGGCGAGTTTTCCCACCGAGTTCATAATGACCCCCATAATTTCCAGCTCTCTTTTAATGATGGTGTTCCAAAATGTTTTAGCAGCATTGTAACACTTTAGCAGGCTGCGGTTTGAACGCTTGATTATGTGGTGATTTATCACTCTAGCCTTCAAAAATAATAAAGGTAAAAATGCTTAGTGAAACGGAAAGGCTTGTTTTTGGAAGAGCAACATTAATAAAACAGCAAAATCAGTGAATGTTTACAAATAAAATATTTGTATTACAAGTATATGGTGGCCACACTTTTTTAAATGATTATTTTTGAGGCATACTCTTGCAATAAAAAAAATGCTTGCCAAGAACAGTCTTATTGCTAAAGCTTGTTTAAGTTTGGGTAGTACGGTTGGTTTCATGTTTTGTTAAGTTTACTGTCCTCTAAAACTAGAAATAGAAATGTCTTCTTGATAGGCCCATAACATGAAAATAACAAATGAACATTTCATTTTGGTGGAAGCTACATTATGAGTATATATATATATATATATATATATATACATATATATATATTTCAAGACACAACAATCACTTAAGATGAGAGCTATTACTGGGTGTAATGTATATACTTATTATGGAACTATTTAGGGCCAATGTATTTTTAATGTGCAATACTGATGTTTTCATTTTAATCACTGTAATTAAATATGCAAATTAAATTGAGTTATCATAAGCGTAAACAGTTTTTTTTTACAACGACTCAGCAGGCATTCTGTTAGATGATCACAACCACTATTTGGGCTCTCTACCACCTGTGGTGGTCTTTTGTAAATCTTGCTCTGCAGAGAAATATTTGTTGTTATGCAACATCAACCAGTCCCTGATGCAAAGTAATTTATGTGTGACAATCATATATATGACTGACATCAACACATTTAATCATAGTGAGATTACCTTTGCTAAATATCAGTGCTTAATTTGTAAAAGAATAAGTGCTGGTGCCCAGAGTTTTGCCCAGAAGCCCGCAGCCGACACTGCTGAATGTCGGAGTACCGAATACCAAAGCTGAGTAGGCTTGAATTCATCCCATGCCTCTTTTATCCACCACCAGACAGCAAGTATGGGTTTTTGGGGCCCTTGGCAAGACATATTTTGGAGCCCCTTTTGTAATTTACTACTCACTTTCTGCTAATAGAAGCCTTGATGATGGAAAACAAACTTGTTGAAATCTGTCTTTCAAGGACCCACAAAAATCCTGAAGATGCCACTTTCCAAAGAGAGATAGACTTAGAGGTAGAGGTAGGGAGACAGGAGGAGTTTGAGATATGGAAGTAGAGGTGAGCTAAATGGAGAGACAATTTACTTTCCCGAGGAGGCCCTAGGATGGCGGGAAACCCGGGCAATTGCCCACATTGACCATGCCTTAAAACATCTCTGCAGACACCCCATGCCATAAAACAGCTCTGCAGACTCCTCCTGTCCTTTTATCTCACTGTTGCAGGTTCCTACTTCTACCTTTTTTCACTGTGTTTCTCTGTTTCTCTTTCTCCTTCTTCTATGTGTGTTTTTCCCTTTCTTGCTCTGGGTCAAAACCTGATAATAAAAAATAAGTTCCAGTCCCCACCTGCGACCACCAGCTCAAATAAGCACCGGCTGATATGTTTTAATGAAATGCAGAATTAAAAAGAAGTAACATACCTCATTCACTAAAAGTAATGAATGTGCAATTTACCTGTCTACATACCAGTTCATTAGAATTTGTTTGTTTATAATATGTTGCTTCATGTTTCTTTTTGCATTTCATATCATGAATTATTGGTCACTACTAGTATCAAACAACATTTCAACCTTTTTGCTGTCTCGCTACAGGCAGCTTTATGCATTTTTTACAGCCAGTGTTGTCTCCCATATGTTTGTTTACATATAGTAGGCTTTAGGTGTCCCCTTTTGTTAAAAGTGGGGTCTGTACTTGGCAGTGATTTGTACGCTGTTCAAGTAGGGACCCTCAATCCAGTCAGGGCAAGGGAGTTACATACTTAAGATAAACTCTGCTCACCCCCTTGGTAGCTTGGCTCAAGTAGTCAGGCTTATCTCAGAGGCAATGTGTAAAGTATTTGACCACACACACAGTAACACAGTGAAAACACCACAAAGGTACTCCACACCAGTTTAGAACAACAGTCAATATTTATCTGAGCAAAACAAGACGAAAACAACAAACATCCAACAAACACAAGCAAAGATACTAATTTTGAAAGATGAAGGGCCAGAGACCTTGAGCCACATTAGCATCATTATTTTAACACTAATGTGGCTCAGGGAGGCAATGTCCGACGCGCCATATTGACAAAGTGGCGCAATGCATGCATTGCACCACTTTGCGACCCCTTGCCCCACATTATGACTGCATCAGGCATAATGTATGGAAAGGGGCGTTCCGGCGTTAGAATGCCCGCAAAAAAGGCGAAGTGAAATCTACAAGAGTTCACTGCACCATTTTTAGCATCTTTTTTAATGCCTGCTCAGATCAGGAGTTAAAAAGACCCACCTATTGAAATCAATGGGCCTCCTTGCACTTTGCTACACTAGCGTCAACATTTTTGATGCTAGTGGAGCAAACTGCCACACTAATATCCCAAAAAAATTACGCTATTGTTCTAACGATACCATGGTGCGCCATATTGTAAATACGGCACACACATGGTGTTGTTAGGTTGGGCAAGGGCGACGCAAGTACTGATGCACCACTTTCTTGTAAATCTGACCCTAAATCTTAGTACAGTGCCCCTAGAAACCAATACCTAGAAAAACTGGAGCTATCACGACGTCCTGATGGAGTCATATCCAACAGTCTGACACCCCAGTTACAGTAGCTTGGAAAACTATGAGGCTACACAGACATTGCACAGAGTTGGGGATGTGTGGTGTTGCTGGAGATGATGCAGCGGTGGTTCCTTACTGCAAAGGGGAGGTGAGGTGTTGGTTCCTTACTGCTAGGCATGGGAGGTGAGGCATCGGTACCCTACAGTTGCAGGGGAGATGATGCAGCGCTGGCAGTGAGGCATTGGTTCCTTGCGAAAAGGCAGGGTCGATGGATTAAGACGTGAGGTGTCTCGATCACACCACAAGGTCATAGGAGCTGCGCGCATTTGGAGCCGGGTGCCACGGATGCCAGTGACAGGGCGCTCTGAACTCACACTGTGACAGGACTTCAGAGGCACTGCTGCGGCATCAGGCTCGCGGCGTCGGTCATTGTCGCTGCACTCAGTGGGGACCACGGTTTGGGTGCAGGCAGCGGTTTAGAGTCAGACAGCGGCGCCGGTTCCGAAGTCGCTCTGGAGTCCATGTGCTTGATTTCTTCTTGGTTGCACCATAACTCACTCCCAAGGGCCCAGGAACTGGATTTGGCGCCACTTGGCAAGTCAGGACTCTCAGCAAGAGAGCCAAGGTGCTAGCAGGTGAAGTCTTTGATGTCCCTGAGACTTCTTAACAGGAGGCAAGCTCAGTTCAAGCTCTTGGAGAACCTTTGGAAGCAGGATGTAGGCAGCAAAAACCAGTCCTTTCACTCCCAGAACAGAAGCAGCAAGCAGCAGGCCAGCACAGCAAATCATCAGGCAGAGTAGCAGTTACTCCTACATCATCCAGCTCTTTCTTCTTTGCAGAATGTCCTCAGTCCAGAAGGATTCTAACTATGTGGTGTCAGAGGTTCAATACTTATACCCATTTCTGTCTTTAAAGGAGGCAAACTTCAAAGAGAAATCTTTGTAGTGTACAGAACTCTGCCTTTCCCTATTTTGCCCCCCCACACACTCCAGGGGGCTGGAGACTGCGTGAGGACAGGCACAACCCTATTCAGGTGCAAGTGTCAGCTCCTTCCATCACTCTAGCTTAGGAAGACCCATCAGCCTGGTGAAGGGCCATCAGAATATTCAGGGAACACCTCAGCTCTCTTTGTGTGATTGTCTAGAGCGAATACACAAACTGCCCACCTGTCATCCTGACCCAGACGTGTGTTCAGTAGACAGGCGAAGGCACAGAATGGCTAAGCAAGAAAATGTCCACTTTCTAAAATTGGCATTTTAAAACTTACAGTTCAAAAACCAACTTCACCAAACTATGTATTTTTTAATTGTGAGTTCAGAGACCCCAAATTTTATATCTCTATCCGCTCCCAATTGGAAATTATACTTGAAAGATATTTCAAGGCAATCCCATGTTACCCTAAGGGAGAGATAGCCCTTGCATTAGTGAAAATCAAACTTAGCAGCATTTCACTATCAGGACATGTAAAGCACACAAATACATGTCATATCCTTTAAATAACCTGTACCCTGCCCATGGAGCTACCTTAGGCATACCTTATGGTTAACTTACAGGTAATAAAAGGGAGGATTTGGGCATGACAATTGGGTGCACTTGCCAGGTCGGCATGGCAGTGCAAAACTGCACACACAGGCACTGCAATGGCAAGCCTGAGACATGTTTGCAGGGCTACTCATGTGGGTGGCACAATCAGTGCTGCAGGCCCACTAGTAGCATTTCATTTACAGGCACTGGGCACACCTCGTGCACTGTACTAGGGACTTAGTAGTAAATCAGATATGCCAATCATGGATAAACTAATCACCAATACATTCAAGACAGAGAGTATAGGCACTTTAGCTCTGGGTAGCAGTGTTAACGTGCCCGGAGTCCTAGAGCAACCCACAAGTCAGAAAAAAATAGGAGGAAGAATGCAAAATGTTTGGGGACAACCCCACAGAAAGGGCCAGGTATCCAACATGCTTGATTATCACTGAATGACTTTCTTGTGTATCCCTATTGCCCGCACTTCATCAATACGTTTCCTCTCCAACCTGAGAAGCAATACTTTTTTAATTGTAATTTTTTGTGCTCACGCCATGATGATTCTGCAGAATTCATGATTTTGTATGAAAGAGATTTATATATAAACCCTTGATTTGGGGGATGATCCAGAACTTTCCTGAAGACCTTCCAATGCTACTAGGGATGCTGTCTGTTTTTTTTAAATTTTGCTGCTCACTTGGGACTTAACATTTTCGTGTTTTTTATATTATTCTATAATGTGCTATTTTGAAAGCCTTTTGGGCATTGACCTCATGCATTTACACTTTTGATCTCTGTACCATACCTCGTGAATTTTTGTGACACATCTTTAAAACTTTGATTCCTGATCTAGAACTCATCGTTGAGTAGGGCCTTAATTCATCATATTTGATATGCTGTAGTGTGCCTTATCTTGAAGACCCGTTGCCTCATGAAATTGAGATTTAATACTGTCTACGATTCATCAACCCATGGGGCAAGTTATTGAGATAATATTTTGGGGTGTATAAATTTAGGGGTTACCAATGCCCACAATTGTGTGGGGCAATGGGTCCATGGTTGGAAAGGTGCAAGACAGGATAGATGAATTGATGAACAGATGCAAGAGTTAATGTATAAAGAGATGCATGGAAGGAGGATGAGAGAGTGAAAGGAGCTCTTCTAAGGAGGGTTGTGTTTGCTCCCTTCCTCTGTGCACTCAGTGAGATTAGAAATATGTTTCAATCCTCTCAAGAATGAAGAATTACTGTAGAAGTCTGTCCAATGTGCTGGCAATTCACCAGCTCAAGGCTGATTTCAGTCTATTTTGGCCTTGTCAACAGAGAGTAGCTTGGTTTCAGTGGCATAGAGACCACAAGATCCACATATGGGCATACCTTTCACAATTAGAGTGTTGGACTGATTAATAAAATTATGATGGACAAGAAGCTTGCATTAATCTCAGCCACTAATAATTGTTCATGCTGCATCCCAGTCCATTATTTTTGTGCCCACCATGCAACCTCAGACTGGAACCAGTCATATGCAAATCAGCCTTGGCAGTACTCCAATATAACCGTCCAGTCTGAACTGTATGCCCAGGCTCCCACTGCACCCAAAAACAAGCAACCTCAGACCAGTTTTGGCCTATCTGGGCTAGTCTGTGGGGTGTAGTTTGGTTCCAGTAGCACAGTGAGCATTGGACCTTCTTTTGAGAATATCAGTTGCACTGAGGAATACAAAAAACAGATAAATGCTTGTCTGGGGTTGCTCGTATCCCTTCTGGAAGGGATCTCACCTGGGTAGGAGGGATCAAGTCTTCTCATGATGAACAGGGTCATTATTGATTTGCATAGGTAGACCTTCGCCTAGAGTGGTTAAATGGACAACAAACAAATGGGCTTGAATGTGGCCTCTCGTGATTGCTGCTGGCTAAGATTCATTTTAGCATTTCATCCATCACTTTTCTGAGAAATTGTGTTATTAGCTAAGGAGGTTGAAACACTACTAAAGTAGCAACCACAATCCTTCTGCAAGTGAAGCAGAAGCAAAGCCCAAATTAACCTGTCCTCAACGCTTTGGTAGCTTGGCACAGAGCAACCAGGCCTAATTTAGAGGCAAGGTCTAAAATATTTATATCGCACTTCAAACAGTAATAAAGTAAAACCACAGCACAAAAAAAATCCCACACCAATTAGAAAAATAGAGTTTTAATAAATAAATCAAGACCAAAACAACAAAACTTCAATCAGTGGAACAAGGGATATGCAATTTTAAAGATTTAAATACAAAATAGTGGCAAAAACTCAAAGCAACACTCTTGGCTATCTAGTCATGTGAGACTGGAAGAAAGTCACAAGTTCAGGTTGACTATGAAGGAACGTGGGGTGGATACAGGGAACGCATGGCTCCCACTCAAATGTTGGATTTCTCAATCCAGGGCAAAGAGTACCGTTTGCAGTGGGGGGGGACATGAGAACCAGGGAAGCATTGTTGGGGTTTGTCATTGGAGCACAAAGAGCAGGCTGTGTATCGTGGACAGTCATCTCTTTAGTGCAAAAATGCTATTGGAGTCGTGGGTGGTTGGACCCAAGTTTTGCGACAGCTTTCTGCAAGTGGTCAGTGCTGTAGCCTTAAAGGTCAGGCTGATGGAACTTCACATTGGAGGGCAGTACAATCGACAAGGTGTGAGCCCAAAATCTTAAATTCAGCTCTACTGAGGTCACACCAAGGGGCCAGGACCTGAGGGACATCACTTTAGGGTTAGTGGCTTCCTCCAGCTGGATCTGGGAGCTGGTTCATGTTGGTATAAGCCTGTTATGTCCTGTGTCTCTGAACAGGAGGCCAGTAGACTACCCCTTGGAGTCGCTCTGAGGGTCCTGGGTTGAAGTGCAGCTCCAATTCCTCTCACTTAGGCAAGAGGACAGCTGGGCAGCAATCCAGCAGAGCAGCATTCCAGCAAGGCAGTAGCCCAGCAGATTGGCAGGCCTTTCAGCAACACAGCAACCCTTCTTCTTGGCAGATTCTCCACAGATACAGAGGTGTACTAAAGAGTTAGTGCCTGATGTCCAATATTTATACCAGGTGCCTCCTTTGAAGTAGAAGAAAGTTTTAGAGATTTCCCTTGAAGTGCATAGTTTTCCAGCCTCCACTGTCCAGACTATCTATAGGGAGTATGCAGCCCTTTGTGTAGAGGCAGGACTAAGCCTATTCCAGTATAAGTAGGCTGTGCACAGCTCCATTCTCCCACCCTACCAGTGATGACCTACCCAGGCACACTTAAGCTCTCTATTGTGTGTGGCTATCTAGGAGAAATACACAAAGCCCAACTGTCAGCTGCACCCAGTCATGTGACCCATAGACAAGCTGCAGGCATTGAATGGCTAAGGCAGGAAAATGCCATCTTTCTCAAAGTGTCATTTCCAAAATTTTAATTAAAGATCCAACTTTATTATAACAGAGGATTTTTCTTTAATTCGAAAGACACAAAACATGAGCTGGTTATGTGTTCCCATTTGGAAGCTATAGCTAATTAAATGTAATGAGTAAATCCAGTGTTATCATAAGGAAGAGGGAGGCCTTGCAGTCGTGAAGAACGAATTTAAGAGTTTTTCACAACCAAGAAATGAAAGACCAAAAAAACAATCACAATCGAAATGCATTGCACCCTGACCTGTGAGTTGTTTAGGGCCTACCCTAGGGGTGACTTATATATATTACAAAGGCAGGTTTGGGCCTGGCGAAAAGTTTATTTTGCCAGGTCAAAATGGCAATTTAAAACTGCACATGGCAGGCCAGAGACATGTTTCAAGGCCCACCTAAGTGGATGACACAATCAGTGCAGCAGGCCCACTAGTAGCATTTAATTTATAGGCCCTGGATACACATAGTACCACTTTACTAGGGACCTACAAGTAAATTAAATATGCCAATTGGTTACAAGCCAATTCTACCATGTTTTTCGGAGAAAGCACAAGCACTTTAGCACTGGATTGCACTGATAAAGTATACAACATCCTAAAGGTAAACAAAAACAGGTTCCGAAAACAGGAAGATTGGGGTAAAAGGTTTGAGGATAACCTGCAGAGAAGCCCAAGTCACACAATCTTGTTGTTTGTTGGAGTTGACAACCTCAGTGCAATGGGTATGCCTAGTGATGGGTCCTGTGCTCACTGTGCCATAGAACTCAAGGCTGCAACCTATTGACAAGGTCCAATTAGGCCAAAACTAGTCTGGGGTTGCTTGTGTTAGTTTTTGGAGGGGATCTCGTCTGGATGATCGGGAATCTCTGTGCACATGAGGATCAGGGTCAGTACTGATTTACATAAGAGTAAAGTGACATGATGGGTGAAAACAATGGACTAAAATGATGTCACAAATATTGTTTCTGTGAATTCGGATTTTTTAATTAGGACTGCAAATGCCACCTATTGAGGTGATAAGTTGCTCTTAAATTCACTACTAGCTTTTTACATTTTCAGAAAAAAACAAATTCTGATATGCCTGAATGATAATTAATTTCATTGCGAATTACAATTGCAAGAATAACACAAAATATAAAAGTAATCAGAGGTATTGTTGAGTCATTACCAGAATTATGATGTAATGCATTCCATCATTCTTCAGCTCTTTTACAAAGTCAGGCAAACCTGCGTAGTTCACTGTGTCAAAGGTGAAATCCATCTGCCGGTCCATGTAATCAATGTCACCATATTGAACATCCTAAAAAACAATCAAACATGTTAGCACTCAAATCGATAACCACCAGATGAAACTGAAAATGAAACAGAAGGGAAATTCGAGGAGGTCTTCAACAGGTGTGACTGGTTGGCCATTATAGAAAGAACCCAGGCACATTTTCAGAGTGTTGTGTATTATTTGTGCTTACACCGACGAGGTATGGTTGCATTACAGAAGGGCTGCTGCTATTTTTGCAGCCACCTCTGTCAAATCTCTTGTATCAGTGCAAAATTAGCACCAATGAACAAGAATGAGATTGAGAATGATTGAGAATATGGCTGTGCCTTTTTCATGGTCCATGTTACTGATGGATGAGAAACTGCAAGGTGGCTTGGCAGATGTACCTTTAAAGCCTTCAAGGAGCACTCCAGGAGTGGTGTTGGGAAGGGGTCAGGAGGGTGTAAACCACAGTGCTTGATTTCATTCAGATGTACAGATTCACAACCAGGAGCAGCTCGTCTGTAAGAGTGGAGGAGAGTCGCACATCTGAAAAAATGCCCGGGAGCACCTGAAAAATAAAATGGTAATGAAGTTTATTTATTACCATTTTATTTTTCAGCAACCATTCTTGTACCAAGTGTCAGAACAGGGTGGGGCATTAGCTGCTGAGTGGCAGCAGGGAGCTGTGCAATACAGTTAAAGTGTGCATGTCCCTTTTGTCGGCCATCTTCTGATGGCCAGCCTGACATGCCCACTTTAAACTTCTCTACCCACAGCTGGGTTAGAGAAAGTACAGGCCTTCAATGATCTTAAGAGCTCTGAGAGAGGCTGCTCCCTCCAATCCTGATGCTTCTGTTATGCTGTTTAACAGCATGAGAACAGCACCATGACTGGGTAGTGTACTTTACTGGGTATGGAGTTTCGTAGACAGAAGACACTGGAGTGAGGAGGATGTAGTGGCAACTAAAGAAGGTAAGTGTATTTTTTTAATATTATAATGTTGGTGCCCCATCACTCTATATATATGACTGCCACCACTGCTCATGGCTAGGTGCCTCTGCCATCTTATCCCACAGAATAAATATTTGATGATTGGAAATTGAGAGGCCAGCTTTCACTGTGAAGCAGTAAATCAATTTTGATAGGGTTTTCAATTACAAACAGATGCTCAAGTGAGTTATTGTTCTTCTTTGTGTGTTCACTGAAAGACATAAAAGCAGTTCACCACTTAGGCCCTCATTACGACTTCGGCGGTCCTTTTCCTGGACCGCCTAAGCTGCTGCAGCCAACAGACCACCAGTGCTGGCGGTCTGTTGCCCGACATTTTAGGAGTCCTTGGAGGATTTCCGCCCATTTCTGGGCGGAAGTCTGACTCCAAAGAGGTGGGTACACTGCCATCACTGCCATGGCAGCAGGACTCCGCCCGCCATATTACAAGCAATAATACGGCTTGGCAGAGTCCTGCTAGCGTGGTGGTGATGGCGGTGCAAGACCGCCAGGGCCCATCCTCTCCCAGAACATCCCCCTCACCAAAGAAGGTAAGTGGGTGTCCCAAAGGGAGGGTAGCGGTGTCTGTGTGTGGGTGCATGTACGCGTGTATGTGGAGGGGAGGGAGTGTAGTGTCAGTGCGTGTATGCGAGTGAATGTGAATGTCTGTGTGCGTGTATGTGTGCATAAATGGGGGTGTCTGTGTGGATGAATGCGAGTGAGGGGGAGTGTTGGGATTAATGCAGGTGAATGGGGATGTCTGTGAGGGTGAATGCGAGTGAGTGGGGGTGACTGAGTGCATGTATGCATATGCTGAATGGTGTGTGTCAATGCATGCGTGAGTGAAGGGGTGGAGTGGGGTGTTTGTGAGTATGTGGATGGGTAGGGGGGATGTGTGCATGTGTGGGGAAATGTGTGTATGTGTGTGCCAGAGACAGGAATGAAGATTCTTGTCTCTGAGTGCGTGACCCCCAGGGTCTTCATGGCAGGGTGACCGCTACAGAAAGCCTGGCGGTTTGAAGCCTCATAATCCGGACAACAGGCTGGGGCCTGCCGTCGGATTGGAGGTGCTCACCTCCGGCCACAGCAGTCCGACCGCACCGACAGGCCAAACAGAGTTGTGGAGGCTTGGTGTCTACCAAGCCTCACAGCTCCTAATGTGGCGGTTCTTTCCACCGGCTCCGTAGTGTTAGGACCGCCACGGTCTTATGACTGCCAGCCTCGTAATGAGGGCCTCAATAATTTGCAATCACAAAATATTAGAAAAGGGCAATTTCAAACTGGTCTTGATGAATGCCATTGACCCTTGTGGGCCTCAGCGTTGAGAAGCACGTTGACCTAAGAGATTCTACAGAAGAGTATGTCAGTAAATCTGTTTTTCGTTTTTTTAATCTTACTGTGAAAGCTATTTAATAATAAATCTCCTCTGTTAAGTACTTCCATTCGTAACTTAATCTACGTCTCATACCCTTTTGTGTCCAATCTTCCACTGTTTTCCTCAGATTAAAAAAGTGAATTCTCAAATGGGGGAGTTCAAGAAGCCATGTTGTTTTTGTTTTTTTAAAACTATGGTATAAAACATCTCCATACTGAGCTCCATAAAAAATGTCTGTCGGGTATTGCACTT
The DNA here is from genome assembly GCF_031143425.1 of Pleurodeles waltl. Taxonomy (NCBI): domain Eukaryota; kingdom Metazoa; phylum Chordata; class Amphibia; order Caudata; family Salamandridae; genus Pleurodeles; species Pleurodeles waltl. The sequence continues at coordinate 980,956,493 of NC_090442.1, forward strand.
CCCACCCAATGAGGAGCAGTTCCCTGTGATGAAACATAGCACCTCGGTTAGAGAGGAACCCTCTATCCTAGCAGGAGAAGTTCTGTATCCACAGGATTTTCCACATAATTGAGTTCAATTATTTTGGTTGCCCACGCAAGACTGTCAAAACAAGGAGACCTGTACGGAACTTCATACTTTGTTTTAATGGGTTCAAGAATTTATCAACAGAGCACACTCTACATAAATGGGATATTGAGAAAATATTTGGAAATATGTATATCAAGTTGGATTTTTAGACGTCGATTTTATTTCACAGGTTTTACAAGCTGTAGGTTAATGGTTATTTCGTTGTTTGGAACCTATCACACTAGGCAAGGTTAAGAACCCAGCTCTGTTGGTTGCAAAGTGAGCAATGAAGGGAGTTATTTGGACTGCGGTAGGCGGCCCACCAGCCTGACGTTACGGCAGATACCCTCCTCTAGCCAGCTTGGCACATGTTCGTATGATTAGAGAGTTCCACCGGGTTGGCAGATATAGTTTTGGATACAACTTTTTCTCCAATACAGCAGAAGCACTTTTGTCAAATGCACTATCAGCCAGCTGCCATGACACAGTAAATGGTCGGCATTTGTTTCTTGTTTCTAATTTCAAAGAACAGACTGGTAAAGTTGGGGATTGCTTTTGAAATACAAAAGTTCAATAGCCCGGGGTGGCATGGAGGACGTTTTTTCTATGGCCCAGGAGGCCCAGGATAATTTTACTTGCCCTCAAGAGCCAGGCTTTTCAGGCTTTTCGTGATGGTCCCGGGCAAGTAAAATATGCCTTCTACTTTATAGTTTAGTTAAACACAGTAATTGGCATTATGCATTAGTGTTGTGTACTGAATTTAAAGGCAATCCCACAGTATTAGCAGAATCAATCAATCAATCAGTCAGGGATTTGTAAAGTGCACTACTCACCTGTGAGAGTCTCAAGGTGCTGAGAAGAGGAGGGGGTAGAAGGTGGGGGGGCAGGTGCTGCTACTGCCCGCACAGCCAGGTCTTGAGAAGTTTCCTGAAGGTAAGGAGGTCTTTGGTCTGGGGCAGGTGGGTGGGAAGAGTGTTTCACATTTTGGTGGCAAGGTACGAGAATGATCTACCACCGGTGTAGTTCTGCGGACGCGTGGGACGGTTGCGAGGGCAAGGTCGGTGGAGCGGAGATGCCGGGTCAGGGTGTAGAAGGAAAGTCGTCTGTTGAGGTATTCTGGTCCGGTGTTGTGCAGTGCTTTGTAAGTGTGGGTGAGGAGTTTGAAGGTGATTCTCTTGGTGACTGGGAGCCAGTGCAGGTTTTTCAGGTGGTCTGTGATGTGGCAGTGGCAGGGATGTCCAGGATGAGGTGTGCAGAGGTGTTCTGGATGCGTTGCAGCCTCTTCTGGAGTTTGGCTGTGGTTCCTGCGTAGATGGCATTGCCGTAATCCAGTTTGCTGCTTACAAGGGCTTGGGTGACTGTTCTTCTGGTTTCGGTGGGTATCGATTTGTAGATCTTTCGGAGCATGCGGAGGGTGTTGAAGCAGGAGGGGGAGATGGTGTTGACTTGCTGGGCCATGGATAGTGAAGGGTCCAGGATGAATCCAAGGTTGCGTGCGTGTTCGGTGGGAGTCGGAGTGGTTCCGAGAGTGGCAGGAGACCAGGAGCCATCCCATGCGGAGGGGGTGGAGCCGAAGATGAGGATTTCCGTCAGAACAATTTAATTTATTAATAAAATGCTTTCTATGTTTATTATCTTCTAACTACTTGCTGAAACTCAACATAGAATAAAGAGTTTGCAGGCCACGTGACAATTTACTTCACATGCTTCGAACAATTCATTCCAGACCTATTTGCTTTTATTTTGAATTTAGCTATCTCCAATGGGAGGGATGCCTTGCTTCTTGGTTCTCATATTTATTGGGCGATCCCTATTTTCCTGCTTGGTCCTTAGTCATTAGATGAACTGTCTCATAAGTAATCAATCACCCCTTAAAGTTTATGTTGGCTTCTGAGGGGTGCCAGTGGGTCTAAGCGTAAAAGTGTTACGGTTCATCTTTCCTTCTCCTGAAGACAGCAAGCCTGCAGCAATGAATGTAGTGGACAATAACTCCCACTTTCTAACATGTCCCTTGTATGAAACGCCAAAACATTACATTTACACCTTGAGAAAGAGGTATTAGTAATAAAGCAGACTTATTAACATTTCGATTGCTCTTCAATCCCTATAGGTAGTAATTACTAATTATCCTAAATGACATATTAATATTCATTCTAAAGTTGTGTAGCTAAAATATTGCATTGACTGTCTTGAGTGTAGTTATTTGTATTAAAGAAAGCTCGGTGCCAGCACCAGTGTAGCTTTTCGTATATCAGGTGAAGCGCCACTCCAAAGCTCGCAAGAGCATCCCAACGCTTGTCAACCGAATGACTTCCTGAGCAGCCTCACAACCAAGAGGGAGGAAGAACACTGCCAGCAAGTCAGCATTAGTTCTCCCTCTGCACAAAAGTAAATTAGGTCCATAGTGTTTCCTAAATACACTTTGTGAAACACAGAGAGGGAACTGTGGCTGCCTGGATCACAGGCAGGGTGACAACTTGTGCTGGCACCAGCTTAGTGCAGCATTCCCCTGCCGTTCCGAAAGTACAGTCATCCACTGTACCCTCATCATTGGATGGTCAGAACTTCTCGGGGGAGCAGTTACTTTGGCAAATGAAGACCAAAACCCCTTCAGTAGGGTCATTTCCAGGTTGGGGCTTGCTCTTTATTGCAGCCCAGCTCTAAGGGCGCCCTCTTTTGGCGACTGGAACCACTGGACCCCTCATCAGAGGTCACAAAGAACCCCAGTAGATTTCTCCGGGCAACTGACCATGATAGGCTGACAGTTAAATATTACCCAGTTCATCTCATCACTGATATAACCTCTCCATGCCTCTGTTGCTACAAAATTCATAAGTAAGATGAGCGCAAGCGCACTACGTTAGTGAATTCAGCAGGTAGTGATGTCATAGGCACACGTTTGGTCCCGGCTGGCTTACTGTGAGCAGTGAGAATTAATGCCTTTTAGTAAGATCAACATCTTTGCCTGTACAAAAAACATAAACTACAAAATATAGTCAACCAATTCGAGGCAATAGCTTTTTTGTATACAAAGACATTTTTAGACCAGGTTCTGCCTGTTACCATACCTTGGGCATACTCAGAGAATCAAAGAGCGTGCCACACAGATCCACAACATGGTCCACTGCTCTTACAGACAATTTCAAGCTACAGAGTTTGGTGACTATTTGTTTAAGGTAAACCCACAAAGACTAGATAACTTTGGACAATCCACCCATTACTAAGCTAATTGTTTGGAAGTGTTGGCGCTCTGGGCATTGTCTTAGCCTCAGGGCCAAATGGATTAGGAAGTTAGACTCATACTCATGTCGCAATCTTTCAGTCCCTGGTAGCAGTAAAGCCCACAGTTGGAAGCCTTTGTTTGACAGATATGCTTCTGCCCAACCTCCCCATTAGTGGTACCATCACCCAATATGTCCTTGGCAGGGCACTTGGAAGAACAGCCAAGCTGTCTTGGAAGACTGCTACTTTTAACCAGGTCCAATGAAATCATGCAGATTTGCAGCAGTGGAGTCTTCTATATAATTATAGAATTATGGCCCGTATTTATACTTTTTGACGCTAAACTCCGCTAACGCAGTTTAGCGTCAAAAAGTTTTGCGCCGGCTAACGCCATTCTGAAGCGCCATGCGGGCGCCGTATTTATTGAATGGCGTTAGCCGGCGCTAGCAGACCGGCGCTGCCTGGTGTGCGTGGAAAAAAACCACGTACACCAGGCAGCGCCGGCGTAGGGAAAAATGGCGTTAGGGCGTCTTAAAAATGGTGCAAGTCAGGTTGACGCAAAAAAATCGCCTCCACCCGATTTGCGCCATTTTTAACGACGCCCAGACGCCATTTACATGACTCCTGTCTTAGTAAAGACAGGAGTCATGCCCCCTTGCCCAATGGCCATGCCCAGGGGACTTCTGTCCCCTGGGCATGGTCATTGGGCATTGTGGCATGTAGGGGGGCACAAATCAGGCCCCCCTATGCCAAAAAAATATATAATTTTTTTTTTTTTTTATACTTACCTGAACTTACCTGAATGTCCCTGGGATGGGTCCCTCCATCCTTGGGTGTCCTCCTGGGGTGGGCAAGGGTGGCAGGGGGGGTCCCTGGGGGCATGGGAGGGCAGCTGTGGGCTCATTTTGAGCCCACAGGTCCCTTAACGCCTGCCCTGACCCAGGTGTTAAAAAGAGGCGCAAATGCAGGGTTTTTTGCCCCGCCCACTCCCGGGCGTCATTTTTGCCCGGGAGTATAAATACGACGCATTTGCGTCACAGTCATTTTTTTAGACGGGAACGCCTACCTTGCATCTCATTAACGCAAGGAAGGCGTTCACGCAAAAAAATTACGCTCTTTCCTCATACTTTGCCGCTAGACGCGTCTAACGCCAAAGTATAAATATGGCGTTAGTTTTGCGCCGAATTTGCGTCGAAAAAAACGACGCAAATTTGGCGCAAACAGAGTATAAATATGCCCCTATATTTGCTGCATAACCCATCAACTTGCCATATGTTGCCATGCAGTGGTCAGCCGTTCGTAGAGACTGACTGGTCACCTTCCTGCTCCTTAATTCTGTATTTGGGTGTCAAAATGCTTCTATGGCTATGAAACATGTGCCTGGAAGGTGTTAACATGTGCAAAGATATCACAGAAATGAGGTAAGACTAGCATAAATGTGCTACACTATGCTGTATAATTTGCCTTTTATTTTCACATAGTTTGGTCCTACCCTGCTGTATAATTCCAGCGGCCCTGCTTAGAACGCAGGCTGCCCCTTAGGGAGAGAATGTAACCATCTGAGCCACCCTTACGGTTTCCACACCAAGTAGCAACAATTAGACAAGAGCGCTGCTACTCATAATACTGACTTACTCTCTGAGGTGAGTATACGATAATGTGAACTACCCTTAGGGTTTCCACATTAGTATAGCAAACAATTATGTGCCCAGTGGCATTTGCTAAAAGGAGGGGTAGTAGAGAAGTCAAGTTTGGGAACAACTAGTATGTGAAAAGTTTTTAAGTGCAACCTAAGCGAGCGAGGTCACTTTTCCATTAAATGAAATAACACAGGGGAGCAAAAGGCTAGCACTCAGAGGTGTTAGTTCATGAGTCCCACGGGCACTTTGACCTTGCTAAGAGCATGGGGAGTCCTGTATGAATACCAAGGCATTCAATACATCTGTAGTTGAACCAAACACCCGCGTTGCGGTCCTGAAGCTGCATTATTGGACTGCATGCGCTGCCTCCCCCAGGGTTAGCAAGCTGGTCTGCGTAGCCGACAAAAACAGGTTCTGACTAAAACATTTAACCTCTTGCTTTCTGTAACTAGTGCATACACAAGAGGCACTTAGTGAGCTATAACACAAGAAAAGAGCGTTAGGGGAGGTGGAAGGGCACACCAAAAATACAGCAGCATGAGTAAGGCTAAGCTGGACAGAGTCAGACCTCAATAGATGCTTATTTTAAAGAATTGGTAACAAACGTTTTTGCAGCTGGGGGGCAGTGTTATAACTTTTAAAAAAATCAAGAAAGGATAGAATTATTAACAAACTAAAAGCAAAGGTCTTATTGATCTTATTCAGGGTCCTAACAGGTCACATTTTTGATGTTCCTTTTGGTTCAGGATTTACGTTTCAATGTCGCACATGGACGCTACAGTGTTTCAATACTAATGGGGCTTACCCAATTAGGAGATATGCATAAGTACAGCAAATGGTAATTACCCCCTTTCTGTTGCTGGATATTTTCCCTTAGGAAGATAAGGTGGCAAATCCAACTTGCTATGTTGCAGGTTTCAAGGACCCTGAGGCACTCAGAGGATGAGAATTAAAACAATTGGGCTAGCTGCATGTTAAAAAAAGACAAAAAAGAGCTATATTCTTGCACTCTCCTGGTTCAGCTTTTCAGACAGAACCTCTGCAGAGATACAAATGCCCAGTGGCCCAAGGGTCATTTGTTGAGCGTACTTGCTGAAGCTGAATTCAGCACCGAAAAAAAGAAGCTGAGCTTGGACAACCTATTAAATCTGGGATATTGGCTGCCGAAGTGTCATTGAACAAGAAGGTGCTCTGCAAATTTAGCAAGAAATAAATGCAGGTCATATAAGAATACCGGCATAGGTGGGGGGATCTCAGTGCCAACAGTTACCACCCCTGAGGCTTTGCAGGGTTACAGGGCGATCCAAAGGTGTTTGGTGTGAAAAGTAACCTCAAGGGAGTGCCCACAGGTTCTTCATGCCAATACCCAGGAGTCCGAATGGCAGGACCCCTCCATGAAAGCGACGGAGCCCCATTATTCCCACGGGTAGTTGTAAGCCTGAGCAACTGGGGACTTGTCTGCTAACGCTCTGCCTCTACATGAGTTTTTTTCCTGGACTATGGGGTCCAGATGTAGGGTGAACCCCCAATGGTTAAGCACCAAATGTGTATTCCTTGTCGTCATTGGCTAATCAGGTGAGCTGCCAGCTTAGATCAGATCGTCTCTGGCTGCCCTTGGATCCCCCGTAAGTTAACCCACTCCCTTACCAAATATACCTGTAACATAACTTTCTTCAAACAAAACTGATATGGTCTCAGCTATTCACCTGTAGACTTTTCCTTTGCATGCCTTCATTAAGGGTGTGTGTATGTGTGTTTGTGTCTGTGTTTGCACGCATGCCTGGATATGGTATATCTGCACTATGTGGCTGCCTGTGTCGCACACAAGGCAGCTTAGTGCATCATTCCCCTGTCAGGCTGTACACACTTCAATCTGCTTTACCCCTATTGTGGGATAGTCGGGCTGCTGGGGGAGTGGTTACATTGGTAGAGGAAGGCAAAACCCCCTTCTTTCAGGTTCGGGTGGAAGTTACCCTTTATATGAGCCAGTGCTGGGTTTAGGGGTGTAGGACAGGTGAACCCGAACCTGGCGCTGACTTTGGTGGGAGGTGTTGGGTTTAAAAATAGCTTTTGGTTTAAAAGCATGTGAACTTCCAAGTGCAGCCAGCAGTTTTCAGGTAACAATAAATATGTCAAGGTAACTCTGATGATTAATGTTCCTACTGGTGAGAGATTGGAATTTTATCTAGTGGCAATTTTGGGTCATCATAAAGCAGCACAGAGGGTTAATATGCCTGCTGCCAAGAACGTCCATCATGAAGATCACAGAACTGAATGTGAGTGAACTATGAGTAGCACTATAAAAAATGAAATGCTTGTTAGAGAGAGGCTATGGTGATCTGAGGTGCACTGTTGGAGAGTGGTAGTGAGGGGATTCATGAAAAAGGAGGTCATGGGGGTGGGGGGTGCCAAAAAAGATCCTCTCACAGGGCGACACCAGTGCTAAAGCTTGCCCTGTATGCAGCCCATCTCCAAGAGTCATCCTCTTTTTGTGACTCAGTACAGTGAAACTCACCCTATGTAATATTCATAATTTAAATCACTCAGATTACAGCAAGCAAACAGCAATTGGACGAATACTACATTAAAAATGACAATTGTTTCAGGACAAATTAGAAAATAAAAGTTGAGTTTCTCTGAATTTATGTATACAACTTGGGAACAATCTTTCAACCGTATGAAAAAAAAAGTATTTATCTAGATTATTGCTATCCTTTGCTTGCTAACATTATGAATAAAAAGTGGCCCGAGAAATAAATGAACTCAATATGCAATGGCGAAACATTGACATGAAAGACACGAATCTTTAAAAAAGCAGTGGTTGTGAAGGGAGCCAATGAAGATGTAATTTCCATTTCGTCATGCTAAGAGGATACATTTTGTCTCATTCACCACTTAAAACATCTGAATCCAGTTTCTGAAAGAAATAGACAAAAGTGAATGAAACGAAAATCCCAAAACAATGTCTTTCCAACAAGAGTTCCCAAGTGAAGTGAGTTATTGAATGTACTGCCTGGTGGTCAGTTCTCCTGCCTTTTGTTTTAATATACCAAATGTCCAGAACTCTCATCACTCTGCTTTGGAATTGGTGACCCTGGTGGAGAAGGACATATTCTGTCCATTCTGGACTCTTGCAGCTTTGGCCTCCGAAGCAAGTACCTGGTAGAGAAGTTACTATGTGGTTACAGGCGACTGACAAAGGCAAAGCTTGGACTTTCTTTGTCATTCCTGTAACGTATGCTGCAACAAACACACCGTTTTCTTGCACAGACACAGCGGCTGACATTCATTTCTTAAACTGCTGATACTTACGTGTGGAATATTATGCTGTCTTGTGCGCCTCACTGTTTCTTTCATGGTGGCGAGGTTTTTATAGCCGTACCGAGAGAGCTGGAATCCCAGAGACCAGTAGGGTGGAAGGAAGGGTCGTCCAATGGCCTATGACGGAAAGCAAGAATTAATCCTCCTGGTGGCTGCCAATCTGCAAAAATATCAGGAGCATCTGCTTTTTAACTAGTTGCCTCATCAGTATAATTGTTAAGGGCCGCATACAATATATATTAAAAAAACGTAAAAGACCATTAAACGTGTTGTCGGGTTTTGAGAGGCAGATAAAACATGTTTGTGACTTTTTAATGTTAGCTCAATTTCACACATTTTGAACAGAACTAAACGTGTCTGTGATTAAATACAGCTTTGGAATATCTGTATTTTAAAAGTTATTTCGATGTTGCGCAGAGTATTACTTGAGGAGCGCCAACCTGTTATGTCTTTCATTTAGGTCTGGAGTGGCTAAAATTCCATCTGCATGACTATGGTACATTTTCCAATTTTCTGGATTTTAGTACTGTACTTCAGAGAAACCAGTTCGAGTTAATTGGAGTTGAATTACTCGCATTCTGCTTCAAGTTAATAACCTCCACCGATGGATGCACAGAAAAATACATACAGTTTAAAAATATGAGTTCCTCCTACTGAGTTCTGGTGTCATAATTACTTTGAAGCTAATAGAAAGTTGTGTTGTGGTTAATTAATGTTATACAATACTTTGAAAATGTCATTTGATTGGTTAAACAAAACAAAATATGTATGCTGTTTAGGTTTCAAAAGATATTTAGATGTTGCAGTGACTGGTACGAAATTACACAGTGGCTGTGTAATAGGAATCTGACCAGCTGAAATCACTTAACACACAGTAATAAGTAATAAAATCACACCCCCTTAACTAGTAGTAGGACTACGCATGTAACAATAATGTTGTAGTACCCGTTGACCAACCTAAGATCATGGCACCTGAGATATTATCATCCACTGCAGCAAAGCAATGTGATGCTGTGCACTCCATATAAGGGACACGCTGGGATTGACGCATATCCATGTGAGAATAGGTCCCCACGTCCAGCAGAGGCGTACTCCAAAGCACAACAGGTAAGTACACACCTAAGTTAGGTAACATATGAATTGCCACTTTACATTGCAATGTATACTGATATCCACTCACATTCAAGTGTCACTCAATATGTCACACATACTTAAGTATCTACGTACACATAAGTAGACTATGCTTACTGTAATGTGACACATTGTCATACTTCACACTTGTCTGCATTACATCCAAGACCAAAGTAATAGAGTTCAAGGTGAATCTTCCACCATTTTACACTCTATTACATTGGTCCCCACAAATTAGGCTAATTGTGTCAGTTAGAACTGATGCATCACCTATGTTTTTTGACGCATTGCTGAAGTTGCGCTTGTTTTAAGCCCAACTTCAGCAATGCACCACTTTTGGGGATGATGCATTGAGGCGTCCTTTCCACTGATGCATCCTTGGGACCTTATGCCATGGTGCGCCGTATTGTAAATACGATGCATCCATGGCAATGTAAACTGTCTTGCTGCATCGAAAGTTATTTTGACGCATCACTGCCTTAGCGCAGCGATGCATCATTCCTTGTAAATATGGGATTCAGATTTGAAAAACTGCAGTTCTACTGTAACACATACATACACTGAGGGGCAAATTTACAAGAAGCTTGTGCAGCCGTTGCGTCATTTTCTTTTACTCTCCGGCAGCGCATTCTTTGTTCCATAGTTGCAAGGCAACGCATTATGCGCAATGCCTCAGTTTTTATAGGACTGCGTCCAAAAATACCTGCATTAGAATCATCTGCTCCACACAGTTAATAATGTATTCAGGTAGGCACTCCCTCGTAAATTCCCACTCACAACTGACAAAGTGATCTTTACAGGTTTGACAATATGGGAAGCATCTTTTCAATGTGTTGCTTTAAAGCTGGAATGTGTCAAAATTCCTACCTCTCTGTAACCCAGGCGAAGGAAATGATGCAGTGGATGTGTAATAGGAATCTGGCCAGCTGAAGTCACTTAGACTTCTGTAATTAGTAATAAAATTACCTTCCCTCAACGAGTAGTAGGCCTACACATTTAACAATCATGTTGTATGGCCTCTTGACCAACCTGGGACCATGGCACTGAGATATCATCCTCTGCAGCAATGCAATGTGACGCTGTGCACTCCATGTAAGGGACAGGCCAGGGTTATCACATACCCATTTGAGAATGGGTCCCCAAGTCTGGACAAGCGTACCCTAAAGCACAACAGGTAAGTATATATATTAGGTGGCTAACACATGAATTGCTACTTTACATTACAACATATACTGTTATCCACTCACATTTGAGTGTCACTCAATATGTCACACATACTTAGTTATCTAAGTACACATAAGTAGACTATGCCCACTGTAATTTTACACATAGCCATACTTCATACTTGTCTACATTTTATCCAGGACCAATGTAATAGGGTCCAGGGTAACTTTTCTTCCATTTCACTCTCTAATACATTGGTCCCTACACATTAGGCTACTTGCATCAGTTAGAACTGATGCGTAGCGTATGCTTTTTGAGACATTGCTGAAGTTACACTTGTCTTAAGCCCAGCTTCAACAATGTGCCACTTTTAGGGCTGATGCATTGCGGCGTTCTTCCCATTGATGCGTCAGAATTTCTGACGCATCCTTGGGACCTTATGCCATGATGTACCGCATTATAAATACAACGCATCCATGGCGTTGTAACCTGTCTTGCTGCAGTGCAAGTTATTTTGACTAATCACTGCATTAGAGCAGTGATGCATCATTCATCGTAAATATAGCCCTGAATGCTGTATACTTTAGCTACAGCAATGATGTGTCTTTTCACAACTCTCTAAAACTGACATTTTTCCTGTGTGTGGTTCTCCTATTTAGTTTACTTCCCTTATTTACGACAAATGCCAGCAGGCAGGACTTGTGCGGTAAATGGAAGTTTTGCAGACTTTGGAGTAGAGATAGTCAAATATGAAAATGTATGTGACAAGTTTTGCTATGTTTACAAGCTTTGCCCTTTCTGAAGATTGCAAAATATGTAAACTTTACAAAATGCGGCTTGCGAAATCATTACCCTCCTGCCGCAGACCAATGTATTATTCCACCCCCTCCTCCCCCACCTCTCCTCAGCCCATTTCACCCACAAGCGTTAATATAGGTGTGAACTAACATAAGGCTGCAAAGCACAGTATATCGCAGAATGTCATGTGAATATTTCTTCGCTACTGCACATCACTGAATGTTTTTCCATTTTGTAATTTGCCATGATAATGACATTGTTTAGGGCTATGCAACAAAAAGCAGATGCGCTTACAAAACATCCTTTTCAAAACTCACATTCCTAAAGAGCTGAAAACACACGACATGAACAGCAAATTGCATTTTTGTTGCTACTGGATAATTCCTTTGACATTTTCTAATAATATGTTTCAGTATTGTGACAACTTGCAGGATTGAAAATCGGTATTCCTCTGAAAAGAATAAGCACACTGCTATGCAGCTGACAAGGCCGTTTTGTCTGTAGGAGACAGAGAAATCGATCTAATGAAAGTGCCGCAATTTCCATTGCTTTAAGAAGATACAGAATGAGGGATTTTGACGGTTCCGTTTTATTTATCTCGTGCCAACCGATATTACTTCAGAACTGATTTCCAAAAACCTAATGAAATTATGAATTTTTGATATAAGTAAAAATGTTTCCCCGTACGCCTTGGGGGAGGCAACACCAATCATAAAAGTGGCAAATGTCCCGTCCGCCGTCCTGCAAGTGCATCTGGCACTTGACTTGACCTTTAGACAAAATATTTCAACCACATCAAACTCTAAATAGAGCCCTAAGTCTCCTGTGCATTAAATTTACGATCCATCCATGAAACATTTACCAACACGGCAAGAAAAGTGTCGCACCACGTCAGGGCACAAGCCCTAAAAAAAACAGACGCTGGGGGGGCTAGTCACGTTAGGAAGTACGTAAGTGACATTACGGCACGCAACGTCGTACCTGGCAGTACAGGCAGTGACATAACAGGAAGTGGCATCACAACCTTTGACTTTTTAGGAAGTGACATTATAAGAAGTGACATTAGATCTTAAGACCTCACACATATGTTTAGCAGGTCTAACAGAAGTATATGCAAACACTCCTAATTTAGACAGAAAACTCACGTTTTTGTGAACTACACATAAAGTAATGTTGGCTTTTGTCAGCATATACCTTAATTTACACTAAGGACTGAACAAACTATCTCTGCAAGTCATAACAGTCCATATGCAGCACATTTGCATGTAAATAAAATTACTTTAGCTGCCTGTGCATGTATTGCATACCTGACACAAGGTAACACAATGCAGGGCAATGTGCTGCCTTGTGTTCGTGTTTTTTTTCTTAACAAATAAATGCAATTGGAATTTGAGTGCATTGTAAATCCCAAAACAGGTTTTGCATCAGGGTTGTGCCAGGAAAGGGATGCAACTGTGAGGCAAAACCTGTTCCTCAACTCTTACATTTTGGGGCATATTTCTGAGTGGGATGTACCATGCTTACACCACGCAATGTAGCACATGCATGGCCCAAACCACTAAGTCATATTTTTGAAGCCACGCAAAGTCACTTTGCGTGGCTTTGAATTGCTTCAAAAAAATGAAGTAAGGCAATGCAGCACAAATCCTTGTGTTTGTTTTAATCTGCTCTGGGTAGGCATCCCTTGGGCTTTGTGGTGGGTTATAACACGCAATTCCCATGGATTCTGATGCATTCCCAGATTTACTTGTAAACCTGGGAATGTGCCAAAAACTTGCACCTTCCCAGGAGAGGCACACCTTTATTTCTCCTTGTTTTTTTCTCTTTCTATGTACAGAAGGAAAAAGCCTCTAAGAATGGTGCATGGGTGCCTGCATTGGTGCTAGGCTGCCAAAAAGGTGCCGTCACAGAAGGAAAGGACAGCAATGTAGCATATTGGATAAATAAGGCTTATTCCTGTCCTTTCCCTATGATGTATGGCAGCACAGCAAGGTGACTTGCTGTGCTGCCCTGCGCCACAAAGCCCACAAATATAGCCCCTGTTTTGTTATATCTGGTCCACAAAAAATTGGCAACAAGGAGAAACAGGACAGTAAATCAGTTCTGCTTAATTGGTTGCAAAGTCCACATTTTTAAATATATTGTTTTTAAAATGATCTTACATCTGCTGCAGAGATCTCTGGGTTTCTAGTAAATCTGAGGAAATAGTAATAATGGTAAGATACTTTTGGTGTTTAACGTATCTGCTGGAAAGATCTGTGTTTGCCTATTGCCTGTTTTGACTCAAAGTAGCATAGAGGGTTAATGTGTCTCCTGCAAAGCACATCATGTAACATGCAGATGACAGTTTTTTTAGGTAGATAGGTGAGTTACTGCTTTTAACAGAGAGATACTTTTCTTATTTGCAGTTCATAAATTGTAATCCTTCTAACATAGATGAGTGATCTATGAAAGGCGATATGTGACTTCTACACCTTGGAACCCTCACTGTCTTATGTAACATTTCCTGAACATTGATGTACAACCGTAATATTATTGTCAATGTATTGAGTATGTGTGATGTAAAGCGTTCAGACACCCTGCATTTTGATGAATAGTGCTATAATAGAAATAAAAAATAGCAGTTTTTAAATTGTTATTTTATGTGCATATACAGACCAACATATTTGACACTCTTACAGTGCATGCCTATTTCCTATATACAGGGATTAAAACGAGGTCAAAAGCATGTTACTCAAGTAGCTGCTTAGTGCTGGCAAACTGTGTGCCTTTGATTCCCCTCCACTGCATTTGCATCAAGTCTTGAGGCTCCAGATAGCTTCCAGTCAGGACACTCCAACAAAAGGAGGCCTGGTGGGCCCTTAAATTCGGCTGTTGTTATGAGCCCAGCTGGAGTCTTGAATTGGAAAGACCCCCTTGTCACCTGCAGTTGTTGCTCAGATCGAAAGCAGACAACATGCAGGCTCTACTGAATGTGTCCCGGTGTCTGAAAATTACACCAGGACAAATTCAGCGTTTTACAGTGGGGACAAACTTCTTGGCAGGGTGGACGGCATCCACCCTGTGAAATTAGTGTGTGGATGCCCTCCACCAGCGTGTATCCCCGACTTGTGCCCTGCACTAGGTAAATCACAGGTAGAGAAGGATTTTATATATGAATCCTTCTCTCCCGGTGGGCAGGGGCTGGAAAAGAGGGTGATATCAAGACACAAATGGATAGATGCAAATTGGCTTTGGCACAATATGCTATGACATGAAATCCTCCTATTCGGCTCGGAACATGCCCTAACAGAAAGCTAGACAAACTTTCCAGCCCGAAAGTACATTTCACTGGGATTCTATGCAATCATAAAGTGAAAACCCTGGGAGTGACCTTCCATTCCTAACTATCCATGGACAGTCATGTGAGCACTGTTATTGTCTCAGCCCATTTCCAGTCAAAGCTTCTCTTGAACTCTCTCCGTAATAAATGGGGGAGTTCAGACGTACAGTAGTTGGAGCAATAATCTGTACAAAGATCACCAGTGAAAATTCCTGGAATAATCAGTACTTCTAAAAGAATATCAAATAACAACAAGGGCCATCAATTTCAGTTGTGAAGGCTGTAGTAACCACTCGCCCAGTAGCCATTCTGAGGACTCTACCTTAGTGTCCAGTGGCAGAATGAATTAATGAACGATGTACAAAGTGCGTGGTTGCCTAAGGACACATCAGCAATAGTAGAATCAGTCTGGAGAGAGAACGACTGCTGGGAATCAGGAAAGAGACAAGCCTTCAGCATTTTCCAGAAGAGAATGCTGTTGGAAGTATATGTCAAGCCTTCAAGAAGAAGATTCCAGTTACTGGCTGCAAGAAAGGAGAAAGATTTACCCCTTGACCTTGCCAACCTGATCCTAGAAACAGGAATATGAAGTTAGATGACGAACAGGTGTATAGAGCTGATATTTCATTTCCAAGTAAGAAGGCCAAAGAAAATGGTTGGCTATGTAATTAAGAAACAAAGGCCCATATTTATACTTTTTTAGCGCCACATTTGTGTCATTGTTTTATGCAAAAGCGGCACAAACTTACAAAATACAATTGTATAATTGTATAAAGTATAAATATGGGCCAAAGTTTTGAATAAAATATTTTTCCTAACCGGAAGCCAGTGAAAAGCATCACATTTGGGGGTGCATAACAAAAGCTATTCAGATACTTTCTAAATAGTCTGTGAAGGATTAAGAATGCAGACGACATGTCTAAGAGCAAGGTATTTCTGAAATCAGTTCTTTACTGTATAAGTGCTGGAATAATGGTCTTCCTAGATGAAAGAGGAAGACATGAAAAAAGTTTGGCATAAAGTTTGCAAGAGGAGAAAACAAGGGCAACCACTTTGTTTATCTGGAGAGTGAATAAAAGTCCATTGCCAATGACTAGGCCAGCACTTGTGGCAGATTTAACAGGTGGGGTTGCAAGGGACCTAATTCTTCAGGGCACACCTCAGGTGTCAAAACTTCGTGATGTTTACCAAAAATAAAAAATTTAGGCCCAGATTTAAGAAAAGTTAGCGCCGCTTTTGCACCTTTTTTTAACGCAAATGTGGCACTAACCCAGCTACATATTTAGATTATTTTGCTAGAGCAGTCTAGCGTCAAAATTTCCGACTTAGTGTAATTTTGTGGGAGTGCCACCACACCTTGCTTCGTCTAACATCAATGATATGCAAGGTAGGCATTCCCTCCGTAAAAAATGACGCTAGGTCGCTAGCACCATACTTGGAACTCGATGGAAAAGCAACGCACACAAAGGATCAGGTCCAAAAAATGAAGCTAAGTCCGATTAGCATCATCATTTTAATGCCTGGTCAGACTAGTCATTAAAATGAGGCCCACACACTACTACATAAGGGAAACACACAGAAGCAACACTGGCAAGCAACTGAACAACATGGACCTGTTACTGCTACAGCTCGGCACCTGTAGAAGATGACAGCAACGAAGCCAAGTGCCACCAGTACCACCGCAGCAATCACAAACTCCACCACAGCAGCCATGAAGGCAGCCTAGAAGGCTGGAGAGGATCTTTTGCCAGCAATCAACCAACCTGGCCCTCAGGGAAAAAGAGGTGATCAGCCTCTACTGTTTGAGATGGGAGTCCATTGTACGACTCCTCCACCACATTGCACCAGACATCACAGCAAGAGTGCAGAGTCACACAGTAATTCCACCCTCAACCAAACTCCTGGCTGTCCTCCACTTTCTGGCAGCAGGATCATTCCAGACCACTGCGGCACAAGTGGGTGCGATCTCCCAACCATCCCTCTCTGCCTTCCTTATGAAGGTCCTGGATGGCATCATCAGACTCACATCCCACCACTTCCAGTTCCCCAACACAGAAGAACTGCAGCAGGAGACCAGGCAAGGTTTCCATCAAATTGCTGGCTTCCTGCATGTGCTGCGTGCAATGGACTGCACCCATGTCCAACTTGTCCCTCCTGCTGCAACCTCTACATAACCGCAAACATACACATTCCATCAATGTGCAGGCCATTGTGGACCACCATGGAATTATCTTAGACATCCTTGCAAAATATCCCAGCAGCGTCTCACATATTGCCACTGCCCCGTATTTACCATGTTGTAGAAACCTCAGGCAGCAACAATAGCAATTGCTACCCCAGTGGTCTCATCGCCATCTACATATCAGCAAAACATAACAGATATACTCATTGTGTTCAACTTTCCCTTGTGTGGTGCATAGTGCAGCACATATTGAAATACAACATCACCATCAATGAAAGATCGTGTACCGCAATGGACACCTTAGAGCACACCAACAATCATACATAAAGGCCCAGTGAAAGCAATGGCGCATAGGGCCACTAATTGTTGCACTTCCTGGGTAGTGCCACTTTGTAACCATGGCACTGTGTTTTTGGCCTTGTTGGGACACAATAGTGTCAATAAAAATTAGGCTAATGTGGTACAAAGAGGTGCTAGGTCCTCTTAAATTTGGGCCCCAGGCTCAAATAAAGACAACACCACACATATTTGGCATGGGTGAAAAGTCAAACCAGAATTTCAATTACAATCAGCAGTTACCTGAGGCACAATAAATGATAAGAAAGTGCACCACCACACACCAATGCAACCATCCATCCAAACAGGAACACACACAATACCAGATGCAAGTCTGATTCACCACTCCACTCAAAACATATATGTGCCATGGCACCTAGCAAATAACTAATATGTATGATTGACACATGTTAGAAATGGGGTCTTTGGTTGGCAGTCAGGTTGCCCCTGTCCAATCAAGGACCCTAACTCTAGTCAGTGCAAAGGAGAAACACGAGGGGTGGTTTAAGGTCTGTGGAGGGGGATTTCCTTTACGGACTAGGTGGTCTCACACACTATATAGTGTCATGCTTCATCATATGACCACCTAGCCCCACCCAGGTAGGACAATACCACCTGGGCGGACTCAACCTCGCTGTTAAAGGAACAGGAGGGAGTGCGTAAATTAGTTTGATTTCTGGAAAGTAGGGATCCAGCTATGCTATGGGAATAAAAACACCTACTCAGATACCAGGGTGAGTTTTAATAGAAGGTTCTGTGTGGTGTGATTAAAAGAAATGGGAGACCAGTTTGAGAACAATGACTCGCAAGGTCACCTATCTAGCCGACATGTTTCTGCCCTTGTGATTGAGCTATGGAGGGTCTCTGGGCATTCATTTGGGCGTTGGATCCCTGTTGCAGATGCTTGTAGCGCGCTGCAGTTTAAATCGCAGTAGGAAAAAACGTGGGAAGGGAAGGAAGGGCCTACCTTAGCCAAGGGAATACCTGGGGAGGACCCTAACAATAAAGGCTACTAGCCTCTGGTATCCTGGAGAGGGAGTGTCCCCTTATAGTCAGACTTGCATCAAAGGTGGGCGCTCTCTGTGTGCCTATACCGACCTCTCTGTCAGAACCCAAGCGGTCCTGCAACAGGGATCCAACGCCCTGATGAATGCCCAGAGACCCTCCATAGCTCAATCACAAGGGCAGAAACATGTCGGCTAGATAGGTGACCTTGCGAGTCATTGTTCTCACACTGGTCTCCCATTTCTTTTAATCACACCACACAGAACCTTCTATTAAAACTCACCCTGGTATCTGAGTAGGTGTTTTTATTCCCATAGCATAGCTGGATCCCTACTTTCCAGAAATCAAACTAATTTACGTACTCCCTCCTGTTCCTTTAACAGCGAGGTTGAGTCCGCCCAGGTGGTATTGTCCTACCTGGGTGGGGCTAGGTGGTCATATGATGAAGCATGACACTATATAGTGTGTGAGACCACCTAGTCCGTAAAGGAAATCCCCCTCCACAGACTTTAAACCACCCCTCGTTTTATCTTTAGTTGAGATTTAGGATTGGTATAGTGACGCAATTAGCACACTTTCAACCCATTTGTAATTCCAAAAACCCCGTACTCTCTTTTGTGACTTAGTATTATGTTTGGGGAGTCGAGTACGATGGGTGTCTTTTCCTACTCCCTTATACTCTCCCTTTGTGTACTATCAAAGGAGAAACACACCTGGTTAACCCCTGCTCACCCCCTTTGTAGCTTGGCACGAGCAGAAAGGCTTAAACCAGAAACAAGGTGTGAAGTATTTGTACCAACACACACAGTAATACAGTGAACTACTACAAAATGGACACCACACAGGTTTAGAAAAATAGTAAATATTTATCTAAGTAAACAAGACTAAATAAGACAATACATAGTTAAAATTATGACTTTAGCAATTAATAACACAAAATAGAGCCTAGAAGCAGCAATGCTGCAATTTGATGTTAAGCAGCATTGTGACGGAGTCGCTTTCCACAATGCAACACCACTAGAGCCATTTACGGAGACCTATGGACCCCAGGTACAGTACATTAGCAAAAGTGTGGAAAACAGGCCAGTGCATGGAGTCTGGGAGCGAGGGATGCTGGATCAGATGTGGCGCTGGTTCCAGTGCTGCGAGGCGAAGAAGCGGAGGCATCATGAAGAGGCGTCCGGTCCTTGCTGCGAAGCGATGGAGGTGAGGCGGCGGCGGTTGTGAAGAGTAGGCAAAGTCGAAGTCCGGCGGAGTCATGATGCTCTGGGGCGACCTCACAGGGCCGCAGTCACGTCACAGGGTCACAGGCACTGTGAAGGAGTCGGGTGTCACAAAAGTTGGTGCTACAACACTCTGATCTTGTGAATTCCTGGGACTTCGGCAGCCTCTGTGACTTGGGGGCTGAGATGTCAGTGGGGTCCTCAAGCTTCTGCGAGATCCATGGCTTCAGGTGCAGGCGGCACCACAGGTTCTGTGCAGCGGCATCCTTACAAAGTTGCACCTTGTCATCCAGCATTGTTTCACAGGATTTCCGCCCAGGAACTGGAATGGCACCCTCTGACAAGCTAGAGTCCATAGCATGCAGATTCAGAGCTTGTTTGTTGAAGCCTTTGCTGTCCCTGAGTCTTCAAAAACATGAGGCAAGCTCAGTCCAAGCCCTTGGAGATACCTCTTAAGCACGAATGCACAACAAAGTCCAGTCTATGTCCCCTTTCACAGGCAGAAGTAGCCCAACAAAGCACAGTCACAGGCAGGGGCAGCACTTCTCTTCAGCTCTTCTCCTGACAGAGGTTCCTCTTGAATCCTTTCTGCCTTTGAGGTTTCCCAACTTCAAAGAAAAGTCCCTGTTGTTTACAGGATCCTGCCTTGGCCAGGCCAGGCCCCACACACACCAGGGGGTTGGAGACTTTATTGTGTGAGGGCAGGTACAGACCATTTAGGTGTAAGTGACCACTCCTTCTTCCACTCTAGCCCAGATGGCTCATCTGCAGGCTACACCCCATCTCCCTTTGTGTCACTGTCTAGAGGAGATTCACAAACAGCCCAACTGTCAGTTTAACCCAGACAGGGATTCCCCAAACAGGCAGAGTAACAGAATGGTTTAAGCAAGAAAATGGCCACTTTCTAAAAGTGGCATTTTCAAACTAACAATCTAAAAACCAACTTCACTGAAAGATGTATTTTTAAATTGTGAGTTCAGAGACCACAAACTTCACATATACATCTGCTCTCAAAGGGAAACTGCACTTTAAGGATATTTAAAGGAAGCCCCTCCTCCCCCATGTTAACCTATGAGAGAGATAGGCCTTGAAACAGTGAAAAACAAATTTGACAGTATTTTACTGTTAGGACATGTAAAACCACAGCACTACATGTCCAACCTTTAACATACACTGCACCCTGCCAAAGGGGCTACCTAGGGCATACCTTAGGGGTTTCTTATATGTATACAAAGGGAAGGTTTGGGTGTGGCAAGTGGGTACACTTGCCAAGTCGAATTGGCAGTGCAAGACAGCACACACTGACACTGCAGTGGCAGGTCTGAAACATGTTTACAGGGCTACTCATGTGGGCGGCACAATCAGTGCTGCAGGGCCATTATTAGCATTTGATTTACAGGCCCTGGGGACCTCTAGTGTACTTTACGAGGGGCTTACTCGAAAATCAAATATGCCAATCATGGATAAACCAATCAACAATGCAATTTACACAAAGAGCATATGCACTTTAGCACTGGTTAGCAGTGGTAAAGTTCCCAGAGTCCTAAAGCCAACAAAATCTGGTCAGAAAAATTAGGAGGAAGGAGGCAAAAAGTTTGAGGATGACCCTACAAAAAGGGCCAGGTCCAACAACACATGTTCTCACATTCCTTTGCAGCGGACCAAGGTTACGGCATCCAGCCATGGGTCATGACACCTTGTGGAAATCCTACAACGAATGCAGAGCAGGCTTACACTGAAGGCCACAGAAAGACCAGAAATGTAGTGGAGAGGACATTTGGCCTCCTTAAATCAAGGCTCAGGTGCCTACATCTAACACGAGAAGTACAGTTATATGCACCACTCCTTGTCTGCAAAAGTGTTTTGTGTGTGCCATTTTGCATAACATTTGTCTACGCACCAATGTCCCCTGGGATGAACAAGCAGATGTCCCCAATGAGGAGGATGACAAAAATTGTGTACAACTGGAGGACGGGGAACAACAAAACACTGCTGCTAGAGTACGCAGAAGACAACTAATTGTGCACAACTTTTTCACATAGACACTGTACTCCAAGAATCACCATTTAAATAAAATCATGTAAACTCAAAATGCTCATGGCGTACTCATTTACAACATCACATTTGGTTTGTAACTTGCCCATATCTCAGACAAAATGACTACACTGCAACAGTTGTAAACAACTTTGGCACATAGGCCCAGTTTTAAGAGGGCTTAGTGCATCCTTGTGCAACATCAGCATCATACATCTTAGGCTAATGTGGCCCAACAATGCCAAAATCTAAGCACCAGAAACTCATAGTGGCGCAATGCATGCATTGTGCCACTTTGTAACACCTTGTGACACAATATGCCTGCGACAGGCATTGAGCATGCAAGGGAGGTGCACAGCCAGTAGGGGGGTGCCAAAATGGTGTAGTGGAATCTAAGAAAATCAACTGTGTCTCATTTTGCTGCTACTATTACCACCTGCTCAGAGCAGCTGTTTAAAGAGGGCACAACATTGGTATCAATAGGCCCCTAAGTACTGTTCAGGGTTAGGCCCAAATTTTTGGATTTAACCCTGAACAGTACATCATTTGCGTTAACTACCTTGATGCTATTGCCCCCTAGCCTGCGCCATGGTGTGTTTTCTTTTAAATATGGTGCATACATGGTGGCAGTAGGGGTGTGCTAATGGCCAAAAGAATAGTTGCCCTGCACTGGTTGTAGCGGCACTTTTCTTGAATCTGCCCCATAGTCAGGAACAATTAAAAAAAAAAAGAATTAATTACCACAATAATGTGTGGATACAATGTAGGCATAGTCTGTAGCAAATACATTTAACATTGTCATGCACATATCACACACTTGTGCTGGCTTGACATATGCACACACATGTAGTTATACCATACAAATTACATGGATGCATAGCCTGGTAACAAGGTATGTGAATCTGGGTGCACTGTCAGCCTGTCTTCCAAAATGCACGCATTGCCATTATGCGTTAAAAAAAATGACGCATACAGTACTTCTCCCTACATCACAAATCACTACAATGATACCCGGCACAATGCACGCCTAATCGGTCTTGCATTCTCAGCTTCCCTCCAAAATCCACGCATGCCTGGCATGCGTCAAAAATGTTGACGCATACCATTATCCTGCAAACATCGCACATGTCAAAAATGACGCCTGTACCTGCGCACCAATGCTAAATCGACAGGCCTTGTCAGCTTTCATAGAAAAATTCCACGCATAGCCGTCATGCATAAAAAAACCTACGCATAACAGAAAACGTGATGCAAACGCCCAGGAAGCGAGGTAACAGGACTTCCATGTTGCACACATGGGAAAGCAAATTTACTTTCACTATTACTTTGCAGTCTTCTAGTCTGTGGTTTTGAGAGGTTGTGTGGGGATTGTGCTAGTGTGAGGAGTGGTGGGTTTTGAGTGTTTTGTGGTGTGTCCTGTCTGTGTCAAGTCTAATTTGTTATATTTGTAAGTGTTTTTGTTTTTTATTGTTCTGTTATTGTATTAGTATTGTCAGGTGTTTGTCTTGGGGAAGTGTAGTTTGTTGGGATATTTGGGGTTAGGTGGGGTATTGTTTTATAATTGTTGGGGTTTTTATTTTTGCTGTGGAGGGAAACTGCAAAATGTCAGGGAGAGAAAAATCCCATCGTATGAGTGGTGATGAACTGGGAAGGTTAGTGTGCCACTACCTCCCCAACATGGTGGCTATGGGTTTTCGGGTCATCATGCGTTAGCCAACAGTGGCAAGGTAGCTACAATTTGGTGCTCTACCAGCTTTGCAGGGTCTTTTCGGTGGAGCGGACTGACCACCACCTAAAACACAAGTGGGCAGACCTCATTGCCCGTGGAGGAGATCTTCTGGATCACCTGGTGATTCGGGTTGGCAGACCTGTTGGTAAGTACCCCTTTTACATTACAACCTCCTCATTTGCAGTAGGACATATGGATAGCTGCAGCATGTAATGACAAGGGGGAGGACAGCAATTTTTGTGTCTCAACCAACCTGCATTTATGAGAGCTCAACAATGCACCGGTTGCATACAAATTGCACATTCCTCTCTGGGTACCTTGTGTATTGCATATATCTAATGAAGTGCTGATAATGGTACACACATGTGCAATGGTGCAAGGGTTCATGTTTCCCAGGCCTAAATGTACATGTCCATCATGGGCTTTATAACTGTGAAAATGTGCTAAGTAATGTTTAAGTGATGACAAACATGACGCAGGAATATTGTTAATCATGGGTGTGTGTGCCTTGAGTCATGTATGTGCAGAGTGACATGACAAGAACACAAATGTAAGAGGGAGTAACTGGCTAGTAATGCAACATCTGTGTATTCGTTTTTGAAAGTAATGTTGCTGACGAAGGCAAGTATAACCAAACCATATGTCAACATTTGGGCAATGCAAGCATTGTGGCAGTTTTAAAGCCTGGTGCCATATGATGGCAGCACAAGGCCTGAAGAATGCAAAGTGTGTATTCCTGCCGTAGGTGGCACATGAGAAAAAGAGCCTTCAAATCAACTTGGTTACACTGTGCCTTTTTTTGGAGTTAACTAGTATTTGTGCCTAAGGCAGGTTGCTTACATGGCAATTCCATTGATATTAAGATGCCTAATTTTACTTAGGAAGTATAGTGCAAAACATGCTAAGAGCAACCACAATTCATAGTTTACAATGTCAGTGTCCTGACATCTGCCATGGTGTGCCATATGTTAAATACAGCACAGACATGATGGAGTTTTGTGATGGTAGTATGGGTTTGAAAAGAGTCAAGCATCTGAGTGGTTGCTTCTTTTTCACATAGATCAACCACAAGTTCTAAGCTTCTGTCAAAATACGTTATCCTGTCCCCCAGAAATGTGAAACGTGTGTATATGAAGAATGTATATATGTCTGCATCCCATGCCTGTACATGTTTTTGTTGGCTAACTATGGACCAGGTATTAAAGAAGCTGCCCCAGTTTTTAAACGCAGTGCTGCCCCATATTTACAAGAGTACAGCACAGCCATGTGTTTCCGCCTGCGGCACCATAGTGCAAGGGTGTCTGTGCTGAGGAGAGTGATTGTTTATGTGCAGGAATATATCCCTTCCTGCACATTAACAATCTACAATGGTGATTTGCCACTTCTATGTGTGCTGCAGAATGCAGCACACTTTGAAGTGTCAAAGCGTCATTTATTGTTTATGTGAAGGAAGGGACATCTTCCTGCAGATAAGCAATCGGCCATGAGATTTTCCTTTATCTGTATGTGCTGCACAATGCAGCAAACATAGAAAAAGCAAGAAACGAAGAGTAATAAAAGCATTCTTCCTCATTTTTCCATGCTAACGCCACTCCTTGGATGGTTTTTGTTCTTGGCGCTGCCACAAATAATGATTTCTCATAAATCAGGGTCAGCATCACCAGCTATGGGTGTTGCGATGGGAAGCCCACTGCAACACCAATTGCATGCCCCTCTGATACAGAAAACTGTGTCAGAGTGGCCCATATTCACAGGGAGGCATTACAGAACAGAAAGGGGTGTTACAGCTCCTTGTACATATGGTGCAGTGAAAAGCGCCACCGGAGCTCCACTGAAAGTGATGCTTGGATGGCGCTAGGGTCTTTTTAATCTAGCACTTTGTCTATCTGACAGACATGGTATAGTTGGCAGTTGTTCACTCCTAACACTGTTCAACAATCACAAAGCTATGTTTTCCTGTCATGTCTTGCAGGTGGACCTTCACCCTACACTGTTGGAGGGGCTTCCCAGTTAGAAGACTCCTATACATCTAGTAAGTGTCACCTTGTATGTCACATGTGTAGATCCAGGATTGTGTGTGAGAGGATATGATGTGTGCAATTCCATGTTAAAATGGCATGTGTGACAATTAAGACTCCATCATCTATACTTGGGTATCAACATCATGTCTGATGTTATTTTGAGAATGTGGCATGAGTTGATTTATGCACAGGTGCCATTGTGCTCCAATGGATTTGTGGGTCAAAGGCAAGTATGCCCACAAACACAGAGATGTCAGTCAAGATATGTGTCAGACGTTCTGCCTTTTAGAATTGCATGGATGTTGCCAACATATTTGTCACAGCACATGTTGCTGCACTGTGTGCCACACATTGCCCTAATGTGCTCTGGACATGGTCAAATTTATGTACAAGTGTTGAGGTCTCCAGGGGGCTTACCAATGAGACTCTTGCACCACCAGTGCTTCACTACTTTTCATAAATGAAGTGAGACACTGGCCATGCAAGGAGCTTTTTGTGAAGGGCAATAGTAAGTTGAGTACACATAGAGATTTCAGCTCTTCCATAGATAGATGTGGGACATGTCTACGGATTGTAGCAAACAGGATGTGAGCAGATTAACCTACATGATCTACCCATCATGATAATTGTGAGCGAGCATGGTCACATCATGTGTATGTGATGTGCATGGTGAGCGTTTACCTGGTACTTAGGGGATGTAAAATAGCTTGTGCACAGATAGGGTAAGATTTGAGAAAAGTGACGCTGCACTCAGTGCAGCACAACTTTTCCTGTACCCCTTAGTGCACCCCTGCCACCACCATCTGTGCGCTGCATTAGAAATTTTGCACACCATGCCACAGGATTGGGGGCAATAGGGTAAAATGTTTAGATGCTATTGATGTACTGTTCAGAGTTAGGGCAAAATAAATTGGCACTAACCATGAACTGTACATAGGGGCCAATTGTAACCAATGGTGTGTGCCCTTGTAATGCCTGCAGGTGTTAAAAGAAGCAAAAATAAATGTCGATGGGGAATCTCTTACAATCTCCAGTGCCATTTTTCACCCCCCTTACTCCCCCCCCACTGGGGGACCCTCCCCTTGCATAGATGATGCCTTGCCAAGGCATAATGTGGTGCAAGGGGAGACAAAGTGGCACAATCCATGCATTGCATCACTTTGTTTATATGGCACAGGGATTTGGGCCTTGTTGGGCCACAATGTGCAACAATAGATAGCCGTTATCCCTGTGAC
Organism: Pleurodeles waltl; assembly: GCF_031143425.1. Lineage (NCBI taxonomy): Eukaryota > Metazoa > Chordata > Amphibia > Caudata > Salamandridae > Pleurodeles > Pleurodeles waltl. The sequence continues at coordinate 980,982,964 of NC_090442.1, forward strand.
ATGAGCATGATACCATAGATGCCTGGTAGGCAGATTTGTATTGTATTGATTCGGATCTTGACATTGTTGTAGTATTTCTGGTGGACAACATGTGTCATCTGAAAATGCTGTATACCTTGCATGGTTGCTTTTCCTCTACACAATGCAGTTTTTGATGTCATGTCCTACTCAAGTTTTAGCAGCCACAATGACCCCAGCACAGAAGTGTGCATTCGAAAAGAGGGCCGAGCATGCCTGCCACATATTGGAAGTGCAAGCAGGTTACCAAGATGCAAGATGCCAAGAAGTACCACCAGGGGAAGTAATGAGGGTCGTGGCTGGCATTTCCACATAGGGTACCAGCTCCACAGCTAGCAACCAGCAGCAAAAAAGCTACAACCTCTACACCAAGGGTCAGAAGTGTCTCAGCAGGTCCTACACCCTCCACAGCCACAGCACAAAGTATAACAGCAGCTCAGCAGCAGCCACTACTAGCTGCCATAGCCACCACCTTTGAGGCTGATATGCGAAGGGCCATGGCAGATGTAAAGGCCAGGTTGGCAAAACCTGAACAAGACAATGCCTGCAATTACAAACTTTTAAAATTCATAAAGAAGAAGCTGAAAAAAGCTATGAACGTGCACATTGACCGATTCCCAGTTTCTTCCTTTCCCCTATTTTACATTGTAGATAGTTTTAGTGGGTTTTAGGTGAGTCGTCATAGGTTAGGTAGCATAGGTTAAGTCAGTTGTAGGACAGAGTTAGCATGGTTAGGGGGTGGGTTTTGGGTAATTTTTTGTTTTGGGTGTGCTGGGAGTGGGGTCATGTATGGGGCTCTATGTTAAAAAATATATATATAAAAAAAAATACAAAAAATATATATTTGTTTAGGCAACAGGTTTAGTTATATGTAGCATTAGTTCATGTTGTCCTACTCAGCTATTGTCTCTTATGGGGGGGCGAGGGCACAATATTAATTGTGTGGCGTTACATGTCTAAGATAAGTTTAGATTAGGATAGATAGGTCTAGTGATACGTTGAGAGAAGATAGTATAAGTTAGCTTAGTGTAGGTTAGCGTCTAGTTTACGTTTTTAATAGGTTGTGTTTCTAGTAACAATAAATCCTGTTAGTTTTTGACAACAAGGTGTCCATGATGATTGACTGTCTGGGTGTTCTCATGTCTGCACTGGCCACATTAGAGTAAAGCCTTTCAGTATGCATTCAGTATTAATTTGAATGTATGACTATGTGTATCCCCTATGACCAAGGAGCTGTCTGACTGGCAGTGGTATGACATTAGCTACTCAAGACAGATTTCAGTGCAGTTTCTAACACTAGGATTGTGTATGGATATACATTTTTTTACAGATAATAATGCAACATTAATTGTTACTGCTAAGGTATGTAACAATCATTCTAGAAACATTTAGCACATTAAACCCCACCTTATTTGGGGAATGGATACTGGCACACTAACAGCTGCCCCTCACAGTCTTACATTTGCCTATTTTGTTTCTCACATACATATTGTACAGGTGCATCATCAGGGAAATTTCCTGACACTTTTGTTCTGAACCACACATGCCATCTGTCTACTTGCATAGGTATTTGTTTTATACATGCTTTGAAGCCTCAGAAAGTTGGTTGTAGTCCACAATACTATCGGTTACCTTTATCATGTTTGAATCCTAGTGCGTGCCTTTGTGTCTGACAGTAAGCCACACATGACCTTTGGTTCTCTACTCATTGACATGGCTTCACACAATGCATACATTTATAGGAGTTGATAGAACACAGAAAAAAAAGCAGGACACATGAATATGGTGTTTTATTTACATGTGCAAGTTTAGTTTCCAGTGATGTACAATGTACTATTCAATGACTCCATGAGAGATCCCAAGACATTGGATGTCCAGTCATAGTCCAATGGTGAGGGACATGTCATGAGATGTATAAGAGTGGTGAGCATTAATAAGGAGGTGTACAAATTGACAAAAGGTAGCGACTGAGACAATGACACTCCACACATGATAAGTCAACAGTGGTGGAGTGAAGAGGGCACATTGCCAGCTGTCTCAACACTCGCATGGTCTTAAGTACAGAACTAAAAAGATACTGTCCATGTGGCACATACTGGAGCTACCGGGTGGTTTTACGTGTGAAAGATGTTCCTTCCATATCTTCATCCTCTGATGTGTGTGGTGCCTCCCGTGCCATGGGTGGTGTTGTGGTTGAGGGTGATGGGGGCAAACACACATCAGAGTAAGGAGATGTGAAATCAAGGGTCCCGGCAGCTGCCATTTGTGGGAATGCATAAGGCATCACTGCAGCAAGGAGAAAGTGCTGGTTTTCTAATACTGCTGCTACATCACAGTGGTAGATAGCCATGTTTCACTGAGGGCCACATCCAGCTGTATGGACTCGGGGGCATTTTGTATAGCCCCCAGCCCCTTATCAATCATGCTGTTGGCCCTTTTAGTGAGGGCAATTGGTCAAACCTTTGCCTTATGACAGCAGCTATGTCAACCACCAGAGACCAGGGAAGATTTATTTTTTCAAAATAAGAGGGTGGGGGTATGGCCGTACCCACACTCAAATAAATGGGGCCAAAGTTGTTCTGCCCACTAATGAGCAGATGTGGCAATTATCTCCGATCCACACCCCAGGGGGGGCAGAAAGTCTACTAGATGCCAGGGAATAAAAAACAAAAAGAATAGTGTGGTGGTGGCTACCAACCAGTATGGGCATGGTTATGCTCCCACCCCAACTGAAGGGGGTAACAGTCTTTCAGCTCTCCACCCGCACACTGAACCATCTTATCCCATGGCAAGCAAGAGGACATTTGAATATGTTGGGTTTTGGTTTTACATTGGGGCCATGAGAGCTTGGCTAACTCTCAAAATCGTCCCACTTCGAATGGTGAGGGCTGCACTTTTTGGACTTTGGGATACTGCCATGTAGAAAAATCCACAAGACCTAGATACATCTGAAAGCTAAACATCTGGGTCAGTCCAGGGTGGTGTGCTTCACATGCACCCCGCACCATTTTCTTACCGACAATACCCTCAAACCTCCAACTGTGCTGGAAATCACAAATTTTTTCTACATTTTTGTGATGAAACCTTCTGGAATCTGCAGGAATCCGCAAAATTCCTACCACCCAGCATGGTCTCATCTATACCGATAAAAATTCTGCCCCACTTGTCAGCCGAAAATTGTTTTTTTTCAAACTGCCATTTTGGACCCACTTTGGTTCTCCCTCAATTTCGATTAGTTTTTTTGCTCTTCCCTGTCACAGGCACTTGGCCCACCTACACAAGTGAGGTATCATTTTTACCAGGAGACTGAGGGGAACGTTAGGTGGTAGGAAATCTGTCCTGGTGAGGTGATCCCACACAGAAATGTAGGGAAAATGTGATTTTCAGCTAAATTTGAGGTTTGCCTAGGATTCTGGGTAAGAAAACTCTGTGGGATCCACGCAAGTCACACCTCCCTGGACTCCCTAGGGTGTCTAGTTTTCAGAAATGTCTAGGTTTGGTAGGTTTCCCTGTATGGCTGCTGAGCCTAGGACCAAAAACGCAGGTGCCCTCCCCCCCCCCCGGGAAAACTGGTAGTTTTGTATTTGGTAATTTTGATGTATCCAGATAGTGTTTTGGGGCATTTCCTTTTGCGGGCACTAGGCCTACCCACACAAGTTAGGTACCATTTTTACCAAGAGACTTGGAGGGACGCAGGGTGGAAGGAAATTTGTGGCTCCTCTCAGATTCCAGGACTTTCTGTCACCGAAATGTGAGGAAAAAGTGCTTTTTTGGCCAAATTGTGAGGTTTGCAATGGATTCTGGGTAACAGAACCTGGTGAGAGCCCAACAAGTCAACCTATCTTGTATTCCCCTAGGTGTCTAGTTTAAAAAAAAGTGCACAGGTTCCGTAGGTTTCCCTAGGTACCGGCTGAGCTAGAGGCCAAAATCTACAGCTAGGCACTTTGCAAGAAACACATCAGATTTCAATGTAAAAATGTGATGTGTCCATGTTGCGTTTCCTGTCGCGAGCATTAGGCCTACCCACGCAAGTGAGGTACCATTTTTATCGGAAGACTTGGGACAACACAGAATAGCAAAACAAGCGATATTGCGCCTTGTCTTTCTCTACATTTTTTCTTTCCAAATGTAAGACAGAGTGTAAAAAAGACGTCTATTTGAGAAATGCCCTGTAATTCACATGCTAGTATGGGCACCCCGGAATTCAGAGATGTGCAAATAACCACTGCTTCTCAACACCTTATCTTGTGCCCATTTTGGAAGTACAAAGGTTTTCTTGATACCTATTTCTCACTTTTTATACTTCACCAAATTAATTGCTGTGTGCCCGGTATACAATGAAAAAACCCGCTGCAAGGTGCAGCTCCTTTATTGGCTCTGGGTACCTAGAGTTCTTGATGAACCTACAAGCCCTATATATCCCGGCAACCAGAAGAGTCCAGCAGACGTAACGGTATATTGCTTTTGAAAATATGACATTGCAGGAGAAAGTTACAGAGTAAAACGTGGAGAAAAACTGCTGTTTTTTTCACCTCAATTTCAATTGTTTTTTTATTTCAGCTGTTATTTTCTGTAGGAAACCCTTGTAGGATCACATTTGCAGCATTAGCGTCCTTTTTTCTTACTACATGAAGCAACAGTTAATATCATTTTTTTTTACGCTAACTTTTCCTTTGCGGAATGGTGCGTCGTTTTCTAAATATGATGCACAGATGGCGCAAATAAATGTCGTTAGCCGGCGTTACATTTTTTTACCCACAACTGCGCTGGCGCAGATGTGCATAATTTTTCTTAAATCTGGGCCTCCGTCTTTTCGCTATTCATTTAAGATAATTATTCTCCATTCTATTAGCATCCTCTTAAAGCAAATGTGAAAGTTCCTTTTGGTGTCCAGAGTATCGTGGGAACTAGTTAGCATGATCAGAGTGTTGCCTTCATCGGAAATAATTTTCAGACCAAAAGATCGATCTAAAATAGTAAGTTGCTTCTTGTATATCTTGAGTGGGGGGAGCAAAGATCATTGTGGAACACCTGCATTTCTGGGTGGAGGGTTTGGAACAGAAGGTCCCCAAAGCTACAGCTTGAGTTTTATCCAAAAAGAAAGAGTGGATCCATTTGTCTATCGTTCCTCAAATTCCTTCATATCCCAGTCTGAACAATAGCATGGGATATAAGCCCCTATTGAATGCTGCTGAGCGGTCCAGTCGACTGAATGCAGTGCCTCATTGTCCAGAAAGAGAGAAAAGTCATCAGAAACAGCAGTTACAGTAGATTCGGTGCTATGTCAGGGACTGAATCACTAACTCTGGTCCACAAGTCTGATCATTTTCGTGACCCATGAAAAATCAGATGGCCACTAAGTAAAGCATAAGGAAAAGTAGGTGAATATGACAACAAAAACGAGGCCTGGAAGCAAAGTCTTCCCCACACAAGAATGGGTTCTGTGAAATAATCCACTTGAAACACCATAGGAATAACAAGCCAAGTACTTACCACCGGCACTGAAGATTTGCTCGTTCAAGTTGATGCTAAATTGTGTGTCTTGGGGTCAGTGCTTGTTTGCCTTGAGGTTTATGGGGTATTTATGTAGCATTGGACAATCGAGAATTAGGCTCTGCTCTCAAGGGTTGGTCACAATTGTTGGATAATATAGGCCAAAAACGTGGCTCCCTCTGCTCCTGCATAATTGCTGCTTAAACTTATGTTGAAGGAGGCTTTGTGTGTTCACAAGATGCAAGCATTCAGGGACTTGTCTCTGCATGTACCCTTCACCCTCGACTTAAATATCTTTGTGCATTTGGCAGTGAATTTCAAATTTGATCCAGCCTTCCACTGGAAGCCAGTGGGGTGTTTTAATGGTATATGTCCTATGCTTATTGTCCAATGCAAATACAGGGGCTGATTGATAGTTTGGAGATACGAAAGTACTGCCTTAAGTTGTAGGTATTGCCCCACACCAGACTCACTGTTGCTGATATCCATCAGTAGGCTATGGCTGAGGGGAGGAGGAAACACAGATGAGGTTGAATAATGGTAATAAAGGAGCGGTGTATGTATTTAACTGGGTGGATGGCTCTCATTAAGGGGAAAGGTAAGGAACCTTGGAAAAGGAGTTGCAACATCAGTGGATAGTGGGATCTAGGAGAGTGGATGAACTAGGTTGGAACAGCTCATTGGGTGTGCCCACTAGTAGTTGTATTTTGTACTTTGAACAACTGACGTACCAACCCCTACTTTTCTCTGCCTTCAGGGCACACTCAATGGAACCTGTAATTGTCAAAGACAACTAAATCTACGCACAGTATGCCAAAATCTAAACTGAGATTGGCAGGACATTTGGGGGGCAGAAGTGAAGGACAGGGTGCAACCCTGCTGAACCATCTGCAGCTCCCACACGTTTTAGCACACCAGTTGGGCAGGAAAATAATTCTTCTCCCTACCAGTAACGTGTGATCATGAAAGGGGGTAGATCAAACAAATATATTATTCCCCATTGTCCTACCACTTCCATGGTCCTTCCTACATTTACATCTTAATTGTATACTTTTGTGTGTTGAGATGTCTGCCACATTGGCGGTGATGTCTGCATAGAAAAGGTGGGAGAGGTGGAGCTGGAGGTCTAAAACCATAGGTTAGTGAACAGCATTTTGTAGTATAAGAGTAGTACTGCACCTATCATTGAACACCACTTTATGTTCCGTAAGAAATAAGTAATTAAATAGAAATGTGGCTTTTCTCATTGCGATATAATATCTGTAGACAGCTGCTCTTACCTGACAGTCTGTTCCATAGCATCAAGAGAGCGATCACATACTGTATAAGCGCCCTTTACAAATAGCCACACATTAAAAGAAAACAACCATGAGTGCTGTGTAAGCATCCCACAGAAAAGAACAGTCCCTTTCACTTGGCAGCCTCCTCACCCCAACCCTGTGACCATATTTACCCTCAATACATGAAGAACATTTTTTCACTACTAGAAAGCCTTGGAGCTGATGTTCCTTCTCCCAAACCAATGGAGTAGTTGAGGGCACTACCTTTCTGCATACTATAGGGAGGAGCTGATGGTATTCCCAGTCATGACGCACCTGGGATACTGTGCATTCTAAAGAGAGGCTAAAGTTTAACAATGTCACCGTTAATAGAAATTATCTGGTGCCCTGGTCTCAAGTGATGTATGTGTCTTCCACTAATAAAAGCAAGAGTTTCTCTATGGAAATGCCGAATGACTGGAGGTGTGGTAGATGGAGTAAAGAGGGTCTTGGTCTAATAGAAAATGGAGTACCATAACAGAAAGAGGAGCAACCTACTGGTGTTTTGTTCCATCAGTGGAAGGTAACATTTAAATAAAGCCTTCAATAAGACTTACTTCCTAACAGAGGAGCTGCTGACCTTGAAACATGGGACCAAGGTACGAATCCAGGTGTAGGCTGAACATGCTATTATTCTGGGCAAATCACTTAGGCCCTGGTTTAGTTCTTTTCGGAGGGAATACTCCATCACAAACGTGAGGGATATCCCGTCCTCGGCATTATGATCCCCATAGGATATAATGGGATCGTAACACTGTGGATGGGATATTTGTCACATTTGTGGCAGAGTCTTCCCCTTGGCCACAATCTAAATCAGGCCCTTAATCTTCCTGTCCATAAAAAGAGGAAAATAGTCTGGTAGTGCTCAAATGCCGTGGGCCTCAGCCCTACTCAAAAAATCTGCAAACAGATATAATTGCGTTTTAACAGTTATTTTGCAGTGGACTTACTTCAAATTCTAAAGTTTGTCCTGTTAAAAAGAATACTCATAGGGGAAGAACTTCCTATAGTCATTGTAAAATGCCTGAAATATTATCTTGAACCAGAACTTATTGTAAATATTTCCTTCAAGATTATCACATTTACTGGCCTCCAGAGACAATACAAAAAGAACAAGTGGTGGACAGAATGCTGAACAATGTCAAACATTCACCCCCAGTACAGAGATCTGGGCATAAATCCATTGTTTTTTTGCCACCCATGCCATTCCAGTTTGGACCCAGCCATATGCAAATCAGTCTTGACCATGTTCCCCATGGGAACAGTCCAGCCCAAACTGCCAAGCCTGGTCTTCCCTGGACTGGAAACAAGCATCCTAGGACCGGTTTCAGGGTATCACCCTTCATCAGCCAGGCTAGCTTGACTCCAGTGGCATGGGAAGCAAGGGACCCACTGTTGTGATGTGGCTTGGAATGCTGTTGGGTCATGTGGAATTCTCTGACATAGCTTGTTGAAGTCATGGCATTCCACATGGCATCAACGGACTAAGGTGCACGTCTTGTCTTCCCTCTGTGCCCCTTTTTATTACTCTAAATGTTATAGGCGTAACCTTTAACCCCTTCCCCGCCACGGACGTAATGGTTACGTCCATGGCAGCGCCCGTGTGGCGCCATGGACGTAACCATTACGTCCTGAATGCTGCCCTCGGGAGAAGCGCTAGCGCTCCTCCCGAGGGCCGCCCCCCCACCCCCCTAGGTCAGGGCTGACCTACCCCTATCCCTTCCCCTTCAACCCCCCACCCCCCCCACCCCCCCTGTGACGTCAGCGCGCGAGCGCGTGCTGACAATCACACAACCTCCCCCATCGCGCTGGAAGCAGAGCTTCCAGCGCGATCGAAAGAGAAATGCTCAGCATTTCTCTTTCGATCACGTGGGGGAGGCCCGGAGGGGCTTCAAAGGGAAGGAAATGTATTTCTGAAGTCTCCCCACTAGACACCAGGGATTTTTTTTTTTTTTATATGAAATTGACAGGAGGGAGCGACCCCTTGGGCAAGGGTCGCTCCCAGGGGGTCATTTTTTTTAAGGCCTTTTCTGCCCCCCCTGGGGGCAGATCGGCCTATTATTAGGCCGATCTGCCCCCAGTGGGGGCAGAAACCTCTAGACACCAGGGATACTTTTTATTTTTTATTTTTTTTATTTGTTTTCTTTTGTTTTTTAGGTGTGGGATGCGACCCCTTAGGCAAGGGTCGCTCCCATAGGGGGAAATTATATTTAGGCCATTTCTGCCCCCTTTGGGGGCAGATTGGCTTATTTTTATGAGGCCAATCTGCCCCCAAGGGGGGCAGAAACCACTAGACACCAGGGAGTTTTTTTTGTTTGTTTGTTTTTCACGTAAGGGGAGCGACCCCTTAGGCAAGGGTCGTTCCCTTGGGGGGCAAATTTATTTTAGGCCATTTCTGCCCCCCATTGGGGCAGATCAGCCTATTTTTATTAGGCCGATCTGCCCCCACGGGGGGCAGAAACCACTAGGCACCAGGGATTTTTGTTGTTGTTGTGTTTTACAGATGGGGAGCGTCCCCTTAGGCAAGGGTCGCTCCCCTGGAGGGGCAAATTGTATTTAGGCCATTTCTGCCCGCTTTGGGGGCAGATCGGCCGATTTTAGGTCAATCTGCCCCCAAGGGGGGCAGAAACCACTAGGCACCAGGGATCTTTTTTTTGCGCCGTCACGCAAGGGGAGCGACCTTGTAGGCAAGGGTCGCTCCCCGGGGGGGGGGTGAGGGGGGCAAATTTATTTTAGGCCATTTCTGCCCCCCCTGGGGGCAGATCGGCCTATTACTATTAGGCCGATCTGCCCACAGGGGGGGGCAGAAACCTCTAGGCGCCTGGGCAAATAGTTTTTTTGTGTTTTTTTTTTTGTTTGTTTGTTTTTTTAGAGATGGGGAGCGATGCATTAGGCAAGGGTCGCTCCCCTGGGGGGCAAATTGTATTTAGACCATTTCTGCCCCCCTTGGGGGCAGATTGGCCGATTGTAGGTCAATCTGCCCCCAAGGGGGGCAGAAACCACTAGGCACCAGGGATCTTTTTTTTGCGCCGTCACGCAAGGGGAGCGACCTTGTAGGAAAGGGTCGCTCCCGGGGGGGGGGTGAGGGGGGAAATTTATTTTAGGCCATTTCTGCCCCCCCTGGGGGCAGATCGTCCTATTGGTATTAGGCCGATCTGCCCACAGGGGGGGCAGAAACCTCTAGGCGCCTGGGCAAATAGTTTTTTTGTGTTTTTTTTTTTGTTTGTTTGTTTTTTTAGAGATGGGGAGCGACGCATTAGGCAAGGGTCGCTCCCCAGGGGGGAAAATTGTATTTAGACCATTTCTGCCCCCCTTGGGGGCAGATTGGCCGATTGTAGGTCAATCTGCCCCCAAGGGGGGCAGAAACCACTAGGCACCAGGGATCTTTTTTTTGCGCCGTCACGCAAGGGGAGCGACCTTGTAGGCAAGGGTCGCTCCCCGGGGGGGGGGGGTGAGGGGGGCAAATTTATTTTAGGCCATTTCTGCCCCCCTGGGGGCAGATCGGCCTATTGGTATTAGGCCGATCTGCCCCCGGGGAGGCAGAAACCTCTAGGCGCCAGGGCAAATTGTTTTTTTTGTGGTTTTTTTTTGTTTGTTTGTTTGTTTTTGTAGAGATGGGGAGCGACCCATTAGGCAAGGGTCGCTCCCCTGGGGGGCAAATTGTATTTAGACCATTTCTGCCCCCCTTGGGGGCAGATTGGCCGATTGTAGGTCAATCTGCCCCCAAGGGGGGCAGAAACCACTAGGCACCGGGGATTTATTTTTTGGCACCAATGTCACGCAAGGGGGGGCGACCCCATAGGCAAGGGTCGCTCCCGGGGGGGCAGGGGGGTTGGGGGGTGGGGGACAAATTTATTTTAGGCCATTTCTGCCCCCCCTGGGCCCGGCTGAGCTAGAGGCCAAAATCCACAGGTAGGCACTGATTTCTATGAAAAAATGTGATGTGTCCACGTTGTGTTTTGGGCCATTTCCTGTCGCGGGCGCTAGGCCTACCCACACCAGTGAGGTATCATTTTTATCGGGAGACTTGGGGGAACGCTAGGTGGAAGGAAATTTGTGGCTCCTCTCAGATTCCAGAACTTTCTGTCACTGAAATGTGAGGAAAACATGTTTTTTTAGCCAAAATTTGAGGTTTGCAAAGGATTCTGGGTAACACAACCTGGTCAGAGCCCCACAATTCACCCCATCTTGGATTCCCCTGGGTTTCTAGTTTTCAAAAATGCGCTGGTTTGCTAGGTTTCCCCAGGTGCCGGCTGAGCTAGAGGCCAAAATCCACAGGTAGGCCCTGTTTTCTATGAAAAAATGTGATGTGTCCAGGTTGTGTTTTGGGCCATTTCCTGTCGCGGGCGCTAGGCCTACCCACACAAGTGAGGTATCATTTTTATCGGGAGACTTGGGGGAACGCTGGGTGGAAGGAAATTTGTGGCTCCTCTTAGATTCCAGAACTTTCTGTCACCGAAATGTGAGGAACATGTGTTTTTTTAGCCAAATTTTGAGGTTTGCAAAGGATTCTGGGTAACAGAACCTGGTCCGAGCCCCGCAAGTCACCCCTCCTTGGATTCCCCTAGGTCTCTAGTTCTCAGAAATGCACAGGTTTGGTAGGTTTCCCTAGGTGCCGGCTGAGCTAGAGGCCAAAATCTACAGGTAGGCACTTCGCAAAAAACACCTCTGTTTTTTTCCAAAATTTAGGATGTGTCCACGTTGCACTTTGGGGTGTTTCCTGTCGCCGGCACTAGGCCTACCCACACAAGTGAGGTATCATTTTTATCGGGAGACTTGGGGCAACGCTGGGTGGAAGGAAATTTGTGGCTCCTCTCAGATTCCAGAACTTTCGGACACAGAAATGTGAGGAACATGTGTTTTTTTAGCCAAATTTTGAGGTTTGCAAAGGATTCTGGGTAACAGAACCTGGTCCGAGCCCCGCAAGTCACCCCTCCTTGGATTCCCCTAGGTCTCTAGTTTTCAGAAATGCACAGGTTTGGTAGGTTTCCCTAGGTGCCGGTGAGCTAGAGGCCAAAATCTACAGTTAGGCACTTCGCAAAAAACACCTCTGTTTTTTTCCAAAATTTAGGATGTGTCCACGTTGCGCTTTGGGGTGTTTCCTGTCGCCGGCGCTAGGCCTACCCACGCAAGTGAGGTATCATTTTTATTGGGAGACTTGGGGGAACGCTGGGTGGAAGGAAATTTGTAGCTCCTCTAAGATTCCAGAACTTTCTGCCACAGAAATGTGAGGAACATGTGTTTTTTTAGCCAAATTTTGAGGTTTGCAAAGGATTCTGGGTAACAGAACCTGGTCCGAGCCCCGCAAGTCACCCCTCCTTGGATTCCCCTAGGTCTCTAGTTTTCAGAAATGCACAGGTTTCGTAGGTTTCCCTAGGTGCCGGCTGAGCTAGAGGCCAAAATCTACAGGTAGGCACTTCGCAAAAAACACCTCTGTTTTTTTCCAAAATTTAGGATGTGTCCACGTTGCGCTTTGGGGTGTTTCCTGTCGCCGGCACTAGGCCTACCCACACAAGTGAGGTATAATTTTTATTGGGAGACTTGGGGCAACGCTGGGTGGAAGGAAATTTGTGGCTCCTCTCAGATTCCAGAACTTTCGGACACAGAAATGTGAGGAACATGTGTTTTTTTAGCCAAATTTTGAGGTTTGCAAAGGATTCTGGGTAACAGAACCTGGTCCGAGCCCCGCAAGTCACCCCTCCTTGGATTCCCCTAGGTCTCTAGTTTTCAGAAATGCACAGGTTTGGTAGGTTTCCCTAGGTGCCGGCTGAGCTAGAGGCCAAAATCTACAGGTAGGCACTTCGCAAAAATCACCTCTGTTGTCTTCCAAAAATTTGGATGTGTCCACGTTGCGCTTTGGGGCGTTTCCTGACGCGGGCGCTAGGCCTACCCACACAAGTGAGGTATCATTTTTATCGGGAGACTTGGGGGAACGCTGGGTAAAAGGAAATTTTTGGCTCCTCTCAGATTCCAGATCTTTCTGCCACAGAAATGTGAGGAACATGTTTTTTTTTAGCCAAATTTTGAGGTTTGCAAAGGATTCTGGGTAACAGAACCTGGTCCGAGCCCCGCAAGTCACCCCTCCTTGGATTCCCCTAGGTCTCTAGTTTTCAGAAATGCACAGGTTTGGTAGGTTTCCCTAGGTGCCGGCTGAGCTAGAGGCCAAAATCTACAGGTAGGCACTTCGCAAAAATCACCTCTGTTGTCTTCCAAAAATTTGGATGTGTCCACGTTGCGCTTTGGGGCGTTTCCTGTCGCGGGCGCTAGGCCTACCCACACAAGTGAGGTATCATTTTTATCGGGAGACTTGGGGGAACGCTGGGTGAAAGGAAATTTGTGGCTCCTCTCAGATTCCAGATCTTTCTGCCACAGAAATGTGAGGAACATGTGTTTTTTTAGCCAAATTTTGAGGTTTGCAAAGGATTCTGGGTAACAGAACCTGGTCCGAGCCCCGCATGTCACCCCTCCTTGGATTCCCCTAGGTCTCTAGTTTTCAGAAATGCACAGGTTTGGTAGGTTTCCCTAGGTGCCGGCTGAGCTAGAGGCCAAAATCTACAGGTAGGCACTTCGCAAAAAACACCTCTGTTGTCTTCCAAAAATTTGGATGTGTCCACGTTGTGCTTTGGGGCGTTTCCTGTCGCGGGCGCTAGGCCTACCCACACAAGTGAGGTATCATTTTTATCGGGAGACTTGGGGGAACATAGATTAGCAAAACAAGTGTTATTGCCCCTTGTCTTTCTCTACATTTTTTCCTTCCAAATATAGGAGAGTGTGTAAAAAAGACATCTATTTGAGAAAAGCCCTGTAATTCACATGCTAGTATGGTCACCCCCGAATTCAGAGATGTGCAAATAACCACTGCTCCTCAACACCTTATCTTGTGCCCTTTTTGGAAATACAAAGGTTTTCTTGATAGCAATTTTTTACTCTTTATATTTCAGCAAATGAATTGCTGTATACCCGGTATAGAATGAAAACGCACGTCAGGGTGCAGCTCATTTATTGGCTCTGGGTTCCTCGGGTTCTTGATGAACCTACAAGCCCTATATATCCCCGCAACCAGAGGAGTCCAGCAGACGTAACGGTATATTGCTTTCGATAATCTGACATTGCAGGGAAAAGTTACAGAGTAAAACATAGAGAAACATTTATGTTTTTTTCACCTAAATTTCAATATTTTTCTTTTTCAGTTGTTATTTTCTGTAGGAAACCCTTGTAGGATCTACACAAATGACCCCTTGCTGAATTCAGAATTTTGTTTACGTTTCAGAAATGTTTAGGTTTCTGGGATCCAGCATTGGTTTCATGCCCATTTCTGTCATTGACTGGAAGGAGGCTAAAAGCACAAAAATTTTAAAAAATGGGGTATGTCCCAGAAAAATGCCAAAATTGTGTTGAAAAATTGGGTTTTCTGATTCAAGTCTGCCTGTTCCTGAAAGCTGGGAAGCTGCTGAGTTTAGCACCGCAAACCCTTTGTTGATGCCATTTTCAGGGGAAAAACCACAAGCCTTCTTCTGCAGCCACTTTTTCCATTTAAAAAAAAAAAAAAAAAATTCCCTGTATTTTGGCCAATTTCTTGGCCTCTTTCAGGGGAACCCACAAAGTCTGGGTACCTCCAGAATCCCTAGGATGTTGGAAAAAAAGGACGCAAATTTGGCTTGGTTAGCTTATGTGGACAAAAAGTTATGCGGGCCTAAGCGCGAACTGCCCCAAATAGGCAAAAAAAGGCCTGGCACAGGAGGGGGAAAAGGCCTGGCAGCGAAGGGGTTAAATAAAGGATTGTTTTATCTAAACTTCTTCGTGGGACTCATCACTTCAAGATTGGCGACGAGTTTCTGACGAGCCCGTTTCCGGTTGTGTCGGACTTTGCAGTGTTCCTGGGATACTTTCTTCGGGTGACCGTTTTCGGAAAGAAAAAAAAAAAAAGACTTTACGGAGTTCCCGGGATCATTCTTCGTTTGCCGTTTTATCCTGAAGGTATCTGGGGGCACAGAGGGCATTAAGGAAATTACCGTTAGTTCAACGGCATTTCCAGCACGAGGGAAGACGCGTGAACACTGCGCGAGGCACAGCGCGAGCCAAGACGCGTGTTCATACAGCGCGAGGCACCAGTGTCAGCTCGCGTCTTCGCGTTGAAGACGCGAGCATCTTAACGTGTTCATTACGGTGTCGGTTCTCACCTGAATCGGTTCTCACCTGATAGTATCGTCAGTGCGTCAAGCTTGGAGACTGCTGTTTGGTCTGCCTTTCTGATCGCTGCCACTGCATCTACGCTGACTTTCTCTAGCTTTTTCCGGGTTTGCTGTTCACCGGATATAAAAGAAGGACTATTATTATTTTTTTGCCTACTATTGACATAGAAGATGGACTACTTTTGTAGTCTCTTTTTATTAACATTGAAGATGGTTTCTTTGGAAGCACTAATAATCAGCCATCTTTGAATGGACTTGAACATTCATATATTTATATACACAAGTTTTTATTATTGTGGTTAACATACTTTTGTTTATTTATTTATTTATTTATTTATTTTTCTCTTTCTCTCTTTACCTTTTTGTTTTTTTTCTTGTTGTTTTGAAAAACTGGTTAGGGAGGATGCAGAATGTGTTACCACCATCACCTTTTTTGCAAGATCCCGGTGATCCTCCCTTAGAATGAAAATTATGGTTACGTTCATTCAAGGCGTTTTTAGGACCTATAGACGGTCATACGTTCAGGCCAGAAAGAAAAAAAAGTTTAATGTACTATTATTTAGGAGTGGAAGGACAGAACATCTTTGATCATCTTCCAGTTTATGAATTACGTGAGGAAGAGGAATTAGATGAGTTCGAGTTGGCGGTTGCGCAACTTGACAGACATTTCACTAAGACTAAGAATGTGGTTGTACATAGGTACACATTTTTTACAAGGGCACAAAATCCAAATGAGAGTGTGGATTCTTTCATTACTGCGTTAAAAGTACTGGCTGCCAAGTGTGAATTTGAAAATTTTACCTCGCAACTTACACGTGACCAACTGGTAGCAAGGTGTTTTTCTAAAAGGATTCAGGAAAAATTATTAACGTGTAAAGATCCTTTGTTAGACAAGGCTATTGATATAGCTAAAAGTATTGAATGTTCGTTGGAAGATGCTAAACAATTGGAGTTGTCTATGTCAAATGTTTCCATTTCAGGTGCGGTGATGAATACGCAAAATTTTGATCACAAAAAACTGCTCCGGATTGAGAAAAAACAAGATTGTACACCACCTTCTAGGAATACTCTGCTTTCAAAGCCAACTATAAAACTATGTGTTATAGATGTGGTTCTTTGAATCATGTTTCATCTTTCAGGAATTGTCCGGCAGCTAATCAACAATGCAGGAACTGCAATAAGCTGGGTCATTTCTCACGTTTATGCAGAGGTGGAAAAAGGAGTAATATTCGTTGTGTGCTGGATGGAGATAAGGAAAGTGTACAAAAGGATGATAATGAGTTTGTGTTAGTTGTCAAAGACAATAATTCCTATATTAGTAAAACAATATTAGATCCTGATATTGAAGTACTGGTGGGTGGTGTGGCTGTCAAATTATTAGTGGATACTGGTGCACGCATTACCATTGTTTCATTAGAAAAGTTCAATGAGTTTTGGAGTGATAAGACCCTTATTCCTCCTGATGTCACCACATTAGCCTTTGAGGGGAGCAAGATTGATTTAGTTGGGTATTTTTGGACCTCCTTGTCTGTTTTTGGTGAGACGCTCCATGGCAAGGTGTATGTAGCAAGGAAAGGCATTAATGTTTTGGGTTTAATTCATCAAGCGAACTTTAAATTAGTTATTAAACCAGGAAGGGAGAAACCTGTCTCGATTGACTGTAGCAACACCAATTGTATTAACACTTTACATGATTCAAAACATTTTTGGCAACAAAAATTCAAACGTTTGTTCCAAGAGAAGTTAGGTAAAATTACAAACTATACACACACGATTAGGTTGAAACAAGGAGTAACCCCGGTCAAGCATAAATTGAGGAATGTTCCTTTTAGTGTGAGAGCAGAATTGTCCAATCTATTAAGGGACATGTGCGAACAGGGAATTATAGAGGAGATTGAGGCAACTCTATGGTTGTCTCCCATTGTCTTAGCGAAGAAAAGCTCTGGAGACCTTAGGATGTGTGTGGACTTAAGAAGCCTTAATGAAGCAATTTGGGTTGATAGTTTCCCGTTGCCCAGAATAGACGATCTCATAGCTAAAGCGGGTTCAGCCAGTTGGTTTACGAAGTTAGATCTTAAATCGGCGTACCATCAGGTTGAACTTGATGTTGACTCACGCTATCTCACTGCTTTTGTGACACCTGATGGTACTTTCCAATTTTGTAGATTACCTTTTGGTTTGGCGTCAGCTGCGGCTGTCTTTCAAACATTAATGACTGACATGTTTCCTAATAATTCCAATGTTGTTATATTTCAGGATGATATCTTGATTTTTGCGGACACAGAATTGGAACATGACAGGGTTGTGGAAAAAGTCTTGAAAACTTTGGAAGACAGAGGAGTCACTTTGAGAGGAGACAAATGTATTTTCAAGACACAGGAGATTGAGTATTTGGGTCATGTTTTATCGGAACAGGGGGTTAAACCAAGGCCCAAGTTAGTGAAAAGCATTCTAGAAGCCCCTGCGCCTAAAACCAAGGAGCAGCTTCTTTCTTTCTTAGGTTTATGTGAATTTTATGCGAAGTTTTTAAAAGACTTTGCCAAGACCACTGAGTGTTTTCGAGCCATTCTTAAAAAGAAACAAGTGTTTCATTGGTCTAAAGAGTGTAATGATGCTTTTGACCTGGTCAAGCAACAAATTGTCAATTCTCCTGTGTTACAACCTTTTTCTGATGAAAGAAAAACTATTATAACAGTGGATGCATGTGAGTATGCATTAGGTGCTGTCTTGACACAAGTTTCTGACGGAGGCAAGGAAAGCACTGTTGGGTTTGCTGCTAGGACTTTGCGGGAGGTTGAACGGAAGTATTCTGTTATTGAAAAAGAACTTCTTGCTTGTGCATGGAGTGCTGAGAAATTTAAACAGTATCTTTGGGGTAGACACTTTGTTTTAAAAACTGATCACCGTCCCCTGGTGGAAATCTTATCTGGTAAGAAAATGAAACGCTCCACTGCTCGAATTGCTCGTTTGTCTGCTAAATTATTAGAGTTCAACTTTTCGGTCGAGTATATTCCTGGAGGAAAAAACAGTAGAGCAGATTGTTTATCCCGTCTTCCCATATCAGATGAAGAAGAACATGAGTGGGAGACTGAAGTAGAGGAATGCTTAATAGCGTGTATCACTGAAACTTTGGATGAAAATGTTTGGATCAAGTCATTGCAAAATGACAGGTGGTTGTGCGAAGTTATGCAATATGTTAAGGTTGGGTGGCCAAAAGAAAGAACTCTTCCGCCTGAATTACAACCTTATTGGAAAGTATCAGAAGAATTATCTGTTGAAGGTGATATGCTCATTAGATGTGACAAACTTATTCCTCCAGAGTGTCTCAGGAAGGATTTGATTTTGAAAGCACATGTAGGACATCTTGGTGCCACTATTACCAAAAGGAAATTAAGATCAAATTTCTGGTGGCCCAGTATGGACAAGGAAATTGAGGAGTTGGTTAAAAATTGTCCTAGATGTTGTGTTAGTAACAAGGTCCTTGTTACCCAAGGAATGTCTGATTTATTTGTTCCATCACCAGCTCGTGCATGGCAGAAAATTGGTTTAGATTTTCTTGGACCATATTATGTATTGCCGCCAGACATGAAGTATTTCATGGTTATAGTGGATCATCTTTCCAGGTGGGTTGAGGTTTTGCCTATCAGAGTCCCCACCACTCAGAGTGTTATTAAATGTCTGAAAGAAGTTTTTAGCCGGGAAGGTTTGCCTGAACAAATAATGACCGATAATGGGGTACAGTTTGTATCTGCAGAAATGTGTGAATTTCTGCACAAATGTGGCATTAAACACATCAGAACCCCTCTCTATAATCCCCAGAGTAATGGTGTTGTCGAACGCTTCAATCGTGTACTTGTGGAGTGTATACAAGCAACTCTTAGGAACAATATGCCTGTAGGACAAGCTATTAAAGAATTGATCTGGTCGCATCGCACTACACCTCATGTTGCTACCGGTAAGACTCCTTTTGAGTTAATGAGAGGGAGAATTGCAACTACAGAATTGTGTCCTTCTTGGATAATTGATTTATTTCATGAGGGGTGTGATCTTAAGAAGGGGTGGCAAGTAGCAAAAGACAATTCTGATGTAATGGGAAAGAAAAGGTTGGAGGCAATACCGTTAAAAAAAAAAAATCGTGATCTCCAGGTTGGAGATTGGGTTAGGGTTAGAGATCCCTTGTTAGTCAGAAAAGGCTTGTCAAAATTTAGAGATTCCCAGCAAATTTTAGAAGTACGTAAAAATGCTGCTAAGCTGGCTGATGGGAATTGGTGGGGTGTCACACGTTTGGTTTTAGATCCCGGTGTTCATTCTAGAAATAAATTTGGTAGTAATCAAAAGTTGTCTAACCAATTCAATGAAGATGAAGTTGATTCTTGCCATTCCTCTGAAAGTGTGAGAAAGAATGTACACAAAACTATTGAGGAAAAGAATAAGCAGGAACGCCGCAGACCTGTTAAGTTTCATGATTACATTTTGTCGTGAAAGTAATATATGTCTATTCTTTATTCAGTAGGTTGTTATATTGTGCTTAGAGGATGTACAGTTTATTAGGTGTTGTTCTTAAGATAATTTTGTTTCAATTTTAGTAGGTTTCTTTTGTTTATGTTAATAGTGTTGTTTTAGTGCATTTGTTTATTGAGAACAATGTTAAATTAAAGAAAGGGGGGAGATGTTGTGATGTGGCTTGGAATGCTGTTGGGTCATGTGGAATTCTCTGACATAGCTTGTTGAAGTCATGGCATTCCAAATGGCATCAACGGACTAAGGTGCACATCTTGTCTTCCCTCTGTGCCCCTTTTTATGACTCTAAGGCCCGTATTTATACTTTTTTTAGCGCCGCATTTGCACCGCTTTTTGACGCAAAACGGCGCAAACCTACAAAATACAATGGCATTTTGCAAGTTTGCGCCGTTTTTGCATCAAAAAACGACGCAAATGCGGCGCAAAAAAAGTATAAATACGGGCCTAAATGTTATAGGAGTAACCTTTAAATAAAGGATTGTTTTATCTAAACTTCTTCGTGGGACTCATCACTTCACCCACGTCTGGGCATACCCTTCCCACTTGGGGCAACAATGCAAATGCAATGCAAAAAGAACAAGTGATGGACGGAGACAATACGGCAGTAGGCTGCAGCATATGCGAAACTAAACAACTAATCCATGGGGGTCGTTTAAACATTGCAGAGTATCCTGTCTGCCCGCTAGATCAGTGGAGTCCCACGGCATTGACATGGGTAGCCAAAGTGAGCGATGCTATTTACAAACTAATCTTTAAAAATTAATACAGCCATAAAACAGATGAAAGTATACTCCTGTCCAACCTTGGGGTATGTCTAGCACCACACATAGCCACTCACATGTGCAATGATAAACTCATAGGAATGAATGGAATATATTTAATTTATTTGAGGCACAACAGAATGGTTCTATCAGTATACCATGTTCTCTTGATGTTTACACCTTAGATCACGAGAGGTTGTATGGCTCATGCCAGCACCTATGGCCTGAGGAGTGAGGTGTGTGAGAAGGCTCCTCTGGCATCATTTGACCGCACTGCAACAGAATATTGAAATTTCACATATAACCTTAGATATAGTGTATACAAAGTACTGCAGGTATTTAATGATCTGACGTCAATAACACCCCAAAATATAATACAAACTTCATAACCTAATGAATGAGTATTAAGTAATCGAAAAGAAATAACACATTTCAATGTGCATGAACTTGAATACATTTCCCACTTATGGGCTTATTTAACAAAGTGTGCAAAACTGAAGCACATTCCCTGATGTGGTAATACATTTACCACAAATAAATATACTAGACTTCATTTAGGGGTAACCAGGGGTCTCAGCTGCTACACCTGCCTTGCCCCTTGTGACACTTGGCATTCCCTTTGTGGTGCCTGATCTCAGAGGCAGCAAAATCAGTGCCAAGCAATGCACACTGGGGTGGTTTGGCTTAGATGCACCAGGGCTTCACCTCTCTTATTTTCAGCTCATTAGTATTACAGTAATAGTGAATAATTGTATGTTATTCAATGTTAGGCTAAAAAATAGAGCACCAGGAGCTGGAACAAGATCTTCACTCACAGCTGAGGGAAATAAAAAACTTTTTAAAAGTTTGTTGTGTGAGTGCTTGCCGGTGAAATTATGTTGGTGTGTACCTGTGAGTGTGTGTCAATTTGTATGTGTGAGCTTGTGCGCATGTCACAGCCCAGTTCAGAGGGCCACAGGGCAAGCAGGAGCTACTGAGCCCAACTGTGGAGGTTGAGGTCTTTTACTCCTGATGTCCCAGACCTACTATGGAACCTGAGCAACTGGGCCAAGTACCCCTTCAGCACTTGACTCTCAGTGGTGTCATGGATCGAGCAGTACAAGGCTTATTGAGGGGTGGGGGAAGTACAGGGGGAAACACAGGCTCACATTCAATATATGTTCAATAGCTTCAATAAATAATTGCCCAGTCGAATACTTCCTTTCACAACAAAAATAGTATTCCTATATAAACAAAAAGTGAAACAGGGCATACACAAACAATACACCCAGCACCCTGAGATCTGGGCTCTAGTGTTTACGGGCAGTCCTCTGAGTCCTATTTCTCTCTCAGTAGTGGGTGTAGTTATTCCACATTCACTGTAGACAGCATTCAAGTTAGGCCTCACTAGCAGTATGAGTCTTAAAAGTCCACCCTGGCTCTTTTCGAAACGTTTAAAGTGTTTCAGCGATGAAGTGCTATCTAGCAAACAAATTTCCCCATTGCCCTCTAGCCTGTAGCTCAGCCTTAGCGGTACGAACAAGGATTGTCCAACCACAGTTGCCAAAAGCATCTCTCTTGCACAGGCTTTGCAGCGGCTGCCCAGGTGTGTATCACACACATGGCATTACAGTTGTGGGTATCTTCAGTGCTCCTCCAAATCAACATTAAGTTTCCATTGGTCTTCCCCTCTAAGATGGGTGGGGGTGATTGTCAGTCAGGGCTCGGGCCTAGACAGGTCACCACGGCAACCTCTCCTCACGATGACAGTATTCTTCAGGTTGCGCTCCTTGTCTTCTTTTGTGGCCCTTTCTGGTGTACTGAGTCATCTCACCTGCTGTTCATACTGGCGACTGCCCAATCAGCACAGCAGCAGGTTCCTTTTCACGGCAGCCCCTTCTGTCATACGGGGTCACCAACTCACACTGTACATGGGAGTTGGCTCGACCGAATGGCAATCTTCCAAGCAGCCACATTTGGCATACTGGGTTGCCAACTTACATCATGCACGGGCGATGGCCCGATAGGCACAGCAATCTTCTTTGCAGCCCTTCACTGCCCTACAGAGGTTGCTGACTTCCAAACACGCTTACCAACCTGAACAGTGCAGTAAACTTCACAGCTCACTTCATGGCAGCCCTCTTCTGGCATACAGGAGTTAGTTACTTAAACCTGTACATGGGCAATGGCCTGATCAGTGCAGCAGTTGTCTCCTCACACCCCACTACAGGGATACACTCACCATTATCCCCAATAGACCTTGCTTCCTCCAGCTCTCCACTTCCTCACAGGGCTCACTGGTCTTGTTAGCATCCCCTGGTCCTTGGAAAAACAGTGTTGCTCCAGGCTCCAGCAACAGGTTGTCTTGGATATTCCTGGATGATGTCCCCTCAACCAGCTGGGAGATTGACAAGCCTTAGCCTCCACCTCTCGGTCGCAGGCAGAAATATTTCATAGCTACTCCTCCTCACACAGCCCATATGGCTGCTTGACAGTTGACAGTATTGGGGGCCTCAAACTCCCTTTCTTATAGTCCACTTGCAGACACAAAGGGGGTCATTCTGACCCTGGCGGTCAGTGTTAAAGCGGCAGCCAACCCGCCAACAGGCTGGCGGTCCAAAAAATGGAATTCTGACCCTGGCGGGAACCGCCAACACAGGCCGCCGCTTTAACACTCCGACCGCCACGGCGGCACAAACAAACAGCGCGGCGGTCACCGCCAACAGCCAGGCGGCAGACAATGTACCGCCCACCCTATCACGACTCATCAATCCGCCACCTTTTCCGGGGTGGGAGCCCCGCCGATAAAAACATGGCGGAAACAGACATTTCCAATGGAAAACGCTCACCTCGACACACTCCACGCGGAATCGGAACAGCATGGAACCGGAACTCCACATCCTCCCAGCCATTGCCTTCCTGCTCATCTTCCAGGATCTCGAAGGTCGCCGCAGACGACAACGGTGAGTACTGCACCTACGACACAGGGGAGGGGGGAGGAGGAAAGGTTACGGGCACACACATACGCCACCCACCCACCCCCACCCTCACCCCCACCGAAATACCTACACACCAATGCAGATTAAAAAGTCAGAGTGACACCCCCAAACCCCCAAAACAAAAATGCAAAGACAAAAGGCAATGATTGTAAAAATAGAACTATATTATAGCAATAATGAAGTATAGCGAACTTAGCAATATATACAGAATTATTACACATCTAGAACTATATATATACAAGTAGCAAAAGTCCGGCACATTTTTGCAAAGTTCAAATGTCCATGGGCCAATGTGCAGCAACACATGGGCAAAGCCCACACACGAGATCGAGTCCATTGGAGAGAGCACTGCTGGGGCATCACAATAATAAAATACTGGCACCTCAGGGGGAAGGGAAGGGGGGGCACCTCAGCCACATGAGTCCACGACGCCAGATCCACGAAGGGCCTCCATGCCCACTGTGCCATCCTGGGGAGTGCAAAGCCACAGTCTCTCAAGTCTCTACAGTGGGTGGATTGCCCACTGTGCCATCCTGGGGAGTGCAAAGCCACAGTCCATCAGGTGGATTACAGAGTCCACTGGTCATGGAGGAGGCATGGTGGGCAGAGTGCCTCGTGAAGCCCTGCCCGACACAGAACCGGGCATGCCAATTGGCCAGCGGTGCTTGACAGGAGGGCCCAGCGGAGCGGTGCTTGACAGGAGGGCCCAGCGGAGCGGTGCTTGACAGGAGGGCCCTGTTCAGCGGTGCTTGACAGGAGGGCCCAGTGGAGCGGTGCTTGACAGGAGGGCCCAGCAGAGCGGTGCTCGACAGGAGGGCCCAGCGGAGCGGTGCTTGACAGGAGGGCCCAGCGGAGCGGTGCTTGAGATGAGGGCCCAGCGGAGCGGTGCTTCTCACGGCGGGCCCTGTTCAGCGGTGCCTGTCTTGGCGGGGCCCTGTTCAGTGGTGCTTCTCACGGCGGGGCCCTGTTCAGCGGTGCTTCTCACAGCGGGGCCCTGTTCAGCGGTGCTTCTCACTGCGGGCCCTGTTCAGCGGTGCCTGTCTTGGCGGGGCCCTGTTCAGCGGTGCCTGTCTTGGCGGGGCCCTGTTCAGCGGTGCCTGTCTTGGCGGGGCCCTGCTCAGCAGTGCTTCTCACGGCAGGGCCTGTTCAGCGGTGCCTGTCTTGTGTTTTGAGTGAATAACACCTGGCCAATACTTCCCGCTCAGTCAGCATCGGACCTTTCCGTTGCGGGGCCCTCCTGTGATGGAGTCCTGGGGCCCTGGGTCTCCTCCGATACCCCCGGAATGGGGCTGGTGGGGCCCTCATGGCCAGGTCGGCTGCTCCCTGCCTTCGGCGCTTTGCTGCCCTTGCCCTCCTTGACAGACTCTCCGTGGCCCTTGGCTCCCTTACCCGATGTGGCAGGTGACGGTGCAAGGCTACCCTCCTTGGGGGCAGGTGTATCAGGCCTCTCGCGCCTGCCCTTCAGTTTTTTGCTCCTCTTCCCAGGGGGGGGCTGGCTGTGCCTTTGCTGCTGGCCGATGTCCCTGCCAAAGGAAAGGGCGGACTCCATAAACCAGGCACGACGTTCTTGGGAGTTGCTGGGCTGGTGGTGGCTGAGGTGTTTTTGGAACTCTTACGAGATGGAGGGGGTGGGTCAGGTGAGGAAAAGATGTTCACTTTAGAGAGGAATAGTTTTTTAGGAGCAATGGGAAGGGTAGCTGGAGTGGATATGGGAGTGGAGGAAGAGGATGTGGTTGTAGGAGAGTCAAGTCTGGTGTCTTTGGGTGCAGGTGCTTGGGCTGGAGGCTGACGTGAGGTGGCTGGCTGTTGGTTGGGTGCCTGCCTGCGTTTGTGTGGGTTGGAAGCGGGGGTGACAGACACACTGGGAGAGGACACAGGGGACGTGTACATGGCAGTGGGGGTGGTGACTGCACGTGTGCGGACTGGGCTGGAGGGTGTGCTGGTGATGGGTGTACTGGCTGATGGTGGTGTGCATGCAGGTGTGAGTGTAGACGTCACAGGGAGGGAGGAGGGAGACGAGGAGGTGGGGGACACAGAGGAGGTAGTGGCTGTTGGCATGTCTGCATCTGTATGTTGCTTGTGTGAATGCTTGTGTGTTCTGTGGTGCTTATGTCTGGATGAGCTTCCCTTGGGTGTTGAGGTGTGTGCAGGCTGGTCTGTAGGTGTGGATGGGATAGGCAGAGGAACAGGGGAGTGGGACTGGGTGGAGGGAGTTAGAAGAGGGAGGCTGGAGACAGGGACAATCGCTGCCGTCAGTGCTGAGGCCAGAGCGTTGAACGATCGCTGATGGGCAGCCTGACCCGAATGAAGGCCCTCCAGGTATGCATTGCTTTGATGCACCTCCCTCTCCACACCCTGGATGGCATTCAAAAGGGTAGACTGCCCAACAATGATGGTCCTCAGGAGATCAATGACCTCCTCACTGAGGGCAGCAGGGGTGACTGGGGCAGGGCCTGAGGTGCCTGGGGCGAAGGAGATGGCCGCCTTCCTGGCCGTGCGGGCACGGGCCGAAGGCCGAGGGGCTGCTGGGAGGGCGGAGCTGGTGCGCTGGGTGGCGGCTGTACCTGTAGTTTTGGTAGCACGGATGTTGCCGCCACCGCAAGGGAGCTCCCATCCGAGGACGTGTCGGTGTCACTGACGTCTGCACGGGTCCCCGTGGTGGAGCCCCCCTCGCCCTCCGTCTCACTGGTCATGTCGGAGTCCGTTGCATGGCCCTCCGGGGCCATGTGAGATGCAGCTCCCTCTTACGCCGATGCCCCCTCTCCTCCGCCTGATGATGCTAATGCACACATTCACAGAAAAACAAAGAAAATTGGGGGGGTGGAGAAATAAAGACAAGTTGAGTGCATGCATTGGGGACACCGTTGGCGGGGAGGACAGACACAGAAGCCCCCTGCACTAAGCTGCGCACTTGGGGTACACTACTCATTCACTGGGACATGCCCTACAAGCCTATGGGCGACAACTGCCCACACAGAATACACAGGTCCATGAATAGCGTTACTAGGCACTCTACAGAGATGGGGGGCGGGGGCACAGGACCATACCTCACGGAGGGGCCTAGCCTACAGAAATCGCCCTGGCCTAGGGATACCCACAGCCCTCCTCCCCCACCCAGGCACCTCCACTGCGCGCAAATATAGCTGAATGTGCTGGTACTCACCCCCTTGTGTCTGCTGTGATGTCCTCAAGCGCCCATCTAAATCGGGGTAGGCCACCGCCAGGATCCGGGACATCAGGGGGGTCAAGGTACGACTGGCACCCCTCCTAGGTTGGGAGGCCATCCCCAGCAGAGCCTCGGCGGTCTTCCTGCTCCCGCGTCGGATGTCCTCCCACCTCTTGCGGCAGTGGGTGCCCCGTCTGTTGTGGACCCCCAGGGCCCGGACGTCCTTGGCGATGGCACGCCAAATATCGATCTTCTGATGGGCGCTGACCTATGTGACATGTACAGGGGGGGAAAGAAACATCATCACTTTTCTGCATGCTCGATGTGAGTGGCCCCCTCTCCCCAAACTTGCCATGTGGCACATGCTCTCATCTGTTGTGCCATGCATTCGTAATTCGCTCCCCTCCCCTCCATCGTACATCCACCCCACTCATCACAGGCATTGGCCACTATGCATTGGCCCCCGTGTACTCACCTGTTGGTCTGGAGGACCGTAGAGTAGCGCATACTGGGGGAGGACCCCGTCCACGAGCTTCTCCAATTCTTCGGAACTGAAGGCGGGGGCCCTTTCCCCAGTCGCAGCAGCCATTGTCACTTCCAGACCGAGGTCACAGCAGCACTTGCAGTATAGGTCCTCTCCTGTTGATGCTCAGGTCTCGTGTGATTAAGCAGAGAGAAAATGGCGGTCACGCCCGCGGCGGTGCGTACCGCGGCGGTGCGTACCGCGACCGCCGGCGCACATCGTCATTGGCTCCTGAAACCCATAGGGTTCAATGTTAACCAATGCTGCTTTGCGCCGCGGTCTACGACCGCCTACCGCCACGGCGTGCCACGCCAGCGCAATGACCTCACTTCACATTGTCACACTTCACAGGTCAGGCAGCCGCCATTTCAAGGGCCCACATGGCTTAATTCCTACTGCGTCACACATGGCTAGGCCTTACATCGACACTCATACAAGCCATTCAATCCAGAGAGATTTGTTTACTGTGCAGGCTGTGGGAACTTACCTGTGGGTTGATTGACTCTGTGCTCCATGTTGTCCTTCCTATGCACCGTCCGCTGGGACTTGCGAGGAGACGGAGGAATGTTCCCGTGTACAGACCGCTGGTGGACCTGTCGACAATGGAAGAACGACATGTCATACTCACCTACAGACTCAACACTGCCACTATACAGGAACTGTGTGCCCAGCTGGAGCCAGACCTGATGTCACCCATCAGCCAACCCACAGGGATTCCACCTCTAGTGCAGGTGCTGTCAGTACTCCATTTTTTGGCTAGTGGATCATTTCAAACTACAGTGGCCATTTCATCTGGGATGTCTCAGCCTATGTTTTCAAAGGTATTGTCCAGAGTGTTGTCTGCCCTGATGAAATACATGCGGAGCTACATCATAGTCCCTGAGGTGGGTGACAATATCATTGGTGCCATTGATGGTACCCATGTGGCTTTGGTCCCCCCCAAAGACAATGAGCAGGTGTACAGGAACCGAAAAAGTTATCATTCGATGAATGTCCAGGTGGTCTGTTTGGCTGACCAGTACATCTCCCATTTAAATGCCAAGTTCCCAGGGTCAGTGCATGACGCGTACGTCATGCGAAATAGCAGCATCCCTTATGTAATGGAACAGCTACAGAGACAGCGTGTGTGGCTAATTGGTGACTCTGGTTACCCCAACCTGCCTTGGCTATTGACCCCAGTGAGGAATCCCAGGACAAGGGCAGAGGAACGGTACAATGAGGCCCATGGGAGTACTAGGAGGGTGATCGAGCGGACCTTCGGCCTCCTGAAGGCCAGGTTGTGGTGCCTGCATATGACAGGTGGATCCCTAATGTACTCACCAAAGAAGGTGTGTCATATCATCGTGGCCTGCTGCATGCTTCACAACCTGGCTTTGCGACGCCAGGTGCCTTTCCTGCAGGAGGATGGTCCAGATGGTGGTGTTGTGGCCGCTGTGGAGCCTGCGGAGAGTGAAGAGGAGGAAGACGAAGAGGACGACACAGACAACAGGGACAGAGTGATACTGCAGTATTTCCAGTAACACACGGGTAAGAATATACTCTTGCATTTTATTATATCTGTAACAGTACTGGCTCTCTACTGTCTGACCTGTCACCCCAATGTATGGTAACTTAGTTGTGAATTTGCCTTCCTATTTCAGTGATCTGGTCCCCACGGAGTGCCCTCTGGTTTATTTCCCCATGGACTACCGCTGTGTGACACTGGTATGTTGTCATCACATTGTAATTGGACATTTTTGGTTGGTTATATCGAATACATTTGGTTTCAAAAAATAAATAGCAGACTCCAGATGGTTTTTGTGCAATAATTGTGTTTATTGAAGTGCAAAAATTGGTGTATAGTTCAAAAAGGGTGATGGGTGATGGTGGAGGCATGTCCATGGCAGAGTCCAGAGTCTCGTTCGCACAGGTGCATTGTCCATATGCCTGTGGAAGGTGGAGCACGGGCAGTTCAAGGTTGGACAGGGTGAACAAGTGGGACAGTGGGATGTCATCCGGGTGGATCCGTGCATGGCGGGGGTCTTGACATCCTACTGTGTCTTCTTCCGAGGTCTCAGGCCTTTCTTGCGGGGTGGTTCATGTTCTGCAGGGGGTGGGGTCCGGGTGGCCCGTTGCTGTTGTGTCGGGGCCTCCTGACCACTAGCGCCGGCGGAGGTGGTGGGCTGTTCTTCCTCCATGCTAGTGCTAGTGGCAGGAGCCCTTTGGGGGGCCACATGGTCCCGCAATGTGGTGACAATCTGGTTGAGTGCCACCACGATTGTACCCATTGCGGAACTGATGCTGCGCAGTTCTTCCCGGAACCCCATGTACTGGCCCTCCTGCATGGCCTGGATCTCCTGGAACCTGGCCAGGACCGTCGCCATCGTCTCTTGGGAGTGGTGGTACGCTCCCATGATGGTGGTGAGGGCCTCTTGGACAGTGGGTTCCCTAGGCCTGTCCTCCCTCTGTCACACATCAGCCCTCCCAGTTCCCCTTTGTTCCTGGGCCTCTGTCCCCTGGCTGGTGTGCCCACTACCACTGCCCCCAGGTCCCTGTTGTTGTTGGGGTGGTGGGTTGCCCTGGGTGCCCTGTAGTGGTAGACACACCGCTGCTTGACCTGTCCTGGAGACAGAGGCATGGGCCCGCTGGGTGGGTGCTGTGCTGGGGTTTCCAGAGGGGGGTAGGTCTGCTGTGGCCTGTGGCTGCCTGAGGGGAACCAACTGTCTAGAGGTCCCCGATGGTCCCGGCTGGTCATCAGGTTCTAGGTCGACAGAGCTGCTGTCATCACTGGTGGCCTGTTCTGGGGGTGGGATGGACATTTCTGGACCCTCCAGGCCGGTGTGTTGGCGTTCGGGCCCTGCAGGGGTAAAAGAGTATGGTTATTGCTTCTGTGTGTGCCATGGCGTGCGATTTGTGGGTGCCCTTGTCCCCCAGTGCTGGCATTCCCTTGTGGGAGGAGTTGTGAGGGTGGTTTGGGGGGGGGATGGGTATGTGCAGTGGTCATGCTTAGGTGATGGGTGTCCATGGTTTGTGTTGGCATTCAGGGGTTGGTGTT
Organism: Pleurodeles waltl; assembly: GCF_031143425.1. Taxonomy (NCBI): domain Eukaryota; kingdom Metazoa; phylum Chordata; class Amphibia; order Caudata; family Salamandridae; genus Pleurodeles; species Pleurodeles waltl. Next base: position 981,012,969 of record NC_090442.1, read on the forward strand.
GGTTTGGGTGGGTTGTGCTGGTGAGACATTAGCAGGGAGGATATGTGCTGGGGGGTTGGGGGTGAGGGTGGGGGTGCGGGTTGGCATGCTGGTGGTTGGGGGGGGGGAAGTAGTTGAGATTAGACTTACCAGAGTCCATTCCTCCGCCTACTCCAGCGAGGCCCTCAGGATGCAGGATGTTCAAGACCTCTTGCTCCCATGCTGTGAATTCGGGTGGAGTGGGTGGGGGTCTGCCGCCAGTCTTCTGCACAGCGATGTTGTGTCTTGACACCATCGCCCGCACCTTCCCCCGTAGGTCGTTCCAGCGCTTTCGGATGTCTTCCCGATTTCTGGGATGCTGTCCCACAGCGTTGACCCTGTTGACGATCCTTTGCCATAGCTCCGCCTTCCTGGCTATTGTGGTGTGCTGCACCTGTGTGCCGAAGAGCTGGGGCTCTACCCTGATTATTTCCTCCACCATGACCCTGAGTTCTTGGTCCGAGAACCTGGGGTGTCTTTGGGGTGCCATGGGGTGGTGTGGATGAGGTGTGGGGTGGTGTTTGTGGTGATGAGTGTAGTGGTGTGTGGTGTTTTGTGCGTAGATGTAGTGTGGGGGATGATGTTGGGTTCCTGTGTGTGTTGTGGTTTGCGTTCCCTGTGCTCTCTCTCTGTGTATTGCGCCTTGTCTCTGAATTTCGATTTGTGGGGGTTTGTGGGTGATGTGGGTGTGGGTTTTATATCGTATTGATTGTGTGGGAGTGGTGTTTGTATGTGTATCAGGTGTGTGTATTTGTAATTGTCCAATGTGGCAGTGTTTTGTAGATGTGTGTGTATTTTGAGTGCGGCGGTGTGTACCGCCAATGGGATACCGCTGTTGAAAGACCGCCGCGTGGATTCGTGGGTCGTAATGGCATGGGCGTATTTCTGTTGGCGTGACGGTGGAGGCTTGGTCATCTCCAGTTTATCGCTGACCGCTGATATGGCGGCCTTCAATGGAGGTCGGGTTTTTGGGGGTTTGCCAGTTGTGGGTCAGAATGACCCTGGCGGGTTACCGCGGCCGCGGCGGTGTTATGGCGGTCTTCTGACCGGCGGTAACTGCCTTTTACAGCCGAGGTCAGAATGACCCCCTAAATGTGATTCAGAGTCTGAGTCTTTGACGACTGTGTTAGGGGTCTGCTTTGTTTCAGAGTGTCCTCTCTTCTGCCCACCTTTCCTCCAGATAACTGTCTGTCACAGCAGGAGTGACTCCATATCTGATAGCTCCACAACACAGGCCATGGGAGTGACTAGAGGTTCACACCTGGATGTCAGCCACAGTCATGTGTTCATCAAAAGGTTACCCCAGGGCCTCAGCACTACTCTTTTTGATTCTCCTCTCCTGCCTATCTTCTTTCTGAGATGAGCAAAAAACCCTTCCCATTGCCCTCTGAATCAGAGAACACTCATTGAAGTGTGCTGGAAAGCCTTCCTCCAGTGTGTATCCCACCCAGCTCACAGCATTGCAGCAATCCACAAATTTGTCTGGGGGAATCCACTACCTCCTCATGCTCCTCCAGTCAGCACTGGGTCTCCCAAAATGGAACCCAGAGTCCTCCATGTATTGTAGTATTCACAGGCACTCATACACCAGACATGTGCATATAACACACATACACTGCACAGCAGTACATGCTAACCTGATGTATGCCAAGCGTGACTTAAGTTCAGAGCAGAGGAACTTTAAATGATTGAGCTTATAAGCCTCATTCCAGTGACAAAGATAATAAGGCCTCTCACTTCTGCTGATCACTTAAAAGAATGCAGCCACCCTTGCGCTTGTGCTACTTATCTCCTGGGAAAGGTAGCAGCCTTTCACCATTGTGAGGGTAATGCTTTGGGTGCTCCTCCTGGTACAAAAAGACTACAATCCATGAGACTGGGCTCTGTCATGGTGCACATGCATGATCTGTGTTCGCCCATGACAACAAAAATCAGCACCAGTGATCCAGACACTGGGAGACTTAAGGGGTGCACATCCAACCCAATGCAAAGGATTTTTCAGACCCAGTAGCATGTGAGTGAGAGCCAGTGAACAGGGTGAGTGAAAATTACTGAGACTTAAGGGCATATTTACAAGCCCCTTGTGCCCCTTAGCACTGCTGTAGAGTCATTTTTTTAATGCTGCGGCAGCTCTAAACAGGCCCACATCCCACAACGTAATTACAAAGTATTGCAATTATACCATTGCACCACTTTGTAAAACCTTGCGCCACATTATACCTGTGCCAGTTATAATGTATGCAAGGGAGGCGTTCCCTCGTAGGGAGGGCTAAAAAAATGGCTCAGTAAAATCTACAAGATTTCACTGCTCAGTTCTAAAATAATTTCTGAACACCTGCCCAGGGCAGGCATTAAAGTGGCACTAGTGCTATATCCTATGGGCCTCTTTCAGCTTTTCTGGAGTAGCGCCAACATTTTTGGTACTAGTCCAGCAAAGCGACACAACTGCGCCAAAAATGTTTGTGCGGTTTTGCTGAAGAGTGCAATGATACACTGTATTGTAAATTGTAAATTGTTAAGGGGCGCAGGGCAGCACAAGGAAACTGGTGCATCGGAGCTGATGCGCCACTTCCTTGCAAATATGCCTCTTAGTGTCAATAAGCATGAGTGAGTGGGAGTGAGCATGAGTGAGTAAGAGTAAGAGTAGCTGCAACTCAGTGAGAGTGGGTGAGTGAGGATAAATAAGAATGAGTGTGAAAGACGGAATTAGAGGGCGTGATGGAGAATAAGTGAGAGTGAGAATGAGTGAGTGAAAAGGAGTGAGTGTAACATTGAGAGAGAATTAATGAGTCAGAGTGAGTGGGATAATTGAGAATGACCGAGTCAGAGAAAGCGTAAGTGCAAGTGAATGTAAGTGTGAAACTATAAATGAGTGTAAGAGCGAATATAATTGAGAGTATGGCTGAATGAGTCAAAGTGTGTGAGAGACAAGGAGTGCGAGTTAGTTGAGTGTAAATGAATGAGAAAATATAAGAGAGTCACAGGAGGACTGAGTAAAAAAAGAGATAGTATGAACAAGTGAGAATGAGTGCAAGAGAATGAGAGAGCGAGAATGAATGATTAATAGAGGGAGCATGAGTGAGTCAAAATGAGTCCCAGTGAATGAATGTGAGCATGATTAAGAAAGTGGTCTTACGCTTTCAAGTATACCATTGACCGTGGCGTGCTAAAGGTAATTTGTGGCTTATAGAGGCACCTATGGCAAAAAAGTGACACCAGCACACTGGAGGCAAAAGGTTAGCATGACGGGCACCAGTGATAAAATACCGGCATTGACATACTGGAGGTAATTCTTAACATAATGGGCACCCAGGATAAAATACTGGCAATAGAATATTAGCCGTTTTTCTTGGCATGTGGAGCACCCAGGGAAAAATGTTGGTGCTGGAACACTGGAGATGGTTCTTGGCATAAGGGCAGACAACCGTGGCAGCAACCATAGCAAAATGCTGACCCTATGGGTAACTTGTGCATAAGGGCAACTCATGGTATATGGATAATTTTGATGGTGAAATTCTGGCATATTGTACGACATTTCTGGCATAAGAGACACGTACATCATACGAGGGAAGGGAGGCACTCATTACAAAATACTGGTACAGGCACAATGGAGGTAATTTTTGCAGCAAACTTTAACATGTAAAAAAAATGGAGGCAGCTTCGGTGATGTGTCAGGTTTCATTGGTTTGGCACACCATATAAGGACTTATATTTAATGAGTGTGCTTTCAAAGCATATGTTGCTAGTAAATTTATGTAAAAATTGTTTTTCGAAATGCACTATTTGACCTCATTTTTTAAAACTTTTCATCGGAAGGACATTCACCCCTAAACTTCCCCTAGAAAACTTCTGATTTACTCACTTCTCTCGCTCACTACTATTTGATGCAAGGATTATTATCAACCATTTAAAACAATCATGTCAGCACACTAATGTAGGTAGTTTCTAAAACAGACCCTTTTATTACATTTTACATTAATCAAAGAGTTAGTATAGAACATTTGCAATGTCAATTATTAAGATGTCATCAGGGTCATGGTCATGTGATCACTCTATAGGAACCATTAGGGTTAAGGGTCCAATGATGTAATATCTGTGATATCATTGAGGTCAAAGGGTGTGTGATGTTACTTTAGCTACCCCAGGCATTTTGCTGAATGTCCATGGTAAATATCCATGTATTTATTGGTTCATTGATACAATGGTTGCAAAAAATGAGGACTAGCTTGTGCACACCATTTAAATGGTGGTAACATAATACTGGTTTTCTATGATGTGATGTAGCATAACTGCGGCATGGTCAGATAACTCTAAATCTGCCTCAATGTCAGTCATAACAGCTCATCTCTAGGGCTGTTTCAGTTCTGGCTGTCAAATGTCATCTTTCTGGAAGAGGTCGTTTTTTTCCTGGATTTTGATGTTTTGTAGATTGTCTTAGATGTCAACAACTAAACAGAAAAAGACTTGATTTGATTCCGATTTTGGGACAAGAGTTCGGCAACTGAAGTTCAGGAGCTGTTCTCAAACTTTGATTTATTGCCAGTGACAACACGTGCATCCGCTCAGAATTCTGGAAGCAAACTTCTCTTTTGCATTTGAATACTGTCTTGATGAAGGGAAATGGATGGGAAATGAGAAGCGTGCTGTCCCTGAGAGAGAGCTCTCACCTGCGCACCTCACTAACACATTCTCCCCTACACCTTATCATGCGTGAGTCATCCGGGGAGAGCAGAACTGGAGCGAGAGCGCTCGCTTCTGATTTACAGTTTAACAACTCGAAAAAGTCTTTAACACTTACTGTAGGTGTGATGGTAGCTCATCAAATATACACTGACAGCGAATTCCCTTTTTATCCCAGTAAAACTGCAGTTCACTCGGGGCTGGAAAAGTTTAATGTGAAAGGAGATTCTATTGATGAGTGAGAGAAGGGCATTAAATGAATACCAGCCGCCCATTTCTGATACTGATTTTTAACGCAACGCTACAACTGATTGAAGAACTTTGGGATCATTAGAAAAATATTTTGAAGCGATAGTAAAATAGAAAGTTAGATACGAAAAACACCGTGACGTGTTCTAGCGGTAAGACTTTCTAAACATACTTACTTATAACCGAGAGCACTGATCTTTTATCATGGTCATCTTTTGATGGACAGGGTCCTGGTGTCTCGTTGCAGAAAATCCCCAGCCACAAAGAGTCAAGTCCTCGTCATATGTTGCCTTTTATATGATGTTTTTCTCTGCAGGACCCTACAGATATATTCTTCTTGCATTATGGCCAGTAGCGGCTCCTCCATATGGGCGGAGGAGCGTCACCCCCCCCACCAGCAGCAACCGCTGCAAACCCATTCACAAGGAAAGGATAATAAACCAAGGCCCATATTTATACTTTTTTAGCGCCGCGTTTGCGTCGTTTTTTGACCAAATTCGACACAAACTAACAAAATACCATTGCATTTTGTAAGTTTGCGCCGATTTCGCGTCAAAAAACGACGCAAATGCGGCGCTAAAAAAGTATAAATATGGGCCCAAGTTTATTATCCTTGCCTTGTGAAAGGGGTGGGGCCTTGTGGGGAGACCTGGACGAGGGGAGTGCATTGTGCACTCCCCTCAGAGCGCATTTATGTTTGGCCGGCCGTCTCGGGCCGGCCAAACACACATGCGCAATAGGCTGTCTCCAGCCTGGCAACACAGAGCCTGCACAGGCTCCCAGTCTGGCTGGGAGCGCCCTGGCTGGGGGCTCCCAGCCAATCCTGACGCTGCACTGAGCAGCGTCAGGATTGACGCAGGGCAGGTTGGGAGCCTGTGCCTGGAGCCTGCAGGAGAAGAGCAGCGCGATGGCAGAGGCGTGACGTGGAAAGGTCAGTGTATTTTTTTTTGTTAGAATTGTAAGTCCATCCCCTGCGCCGCCCAGCCCCCTTTATAACTGCGAGCTGTGACTGATTATGGTGCTAGTACTATATGTTCACGTGTGTGGTTCTGGTGACATGCTCCTGTTGCAACTGATCATCTGCTGCACCTTGTCATGGGGACCAGTTTTTGCAGCATGTCACCTGCACATTGATCAGGTGATATTCTTGTGTTACGTAGGATCTGCTACACAGAGACCTAGTGACCTGCTCAAGCTGTGTTTGCCCTGGAGACCTGATTATCATTGGCACGATGTCCTGATGCCCAGACCCTATTGACTTACTTGTTTTATTGCTCAGAGTCCTAAGGACTTGCTCTTCAGTCTTATGATCCCTAGTAAATATTGCAGTGGTGGTCAGCTCCTTTTGCACAAAATCTCCCATTTGTGCATGCAGTGGCACCTTCTCTTGATAATGGTTGCATGTTCCCTAACTTGCTCTTCTGCACATTATCTATCATATTGCTTGCAAAGGCAAGCAGTCAACAATCTCCAGTGCTTGTAATGTTATGCTGTGAATGTTAGGACATAATATCAATTTAAAAATATTGGGAGGCAGAAATATCGGAAAATAAATATCATGATACACAAATATCCTGATACACAAATATTATTGACAAGAATATAATTTTTCAAGATAAGTAATACAGTTTTAAATAATACAGCTGTTGTTTATGTCGTTTTCAATAATATACTGGTTAAGATATTGCTTTTTAATTACTTAAATGTGTTTTAATTGATATTATTCGTATGTGTTATTATTATTTATAGTGCCAGCTGCCGCAAATATCAAGGGGAGGGGCGGGAGGTTTAAAAAAGAAAAAAAAAGACTTACCTTTCATCGCCACTGCCGACCTCCTGTCACCTCGCTCGCCCTCCTTTCCTGGGACACCAGAACAGGCTCGCAAGCAATCCTGGTGCTGCTTTCATGCTCAAAACAGCATGAAAGCAGCATCAGGACTGTTTTGAGCAGCTTGCCTGGCTCTGAAACAGCTCTGGGGCCTGTGCAGTTTCTCCAGCCCGGCTGTGTATAAAGTCGGGCTGGAGAAACTTAAGTACACATGTATACTTGGATGGCCATCTTAGGCCGTCCAAACACACATGCACACTTATTGCACTCAATTCCTCATCCCACCTGCTGTGTCCCAGCCCCACCCTTCCCTGCACCTGCTGGCTGAGCCAGCAGCACAAAAATAAAACGATATTCAAGTATCGTTATTTTTCTGCTGCTGGCTCTTAGCCACTGGGACGATGTTCCTCAGCTATTGCGGAAAATAAATATAGATTAATTTTACGTGTTGTACAATTTTTTTACTTACATTTTTTAAAAGTAATTTATAATGTTGTGTTGGGTTTTTGGGTTTATAGGGGGAAAGGGTGGGACGTTAACTAGTTAATAATAATTATGAGTTATCATTCAATTATTTTATTTTGTAATATGATTGATATTTAGTATGTAACATTTATCTATTGTAGTTATATGGCAATTGCAAGCTGTTGTGTTTGTAGGGGTATAGGGCGGGAAGGCAATTAAGTAATAATTTATTCAAATTATTATTATACTTAATTGTAAGTATTATTTTTAATTAATTATTTAATTGATTTCAATTATGTAAAGTTATGGAATACCTTTTTTATTTTACATATATTTTAATTGCAGGCAAGTAGGTTTATAGAGGTCTAGGTTGGGAAGTTAATTAAGTAGCAATTAATTAATTATTAATTTATAAGTAATTTTAAGCAATGATTTATTAAATTTTTCTTTATACATATACTGATTTATTTTCCAGAAGGTTCAGTTGAGGGATGCTAATTATGTAGGGATATAGAGTGGGAAGTTAATACATTGATAAATACTTAACTATTAATCATTATCTCTTAATTAATTAATTATTTAATTTATTTTTAAATATTTGAATTGTGGAATACTTATTTATTTATTTTAATTATATTTTGGTTGTGGACTGTAAAGTTTGTAGGGGTCTAGGCTCAGACATTAATGAAGTAAAAATTAATAATCAATTATTGTTAACGAGTTATTACATTGATTTTATATATGTAAATTATGGAATAGTTATTTTTTTAAGTTAGATTTTAGCTGCGGGTTGCTAGTTTTGTAAGGGTGTTCGGTTGGACGTTATTTAATTAACAACTGAATAATAATAATTATTTATTAATTGATAATTAATTTATTATGCATGCACTGTGTGGGGCTTTTGACTCCCTTACCAGAGCCATTGATGCATGCACACTGGAGGATCGGAAGACATTATAATTAGGCCCAGTGATGCATGCAATTTGTGAGACTACTGATGCCCTTTACAAAGCCACTGACGTATGTAGTGTGCACTGCTGCCCTCTACAAAGTTGATTACCTGATATGTTGTGTAGGGTCATTGATCCCTGTTAGTAGGTCCATTGATTCATGCTTAGTTAAAAGTAACTGACGCGATTTACTAGGCCAGTAATGGGGTCACTGCTGCTAGTTATATGCGCAATAAAGCATTCCACTCTGTGGGGCCTCTACAGCAAATTCTTGACCTTTTCTGTGACTCTATGAAATCTGTTCCCTGCATGAAATCAACTGACGTTTCTCAGCACCAAAAAACTCCCCAAACTCCATGATTGTGTGCTTTGTAAAACACATCTAAAACATATTTCTTAGCAGCAAATTCTGTGGTGACTGGTGCTGCATGTTTTTGTAAATATTTAGGTCTGGCATTTAGGAAAATGTATATGTGTATAATTTATTTATTTAAAGGGGCTTTCAGCCAACTGCCTTCATCCACTGGTCTGTTAGTGTTTCATTTACATTTTGCTTTCATCCCCCAAAGTATACAGCAGAGGGCAGGAATTCCATCCCACTTGAGCCATTGGACAACTTCCCTTTGAGTGACTGCATTTTGCTCTTTCACAAGCTGCATAATCACACGTTAGCTCTCTTCAGTGCTAGTGTTTTTTTTCTTTATTGATCTAGATTTGACCTTGTGTTTAGAGTATGGTGTGGTAGCAAAATGCTTTCTAACAGCTCTTTCACGTGGAACACAGGTCACATTCCCAAAAGCAGTTTTTTCTAAATATGTTATTCTGGTATGCATTTTAATTGAGGGCTTAAGTTCCATTTGAAAACCAATTTAGTTTATATGCCATTTTGTATGGCTATCTGGTTTGCATTCAATGCTCTTTTACGTTGTTATATTTGTAAATCAATTTATTCTGTATGTCCTGCCTGTGTGGCTTTCTAGTGTGCTTTCAGTGTTCTTTTATGTGCTGCTTTTATAGACATTTAAATATTACATTACTAGTTCTAACTCTGCCACTTATTCCCAGTTTATTTGCCTGTCTCCCTGTCTGTCTGTCTATCTATCTATCTTACCTGTCTGTCCATCTACCTTTCCAGCTCTGTCTGTTTGTCTATTTCCGTTTGCAATCCTGTCTGTCCATCAACCTTCGACACTCTATCTATCTTTGCAACTGTCTGTGCAAGCCTCTATGTCTGTCTGTGCAGGCCACTCTCTCTGTCTGTGCAAATCTGTATGTATGGGCAAGCATCTGTCTGCCTGTGCAAGCTTGCCTTTCTGTCTGGGCAAACCTCAGCCTGTCTACCTCTCTCTGTGCAAGCCTTTCTGTCTTTCTGCCTAAGCCTCTGCATGTGCCGCTCTGTGCATGCCTGTCTGTTTGTGCATGTTTCTCTGTCTGTCTGTGCAAGCCTCTCTGTTTTTCTGTGTAATACTCTCTGTTTGTCTGTCTCTCTGTCCAAGAGAAAGTCCTCCTGATAAGTGTCTCTGTCTGTCTGTCTGTCTGTCTGTGCAAACCTCTCTTGCTGTCTGTGCAAGCCTGCCTTTCTGTGCAAGGCTCTCTGACTCTCTATGCAAACCACTCTTTCTGCTCGTCTAAGCCTCTCTGTCCATCTATCTGTGCAAGCCTCTCTGTCTGTATGTCTGTGCAAGCGTCTCTGTCTGATGTCTGTGCAAGCCAGTCCATCTGTGCAAGCCTCTCTGTCTGTCTCTCTGTCTGTGCAAGCCTGTCTACCTTGTTGTCTGTGCAAACCTCTGTGTGTGTCCAACCCTCTCTCTCTTTCTGTGCAATCCTCTCTCTCTATTTGTCTCTCTGTGGATGCCTCTGTCTGCTAAGTCTCTCTTTTTATCTGTTTGTCTGTCTGTGCAAACCTCTCTGCCTTTCTATTCAATCTCCATCTGTCTGTCTAAGCTTGTTGGTCTATCTATCTGTGAAAGCATCTGTCTGTCTGTCTGTCTGTGCAAGTCTCTTTATCTGTCTTTGTAAGAAGGTTTTTACACAAATACTACAAAAAAGCAATAGCAAAAAGCAAGAGGCTGGCAAGCAAGGGCAAACCAATTTTTTTTTTTTACGTCTGGTGTTAGCTAAGACTTTTTAATTTTTGTTCAGATATGTGTATAACATAGATACTTATAGGGGTTTTTGCCAGACTTCATCCATTAGCCTGTTGTGAAATTCGCATTTTTTTAGCCACTGCAGCATACATCATGGGGCAGTAGGCTAGCACACTTCAACCACTGGCTGATTTCACTTTGCGTTACAGCATGGTGCCCTCTCACATGGAAGCATACAAAAAAGTGATGGATGGAATGCTTGAAATAATCTCAGCATCTGTAATTACTAGTAATTACCACCCTTATTCTGCACAACATGACACCTCAGTTTGGACCCAGTTATATGCAAATCAGTCTTGACCCTGCTCCAATGGGAATAATCTAGCACAAACTGCCAGGCCAGGGCCCATCCTATAACAGAATCCAAGTAACCCAGGACTGGTTTCATGGTGAGCAGGGCTCATCAGCCTGGTATACCTTTCCCAAGGAGCACATCCACTCACAATGTAGTCCCTTCAGTGTCAAGGACTATTGTGGTATTGTGTGCTGTTTTCAAATATGTACTGTTTTTGGACTGATAGCCTAGCTGCTTCCCCAAAAATAAGGTTTTGCACAAACTATGATAGAACAAAATAATAATTACCAAAACCAAAAGTCTGGCAGCCAACACCAGATCTATTGGCTTTGCCAATGTTTGTTACCTTTGCATTTTCTACCAGCAGGTTTCAGATAGTAAAGTGGCACTTTCTTGCATGATGTGATGAAATCTTACCTCATCACTGATGCAATAAAGCTGCATCACACAGTTGGTTTTACCACAGACTAATAATGCATCAGGATGCTAACGTAAAAATCCAGTTTACACACATTATCACTGTTTACACAGCATGATCAAATAGTGGTACTGTGAAAGGTAAACAGCATCATATTCCAATAATACATTGCGCTTAAGTCTGATATGAAGAAAGGCACTTGGTTTGGGGTTTGCAATTGTGAAAATAGAACATATTCGAAAGAGAGATATAAGAAATCACAGCAGCTTTAACTACGTACCCATTCTGCAAATTCTGACAAATTTAACTTGGTTTGTTGTGAACCTACTTAAATATCTTTTCTTTCATAATTCTGGTTTAACTGATAATATTTTTAATTATGTATGTGTTACAAAGTATTCGCCATATTATTTCCTTCCCGTTTCATAGAATCCTTCAATAATTGACAGCAGGGTGTCCAAAACTGAATGACACTCGGCACTGTCTTTGGGCAAACATCTCATTATGTCAGAAGAAAAGAAAATCAAACACCTCGTTTTGGCACATTTTCTATTTCTGCAAACTAGGACTGGGGCAAAACAGGCCTTTGCAATCCCTGTGGTAAGAGGAGCACCCAACCCATCAGGTCCACAAAACCTTTCAGACGGGCTTCATTCTGCCCAAGGCCAATGAATATATGTAAGATATGGGAGACTCAGGGGCCCCTCTTCAAATTATGTGGAGGATGGTGGGACATCAATTTACATAACCCCACATCAAACTAGAGGTTCTGGAAATTTTCCTGCACCCCATTACCAGCATCCCTGAATGGGAGATGGTTTGGACAGTGTGACTGAAGGGCATAACTGTAGTGTCCTCCTCAGCCCGGGAGCATGCAAAGGACCATGTCACACACGGATTTCTGTAACAGACATCTTTATTCTTCGGCATATGATCTCACACTGCACTCTGATTACATCATCACCATGAATAACCACACCTTAACACCTCCCAACAAGTTACATAATTCCTCTGGTGAGTCTGCCTAGAACTGCAAGGGTCCTAGTGCACATAGTCTCACAACATTAAATATCTCCCTTTCTTCAATATAACATTTAATAAACAACATTCACATTATATTTCTTCGATAGGTCATCGAGGCGCTCGTACTAGTCAGCCAGACTGAGTGGTATGAGGTAGTTGAAATGCATTCTTGTTGTGCACTGAAGGCACAAGTTCTGATACTTGATCTGGACTGTTAAGAGGTTTCGCCTCATTCATAAGTGCAGGAGCTGACGAAAATTAACATAGGTGCTTAAAGTGTGAGGAGTCCCGAGTGATGGACTTTCCGGGGCAATGCACCATCACAATGTGTCCTTTGCATGTTACCACCCTCAGAGGATTGACAACAAACGGCGTGTTTGTTTTCCACTTTTGTGTCTGTTTGAGCAAGACCCAATGAATTTCATTAAAGTCTGTTTCCTGAGCTTGTCGATGACAGTAGGCATAAGTTTTCATTTTGCACTTTTGAGAAGTGTCTGTGCCCCGGAATCTTATCAACATTCAAAGGTCGGTCCACTGTGGTAGTTTGGTTCTGATGGCTCTCCCAAATACAAAGATGGCAATACTTTCACCAGCTGTGGAACTGAATGATGAGCAAAGAGGGCTTGATACAGGGCCTGGTTTCACTTGACCCACTCCATCAATGCTCTTTGAATTACACTTCTGAGGATACCCGTGAATCGTTCCACAACATCATTGGCTTTGGGACCACAGAGATGTTCTCTTTTGATGCTTGACATTTAGGGCCTTATTTATACTTTTTGGTGCAAAACTGCACTAACGCAGTTTTGCACCAAAATGTTTTGCACAGGCATGCACAATTTTTTAGCACCAGCTGGGCACCATATTTATGGAATGGTGCAAGCCGGTGCAAAGGGTAGGCTAGCGTAAAAAATAATGACGTTAGGCAGGTTAGAGTCAAAATAAATTACTCTAACCAGATTAGTGTCATTTTTTGACACTAAGGGGCATATTTATACTCTGTTTGCACTGAATTAGCGTCATTTTTTTTTTTACTCTAATTTGGTGCAAAACTAACTCCACATTTATACTTTGGTGCTAGACCCGTCTAGTGCCCAATTTATGGAGTTAAAGTCATTTTTTGGAAGTGGAAACCTACCTTGCCTTAATGAAAAGCAAGGTAGGTGTTCCCGTGCAAAAAATGACTCTATGGCTTTAACTCCATATTTGTACTCCCATGCAAAAATGGTGCAAGTGAGGGAGGAAGGGTCAAAAAATGGGGCATAGCTTGCTTTGCCCCATTTGTTAAAGCCTGGGTCAGGGCAGTCGTTAGGGGACCTGTGGGCCTATTTCCATGGTGGAACACCATGGCATAAGCCCACAGGTGCCCTCCCCAGGCCCCATGGGCACCACCACCCACACCAGAGGAACTGCAGAGGATGGGGACCCCATCCCAGGTAAGTACAGATAAGATTGCATTTTATTTTTGAAAGTGCCATAGGGGGCCCTGAAATGGGCCCCCATACATGGCACAGGGTGCAATGGCCATGCCCAGGGGACCCTTGTCCTCTGTGCTGGCCATTGGGGTGGTGGGCGTGACTACTGCCTTTTCTAAAGCAGGAGTCATGTGGCATGGTAGGTTTAGCACCATAAAATGACGCTAATCTGGTTAGAGTCATTTTTTTTTTTACTCTAACCTGCCCTTTGCACCGGCTTGCACCATTCCATAAATATGGTGCCCGGATGGTGCACAGAAATGGTGCAAGCTGGTGCTAAACGTTTTGGTGCAAAACTGAGTTAGTGCAGTTTTGCAGCAAAAAGTATTAATAAGGGCCAATATTTTGTATGTTTGTGCCACTTTTGCATCAAAAAATTACATTAATGTGGCTCAAAAAAAGTATAAATCAAGGACTTGGTGCTAGACGAGTCTAGCACCAAAGTATAAAAATGGAGTTAGTTTTGCACCGAATTAGAGTAAAAAAAATGACACTAATTCAGTGCAAACAGAGTATAAATATGCCGCAGAGTATAAATATGCCCCTTAATATGGCGTTAAGGCCATAGAGTCATTTTTTGCACGTGAACGCCTACCTTGCATCTCAGTAAGGCAAGGTAGGTCTCCACTTCCAGAAAATGACTTTAACTCCATAAACTTGGCACTAGATGGGTCTAGCAATATGGAGTTAGTTTTGCACCAAATTAGAGTAAAAAAAAAAATGACGCTAATTCGGTGCAAACAGAGTATAAATATGCCCCTTAGTCTGACCAGAAACACTCTGAATTCTTTTCTATTGAATTGCAGATCATTATTAGATTTGAGAATGTACCACTCCAATCGCCACAGCGGTAACAGCTGTCTGGCTGGAGATATCCATCTCCAGCCCGGCGGCCTCATTGTTCCGCCTGCGGGATTATGACCCTGCCTACCGCCAAGGTTTTTCGTGGCATTCCTAAAGCCACAAAAACCATGGCAGTAGGCTGTATCAGTGTCAGGGAATTCCTTCCCTGTCACTGATAGGGGTCTCCCCCCCACCTCTCCAGTTACTCCTGCTAACCCCCTAACTCTCCAGTTTCCCCCGCCCCATCCACGCCCCTTTCACACACACACACACACATGCATACACACACTCATTCACACCTACATACACGCATGCATACATCCAATCACACACACATCCGCACACACTTCCAAACATACACGCAGACACGCATTTACATTTCACAACATACAATCACTCACACATGCATTCAACACTCAAAATGCACACGCGTTCACGCACACACATACATCCACACACACACACACAAAACCCCCAACCCCACTCCCCTGTCGAAGACCCGATTTACCTAGATCCAGGGGGTCCTCCAGCAGGAGACAGGAGGGTGCGCTGCTACCGCCGGCAGCACCCGCCAGCATAACACCGCCAGGTCATAATATTTGTCATAATACGGCTGGCGGCGGTCTAATGGCGTGGCGCTGCTGGTGGTAGCAGTGCCACCTCACCGCTATCCGCCGGCATGACTACAGACGGATTTCCACCATTCTTTTGGCAGAAATCTGGCTGTGGTCATAATATGGCGGACGGCTGGTAGCTGCAGCAACGGTCTTTTGGTGGCCATCGCCGTGGTGGTAGGCTGTTTTTACCACCAATGTTATAATGAGGGCCTTGGTCTCTTAGGGATATTTTTGGGGCCACAATGCCACGGTGTCCTTCATGGGCTAGTTCAAACGTGCTGTCTAAGGTTCTCTGGTATGACAATTCCCAAGTCTCTCAATACAACACCTTCCCTGCTCAAGGACAGTTCATCCTATAGATGTTTACATTTTTTGAAATCCAACATCGGCAGCAATAGGTTGAGTGCCTCTCTTCCATGATTGAGTTGAAATTATGTCTTCGAGGATCAGCATTAGTAGCAGCAATAATCTGCTGAATGGACAGGGCTTGCTGGTGTGCTGGACCCCACAGTGAAGTTAATGTACTCCTCAGCCATTTTAGATGTCTCACTGTAATGATGTAGTGGTACCTTGAGCAATAACAGGCCATGCCTAAGAAGGATCACAGCATGGTGACATCTTGTGGGGGTCAAGTATCTGACAGTGCTCGCACTTTATCTGGGTCAGGCATCATCCCCTCATTAAAGAATATGTGCCCAAATCTTTACTACCATATACCCCACCCTACCTGCATGCCATCACATACCCCCACCCTCGCCCTTACCCCATCACTCCTACTCCTCACAAATGTCTCAATATCACAAACCACCCATCCCAACACCAAGCCCTGCATGCAACAACAAAGCATGGACACCCATCACCAATGCATGGCCACTGCACATACCCATACACCCCCCGAAACCATCATCACACAAGGTCCCACACAGGAATGCAAGCACTGGGGTACACTGTCTCCCACCCATTGCACACCATGGTAAACCCAGATGCAATAATCATGCTTTTACACCCCTGCAGGACCCCTACCCAATGTCACTGCACAGGAGGGCCCACACATGTCCACATCACCAACAGAAGAGGCCCACATTGATGACAGCAGCTTTGTCCAACTGGATCTGGACGACCAGCCCGGCCCATCTGAGACCTCGGGACAGTCGGTTCCCCTCACACTGGCACAGGCCACTACAGAGCTTGCCTCCTCTGGAAACACCAGCACAGCACCCACCCAGCGGACCCATACCTCTGTCCCCAGAACACATCAAGCAGCAGTGTGTCCACCACTACAGGGAACCCAGGCTAACCCACCACCCAACAACAACAGGGACATGGGGGCAGTGGCAGTGGGCACACCGTTCAGGGGACAGAGGCCCAGGAACACAGGGGAACTGGGAGGGCTGCTGTGCGACAGGAGGAGGACAGGCCCAGGGAACCCACTCTCCACGAGGCCCTCTTCAACATCATGGGAGCCTACCATCATTCCCAGGAGACAATGGCAACGGTACTGGCCAAGTTTCAGGAGACCCAGCGGCTGCAGGAGGAACAGTATTTGGGCTTCAGGGAGGAACTCAGATACATCAATTCCACCCTGGGCACCATCGTAGGGGTGCTGAAGGAAATCCTCAACACTAGGAGGGACACTGTGGCACAACAAGGGGACCCTGACACTAGCCTGGACGATGAACTGCCCACCACCTCCGCCGGCGCTAGTGGAAAGGAGGCACCGCCACAGGACCCCCACACCAGCACCCCACACCCTGCAGAGGGAGAACCACCCCGCAAACGGTCCCTGAGATCAGGACAAAGACAGAGAACGATGCCAAGACACCCGCCAAGAAATGAGACCGCCCTGAATGTCATCCTTTTGTCCCACCTTGTCACCCTGTCCATCCTCAAACTGCCCGAGCTCCACTTCCTATGCCCCTCTGGACAATGCACCTGTGAGACTAATAGACTGGACTCTGCCATGGACATTCCTCCACCATCACCCCTCCAATATTTTACAACCCCCTCCAATATTTAGCACTTAAATAAACACCCTTAAAGCACAAAACAATCTGGAGTATGTCTGTGATTTCGAAATAGTGTATTAGCAATTACAGTGACAAAATGCTCTTTCAATTGTTATGTCAACAATCCTATGTCACACAGCTCTAGTCCATGAGGAAACAAAGCAGATGTCACACAGTGGGACCCACATCTGTGAAATCGTAAGGGAAAGTGACAACTCAGTGACCATACACTGGGTGAAAAGGACAGTAGAGAGGTAGTAGTGTTAAAGTACATGTATTAGGCAGGTTTGTATTCTTACCTGGAAGTATTGCAGGATCACAGAGTTCCTGTTGTCGATGTCCTCTTCTTCTGCTTCCTCGTCTTCGCTGTCCACAGGCTCCACAGCTGCCACAACACCTCCATCTGGATCATCCTCCTGCAGAAAAGGCTCCTGGCATCGCAAAGCTAAGTTGTGAAGCATACAGCAGGCCAAGATGATCTGGCATACCTTCTTTGGTGAGTAGAATAGTGAACCACCTGTCATATGGAGGCACCGGAACCTGGCCTTCAGGAGGATGAAGGTCCGCTCTATAACCCTCCTAGTTTGCCCATGGGCCTCATTGTAGCGTTCCTCTGCCCTTGTCCTGGGATTCCTCACTGGGGTCAGTAGCCATGACAGGTTGGGGTAGCCAGAGTCACCTGCAAATGGCGAGGGACAACTGTTAGACACACACTAACCTGTAGGGATATCCCCAGACCCAGACAACTATTCCCACTGATTTGGTTCCAGGTGCTCACCTAATAGCCACACAGGGTGCCTCTGGAGTTGCCCCATCACATAAGGGATGCTGCTATTCCGCAGGATGTAAGCGTCATGCACTGAGTCAGGGAATTTGGCATTAACATGGGAGATGTACTGGTCTGCCAAACACACCATCTGCACATTCATTGAATGGTAACTCTTTCGGTTTCTGTACACCTGTTTAATCCTGCGGGGGGGACCAAGGCCACATGTGTCCATCAATGGCACCGATGATGTTGGGGATATGTCCCAGGGCATAGAAGTCACCTTTCACTGTAGGCAAATCCTCCACCTGAGGGAAAACGATGTAGCTCCGCATGTGTTTCAGCAAGGCAGACAACACTCTGGACAACATGTTGGAAAACATAGGCTGGGACATCCCTGATGCTATGGCCACTGTAGTTTGAAAAGACCCACTTGCAAGGAAATGGAGTACTGACAGCACCTGCACTTGAGGGGGGATTCCTGTGGGATGGCGGATAGCTGACATCAGGTCTGGCTCCAACTGGGTACACAATTCCAGGATTGTGGCACGATCAAGCCTGTAGGTGATGATTACATGTCTTTCCTCCAGTGTCGACAGGTCCACCAGCTGTCTGTACACCGGAGGATGCCGCCATCTCCTCACATGTTCCAGCGGACGGTGCCTATGAAGGACAACAGCAAGCACAGAGTCAACCAACTCAGAGGTACGTAAACACAGCTTACTCAGAAAACCATTCATAACCCGAATTTTGCCTGTATGAGTGTTGAGGCAAGGCCTAGGTATGTGTGATGCAGTTAAAAATTAAAGCGTGTGGGCCCCTGAAATGGCGGCTGCCTGACCTTTAAAGTGGGACAATGGGATGTGAGGTAACTGCGCTGGCGCTGTACACCGTTGCGGTAGGCGGTCGAAGACCACGGCGCAATTCTGCATTGGTTAACATTGGATCCTATGGGTCCCAGGAGCCAATGACGATGTATGCCGGCAGTGACGGTACGCACCGCCGCGGACGTGACCGCCATTTTCTCTCTGTGCAATCCCTCAATACCTGATCTTCGACAGGAGAGGACCTACACTGCAAGTGCTGCTGTGACCTCAGTCTGGAAGAGACAATGGTTCGAGCGTCTGGGGAAAAGGCCCTTCCTTCAGCACGGAGGAGTTGGAGAAACTCGTGGATGGGATCCTCCCCCAGTACACGCTACTCTACGGTCTACCAGACAAACAGGTAAATACACTGGGAGCATGCTGTGTGGGCAATGCCTGTGTGGAGTGGTGTGGATGAAAGATGGGGGGGCGAATGATGTGTGCATGAAACGACGGTGAGTGCATGTACCACATCGCAAGGATAGGGATGCAGGCCAATGACTGTGACGGTGCAGTTGGTAATAACTTCTCTTTTTCCCCTGTACAATTCATGTAGGTCAGCGCCCACCAGAAGAAGGATATTTGGCGTGCCATCGCCAAGGACGTCCGGACCCTGGGGGTCTATCACAGACGGAGCACCCACTGCCGGAAAAGATGGGAGGACATTCGCTGCTGGAGCAAGAAGACGGCGGAGGCCCAGCTGGGGATGGCCTCCCAACGTGGGAGGAGTGCCCGTCGCACCATGACCCCCCTGATGTTCAGGATCCCAGAGTTGGATGGGTGCTTGAGGGCATTACAGCAGCAACAAGGGGGTGAGTACACTCTCATTATGCTGATTCAGCGCGCAGTGGAGGTTTCTGGGTGGGGGAGGTGTGCTGTGGGTTTCCCTAGGCCAGGGCGAGTGTGCTAGTTAAGTCCCCTTTTTCAGCCAGACCCTGTGGCACCCCACCCCACCTGGGTACAGTGCCAACTACACCTAGTCAGGCTCTTGTGACATCCATGTGTGCAGATATCAGCCAAAGCCTTGTAGGCCATGTCCCAGGGATTGAATAGTGGACCCCAAGTGCGCTGCGTAGTGCAGGGGGCTTCTGTGTCTGTCGTGTCCACCAACGTTAGCGGTAATACATGCACTCAACATGTCTTTCTTCTGTCTTTCTGCCCTTTTTGTGGTCTCCCTTTACAAGTGTGCCTTAGCATCATCAGGCAGAGGAGCAGTGGCACCGGAGCAGGAGGGAGCTGCATCCCACATGGCCCTGGAGGGTGACACTACGGAGTCTGATTTCACCAGTGGGCCAACCCACCCACTGTAGAGACTTGAGAGACTGTGGCTTTGCACTCCCCAGGATTGAACAGTGGGCAACCCACCCACTGTAGAGACTTGTGAGACTGTGGCTTTGCACTCCCCAGGATTGAACAGTGGGCATGGGGGCCCCTCGTGGATTTGGCATCGTGCACTCAACTGGCTGAGGTGCCCCCCCTTTCCCTTCCCCCTGAGGTGCCTGTTTAATTTCTATCTGATGCCCCTGCAGTGTCCTCTCCATCATGTTCGGGTATCTTGTGTGGGCCTCACCCATGCAGTGTGAGCCCAGTGGTCCACGGACTTTAAGGGTGGAATACCCTGGACTAATATTCATGGTGTATATATTTGTAAATAGTGTATGTATATTATTTGACTACTGAATTTGAATATATTACAATCGTAATAATCGTAACAAACTGTAATGTATCATGCTGTATTAGTGTTTGTGAGTGAGGGTGGGGGTGTTGCGTGCTGCGTGTGTGTCACTGTTTTTACGCTCCCCTGTGTCGTAGGTGCAGTACTCACCGTGGTCTTCGCCGCCGGCGTTCGTGCTCTTAGTAGAGGAGCAAGAAGATAAAAGCTGGTAATATGTGGAGCTTGGGTTCCATGGCGTCCTGGTTCCTCGTGGGGTGTGCAGAGGTGAGCGTTTTCCCTTCGAAGTCCTGTTTCCGCTGTGTTTTTGTTCGTGGTGAATCCGCCCCGTAAAAGGTGGCAGATTGGTAGGTTGTGATACTGTGGGCGGTACATTGTCTCCTGCCTGTCTGTTGGCGGTGACCGCTGTGCTGCTTGTTTGTACCGCCGTGGCGGTCGGAGAGTTAAAGTGGCTGTCTTTGTTGGCGGTTTCCGCCACAGTCGTAATTCCATTTTTTTTTCTGCCGGCCTGTTGGCGGTCTTACCGCCGCTTTAACACCGACCGCCAGGGTTGTAGTCACCACCCTGGTCTTGTGACACTCACACTTTGCTACTTTTGAGAATGAGACCTGCATCAGAAAGTTATTGGCACACTTGTTTAGGAGCTTTGTCATGCTCCTCTCGTGTTGCTCCAAATACCAGTATGTCAAAGCCATATATGACAGGTTGAATTATACAGCATATAAAGTCCTGAAATATTTCTGCAGCTGATGACACTCCAAAGCTCAACCTTTTGTATCTGAACAAACCAAAAGTAGTCAAAAAAGAGTGATGTACCTGCAGTTCTCTTCTAGCTTGAGTTGATGGTATTCCTTGTTCAGGTCAAGACGGGCTAAGACTTTGGCACCGTTCAGTTGTACGAGCATGTCTGCTATGTGTGGACAAGGGTGTCTCTCTCTTGATTGCTTTGTTGGCCTGGTGCATATCAACACAGAAATGCACTGCACCGCCACTGTACTTTTTTTGGTACCACCACTATGGGCAAAACCCATGGTGTAGGACCGGTGAAGTGCTCAATGATGTCATGGTAAAACAGCATTTCTAGTTCTTTCTCAAAGGCTTCTTGCAAGTGAAAAGTGACTCAGTGGTGCCGCTGGGCAACAGGACGAATGTCACACTTACATTGTCATGAGTTTTTCTAGGCCATGAAACAAAAACAGAATCTGACTTTCAATTTCAGATTGACTTGAAGTTTGTAATGAGAGAAAACAGTCCAATGTCAGCAGTAGTGGCAAAACTGAGTAGGCACGCACTGAACTAAGTTTCTTGAAGAACGTGAACTGACCCTTGCACTGATACTGCTTTATGTTGCATTGTCACTATGAATGACCCTTGACTCTGCAGTGGTTTAGAAGCAGCGCACGTGTATACCTTGATGTCTGACAGGTTGAGGCGTGACACAAGTGACAGGCTATTGAACTTCTCAACCAGCATGATGTTAATCGATGCACCACTGTCTATCATAAAGGTTGTGGGGCAACTACTGACTTTTATTGTAATCTTGGGGCAGTGTCCAAATGAATTCAGTTGTAGTAATTGATGGTTTGCCTTTGTCTTTTGTTCTTCCTTGCAAGCAGCCAAAGGGACATCCCCTACCGTTCATTGGTCAATATCAATCTTCGCATATCTATCGCCCTCACTGTCACTTGACACTGACGTTGAAGACCCTCTCGAGGATGAGCTTAACGATGATCAACATTGTCTTGTTTCTACTTGTCGTAACTGGTGTTGCTTCTTGGCCTTGTGGGCGTGGCTAGAATGCTTTTGGAACCTTCCGACATCTATTTTATCTTCTTGCTGTGACGTATTTGGATTCTTTCATTTTACAAACTGTTATAAAATGTTTTTTTCCCCACAGCCACTGCACATATAGCCTATGGCTGGACATTTCCTTAATGGAGAAATTAAACCCACATTACAAACACAACTTTTTCTTCTTGGAAGAAGTCGACTGGTGTGCATCTACACTGTACTTGTGCTTGCTTTTGATGACCAATACTGATTCATTTTATGCTGTTCCAGCTTCCATATCAGCAGCTTGCCAATCTGCTCTTTCATCGGCTCTTGCAGCCCTTAACATGTTCTCTTGACTGAGAGCCTCTCTCAACATGCATCTTCTGAGAGTCTGAAAGACAGCCACCAATGACTCTGTGAAGTACAGCTTTTTCATCATTAAATTCACTAAACTTGCTCTGTTTGATAAGCACATCACATCTTTCAATTAACTCATCCATCATTTCACCAGCTTGCTGTCTTGCTTTAGTGAAAATGTACCTTTCATAGTAAACATTTAACATTGGATTGAACATGGAACTCAATGCTTCTTTGATCTGAAAGTACGATGTTGCATCAGTCTGTGAGATCTTCTTCACCACTTCTATTAGTCCATCACCGGCAAGGTCATTAAAAAACGTAATGATTTTCTTGCCGCCTACTTCTTCTAGGGCGTCTATGAAGTCATTGAATGTCTCAATGCATGTGGTCCACCTGGCACCAATATTTTGCTTTTTAATTATGTTGAATCGCAGTGGTGGTTTTTGAACCACAGCTGCATTGTACTTTGAGCTCTTCTCTACTACTGTTGAGATCATATGCTGTTTAGATGGCTGCAGATGTTCACCTTGACTGATAACCTTTGCAAGCACTGGCTGTGTGCTCACACTTGGGTCATCGTGCCCAAACTGAGGTCATAGATTGGAGTCTTTTTTCTTAGCATTGAGTAACGGTTCTTTTTCTCACACTTGATGAATGTTGCATTTAGCTTTTTTCAGTGTAGCTTTGTCACTGCTTTCAGTGTTTAATTTTGTATCGATGATGGCTCTGTGTTATGGCGCAACACTGTATGTCAGCCTTACCAATGGATTCTGGTGGGCTTTTCGATTGCACTCCACTGCAAGGCCTTCCACTTCTTTGAGGGACATATATGGGCTTGAGCAGGGCTTCGACTCCACACATGCCAACTTCAAATTGCTTTTTCGATTTGAGTGAATGTGGCATGCACATGCAGTTTACTGTATCATTACAAACTCTCAGCAAGAGCAATCTCATTTCTCTGGGGCACAGAACCCCTACTTGTCGCCAGTTGTTGCGTCCTCTCCAGCCCAGGAGCATGCCAAGGACCACACCATGCATGGAGCTTTGTAACAGACATCCTTATTCCTCAGCATATGATAACACACTGCACTCTCATTACGCCATTAATAACCACACATTAACACCTCCCAGCAAGTTATGTAATTCCTCTGGTGAGTCCAACCAGAACCGCCAGGGTCCTGGTGCACATAGTCACACAACACTACACTTACTTGAGTCGTACACATTTGCAGTGACTTGCATTTTTTATAATGCACTGAAGTCTTAAGTTCATGCTATATTTTGAGTACTGCGAACACCAGGGGATACTCTTATCTGATTTTATGGTACCCAATTCATCAACATAGTAAACATGAAGGGCTACATTGGCTGCCCTGGAATTTGGCTTTGTGGTCTACCAATCACATTGTCATCCACAAGTGTGCAGCTTACCGAGCCACAAGGATTGCTACTCTAGAAATTTTGGCAAGGTTTGTATTTTCCCGGTGGGTATGTCTCAGAGGCAGCACCATGGGAAAAATATCTAGCAAACTCCAACACACAAAGAATCCTGTGCAGTAAGCACTAAATTCTACACATTATGTTTATTTTCTGAAAGACAACTCCGAATAGGTGGTACTTACTACACAGGGCATTTATACCTCATTCAAAATTAATAGCTTTTATCAAATGGACTAAATACCTCACTTCCTTTTGTGATCGGGGCCTTGGTGATTGTGTGTGGAAGCAGTCCTTAATTGGCAATTACAGACTCTGAGTACCTGCACTTATTTTGTTAGGTAGGAAAATACTGCCAGCACCCCTCCTGTGCCTTGATATTTCAAATGAGGAAGTATCTGTGTTTCCCATAAGAAAGCAGTACTCATTGACTCTGAGAACCAGTACCTCTATATACATATTTCAGGCACTAAATGGAATGCCCTTTAAAGGAGACAGTCCAGATGAACCTGAAATTATGTTCCACCAGGGAAGAGAGGAAGACAGAAGCTGAAAGACTGATGATGCACAAGGGTTTTTCAGGGGTGTGTGATGTGATGGATTTTCTCTCTTTTTCTTCCACTGTGTTTTTCACTTTGTGGGTTTTTCCCTCTCCTGCTCTCAGTAAATATCTGATGAAGTAAGGTATGTGACAGTCCCCAATAATGTGTGCTGGCGGGCCCCACAAGCAACCACTGGCTCAAATTATGCAGTGGGTTTGCTGCTTTAGAGTAAATTATAAGATATGCCAGATAGAAGAGACTTGGTTTCAGAAAGCAGTGGACAACTTGAGCTCCAGGTCATGATAAAGGGATCTTACGAGCTTCATATAAACAAAGGCACTGCTTGGTGTTGCTGGTTTGTGGGGCAAGCCTCAAATCCTTATACCATGCTTGGCAAGGACGCTGACAAGGGGTTACAAGTAAAAATAATCGGTGTATAATGAGGCCTTAGAAGATCCATCATACACTAGAGAGCTGCTATGGGAGGCTGATATATGAACACTAAGGCCCTCATTACGAGTCTGGTGGTCTTGAGACCGCCATACTTGCAGTGGCAGTCTCACTGCCACGGAGCCGGCTGTGAAGACCACTGTATTATGAGTTGTGGAGGTTTGGCTTCTACGAGTTGTGGGGTTTGGCTGAAGCCAAACCTCCACAACTCCACCTGGCCCGCCGGTACTGTCTCACCACCACTGGCGGAGGTGACCACCTCCAATCCAGCGGCAGGCCTCAGGCCACCGTCCGGATTACGAGGTTACACACTGCCAGGCTTTCTGTGGCGGTCACCCCGCCACAAAAACCCTGGTGGTCACGCACCCGGCAACAGGAATCCTGATTCCTGTTGCCTGCACAACAACACATTCACATGCATTCACACATGCACCCACACACGTCCATGCACATACAGACACGCACCCCACTCATTCACGCATTTGCTACATACACCCCGAATCACTCGTACACACTCACACAAACATGCACACTGGAACATGCAGACACGCACTCAGGCACACCCATTCAAACACACACACGCACCCCCCATTCACACGCACACAAATATTCACATACATTCACACACCCGCACGCACACAAAAGCACCCCCATTCACAGACAATACACGCACACATACACCCCCATTCACAGACATACACGCACACATACACCCCCATTCACAGACATACACGCACAGATACACCTCCATTCACAGACATACACGTACACACCACACACAAGCACCACACACACCCCACACCCTTGCGGACGATCCACTTACCTTTTCTGGCGAGGTGGTCATCCGGGAGGGTATGGGTCGTGGGGGTGTTGCACTGCCATCACCACTGCGCCAGCAATTCTCTGCTGAGCCGTATCACAGCTCGTAATATGGCAGGCGGAGTCTTGGTGTGGCGGTGCTGGTGGTGCTCCTACCTCTGCACCTCCATCGGCTAGACAGACAGAGTGGGTCTGCTGGCTGCAGCGGCTTCGGCAGAAGTCGTAATGAGGGCCTGAGTCCCGGATTACAGTCAGCCCAAAAAAGAGTGCAATGTTTATGGCACCTAATATATATTACGACACTGAAGTCATCAGAATTTATTGTGTGATATGTAGCACCCAATTACAGCACATATTGCAATTAATCAGTGTCTAAAAAGGAATGGCATTGACCAAATCATGGTAGCTACTGCCATCCACAATTGTGGGAGAAGATACTATAGAGGAAAACCCCAGTTTCAATAATATAGACCAACCACCTTTGGAATAATTTCCACAGTGTGGTCGTATGGGGAATGAGTTTATGGTGTCCCGAAGCGGTCAGGCTGTGCAACTACCACCACTATCTAAAAAATCACACCTCCCTGCCCCCTCATACCTTGACCCACACCCCATACCTACTAACAAATGCTGGAGCAGCTACCCTTGTCCTGGGTTGATTTAATAGGTCTAAGTGGTTTCAAGTGCAGAGACTGCACACACGAGCAGCAAACATACTATGTGCAAATGTTTCCGGTGGTTAGAGTATCCAGAGGCTACAGTAGTCAAATATGTGATTGTCTCTGTTTACCAGGCTGAAGTGTGATAAGTCCTTAAACTGTGTGTTACACTGTGGCACTGTCTGAGTTGGCAGGTCCGATGTCAAAGACTATGAAGTGGTTTTATATATATATATCAATACAAATGCTTTTCAGGATTAGAGTAACGCATACATTATGCAAAAAATAAAATACTTTGTCACTATCGAGCTTGGTCAAACCTATGCTTAAAGACTTTGCTGTATGAATGGCAAACGACTTTGTCACTATCTAACTCGGCGTGGATAGCACTGTGCTGATCCTATGCTTAAAAACTTTGCTAGATAAACAGACATTTGAGGTGAGCAAGTCTAGAGTGCCGCTGGTGTTGCAGGGTGCTCCATATTGGAGCTGCTCTTCACCTAAACTTGGGAACTACCCAGAGTTCTCTTTTCTTTTTTGCACACATATGTATATATATCATTGTCACCTCCTGCTCCGTAAGGGGCCACAGACCCTGCAGGGCGGCCTGGGTTACTGGGGCGAAGCATCCCACAGAAAATATCTCCCAAACACGAAAAGCCCAGGCACCAGTCCATGTTAAAATCCAAGCTTTTAATAGCATTTCTGAGCAGCAAGACAAAAAATCCTGACGCGTTTCGGCAACAGCATGCCTTGTTCACAGGTAAGTAAGAGCAGGTGTGACTGAGCCAGTGCTTTTTAAATACACAGTCATGTGACTTCAATAACCAAACTCCAACTCCCATAATGCACAGTTCCATATAAATAACTTCCTGAACTGGAGCGCTTAATTTCCATATAGCTGAAAGAGCATCGCAGGCACTTCAGTTCACCATACAAATGTTCTTATGTGCATTAGGTATCCATTACTTGATAGTCCACTTGCTTTTATAGTTGCTGTCCAGCATGATAACAGCAATACAAGGAATACATGAAAAGTAAGAGGAGAGGCACACTGTCTCCCTCCTATCCCTTGCTCCCCTCCATCACAATATATTTCTCGGATAAATGCCTCGTTTGCATTAAGGTGAGTGGGTCGGGCCCCTTCCATAAAACTATCATAGTCACCTCCTGCTCCGTAAGGGGCCACAGACCATGCAGGGCGGCCTGGGTTACTGGGGCGAAGCATCCCACAGAAAATATCTCCCAAACACGAAAAGCCCAGGCACCAGTCCATGTTAAAATCCAAGCATTAAACAGCATTTCTGAGCAGCAAGACAAAAAATCCTGACGCGTTTCGGCAACAGCATGCCTTGTTCACAGGTAAGTAAGAGCAGGTGTGAGTGAGCCAGTGTTTTTTAAATACACAGTCATGTGACTTCAATAACCAAACTCCAACTCCCATAATGCACAGTTCCATATAAATAACTTCCGGAACTGGAGCGCTTAATTTCCATATAGCTACAATAGCATCACAGGCACTTCAGTTCACCATACAAATGTTCTTATGTGCATTAGGTATCCATTACTTGATAGTCCACTTGCTTTTACAGTTGCTGCCCAGCATGATAACAGCAATACAAGGAATACATGAAAAGTAAGAGGAGAGGCACACTGTCTCCCTCCTATCCCTTGCTCCCCTCCATCACAATATATTTCTCGGATAAATGCCTCGTTTGCATGAAGGTGAGTGGGTCGGGCCCCTTCCATAAAACTATCATTGTAACCTCCTGCTCCGTAAGGGGC
Source organism: Pleurodeles waltl (assembly GCF_031143425.1). Lineage (NCBI taxonomy): Eukaryota > Metazoa > Chordata > Amphibia > Caudata > Salamandridae > Pleurodeles > Pleurodeles waltl. The sequence continues at coordinate 981,041,109 of NC_090442.1, forward strand.
CACAGACCCTGCAGGGCGGCCTGGGTTACTGGCGCGAAGCATCCCACAGAAAATATCTCCCAAACACGAAAAGCCCAGGCACCAGTCCATGTTAAAATCCAAGCATTTAATAGCATTTCTGAGCAGCAGGACAAAAAATCCTGACGCGTTTCAGCAACAGCATGCCTTGTATATATATATATAAACTTTGAGTGTGCAACAAGCATCACCAGCACACTTTTTAACATTTTTTTGTGAAGATTCGTCAAATGGTGCCAAAGATAGAGGCAAGTCAAAAAATGCTTTTTCTATGGAAACATTGTCCTAACTATAACTACGTAGTGGTTAGTGACACTGGGTAATGTGTGGAAAAATGTAGATATATTAAAATATATATATATATATATATTTTTTTTCCATTATTTATTTATTTTGTTAATGTAGCAGTTCACGCCATACGTCTGTGGTTACTAAGCACTGAAAATGACAGGTGTTACTATTATTAATGAAATGGGAAATGGTACTCAATCTACCAGGCTGAGTCTGCCATGCAAACTTGTGACCATGGAGTCACTGCAGATTGCCATTGCAACTAGTAACACAATAAGCAATCTTGCCAGCTGCATTCCGAAATATAACCTAATAGTTACTGCTCGCATGCAAAGGAGACCTTAGCCTATTCCACTGTTTGCAAAAATGTCTGTCAATTAGAAATCGTTTTATATTAGTTGTCCAAATCTAAACACAGACTTGGAACAGGTTCCTGATAAGAAGGTATAGTGCGTTGCAGCTTCACAAGAGGTATGAAGTCCTATAGAAATTCTACAATGGAACATGATACAATCGGATACAATATAGGAGCCAGAGTCCTCGACAGCCACGTACTTGCAGATTGTAAATATTAGTTATAATGCAAAGTTTTTTTTTGCGAATTTCATGATCTGTTTTATTCCACTAACCTTACTATGGTAAGTCAGATTTGTAAACAAATAGCAGGCAATTAACCTCACACAATGTAGATTTGGTGGAAAAAAACGTCCTGTAATCACTAGGTTACATTTCCTGCAAAAATGTGTTTGAAAGGAAAAACCTCCCATCAAACATCTAATGAAACTATATGCTTGTGTCCGTCTTAAACTTTGTCTATGACATTATAATGTTGCCAGCACCCATTCATGTATAGCTCAGTGACTGTTGTATTGTAATTGTATCAAGATAGAAATGTCCCGTATTGTATCTGTTCAGTTAATACATTTTGTATTTAACGGTAGTTAAAACAAGACATTTCTACCTCTCTGTTGGTCTGTGCAAGCCCTTTAATCTGCTTTGCAACTCCTTAGTTTAAAAAAAATAAACTACTGATCTCTTTAAAGTAATTATGCTTTTAACTTGTGCTAGTTTTCGTAGGTGTACCTTTGTCCCTATTATCAGTTACTGATTGCCACAGCCAGGGCAATGGTTATGGTTGACATTTTGATGCCCCTTTCCCTGGCAATGGGAACACATTTGATGGCTATAGGAACCATCTGGTGCACCCTAGGGGATGGCGACCTAAGTGCACCGATCCTGCTATATGTGCTGACATGTTGCTGCATTGATGTGTCAACAAAGACAGTTAAAAGGTGCACACATAGCCACTGTTGAGGTCAACCACCGTGTGAAGTCACTTCCTGCTTCGCTATCGAAATCAAAGGACATGATGCCACTTTTGCTACCTCTGTACCTTTCTTGAAATGACGTCACAGACGTTGGGTAGACTTGTGGCTGCTTGTGAACCACTACCTCTGAGAAGAATTCTCTCGTCTACTGGTAGAAACTTACCTCTGTGTACTGCTGCACAATATTTTCAGGTGTTGGGCCAAGAAACATGTAAAAGTCCAGAACTCCACCAATGGTGCGCAGGGTTAAAGAGGGGGCGGGCTTCAGAAGAACTTCTGAAAGAGGAAAAGAGACAAATTACATGAATCACAGGCCTGTGCAGCTCCCAGTTATGTGATATGAACCCAGGGCCAGCTTTAGAACGGTGCGGCTGCACCGGATGCTGACCTGGATTGCGCTGACATCAGGAGGGGTGCAGTGTTTATTAATAACTTATGAAACTTGCTATTTAAAAGCACCTGCTGAAAAGTTGCTTGTGCGTCAAGCCTTCAAGAAGCAATTAAACTGAAAAGATACCTTTTGTGATTAATGTTCCTGCCAGGGAGAGGGATGGGAGTTTTGTTCAGGGCAGCTTTGACTCGCCATAAAGCAGCGCAGAGGGCTAATATGCCTGCAGCAAAGAACAGAACTATATTTTATGTGGATAGTGAGTGTGTTAATAAAGCCAGCCTTTACAAGCGGTTTAAAACAAATGATTGTATATGAAAGGGGAGCTATGGAAAGATGAGGGACACCTTTGCCAGGCGGCAGTGAGGAAATCTGAGGAAGTGGTCATGCAGTGTGGGGGAGGGGGGGGGGGGCGCCAAAAAAGACTGTCTCACCGGGTGCCACCAGAGCTACAGCCAGCCCTATAAGAACCAACCTGAAACCAGAAAACCTGTGATTAATCCCAACTTCCCCACTTTACCAAATTGTGTGATCCTAGGCAATTGTTTCGTTTCACTTTCCATTCAGTATCACTTATGAGGACCTCGAAATACATGACTTCAGGATGCATGCTGTACAAAACCCTCTCTTATGTTTGATTTAATAACCTATACATTTTTGATGAGTAATATGAACCAAGATCACCCAAAGAGAGCACATAACAACTAACTTGCCTCTGTAGTTCACTATTGGCATTGTGTCAGAGTGGAGGGAAAAATTAATGTATCTAAATTCATGCTTGACAGCTATCACTGTTAATGCAATACTTCTCGATGCAGTTGTATAATCTGATTTACTAATGTGAAATGGTAGTAGATGTTAATTAAATATACTATTTGAATTTTGAAGAAACTTTATCATATTTGTACACTTTTGCTACAAGATGTCTTTAATAATAAAGGTGCTGCTTAAGTTAAGTGGTGCAGGACTCAGTAGCTACTTGCTTTCTTTAACACTGATTAATCTTTAAACAAATACTTGCCTGTTTTTTTAACATCTTTTTATTGTTAGCATATATCTAGTAAATAGCAACCAAGTGCTGCTGTTCACCAGGGGCCTCATGTAAAGGTCAGGAGGGCCGCAGGCGGCCCCTGGGCTGTACTTTGAGTATAAATGTGTTAGCAGAAACATAAGCAACCTTGTCTAGCTGGCCTAGAGGATGTATTCAATATTTTTAGATAAGACATTCACACACTCTATAGGTGTCATACTTCATCAGTGGGTCGCACTCTGATCCCTAAAAGCCAGGGTGGGCCCAACCACCTTCCAGAGAGCACTTTAGATAGGGTACTAAACCTAACAGGGAGTTGATATATATGGGGCTGGTAGGACATGTCCCTATAGTCACACTTACTCCAAGGGTTGTGTGTCACTGGCCACCTAGTTTGTTTGGCACAGGTGAGTTTGGTGAAGAAACTAGGTGCCCAGAGACATACAACCCTTGGAGTGAGTGTGGCTACAAGGACACGTCCCACCAGCCCCATGTAAGGTGATTGGAGACACCTTGGAGACAAGGCACAGTGGCTTGCCTCCAGACTAAAGGCTCAGGCAGGTAGACCAGCCTTATATATTTTGCATGTTTTGTCCATGTCCTTTACGTGCAACTAACAACTGGTGACTCACTAGACATTACTGACTTCCTCAAAACAGTGAAATAATTCCGAAACAATGGGGTGTATGTCAGTGACTTAATCTAGGGTACAGGGACAGTAACCCTTCCCCACATAACCAGACTTTTAAACTTCTTAATCTTACCAGTGGTACCCAAAATAAAGGGATACTGGGTTAACCAAAAGCATGTTACATACTTTTATATCAGCTTCCTGTTAGGTCTAGAACATTATCTAAACTACTCCCTGGAAGATGGATGAGTCCACCCTAGCTTATTAAGGACCAGGGTGGGACTCGATATAAAATATTTAACATTTTTTCCAGACCAACTAGACGAGGCTACTTATGTTTTAGCAATACATTTAGGCCCTCATTACAACCTTGGCGGTAAATGCCGCCTACCGCCGTGCTGACGTCGCCAACATACCATTAACGCAGTGGTATACCGCTACGGGTATTGTGACCCACACAGAGAAATCCGCCACTATACAGACACCCACACATGTCCGCCAGACCAAAGGTCAGTGATAAATTGGCAGTACGAAAACCCACACTGTTACGCCAACAGGAATACACCCACAGTATCAGGACCCACAAATCACTGCAGCGGTCTTTCAACCGCAGTAAACCATTGGCAGTATACACCGCTGCACCCAAAATAAACACACACTAACAAAAGTAAACCACATTGGACAATTCAAAATACACACACCTGACACACATACAAACACCACACAAACGTACTCAGACCACTATAAAACACACACCCACATTACCCATAACCCTTTCCACAAAAAAAGATTGCCAACAGAGAGAGACACAAGCCAGGAGCACCCACCCAATCTGAGCCACAGAACACCATCACCCATACACCATCCACGCACCTCACAGCACACACCCCAGCACATCACCCCACAAATCACCCCACACATCCTCACACATATCAGTCACATCACATCCATGGCACCCCAAAGACACCCCAGGTTTTCAGAGGAGGAGCTAAGGGTCATGGTGGATGAAATTATCCAGGTAGAGCCACAGCTATTTGGATCACAGGTGCAGCAGACGTCCGTTGCAAGGAAGATGGAGCTATGGCGGAGAATCGTGGACAGGGTCAACGCCGTGGGACAGCACCCCAGAACAAGGGATGACATCAGGAAGAGGTGGAACAACCTACGGGGGAAGGTGCATTCCGTGGTTGCAGGACACCAGGTAGCCGTACAGAGGACTGGCGGTGGAGCCCCACCTCCTCCCCCACAACTAACAACATGGGAGGAGCAAGTCTTGGTGATCATGCATCCTGAGTGCCTCACAGGAGTAGAAGGAGGACTGGACTCTGGTAAGTCAAATCTTTACTACTTTATCCTCCCCTACCTGCATGCCATAACAAACTCCTACCCATACCCTCACCCCCATCACTCCACCAGCTCACATATACCCCACTATCACAACCCACCCATCCCAATACCAAGCCCTGCATGTCACACCAATCCATGGACCCCCATCACAGAACTGCATGGACACCCATGACCACAGCATGCCCATTAGAGAGAATCATCTAGCCCACAAAATCACCACACACAAGGCAACCCCATACCCAGATGCCAACATATACTGGGTGGGGACCTTGGGCTCACCTATTAGCCACCCTCGGTGCCTCTGGAGTTGTGCCATCACACATGGGATGCTGCTATTCCTCAAGATAAAGGTGTCATGCACTGAGCCAGGATACTTGGCATTCACATGGGACGTGTGCCGGTCCGCCAAACACATTCAGAGAGTGATAGCTTTTTCTATTCCTGAACACTTGTTCATTTCTCGGGGGGGACAAATGTTACATGTGTACCATCAATCAATGGCACCAATGAAGTTGGCGATATGTCCCAGGACATAAAAGTCAGCTTTCACTGTGGCCAAATCCACCGCCTGGGGGAAAACAATGTAGCTGTGCATGTGTTTCAGCAGGGCTGACAACACTCTGGTCAACACGTTCGAGAACATTGGCTGAGACATCCCTGATGCCATGGCCACTGTTGTTTGGAAGGAACCACTTGCCAGGAAATGGAGCACTGACAGGACCTGCACTAGAGGGGGGATACCTGTGGGCTGGCGGATAGCTGACATCAGGTCTGGCTCCAATTGGGCACACAGTTCTTGGATTGTGGCCCGATCAAGTATGTATGTTAGTATAATGTGTCTGTCCTCCATTGTCGCAAGGTTCACCATGGGTCTGTACACCTCAGGCCCTGCCCCAGTCAGCCCTACTGCCCTCAGTGAGGAGGCTATTAACCTCCTGAGATCCCTCACTGTTGGGCAGTCTACCATTCTGAATGCCATCCAGGATGTCAAGAGGCATTTGCAACAAACAAATGCATACCTGGAGGGCATTCAATCTGGCGTGGCGGCCCAACAGAGAGCATTTCAGGCTCTGGCCTCCGCACTGATGGCAGCCATTGTCCCTGTCACTAGCCTCACTCCTCCAACTTCCTCTACCCAGTCCCAATCCCCTCAACCCCAACCTATCCCAAGCACACCTTCAGACCAGCATTCATCCAAATCAGAAGTGGCTCAGGCAAACACAAACACCACACTTCATCTCACAGGCACTCACACAAACACCATTCCCATGCAGACACACCAACATCCACTGCTCCACTGTGTCCCCTTCTTCCTCCTCGTCCACCTCCCTACCAGTAGCAGCTCCACTCACACCTGCATGGCCTACATCCTCATCCACTACCTCCATCACCAGCACGCCCATCACTATACACTCCTCATTGGCAGTCACCACCCCCACATCCATGCACACATCCCCTGTGTCCTCTCCTACTGTGTCTGTGACACCTCCTCCCAAAGTACACAAACGCAAGCACCAACCCACCCAACAGCCATCCACCTCACAACAGCATCCAGCCCATGTACCTGCACCCTAACTCAGCAGACAGACACCTCCTACAACCACTCCCTCTTCCTCCACTCCCAAACCTTCTCCCTCTGCCTGCCCCAGTGTCCCTAAGAAGCTTTTCCTGGCCAACATTGACCTCTTCCCTACCCCTCCCCCGTCCTTCCCCTAGGGCCAGGGTGGCCAAAACCCAGCCCAGCACCTCAGCCACCAAGTCTACGTCTGCAGTGGTTCCTGCAGCTGTCAGAGGCTCAGAGGGGGCACCCGTCAGCCCAGCCAGTGTGCCACCAACCCCTGCCAAGGCAAAAACCATTCCGCCACCTGGCAAGGTGAAGAAGGGGACAGCATCCATCAAGGGGAAGGAGCCACAACCACCCAGCAAGGCCATCTCAAAGACTCCAGCTGCCAGACCGAAGGTGACACCACCATCAGCCAAGGTCAGGAAGGGGCACAAAACACCAGGCAAGGCACCTCAGCCGTCTGAGGCTGCAGGTGAAGGCCTGGTTGCTAACAGCACAACCGCCAGCACAGCCACCTGCACCTTGGCCAGCACGGCCAGCAGCCCTGCCGCTAGAACTGCCGCAAGCACTGCCACCTGCACCGCCGCAAGCACCACTACTGTCAGCAGCAGCAGCCCCAGTGAGCAGCAGTCTGAGGCTGCAGGAGAAGAGCTGGAGCCTCCCCCCACCACTGGCAGCACCTGCACCGCGGCCAGCACCGCCATCTGCACCGCCGCAAGCCCCGCTGCAAGTATCGCCACCTGCACCGCTGACAGTAGCACCACTGCCAGCAGCCCCAGTGGGCAGCCGTCCGAGGCTGCAGGGGAGGGGCTGGAGCCTCCCTCCACCACTGGCAGCACCCCGACCAGCACCAGCACTACCACCACTGTGCAACCGTAGCTGATGCCGGATGGACTCTAGTCCTGCCTCCGTGGACTGTCATGCATCCTGGTCACTGCCAATCTCGTGGCTCAGACACCCAGTTGAGGGACTGTGAGCTGCCACCCCCCAAGTGTTGCATCACTGGGCACAGAGCCTTCTCCAGAACCAGTGGAAGAAGGCATCCACTCACCCTTTCCTTGGCAGGATGAATCACACTGGTTACAAAGCCCCCTCCAGAACCAATGGAGAAAGGCATCCACTCACCCTATCCTTGGCAGTATGAAGCACACTGGGCACAATGCCCCTTCCAGAACCAGTGGAGAAAGGCATCCCCTCACCCTATCCTTGGCAGGATGAAGCACACTGGGCACAATGCCCCCTCCTGAACCAGTGGGGAAAGGCATCCACTCACCCTATCCTTGGCAGGATGAAGCACACTGCGCACGAAGCCCCCTCCAGAACCAGTGGAGAAAGGCATCCACTCACCCTATCCTTGGCAGGAAGAAGCACACTGGGCACAAAGCCCCCTCCAGAACCAGTGGAGAAAGGCATCCACTTGAAATACTTGAGGGACTGTGGCTTTGTACTCCCCTGGACCAAGCTGTGGGGAAACCACCCACTTGAGAGACTTGAGAGACTGTGGCCTTAAACTTCCCAGGACATCGCTGTGGGCATTGAGCCACCTCCAAGAGCAGTGGCGTTGTCCCATCTTCTGGGTGAGGAGCCCCCACTTTCCCCGTCCCCCTGAGGTGCCTGTGTGTTTTCAACCTGATGCCCCTGCAGTGTTCTCTCCATATTGAGGCATGAGTCAAGTGTGGGCTTGACCTATGAGTTTTGGCCCAGTGGCCCACGGACATTTTGAGTTGACAATGTACTGCCTTATGTATATGTTGTATATATTGTAAATACTGTTTTTGAATTTGTAACGTATATATTACTATTTCTAATATGACACTCATTTGACTCCATTTCTTTTGTCCTTGCATTCTTCCAGAGGGTTACGGGGTGTATATGTAATGTTGATGCATGTGTTTGGGTGTGTGGTGTTGGGGGTGAGGGTGGGGTGGGGGTGTTGCGTGTTGCAATTGTGTGTCACTCTCTTTTTCCTCCTCCCTCCCCTGTGTGCTAGGTGCAGTACTCACCGTGGTCGTCGCCGCCGCCATTCGTACTCCTGGTAGATGAGAAGATACACCAACATGGGTTAACACCTAAAGTTGGGGCTCCATGGCGACCTGGTTCTTCCTTGAGTGTCGAGAGGTGAGTGGTTTCCCTTCTGTGTACTGTTTCCGCCGTGCTTTCGATGGCGTTGGTACCGGGTGGTACATTGTTTTCCGCCTGTCTGTTGGCGGTTACCGCTGCAGTGTTTTTTTTCTACCACCATGGCGGTCGGAGTGTTAAAGTGGCTGTCTGTGTTGGCGGTTTCCGCTGAGGTCATGATTCAATTTTTTTTACCGCCGGCCTGTTGGAGTTATTACCGCCGCTTTGACACCGACCGCCAGGGTTGTAAGGAGGGCCTTAATGTCATGATGGTAGGATACCTTGGTTGTGAGTGTCTAAAGTTCAAACATATATATCAAAAATTCCCTGAGTAAATGCATTAACTTTATACTGCACAAGTTGAAAACAGAGAGACAATCCCTGATAACTGTTTCCAACTTCTACTGTCTGAACTTCATGCATAAGTTAGGAGACATTTTAAATTACATGTATCAACTTTAGTCTCTACTGGCGCAACAAAACGGGTGCTCAGCTCTCCACTGAGGCAGCGCAGCTCTTCACTCTATGGCCCAGAGGTCACTTTTGGGAAGCACGTGCACCATCACACTCCCATGCGCTGCCCAGTAGCAGGAAATAATTGTCAGCTGCACGGGAAGCTGTGCCTGATGATCCATTAAGCCACTTCAGTGGCCCAGGTGAAGATTCGCTTTAATAAATAACAATTATTGGGCCAAGTTCATGTTTAAAAAATTGTTTCCTCACTGTTAGACACAGACCATGCTGGAAGGATTTTGGAAAAGTTCCACCTGTGGAAATAATACACAGGCAAATTAGAGCAATTACTCTTCTATGTCAAAAGCAGCTCCTCTGTGTGAAAATGGAGAAACTACCTTCCCTTTAAACTACTGTCAATTGTAGGGTGTTTCCTGCCCCATTCCATGATGGAAAGGGATTTATTCCTGTGCTTGGCAAAAATAAATCTCCAACATTTTACCAGGGTGTAATCGGTCAGTGGTAAATCTGGAAATATACAGTAATGTTTAAGGGGCTGATTTAGGAAAAGTGGTGCTGCGTGTAATGCAGCGCCACTTTTCTTGCACCCTTTAGCTCCCCCCTAACGCCACCATGTGTGCGCCAAATTTAAGATACAACGTACCATGGCGGTAGTTAGGGAACTAGCATCCAAAATATTTACACTAGTTTAGTGCCTTTCAGGATTGGCATAAAAAATGTTGACGCTAATCCTGCAAAGCACATTGAGGCCCATTCTAAATAATGGAGTCCCTCATTTTAATGCCTGCTCTGTGCAGGCATTAAAAATTTCGCAAAAATGTTGCAGGTAGAATGTGGTGCAAGGAGTTGCAAAGTAGTGCAATGCATGCATTACGCTACTTTGTAAATCAGGCGCTGTGATTTTGGCCTAGTTGGGCCACATTAGCGTAAAATAAAATGAAACTAATGTGACGCAAGGAGGCACTAGGCCCTCTTAAATCTAGATCTAAGTGTTTAGGTGGGGGCATATCATCAGGGAGTTCCAGGCCTGGAATACTCAGCCCTCAGAGTAGATTAACTGACACATAAATCTTCACATATGTAAAGCCTTTACACAAGTATAAAGCCAACTTTTGTGAATACAAAACAATGCTTTGTTCTCGTACAAAAGAATATCTTATCATGTAAACTAAACTCAGAAGCACAAATAACTGTGTGTCTGAGCACTGTGAACTTAAATTGAATAGTCTTACCTTGTGCATTGGCATTCAGGAAGAGGACACCATGAGCTTTTGAGTCTTTCTCTATACACATATAGAATGGGTGCACGCCATACAGATTGGCAAATGGCTGCAAGGTAAACAAAAACAGAGCACACGTTAAAGTTGGACATGTACTTTTAAGTTTTACATATCCTGGTAGTCCAAAACTCACAAATGAACTTTTAACTACTGTGAGGCCTATCTCTCCACAGGATAACGTTGGGCTACCTTACTACATTTTATAAGTGATAAGAGCTTGGCACAGCCCCATTTGCAAGTCACTTATTAATTGATTCAGAAAACGTTATTCTGAGGCAATAAGCATCCATAAAAGTGACAATCATAATTGAAATAGCACAATATAAAAACAAATGATAAAACAGTGCAAAGAAATTGTACAGCAATATCAGAACAATGAAAGATCGTAGCAGCATTATAAAAGCATAGTACAGCGGGCCCTCATGGCAAATTTAAAAAAAGACCCAGTGTGCAAAATAACTGCATTATCTCACAGCTGTAATAGAAAAATAAAGTCTAATCTGAAATGACTAATTCCACAGCATTTCTTCTTTAAAAGCGGAATAAAAAAGTGTCTATAATAACTTTCATAAAATTTACAAAAAAAGTGCAAAGTGCATCATCGATTGTCCAGACTTGCCATCACAAGGATGTGGGCTATCATCTAAATCCTTCATATAACCCAACAGCAAGCGCAACAAGTATTTAACAGTATCCGCTCTAAAGCGAAATAATAGGGAATGCTCCCAATGTCCTCGGGCACGCCACAGGTAAACAGTGGGAAAAGAAGCCTGAGCAAGCTGAAATAGTTACTAATACTGGGCTTCTCAGCCTCAATGCCTAATCTCCATGAGAGCACAATCATGAAGCGCTTGTCAAGCATGCCTTTTGCTTAGGCTATTACATATTCCCAGGGTAGTAAAGGCACACTGCAAACTGATTTTAGAATATTCAGATTTGACATATGCTAACTAAGGAACGTGAAGACCCCTGTCACATGTCAGGCAGTCCAGGTTAATGTCTCTTGAAAAAGCAGCCTCCTCATTTCTACAGATTGACAACCATAATAGCACTGACCGTGACCTAATACTGTCTTCTACCAAGGGGAGGCCCACCTCTTTGTGGAAAATTAGATGGGAGTTTCATGCAAAATGGGTTCTCTTCATGGTGAATGGCCTTATATTGGAAAATACCCCACTTCTCGGCCCGTACATAGCAATAGAGATACATTTTGACTTATATATCTGTACTAGGGAGAGCGGAGACCCCCCACCCCATTGGAATGAACATCAATATCTGCAGACACCTCTCCCTGTGCACTGACTCTGACCCTGGCACTCATGTACATGCAAGTATGCACTAAAGAGCACAAGTGCTTCATCTAGCCCTAGAGAATGAGCATTTGCCATAATTTGGAGTGATTGACACTGTTGAATGCTGAAGTCAAGTCCATGAATGACAAATAAAGATGGGACTGCTTGACAATGGTGTATGTGCCAAAAAACCAGATTCAAGTTAACACATTTCTCAACTTTTCCTATTTTATTGCCAAACCCGTACTGACAAGGATACGGGACTGACTCAGCTTGAGACCACTCCTTTTTTTATTATAAATTACTCTCCCCATGATTTTAACCAAGGTGTCAATCAATGAGATGGACCTGTAGAACCTGGGTTGGGACCGGTTTCCTTTTTAGGTCGAGCGCAAGCGTTCAACCTCGTGTATACTTTTAGTATACTTCATATGGCTTAAAGCGATTTCATTAGTTGGTTGCAGTGTCCTTTAAAAATTCTTGCTCACAAGTGGTCAGTTCTGTCTTTTTATCCCTCCTTTTTCTGTTTAAGAGAAGTGTCTAGCTACTGTTTTATTCCACTTTGGTTTCTTTATCTGTTGCTGTGACGGTCTACTTTGGCATTTCTGTGTTGCTGCCTTTTTACTGTGAGTGTTTTAGGTTGCTAGCTGCCTGCATTGTATTGCAGCATTTCGTTCCTCCCACCTTCTCCCATGTTGCTGACATTTGTTTTGGCTTTATTCCAGTGCTGTTCTCTTCTGGCTCCTGGCACATTTGCTCCACCATTAAATCTTTAATAAAAGGTAGCTCCTTGGCTTTGTTCTTTTAATGTTATTTTACCACTGCCCAGCGCCTGTTGATTAATGTTCTTTCAATACAGCCAATTGCTTGCATGCGTTAATTTAATCTTGAATTAAGCTTATTTTTGCGTGTGTGTATGTAACATTAAAATACGATTATTTTACAAAAGAAACACCCGGTGCCTAAACGTTTAGCTCACTGCTCACGAAAGTCACAATATGCCTTTTCTTGTAGAATGTAGCTAAATCTAGAAGCAATGATGTGAAATTTGCAAAGCCTGGCATCTGGAGTCTCTCCAGGTCCCGTCCTGACATCTGCCCAGAGGGCATTGCTTATCTCCTTTGTTGGGGCCCTAAATCTTCTCAGGCTCCTCTGCTATAGTTAACATCATTAGAGCTTTGTTGAAATGCAAGGCAAGAATGCTTGCAAGACTTTTCATTCTGTTAATAGAAAAAGAAAATACTTTTCCAGCCTCATTTTCCAATTTTTCTTTCCTTGGTGATTTTGCTTTGATGTCTGAGGTAACATTTTAAACGCTGGCATCCGAGAGTGCTCAGGTTACCATAATAAAGGTTAAAGCCTTGCCTGTTGTGTGAGATAATGTCCAGTTCTACTGAGATGTGCTTTAGAGAGACTGCTAGAAATTGTTTTACTTGTGTCGCAAGTTTTAAAGTTTCTTTCTCACCCATGCATATGTAGTGGTTCAGCCTTGATGGCCAATTGACTATGGTTCCATTACAACAGGAACTGGTGTTCTCGGTCCCCAGGAAAATCATCAAAATTATGCTTCTTCACTTAGAATAGGTGTGGACACTTAACAGAATGTACTTTGTGTAATGAATATTGGCGCACAACTCTCGAGGTCTGCAAAAGGCATTTTTGACACACAGTTCTGAGGATCGCAAAGGACCGAGACAGTAGATTAATAAGATTTACAAAAACATGTGACTCTATGACTGTTTACCTACCTGATTTTGGTTACTGGTGTGTATATTGTGTATAATACTTACCTCCAGAAGGAGTATTGCCTCTAAGATACTTATGGCCTTGTGCCACTAAAATAAAGCACCTTTATTTTTGGTAACACTGAGTATTGTCTTTTATTGTGTATAAGTACTGTGTAACTACAGTGGCATTGCAGGAGCTTTGCATGTCTCCTAGTTCAGCCTAAGCTGCTCTGCTACAGCTACCTCTAGACAGCCTAAGCTCCTAGAACATTGCCTACAATTCACTAATAAGGTATAACCAGACTTGGTATAAGGTGTACGTACCTTAGGTACCCACTACAAACCAAGCCAGCCTCCTACACAGTGGCAATCTCAACTCACTGCACAATGAACAAAGCACCACATTGAATAGTTTGAAAACCACACACCTGACACACATCCACACACACGACACACCTACACACTGCACTATATAACCCACCTCTACACAACACACAATCCTTTGCAACCTGAACGCCACACACAGACACAAACAAGCAAAACCATACACAGAAATAGGAAAACCAATACTGGGCATCCACATACATTCAACTACGCACCCATCACACACCTGCACAACATACACAACACACAATGCCACCCACTCGCATCACAGCACCTACACCTTAAGACTTACCTTTTACTCCAGCCTTTCACCTTTGAACACAAGAACACCATCTTCACCACCACTACTGTGTCCCCACAAAAACACCCATGATTCATGGATGAGGAGTTGAGGGTGAAGGTGGATGAAATTGTCAGGGCAGGAGCACAGGTCCAGCAAACATCAATTGCCAGGAAAATTGAGTTGTAACAAAGAAAAGTCAACAGGGTCAATTCTTTAGGAGGCAGCTATCCACGCACAAAGGAGTATATCAGGAAAAGGGTGGAAGGACCTCAGGGGGAGATACATTCCATGGCTTCCAGGAACCAGCTGATGGTTCGCAAGACTGGCGGTGGCCCCCCACCTCCTCCCACTACTTTCACATCTTAGGAGGAGAAGTTCTTGGACATACTGCAAACTAAGGGCCTGACAGGAATACCTGGGAGAGTGGAGTCTGGTAAGTCCCCACAAAATACGACACCCATTTGTCATGTCTTACATGCTCCCTCACCACTTTCACCCCCCCCAATTCATATACCACCCGCCACACCTCTGTCCAAATGTTACAATACCCCTCTCTGGCATGGCACATGTCCACTAAACTCACCTGGCTCCACAGCCCTTTGAAATGGCACGTGAAGTACTGGCAAATCATAGCACTAAATGTGAGATGTCATTCATGTGAAACTAACTACTAATGTGAGCCATCTTGATTGAGAAATTGTGTAACAGTGAATGGCAATGGCAGCAATGCAATGGCCCATTCCCACTATAATCAACAAGAAAACACAGCTATAGCTGAGTGCCCAATCACAATGCTCATAGAATAAAGATACCTGAGATTTAAGTGTACTCACCTGGGATGGAAATATTGATGTAAAAGTGGATGCACATGCAGTACAACCAGCTATAGGTCAATGTCCATTGCATTCTCCAATACTGTTTTACTACTCTGACACTATTGTGCACTGTAGACCTCTTTGTTGTGCCATGTATCATTTCAGACACTTCAGAAGGAAACAAAGTCTCATGGCAATAATCTGACAACATAAGCATCAGAAGTCCAATCATTAGCCAACAACATTTAATAGCCACAAGCATGGTGTATGGTATTGAAATTACAGAGTCTCATGCTATAGTAAGCAGGATTGTGCAGCAGCTGTCATTGTCATATCTTGGGATCATGTTATGGCACTGTCTGCATCTCACACAACATCAACCATACCCTAAATGTGACAGCAACTCTGTGTTCCACTTCTCCCACAGGTAACCTTGCCAATGTCACCATGGACAGGATACCATAAACTGCTGTAACCCCTCTGGATGAAGGCCCCAGTGAGGACAACATCTCTGGATATGTGGACACTGAAGAGGAAGCTGGCCCATCAAGGACAAATGGTCAGTCAACAACCATCAGCCTCACCATGCCCACGTAGACCCCTCCCAGCCCTGTTACATCTACATCACAGGCAACCATTCGCCCCTAAACCTGTGTCCCAAGGACTGTATCATCCATTATGTGCCCCACAATACAGGTATCTGAGTCTCCTCTTGTCACCCTTGACAATGATGGTCTTGCCGCCACTAGGAGTGGGCACACTGTGCCAGAGGCATAGACACATGAGTGTAGGGTACGTGGAAGGGATTCTGTGGGCCAGCAGATGGGGGCTCCATGGGACAATCCTGACTAGGAAACCATCTCCCAAGCCTTGGGAGCATACCAAAATTCCCAAGGCATGATGGGCCAGGTACTCACCATGATGGGGGGAATCCAACAGCTGCAGAGGGACCATCACCAGGATGTCATGCAGAAGTGGCAGGCACACAATGCCTGCCTGGCTTCCATTGCTGTGGTGTTGAGGGACATCAACACTATCCTGAGTAGGACTGCAGCACAACATCAGGCCTCTTCCACTAGCAATGAGTCTACAAGCCCTTCTACAACTGTGGCTACTAGTGGAATGGAGGACCTGCCTGGGGTAGCACATGCCTCAGATACCCCACCCTCTGAAGAAGAGGAACCCCCCGCAAACGTGGACATCCACCCAGACATCCAGAGGAGCAGATGCCAAGACTAAACCCACTGCCTGGAAGTGAACCTCTCCCGTCCTTTTCCCCTTGTGTGCCACAGATAGACCCTGTTGACTGTTCTTAAAGCAAACTCCGTTTTCCCATGGTACAGGAACACTGGGCTTGTGTATCCAAATGGTGTAGCAGTTACAGTCATGATTCCAGCCACCATGACTCAACTCTTCACTGTTTGTATTGTGTTTTTCTAGTCACACATATTGTTTATCTGTTCACAAAAAATCACACTTTAACTCAGGTCATGTGTATGTGTCATGAATCTACCATGTACAACTGTGATGCTTGCCAACTCTGCCATCAATAAGTCCCTCTGTATTGTACAACCTATGTCACCAACATCACACATGGACACTATCAGCATAAGACTCATCACATCAGGATTCAAACATTGATAGATTCAAAGACTTTAGTATGCCACAGCTACACACATCTATTGTTAGAAATGCAAACAGCACATTGTGTATAACTGAAAGTAACATCAAGATGTCTGCTAAGGTGGCAGACACAGCTAATCCACAGGAATCTGAAGTTAGGGACATATCAGTCTTCCCACAAGCCGGAAGGTATACAGAATGTTCCTTTTGATCACCTAGTAAAGCCTTATCACAGACCACACCTTTGCAACCCTAATGTACATACTCAATGGTATAGACAGATATCAGTGCTGACGTCCCCAGTCCAGGGATCTTTCCTTTACATTGGTCACATACCTGTAGGGTTGCCACTCACCGATGTCAGTCCACAGACACATGCAGATTGTTCTGCAAAGTAGGAATTAACTGACAGCTAGGTCCAGGGCAGGTTAGATACAACAATTAACATTATGATGGTAGAGGCTATGGTTTCACATTTTCACATGTGCCAGACAGATATGGACACACCGATTGCACCATTTGATCACCTCCAGTAACCTACAGGTAAAACTGAGGGGTAGACACAATTCCAGTCTGGTGTCCTGACAGTCTGGCCATGTAACTTACACTCCACAGACTCACTGCATTCAGTACCTGGTTTCAGCCATGTCCACTTCTCATATGTGCCTCCAATTCCCATGACTGCGACTTGCCAACGATGATGAGCCAAACTGGAACTCGCCAAATCTGTGATTGACGTAGATGACAGATAGGACATACCAGAAAACATTCCTCAGTGGAGACAAGTCACGTTCACACAAGTGTTATTGCAAGTGCAAGAACGATACATGATACTATATACGTGTCTGTTCTTTCCACAGTAGCACATTACAGTCTGCATGCACAACTCACTCATAGGCAGTTCAGCTACATTATACCCCATAGCTGATGGTAAAGAGGAGATGACATACTACACATCAACACTAGCTTAATATCCTAAATCACCGCATCACAAATACATCACATACCTTTAGTCAGTTGAAGTACTGATTGATGAGATCTGACTTGGTGTCTCCTGCTTCATCCTCGTCTGGCTCATCATTACTTGGCAAACCAGCATTTCCACCCACAGGTACTGCAGGCTTCCCCTCATCTGGCAGAAATGGTATGTGACATCTCAGGGCAAGATTGTTCAGCATGCAGCAGACAACAATTATTTGACATGCCTTGCTGGGTGAGTAGAGGAGGGCTCCTCTTGAAGTGTCCAAGCACCTAAATCTTGCCTTCAGGAGCCCAAAAGTCTGCTCCACGACACACCTTGTCCTCCCGTGGGCCTCATTGTAGCAGACTTCCCCTGGCATGGTTGGGTGCCTCACTGGTGTCAACAACCAAGGATGGTTAGGATAGCCAGAGTCACCTGTAAGCAATTAGGTAGAACAACACAAACATATATGTGGGACATGCAACATTGTGATGGCAGGAGACATACTTTACAAACACATATTTCAATTGTAACTTACTAACCAGCCAGGCCCTCACTGTGTTGAGTCATGTCATCAGCAGTGAGACATTGCTGTTACGCATGATGAAGGAATCATGGACTGATCCTGGATACCCAACACTGACTTGTGAAATGTGCTGGTCTGCCAGGCACACCACTTGAACGTTGATAGAGTGGTAGTTTTTCCTGTTCCGATAAACCTGTTAGTTGGAAATGGGGGAACCAAGGCTACATGGGTGCCATCTATGTCTCCAACCACATGTGGAATTTGTCCTATAGCATAAAACTCTGCCTTTACATAGGCCAAATCCACACGTTGGGGAAACCTGATGTAGCTGTCCAGGTGTTTCAACAATGCACACAGTATATCCTTCAAAACCAGACTGAACATGGACTGAGACATCCCTGCAGTTAGGGCCCCTGTATTCTGAAAGGACCCAGTGGCCAGGAAGTGTAGCACAATCATCACTTGAATGATGGGAGGTATGCTGTAGGGATTGTGTATGGCAGACTTCTGATCTGGCTCCAACTGATCACAAAGATCCATGATAGTATTCTCATTCAGTCGTTATGTCTGGATAGTATGTGTTTGCTCCATGGTGTAAAGGTCTACAAGTGGACAGTACACTGGTGGTTGTCTTCCTCTCCTCATGGCAGGATAGCTATGTGGAAAAGCAGAAAATAATATGTGACATGAAGCATGTGGACATCATGTAAATGTCCACATACAAGTCACACGTATCTGTTGTTGAGGTCAGTTACAACCTCTGATATCTACAGTACAGCACATAGCTATGCATTCGACGACACTCTCCTTGGTGCACATACCCTCAATTACCTAATGAATTACACATGCATAATCATCTGT
The DNA here is from genome assembly GCF_031143425.1 of Pleurodeles waltl. NCBI lineage: Eukaryota > Metazoa > Chordata > Amphibia > Caudata > Salamandridae > Pleurodeles > Pleurodeles waltl. The sequence continues at coordinate 981,060,050 of NC_090442.1, forward strand.
GACTGTATTTGTTTGTTTGTCCAACTGGCTTGACGTGTCAGACACATATTGTTGCACATTATCTACATGAACAAAGCACAAAGGATCCTCAGAATAGGTGTAAATTGCTATCACCACATATCCTTCATTTACACAACTGTTACTGCTCACGTGCACAAAGAGAGAACGAAACATGAAGGCAGTACTTACAGATATACTGCACAATATAGGGCTTTGCTTTTGATGCACATTACATAACTCTTCCATACATGAAATGTGTTCAAAATGGCAGCTGCCTGACCTACTGTACTGGACATGTGGAAGTGATGTAAGTCTGCCGGCGGAAGTCGTCATGGCGATAGGCGGTTACAACCGGGGTGCAGTTTGCCATTGGAACACATTGCTGCTTTTGGTGGACTTGGGCCAATGGCGATGTCCACCAGCAGTGACGTCCTGTACGTGGTGGACGTGATCCACATCTTCTGCAGTATTGCTCACTTGACTCCTGACACTGCTGCAAGCAAGACCTCCACTACCTGAGCTGCTATGTACTGCCTCTGGGGGCTATCATACCACGTCCATCAGGTGACAGGGCACCAGCCTTCACCCCTGAAGAGCTGGGGAAGCTTGAGGAGGAGGTCCTACCCCTGTATTGACAGGTATATGGGGCACCAGAGGAGCAGGTGAGTCCAATGGTTTACCAATGAAAGTAAAAGGTGTGGTATATGATGGTGTACCTGAAATGTAAAGTAGTGAAGTTGTTGATGCATGCAGATGACAACTTGTACATGAGTGTCAAATGAGAGGATGGGAATGTTTGCCTACTTGCTGTAAATGAAGTGTTATATCCACTACTATTGGTATGGTGCATATGGACCCAAATTGTTCCTTTTGTCTGTGTCATCCATGTAGGTCGATGTTCATCAAAAAAAGGGTCTCTGGCATGCCATCGGCAAGCAAGTGCGAACCCTGGGGGTCCACAGCCAGTGAAGCACCCACTGTAGGAAGCAGTGGGAGGACCTGATATGCTAAGCCCGGAAGACCACAAAGGCCTAGCTGGGGATGTCCTCCCAACGAAGGAGGGGTGCCTGTCGGACCTTGACCCCCTAGTATCCTTCATATTGGCAGTGGCCTACCCTGAGGTGGATTGGCATTTGAAGGCAGCACAGCAGCCACAAGGGGGTAAATACAGACAGAACCCATGTACAAGTTTTTGCCAGTTACATTTATGCTAAGTATTGCAGCTGTGACAATATGGTAAGTGCTACAGGTAAAGTGTCTCCCTATGAGGTTTGATGAAGTGTCCCCATTGTCATGGCTGATTCTTACAGTGGGAAATGTGAAGTTTGATTAGGGTGGACATCCTACATACAGAAAATCAAGGTGGAAATGTTACATTGACATTTCAGGAAATAACACTGACATGTATTCAAATACCGTTTATTCAAATGTATCTATTTTGAGCAGGTAAGTGGCTAGGCTGCTGATCCCTAAGTCCTTGTATATTGTCCATGCTACACAGGGTAGTACCATACGTATATGGATGTAACATAAACTATTTTGGGCATCATGTGTCAATTGATACTTCATTCATGCATATTGTTATTTTGAGACCTTATCCTTGCCAGACTTACCTTTCCTAATCTGAGGCTGTTTGGACAGTTCTAGTAATGGATCTTCTCATTTCTTCTTCACCTAATAGTGTGGCAGGGCTTTCATTTGACATGCACATGTTGGTCTTACGGTATTTGTTGTCATTTATTTTGCTTAACTCTAGGTGTATGTGTCATGCATGGTTATATTAGTCATTGGTTATGAAAGAATTAGTTCTGGACTTAGATAATGGGATCCACCACCAATATGTCTGTACAGTTGTTAGTGATGTAGGTGTTTAGATGTTGTCATGTAGAGGTTTCTAATCAGCAAGTATTGTGCAATGGTATGTGGCCTTCATGCATGTTGCTTGGTGTCCATTGTATTGGAGGTGTTGGTATGCTCCCTGTGGTTGTCAGTGGTTGTATCCTGTGTGCTAAGTAGAGCCCTACTGCAGGACATTGAAATGTTGTCTATGTGTCAATGAGTTAGATAAGTGAGTCCAGATACTCTGTAGAAACCTTTTTATAATATTTTGATAGATGTTTCAATGACATGCTATGTCTTTTTGTGAGGCACACTGTATGGCTATGCCATATGTAGTGTCTTCATCTGAGGTATTTGACATTCTGAAAGATTTGAACAGATTCACAATTTATGTATGTGATTGCAAAGCAGCATGCTATGTGGTATTTCAAATGAGATGAGTTTACTTTCATGGAACATGAATACTGGTGATGGACTGGGCAAGTGTGGAGTAGGGGGAGACATGGTATTGTGTTGTTAGTAAACTGCATTTCCTAAGAATATTTTGTTGACACACAATGATGACCTGTATGGGGGAAGACTTTAGATGTAGCCAATTTATCTTGTGCATGGTCTTCTTGAGTTACTGCTGATATGGTGGGATGGTGATGTAGTGGTCAGATGGTTGGCTTATGTAGTGGTTGAGAATGTGGTCATAGGGGAATGTTGGAAGTATGGAATTGTGACATGATGTGGTTCCTAACTGGGGCTTTATGTGACATAGATGTGTTGTAAGTGTTGTGTATGATGTCATATATGTGTAAGTTAAGAATGTGATGACCCGCTCTCCCTCTCTCTCTTTCTGCGCATCTACATCGGCAGGTGAAGGAGACGGCCATAGCTGAGTGGGGAAGCTGCTGGCTATGTGACCTGGGGTGCTGATGCTACCGACACCGAGAGACACAGTGGCCCAGAGGGCAAGGGAAGTGCAATGGCGGAGACAGGATCCAGTTCATCATCATCGGAATCCTCCTCCAGTGGACACTCCCTGGCGGTGGCGGACCCATCTGGGACCACCCCAGTACCATTTCAGTCCACCACCCCCCTTACTACTACTCCCCTCCCTGTAGCTCCCCACCCAGTTGGCCGTGCCCGCTCACCCAAGAGGGTGGGCATCTCCTTTACCGCAGACACCTCTGCCTCTACCCTGTGAGCCCTGCTGCCCTCAGTGAGCTCCTGAGGTCGATCTCTGTGGGTCAGTCGACCATAGTGAATGCCACCCAGAGACTTGAAACTCAAGTCCTACGGAGTAATGTGTTCCTGGAGGGCATTCATTGTGCACTGGCTGACCTACAGAAATCCTTTCAGGCTCCGGCCTCCACACTGATGGCAGCCAGTCACCCTTTGTCTTCAGTCTCCCCTCCACCTTCTTCTTCCCAATTCCAAATCCCTCTCCCGCGACCCAGCCAAATCACACAGACAGACAAGCATCCACCTCAACATCCATGGGTAGCTCTGACAAACACAAGCACCACAAGACACTCCACCGGCATGCATACAAGCAACATACACATACACACACAGCAACAGTCATGACCTTCCATGACACCCCCACAACGCCAGCATCACAGAGACAATACTTGACACACCTGCAGACACTACACCAACATTTACAGATCCAGCCACTTCACATATCTTACTCACAGACAGCTCCACAGCAGACCCTCAGACATCCACCCCAGTCACTACATACGCAGACACCACAACCACAGACACACCTACATGCAACACATCCATCATCTCTGCAGTTACCACCCCAACAAACACTCACCCACCCACCACAGCATCTCCCAGAACCTCCACCCCCTCCTCCCAAGACACATAAACGCCCACGCTCACCCACCCAACAGACACCCACCACCCACAAGCATACCTCACACAAACATGAACCCAAAATATCAACACCAAAACCTTAGACAACCACTCCCTCTCTCTCCACACCCAAAGCCTGTTGCTATGACCATCCTATGTGTCTAAAAAAGCTTTTCTTTCAGAGTTTGCCCTTTTCCCTACTCCTCTCTCACCCCGTGATACCCCTAAACATGCTGTGTCCTTCTCCAAGTTCAGCCTTTCCACCTCTAAGATCTCCCCTGCCCCCCTGAAAGTTCCCATGCCCCTCCCCTTGCCATGATGTCTACCCCTACACTTAAAAGCCAACCCTCCCCTAAACCTAAGTCCAAGCCCAAATCCAGAACCCAAAAGTCCCCTTCCAAAACCCAAAGCCAATCCCCCATTCCACTCCCCCAGATAACCCCTGAGGTGCCTGCCTGCCCCATTGATGCCCCTTCTTTGGAAGTTACATGGCAGTAAGGAGTCAAGTTCGGGGCACACATATGTGCACTGTGAACTTTTAAAAATGGACTGGCTTATGGCTTTTGTTTTTCTAAATTGAGGCTACTAATTATACTTGGAACCAACCAGTTGTCAGTTTCCTGGTTACATCTTTGTCATGCATTTCTTTCCATAGTATGTAGTTATTCCTGGCTGACATTAGTTGTGTCCATGTATGTGTGTATGTGAGTGTTCTTGTTGGGCTATGTGTGTTATTTGGCAGTATGTGAGGTTGTGTCCAGTAATTTGTTTCGAAAGTGGTAGGGTATGTGTTGTGTGATGTACATTTGTGTGTTGTATGGGTTTAGTTGTGTTGGTTTTGAGTGTTGTTGGTGTTGTGATGTGTTTGTTGGTGTGTTGAGTGGCTTTTTCTGCATTGACTGTGTGAGCGTTATGTGCATGAAATGTTGGACATGGAGTTCTTTGTAGGTCGATCAGTAAGTAGTATGATTGTGTATTTGTATGTGTGTTTTGCCTGTTGGTGTTACGTTGTGAGGTCTTTGTGATGTGTTCCTGGGAAGTGTCCCTGCCAAGTGATTGTAAATGGTGAGGTTGTGTTGTTTTTGTGATGTGTTGTGGTGTTGTGTGGTTCTGTGTCAGTGTGGGTCTGTGCAGTGTTCCATGCATACCTGTATTTGTTTGTGACATTTGTATGTGTGTGTGTGTGTGTGTGGTGGCTGTGCTGAGCTTGTTGCGTATATGTGTGTGTGTGTGTGTGTGTGTGTCTGTGAGTGTGTGTATTAGTGTGCTGTTAGGTGTGAGTGTCACTCTCGCACCCCCTTCCAGAATATATGTTGTGTGTGCAAAAAACGACAATGTATAAGTAAGTGGGTATACTTACAGTTGCTGTTGACATCCTCGTTGCTGATTCCAAAGTCTTTGTGTGATCAAGAGCAGCAGGACGACGTGTACTTCTGGTTTCATGGTGCGTTCGGACGAGCATGGCTTCCTGAAGGTGGGTGTCTCCTTTTATGCAGTTGGTTTCCACCTGGGTTTGCGTGGTGGTGTGACCCAGGGGGAAACCTTGGAAGTGTGCAACCTCATCATCTGTCCTGCGGAAACATGGGGCCCTGCCGGCCTGCAGGTAGCTAACGTCATTGGTGGCAGCCAGACTGCAGTGGCAGTGCAGGCAGTGCTTGGGCTGTATTCTGTTGGGAATACCGCCATGGTCATGATAAGGCGGTCTTCTCCGCCAGCCTGTTGGTGGTACAATCACCAACATGGCAGTCCTGGGACCGCCAAACTCATTAGCCCTCTCAGTCCATGTGCCCTGTAATGGCTTCCAGCAACATTTTTCTTATGTTGCTGGAAGCCAATCAGATGGCTTGCTAATGCAGGAATCTGACTTCCCCGGGAGAGAGTTGGCCTAAGGAAAAAAAGCTCCCTGGGCCAATAAGGATTATCTATTTTTTTAAATTGGGTTTGAGGGAACTCTCGTAAGAATCCCTCCACCCCAACGGTCCAGATATACAAATATCTTCAAACTTTTATTTCTCAAATTGACTAAAAGGATTTACACCAAAAAGATAACAAGCGAAATCTGCGAATTAAGCTGTAGCTTTCTGCCAAATTTGGTGTAATTTTGTTTGACAGTTTTTGCGAAAATGCTACTGATAAAACTCTATGAAAAATGCATGGGGATTTTACATTTTCAGATCTCCTTTTTAACTTTGCACCCTGTTTGACAAATCACCACAAAACTTTCCGTACACAAACTAGACAAAAAAGCACTCTTTTGGAAAGATTCATGAAGATTTGTCAAATGGTTCCAAAGTTATAAGCAAAACAAGCAAGCCATTTCCTTCAATATATGTGGAACTAGGTATGGGGAATCCATACATATTTACCTTTTGATATTTCGGTTCCTCTTTGTTGGTACTTCCTCTGAGCTGTAATCCTCTAAAGGCAGTCCCTGTCATATTTTTACGTACATCATTCTATCCAGGTGACATTGTGGTTACTTGGAGAAGTCACCCTTTCCTTCACAGCAGACCGTCCTCATATCTACTCCTTGACATGTGTAAGAGTTACAATGGTGAGTGTGTAAGTGATATTGATGGAGAAGACTATCATTCAGGGCACTCTAAAACAAGTTTGTTATAGGACAAGATGTTGTGCATAGTACTAAGCTTCCCATCAGTAAGTTATCAGATTGAACAGATAGAATTAGAAAGTGTAAGGTGAATGATGAGCTTGGAAAGGAATGATGACATTACAGACATTTAGTAGATAGAAAATATACGCTTCATCCATTTTATCTACCTAATCATTATGTATAGATGTGCAGGTTCTTTGAGTCTGGAGACAGGCCTGTAGGGCTTGGGCCAAGTCAGTTGTCGTCTCCGTCGTCTCTGCAGGGCTTTCAGGTCAGCAGTCCTTCTTCTTTGTGTAGGTTGCAGGAATCTGATTTCCTGGGTTCTGGGTTGCCCCTAAATACTAAATTTAGAGGTGTGTTTAGGCCAGGCGGACATTAGCCAACGGCTACTGTCCTATAGGGTGGCTACACCCTCTTTGTGCCTCCTCTCTGAGGGGAGGGGGGCACATCCCTAATCCTATAGGAGGAATCCTTCAATCTCAAGATGGAGGATTTCTAAAGGCAGGGGCCACCTCAGCTCAGGACACCTTAGGGGCTGTCCTGATTGGTGGGTGACTCCTCCTTGTTTTTCTCTTTATCCTCTCCTGCCTTGCCGACAAAAGTGGGGCAGTGGCCGGAGGGGCGGGCATCTCCACTAGCTGGGATGCCCTGGGGTGCTGTAACAAAAGGCATGAGCTTTTGAGGCTCACCGCCAGGTGTTACAGTTCCTGCAGGGGGAGGTGAGCAGCACCTCCACCCACTACAGGCTTTGTTCCTGGCCACAGAGTGACAAAGGCACTCTCCCCATGTGGCCAGAAACACATCTGGTTGTGGCAGGCTGGCAGAAACTGGTGAGCGTAGCACTAGGAGTCGGACTGGTATTCAGGGGGCATCGCTAAGATGCCCTCTGGGTGCACTTTACAATAAATCCCACACAGGCATCAGTGTGCATTTATTGTGCTGAGACGTTTGATACCAAACTTCCCAGATTTCAGTGTAGCCATTATGGAACTGTGGAGTTCGTGTTTGGGAAACTCCCAGACCATATACTCTTTATGGCTACCCTGCACTTACAATGATTAAGGTTTTGCTTAGACACTAAAGGGGCATAGTGCTCATGCACATGTCCCTTCCCTGTGGTATAATGGACCCTGCCTTAGGGCTGTAAGGCCTTCTACAGGGGTGACTTACCTATGCCTCAGGCAGTGAGAGGTGGGCATGGCACTCTGAGGGGAGTGCTGTGAGGCAGTGTGCATGTGCTGAGTGAGAGGTCCCCAGGGTGGCATAAGACATGCTGCAGCCCTTAGAGACCTTCCCTGTCATCAGGGCCCTTGGTACCAGGGGTGCCATTTACAAGGGACTTATCTGGGTGCCAGGGCTGTGCCAATTGTGAGAACAAAGGTACAGTTTAGGGAAAGAACACTGGTGCTGGGGCCTGGTTAGCAGGGTCCCAGCACACTTTCAGTCGTAACTGGCATCAACAAAAGGCAAAAAGTCAGGGAGTAACCATGCCAAGGAGGCATTTCCTTACAGGGATCTAGGAAATTAGTCAAGTTCCAACCAGAAAAGAGACTGTCTTTACTAGCCACAAATACTGCAAATACTGCTCCTGGAGGATCGGAAGGAGTGTTAGGGGCAACATGATCTAATTGAACCAGTAAGTAAGGAAGATGTGTGCATCATGTGCGGATCAGTTATTTCCATTGGGTTGCCCTGACTTCGCTGAAAAATTTAATTTCTAATAAAAACAGCGAAGTAGATGCTACGAGTGCGTGAAATTCGCATAATCTGCATTTCAGTAATTGTGCGAAATATCAGGGGAAATTATGTGAAATGCAAAACTGAAAACTGGCCCTACATTTGAGCGCAAAATGCTTTTTCACATCCGTTATGAACACGAGGATGCATTCCGTACTACATAAATAGTACAGCAAAAAAAACACCCACTTGATTTCTGTTGTTCATATTGATCTCGTGCATTTGTAGTACATTTTCACCTCAAATGGTGTTTACACTACATGTATAATAATAGTGTAATCATTTTTAATATTTCAGTATTTCGCATCACAGGATTGACAGAAAATTACTGGAATTTCGAAACAATATGCCGGCATAACATAAATTTCCCACAGACCTAGCGCTGGCTCTGCCAAAGTAATTGTTGTGGTATCATTTACCACCTTCACATTTCACTCTGCTCACTGAGATAGCATGATGTTGATGAACTGTGATGAAAAAGATGGAGATGATGATTGTTGTATTATTTATAGTTATTCGAATTTCTCTAGAAGGAACTGAGGCCAGATACACATTTCTACCCTATGGCCATTGACATTAACACCTACTTTGGATGTTGATATGACAAGTTGAGCGTAAAACCTTTCTGTAGTTACAGCGCCCTTAGCACACAGTGCCACAGAGAGGGGTGACAGAGAGGGGCGGACTTCAATGTAACACGTTCAGCGTGATCTATTCACAATCTTAATTCAAGATGCTAAAAACCTATCCATTATATATCTACATGGTGTACGCAACAAGAAGACATACCTGCGGCGGCTCGTCCCTGGAATACATTGGATAAGTAACAAAGTTCATGTCGTGCTTGAAGTTGGGATGTTCATGCTCCCCAAATCCATAAATCGAACTTGATGGCAGGGCGGTAGAGATTTGCAGAAACTGGTTGGCAAAAGTAAGACCGCCAAGTGATGTGTCCCACCTAATAGAAATGAAAATTCAGTTTTATAATGGATGTTGTCTTGATCAAAGGCATTAAGAAACTCAGTCCAGTTTTTTATGCTATGCATTGCAGGGGATTGAATGCTGAAAATGTTAAGATAAAAGCAGAATTATTCTGTTTACCAAAATGGAAAATGGGTGTAAATGGCATTATATAATTGCCAATGATTTATGTGGTTCCGTGTTTACAGCCATCATTGATTTTTGTTTATAATCCAAGAAAAGTAACTGAACATGCACAGTGATGCATTTATTGCCGTTATTAAATGTATTGAGAAAAGCTGTCATGTTCATAAGTGAAATGCAGAATTTCTACGATGTATGTAAGCAAACAAATTGTGAGATGTTTTGTAGACGGAAGGCCACTGGGTATTTTTTCCCAACAATCAAGTAATTTTCCTTATTTCCCGTGAACATCAGACAAGGGATTACATAGTGTAAGCGTTTATCAACAGGAAAAGAGAGTTCCTAAAATGTATCCTCAGTCTCTGTAGTGCATCACAGAGCTGACTGGATCAAGAAGTAAGGGCCTGATTTATGTAAAGTTATCACCGCCTTTGCGTCATTTTTTGACGCGAAAGCAGGGCAATCTTACAAAATATAATTATATTTTGTAAGTTTATGCTGCTTTTGCGTCAAAAAATGACTCAAAGGCGGCGCAACTTTTCATAAATCAGGCCCTTAATTCTTATGAAAATGCACCATTTCCATCTGGTGCCTTAGAGAAATGTGAACATACAGGTTCACAATCCTATCAGTGTCTCAGAGAAGAATGATAAAGAAATGTGTAAGATGCCATAAGACCTTTCATGGACTGGACTTTGTAAGTGCAGAGGCCGGTATCACTCATCACTCAACCCCTGAAGTCATTTGCATAGCCTTACTTCAGGATTCATCTGTATGCAGAGTGGGCTTTAGCATTCAGCATAAGTCCAAAAGCCACACAAATACAAAGAATGCCCAAGATGCCCATAGCCATTGGCTGTCAAGCAACATCCAACCATCCCAGGGTTTCTGAGAGATAATGTCACTGAAACAGGATTACTGGAAATTCTTAATTAAGTTGAACAGATACTGACATTTTTTTTTCGTACTTACATTGCTTACAATGCCTCCCATTTCATTTATCCTCCGGAAGGACTTCCTCTGGAGCTATTAGAGTCTCTTCGGTAGCTAATCCCCTTTTAGCCTATTCCTCCTTCTTTCTTTTGACTCCACCATGCAAGTCTTTTAGTTTGTCAACCTCGTTAGTGTATAGCTCAAATTAACTTTCTCCCCCCTCCCTGGATGGTGCAACCTCTGCACCTCTATGTAACATTTATTTTAAACCTCAATTTAAAAAAAAAACTTCTTGAATAGATTTACACCAAATAACAAAAAACACGTTTTCGGGACCAAGATCCAGCTTCTGCCAAATCTAGTGTAATTCCGTTCAGCCTGTTTTGTGGTATCGCTGTTTAACTTTCCTATGGAAAATTGCAGGTCGAAAATGCATTTTGGGACCCTGCCTTTTTCTACGCCCCAGCTTGACAGATCACCCAGAAACTTTCCAGGAAGGAGCTGAGGTGGATGAGACTTTTTTTTGTAAAGCACTGTGTTGTTCAGTGTAGTGTCATATTGAACAGTAGAGTTAAGAGCTGTACAGTGGAGTGTTTTCAAATGGAGTGCCTTGAAATGGAATGTGGTGGATTGGAGTGTCATTGAGTAGAGTTTTGTAGAGTGGCGTTGAGTGTAGAAGAATACTGTAGAGTGTATTGGCATAAAACGAAGTTCAGTGGAGTAGAGTGTCGTACACTTCAGGGTTGTCGAGTGCAGTGTTGTACAGTAGAGTGTCATTATTTGTGAGGAACACAGTGCATGATAGAGTGGTAAATTATAATTAATGTTGTCTGGTTAGAGAGCTGAAAAGAGCGTGTAACGGGGTGCACTACTTTTAATAATTTGAAGGTCGTGGACAAATTCTAAATGAAAGCTATATTTATAACTTTAGATTTTTAAAATTTTGTGTAGTTTAAGTTTGGTTTGTAAAGGAAAACAAAATTCTTAACTATGAATAAGCTTTAACCTTTGTTTTTCATTGAATTTCAATGCTTTCAATGTAATTTTTAATCAAAATGTGTTTCAAATCATAGAGTGTTGTAAAGTTTATTGTCATAGAGTGGAGAACTGTAGAGTGGAACAGATTGGAGCAGAGTAGACTGGAGTACTGTATTGAGTGCAGTAAAGTGTTATATTATGTAGTGTCATGGAATCTCATATAGTGGAGTCAATTATCGTAGACTGGAGCAGCGAGTTGCGAATTGTACAATGCACTGCTGTGTTGTACAGTAGAGTACGGTGTCACAGCCTGCCATAAAGCAGAGTATCATTGAGTGGAGTGTTGTGGAGTACAGTGGAGGTTTCATAGAGTGGAGTGCCATGTCATATAGTGGAGTGGCATATCATAGAAAGGAGTGGAGCAGCGTATCATCGAGCATCATACAGTGTAGTACAGTGGAGTAGAGTGGATGGGTGTAGAGTGGAGTAGAGTGACATAGAGTGTAGTACAGTGTTATAGAGTGGAGTGGCATACAGTGGAGTAGAGTGTAGAACAATGAAGCTGTGTAGACTGAAGTATGGTAGCATGGCATAGAGTAGGGTAAAGTGTAGTAAAGTGGAGCATAGTGGAGTACACTGAAATGCGGTAGCGTACAGCGGAGCAAAATATCACAAAGTGGAATGCATTGTTGTAGACTACAGTGGCGTGGAGTGCAGCAGAGTGGAGTGGAGTGGAGTGGCGTAGGATATAGTCAAGTAGAGTGTCATAAATTACAGTACAGTATTATACAGTAGAGTGTAGTGGTGTGCCGTATAGTATTGGAGACTACAGTAGAGTAGAATGGCTAACAACCTAGTTGAGTTTTGCAGAGTGGTGCACAGTACAATACTGTAATGTAAAGTGTGGTAGAGTGGATTGGCATACGTTATTATACAATGGCACAGAGTGGCATAGGGTGGATTGGCCTACAGTGGAGTAGTGGAGTACTGTGTCTCAGAGAAGAGTGGAGTAAAGTAGGGTGCTGGGCATACAAAGAGTTGCGTACAGTGTCGTACTATGGACAAGAGTATGGTTGAGTGGCATAGAGTGGAGTAGAGTGTTGTACAGTGGCATACAGTATTGTACAGTGTTGTACAGTGGAGTGTAGGGGAATAGACAGGAGTAAAAAGTCTGAGAGAGGTATATACTGTACTAGTGTATTGTGGAGTGCAGCTGCATAGGGTACACTAGTGTATCAAATATTGGAGCTGCGCAGAGTGAATTGTACAGTAGCGTAGAGTGAGGTAAAGTCTTATACAGTGGAGTACAGTCGAATATATTGAAGTAACGTAGTGCGGAGCAAAGTATAATAGAGTGTATTGTCATTTCAAAGTAGAGTGGAATGGATGGGAGTGTAGCAGCACAGCATATGTAGTAAACTGTTACAAATTGAAGTGGGGTCTCATACAATAGATTGGAGTACTGGGCGATAGACTATAGAAAAATGTCACATAGTGGAATAGAGTGTTGCACAATGGAGTGTGCGGGCATAGAGTGGAGTACAGAGTTGGACAGTGGCGTGTTCAGAAATAGAGTGGAGTAGAGTGTTACAGAGTTCCATAAAATGCAGCTAGAGTGGAAGAGAGTGTTGTATAGTGGAGCGGCGTAGAGTGGCATACACTGCCGTGGAATAGAATGCATTACCGTAAAGTGGAGTAGCATAGAGTGGAATAGCATACACTGGAATACGGTACAGTGGAGTGAAGAAAAGTGGAGAGGCATAAATCTAATAATGTAGGGAGGAGTGGTGTAAAGTGGAGTGGCGTAGAGTGGAGTAGGGTATAGTGGATTAGTGTAGAGTGGCGTACATTGAAGTGGCCCAGTGTACAGTCAAGGAAACTGCTAGACATTGGAATGCTGTCTCATACAGTAGAGTGGAGTGTTGTGTTGTACATTGTTGAAAACTGCTGTAGAGTGGAGTAGAGGGTTGTAAAAAACTGTGAACATGCATAGAATCAAGTGCAAATTTGACCAGTTGGGTGTACAACGATAGAGGGGAGTAGAGCTTAGTAGAGTAGCATAGATTGTAGGAGCATTTTATAGAGTGGAGCTGTTAGACCTGTCAGCTCTTGTCATGGTTTCCCCTGTCTTGTTGCTACGCACATTACTACTGCTAACCAGTGCTAAATTGCAAGCACTCTCTGTCTAAATTGTATTGGTGATGGATTTATCCATGACTGGCATATTTTGATTTACTAGTAAACCCCTAGTATAGTGCACTGTGTGTCCAGGGCCTATACATAATATGCTAATAGTGGGCCTGCAGCACTGATTGTGCCACCCACATCAGCAGCCCTTCACAGACCTGCCACCGCAGTGTCTGTGTGGGCAGTTTTAAACTGCCATTTCAACCTGGCAAGTTCACCCACTGGCCAGGCTCAAACCGTCCCTTTTACTACATGTATGTCACCCCTAAGGTATGCCCAAGGCAGACACATGGGCAGGGTGCAGTGTATTCAAAAGGCAGGACATGTAATGGTGTGTTTTACATGTCCTGAGAGCGAAATACTAATAAATTCGGTTTTCACTATTGCTAGGCCTATCTCTAAACATAGGGTAACAACGGATTGTTTTGAAATATCTCTTAAGTTTAATTTTCCATTGGAAACAGATAGAGATCTGGAGTTCGGGGTCTCCAAACTCACAATTTAATAATACATCTTTTGGTGAAGTTGGTTTTTGAATTGTAGGTTTGAAAATGCCACCTTTAGAAAGTGGGCATTCTCTTGCTTAATCATTCTGTGTGTCTACTGGCTGTGAAATACATGTCTGGGTCAGGATGCAAGTTGGGCTGTTTGAGAATTCACTCTAGACAGTCACACAAAGTGAGATGAGGTGTGTCCTGCATATCCTGATGGTCTATTACCAGGCTGAGGGGTATTCCTGAGCCGCAGTTGTGGGAGGAGCTGACACCTGCACCTGAATGGGGCTGTGTCTGTCCTTACACACAGCAGTCTCCAACCCCTTGGATTGTGTCTGGTGGCAGGAAAGGCAGTGTCTTATGAACTACAAAGACTTCTCTTTGAAGTTTGCCTACTTCAAAGACAGAAATGGGTATAAGTACTGTACCTCTAACCCTACAAAGTTTGCACACCTCTGGACTGAGGACATTCTACCAGGAAGAAGAGCTGAATGCTGTAGGAGGGACTGCCACTCTGCCTGTTGCTTTGTTGTGCTGGTCTGCTGCTTGCAGCTTCTGTCCTGGGAGTGAAAGGATTAGACTTTGCTTCCTACATCCTGCTTTCCAAGATTCTCCAAGGGCGTGAGTTGAGCTAGCCTCCTGTTAAGAAGTCTCAGGGACATCAAAGACTTCATCTGTCAGCACCTCTGCTCCTCAACTGAGAGCCCTGCCCTGTCAAGTGGTGCAAAATCCAGTCTGGGCCGTTGAAGGAGGTTTTTGGTGCTGCAAGAAGAGAATCCATGCATTGACTCATTGTGACATTCTGAACTGACTCCTCACTGCAAGAATTTGACACATCCCTGCTGCCTGCACCGAAGCGTGAAGTCCGTTTGATGCGATGTCCACAGTTTTCCACACAGGCCCCAGCTTTCTATTGTAGTACATTAGAAAAACCACTGCTGTGTTAGTTTTGAGCAAGGCATCACTGGAGTCCATGATACAATGCCCTGGCTCTGACACAGCACCTGCTTCATTGCTGTGAGATGGATGCATCACAACTTGACTTCAGATGCATCACCAAAGCATCATCCCCGGGCACCAAGTTCTTCATTGAAACCGCACCTCAGTAAGAAATCAATGCGTTGTGCCACAAACAACACATCACCTCCCCTGTGGCAATAAGAAACCAACACTTCACCTCCATTGTCTAGCAGTAAGGACCAACACATTACCTCCCCTTTGACAGTAAGGAACCAACACACTGCTGGCTCTTTCGGTGCATCACTCCCCCTGCGGCCAACATCGTCTTTTGTTTTTGACGCATTTCAGGTACTTTGTCAAGTGCTTAACTGAATTCAAGGAACCACAATTGCATTTAATGTTTTATAAGTGCTATCTTTGCTTGTGTATGTTGGATTTATCCCTGATTGAAAGACAATAAAAGATTTTAGAAGTGGACATTGTGTGAGAAGTTGTGTCAGTCTCAGACCACATTGCTCGGATATTACGCTGGACACAAATCTGGTTGAAGGACCAGAGATCTGGGACTTTAGCACCGTACAACTATACCATGGAACCCTCTAATTATATATATTTATATATTTCTTAAAACAAGTGCGGGAGACTGAGCTTGCTATTTGTTTTTTTTATTTTTACTGCTGATTTGCGACCCCTGTCACAAATTTATAGTAACATTTGCTCTTAAAAAAAGTACTTTTATACCCTGGGGGGTCCCTTTAGGACCCCAGCACCAGAGCTAAGGGGTCAGGGTGTCCCTACTCTGGCCCCTTTTCTTATTTTTTATCTTTTTTCTGGGACGCAGCTGATGCCGAGTCCCGAAATGGCTGCCAACACTTCCTTATTGAAGTGTTGGCTGCCAATCAGATCTCAGCACGAGATCCGGAGGGTTCACCAAGACTTCACATTCCTATATATACAAATTAGTTTTTTCTTTAATATTTCAAATACTACTTGGTGGATTTACACCAAATAACAAAAAAGGGCTCCTTCGGGACCAAGAGCTAGCTTGCTATCAAATTTGGTGTAATTCTGTCCAGCAGTTCAACCGCTATTCCTGTTCATAATCCCTAAGGATGGAGAAAATACATTTTGGGACACACCTTTTTCTCCACCCCACTTGCGGTATCACCTTGAACCTTTCCAGACAGCAGCTGAAATGAGTGTTGTATTGTTTTGGAAAAATTTGTGAGCAGTCATCATCCAACGCCAAAGATATAGACAAGTAAAAGAAGCTCTGCTGGCAAAAAGCAAACAGCTATGTTCTGGGAGATAGGGCACCCTGGGATATAGCAGGAGCCAGCCCTGGAGGACGGCGGTCCCCAGGGTCATCATTGGCTCCTGGAAGGGGTCACGCACCTCCCCTCCAATGACTATTGTCCCAAGGAGGTAGTGGTCCCCTTGGCCTGGCCTTCCTCATTATTGCATTTTAGACACAGGGAGATGGTGGATCCCAAAGCTGCCGGGAGGGAAGGGGGTATGCAGCCCCCAAGCACAGAACTAAATATTTGACCCAGGGAGGTGGTGATTCTGCATCAAACATGGAAAAGGAAAAATGCCTCTTGTCATGATTTTTGTGCAGGAAGGTGCAATGGTGCCTGCGTTAGCACATGGCAGCCCATTGTGTGCCAGCTCAGGGGAAAAGCATAGGAATGTGCCATATCTCATCCCCTTTCTTTTGACGCAGGGCAACACAGCAAGAAGACTTGAGGCGTTGGCCTGCGCCAAAAACTTGTAAATATGTCCCTTTATTTCTTCACAACTTGTGTGATGTATTACCTCTCTTGACATTGGACATGTTTTCACCTGCTTTGTAAATGCATCAAGCCTAAATGAGTTTATGTACTCAATCAAATTCTGCGGTTTATCACTTTGTCCCATACTCAGAGTGCAGTACTCTATAAATACTTGTCGAACACAAGTCACCAAAATCAGGTCTCACTCACTGTGCATATCTCCAGCCATTCATAATGCTAAATGGTGTGACAGTGGCATGGCAAATCCGATAATGACTAGTATAATTACTCAAATCAATATATTGATGGATGCGTTACCACACAATAATTACACCATATAACGAAAAATCATCGACTTCACCGTTTGCGTCTCAGCCCTTTTAGGCTGGGCTTGTGAGTTTTGTGTATCAACACGCATAGTGCTGTGTTACTAAAAATGTTCAGTGATACAAACTAGTCCCGTAAATATCTGGATAATTGTATTTGCAAAATACTTGTAAAGGGAGAAAATATTGCTCAAGGGGCTTTTCTACTGTATAAATAAAAGTGAAGAAAATACAATTTCTGTAATTTTGAAAATTGAAAGATAGGACTATTTTGGGGAGGGCAATAACAGTTTCATTATTTTACCATATAAGTAGCAAAAACTATGAAAATCAGTTTTTTTGATTAGTTTGACTAGCTCTTTTGTATAAGCGTTTTTCATGGACAATGGAGTTCGTTTCTAGATTCCCTATGATGCATGGAAAATATTACTAAGTTAGAACACATTTTGGGGGTCATTCTGACCCTGGCGGTAGACTACCGCCAGGCCAACGACCGCGGATGCACCGCCAACAGGCTGGCGGTGCATCCATGGGCACTCTGACCGCGGCGGTACCGCCGCGGTCAGAAACGGAAAACCGGCGGTGTCCCGCCGGTTTCCCGCTGCCCTGGGGAATCCTCCATGGCGGCGCTGCAGGCAGCGCCGCCATGGGGATTCCGACCCCCTTACCGCCAGCCTGGCTCTGGCGGTTTTGACCGCCAGAACCTGGCTGGCGGTAATGGGTGTCGCGGGGCCCCTGGGGGCCCCTGCAGTGCCCATGCCACTGGCGGGAACGGGTGTCGTGGGGCCCCTGGGGGCCCCTGCACTGCCCATGCCACATGCCAGTGGCATGGGCAGTGCAGGGGCCCCCAGGGGCCCCACGACACCCGTTCCCGCCATCCTGTTCCTGGCGGTCAAAACCGCCAGAAACAGGCTGGCGGGAAGGGGGTCGGAATCCCCATGGCGGCGCTGCTTGCAGCGCCGCCATGGAGGTTCAGCCCAGCCAGGGGAAATCCGGCGGGAAACCGCCGGATCCCCTTTTCTGACCGCCGCTTTACCGCCGCGGTCAGAATGGGCACTGAAGCACCGCCAGCCTGTTGGCGGTGCTTCCGTTGCCCGCGGCCCTGGCGGTCGGAATGAGGGCCTTTGTTTGGACCGCTCCTTCTATCAGACGCAGCAAAATAGTGCCAAAGGGCATGTTTTGAGTGACTGCCTCTTTTCTGTAAGATGGGTTTTGGTGCTTATGATAGAAAATCCATTAAACTGAGCTGCTACAAATCTAATACTTTAGTGGGTTACTCCATAAGACGTGCTCATGGGTAAGGGTAAGTAGGAAAGTGCAATTAGGAATCGTTAAAAGGTGTGCACAATTTGCAGATACGTTTGCCAAAAGAACACTTTAAAATAGTGGGATTTAAAATCATGGCCTTTTAGGTAAACAAAAGGGTTTATATTGAACTAGAAAGACAGTGTGGCGTTTACAATTATACAATAGTTCATTAATTAATTGGAGCTCAAAGCTTCTATGGAAACTAGCCTGCTACTACAGCACAACCATGCACATTTTCTAAAGATATCCATCACTGACAGAGGTCAAATGCTGTAATGATATTGGTGTTTTGACCACTGACTGCACTTAGCCTAATAGCACACCGTCACATTAGTGACCAACAACTTCATTATGCCTATTGGCTTTATTTTAGCATTAGCCACTGCCACGTTAAAAGCTGTAAGTAATTTTCCACATTGAACAATGTGCTCATGTTTTTATTTTTCGTGTTCTTTCCCGCCAAGGGCTTCAGCTGATAAGAATGTACTAAGACGGCAGGTAACGGTCTTGTTTTGAAGGGGCACCTTGGGATTGTGGCCAAGTCCTGATGTGTTCTTTTCAAAGCTGGCCTAAAGTAATCAACATTTTTTTAATAATAAACTTCTGCAGTGAGAGGGAAGTTCTAAAATTTTTCTCTCTTGCTTGTTCAAAGTATAAGAGGCCGAGACCAGATGGACCGGGGACCGAGAGTGATTCAGATCTCAGACATGCCCCGGATGCTGGGGTGTGCCATTCTTCCTGTGAGGAAAACTGATCTCTCTCTCTCCTCAATCGATTCTGGGATCTGGCGATCTGATGCAGATAGGAGGGAGATAAAGCAGATGTGCCTGTGCCTATGGTGATGCATATTTTTTAATTCTTCTTATCTGCTTTGCATTGTGCTAAATGTATATATATATATATATATATATATATATATATATATATATATATATATATATATATATATATATATATATATATATATATATAGATACATATATTTGCTGTGTATATTGTAGTGGAGAATCATTTGTACATGTTTTCATTTCATTGCTGTGACCATTTTTAAATGTGTGATTTCGGCATGCTGACCTTCCTTTACGAACCTTGCGAAGTTTAATAATAAATGTTTTCTTTAGACTAAGAAGTGCATTCCAGAGATTTTTGTCAGTGCATGAGTGTTTCAGCTCGGTCATTAGTGAAGCAAAACAATTGCTTGGGGAGATTTCTTTTTCTGGGAGTTGGGGCCCCTAGAACTCTCATTGAGGATGGCAGTTCGGATAATCAACTCTAGGGCCCTCATTGCAACCCTGGCGGTTGGTGTTAAAGCAGTGGTAAGACCGCCAACAGGCCGGCGGTAAAAGAAAATTTAATCACAACCATGGCGGAAACAGCCAACTTAGACAGACACTTTAACACTCCGACCGTCACGGCGGTAGAAACAAACACTGCGGCGGTCACCGCCAACAGACAGGCAGAAGACATTGTACAGCCCACACTATTATGAGAGGCCAATCTGCCACCTTTTCCGGGGCGGAACCAAGGCAAACAAAAACACGGTGGAAACAGGACTTGGAAGGGAAAACACTCACCTCTCCCTCCACACCCCACGAGGAACCAGGACGCAATGGAGCTAGAACTCCAAATACTCCCTGCAATGGTATTCCTGCTCCTCTACCAGGAGCATGAAAGACGGCGGCGACAACCACGGTGAGTACTGCACCTACAACGCAGGCAAGGGGGAGGGAAAAGAGAGTGACACACACAACACGCAACACCCCCACCCGCCCCCACAACACCATACAAATACATGCTGCAACATTACATTTACACACCCCCCATGGAAGAACGCAAGGACAAAAGGAAATGAGTTGAATGATTGTAATAAATACAAATCCATTAGTCAAAACTTGAAATACAGTATAAACAATTATGTACACAAACTACACAAGTCCGGATAGTGCACCATTCATAGTCCGTGGACCACTGGGCCCAAAACGCATGGCGAGGACCACACTCAATACCAGACTCCAAACGGAGAGAACACTGCAGGGGCATCAGATCGAAATGAAACAGTCACCTCAGGGGGAAGGGAAGGGGGGCACCTCAGCCGGATGAGTGCACAACGCCAGCTCCACGAGGGGGCCCCATACCCACTGCTGTACCCTGGGGAGTGCAAAGCCACAGTCTCTCAAGTCTCTCAAGTGGGTGGGTTGCACACTGCTCTACCATGGGGAGTGCAAAGCCACAGTCTCTCAAGTCTCTCAAGTGGGTGGGTTGCCCACTGCTCTATCCTGGGGAGTGCAAAGCCACAGTCTCTCAAGTCTCTCAAGTGGGTGGGTTGCCCACTGCTCTATCCTGGGGAGTGCAACGCCACAGTCACTCAAGTCTCTCAAGTGGGTCGGTTGCCCACTGCTTTATCCTGGGGAGTGCAAAGCCACAGTCTCTCAAGTCTTTAAAGTGAGTGGGTTGCCCATTGCTTTATCCTGGGGAGTGCAAAGCCACAGTCTCTCAAGTCTCTCCAGTGGGTGGGTTGCCCACTGCTTTATCCTGGGGAGTGCAAAGCCACTTTCTCTCAAGCGGGTGGGTCACCCACTGCTCTATCTGGGGGAGTGCAAAGCCACAGTCTCTTAGGCGGGTGAGTTGCCCACTGCTTTATCCTGGGGAGTGCAAAGCCACAGTCTCTCAAGTCTCTCAAGTGGGTGGGTTGCCCACTGCTTTATCCTGGGGAGTGCAAAGCCACAGTCTCTCAAGTCTCTCAAATGGGTGGGTTGCCCACTGCTCCATCCTGGGGAGTGCAAAGCCACAGTCTCTCAAGTGGATAACAGTCTCCACTGGTTCTGGAGGGGGCTTTGTGCCCACAGTGCTTCATCCTGCCAAGGACTGAGGTAGTGGATGTGATACTCCACTGGTTCTGGAGGGGGCTTGATGCCCAGAGTGCTTCATCCTGCCAAGGACTGAGGTAGTGGATGTAATACTCCACTGGTTCTGGAGGGGGCTTGGTGCCCAGAGTGCTTCATCCTGCCAAGGACTGAGGTAGTGGATGCCTTTCTCCACTGGTTCTGGAGGGAGCTTTGTGCCCAGAGTGCTTTATCCTGCCAAGGGCAGAGGTAGTGGATGTGATACTCCTCTGACGGTGGTGCAACATGCAAGCTGCCCAGGCTCCTGGAACTGACCACCAGCCTCGTACGACTAACCACTTGGGATGGCAGCCATGTCTGCGGTGGTGCCACTGGCTCAGGATGTCGCGGGGCCGCTGGCGGTGCTGGCAGTGGTGTCAGTGGCATCGGTGCTTGCGGCAGACTCTGTGTGTGGCATCGGTGCTGGCAGCGGGCTCTGTGGCATCGGTGCTGGTGGCAGGCTCTGTGGCATCGGTGCTGGCAGCGGGCTCTGTGGCGGCGGTGCTGGCGGCGGTCTCTGTGGCGCCGGTGCTGGTGGCGAGCTCAGTGACTACAGTGCTGGTGGAGGCCTCAGTGACTGCGGTGCTGGTGGCGGGCTCAGTGACTGCGGTGCTGGTGGAGGCCTCAGTGACTGCAGTGCTGGTGGCGGTGCAGTCTTGTCCGCCGTGCAGGTTGGCGTCGACGTGGACCTGCCCTTGATTTTCTGGCCCTTCCCCACCTTGGATGGTGGCGCAGCTGTCTTGCCACTATCCACTTTTGTTTTGCCTGAGCCCTTGGTGGCAGGTGTTTCCGCCTTCTCCCTCGAGGATGTGGGCAACTTTTTTACTTTTGGAGGTGGCGGAATGTCCCTGCCCTCGCTCCCTTGAACACTGGCAGCCCTGTTGCTTGGCGCACTGCAAAAGCCCGCAGTTGCTGGCACCACTTTGCATGGTGATGTGGTGGCTGAGGTGCTGGGTTGGGACCTGGAAAGGCGGGCCCTAGGGGACGGACGGGGGGGGGGAGGTGTAGGGAAGAGGTCAATATTAGACAGGAAAAGCTTTTTAGACACATTGGGATGGGTAGATGGAGGGGGTTTGGGAGTGGAGGAAGAGGTAGTGGTTGTAGGAGGTGTACGTTTGTTGACTTTGGGTGAAGGTGCATGGGCTGGAGGCTGTTGTGAGGTGGATGACTGTTGGGTGGGTGGGTGTGTGGCTGCATTTGTGTAGTTTGGGAGGGGGGCTCACAGACACACTAGTACACAGGGGATGTGTGAATGGTAGTGGGGGTGGTGAGTGCACGTGAGCGGTATGTGGTGATGGGCGTGCTGGTGATGGAGGTAGAGACTGAAGATGTAGTGCATGTAGGTGCGAGTGGAGACAAGACAGGGAGGGAGGAGGGAGATGTGGAGGAGGGGGACACAGTGGAGGCAGTGGATGTTGGTATGTGTGCATGGGTATGATGCTTGTGTGAGTGCCCATGGGATGTGTGGTGCTTATGTTTACCAGAGCCACTCTTTGTGTTGAGGTGTGTGCATGCTGGTCTGATGGTGTGTTTGGGATAGGCTGAGGTACAGGGGATTGGGTCTGGGTGGAGGAAGTTGGAGGCGGAGGCTGCACACAGGGACAATGGCTACCAGGCCAGAATAAATGTCCTCCAGGTATAAATTTGTTTGTTGCAACTGCCTCTCTGCACCCTGGATGGCATTCAGAATGGTAGACTGCCCAACAGTGAGGGATCTCAGGAGGTCAATAGCCTCCTCACTGAGGGCAGCAGGGCTGACTAGGACAGGGCCTGAGGTGCCTGGGGCGAAGGAGATGCCCACCCTCCTGGGTGAGCGGCCACGGGACACACGCTGAGGGGCTGCTGGGAGGGCAGTGCTGGTAGGGGGGGTGGCGGCTGTACCTTTTGATGCAGGGTGCACAGAGGGGCCCGCCACTGCAAGGGAGCTCCCATCAGAGGATGAGTCGCTGTCGCTGATGTCACCTCCTGTCCCCGCCGTGGCGGCTTCGGACTCCATTGTCTCGCCTTCCAGGGCCATGTAGGATGCAGCTCCCTCCTGCTCCGGTGCCACTGCTCCTCCGCCTGATGATGCTAATGCACACAAGAACAGGGAGAACACAAACGGGGGGGGAAGACAGAAGAAAGACATGTTTAGTGCATGCAATACCACTACCGTTGGTGGACACTACAGCCCTCTGCACTACGCCATGCACTTACAGTTCCCTAATTTATCACAGGGACATGGGGTACAAGTCCTTTGCCGGATTGCTGCACACATGGAAGTCACAGGAGCCTGACTAGGTGTAGTTGGCTCTTACCACTGGTGGGGTTGGGGTGCCACATAGCCTGCCTCACGAAGGGACCTTGCCTACAAAACTCGCCCTGGCCTAGGGGAACCCACAGCCCACCTCCCTCACCCAGACACCTCATAATGCGCGCAGAGTCAGATGGATGTGACTGTACTCACCCGCTTGTGGCTGCTGTTGAGGAAATTCGATTTTTAATACGATCGTATCGACCCGCCATTTTGTGGCCCGCCGCCATTTTATGTTGCCTTCACTCAGGCAGCACAGCGAACGAAGTCCATTCTGCCTTTTCTGCTTATTCTGCAACATGGTGTTCAAAACAGCCTTCTGCCTCTATCTTTACAAGGCTGGTATTAAGGTCTGACCGAGTACACTAATCCCTGTCTGGTTTTCTAATCCTTGTTTCAACTATCTGTAGGCTCACACTATTCTCCGTCGATCTTATCTTATCGTCTGGCCTTCGCTGTCCTTTGCTAGTATTCTCTCATTTCACAACTGTCCTCCAAACGCACACAAACTTATCGCACCACATGCAACTTCGTCGTGGATCGGTTAATGAATTAGTTCAAGGGAGGGGTGACAAACACAGCTGGAGGGGAGGCAACCTTAAGTCACTTGATACTTTGTTTTCCGATTCCTTCTATTGGTGCTGTCTTGTTTTCCGACATTTCTATTGGCTCTGTTCTATCTTTACATTATTCTTACTGGCTCCTTTCTATGTGTTCTGGGAGTGTATGTAGTTAATAAATGGTTTTTATACGGTATATAAGATTGGGCGCCACAAAGTAAAGTGGCAGTCTCCTGAGAACATACCTTGTGTACTTCTTGGACAACTGTACTAGCTGCAGCTAATAAAATCTGATCTTTTACGCCTGACAGAGTGTCCCGTGTCTCTGTTAGTTGAGGCAGGTGAATCCAAGGAGATTTCAGGCGTACCCTGCGCCGCCAGGCCCATAAGGTTCTGGTTCTTCAACTGGCGCCCAACGTGGGGCGGCTTCAGCGGTACCGGTTCTGCCTGAAGGTCGTGAGGAACCCCGCAAGAAAATTCTGGAGGAATCGCGAGCCACGTCAAGCGACCCCTGTATGTCGAAGTGGTCCGAAGGTCTTTTTCAGCGCGGTTACTCCTTCCTGACGGCTACTGACGACTGCTGCCCTGACTGCCGCCCTGCCTTGGCCCTTTCTTTGATGATGTATGGTAAAGCGAGACGATAGACGGGCCTCTGTTGGTGTAAGAAGACATCCTTAGTTAAGTATTTGGTGGGTCGCGCCCACAAATTTTGGTCTTTGTTTTGTCCTTAGGTCCTTAGATTTGGCCATTGCAGTGGCCAAAGCCGAGGGGTAAGTGCATTTGTGCTGTGTAAACTGAAAGTTTTACCCCCTTGATGTTTGTGAACAGCCAGTAAAAATCGTGAGATGTCTGGTCTGACTAAGTTTGGAAAACTTTGTTGCTTTGGTTGTAATAGGGACTCCCAGCTTGAGGACTCCTGTCCGATTCCTTCGGTTGGAACTCCCACATATGAGCTCTATTCTAAACATGGTGTTGGTCCTATTGCCTTTAATAAGACATGGACCCGATATACAAAGAAAGATGGTGTTTTAAAATGGCCAGAAAATGGTAGTTTCGAAACTGATGTGCTAGATAATTTAGAAGCAACGTTATTTAAAAGAAAAGCCCGGCCGGCAATGTTTGACTCTTTTCGCCTTTGGCGTAGGGAAGCCAAACAGAGAGAAATTAAACAAGCGAAACGAGATAGGAAAACACAGGGAATGACGATTATACAGGCTGCTCAGCAATTCAAAGATGATGAAATAGATAATGCAATGGAAATTTCAGACAGACAGCATCGAATGGCAATAGATAAATGCTATCCGACGTTGCCTATCTCTTCCCTTGATAAGAGAAAAGATTTTGAGGAAGATTCCTTAATGTCCCACTTATTGAAATTGCCTCCGCCCTATGTACAAGGTGCTAATGCACCCCCGATGTTACAGCCTGTTCAGCCGCCAGTTGTGCTTCCGCCTGCTCCAGCTTTTCCACATTTGCCTCCTCAAGTATTGCCTATGCCAGCTTTGCCTTTAACTCCTTTGCCTTCTGCTCCTTTGGCAATTCCTAATGCTCCTTTAGTTAATTCACCTAATACCTTGTCCCCTATCCTTATGTCAAATTCTCCATCTATGCGTAAGCGATTTGCAGATACTGTCTCTGGTCTCTTATCACCTTTCTTTGAAGCTTTAAACGTGTCTCCAGCTTTTTCTCGAAGACAGTCTCGTAGTCAATTCCCAGACTCCGAAGAGCGAGAAAAATTGGACTCACTTGCTTGTAGATGGATCAAGAAGGGTCCCCAATATAGTACGTCTGATATTATGTCCACCTTTCTGCAATGGAATGCACCTACGCAGAGATATGTTTTTAAAGTTATGTGCGATACTCTCGCTAAAGAATGGGAGGATATGAATTTGGGTTCGGTCCCACAGGATCTGTTAGATGTTCAGGCTGACTTTGACAAAGGACTTATTGTGGGTCCTAAGGTTGAAAACGCTGTCAGAACACTTATTTCTTTCAGATCCCTATTGTTCTCACAGACTTTTCCTGATTCTGATCCTTCAGTTAGGACAGCACTGAAAAACTATCCCATGAGAGAGGTTTCTCCAATATGGAAGGAAGAAGTTGCAGCAGCAGGTGCTAATCCAGCTATTCCTGCGCATTTTCAGCGCATATGGATACATGTCCCCTGGAAAAGGTCTGAAGTTTTAGCACTTAAACAGTCACTACCAGATCCACGCAAAAATCCTGCTGGTTACTATAAAGAGTTGTCGCAAACAGTTGATGCATGTACTATGAATCTAGCAGATATTGACATGTTGATGGGAAATGTAGTTCCACAGACAATATGGGCTAAAATTCGAAGAGAGGATCACGCTCAAGAATTAGGCGGCGATTGGAACGCTATTATTGCCGCAGATAGAGGTCAAGTAGGTGGTGCAAAGCCCGACGCTTTGATCTCAGAACTCCCTGGTAGGATTATTACATTAATGAAAACAATGATGCCTGCTTTGAGAGTTAATTGGGATAAGCTAGCAGCATGTAAACAAAAGAAAGATGAAAGTGTTTCCGATTTCTTTACCCGATTCGAGGAGACATTCATTGATCACAGTGGTCAAGATATGGCTACAGAAGGGGGACAGCGATTATTTGTGGATAAGTTCGTATATAACTTGCTTCCTGAACTATCACACAAGCTAAAAGACTCCGAGAGTTCATGGGCAGTTTCTTCTTCCGCCCAGATATTGGCTACTGCACAATATTATGAAAATAGAGACAAAGAAGAAAGGGAAAAACAAGAGAAAAAGACGAAAGAATTAAAAACTAAAGTTCTCTTGCAACAGGCTTATCCTCCTCGTTATGTTCAGCCTCAGTTTCAACAGCCTCCGCAGTTTCAGAGGTTGTATCAAAAGCCTGAACCATTCATTCCAAGACCTTTGCTAGGTCCCAATCAATGTGCTTATTGTAGGGAGGAAGGTCATTTTAAGAACAGTTGTCCGGCATTGTTGCAGCGTAATGGAGCAACATCGGCTTCACGAGGTCGTGGTGGTCTTCAGTCAGCAAATAGAGGTAGAGGTCGAGGTGTGTTAACCCAAGAGCAGCGTTCTTTTGTTCCTCCAAATTCCGGAAATTACTTTGACCAGCAAAATGTTAGGTCTACACAGTATTACAGTGAGGATCAGTATATTGAAGGAGGGAATGAAAGTCTTCATTTTGAATAGGACAGCCATGGACAAAGTAAGGGGGTTACGTCAATTCCAGTGGATCAGAATGGACCTTATGTTAATGTCACTACAATGGGTGTTTCAGAGCCATTTCTTTTAGATACTGGTGCCATGAGAAGCTCTATCATTCATTCTAAACTCCCTGGCGCACCTTTGTCTGGCTTAACGAATGTATCTGTAGGATTTTCTGGCGCCCCTGTTCGCAATCCAGTTTCTTGCCCTTTGCCTGTTTCAATAGGCCCTTATGATTTAGAAGCTCCGCTTCTTCTGACGAATGGTTGTGGTGAAAATCTGTTGGGTTTAGATCTATTAAAAAGAATGCATGCTACGATATATTGTTCACCTTCTGGTGTATACCTCACTCTAGGACAGAAAATGACTAGTCCAATGTACTTATCAAAAGATCAATTCCCACCTGAATTGCTTTCTCTTCCCGAAACGCTTTGGGCTACGGGTCCGAATGACGTTGGTTGTCTTGAGATCCCACCTTATGTTGTTACTCTTAAGCCCAATGCTGAAATGCCACGTATTCCGCAATACAGAATCTCTACTGAAGGTGAGAAAGCACTTCTGGAAATTGTCCATGATTTGATTCAGAAGGGTGTGGTTGAGGAAACGAGAGGAAATACATGTAACAGTCCTGTTCTTCCGGTTCTTAAACGCACTGATCCTTCTCAGCCTCCTGTTTATCGTTTTGTAATTGATCTTCGGGAGGTAAACAAGATTGTCGTACCGCAGTTTCCTGTAGTCCCAGATATCACTGCTCTGTTGACGATGATACCTTCTACAGCGACTTGGTTTTCAGTTATTGATCTAAAGAATGCTTTCTTTAGTATTCCCATCGCCGAAGAGAGTAGAGATATTTTTGGTTTTTCCCTCGGAGGCCGAAGCTTCCAGTTTAAACGCGCACCTCAAGGTTATTGTGAAAGTCCCTCTATTTACAGTCAAGCTCTAAAATGTCATCTTGATGCCTTTTCCTTACCGTCCGGTGCCGCTCTCATTCAGTACATGGATGACTTATTAGTTGCTGCTGATTCAGAGGAGATTTGCAAAAACGTGACCGTTGCACTGTTGCGTCATTTGTTTGATCTGAATCACAAGGTTTCTCCTTCTAAATTACAATATGTCTGTCGCGAGGTGACTTATTTGGGTCATCTCTTGTCAAAGGAGGGACGACGATTGACCCCCGAACGAATTCAGGCAATTGCACAAATGTCAGTGCCATCCACACAAAGAGAGGTACGTGCTTTTTTGGGCATTACTTCTTATTGTAGACAGTGGATTCCGAGTTTCTCTTTATTGGCTAAACCGCTGTTGGCGCTAACTTTAAAAGATACGCCTCAGCCTCTTCCGTGGACTGACGAATGTCAGAAGAGTTTTACTGATTTGCGTATTGCTTTGTGTTCTGCTCCTGTATTGGGTACTCCTGATTACAGTAAGCCCTTTACGCTCTATGTCCACGAAAGAGAGGGTTGTGCATTGTCAGTCTTAACGCAGCGTTTTGGAGATCAACAGCGACCATGCGCATATTTCTCAGCTACGTTAGATCCAGTAGCTAAAGCATTGCCTAGTTGTCTTAAGGCGACAGCGGCAGCAGCAATTTCTATTCGACAGTCTGCTGGAGTAGTGCTAGATAATACTCTCATTGTTATGGTGCCACATGCAGTGGATACTTTACTAAATAGGACAAAAACGCAGCATCTTACGAGTGCTCGGTTGTCCGGATATGAGCTGACGCTTTTGGCTAGTCACATACACATCAAACGATGTAATACCCTGAATCCAGCTACTTTGTTGCCTCTTCCAGAAGAGAGAGATGTCTCTGAACAGCATGATTGTTTTCTCCGTACTGAAGAAGAGACTAAGGGTAGAATTGACCTAAAAGACACGCCATTAATGAATCCAGATGGAACACTATGGGTAGATGGTTCTTGTTTCAAGCTCCCGAATGGAGATACAGTTTCAGCCTACGCTATTACTACTTTGCATACGATTGTGGAGACAGCACGCATTAGACATAATTCAGCTCAGGCAGCTGAATTGATAGCCTTAACTAGAGCGTGTGTGTTATCCAAAGGAAAAAGAGTAAACGTGTACACTGATAGCCAATACGCTTTTGGTGTAGCGTTTAACTTTGGGCGCTTATGGAAGGAAAGAGGATTCTTTACTTCCCATGGTACTAAGATACAACATGGTCCATTAGTGACTGAACTTCTTGAGTCACTTACAATGCCTACTCAGATAGCGATCGTGAAGTGTAGTGCACACAAAAAGATTGTGGACGATGTTGGTCGAGGAAATGCATTTGCAGATGAGGTAGCGAAAAAGACAGCCAGAGACAACACAAGTCGAATGTATGTTGTAGGTCCCGCAAACTGCGTAAGAGAAAAGGGAATGTGTGAAGATACAGTAGAGAGTGTGAAATCAATTCAAGGAGAGGCTACGGAGAATGAGTTGAGAAAGTGGAAGGAAAGTACAGGAATGTTAGATGAGATGGGATGTTGGGTTGAATTATCAGAACATCAACGTTGGCTGTTACCAGATGCTTATGTACTACCTGTAGTTACTATGGCACATGGTCCAGCTCACCTAAGTGCAAAAGGAATATGTAAACTTCTGGCTCCAGTGTGGCAAAATGAGGGGATCCCAAAGTGTGCAAATAATGTAGTAAAACATTGTATTGTTTGCTTGATGTACAATCCGGGAAAGGGAACCCCAACTCCAGCAGGTCATTTTGCTCCTCCAACATATCCATTTGAGGTGTTGCAGATCGATTATATTCACATGGAACGATGCAACAACCTCAAATATGTTCTGGTGGTAGTATGTGCTTTTTCTAGATGGGTAGAAGCCTACCCTCTGAAGGACAATACTGCTTTATCAACTGCCAAAATACTTTTGAAAGAATTCTTCCCTAGGTTTGGTTTGCCGCGCATTGTCTGGAGTGACAATGGAAGCGAATTTGTGGGTCAAGTCATGCAAAAAGTTTGTGCAGGTCTTGGCATAAAACAGAAGTTCCACGCGGCGAATCACCCACAGTCGGCTGGTTTAGTAGAATGCTACAATGGAACCTTGAAGCTTAAAATTGCTAAGGTGCAAGCTAGCACAGGACTTAATTGGCCTGATGCTTTACCATTGGCTCTTCTGTCCACCAGAACAGCAGTACACTCTCGTTTGGGGCTTAGCCCTTACGAAGTGATATTTGGTCGCCCAGCTAATGTATGGGGAGTTCCTCGCCCTAAGAAATACTCAGACTTGCCATACCCGATGTTGATTGACTACTTGCATGACCTTACAACTAAATTGCGTGTTCTTCATCAACAGGTTCAGAGTGCTCTACCAGAGGCTTCCACAGACCCAGGTCATTCCATCCGACCAGGTGACTGGGTCTGCACGAAAAATTTCCAACGACAGAGAAATTTGGAGCCCAGATGGAGAGAGCCACGCCTGGTTCTTTTGACCACAAGAACAGCAGTTAAAGTCGAAGGAAAGAAAAACTGGGTGCATGCCGTGCACTGCAAGAAAGTGCCTTTGCCCTTGCCTTTCGATCAGTGGGTCCGTAGAGGCATCAGTGACTCTGAAAGTGAGAAAGTTCCGCAATTTGTACCATTCAGTGATGCGCGTCTAATTGGAACACTTTCTGAGAAAAAGGACGACGACATCCTTCAAGAAGCAATACCATCGCATCGTCGCTTGAACACGACAAATCCAGGAACATTGTTTCAAAACCAGACTGCCTCTGGACAGGAACGCTATAATTTGAGACCAAGACCAAAGAACTTGTAAATTTCTCTCCTATGTAGTACTCTATCCCGGTTGCAGGGTCACGGTAGGAGTCTTAGTTACGACCTGAGTAAGTGGCAATAGGCCTGCAGGACCTCACAGTGTCATAGGACGGTAGATAATCGTGACTACAGTGATTGAGGAAGATTGCCGTGAGCATCCACTTAGAAAGATGGAGGCTACATTAGATAAAGAGAAAGTAAAAATGTAAAGAATAATTGTAAATAAATATATAGTCATTGTAGTATTGCTCTATGCGTCATTATATTGTCGTGTATTCTTTTGGCATCTGTAAACTGGATCATTATTACTCTGCAGCAAAAAGTTGTCTCTTCTCCTACCTCTACATCTTCTTCTACTATCTCTCCGCACCTATTTCACACTCTTCCCCAGCATGAACTCATCAGAAGAACTGAATACTTTAACAATTCCTTCGTCCAGTTGTTACATCAACATCAGTTAGTGATCAATACAACTGACTGTTGGGTGTGTGGACTCATACCACATACAGTAGAAAAAGGAATGCCATATTTAGTTCTTCCATTCTCCTTTGAAGGTTCCGCTTGGGCTTATTTTGTCATTTTCAATAATGCATATCAAAGTAAAATTAAACAACCTGTCAGTTCACATAGTGTTGGTTCAGATTTCAGTCATAGTTTATTGATAAAGGGAATGGTAGCTATGGCTAAAATCATGAAAAAAAGTGAAGCTTCCATAGATGAAAGAAAAGCATATACCAATTGGAACATAACTAATTACATTTCCAGCCTCAATGATAAGGTTGAGCAAGGAAAATCTCCTCCGATACGGGTCATACCCCAACAAGGAAATTTCTGTCTGCAAATAAATGGTAGAACTCCAAACACCGGACAAAGAGAAAGTTTATGTTCCCATACATATGTTTATTCAGCCCTGAATTCACTGCCGTTAGTACCATCTCAAGGTACATACTTCGTTTGCCACGATAGGGCTTATACATGGTTGCCAGCTGATTTCTCTGGTACTTGTTATATAGCCTTTCTTCTTCCCCCTACATACACCGCTCCTGCGAACCATCATAAAAATAGATATGGCAGAGGGATTGTGGATTCGAAAGACACAGCAGGACAAGAGGGAGGAGATTTCCTCAAAGGATTTCTTCCCTTCTGGGGTCCAATGGCCAACAGCAGAAATATAAGGCAATTGGTTCGTGTCGTAGAAACCACCATAGACATCACTGTAGGAGCTTTAAGTAACATTACAGCTGAACTACAGGCTGATCGTCTTATGACCTTGCAGAACCGTGTTGCCTTAGACTTTGTTCTTGCGGACCGTGGTGGAGTATGCAAATTGATCGGATCAAGTTGCTGTATTTTCATACCTAATGACGCTCCGACAGTATACCAAGCTATCTCTAAGTTACACATAATCTCCGAGTCGATTCATCAGGACGAAGGAGATTGGTCCTTTTCAGAGTGGTTTTGGGAATTACTGTCCAAATGGGGTTGGAAGGTATTGACATTCTTTGGAGTAATTTTAGCTTTTAATTCTCTTGTTGTCTTTGTATGCACTGCGGTCCTGCCATCTGTAACCTATGTGCTACTGCATGTATTCCCAAACCCAAGTCACAAAGAGCAGAGAATATCAAAATGATGGTACAGCAACAGCTTGATGACCTCATGGCCATAGACATCGACTCAGATTAACATGAGTTTGTGTATCTTGCCTGAGTTCTGGCAAAAGGAGGGTCTGAGGAAATTCGATTTTTAATACGATCGTATCGACCCGCCATTTTGTGGCCCGCCGCCATTTTATGTTGCCTTCACTCAGGCAGCACAGCGAACAAAGTCCATTCTGCCTTTTCTGCTTATTCTGCAACATGGTGTTCAAAACAGCCTTCTGCCTCTATCTTTACAAGGCTGGTATTAAGGTCTGACCGAGTACACTAATCCCTGTCTGGTTTTCTAATCCTTGTTTCAACTATCTGTAGGCTCACACTATTCTCCGTCGATCTTATCTTATCGTCTGGCCTTCGCTGTCCTTTGCTAGTATTCTCTCATTTCACAACTGTCCTCCAAACGCACACAAACTTATCGCACCACATGCAACTTCGTTGTGGATCGGTTAATGAATTAGTTCAAGGGAGGGGTGACAAACACAGCTGGAGGGGAGGCAACCTTAAGTCACTTGATACTTTGTTTTCCGATTCCTTCTATTGGTGCTGTCTTGTTTACCGACATTTCTATTGGCTCTGTTCTATCTTTACATTATTCTTACTGGCTCCTTTCTATGTGTTCTGGGAGTGTATGTAGTTAATAAATGGTTTTTATACGGTATATAAGATTGTGCGCCACAAAGTAAAGTGGCAGTCTCCTGAGAACATACCTTGTGTACTTCTTGGACAACTGTACTAGCTGCAGCTAATAAAATCTGATCTTTTACGCCTGACAGAGTGTCCCGTGTCTCTGTTAGTTGAGGCAGGTGAATCCAAGGAGATTTCAGGCGTACCCTGCGCCGCCAGGCCCATAAGGTTCTGGTTCTTCACTGTGATGCCCTCAAGTGCCCATCCAACTCCAGATAGGCAACTACCAGGATCCGGAACATCAGTGGGGTCATGGTGCGATGGGCATCCCTCCCACGTTGGCAGGCCATCCCCAGGTGGGCCTTCGCCGTCTTCTTGCTCCAGCGGCGAAAGTCCACCCATCTTTTCCAGCAGTGGGTGCTCTGTCTGTGGTGGACCCCCAGGGTCCAGATGTCCTTGGCGATGGCGCGCCAAACATCCTTCTTCTGGTGGGCGCTGACCTAGAGGAATAGTACAGGGGAAAGGAAAAACGTTAACCGTCCAGCCCGTCACAGTCATTGACCCACAGTCCCACCCTTGCCCTGACGCACATACACTCACTGTGCGCTCATGCAGGCCTCAGTCCTCCCCCGTATCTTCCATCCACACCACTCCAAACAGGCATTGCCCATACAGCATGCTCACAGTGTACTCACCTGTTTGTCTGGAGGACCGTAGAGTAGCGTGTACTGGGGGAGGACCCCATCCACTAACTTCTCCAGCTCCTCCGAAGTGAAGGCAGGGGCCCTTTCCCCAGACACATGAGGTCACAGCAGCACTTGCAGTGTAGGTCCTCTCCTGTCGAAGGTCAGGTATCAAGTGAGTGAACAGACAGAAAATGACGGTCAAGTCCGCGGTGGTGCATACCGTCACCACCAGCGTACATCATCATTGGCTCCTGGGACCCATAGGGACCAATGTTAACCAATGCAGGATTGCGCCGTGGTCTTCGACTGCCTACCGCAACGGTGTAGAACGCCAGCGCAGTTACCTCATATCCCCTTGTCCCACCTTACAGGTCAGGCAGCCGCCATTTCAGGGGGCCACATGGCATTATTTTTAAATGCGTCACACCTATCTAGGCCTTGCATACACACAGTGACAGGCACATTGCGGATTGACAAATGCGTGCAATAATACATTTTTTAATACCTGAGTGTTGGATGACTCTCTGCTCGCTGTTCTCGTCCATGGGGCACGTCCACTGGGGCAGGTGAGGAGATGGCGGCTTCCTCCGGTGTACAGACCGCTGGTGGACCTGTCGACAATGGAAGAGAGACACGTAATAGTCACCTACAGACTTGATCGTGCAACAATCCATGAACTGTGTGCCCAGTTGGAGTCGGACCTGATGTCAGCTATCCGCCATCCCACAGGAATCCCCGGGCTAGTGCAGGTCTTGTCAGTACTCCATTTACTGGCAAGTCGGTCTTTTCAAACTACAGTGGCCATTGCATCAGGGATGTCCCAGCCTATGTTCTCAAACGTGTTGTCCAGAGTGTTGTCTGCCCTGCTGAAACACATGCGCAGCTACATCGTTTTCCCTCAGGTGGAGGATTTGTCCACAGTGAAAGGTGACTTCTATGCCCTGGGACATATCCCCAACATCATAGGTGCCATTGATGGGACACATGTGGCATTGGTACCCCCCCGCAGGAGTGAACAGGTGTACAGAAACCGGAAGAGCTACCATTCCATGAATGTGCAGATGATGTGTTTGGCCGACCAGTACATCTCCCATGTGAATGGCAAGTTTCCATGCTCAGTGCATGACGCTTACATTTTGAGGAATAGCAGCATCCCTTATGTGATGGGGCAACTCCAAAGGCACCGTGTGTGGCTAATAGGTGAGGACAAGGACCATATACTGTGTGAATAGTTGTCTGGGTCTGGGGTTGTCCCTAAGGGTTAGTGTGTGTCTAACAGTTGTCCCTCGACATTTGCAGGTGACTCTGGGTACCCCAACCTGTCATGACTACTGACCCCTGTGAGAAATCCCAGGACAAGGGCAGAGGAACACTACAATGAGGCACATGGGTGAACTAGGAGAGTGATCGAACGGACCTTCGGCCTCCTGAAGGCCAGGTTCCGGTGCCTCCGAATGACAGGTGGTTCTCTCTACTATTCACCAAAGAAGGTGTGCCAGATCACCGTGGCCTGTTGTATGCTGCACAACCTGGCTTTGTGACGACAGGTGCCTTTTCTGCAGGAGGAAGGTCCAGAAGGAGGTCTTGTGGCAGCTGAGGAGCCTGTGGACAGTGAAGAAGAGGAGGCAGAAGAAGAGGATATCAACAACAGAAACAACGTTATCCAGCAATACTTCCAGTGAGACACAGTTAAGAAGATGTCACTGGCTCACACATCTCATACAATTGTTAGACCTATCATATGTCTGTCGCTTTTACCCAATGTATGGACCCTGACATGTCACTTTGCCTTTCCATTTCACAGATGTGGGTCCCACTGTGTGACCTCTGCTATATTACCTCATGGACTAGAGCTGTGTGATATAGGTATGTTGACAATACAATCGACATTGCTATTTTCCTTAGTTATTGCAGATACACATTTGTGAAAGCACAGACTGACTCCAGATTGTTTTGTGATTCAAGGGTGTTTATTTCAGTGCAAATTAGTAGAGGGGGTTGTAAAATGGGCAGGGGTGCTGGTGGAGGATTGTCCACGGAAGAGTCCGGTCTATTTGTTTCACAGGTGCATTGTCCAAAGGGGCATAGGAAGTGGAGCTAGGCCAGTTGTCGGATGGACAGAGTGACGAAGTGGGACAGAAGGATGACATTCAGGGAGGTCTCATTTCCTGGTGGGGGTCTTGACATTGTTCTCTGTCTTTGTCCTGGATCTCAGGAACCGTTTGTGGGGTGGTTCTCCATCTGCAGAGGGTGGAGTAGGGTGCTGGTGTCGTGGTCCTGTGGCAGTACCTCCTGTCCACTAGCGCCGGCAGAGGTGGTGGGCTGTTCATCATCCAGGCTAGTGTCAGGGGCCCCTTGTTGTGCTACAGTGTCCCTCCTGGTGTTCACAAGGTCCTTCAGCACCCATACAATGGTGACCAGTGTGGTGTTGATGGACTTGAGTTCCTCTCTGATCCCCAAATACTGTTCCTCCTACAGCCGCTGGGTCTCCTGAAATTTAGCCAGTACCGTTGCCATCATCTCCTGGGAATGATGGTACGCTCCCATGATGTTGGAGAGGGCCTTGTGGAGAGTGTGTTCCCTGGGCCTGTCCTCCCCCTGTCGCACAGCAGTCCTCCCAGTTCCCCTGTTTTCCTGTGCCTCTGTCCCCTGAACCGTGTGCCCACTGCCACTGCCCCCAGGTCCCTGATTTTCTTGGGGTGGTGGGTTTGCCTGGGTTCCCTGTAGTGGTGGACACACTGCTGCTTGATGTGTCCTGGGGACAGAGGGATGGGCCCGCTGGGTGAATGCTGTGCTGGTGTTTTCTAAGTGGGGAGGCTCTGTGGTGGCATGTGCCAGTGTCAGGGGAACCTACTGTCCCAAGGTCCCAGATGGGCCGGGCTGGTCATCTTGATCCAGTTGGACAGAGCTGCTGTCACCACTGTGGGCCTCTTCTGTGGGGGGAGTGGACATGTCTGGAACGTCCTTTCCGGTGACGTTGGGTAGGGTTCCTGTAGGGGTCTAAAGGCATGATTATTGCATCTGTGTGTGCCATCGTGTGCAATGGGTGGGTGACCCTGTAATCCAGTCTTTGCATTCTTGTGTAGGACCTTGTGTCATAGTTGGTTTGGGGATCTGTGTGGGTATATGTAGTGGACATGCTTTGGTGATGGGTGTCCATGCTTTGTTGTTGCATGCAGGGCTTGGTATTGGGATGTGTGCGTTGTGATAGTGGGGCATATGTGAGGTGTTGGAGTGATGGGGTGAGGGTGGGGTATGTGATAGCATGCAGGTAGGGTGGGGGATGTAATAGATTTGACTTACCAGAGTCCATTCCTCCTGCTACTCCTGCGAGGCCCTCTGGATGCAGTATATCCAATACCTGCTCCTCCCATGTTGTTAGTTATGGGGGAGGAGGTGGGGGTCCGCCGCCAGTCCTCTGAACTGCAATCTGGTGTCTTGAGACCACGGAACGCACCTTCCCCCGTAGGTTGTTCCACCTCTTCCTGATGTCATCCTGTGTTCTTCGATGCTGTCCCACTGCGTTGACCCTGTCTACGATTCTGCACCATAGCTCCATCTTCCGAGCTATGGAGGTGTGCTGCACCTGTGATCCGAATAGCTGTGGCTCTACCCGGACGATTTCCTCCACCATGACCCTGAGATCCTCCTCAGAAAACCTGGGGTGTCTTTGCGGTGCCATGGTGTGGTGTGGGGTGGTGTATGTTGTGATGTGTGAGGGGATGTGTTTGTGTGTGTTGTCTGAGGTGCGTGGATGTTGTGTGTGTGATGGTGTTGTGTGCCTGTGGATGCTAGTATTTTGATGGTGATGTCTCTCTCTGTGCTTCTTTCAAAAATTTTGTCGTAGGGGTTTGTGAGTGATGTGGGGGTGTGTTTTAGATTGTATTGAGTGTGTGGGAGTGGTGTGTGTATGTGTATCAGGTGTGTGTATTTCGAATTGTCCAATGTGGTTGTGTTTTGCAAAAGTGTGTGTATTTTGAGCGCTGCAGTGTGTACTGCCAATGGAATACCGCGGTTGAAAGACCGCTGCGTGGATTCGTGGGTCGTGATAGTGTGGGCATATTCCTGTTGGCGTGACGGTGGAGGTTTTGTTATCGCCAGTTTATCACTGACCTTTGGTGTGGCAGACTTGTGTGGGTGTCTGGATTTTGACAGATTCTGGCCTGTGGGTCGTAATAGCTCTAGCGGAATTCTGCCGCAGCAGCGGTGTGTTGGCGGTCTTCTGCACGGAAGTAAGCTGGATTTACCGCCAATGTTGTAATGAGGGCCTAGGTCTCTGTTCCTGAGGAGAACATATCATGGAATTGTGGCCTACAGTTGTGGGAAGGTGAAACCAGTATTCACCATTTTCACAGGAGGTGTGGCTGACAGAAAGAGTTTGCATTGAAAAACATTTTCTATGAAAAGAAAAAGGGACCCAAACAGTGTTTTTACATTTTCTACACTTTTCCTCAACTGCACCTCTTCTCAAGAGGTGCACAGGATGGAAGCTACCATTCATCGAAAAAAATCAAAGCAGGAACATGAAAATTATAAAATTCCTCTACCCTTCCAACCACATGTATTAGATTAAGTGCAGTGTATGTGGGGGAGTGTAAGTTTAACTGTCAGAAGTATTTACTTTTTAAAGGAAATATTTTTGTTAACACAGCACAAAGATAGGGTGCAATCAAATAAGGTTCACCGACAAGAACTTGAAGTCTTTGTGCATTACTAATTTTGAATTTTATCCCCCACTGTGTAGGGTGAAGGCCGAGGCTATAGACATACTTGCTGGTGGTCAACACCCAAAAATGGTTATTGGTACTTCTGGTTTCTCATTTATAAATACAGCCTATTTATATGGTACATAGGCCCATATTTTTAAAAATGTGCACATCAGAGCTGATGAGCCACCTTGTCTGCACCCTCCTACCGGCACCTAACAACACCATGGTTGCACCGTATTTATAATATGGCGCTCCATGCGGTTGTTATAACAATAGCATCCATTTTTTTACGCTCTTGTGATGCTTTGCTACACTAGCGTCAAACATTTTAACACTAGTGTAGAAAAGTCCAAGGAGGTCCATAAGTTTCTATGGGTGCGACATTTTAATGCCTGCTCTGAGCAGGCGTTAAAAATGATGCCAAAAATGGCAGTTTGTTGCATAGGTTCTCATTATCCTAATAAGGCTACTGGATTTAGGCGGCAGAATCACCTGGAATGTGGCCTAAATGGGTTTTCTGGCTAACTTGCAGCGTCTCATCTCTGTCCAAGAGCAGGGATGATTGTGGCAACCTGGCGCATGACAAGAAAGACTCCTCAGGGGAATCATGGTTGAACAGATCTCATCCCTTTCTCTCAGTTACATTAGTCTCACACAGACAAAGACAACAATGGCAGAGTATAGTTCAATAAGGAATTATTAAAGTAACTGCATCTTAGATAAAATGGCGGGTATTGCAATAAATAGGATGATAAAACACACTACAAGCAAAAAGGTGACAAGGAGTGTGAAACAGAAAAACAGTCCCATCATACCATCATTAGGAGTGATATATATCTTTCCTACCTAAGCTTTGTTAGAGCACAGCATAATAAGCCCTAATCCGCCCTTCAGAATTCCCCCCGGGAAGACCACATCCCCCATACCTGAGCAAGGAAGCCTGTAGTCTAGAAATAAACCATCCCCTTATAGGCCAGGGATTCGGTAGTCTTAGCAAGCAGCTGTAGCGAAGGCATCAGCAATCAGCTTGCAGTCGTGGCCATCTGGATGGACTCACCCTCTAATGTGTATGAGACAAAGGAGTGTTTTTATAATAAAACAGTTGATATTCTAAGAAAAGGTACCCACGTAAGGATATGTATGTGTCTTAGAATGTTGGAGACAAAGCGTACCACTTTTGTCGGCAACCCTATTTGACTGTAGTCTTGAGGAAGGCACAAAGTGCAATGCTAAGAACATGATGCCTTCCTAGGCGAAGGAACAAATAGATAGAGAAAATAAAACAACACCGCAAATGTGGCTAGTGCTAGAAAAATAAAGCAATGCTGAATAAAATGTAACTGGGCTAAAGTGCAGAAAGGCAGGCCTAGTTTGCTAAAATAACATGTCAAAAACATGGCTAAAATAGCTATACAACACATTGAAATCTGTTAAATTTCACTGCGACATTTTTGCGGGCCTCCTAGTGCTGGAACGCCCCCCCCTTGCATACATTATGCCTGGCGCAGGCATAATGTGGCGCAAGGGGTTACAAAGGGGCGCAATGCATGCATTGCACCACTTTGTAAATATGGTGCGGGGAAAAGGCCACCTTAGTGCCACCTTAGCATCAACAAAATGACCCTAAGGCAGAGCAAGGGGCTTTTAAATAACACCATTATTTTTAAGTTTTGTTAAGGTGGCTATTCTACTTTACCGCCCCTCACCACACTGCTGCAGAGTAGTTGTTCTGTATCGGTATACCTATGAAATTTAGTCCAAAATTGTTGGATGTGATTCTGAAGAAAAACAGGCTTAATGAAACTTTGTGGGATTTCACATCAGTAAAAATGGCCCTGCAGTTCCACATGTGAAAAACAAACTGGAAAAGCCCACTGAAGGAAAAATTCCCAACCGTTCCCTTGATTCAGTGTTATAGCTACAATCAAAAAATAAATAAACAATGAATAAATAAAAACACACCTCCTCATCCCATTTTCTTGTACGGCTACCTACTCTGTGAGATGTCAAGCCTCTACTCAAGCACCACATGACCTTGGTGGATCCAATCAAAAAATGCAAAGCAAAAACTCCTTCTATCCCTCTTCCAGACTCCTACCATTTTGTTTATAAAGAGGGCAAGACTCTGTTGTACTTCTTGTTCTTTCACTTGCTCTTTATACATCACGTCAGATTCTATGGAGCCTGTGAGAACCTTGGTACATAAGCTCTGGGGGCAGCACTGTCTTGGAGTACAAA
This sequence comes from Pleurodeles waltl, assembly GCF_031143425.1. Taxonomy (NCBI): domain Eukaryota; kingdom Metazoa; phylum Chordata; class Amphibia; order Caudata; family Salamandridae; genus Pleurodeles; species Pleurodeles waltl. Next base: position 981,100,785 of record NC_090442.1, read on the forward strand.
CTTTCAGGCCGCCCCTTTAATTCCTGATAAGTAGGACACAGTGTGAGGCACAGTGTGAGGAGTTAATTTGGTTAAGCTTTATTTGGGGTAGCTCTATGAGTTTAACAATGTATACATGTTTATATATATTTTGTGCTCCCCTCTGTTGTTATCAGATGTTGTTAGGGACTATGACGCATAGCTCCAGTAGTCTTTGTTTGTAACCTTCAACTCTTTCTGACCTTTCTTCTGGGCCTGGTGCTGTGTTTTTATGCAAGGATCATGTTCTGCATTTTCTGCTCTGAGTTTGAGTGTGCAAGGTAACCTTTTTTTTCAAACTACACATCATATATGTTTCAAATATATATATATTATAACAATTTAAAAAGGCCTTTTCTAACCTTTTTTCTTTTCTTCTTTATTGCAGGCATTGATTTATACAGGCAGTGATCCTTGTGTTATATCATATGAGTGATATATGTGAAACAAAGGAAAAACGAAAACTGAGAACCCACATTAGAGGAATCCAAAACATGAAAAACCAATTTTAAAGACAATTTTTAGGAAAATTTAACAATAAAGGAGCATGTTAATGGAAAGATCATTTTAAGAAACAATCTAAAATTACATTAAACTTGGGTGGAGGTTAGGGCTATTGAAGGGTTTTTGGATTCTAGGGTGGGTAATTCTTTGTGGTGGTGAAAGGAATTTTAGAGGTCAGGAATGGGTGGAGTTCAGGCACAGAAGGGGATTTGTATGGTTCATGGGTGGGTGGGGTTTAGGGGAGGTGAGGGGTCTTTAGAGTTTATGGATGAGTGGAGTTTGGCGGTGTAAGGTCTTTTAGGCATGTTGAGGGGTTTGAGAGTTAAGTGATAGGTAGAGTGCAGGTGTGGTGCAGAGTAGGGTTGGGCGGTGAACTCCGCTCCTCTCTCAGAGTGGAGTTTTTTCCTCATTTACGCTCACCAATGTTAAGTGGGCAAGCGTGAGCAAGGAAAATCACCACCTCCCAGTGAGAATTCTCAGCGCTGGTGGTTGCAGATGGTAGCTACCGCCTGCATTGAGAAATCTTCAGTTCGTGTTAAAGAAGTTGCCCATCAAGTAGAAAATCTACTCAAGCAGCAGAAAAAAAGCAGTGCCCTCTTGCACTGTGCATGGTGCCATTTGCACTGATTTTTCAGTGCACGACAAACACCCATCGTTTAAAATCAGCACAAATGGTGTGACCTAACGCACTCTGTCATTTCCGAAATTCCAAGTAGCGAGGCAGAGTTTTTTGGTCACTTCACGGAGTTCCGCTATTGGGGGGAGTTTTAGGTGGTGAGCAGGTTTAATGATTTAAGGATGGATGAGTTTAGGTGTAGAAAGAAGTTTTAATGGTTATGGGATGGTTAGAGCTCAGGGCTGCTAAGGGGCTTTTAGGGGTCAAGCCTGGGTGGTGTTCACAGACAATGAGGGTATTTTAGGGTTCAGGGATGGGTAGAGTTTGGGTCTGTTGAGGTGTTTTAAGGGGTCAGGGATGTGTGGAGTTTGGGCATGGAAAGGTATTTTTAGGGTTTAAGAATGTGTGGAGTTTAGAGAAGTGAGGGTTTTTACAGATCAGGGATGGGTTGGAGTGTATGGTAGAAAAGGCTTTTAGGTTGAGAGATGGGTCCTGTTTAGGGGTCAGGGATGAATATAGTGTAGCTGTAGTAAGGAGTTTTTAGAGTTCTGGGATGTGTGGAGGTTAGGGGTAGAAAGGTTTTTTAGGATCAGGAATGGTTGTAGTTTATGTGTGATGAGGGTTTTTTAGGGGCAGGGATTGAGGGTGTTTAGGGGTTGTGAGGGGCCAGGGATGAATGGTGTGTAGGGGTGGTGAGTGGAAAGTGAATTAAAACCATCCGAAGTAACTGTTTGACAATGTAAAATATATAAATCAGAAATATTGTCCCCTGAAGCATAGCACTGAAATAAATGCCTCATACAAAACTGCTTCTGGAAGTAATACCTGAACCATTGTATTTAAACCTTACAAATAAGCATACAAAAGCCAATTTTGAACAAAAAGACATTCAAATAATTTGTTTCTGTGAAAAGATAAATGTCATTCATTATGAACATTTCCATTAAACAGTTTAGGTGAAATGGTTTCTCAGAAATGGTTAACCATGAAATTGTTTTTCAATGTAATCACATTCAACCTAAAGAGCGACTCTTGCACTGCTGTTCAGCTTTTCACCATGGAGCATAAGAAGCATTCTGTTAAAAGATATATTTGTCCAAAGGATGATGGTGATGATCTAAAAAGGTGTAAACCAAATAATACTACACCTATTCCTGCTTCTGGTGGTTTTGAGCTATCTGGAGATGCAATGCAGTACCGTATTGCTTCTATGACTGAAGCACTTCAGAAAGGAAAGGATAACCCCAGTAACCACAATTCCCCCTCCTCTCCAACTTATTCCTCATCATTAGTGAATATTTCATCACCATCCCCTCTTTATTTTTGGGTTTCTCCTAATACGAGGAGGGCAAAATCTGGATTCTAGAAAACCTTGCACAAGACCAAGTGAATCAAGAAGTCTGAACATTCTCTTTATTTAGTTATCTGGAGGATAATAATGTTCGTATGGAAGATGAGATGCTGAGTACTAGTTCTGGACTATGTAAACAATTACAATCCACCCCCCCAACTTTTTTGGCGATGAACAAGGAAATCATGGGTTTGCTTCTAAGGAAGTAGAAAAATCCAGAGCAAGCAGATCTTTCAAAATATATCTCTCAATTATATCCTTTAATGAAAGGAGATATGGAATTCCTGCATCTGTTAAACTTGGCTCAATGTTAACTAACTTGGCTGGAGCAGGTGGGTATGTTGTGATAGTGGAGGAAGTTCCAGCAGCAGATCTTTTCAATAACAAAGTGGAAACAGAAGGGTTATTCATGATTGAACCTTGGTTTATGGTTAATTATCTATGTTCTTTATGCTTCTGATATGCTTCTCATTCCCATGTAAAAGACTTTGAAGCTTTGATTTTAGCCATTCAGTAGAGACTGGAATGCTGAGAATTCTTTTCATATATGGAAATACGGGCTAAATTTATTTCTGATGTGTCTTATGATATTTTGAAAGCATCTACTTTTCCATGGCTTCCACTGTGGTGGCCACCGTCAAGCTAATCTAAGGGATTGGAAGTCTGACGATACCCAGAATGCAGGGTTGCTCCATATACCCTTTTCTGGAAGCAAATTGTTTAGTGACACAGGGCTTTTAAGAATTAGAAGCCAACAATTTAGGGTACAGGTAAAGCCAAACTCTCCTCAAAGAACATCAAGAAGAAGACATCCAAAGTATTTCATTTTCAGCTTCAAACGGGGGAGCAAGCCTACGCAATCCTTTTCAGCTAGGAGACATAACTCAAAACCTTCTTTCCCTACCCATCAGAGCCTAGGAAATGTTCCTGACTAAGCCAAGATCATGGTCATAGGATGCCTTTCTTTCTTTCTCCAGAAATGGTATAAACGTGTTTGAGATGCATGAATGCTGCAGATAATAGAAAGAGGTTACACCTTGGAATTTGAAGAGCTGCCTCCAGACTTGGGTCCAATCCATCTATCACACTTGGGGGACTCTGCAAAGTCCTTGGCTCTGTCACAAGAAACAGCATAAATAATGGTGAAGGATGCAATTTGTTCAGTTCCAGACAGCCAAAAAGGAAAATGGTTCCACTCCAGTATTTTCCAGATTCAATAATCTTTTGGTAAATACAGATTGATAATAAATGTAAAGGAATTAGATTTGTTCTTCTAAAAAGATCTGCTTCAAGATGACAAAGCTTCAGAAAATATTTCCCCTTGTGACTCTGGGGGAATAGATGCAATTCTTGCACTTCAGAAATGTCTATCTACACATTCCAATCTATTCTCATCAAAAAAGTCTCAGATTGTGTGTGGAAGGGCATCACTGACAATTTAAAGCGCATCCTCTCCTTCTAACATTATCTCCAAGAGGTTTTCCAAATGTCCTAGCACTAATTGTGCCTATTCTGTACAATAGGGAAATTCTGATCCACCCTTCTTTGGACAAATGGCTTATCCATTCTCCCTCAAAGACTATACTTCAAAGTCATGTCAAGTTATGTTGTCAAATGTTCAAGGAATATTGTCTTCTGATATAGTTGAAGAACTTTCACTTCATACCCACCCAGGATTTGGAGTTCATTAAGGCTCCTTTCCAAACACATCTTTGAATGGTCAGCTTGCCTCAAATGACAGCCCAGGAGATACAGAGTCTCTTACTTGTCCCGAGACAGCAGTGAGAGTGCCTACCAGGGAGTAGTTGCTTCTCCAAGGTCACATGGTATGCTCTTTCCCTTTTAAAGAGAACTCCCTTTGGATCTACTGATTTCTTTAAGGATTGCTACAGGATTTCTTTGTATTTTTTTTTCTTCTATTGTATCATTCATGTGTGTTTGTGGCTTGCCTCTACCTAGGCCCTCTAGTTTGTCAGATCTCAACACACTGGATTCCAGCATCTCACGGCCTGGATCAAATGGTGTCTGTAAGGACCAAAGTTTGATGAATTATGCAGTGGTTGTTGAATCTCATAAATCTAGCCAAAGGTTCTATTTTTCTCTCCCATATCTTATTCTGACCACAGATGCAAGCAAGTATGTACAAAGCATTTATTCAGTCTCAAATGGCCTGATTTGCAAAATTTAGCTGTTTTCAAACAAATAAATCTCAGTTTGGGTTCTCCACCATAAACAGAATAGCTATTTTGAGAGGGGACATTCAGGGTGTCTCTTTTCATATAGGGAATCTAAAAAGAATGCAGTAACGCTTTGACACCAAAATGTGGTCACAGAACAGTCATAGTTGACCACCAACTCAAAGGTGGTGTAACCCATTCCTAGTAGGAAGGGGTTCATTTGGGATGCCTTCCCCTTTGAAAATGTTTAAAAATATATTTTTCAAGGACGGGCATTGGTGCCACAGTCCATTGCCTGTGTTTAAAAAATAAAAATGAAACATTTAATTTTTGTGAACACATCCTGTTTTCCTTTATTTAAGAGCAATCACAGACACGTGGTCTGCTGATCCCAGTAGGCCACCTTCACTATCAAGGCAATGAATCCTAGTGGGTCACAATTTGTGACCCACCTCATTCATATTCATGAGGTAGGTCTATCTATGACCCACTATGAATCATTAATTAGGAAATAAGGACCAGATATAACTTTGCACATTAGTAATAGCTTTTACCAAATAGTGATTTTCAAATATATATTCACTATTTGTGAATTGGTACTAATTATGTTAGTATATCTGACTTTTTCGTCCCACAAATTGTGGCTGACACTGTACATGTTTTAGAAAATATGTTGAAGACTTAGGCCCATATTTAAACCTTTTTGCACCGCATTCGCATCGCCTTTTGATGCAAAAACGGCGCAAACTTACAAAATACAATAGTATTTTCCAAGTTTGCATCGCTTTTGCATCAAAAAATGACGCAAATGCGGCTCTAAAAAAGTATAAATATGGGCCTTAGAATTCCTCTGCTAGTCCTCTTTGCCACTTCAGAGAATGCGCTTCTAACGGCATTTCAGTCCAGATATCAGGAGCAGAGCTGCGGGGAAATGCATGCACTAACACATCCCTGGCAACCTCTTCATTTTGCCTCTCTTTTTCATGATATCTAAACTATAAGGCAGATTAGGGAAGGAGTGAGTGGATCTCATTCTGGCAGCTCCCGTTTGGACAAAGATGGGTGTGGTTTCCATTGCTGAGGAGGATGTTGCAGGTGCCAGAGTGGATCCTTCAAGCGGATCAATGTCCCCTCAGATCTGCACTACTTCCTCTGGCAACCATGCAAGAAAATGTGGCTGATGGTGTTGCTATGGATAGGAGAGGTTTAAAGTTGCTGGGTCTGTCTTCTCCTGTAGCTTGTCCAGTACAACAATCCAGAAAGTTAGCTACTAAAAAATCTGATCATAATTGCTCGTCTTTTTCTAAATGGTGCATGGATAGCTCTTTGAAACCTACTAACTGTGAGTCTACTGATTTACCATTTTAATTCTATTCCCTGAAGATTTCGGCCAATGTGCCATAGAAAATAATCTAGTAAAGTAAAGGTCAGTCTAAGGGTATATTGTTATTGAAGAGAAAACATTGAACTTAAACAAATATCGAATTGATAAACCGATCATAGAAAGGAAAAGCATCAAAATTAGCAACAGGAGGTCAGTAATAAGGTCAAAGTAAGGATCAGGTTCAGGTTCAGGTTAGGATGAAGATTATGGTCAATTATAGAATTAGAATTAAAGAGCAGGTTTGAGGTTATAGGTGCGTTACGGACCTTTGACGAGATCGGGTCAGGGTAAAGGTACAGATTGGGATGTGGTTTAGCTTTCGGCTAGGGTGCCGATAAAGTTAAGGTTTGACATATGTCATGGCTAGGGCTAAACTAGGTTCAAGGTAACAATTATGGAGCACACCATCAAGTTGAAGATAAACCAGTCTAAGTAATACTCGTCAAAGTCATGGTGGTCAAAGTTCCCTGGCCCCAATCATGGGGGTGTACCTTTGTGTCCTACCTTCAGAAAACATGGAGCTTCATATGGGAAGCGCAAAGGCTATTTTCATATGCACCCCGAGCTGAATCCAGAATCTCCTACCTCTTTCACAAATGTACCGTCCTAATGGTCATAAAACGAGATCGAGTGAAGCTAATATTTCAACATCAAGATAGGCCTTTTCTCAATATTGTAAGTTTGAGAAAGGCAGGAGTGTATGACAAAATGCCCAGGCTTTTCTTCCCCTTGAAATTCGTATTTTCCCTCTATTTCACTTCATGTTCCTGCAGAATGAAGCAATACATCAAAGTAACACTTTTTACAATGCTTAATCTAGAGTAACAATTCCACCCTCATGTGAGGCAAAGTAGTGCTTAGAGCAGAGTGTCCGATCACTAAGACGTGACTGCTGAATTGTATTGTTTCTTTAAATAATTTTTATTATTGAAATTATTATTTGCTATTGCAATGTTTCACAAAGCGATAATTACACTCCTTGTTCATTAAAGACCCCTGTTAAAGAGCACAACAATGCAATGATATATGCAGGAATCTGTGCCTGCAAGTGCGCTCTTTGCAATTTCGTACTGTACTGACCCTGGGCTTATGTTAAATAATGGACTCCTAATGCTGACTCTTAGCTTTGATCTAGGTTTGATCTAGGGCTAGCTACATATACATTCAGATGAATGCAAGGGTTATGATGCCATCTTTGCACAACATGTTATATGATATTCAAAAGGAAATATGTCTTATTGATTAATGTCTTTTTAGCTATATTTTACCTTTTGAAAGAAGGACCTCGGGTTGAATTACAATGGGGTTGTATTAAAATAACATATGAAGAACAATACAATTGATCAATGAAATTTCGATTTATTACACAGCTTCACAATCATATAAACAATGACGTATGATATAAGTCTACAAGTTAAACATTCTCTATCAAAAAATTACTTGCAGCATTTTAGTCAGTGGTGCATCTGAGAGATTATTTGTTGAGTAGCAAATTCCTGGAAAACTGTTGCACATGTACATTTTAGGACAAAGGGTCTTTCTGGAAATCACACCGTAAATTATAAGTGTAGAAGCTTTTTGGATAGTTTGGTTATGATGGGAGTGCAATATTTGGAACTTTTTTCACTGTCGGTATATTCTATTAAAACACCAATAATATATGTTTTTAAAAAATACACTTCACAAAATGAATATGTGGCTACTGAAATGTATTGTTTTCTAAATATTCATTATAAATTCAATAATCATATTCTGCATGTACAGTTTTGCCATCCATAAGGCAGGGGACATTCCCTTAGAATTCGTCAACATTAAAATGCATTTGTTCAGTCTTTTCTTATAAGCTTTTTTTTCTTGCAATGTATTTTGATAATATCAATAATGGTCTATAATGACTTTGTGTTTCATCATTAAATCTATCAATGTATCCTTATGCTGAGAGCAATTAGTGTTATTGCCTGAGTAGAGGGAAAGCTCTTCATCCTTACTAAAAGGAAGAAAAATAGGGATCCTTTATTTGCTAATTTTTCTTCTGTGCCTGCAGACGTTTCCTTCCTCTCTTTTTTTCATTCCACATTCCTGGTGGAGCAGCTATTGAGAGCTTAAGGGGTCTTGTTAGGTATTTGGAGAACTTGTGATTTCATGCTTTTGGTGGAAGATGTGTTCCCAGGATGTGACTGCTTGCCCTCGCCCTTCTAAATATGATATCCTGCCTGTTGTAGCCAGCAGTCTGGCCAAGAACCTGTAGACATCATTATTTTATTGACTCATCTATTTGATATATTTATTCACATTTGTAACAAGCAAATTCAAGCACAGAACTGTGTCTATATATGAAAGAAATTTAGAGAAGGATCAACAGCATACTGAGAGATAGCAAAAGAGACAGCATTCTAAAACTATCCAAAAGAGATTGAAGAGTGATTTTGTTTTCATTTTAAGTAGAAGGCTGTTCCACAACCCAGAACCCAACACGGAAAAACATACTCTCCTTGAAACCTGCAATTGATTCTAGGAACCATTAGCAGGAATACATCTCTTCACCACAAATCACTTAACTAAAAGGCCAGTGTAGATAGAACTTGCAGGCCAAGAATTTGTATGCAGACTTGGGGCATGATTCAGAGTTTGGTGGACAAGTTACTCCATCACAGACTTGACGGATATCCCATCCGCTGTATCACGATCTCCATAGGCTATAATAGGAAACCTCTAAATCAGACTCATGGTCATGTTAATATTGTAAATCAGGCTAAGAATTTTTAAATTCACACTTGCCTTGACTAGGAGCCAGTGCACAGCCTGCTCAAATGGGAGACTTTCGGGGTCACTTGGACGTGAGATGGTGCTCCTAGACTCCACTCAGTAGAGAACAGCCCAACCTATTTCAAGCCAAAATTGCAGGAGCACTTTCGTGAAAAATTAAAGTGAAACCTACCACTCAGTCACTTCAGTCCACACACTGTGGTTTAATCCTCACAAACAAACCACCTACTGGTCCTGTGGTGGATGAGTCCATGTGTCATGAGTTTCCAATAGCAGACCCTGCTGAGGCTCCACAATTGCAAACCTAGAGGTTCACCCACTCTTTAATCAAGTCAGGGAAACCACTCGACAGAACACTGGTTGTCGGAGAGATTAGATTTGGAGCTGATTACAGCCCCAACCACTACTGATTCTGCGTCACCTGTCTGGAAGTGGAGAATGAATTTAATCCAGCAGCCCTGGACAACTTTTCTGATATGTAGCCTCAGGTTCTATTGACATCCCAGGGGACAACTAGATTTTTTTGTACCCTTCTTGAAAATGTAATTAGGACACTCATTGGAGCAGATGTGCTGTGGCAAAGGGATAAATAGGAACATAAATGCTTAGGGTTAAAACATCACTTTTCCCCTTCATTACGTTTATGACTGCTCCTGACCAATGTGATATCTTGATCGGGCTACATTTTATATTAGTATATGAGTCAATAGGGTTCATCAACTCAAACTAAAACTGGGTACGTCAGAGTGGGATTTTCATTTTAAGTCTTGGGCATGGATCAGAAATAAAATAGGACTTTCACAAAACAGTGGGGATAATAGCAAATACCTGAAAGACCACACAATATGTGTTTTGCGAGGATGAAAAAAAAGACCAGAGCATAACACTTTGGGTTTGACCTTCAAGAGAAGAAGCTAATCATTTTTGTGTTATAGTTGATGCTATGGACACCTTCTAAACGTGGTCGAACAGGAGCAGATTATCAACAGAATTTAAAGCTGCCAACAAAATAAACATAATCATCAGGGACACATGTAAACCAGGACTCCATCAAGGCGGTGTCAGTCTCACATTTGGGGATGAAACCCTCAGTAAGCTCTCAGTATATCTTACTCATTGAGATAAGCTAAAAACAGATACAAATAACTCTTTCAAGAACCTTTGTCAGCCAGTGTGTAATCTTGCAAGGATTGAGAAAGTTGCTAGAAATAGTGGGTTGAAGGGTGGCATGTTTTTAGTAATGGAGATATTGTAGTCCTCATACATAAATCAGGAACAACACCAGGAGATAAGGACAGGATGAGCATTTTGGCCACAATTAGTGCCAAGGCATTCATATATGAGTTTTATCCACTACACTGTAAGGATATACTTCTTGCCTACATGTGAATTTGGGAGTTGTAAATTCTACAAACATTTGCTACTGAAAACGTATTGGAAGTAGAATTTAGGAGAGAGTAGTTTAGCATTTGTTTAGGGTAGGAGAATTCCAGAAGAGTATGAAGTTAGTTGTGCATTTCACAAATCTCTATAATAAAATATAGCAGCTGTCTGACCTTGAATTTCTTCCGTCATTATCAGAGAGGCTCTGATGATCAGCAAATTCTGAACAACCCATAACGTCTCCAGGGCTTAAAGATGACAACAATATGTTTCTTAAGCAGCTTTTCTTAGCTTCAAAAACTGCTTTCTTGTACGCAGCAGGGCTCACTTTTCTTGAAACCAATCTAGCTTCATTTTTATAACATCTGCATCAGGTTTTGAGATTAAGGCATTGGCCTTTATTTAGAGTTTGGCAAACAGGCAAATGCAACACAAGTGTGGCAAATGTTGTCTCTGCAGTATTACAAGTGCATTTTAGCCTATAACATTTGTGATATGATGGACAGCATATCCATCATGTTTTCATAAATCACTCAGTCCGCCACATCCTTTCACAAGTAGAACTGAACCTTAGGAGTCAAGGGAGACCTTCAGTGATGATTTATAAATTAAAATCAGTACTCCATCTCATTCAGAGGGACATGCTCCTGTTACTTATCTGTAATCTTCATTATCCTTAGTCCATAGTTCTTATCACAATTGCTCAAGATGTGAACCCACCTCGTTGACAGGACCAAAATCAGGAATTAGGAGTGGGCTTGTTTTATTCCCACCCAAATAAGGTGGTATAAAAAATGGCCAATCCTAGTCCTCTTCCTGAAATACCAAGCTATCTAAATCCAGTAACACCAGGGAGTGAGGAAAGGCCATAATGGATGTGACTAGAACTATGGAAAAAGAATAATGAAGATTACCCAGTAACTAGGGCATTATCACAATAGTCCAGATCTTCCCCCAGTCAAATATTTATAAGGAATACTAAAGTCAATACTGGCTAAATGATCACAATACTCAGATATACTGCCCAGGATGTTCTTCACTTTAATATTAGAAGAAAAACGCAGAAGATAATCAAGAAAAAAAGCATATAGATTCAGCAAGAAGCCAAAACTAATTCCAATGTTTTGTGACTGAACTAATTCTCACCAATCCCTACCCCCCTGAGTCTTGTAGCTGTGCATGAAATTGTGAGGAATAGCCCAGGCAACAGCCAGGCAAATCTTCTGCAAAGAGACACCCTGGAAATTGGCCCAAGAAGCTGTCACCTCTTTAATTGAGTAGCATTGGCTAGAGAGAGGAGGGAAAACCTTAGCTGGCTCATTTACCACACAAATAGCTTCCTTTATCCATCTATTATGAGTAATATTAGGACCTTTGTTACCCTAGTTAGAACCACCAAATGTAAAAATCAAGTGATCTGACTTTCTGAAAGAGAAAGTATGATCCCAATAAATCAAAACGGTTCATCTGACAAGCAGCAAATGCAGCAACTTCTCTTCTTCTGAAGAACGATTGGGAAAAAAGAGAGGATACATGTTTATTGTTCCCTGTGAGCCAGGGGAGGAAACTTAATGAAAAAACAACTGGATCTGTTCTCAAAATGACACCGTCATCCAGAATCTGCAAACCAGGAGAGTTACACAAAAATGCTCCTAATTCCCCCACACCCCTAGCAGAGGAAATTGTCATCAACAATACAACCATCAAAGTCAACCATTTTAATTCCAACATGGAAAGAGGTTTAGGGAAAACCCTGAACAGAAGTGAGAACTAATGGAAGATCCCATGGAGGCCAAAAAGATTGTGAAATGAGTCTGGAAAGGGAAAAACGTTTAAGAAGCCCCAAAACTAAAAGACCATTCTCCAGAAACTTGCTACTAGAACTACAAAAAGCCAAAATTGCAGCCTACTGAGGTTTTAATGTTGCTACTGAAAGGCCCTTATAAAATCCATCAAAAAAGTTCTAACACCGCACCAATTTCACAAGTAGATGGAGAATGAAGATTCTCATCACACCAGTTCTGAAAGTTCTTCAAATGTCTTTAATAACACGATAGAGAGCAGGGGTGTTTAGACTGCTAAATAAAAGCTGCCAGATGACTAGGAACCCCTTTCCTCCTTTACCTTTCCTTTTCATACTCCAGGCTGAAGGAGCTATATGAGACAGAGGGAGAGACCCTCAAGACTCCAGAGGAGGATGGAACAGGGGGATCATACAGTGAGGCAGAAAAGACATTAAGACAGAAAGTGGGAATGAAGATCTCCTGGGCCAAAAAAGGCACCACAACTATCACTCCTGCTCCTTCCCTCTGAATCCTCAGCAAAAACTTGGGGATCAGAGGAAATGGGAGGAAGGCATACAGGAGCTTGTGAGGCCAAGGAATGGAAAATGCATCCACACCTGTTCCCCTGGTTTTGGAGTCTGAGAACAGACTCAGCTGTGTGCTCTCTGGGGAGGCACGCAGGTACAGAAAAGGATCCTTGAACATGTGATATATCTCCTGAAATAATTTCTGATATATCTCCTGAAATAATTTCTGTGACAAGCACAGGTCTCAAGATGTGACAAAGTTCCTGCTTAAAGAGTCTCCTTGAGTGTTGTCCTTCCCTCTGATGTAAGCTGCCTCCAGAGACAGGAGAGATAGTTCTACCCAATTCTCTAACTTCATCACAAATTAGTTGAGATTCAGGGACTTCAACCCTCCCTGTCTGTCTTTATCAACACTTGATGATTCACTAGATGCTATTTCAAAATTCAAAGGTCTGCCCAGATTGCTGAGGGTTTCCTCCAATTGGATGGCTGATGTTTTTGAACTGGTGACCACAAGTCTTGTTTTGTGATGTCCCCCAGAGTTGTCTTTCCATTCCAAAAGACTGTCATCCTCTTCACAATGAGAGAGGGATCCCGATCCAGAGGAAAATCCCAGAGAAGTGACAAAATATTTCACCACCACTGAAGCTGTGAGGAAATCTGAGATGTTGCTGGAGTTTTTAGCCTCGTACTCCATAGTTATAGGGTTCCAAAACTTGAGGAGATGTGCCAACAGAGGTCTCCTATGCAAGCATGCCCAAGGTACCAGAAAAAAGTACTAATTGTGTGATAATAGATGAGTCAAAGTTTGTTTCGGCCTCACAGCTCTGTCTCGAGGGAGATAAACCATATCCTCCTGGGAATTGAAAAGAACTCCAACAAACGTCCTTTCTTGAGATGGGACCAGTTGACACTTGTGAAGAGTAGACCATGAAGGCAAAGACACATCACCATCAGATCCAATCCACTCACTGCTTCCTATAGTCACTCCTATAAATATGGAAAGATCTTGAGACTTTGTAAATGGAGGGTATCAACTAGAGGAGATATCGGTTTTATGAATGACGTTGGGGTGGATTCGATGCTAAAGGGCAGTACCTGTAACTAATACTGGGTACCAACAACACAGAATTGCAGAAATTGTTCATGGTTCAGTGCTACCGTAATGTAAAAAAAAACAACCATCAGGTCTATGGTAATGAGGAAGTTCATAAAAAAGATCAAGGAAATAATCTTCTGCAATGTTTCCATCTTGAAACCGGTTTTCCTTATCGATTTGACCACTTCTTTGAGGTCTATGATAAGGCAGAATGCTCCCATTATCTTTGGCATTAGAAACATCCTTGAGTAGGTTCCCTTCCCTCCTAGAGCCAGTGGAACTTGCATCACCACCCTTTCTGGAGAAGTGTTAGAATAGCAAGCGCCCAGCACTTCCAATTTGCCTTTGCCTTGGAGTTCTCAGATAAGAATGGTCCGTGTATCCGGAGGAGAGGAGATAAACTCTATTCTGTAGACTGTCTCCACTCTCTGGAGGACAAAAGCATCTGAGGTAGACTGCTTTGAGGTATCCAGGAATGTGAAAATCGACCTCCCTCAGGCCAGTCGAGGCTATTTCTGGCATAGCCAGGACTTCTGCTTCAAACTGCCTGTGGGAAATCACCTTTTACCTTCACTCTGTAATTTGGAGGGTTTTCCCCTCTTATACTTCTGCGCCTGATTATATTGATGTCTTGAAGGCTGGCAAAAGATTTGGATGATTTTGCATGAGAAGAGAAGGATGATGATGACATAGTTTGCTGAAAAGGGAGGAATCTTTCTTTTCTTTAAACATACTGTGCAATTTTTCATCCAGTTCTGCATTACAACTGTTCACTCCTTGAAAAGGCAAGTGAATTGCTGCATTCTTTTGACCACAATCAGTATGCCAGTCTCTGAGAAAGACACTGGGGGTCATTCCGACCCTGGCGGTAAATACCGCCAGGGCCGGGGACCGCGGGAGCACCGCCAACAGGCTGGCGGTGCTCCCTTGGGCATTCTGACCGCGGCGGTTCGGCCGCGGTCAGAACAGGAAAACCGGCGGTCTCGCGCCGGTTTTCCGCTGCCCTGGGAATCCCCCATGGCGGCGCAGCTTGCTGCGCCGCCATGGGGGATTCCGACCCCCTCACCGCCATCCTGTTCCTGGCGGTTCCGCCCGCCAGGAACAGGATGGCGGTGAGGGGTGTCGTGGGGCCCCTGGGGGCCCCTGCAGTGCCCATGCCAATGGCATGGGCACTGCAGGGGCCCCCGTAAGAGGGCCCCACTTTGTATTTCAGTGTCTGCATTGCAGACACTGAAATACGCGACGGGTGCCACTGCACCCGTCGCACACCCTCCACTCCGCCGGCTCCATTCGGAGCCGGCATCCTCATGGAGGGCTGTTTCCCACTGGGCTGGCGGGCGGCCTTTTGGCGGTCGCCCGCCAGCCCAGTGGGAAACCCAGAATGACCGCCGCGGTCTTTTGACCGCGGTACGGTCTTCTGGCGGTTCCCTCCAGGCGGGCGGCTCCCGCCGCCCGCCGGGGTCAGAATGACCCCCACTGTGTCTTGCAGCTATCATAGCCCTTTCTGATAAAGAAGCTGCCTGTACCACTTCCAATGAAATATCTGATAAAAAGCCAGTTTGCTTATCAAGGCTTTCAATAAGGTTAGAACACTCCTCTCCTTCCTGAATGGCCTTAAACACATCCTTAAATTCAGCCAGCACAGATTAAGCAGTATAGGTTTCATAAATACCTGCCCACATTGCTAAGTTGGCTCTTGTGTAGGATTTCTTTAGAGCTGAATCAATCTTTTTGTCTTCTGGATTCTTAATCATATTTTCATCAGCTGACCACCAAAGAATCCACTGAAACCAAGCCCAGGAATTTCTTGTCAGCATCTTCAAGAGGATATAGCTTTGACATAAACGTAGGAATTACATTTCTGTTGAGGTCTCTCCCACATGCTGGTGAATAGGCAGCGAAAGGTCTGAGATGTGATGAATCATAACACAACTGGCTCAATAGAGCTGATAACTCCAAAGTAACTATTAACAGAAGAGTCTCAAGAGATCAACAGTAGAATTCATGGTGGGAAGTTATGAGTCAATCGCCTCAGTTATAAAGACATGATCAGGTTGAAGACTATAAGGTTAAAACATGAATTGTGGAGAACAGTACAAAGCAAACGTTAATGTCAGAAGAAGCACATTTTTGGAAGCTTGAATTCAAATGGGTCACAGTGACAATTACTACTGCTTGAACAACCCAAAAGGCTTCACATATGCCTCAAGAAATAATGCGCTTAGCAAGTGCTATCTTGAGATTTGGGAGATGTAGTCTCACTCTCTTTCTGCAACTCACTGGAGCCTCACAGCAGGTGCTTAAAATTATGCACATGGTAATACAGCAAAACAATAAATGTGATTAAAGATGATTAAAAAAACATGTGAAAGTGCAGCACTAGGTGGAAAGCTACTGGTTACTTTTCTCTTACATGATAGGTACAGAGGTGTTAAAGCAAGGCACTGCAATCACTAAGAAAAAGTACAAAGTGTGTCCCTCACATGCAAACTGTCATCAGCTTACCCAACACAGTGTCCCACTGTCATTTTGTTCACACCCATTAGTTTTATAAGTTTTCTTTTGTGACCCTCCTTGAATTTCAACCTTAGCCTATGCATGTTGGTGGAAACTTAAGACATCACGTGTATTTCAAGGTGAAACAATGATCCCCACTGATCTGCAAAGGTGACGTTATTGGACTTTCGACTTTAAAAGCAAACGTATTTTTGCATAAAGGAAATGGAAACTTAATGAAGTAGTCTTAGTGTACTTTGATACCATCTGATCAGTGGCGCAGATAGCTTCAATATTGTTATGCGACTGCTCTTGAGGGCTTTCCCTTCACCGGACCTTAAATAGAGCATCTTCCACTAGCGGTGGTGACTTGTTCAGTACTATCAACATCACAACACCAGCAGCCCAATTGTAAAAAAACAATAAATGTAGAAATTGTGGGTTTACTCTGATACATTCATGCAGAAGAAAGAATGCTGGAGTTCACAGGTACATGCAGAAGACTGAAGGTGTGTAATTAACAGCTCCATATGTGGTGTAGTCATTGGCGGGTACTAAGGCTGAGGCGGATACTACAATTGGTGACGAGATGGTGGATAAGTAACCCCAAGAAAGATCTTGCTCTCTCTGAGAGATTGCCATAGTCCAAGCACACTGCTCGTACGTGCCACATGTGTCACTGTCGAAGTACAGAATCGATGCTTCATGAATGTGGAGCCAATGTACAGCATTTGAAGATAAGGAAAGCTTTACATTAAAGTCTACACATCATTGGTCAAGAAATTCAGAACAAGGCCATATAGAAAGGTACAGCATCGCCATGCAAGTTAAAATTATAAATTATATGGAGCATTAATACTGAAGGCTGATATGCCCAGGTTTACAAAGCCCAGTCAACGATGATTATAACTTGCTAATAATGGTGTGAACGGACATGCTGGCTGACAGAAAAAGTAGGACAGAAGTATATTGTCCTTACTCTCACCAGATTCTTGATAAGTGGAGGATTACAGCTCAGGCGGGGCAGGGAGACCCAAGAAGAAGCAAGGGGGTTGTGCTTACTAAACTCCTTGATACCTGAAGTGGCATACCACCAACGCTGCCAGATGGCGGGCAGAACAACTCCAGAGGTCTCCAAAAGTGGTGGGACTTCGATGGAGACCAAGAAGAAGTTCAAATCCCCCAAAACTGTCCTGGATGACCCAGATGCCGATCCGGTGCCAGGTCTCAGCAATGATGCAGGTTCTAGTGGACAGCAAATAGCATCTGAAAGAGCTCCACCCTCAATGCCAGCCACTCTCAAGAGCAGTTACAATGCTGCCGCCGTCCTGAAACCACCATCTTTCAACACTGCCAAAAACCAAAATATTGGCAATGGATGGAGTGCTTGGCTAAGAACATTTGAAGATTTAATTGACGCATTTGAAGAGACTGATAACAGAAAGATTATCAAATATCTCAAAAATATTGCTGGTGACGGAGTGAAAGTCTTAAAGAAAATGCTAAAAACCGATGAAGTCACGTAACATCAGATTAAGGAAGCATTGAATCTCAAGTTCAATCCAGTGCCAAACATTGATTACTAAAGATACATTTTCAGTCAAGAACATCAGAGTTGGTAAAAGTATCAATAGGTTTGTGAAGATACGGGATGCACTCATCAAATACTGTAAGTTCAATGAATTTAATGATGAAGAAGCTATATGTCTTAGAGTTATTGATGGATGCTTGTCAGATTCATTCAGAGGATAAATGCTGTTAGAAACTCTTAGTCTGGAGCGAGTGTCAATAGCTGCCAGGTCTGCAGACTGTGGTGAGAGAAAAGCTGCTGACATGGAGACCGTTAGTGCCCAAAGTGAATCAGTCATGTATGTGAAAAACAAGCCACAGCAAACGACTGAAGGACACAAAGTAATGTCTACATGTAAAAGAAGTTATGTTTTAGATGTGGATTCTTGTTTCCCCACAAAGTTAAATGTCCAGCCAATGGACAAATATGTAAAGGGTGGGAAAGAGAACCATTTTGTGATGGTGTGTAAAGTGAAGGAAAATGTAAGTGTGTCATAGCATGAAGACAAAATGGCTGCCAAAACATTCCAGAAGCAAAGCTTGTCACACACAATCAAGGCAAAGCGGCGACATCTGTTGAGGCAAACTGACACTAAACAAATTTAATTATCATCTAAATCATCATCAAACTGTTTTTCCGCCTCAATATCAAGTAAAAGTTAAGAAAATGATTGTGTCATGCCGATGTTTACCTAAGAGAAATGTGCGCATGTTGGACTGGCAGCATGTAAAGAAAAATGTCAGTCAAAGAAAAGTTGACATGCCAAAGCAACTAAATCATACAAACACTGTCCAAAGATTAGTTTGAAAAAAAATGGTGGATCGATACCTTTCGTTATCGATAGTGGTGCATCGATAAGCAAAATGCCTGAAGAGAAATACAATGAACTATCCCCATTACCACAGCTTACTTCATCAAAAACAAAAGTGTATACAAGGGCTGCATCAATGCCTATAAAGAGTTAAGGTTCATTTGTAGAAATATAAGAAAACAAAGGTACGGGTACCCATTCATGCACTTCAAAAAACAGCGTCAAGTGCTTGTCTACAGTTTCAATACAGCTGCTGATATGGGACTGATTTCTGTGAATTACAACATGAATGCTCATCATGAAATAGTAAGTCATTTAACTTTTTTGTTCTACAGCTTAGTAAAGCTTAAGACTAAGAAAGTAAAACAGCATATTAATAAGGATGTATGTCCTGTTGCTCAGAGACATAGACAAATTGCTTTCCATTTACAAGAAGCTGTTGAAAAAGAACTTTAATTGAGCGTTCCACTGGTCCAACACCATGAGTTTCTCCCACAGTAATGGTGTTCAAAAAGGACGGGGAAGGAGCTGTACTTATCTGTGATGACATGCAGGTAAACAAGGCAATTGAACGACATCCAGGTCCATACAATGCTGACATGATAATCCAAATAAATGGAGCAAAGGTCTTCTCTTGCCTTGATATAAATAAAGGTTATCAGCAGGTGGAACTCTAAGAACTCCAAGAAAATTGCAGTTACATTACAACCTTTCTTACACATGTTGGTCTGTTTTAATACAAAATACTTCGTTTTGGTGTGTCATCAGCTGCAGATCTTCAAGATGTAATTCGACATATAACGCAGCTTGTTGTGAATACCTTTCATTATAGCAATGACATATAAGTTTTCAGAGCAACACAGAGGGAGCATGGTAGAGCTTTCACACATGTATGTTATTTACTCAGTGATACAGGTTTGACTTTAATTGCAGACAATTGTGAGTTCAACAAGACAACTAAAATTCTTTGGCCATTTCTTTCCTGATCCTGCAAAATGCTGATCCCCCAAAAGATGCTTGATCGGTACGTTCATGTCTTGGCATGGCCGGTTACTGTTCAACGTACATACAAGAACTTGGCATAGTTAGTGCTCCATCACGAGAGTTGCCAAATAAAAATGTTTCCTTTCAATTGTCACCAGAATGTGAGAATCAAACACGCCATTGAAAATGCTACAGAAATGGCATACTTACATCCAGAACTTCATACAGAAGGTTGTCAGTGAGGGTAGGTGCTAATCTTGCACAGAAGAAAGGATGCCCAAAGCCTCAAAGGCATATTGTGACCCACACTAGTAGAAGTTTGTCTCAACAGAACATGCTTAATTGCAACCTGAGAAAGAAAGTTTAGCCGTGGTATGGGCCTTTGAGCATTTCCATGTATTCCTGTACAGAAAGCCTTTTACAGTGGTAATTGATCATCAAACTTTACTGACCATATCTGGTAATTCAAAAACCAAGATGACTCCTCTCATTCAACGATTGCAATAGTATGATTATACAATTGTGCATCACCCAGAAAAGTATCAGAATTCTTCTGACTACTTTTCCAGAGTGCCTATACAATGTCACGATACCCCATCCAAAACTGCTGAAGCCTACACCAATTTCATTGTAAAATTAAATACACCAGCTGCTATCCCGTTAGTCCAGATTATCACTGCCACAAGCAATGATAGTGATATGCTGAAGTTAAAAGACATACTTCTACATCACACAACAAAGGAGTACACTGTTCCAGAAAAAGAGTAAATCTAGGGGAACTTAATAGTTCAGGAGCCCTATGATGCCCTTCATGCCTTTTTTAGGCCGCGGGCAGGGCAGAGGAAGAGGCAGAAGAAGAGGCAGAGGCAGGCGTGTTCAATGAGCCAGGGAGGAACCACAGATGGTCACCAGGAGTCAGGGCAAGAACCAACCCCTGAAAACCTAGTGGTGAACCTATCTAGTAGATACCTCTCTGAGATCGAGACTACTGTGCTTAATAGAGGTCTTGGGTTTGTTCCAACGCCAACTGAGGATTTTTTCAGACTTAACTGTGAACTTTCACAACTTTTCCGCAAAATTCGGTTACAATTTTATTTTTGTGACCAAT
Organism: Pleurodeles waltl; assembly: GCF_031143425.1. Classification (NCBI taxonomy): domain Eukaryota; kingdom Metazoa; phylum Chordata; class Amphibia; order Caudata; family Salamandridae; genus Pleurodeles; species Pleurodeles waltl. Next base: position 981,121,363 of record NC_090442.1, read on the forward strand.
TGGTTGACCCTACACAGGTTGACTCTGGGTTGGGACCTCCGTCAACATTTGTCCCCCCTTCCTCTGCTATCCCCTGTGAAGTCCAAGCATTTGAGAAAGCGGTTTTGGCTGATCTTGCTGTGGTGCATCCCAAACGCCCCTTTATTAATATTTCCATGGTTGAAAGGAGAGCCTTAGGGACACTTGCTAACGATACCTCTATTGTGATCAAGCAGGCTGACAAAGGAGGGGCAATAGTCATAATGAACACTGAGGATTATAGACAAGAATGTTTGCGTCTGCTGAGTGATACGACCTACTATGCTACTATAACTCGTGACCCTACACCGAGATTACAATCTCAGATTAGGGCCATGATCGCAGAAGCAGTGAATAACGCTTGGATTTCCCCCAAAGAGGTGTCTTTCTTGGACATAACTAATCCAAAAGTCCCATATTTTTATTGCCTTCCCAAGATTCATGAAGGCAAATTACCACCTCCTGGGCGTCCGATTGTGTCTGGGATTGGTTCTATTTTAGAACCACTGTCTTCTTTTTGTGATCATTTCTTGCAGCCACTTGTGAGGGGATCTTCCACCTCTCTACAGGATACCAAAGATGTTCTGAACTTGATTGAGACCATCAATAACACAGTAGACATCCACGGTTTGATTACCCTGGACGTTGAGGCTCTCTATACGAATATACCCCAGGATGCGACATTGCAGGTATTGGAATCCGCACTACATGAAAACTCCGGAAGCCTGTCTTCCCCTGTCTCAGTCATTATGCAGTGTGCAACATTGGCAATGACAGAAAACTTCTTTCAGTTTGAAGATCAGTTTTACCACGAGATTAGAGGTACTTGTCTGGGGAGTACGTTTGCACCAAGTTTGGCTTGTCTCTACATGCACAGTTTTGAAAAACAATTTATTTTGTCAACTACCAATCCTTTTTCTAATAACATCAAGTTATGGCGTTGTTACATCGACGACATTTTGGTAGTGTGCCACATTTTCCTTGCTACTGTTGACTCCTTTACAGATTGGGTTAACTCACTCAACCCGTATCTGAAATTCACTTCCACAGTGTCTACTAAGGAAGTTAACTTCTTAGACTTACTGATTACGATTTGTAATGGTAAATTATCCACTAGCACATATCATAAACCTACAGATCGTAACAGTTTACTCACATATGACAGTCATCACCCAAAATCCTTACGTGACAATCTACCGTTTGGCCAATTCCTACGGTTACAACGTAATTGCAGTTCAACACAGGTGTATTATGCTCAAACTGATGACTTAAAACCAAACTACTCGCACAACACTATCCAATGCGTATTGTCAACCAAGCTCTCAAGAGAGCTAGGGATAATAACTGTGAAGCTTTGCTTCAGTCAAACATTTAGGATCCCACCAGGCGGTTAACTTGTGTGTCCACGTTTACCCCTCTATCTAACGAGATCAAGAAACTGATCAATAAGAGATGGCCGATTCTTACAAGTGGGGGCAATACTATCCCCAGACCTCTCTTTGCTTTTAAGCGATCCCAAAACATTAAGGATATGGTGATACATACCCGTCCCAGAGGCAGACCCCAGAACAATACTCAAACAACACTTTGGAATCTTCCCCCTGTGGTAGGGCACTATCCGTGTGGACACTGCAACGTCTGTCCACTGACCAGCCATGTCAAGACTCTTGACTTGGAACCTATAGGCCAATGGCGCCTCACCAAACACACCAATTGCAACACAAAGAACTGCGTTTACATGGTGACATGTCCATGTGGCCTGCGATATGTTGGGATGACGACAAGACCTGTCAAAACACAAATTAATGAACACAGGAGCAACATCAGGTGTGGAAGCGTCACCACCAAACTATGCGCACATTTTTTGGACGCACCCCACAGTCCTGACGATTTAAGATGGGTGTTTCTGGATGCTCCCAAGTTTATGAATGACTCCTCACATTCTCTGTTCAGGCTTGAACAACATTGGGTGTTTAAGCTCCATACCAACGTTGATGGATTGAATGACGAAATTCCATGGGTTACACTGTCTCATTAATTTTATCCAGATGAACTAGGTTGGATTTGTGATCATCTATTTGTGAATCTATCCCCTTCCTTTGTGTTCCTTAATCACCATGGTCCCTTGTGACCTCACACATTACATAAGATTTGATTATTTTGTGCCTAATACTATCTTGGGGTACATGACATCACTATGTTGTATTATTAACGAGATGAACTTTATAAGACTTATGTGTGCGAAAGGACGCTGTTCATGTTTTTCAATTTTTCAATCACTTTAGGATTTTGTTACTTGATCTCCTTGGTAATTCGCCCCAACACTCAGAGACATTAAACATTTATCAGTTACCAATAAGAAACATTTTTCAACATGGCCTTCACCGATTCTTATTGAATGTCCCTCCTTTATTTTTATTTTTTAGACTGCCTTAGGAAGAGGGTAGTCCTTTCTTAATTTCTACTGACGCTCCTCCCACGTGACGCGGAAGTATGCTGGACCCGCGTCCCGCATCTCTTTTGTTTTAAAAGGATTCCCCGGCGCCCGGGTTCCCGCATATACAGGAGAACGCGCCAGGGTAGGTGTGCCAAGCCACGACCGGCACTGAACAAGTAAGTGTCCTTTCCCGGCGGCCGCGCCTTACGAGCGATCCATACCGTTAGCCTGTAACTGTCTACGACTCAGGTTACTTGTCGACACGGTCCCTTCAACGATAATTAATTTACGGCGATGAAGCCTGACAACTAATTTTAGTTGCTCTGTGGGGATCAATGAGGATAGATCCGGCTAACATTGCGTCTTTCACCCACATTGCTGATTATGGTTTTCCTTGACTGCCGCACATTGATTTGCTTTGCAGGGAACGTTATGATGTGGGTGATTATTTATTCAGTTTGTAGTTTTCCTTCATCCCACTGCCATTATTTAAACCATATGAGATAGGACTCAGCAATATAATAGTCAACATTGGTGGCCAGGACTGGAGTGCATCCCTGGTCATTGAATTACTGTTGGCTTGGTTGTCCTCATGCCTTGTTGAATTTGTATGATCCTGATTGGATTGAGTTTTTTTAATAAACTTTGTTCTTCCCAATTATTTTACCTAGTAGTGACCGCTCAAGGCATGTTTCTTACCAAGGGGCACCTCCTATGATTGGGGATGGTAAGCACATGATTTTGCTCACATCTGTGCACTATGGGTTACCACCCTTGTTTTCAGTGGTTTGTCACGGGTGAACAGGGCATTAATTATGTATATTGATATTATGATTTATTTTCTAGGGTGACCTTTTTGGTTCTTTTTTGACTGACAGTTTACTCGAATGTAAGTAACTGTTTCTAATACATTTACAAAGCAGTGTTGTATTTGACTTAAAAAAAACAATTTAAGCCCGCTTAGCCAATTATGAGTCAGGAGAAGTCCTGTTTATATGATGGTCCTGAAGAAGCGTCATAGGATCTGAATAGACCGCCGTACGTGAAACATGTTGACCAGTTCTTAGGGGAGAGGTGATAATTTCCCATAACCCCCTTTATTGTAAGAAAGTGGCTGAGCATGAACTCTCAATTTCCACTTTCCTTGTGTTTTTAATCTTGGTCTAAGTCCTGTCTTTCTGACACATTAAATAATGCTGGTTTCTGTGGGGCATAGAACCAATTTTAACATACTACTCTCCTGCCGGAAATAGTGCCTGACTTTAATAATTTCTAGTGATACTTATCATCACGGCAGTCACTTTAAGAAGATCTCTGGCAAAGAGCCCCCTAACGGGGAGCCCGTCAGACCTTGCAGAGCCAGTCTGACAAGGAGCAACCCGATGATGAAGCATGACATCCATTTGGATGTGTGAGGGCTCTTGCTCCTGAACTATTAAGTTCCCCTAGATTTACTCTTTTTCTGGAACAGTGTACTCCTTTGTTGTGTGATTAGTTATTTGGGAGACTGTACACTGGACTATGAACCTCCCTGTCCCTCTTATTGTTGATAATTACACATCAGTCATGGAACTGACACACTCAACCTCTCACCAATGATGGTGAATATTGTGAGTGTCGAGAATCCTGATTCTGGAGAGCTCTCCAAGACCAAATTTGGTTTCCATACTTAGATGGAAGAGTTGAAAAGGAACTCAAGGCCTGTCAGATATGCAACTGCCTTCCTACCAGTGTTACTCAACATACTCTGAACGTGTCTCAACTCCCTAAGCCTGTATGGGAGAGAATAGCCATGGACTTCTTCAGTCTGTTCAATAATGGACATCACCTGATGATGACTTCGGATGAATAGTCCTGCTTTTTGAGTCATTGAAAAACTAGATGGCATCTTTGCGACATAGGGCATTCCAGCCATTGTGAAGTCTGATTGTGGCCCGAGTTTTAACAGTTGAGAATTCAAACAATTCCTGGAACATCTGAACATAAAGCATCAAAAGAGTACACCTTTGTGGCCACAGGTTAATGGGCTTGTTGAGCGTTTTATGAGTATGCTAAAGAAAACAGTACAGAGTGCAACTCTTAAGAAGCTCAGTTTAAAAACTGTACTAAATTCTACTGTTATCGTTCAATGCTCCATTCAACCACAAGTGAAAATCCTGTGACTATGATGTTCGGGAGAAGAATGTCAACCAAGCTACCCCAATGGGCCACCAAGAGAGAAAAAAATGAGAGCATGATTTGTACAAGGGACTTGGTTAACAAGCAGGAAATAAAAGTCTATAAAGACAAGAGGCGAAAACAACGGTCATCACATTTAAGAGAGGAGATTTGGTGTGTCATCAGTTGCAGAACTTTTTCAAGATGTCCTTCTACGTATCACGCAGCTTGTTATGAATGCCTTCAATTATAGCAATGAGATACTCATTTTCAGAGCTACACAGAAGGAGCACAATAGAGCTCTCACACAAGTATGTTGTTTACTCAGTGATACAGGTTTGACTTTGAATACAGACAATTGTTAGTTCAACAAGACAACTCAAATTCTTTGACCATTTCTTTTCTAATGTGGGTATGACACCCGATCCTGTAAAATGCTGCTCCCCACAAGCTGCTTGAATGGTACGTTCATTTCTTGGCATGGCCAGTTGCTGTTCAACATGCATACAAGACTTTGCCACTGTTAGTGCTCCATTACGAGAGTTGACAAAGAAAAATGTTTCCTTTCAATGGCCACCATTTGTGAGAATCAAACAAGCCATTGAAAATGCTAGTGAAATAGCATACTTCAATCCAGAACTTCATACAGAGTTTGTTGTTGACACTAGCTGAGTCAGGTTAGGTGCTATCCTTGCCTAACAGAGGTGTAAAAGAGAATCTGATGTTCCATGTGATGCTTAACCTTTCCACATGGTGTCTACGAAGAGACACATGGTGACTGCCCAGCGTCCTGGGAAATCTCTTACTAGAGACTCTTCTCACATTAGGCTTTTGACTTATTGGCCTTGAAATCAAGAGAAAGGAAAGACTGAACCTGAAAACTCAACAACTGCTGTTACCGCTTCACCATCTTTAATGATCACTGACACTCAAGAGAACAGGTTGCAGTGTCCAGTAACCAGATCAGGTCGAATGATCAAGGCGTCACGAAGACTGATTGAAGCGATATAGTTGGAAATGTGTAGTGTCTTGCAAATTTTATGACAGATTGCTTCTGGCTCTGAATAGACTCCGTAGCTGAGTGATGTAATCGCTAGAGTGGAATGTAATGAAAGCTTGGTTTCGAATTTTGGAATTCACAGGTACCCACAGAAAAATAAGGACGTGTAACTTACAGCTCCATGTGTGACGTAGTCTGTGACATGTACTTAGGCTGGGGTAGACGCTACACTGATGACCACCTTGAAAAATGATTTACCTCTGCCTATGACAAGGTTACATTTCTGACCATTTCTAAGGTGAGAATTGATTGTGGGTGTCTCCAGGGTTTCCAGGTAATTTCTAGCTGGGAATACCCACTCCATTCCCCTAACGTGTGATTTATCCCTGCATATTGTTACACCAGACTGAAGAAATATTTGTAGACGAAAATCCCCTTAACAAGTGCAAATTCTCATTTTATGAATTACAAAAGTACATTTTATCTCACACGTCGAGGCATTTGTACGTTTGTTGAACGCATATACAAAAGAGGCTCTGTGAATCAGATTCCAAAACATTTCATCAATACAAGTACACACATGACAAATCTGTTAATTTTGTTAGTACTTGTTTTGAATAAGCAGTAAAAGTGGTTGGTTCCTTTTTCCTCCTGATAGTCTCCTCCATTACTATGCACAACATCACTCTGCTTTCCTCTTGTTTACCTTTCACCCACACCTCCCCTCTCCTTTGAATTCCCATTTTGTTCTTGCATGGTCCGGGACTGCTTCTTCACTATTTGTGTAGTGAATTAAAAAAAAAACCTGCAATGTTGTTAGCGCTGCTCTGACCTGCCTTCTCCCAGCTTCACACCTTATAGATTGTAAGGATTCAATAAAAATCTGATTTCTATCATCCTGTAATGCATTCAGACCAAAAGTGCTATAAAAACACCGAAAACGTAAAGAACATCACAATAAGGGTCAGCTGTGAACATGTTTCTGTCAGTCGCATTGCTGAATAAATCATGTTTTGGTGGAATGAAAAATGACCAGTCTCTCACACGAGTGCTCAAATCGATGTCAGTGGTTGTATTTCCATCCAATAATTACAGCACACACAACCCCATAAACAACGATTTTATCATGCAAGCGTCAACGCTTTTTGGCTTGGTTTGTGCTTTTCACGTTTCAAAACACTAGATGCTCAAGACTGAAAGCCCACTAAACTGAGAAGGAAAACTCTAATTAACTTAGACGGCGACTGTGAGAATGTGGCTGCGGACAAGGCTGCGAAGAAAAATGCCATTATGAATGTCTCAAAGTTGACATATAATCGTGCACCCGATGCTACTGCCTAACATAAGCTTCTTAAGAAATGGTATTTAAAACGGTGGGCTGCAATCAGAAAACGGTGCATCAACTAGCAGAAGGTCGATAAAGGTACAGTTGAAATTAGCAGTGTATTATATTCGAAGAGTATTAGCCTTCCAAAGATCCCCATCACCACTATCGGCTATAATGTGCAATATTCTTCCACTAAAAAGCTCTACATGGGAAATATCAGCTTTAATATCACTTCTCACTTACATATTTTGGTACTTGAAAATATTATAGGCTGCCGGCTACATCCTTTGAACATCACCCTACTGCCCTATGTTTATTGTTTGGATGTAGATACAGCAGAAGCCTAAAATTCCCAAGTTATCAGTTCTTGACACAACCCAAGTAGCTGACTCAAATGGTGAAAGAGCACTTTGGGCAGACATGTCATGCCCCGACGACGAGCTCTGCCGAACTGCCCTTAGTGGTTGGGAGGGCGGGTCTTTTTCAAATTAAAAAGCCAGAGATGCCGCGGACTTGCAGCTGTCTCTTAGGCAGGTAATTGCTTTTAATGCCTTGTTTTAAACTGTTTTGATCTGTTTAGTATCTGAATTCTGGCACTTTAATTTAGATTGTACAGAATTTGAAGAAGGTACTGATCTTGGGAGCAGTCAATCATTGTGGGGCTTGTGCAATACTTAATCGGTCTTCATTCCCCGATTCCTCCACCAGGGAGGTGCCATTTCTAATAGGTTGCAATCTAGTAGTTTTTTCAAGATAAAAAGCCGGAGATGTGTGGACGCAGACAGCGGGGTGCACCAAAGGCAAGCCCGCCGGTGCCCGTCTGCGTCCAGAGCGCGTCCAGCCCCAGCCATACTGCTAGTGGCACTAGCAAATATGTCTCCTCTGTTAGACTATAATAAATAAAAGTTTCTTGCATTAAATACTCGTCTGGTTATTGTGTGAAATTCAAGTCTGAGGCCTGTTTAAATCTGGGGACCACACAAACCTGCAAAGTTTGTGGCTTTCCTTTTAACTCACTAATTGAGTTACATATGCCTCCCCCACCTCCTCCTTGACTCGGCACCTTTCCGAAGAGTTGGTGCTCTCAGCTGGGCTAATTCATTGGCGGTCTCTTTCCAAGCACTCTTTTGAAGTTAACAACCTTCTGTCAGGGAACACCTATGATTTGCTTTTCTTGACAGAAACATTGTTTTTGGCCTCTTCTGGTCCCGATTTTGCCCTCTCGATCCCAGTGGGTTTTGTATCCAGCACAGTGACAGATTGGATAAGCATAATGGGGGGTTAGTTATAGTGTATAGAGACTCCTATCAATGCGCTGTTATCAAACTCCTTAATCTAGTGGTTATTGAGGGCTTATCCTTTACAATTACTCTCAACCACTCCTCCATGATTACAGGACTTTTAGTGTATATACCTCCTAAGGCACATCTTATTCTCTTAATATTTTAGTGGGTTTGACAGGGCATTTATCCATCCTGCATTCTAATTTCCTGTTTGTGAGTGATTTTATTCTGAACATTGATGACCCCAAGAGTTCTGGGGGCAATCTGTTCTTGGATACCTTAGAGGGTTTCAATCTCACACAACACGTGGCTGGGCCAATTCATAATGCTGGGCACACTCTCAACCTGATCTTTTCCCACTCTTTGAATATACATATGGATTCTATTATTAAAGTCTTATGGTCAGACCAGTTTCTAGTAATGTTCAAAGTGAGCATGCCCTGCTCTGTGAATTCACAACCCACTTTGCAGAAAATCTACAGACTTTGGAAGCAAATGTTGGAACCTTTGTTTTCAAAGGCACTTCAGGAAACCTCACTTGATCTTACAGGGGCTGTTTTTGTTGACTTGGCCAAGGCAGCTAATTGATTAATCTTTCCCCTTGATGGTATTGCTCCCAAAAATCAGTTTCCCAATGGAGGGTCAGGCCTTCTACTCCATGGTTTACTGAAGCACTAAAAACAGAAAGAAGACATTGTGAAAATCTAGAGCACAGGTGGAGGAAATCCTACCACCCTGTCACTAAGGCTGCTTATAAAACAGCCTTAGGCAATTTACGTAGGGCAGTGCACAAAGCTCACAAAGTGTTTATGCCTCTTTCTATCTCTTCTGCTGCTAATAAACTCTGTGAATTGTTGAGGGTTGATCAGGGTTTGTGACTTCCTTTATATCACCTGATGCATCGCAAGCTTCCTTGACTCCTTTATTTTCTATGTGAAAAGAACTTTCGGATTTCTTTTACAAGAAAAATACAATCTATTTATGAAACCTTTCCCTGGAAAGAGCTTCAGTTGCGGTTACTGACAGGCTTTCTCATTCAGTCCTGTCTGTGGTCAATTTTGACCTTGTTATACTTAAGGATGTATCCATTTCTTTGGCTAGCTATAATTCTGGGTCACGTTTGGATCCTTGTCCTTGAGAAATTTTGAGTAATTATCAATAATAACTCCTATCTTGCATAAGTTGATAAATGCCTTATTGAGGCCTGCTACAGTGCCTCAGAGCTGGAAGGAGGCAATCCTTCTTCCTTTACTGAATGAAGCCAACACAGACCCCAAGGTGTAGAGCAACTTCTGCCCAATTTCCCTACTTCCGACTGGTATTAAAACAACCTTCTCCATGACTCCCACTCGGGATTCCGTGGAGGCAATAGCACTGAAACCGCTCTCCTTGAGGTCGCTGATTTCATTAAGAAAAATCAGGATCAGGGTTTATCAGCTATGGTTGTCCTTCTTTATTAGTCAGCAGCCTTCGCATTGGTCTCCCACCCTATTCTCTTGTTTAGACTATGGGAAGTGGGCATTCAGGGTCGGGCTTGCCCTTGGCTAGAATTCTACCTGGAGTATCACTCTCAAAGGGTTTTTCTGCCCCTTTTACATCTTCTGCCAAACCATTGTATTGTGGGGTCCCTCAGGGCACAGCTCTGAGCCTGACACTCTTTAATATCTACTGCACCCCTTTGGCCCACCTTCTGGAAGCATGTGGTGTAAGAGTTATCGCCTATGCAGATAACACACAGTTGATGATCTCTTTCAAGGAAAAGGAGTTAGGGGCATTGTCTGCGTTCAAGAATTGCCTGAGAGATGTTGGTGCCTGGATGAGAGCAACTGCCTTAAGTTAAACTCGGATAAATTGTGTTTTTTCAGTGCTAAACAGCCTCCGTATGCCTCCAGCTGGTGGCCTTCTGATTTGGGGCTTTCTCCTTCTCCTGCCTCGATGGTACAAAACCTGGGAGTCAAATATGATGCCAATCTATCCTTTAACCCCAGGACCGAGCTGTCTTGGCCAGCTGTTTACTGATGCTGAAAACGATCAGGAAGATAATGCATTTGATTCCTCAGGATTGCCGGAAATCCGATATTCATGTCCTACTAACATCTAAATTAGACTAGACTGTATCCGAGTCTACCATTCTACCTGCTCCATCGCTTACAAATTATTCAGAATGCGGAAGCCTGCCTGGTTTTGAAGCTTCCAGCTTGTGCTTCGATCACGACTTCCCGGCGTAGGCTGCACTGGCTACCTATTGGCAGCCTTATTACATTTAAAGCTCTCACATTTGCTTACTGAACTTTCACTCAGAAAGGACCTGGAAACCTGAGGAAAAGATTACTGCCATGTTGGCAGGAGAGAACGCTTTGGACTAATGGACAAAACCTGCTTCTTGTGCCAAGGGTCAACAGAGCAAGAAGAAGTGGTTGATCGTTTTCTTACTTGACCGCCAAACTGTGGATTCCTTACTTGCCTACCTTCATCTGAACCTTCTCTGAATCAGTTTTTTAGAAACTTCTCAACACCAACCTGTTTGATTAGGTCTTTGCCTTTGAGTGGCGTTTCAGCTGTCTCTGTTTTCTGAGACCGCTAGCTCTGGGATGCCTCCTAGTAGGCGTTCACTTTATAAATGTAATGCACTGTATTGTATTGTAAAGAAAACATTCACATGATATTTGTCAAAAGGTGCCTGTCCACCCAAATTCTGTTATTTAAATCTTGCAAGTCAACACACATGCACAATGATCTTTTCAGCTTATGCACAAGCACCACAGTTAATAACCATTCCAACCTTTCAATTGGTTCAGTTTTGTCCTGTTTTTGCAATTTAATTAGTTCCTTTTGCAATTCACCCCTGATCATCATGGAAACTTTCTCATCTTATGTACAGATATGCTTCAGTTGTATTCTATGCCTGTAATCCTTTAAATATACCAACTTTATCCATGAACACATTTGGAATCCTTGTTTACAGTTCAGACACTTGCATTGCCCAAAGACTCATACACTCTTTCTTAAACAAGACTTGATTAACATTATTGGGATCAAGGATTATCTCTAAATTCCTCTGCTTCAACAAACCCAATAATAATGATCGATACTTGGTGACATAAACAGTGGCTGTAGTACTATTTCCTTTAAAGGATAACACGCTATCAAATCCAACAATTACTCAAATAGGTTTCTCCCTCATAAGCCACTAGTTTTATTACATATTTCTTCAATTCAATTTTTTACAACTTTACCCAGTCTTTCACACCAATCACTGTGAATGGTGACCCAGAATCCCCCATCATGTTCGCTGTTACATTTCCAACCACCACTGGACCATAAGGTGTTGTTTTTGACAGGCATACTCTCCAAAAACACATCACCATCAGTGTTAGTTCATACTCTTCTATACTCAGCACACATCTTTCATCAATAGAATCCAACGAATTGTGATTTGCATCATTTTCATTCACCAGACTTACAGTTTTTGCCTTTTCTTTTTCTTTATCTTTTGACCTGTATACCTATGCAAAATGCCCTTTTCTTTTACAACACAAACATATTTTCTCAGTTGCAGGACAATAATGTGAGTTACCTAGATAAAACAAACTGCCACATCTGAAACACATTAATTAAGTTTTCTTTTTTGATATTTTCAGATTTTTGCTAAAATTATTTTCTCTCTCACTTGACACTTCCCCACCCACTTCTTTATTATCATCAAAGACTGACATTTGTGCCATATATCATGCTGTGTTCTCCATACCAGCTGACAATTCTACAGCTCTGATCAAAGTTAAATTAGGTGTTGTGAGTAAGACTTCTTGAACTTTTCTATTGTCTGTATAGTAAACCATCTGATCACAAATTAGCTCATCCTCAAAATCTTTATATTTAGATGTTGCGGCTAATGTTTTTATAGCACCCACATAACTTTCAATAGGTTTTTCTGGTGACTGATGTCTTTTATAGAATTTATGTCTCTCTAAAATAACATTTTTATGAGGTTTAAATCTTACATCAAAAATTTGAGCGCAGAGGCATACCCCTCTTCCACATCTCCCTCACCCAACACCACCTGCCGTGGTAAATGATTAAACATTTTCCTTCCCTCCACACAGGTGTAATGAAACTTGAGGACCCCCCTGCATAGTACATGGAGCCCCCCCCAAGACTCAAGTAGGAGCTCCAAGGCCAGAGTACTGTGCTGAAGGGGGACCCTGGGAGCTCGGGCCTCCCCTGCAAAGTCATTACCATCTATAGCATCCATATACTCTTCAGAACTTTCCTTCAACTGTTCCCAATCAATGCCAGCATATTCAGGGCTAGGAAGATAAAATTCAAGTAGAAGTAGAATATTTTGCTGCATTATAGCGAAGTATGCCTGTGAGGTTCAATACATTTTATATAAATATACCAAATCATTGACCACAAGCACAAACACAATACAATGTCGACATGAAAGGTTACATCAATACTGGTGCGTAGCGTAACACTGTACATGTCCAGTGTTGATCTAATAATCAGTGGAATATATGTATTTTATGGTGTGCATGTTACCAAGGTTAATGAGACACGCCATATTCCTAAATGTATAAAATACGGTGTGAGTGTCACCAACTTTACACCAGGCTCCAATTCTCCAAAGTAAATGATTTATAATTAAAGTTAAATGATAAATATGTATCAATTTATAGGTTACTGTGTGATTGTCACCGAAGTTGATGAACACATGTTTCCAAATGTAGATTATTGCGTGTGTGCCACCTATGGCAATAAATCAAAATATGAATACTTGAAGGCAGACACACCCACTGCAAAGTGCCGAACACTGTCTGCGTGAGGCTAGGTTCCAGCCGTCAGATGTGTAACTGGCGATAACAAACAGCCATAGAACAGCTTCAGGATAAGTCAGCAAATGAGTTGACATGTAGATCATTCTGTAAGTGAATTCAGCTTTAACCAACACAGTGCGGCCAGGCACAAAAAAGACCCAGCCAAGCAAGAACATCACCGAAGCTGACGTTACTCTCTGACTAATGAGCTGACATGAAGAACACCAGCACAGTGTAGTCAGGCAAGAGATCAGGACATGGCCAGGTAAGTATGTCACCACCAATAAATCCTTAACAGATTAACCAAATCTGCAGTAATACGATGAATACCACACCGCCAACTCTCCCTCAGCACCACAGCGCTGACATTTCTCCGCAGTGCAGCCCCAACTTCTACTCAGCAACGCAGGAATTGAGACATGAATGGAATATTCTTCCTAATGAAGATTCCTTGGAGAAATGGAGAAGCCAAGTATAACACAGTGGAAGCCTGCTAGTCCACACGTCCTTCTCAGCAATATAAAAATTAGTCCACACTGTATTTCCCTACAATTATTTATTGTAGAGTAACTTTTTAAAAGGACTGGCAGGGTTGTAGGCTCACATCAATTGCCTCGTCCTTACTTCAAATTCTATAATTCCATATAACGACATGATAAACGCCACATTGTACACTCCACCTATTATAAGCAAGATCTCAACACTGGACAAATAATCGCTAGTGATAGGTAGCATCTATGCCCCAATACAGAGCAATCAGCATTCTTCAACTGACTGACTGGAGTCCTGACTTGCTGTCAGCCTGCCCTGGATTCTCGGGGGCGACTTTAATTGTGTCCTGGACATGACGCTGAACTGTTCATTCCCTCCCTCTGCCCCAGACATTGGTAACATAATACGGTGCACACTTAAAGCTATCACTCCCAGACTGGTCTTTTTAGGACATTTGATGAAAGCACCATCTAGTTTCCCGGGTGTACTCCTTTTAATCTCTTCTGCGGTGATCTGGGCCGGACCTTGTCAGATGACAATCCCCTAGCAGCGGGCCTCTGCTGGTGAGCTCCATGCCCCCAATAACCACTTAGCGCCTTAAGCCCTCTCAACTTGAGTACCAAGTGTTCTGAGTGGATAATAACTCCTCTAATTTTGCACATGGCAGCACCACGACCTCCAAGGCCACTGAATGGGATTCAACTGTTGTTTCAGGAAGCCACATTAATATCTATCCCAAAACCTGGCAAAGATGCATCAGACATCTCCTTGTACCACCCGTTGATGATGCCAAACACCAACTTCAAAATTCGCAGTAAAACACTGGCTGACCATCTTCTCCCTTCGATCCAGAGTCTGGCGCATATAACCAAAATGGGTTCATGTCCCTGAACGTTTGTCGCTTCTTCAAGATTTTTGAGGCTGCGTCTGGGCCCTGGCTTCAAACAGCCTGCCTCATCTTGGATCTGGTGAAAGCATTTGGGGCCAGATGTAGGAAGCACTTTGCGAGTCGCAAACGGCAAAATTTGCCGTTTGCGACTCGCAAATGCGTGATTCCTATGCAGAAATGCATTTTGCGAGTCGGGACCGACTCGCAAAATGCATTTCCGAATCGCAAATAGGAAGGGGTGTTCCCTTCCTATTTGCGATTCGCAATGGTATGCAATTCCATTTGCGACCGCGTATGCGGTCGCAAATGGAGTCGCAGTTACCATCCACTTGAAGTGGATGGTAACCCATTCGCAAACGGGAAGGGGTCCCCATGGGACCCCTTCCCCTTTGTGAATGGACCCCATATTATTTTTTCAGGGCAGGGAGTGGTCCAAGGGACCACTCCCTGCCCTGAAAATTCCGAAACTAAAGGTTTTGGAATTTTTTGAAATGCAGCTCGTTTTCCTGTGAGGAAAACGGGCTGCACTTCAAAAAAAAACAAACCTTTATTTAAAAGGCAGGTCGCTAACATGGAGGCCTGCTGACGTCAGCAGGCCTCCATGTTAGCGAGTGCCTATACTCGCAATGGGGTCGCAAACTGCGACCCACCTCATAAATATTTATGAGGTGGGTCTTTGCGACCCCATTGCGAGTTGCAGAAGGTGTCTGAGACACCTTTCTGCATAGCAAATTGCGACTTGCAATTTGCGAGTCGCACGGACTCGCAAATTGCAAGTCGCAATTTGCTTTTTTCCTACATCTGGCCCATTATTCCTTAAAAAGGGCGTACCTCTTTGATTGGCTGGATGGTCGCATGCTGTGAATGATCTGACTCCTGTATAATGCACCAATGATGCGAGTCCGAACAGGAAGACTTCTCTCATCTGCTGTCCAAATGTACATAGACACCAAACAAGGATGTCGGCTATCTCCCCTTCTTGCACTTTCTGTGGAGCCAGCTGCCATCAGGCTGCGTGGGGGGTGTCACATTTGGGAAATCCTACTTGTTGACCAGATCCGGGCAGTATCCCTTCTTGTGGATGACATCCAGCTCTAGATTCATGACACACAGGTGAACCTCTCAGACATCGCGGACACACTTGCTGGGCTCAGCCAAGTATCTGACATCCAAGTAAAATGGCGGAAGTCTGGCCTTTTCCCCCTGCACCCTAGTGCAGTCAACCCCGGTGAAATGTGGGAGCAGGCAGCTGCCCTGGCAACCTAAAACATTTCACCAGTTGGGGATCCAGATCTACTATTGTTAGACCAGGCATCCTTAGGGTGGTCTTACCCCAGACTTTTTGCCTTTCACCAGCGACCTGTTTAATTGCTGTATCTTTTTTGGGGCCCTAGGACTCTGAGGCCTTTCCACTGCTAACCAGTGCTAAAGTGCATGTGCTTCTCCCCTAAACATGGTAACATTGGTGTATCCACAATTGGTATATTTGATTTACCTGTAAGCCCCTTGTAAAGTGGTATACCATATACCCACGGCCTGTAAATTAAGTGGGTCTGCAGCATTGATTGTGACCCCAAATTCAGTAGCGCTTAAACATGTCTCAGCCTGCCACTTCAGAGCCTGTGTGTACAGTTTCACTGCCACTGCGACGTGGCATTTAAAATCACTTGCCAATAAATAATCTCCCCTTTTCTTATGCAGAAAACTACCCCAAACCCTTGGTAGCTTATTGGGCAGGGTGCCATGCAGGTAAAAAGCAGGGCATTTACTTTTAAGTTTTTCAAGTCCTGGCAATGAAAAACTCTCAAAGTAATTTTTTCATTACTGTGAGGTCGGTTCATTTCACAGGCCAGCATCTGGAATTCCTTACTATACTTCTAAGCTGAAATTCCTGATCCGAAAGGAGAAGCTGAATTATGTTTCATATAATTGGAATGGTAATGGTAAACCCTATTTACTGGTAAAGTCAGATTAATTTATTACTATTTTAGAAATGCCACTTTTAGAAAGTGCTTGTTTCCGGTCCAGAGAGGACCTGGCCTGGCAGTTCGGGCTGGACTGTTCCCTTGGGGAACAGGGTCAAGACTGATTTGCATATGGCTGGGTCCAAACTGGGGTGGCATGGTGGGCAAAATAATTGATGGATTAAACCCAGATCTGTGACTGGGGGTGAATGTTTGATTGGTTCCACATTCCGTCCATCATTTGAGTTTGCTTATTTTAAGAAAGTGGGCATTTCTCTACTCTCATTGCTCTGTGTCCTAACAGCCTGTCTCCAATACACGTCTGGTCTGGGTGACAGATACATCTGTGCATTCCTTCCAGACACCCACAACACTGGACACTCAACTGCATCTGCATTTATCTGCATACTGATGTGTCTTCCTGGGCTGGAAGGGTGAAAGGGAGCTTACACCTCAAGATGGAAGTGCCTGACCCCACATAAAAGGCTGATTACCCCTTACTGATAGTCTATAGGCACGGTTAAGTTGATAGGGGTACCTGTGCACTTCACAGTGGTCTTTTGAAGTCATCTCTCACATCAAAGGCACTTTTGGGTACATGTACTGGGTCTCTGATCCTCTGAAATCAGTACAATTCTGCACCTGAAAGAAACTGCTGGAGTAAAGGCTGCTGCCCTGAAAGGATTGCCACGTTGCTGTGTCTGACTGTTCCACGGAACTGCTGCCCTGCTTTTCTGACCTGCCCTGATGTCTGCTGACCTCTGCCCTGCCGAAAAGAACTAAGGACTACACTCAGAGTGAATCCAAGTGCTTTTCCCTGGTTCACCTGAGCTCTCAGGGACATCAAAGATCTTGTTGCCTACTTCTGGATTTTCCCCCTGCAACTGGGGAACTGCAGCGCTGGCCAATTACTGCAGATTCAGTGGGCCAAATTCCCCCACCACAATATCACTGATTACGTCTTGCTACAGGAGCCGACCGGCTGGTCATAATACCAGCACCTCAGGGGTAGCGCCGTACCAGAGACTACTCTTCCTACAGCCTCAAAGTTTCTTTTTGTTAACTGCGGCCAGACCCAAGCAGTCCTCACCTCAGTACTGCACCACTCACTGTTGTCTGCCTGTGACTGCCTTTGGGAGCGGCCAGACCCAAGTGGTCCTCACCACTGTGCTGCGCTCCTTAAAGCTGTGTGCCTGTGACTACCTTGGAGTGAGATTAGACCAGAGCGGTCTTAGTGACTGTGCTGCGTTCCTCCCTCGGCTGGTTGTCCATACCATCCTTGAGTGGGGCCGGGCCCAAGAACCTTGCTGTTTTGCTGCTGCGCTCCTCACAGCCATACTGGTACCCCTCCAAGAAGATTCATAACAAGCCAAACACTCTACAGAAGAGAGCGCAACTGAACCCCCAGTGGGCTCATACATTGCCTAATAAAAGCGCGCTGACTTCTAGACTCACCATAACCTTAGTTAGCTTACCTTAAAATGCTTATATATTTCAAAAAGCACTGCTTTGATGAGATGAATGCCTCATAATCTACTGATTGAACTTTTGTCGTTATAGTCCTAATTTACTCAGATAAACATCTTCTATTTTTCTAAACCAGTGTAGAGTCTTTTTGTGGTGTTTTCACTGTGTTACTGTGTGTGTGTGTATTGCACAAATACTTTACACATTGCCTCTTAAGTTAAGCCAGGCTGCTCTGCGCCAAGCTACTATGGGGTGAGCACAGGTTAATTTAAAGTGTGTATCTGACTTACTCTTACTAGAATTGTGGCCCCTACTTGGACAGGGTGCATACCTCTGACAACTAGAGATTCAATTTCTAACAACCATGAAGAAGACACCCTGTGGGACGGTAATCTCTGTAAAGCTGTGGCCATTGTTCATAGCTAAATCTCCTTTAGGCACGCTCTGCCCCTCTCCATGGCTGGCAGAGTGGTGCTCTCTAAAATTATAACCCTACCATACCTACTGTATTATCTCACCAAGCTCCCCCTTGTACTGCCTGCCTTCTTCATTTTCTCACTAAACACACTCCTTGGTGACCTTATATGAGGAAGGGCCATCATAGGTTGGTCCTGGCTAAACTGTTTCTGCCTACAATGCGAGGGGGCTTGAGAGCTCCCAGTTATCAACACTACTATCTGGTGTCCTAACTACAATGAGCGTGCCAGTGATTTGCAGAGTGCTACTTGGAAGACTGCTTGATTAATCCCCACCCTGGCACTTGGGGCATGTGCTTCACCTTTTCCACCCCATTCAAACCAAGCCTTCGCTATTCCTTGCCAAAACCAAGTTGCATTGTCTTGCTATTGGAAATGCGTGCATATCATGAAACTGATGATGCGATTTACTTTGGCCAGCCCCAGCAAGATCCCCAGAGTGCCTGGGACCGATGCCACAATCGGTACTCAGAGACTGGCAGATTGGGGGTGTTGCGAATGTGGGTGACCATCTTGAGGATGGCACTCTCAAGTCTTATGATGACTTGGTCGAACAACGTAACATCTGTCATACATATCACACCCTATCCATCAGACTATGGCCCTCATTCTGACCTTGGCGGTCTTTTCGCAAGACCGCTGAGTTACCGCCGCGGTGAAGACCGCCGACCGCGGCGGTGTGCCGCTGTGTGCATTCTGACCGCTGGGAGCGTTCCGCCGGAAAACCGCCAGCAGCCACACTGGCGGTCGGCGGGAAAGTGGAGACTGGTCAACCTCCACCGCCACGCCAGCAGAACACCGCCCACAGAATTACGACCCACATTTCTGTGTGGCGGTCTTCTGTTGGCGGTCTTCTGTTGGCGGTCACGTCCCTATGGCTCCCGTCGCCTCCCGGAGGACCAACGCACAAGGTAAGTTGATCGTCCGTGAGGGGAGGGGGTGGGGGGGTGTTGTGTGATGTGGGCGTGCATGGGGGTGTGCGTGTGAGTGTAGAGGGAGTGTGTGAGTGCGTGTATGCGGGCGGGGGGTGCTGCTGTGTCTATGGGTAATGTGTGCTGTTCGGCAGGTGCGCATGTCGGCATGTATGTGTGCGGGTATGTGTCCCCGTTGTGTATGTGTGTGTAGGGGGTGTGTATATGTGCATGTTGGGGGTGTGTGCATGTCGGGGTACATGTATGTGCATGTCGGGGTGGGGGTGGGGAGGGGGTTCGTACCACCTCTGGGGGGTGGCAGGGGGGTGGAGGGTGTGGGGGGAGGACTCGGGTGGGTAGTGGGGGGTGGGGGAGACCCCTATCAGTGCCAGGGAAGGAATTCCCTGGCCCCGATAGTGCTTACCGCCATGGTTCGCACGGCGGTTCCCGCCCGCAAGAAACCGCGGCGGTAGGCAGGGTCATAATACCCTTGGCGGTCTTGGGACGACCGCCGGGCCGGAGTGCGCAAACTCCAGCCCCGCGGTCATGACCGCCGTGGCGGTCGGAGTGGAGAAGTAGCGGTCGGTCGCGGCGGGGACCGCCGCGGTCAGAATGCCATTTTTAATACCGCCGGTCTGTTCGCGGTCCGACCGCCGTCTCTCCGCCGACCGCCAGGGTCAGAATGAGGGCCTATGTGCCTTAACAGATGCTGAGCCACCCTCCCACACACATCTCCAGTACCTCCACGCCCTGGGTAATGGCAACCGCCTCATCACTTGGCTGTCAGGAGCGACTGCGGACCTTACTCAGATTGCCCTAGCAGATCCATGTGTTAAAAGGGAGGCAGAGAGTTCGCCCGACCGTTTCCTAACAAAGAACGGGAAACTCATACAATGATGCATACTACACAGGTCCTACCTAACCTTAGCAAACATTAACTTCTATTTCCTTGGAGAGAATATAACCTGCCCCTGCTGCCTATTGCCCGATGTGGACCTTTGTCATATGTTCTGAGTGTGTGCCTCACTAACACACATTTGGAAGGTGACCACCACCCAACTCACACAGCTGACTGACTTAGTGCCTCTTCACTCCTGGGAGGCCTCTGCCTTGTACTGCTTTCCATGCTCTCTGAAGTGTCGGTCTGAGGAATGATTTTTGGACCTGGCCCTGGCAACAAAGACTCACTACTGTCTCATGCTGAAACAGAGAGAGCTGCCCTCAGCAGGGAAGAATCCAGAGAACTTTGCAAAAACCCCATTGCAAAGGAATCGAAAGTCCTGTTGCTCAAATTCCAGGGATTGGAGTCTGTTTATATAACACTAACGTAACTGTGCCTGTTTTACCAGGCTGGCAACACACTGTTCTTTGCCAGATACAGGTGCCACAATGGTTTCTAACTACAGAAAAATGTCAAAAGTCTTATACAGGATTAACTAATGTTCTTGACCAGTCAATTGATGCTGACCAAATTGGTTCTTTGAAAAATGTACTGTACATAATGTCAGGTGTGTCTGCCATGTCCTTTCATCTAACTAATGCTGAGCCACCTTCAGGCGTACTTGCATTAAATGCATAAAATGTTGTTTATATAGTCAATTGGCAATTTAAAGTTGTGGAATTATATCATTTTGTCAGTCTTTTAAAGCTATTTATATTTATATTATATTTATATTTATCATACATCCAAGCTTTTATTTAATAGCTATGTCTCCAAATCCTATCTTCTTATCAGAGGAAGTAGATAGGGTTGCCCTCTTTCTCTCCTTCTTTTTCTTTTGGCTTTCAAACTACTTCTTAAACTAATATGGAATTCCAAACAAAATAAAGGAATTCGTTTTTTAATACTGCAATTTAAAATTTCAGCATATGGTGATGAAGTTTTATTGTTCATTTCCGATCCAGTGACATCAATTCCGATAACATTGGATATAAGAAACAGTTACTCAGTTTTTTCTGATTATACCTTAAATATAAATAAGACATAATTATTTCCCATAAATATATCGTGCATCAGATATGATTAAGCTATATAATATTATTTGGTGTCCGAGCAGACTCAAATACTTTGGATTTTTTTGCAAATGGTTTACATTCAACTTAAGAACTTAATTGTGAAAAATGTATGCAACAGTTAAAAATAGAACAGGGAATGTATTGTAATCAAACTTGGTAAAGTAGAATTCAATCTAATAAAAGGGTTGTTGTATCTCAGATATTATATGTGCAATGTATGTCACCTCTCTATTTTCCAGTATCTTTTTTTATAAAAGACTACAGAAAATAATATCCAACTTCTTTTGGAACAACAAAACCCCACAAATAAGCAACTCAAACGTCCAACATGATATTGTGAATCTTGATTTAGGACAGCCAAATTCTAATGTTTATCACACTTTGTTTATTGTACAAGGGTCCTTTTGGTTTCAAAATATTAATTTAGCTTCTACTTCTATGGGGATCAAACTTGAAAATGTCTTAATAACCCCTTTTTCAATTCTTTCAATTTTAACTATGTCCAATACTTTATCACAAAATCTCAAGTTGTTAGGGCTACAAACTATCTCTATCACCTTATGGTGTATCATTTTATAGATGTATTCAGCACTCCAAGCCGACATTTTTAGGGTTAAATCCAGATATTAAACTTCATCATAATTTTGGAATATCTGTTCTGCCTACTTATCTAAAAACTGGCAACACATGCTATTATGTAATGTATCTAGTTTGTTACTGGTTTCCTTGTATCAATCAGATCTATTTATTTTATATAATTTTCTATGGAGCGTGGTTAGATTTTTCAATGCATAGTATGCAATAGCCATATGTGTTTGCATTGTCATGATGCTGACGGTTCATTAAAGCACTTGTTTTATGAAAGTCTTGCCATTTGTATTTTGGTCAGAGGTGTGGGATATTATCTGCAAAACTGTCAATATTTCAGAAAAATTGACAAATTCTATTATTGGATGTAAATAGTTCGCCCTTTCTTTATGCTTATCTTTCACTAATCTGAAAGACGGATGGCATGCCCAGCATCTCACTATGTGATTGACCAGAAGCTAACTTCTGCCATGTTGGTTGGCTGTGTAGTGTGATAGAGGGTTTTTGGTGCTGAATATTCTCTCCTGAGTTCTGGGGAGCCCTATCACTTTGACACCCAGGACTTTCTTGCTAGGAACACTGGAGAATCTAGGGTGCACTCGAGGTGAGAGGACGCTAATAGGTATGGCCACCTTGGTAGCCAAAAGGGATAATGAAGGCACCTGGAACAGTCCTCAACCCCCCCCCCACACTAGCAGAATGGTGGAAAGAAGTAGACTGGTGCAGATAGCAAGAAGAGCCCACCGATGCATTTTGGGGCTGCCCTCAGAAATATTCCCAAATCTGTGGCAAATGATGGAAGTATTATGGACTTGGCCTCATAACGACAAGTGTTTGATTAATTAAATGATGTATTGATGCTCAGATGAAGGTATGGAATGTCCTGTCTGTTGCTGATGGTATAAATTACTTTACCTAGTTTTGTTTTGTTATAATTGCTTGTTATCACTCAATAAACTTAGTTATCAAAAAAAGATGTCCACACAGCTCCCTAATAATGTATTTGTAGAGACATGCAAACGTCATTGGATCCACAGATGTTGAAGAGGGTTGGAAGAGTTTTTATGCTTGCTACAGTGGTTTTCACAAGTATTTAATGTGTCACAGGCAAGATCAAGAAAACTTAATAAGCCTTCCCCAAATCCTCAATTTTATAGGCAGATGGGAAGTTGCCACTGGTAGATTTTCAAAGCCCCATTTCACATAAATGAACATTGGAACTTTGTGGGGCAATACATCGATTCTTCTCTCTCAAATACTAGGAACAGTTGAAATGTTGACTTTCCCTCTACATTGGCCTAACAGAGAGACAATGAAACTCATTCCCTTGAAGCTCCCCTGTTCAAGACTAAACAGCAAAGGGACTAGGGGAAGCCTTGACTTCAGTAAAAGCCTACTGTTAAAGTCAATTTTTGTTGGATTGCACACACGCTCTCTCTCTCTCTCTCTCTCTCTCTCTCTCTCTCTCTCTATCTCTCTATCTCTCTCTCTCTCTCACACACACACATACACACAAACACACACCTCAAACCCTAGATCAGAGACAAACAGACAGGACCTAACTGAAAATGCAGTACAGAAATGTGTTAATATTGAAATTGTGTAAATTAAAGGTCCAGCTATATCTGAAGTCAGTCTTTTTGGATAAGAAATACACGGATGGTATCCTTCAACTCATAGACAGCCTTTTTGATGTTCTTTGGCAATTAACCAATCTGAGTTACTCCTCGAAACCTCATTACAAGTGTCCCTGACTTTGACTAGATTCCCCCACCCCACATTCGGAGACATCAATAATCTCGGGAATACAGAATCACTGAGGAATACATGGTACACCCTCTCATTAATGAGAATTACCAAGGAACTGAAAATATCGTACTCAATTCCCATAGCTGCTCCTTCCCCTAAAGTTGCAGACAAAGGGCCTGATTTAGATTTTCGACTGAGGGGTTATACCGTCACAACAGTGACAGATATCCCATCCACTGAAATATAAATCCCTTAGGAACAATGGATTATCCATTTTGCTGGACAGGATATCCATCACTGTTGTGACAGAGTAACCCCTCCACCAAAATATAAATCACACCTAAAGTGTCTAGATGAAACAGATGCCACTAGTTGAATTACAGTGGGTCTCACAATCCTGATTGGATCAGCTACCATGGTTGATGGCCACTTGAGAATTATCATGTGACTCATTATGAGGCCCTTAGAAGTCTTGTGGTGGCGGTCTTACTGCTGCAGTCCTGGCAGTAAAGACCACCACATTACCAGTTTGTCGATCGGGCCAAAGCCAAACCACCACAGCGCCGCTAGTCCCGCCGGTGTGGTTGGACCAGCGCGGCTGGCGGTGAGTTCCTTCTGGCTGGTGGCATGTCTAAGACTGCGGGTCATATTATGAGTTTTTGGGCGGCAGTCGCCCCGCCATGAAAACCCTGGCAGTAACGCTTGCAGACACACACTCCCACACATCCACACACTTGCAGACACACACCCCTTCCTGACCACACGAATACATCCAAACACCCCCACCCAACCATATGCATACATCCAAACACCCCCACCCAAACGTATGCATACATACAGACACTCCCACCCAACTGCACACATACATACGGACACCCCCACCCAACTGCACGCATACATGCAGACACCCCACCTAACCGCATGCATGCATACAGACACCCCCACCAACCTGAACACAGACATGCACCCCCACTTGCTCGTATGCATACGTACCCCCTCCATATACATTCACACAACCACCTCCCTCCACATACATAAACACACACACATACACCCTTCGCATACATTAACACACACACCCCTCCGCATACATTCACACACATACCACCACGCAGGCATACTTGCATACATTCACACACACACCACCACGCACGCATACAGTCACAAACACGGAAGCACACCCCTTCCGACACACACGCATGTTCGCACACGCACACACCACACACATGCACCTGCCACACACAGACACACTCCCTTCCGGTCAGTCCACCTACCTGTCTGGGCTGCAAAGCAGCCCCGTCAAGGTGGTCGTCCAGGAGGGGGTGGATGTCGGGGGGTTTCCACCGCCAGCACTGCACAGCGGTGCAAGGGCCGCCTGCCATATTACTGCTCATAATATGGCAGGCGGAGTAATTCCGGCATGGTGGTGCTGGTATTGGAACCGCCTCTCACCCGCCGTCGGTCGGACTAATTGTGTCGGATTTCCACCTGTTTATGAGCGGAAATTCGTTGGTGACACGTATAACATCAGTCTTCGGACCATCAACACTGGTGGTCTTTTGGCACCCACTTCGACGGTGGTCTTGGCAAAAGACCACCAAAGTCAAAATGAGGGCCATTGTCTGATACCATAAGGAAAACACAAAACGCTGGTTAGATTTTTTTTTACCCAAACACATAACACCTTGTTCCTGTTCATTGTCACTGAGCATGAGACCCTTCCTTAATCCTTAAGTATGTTAATATGTGAAATATCTATGAACAAACACATGGATTTCAGTACAGTCAGGTCTATTCCAACCTTTCTCAATTTGGAGGGCAAATATATGTTAGTTTTTAAAGCATTAGTGCAATGCTGTGCTTTGGGTGAGAAACTATCATATAAGTTTTGCTTCCAAACAATCACAATTAAAATGAGTTGAGTAGGTGGGAGACAGCAAATATGTTCCCTTCCATAAGCTTTTTGTAATTTCTTTTCCTGCTGTCGAGTGTGAAAAATTTCTGCTTTGGCAAGTAAAAGAGAGAACCTTCTCATGAATGTGCTTCTAGAAAAGCACTGAATGCTCATGCAGGCAGGTTACAGGGCAGCCGACAACGAAGAAAGGATGCAGAGCATCTGAATAACATTTCCAGGCTGTTGCATGTGTTTCTCACAGGCATCACCATACCAAACAGTATTTATTCAAACCAGCCAATGCATTCCTAACTCTGAACTGTAGTGTGGGAATTAAGTCAACTGTGTTTTATCCTCGCCAGCCCGGTAGCATGTGCATAACCTGACCACACATGGTGTTCGTCATTAACGTCTTTACTCAATCAGTCAGTCAAAAACACTGTAGCTGGCCAATATTGATCATTAAAGCACAGGAAATGGCAGCATACAAATATAAATATGTATAAAAACAACTACATGGTACAAGAATAAAAAACATCACATCAAAGTAGTCTTTCCATAATAAATAGTATTGAATGATTGTGTGTGCGAAACACTGCAACACAGGCACAGAGCAGCCCGGGTGGGTCCCTCGACATTAAACTAACAACTAAAAAAGCTCAAAAATGCCATTTACAAGGAAAAGGTAGGGGCTCCAACTAAGGTTGAACTTGAAATACAACAAATTCCTTATGATCTGGGTATGACAAAGCATACTTCTCCCTTATCTTTTTTGGCCAACAAATATAACTGATCACTGCTAGCAAAGAAATCATATAATTATATTTTGGTAGCAAAGAGAGGATATAATTACATTTTGTAAGTTTGCACCACTTTTGCATCAAATAATGATGGAAAGGCGGTGCTAACTTTTCATAAATCAGACCCTCTCTGTCTAAGTGCTGTAAAAAATTGAAGGCCATTTTATAGGATAAAATACCTTGTGAACGCAAAATTGGGTGTAAAAATCGTATTGTCGTATTCTATACAATTTACAAAACAGCAAAAAATGAGTGGTTCATTGTAATAAAAATGAGTCACATGGGCAGCAGGGCAGAGAGGAAGAACAGAAATCTGTTAGCGGGAAAGCAAACAAAAACTGTACTATGCATACTCTCAGGCATGTGAGGTAAAATCTATATTCAGGATGTGCAAACCAGAATAAATAGGACTCAACTGAATCAATGGTCGAGATCAGTAGATATCAGAGGACCAAATCCATGGCTCACAATCTAGCCATTCTAGCATCCATTCGGGACTTGTAAAGACTTTACTAACCCCTTGGTGTTAGTATCACTACTGGGGGTGAACTAAAGTAATCAAGCCTACTGATGTCTTGAAAGGCCTGCTTAACGTAAGTGAGTCAAAGAAGTAGGGCCATGTTTTCTAGCCTCATGCAGTGCACCAGGACCTCGACAGAGGACCATATTTTATCCCACAAGATCAAGGCAGTGATTTTCACAAGATCCTCCAATTTCCAGTTTTGTGTGTGCAATATAGCTGGCAGTTGTCTTCAGGAACAGCTAAACGGCTATGCAGGAATTTAGTTTCCTGGGATTGCAGACTTCTTAAATTAGCTTAACCTCAGACTCCTATCCATAAGTCCCCAGAGGCAGGCATTTACGTTTATTCAGCGGGATCATCTCTTTAATAGGTGTTTGGCCTAATTTCCCTGCAAGTATAAAAACTGACTCACAAGCAAATGCAAGCATCGGATTGAGCAAATTATCCCATTTTAGATTGGCCTCAACTATTATATCTAAATAGTTAAAACAGGGAACCTTGGCAATTGGGATCCCTCTATGTAGGAAGCTGGCTCTGTATATACTATATCAAAATAAGATATAGTGTGCAGAGAGTCCAGGGGTTCCCCAGAGGCTTAACAGAGGCTAAAGTAGATAATACTAATGCTCTCTTTTGTGGCAGTGTGGTCGAGCAGTTAGGCTTATCACAGGGTAGTGCACCACGTATTTGTTGTACACACACAAACAATAGACGAAGCACACACTCAATGACTGAACTCCAGACCAGTGGCTTTTATATATCAAAATATATTTTCCTAATTTATTTTTAAAACCACAAGATTGAAGTTGCAGGTCAGTACTTCAGTAGATTCGTATTTCATACAGATATCAACAGCACTTTGTTTGAAATAGGTAAGTAATAAGGTTTTTGAATTATTGGCAATAACCTGTTTTAAAAATGGACACTGCTATTTTCAGAAGCAGTTCCTGTGAGGAAGGAATGTTAGATCGTTTTACAAGTAAGGACAACACTTACAGTTTCAGTCTCCGGCTTTTAGGAAGTCCACCGGTTGGGGTGCAAGTTAACCCAAAACACCCACCACTAGCAACATGGGGCCGGCCAGGTGCAGAAGTCAAAGTTGAGCAATTTTAACGCAGGCTCCTATGGAAACAGGGGTTACTCAGAATCAGGCCTGCCTGCAGGTAAGTACCTGTGGCTCAGAGGGCAGACCAGGCAGGATTGAAAGAGCACTGGAGGCGCAACAGGTAGGCACCAAACACACACCCTCAGCAGCACAGGGGCAGCCTGGTGCAGGGTGCAAACATGGCATTGGGTTTCCAATGCTGGTCTATGAGGAGACCCGGGGTCACTCAGAGGCTGCAGGCAAGGTCTAGGGTGGGTGTCTCAGACACACCACTAGTTGGACAGGGAGGAGGGCCGCCTGCTGAACGTAGTTGCACCAGGTGTTGGTTTCTCCAAGGCCTGGGGGCTGCGGGTGCAGTGTGTCTTTAGGCATCGGATATCTTCGTCCTGAGCTTCACGGTCAGGAGGGTTCTCAGAATTCCCTCTGCAGGCATAGTCATGGAGCGGTGGTGAGGTCAACCCAGGGTGGGTACTTGCTTGCAATCGCCTGGGGGCCCTCTCTTGCTGGGCTATCCACCTGGACACGGGCCATGGGCGTCGGGTGCACAGGGGTCATGTCTCACGCATCCGGAGTGCAGTCAGAGTCCTTGGTTGTAGGTTTTTCTTAGACAGAGCCGTTGTCCTCGGGAGTTCTTGGTATTTTTGTTCGCAGGGCAGTCCTTTGGAGTTAGGCAGAGGTTGCTGATCCCGCTGGATGCATCGCTGGTCTTTTGCAGGTTCTTTGAAGCAAGAGACAGGTCAATAGAGTTGGGGCCAATGCAGTGCCTTCTTCTCTGCTGGGGTTTCAGCTAAGCACTCCTTCTTCTTCTTGTCTGGTTACCAGGAATCTGGTTAGTTGGGTTCAGGGAATCCCTTAAATACAACATTTTAGGGGCGCTACAGGGGTCAGAGGGCAGTAGCCAATGGCTACTGTCCATGATGGTGGCTACACCCTCCTAGTGTCCACTCCCTTTGGGGAGAGGGGCACATTCCTATCCCTTTTGGTGCCTGTCCTCCAAACCAAGATGGAGGATTCTGTAGGGAGAGAGTCACTTCAGCTCTGGACAGTCCCAGCTGAAGTGGTCACTCCTCCCTGTTTTTCTTAACTTTCCCACCGAACTGGCTGCCAAAAGTGGCTTTCTCCAGGGACGGGCATCTCCACTAGCTGGAGTGCCCTGATGCACTGTTACAAGAGGCTTGAGCTTTTGAGGCTCACCGCCAGGTGTTACAGTTCCTGCAGGGGGGGGAGGTGAAGCACCTCCACCCAGATCAGGCTTTGTTTCTGGCCTCAAAGAGCACAAAGGCCCTCATCCCATGAGGTGAGAAACTCATTTGCTGGTGGTAGACTGGCACAGACCAGTCTGTCCTACACTAAAGGATTAGGTCAAATACAGGGGGCATCGCTAGGATGCCCTTTGTGTGCATTTTTTTATAAATCCCACACTGGCATTAGTGGGGCATTATTGTGCTGAGAAGTTTGATACCAGACTTCCCAGTATTCAGTGAAGCCATTATGGAACTGTGGAGTTTGTAATGACAAACTCCCAGACCGTATACTTAATATACTTAATATGGCCACACTGCACTTAAGAATGGACTTAGACACTTTAGAGGCATATTGCTCATGCAGATATACCCTCACCTCTAGTATAGTGCTCCCTGCCTAAGGGCTGTAAGGCCTGCTAGAGGGGTGACTTACCTATGCCACAGGCAGTGTTTTGTGGGCATGGCACCCTAAGGGGGATGCCATCTCGACTTTGCCTTTTTCTCCCCACCAACACACACAATCTGCAATGGCAATGCGCATGTGTTAAGTGAGGGGTCCCTTAGGGTGGCACAACACAGGCTGTAGCCCTTAGGGACCTTCCCTGGTCACAGGGCCCTTGGTGCCACTGGTGCCTTTTACAAGGGAGTTATCTCTGTGCCGGAGGTGTACGAATTGTGGAAACAATGGTAAATTTTTAGGAAAAGAACAATGGTGCTGGGGCCTGGTTAGCAGGATCCCAGCACACTTTCAGTCAAGTCAGCATCAATATCAGGCAAAAACTGTTGGCCGGGGGTAGCTGCAACAAGTGCCAGTTTCCTACACTCTATAAGGAATTTTCGAGAGCAGGTAATCTTGATCAACAGGGACGCCATCGGGACCTAGCCCTTTCCCTGCCGAAGAATTTAAAATGGCCCTAGCGACATCAGAATCATTGACGGAGTCACTTAATTGGGTCTCCTTGTCTTTACCCCCCAGCGTACAACATTCAACTGACTTCTCAATCCCCCAACTGTTAAAGACCACACCTTAACACCTCTCAGATCAATAAGGTAATTTCCATCATAAGTCCGCCCCCAGTCACGAGGTCCAAACACTTACAGCTCCAAGACACTACACCCCCCCTTAATAATAAAATATCTTAAACAAAAAAACAAAAATTGCAGTATTGCAGTTCCTCGATCAGCCGCCTCAGTGCTTGCACAGTTCAGCCGGCCTATGTGGTAAGAGGAGTTGAGATGTGAATAGAGTGGACCCCAGGGATACAGGGTCTAAAGTCTGATCAGAATCCTCAGGTAGAGCTATCTCCCCTGAACTTGCAGGGAGCAAAGATCGAGAAGACAGATGTCTGAAATACGTTGAGTCCCTTGTGATGGATTTGCCAGGACGATGTACCATTATTATATGCCCATTGCCTCTCACAACTTTTAAAGGTTCAACATCAAATGGAGGATCTGTCTTTTGCTTCTGCTTTTGTTTGATGACAATCCAGTCATCTTCATTGGACACAATCACGTTGATCAGCATACTCTTTCATCTGATGCTTCCAAGCAGCGTCAGTTGCATGATCCACATCATCATTTAAGGTTCGCTTAGGGGGTCCTCTGTAGTAATTTGGTTCTTATGGCTCTCCTGAACATCAGGGAGGAAGGACTTTCACCTATGTTGGAGTAAGGGGTTGACCATTACGCACAGAGGGATTGGTATAATGCCTTCCTCAGATCAAGTCCTTCCGTCCATGCACATTGAATCACTTCCTTCAGGGTGCCCATAAATCATTCTGTGACAATAGTGTGCTTTTCTGATGTTTGATATTAAAACTGGCTTGAAACTCCTTGAACTCTTTGCTGTTGAAAATAAACCACTGTTAGGCTGGAGAGTGTCCTGTATGCCCCACACTGCAAAGATGTTGTCTAACCGCTCAATGACCTTGTTGTGGGTTGTGGATGACATGTCTTCCACCAGAGGAAAACAGAAATGCTCAGCAATGTCCACTATGCTGAGCAAGGATTGCTCTCAACCCCTCGGGCTCGCATCAACAGTGATCTAAGTGTGCAATTTAGGATCAAAGTAAACATTTCAGTTGCTTTTTCAATTGTATGTTTTATCTTTTTGATACTGCAGTCACATTCAGCAGACCATCGGAACTGGACATTTAATTTTTGCAGATCTCGCAAAGGAGCACTCAAAGTGGCAAAGTCACAAATGTACCTTAAAAAGATAGCTGGCCATGCCTAAGAAGGACCACACCATCGTGACATCTTGAGGAGAACTGGTGGCTGACAGTGCTTGTACCTTGTCAGGATCAGGAGCCATGCCTCCATCAGAAAGTACATGTCCAAAGAAATTGAGTATTGTTTTGAGAAATTCACACTTTTCGGCATTTAAGGTGAGACAAGCATCTGTAAGTAATTGACACACTTGTTTGAAGGCTTTATCATGCTCCATCCTTGTTGCAACAAATACCAGTGAACATGCTTGTTTGATCCCCTTCCTAACCTTACAAAAGTGGGAACATTCCCCCTTCGACCCATATCTGACCTTTGCTTCCACATCATTATGGAGTTGCGCTAACAAGTGCACAGTCTTAAGATTTGCTCCTTGTTTAATCAGCATTGCCCATAGTTTACTCCTAACAACATTATCATATGCAGCAGTTAGAGCCATAAATGCCAGATATAAACATGCTTACCTGGCCCCTACGTACCTTTCTCTTAATGAAAGGAGGTTCAGACATTGATCAACCGTTCCCTCCGCCCTCTGAAAACCATACTGTGCCTGGGATAATAATATTATTGTCATATGCCCATGATTCTATCCAATCTAAAAGAATCCTGTCAAAGATTTTCACTGTAGCATCAATCAATGAGATAGGACGGTAACATACATGATCTTTCTGATCACCTTTTTTAAAAACTGTGGACATTGTTCTTAAAAAGATCAGCCAGGACACCATCTGGCTCCGGATCCTTATTTGTGAGTGAACTATTAATTGACAAGGTCACATTACTCAAATGTAAAACCACTTCCTCACTATTAGGCTTATCTGATCCCTCTGTCATACATTTCATACAATCATCCCCAATGCTTGAGTACATCTTTGTGAAGTGAGTGATCCATCTATGTTCTGCAATAAGAACCTCTATGCCCTTGTTTGTATTTGGAACAAAGAATGGAGTATTAACTGTTTTCCAGAACTGTGCCCCATCATTTACATCTGAGGCATCCACTAGCTTCGCCCACACCTCCTCTCTACTCATCTTTTTCCTCAGTGCAATCACCTCTTTATACTGGGCTCTACACTTCTTAACTTCAGACTGACTCCTAGGAGATGCGTTTAAAGCCCGTGTAAGTTGAGCATGGGCACAAGTACACGATTTATCAAACCATTTAACTGATTTATTTTGGTCAGGTTGATTTGGTAGAGTTAAATAGATTTTAACAGATGCACAGATATCTGCAAAGACTCCCGGTACCTGATTTAGTACGATTTCAGTGCTCAGGCACTGTTCAAATTTTACTATAATGCTGCCAACTACATGGGACAAAAGAGCCTTTGAAACCACTGTGTGCCATTTACATTGTACACCTTTGTCCTGGAATATTCAATAGGACAACCCACTACCTGCTCACTCAGTCTCATCTATCCATTATAAATTGGATCATGGTCACTTAAACCACTAGTAATTTCCTGGAAGGCACCCACTTTATTAAGCGAGGACTTTGATATCATTATGTGGTCAGTCATTGAACCTCAACACCGCCTGTGAAAGTTATGTCAGGAGCAGTATAATTGGGTGCAATATCAAACATCAAAATTAAGTCACAAATCCTTCTGAGATTATTTAATTTATCCTCAGAGGGGTTATGAGTAAAAAGAGAGTAGTTACTAGAATCATTGCACAATCTCCCATACACCTTATTGTCTCCGATAGAACAAAGGATGGCATTGAAGTCCCCCCCCTACATATGCATACTCATTAACCATTGAGGATACCATTTCCTCTGTTATATTTGCAAGAGAAAGAATAATTTGGATATTAGATCTCACAAAATTGTAATGATAAAAATTGACAACCCGGCTGGGGCCTGCTTCACCAGTGTTGAGATTGATTGAAAACAATTAAAAGTAACCTCTGAACTGGCCCATGTTTCTTGAAGACAGACTAGCTGTTTGTTTTTTAACAAAGAAAGCCAGTTTTCATTTGTGATTTTCTCCCTAATTGTGGCCACATTCCACAAGAGAATATTCAAATCATGTACATTGTTCCCTACATCCCCTGCAGCGTGTACAGGGGTTGTAACCCAAGAGCATCAGAGCTTCTAATCTCTCTTTCCACCAAATGCGGGATAAACCATTCCTCCCTGACCTTCTTAACCTCCATACCATCACTAAATTGGACGCTAGTTTAAGCGTCACTCCTGAACCCATCCAATTTGGAATTGCAAATTTAACTTGTAGTTAT
The DNA here is from genome assembly GCF_031143425.1 of Pleurodeles waltl. NCBI lineage: Eukaryota > Metazoa > Chordata > Amphibia > Caudata > Salamandridae > Pleurodeles > Pleurodeles waltl. The sequence goes on from NC_090442.1 coordinate 981,154,984, forward strand.
CGAGTTGGTTGGGAAAGGCAGGCCCTCACTCTCCCCCGTCTATCTACCTCTTCCAGGGGGGCATAACAAATTTGGGTGGGCATGGCAGAATTTGAATTTTACCCCATTTGGGGGTTCTCGCCGTGTTTAGGTTGATAAAAAATACCCCAGGGGTACTCCTTGTATATTATAGTCGAGCTTCTGCTGTGCTCCAAATTGGTTCAGTATCCATCCTACCTGAGATGGGTTCCTATAACTAACCACCACACAATCATCAGCTACTTGCTTCTTAGAATAGTCTACCCACTGAACCTTCCTCACACCATTAATACCCTTTCAAAGAGACTCTGTCGTTGCACCCACCAATGACTTATCAAATCAATGGACTACCAAATTGTTTAGTTGGTGATCCTGTTCGATAGCTGTGTGGCGTAACACAAGAACATTTTTGTTGCACAACTACATAAGGAGTACATTGGGGAGGGAGCTGCAATACATGTAAATTTTGATCCTTAGAAAGTAAAACAACCTCAAATTTCTAGGATCCTTCGCCCTCAGAGCACCTCAACCTCCCTGCACTCCTCTGAGATGTTGCAACTAACTTCTCATGGAGAAGTTTCTTACTGACTGGTCGACCCATAGCAACATCCATTTTCTGATTGGGCTCGCTAGATCTAAATTATAACTTCCTGTTTTGTCCATCACTAACACTAACAGTCTCTAGTGGTGGGCCCAAAGGACAGTTCTCTTCGACCCCCTCTATACCTTGAGCAGGTAAGAAGTTGACTTTCACACACTTCAGAAGGTGTGAATGGAAACTGCTGCTGAGAGTGCTGGGAAGTGAAGTTCAGGCTCCCCCCGTTGTAGCAATGTCGCGTCCTGCGCTGCAGAAACAGCTGGCTCTCTACACGCGCCTCCAGGCGCGAATGGAAACTGGCAGCCCTCCTCCTGCTGCAGAGCCTGCTGGGAAGTGAAGTTCAGGCTCCCTCCGCTGAAGCAATATCATGATCCTTGACTCTGCAACGGTTTGGAAGCATCCCAGGTGTACACCTTCATATTTAACACTCTGAGTTGTGACACCGGTGGTAGATTGTTAAATTGTTTCAACCAACATGATGTTGATTGATGCACCGCTATCAATTAAAAAGGTTACAGGGCAACTGTTGGGCAATTTACATAGGAATTCACTTCGTCTACTGTGCAAATGGCAAGGCCCACTGGTGCATGTTGCTCCGATCTATAATCATTGCACATTCACCGTCTTCACTGTCGCTTGATTGGGATGTCGAGGAACTGTTGCAGGATCAATTTGACGATGATCAGTTTTACTTGGTTTCCACCTGTCGCAACTGAGGTTGTTTTTTTGTCTTTGTAGTTTGGCAAGAATGCTTTTGGAATCTACTGCCATACATTTTCTTAACCTACCATGATGCACTTGTATTTTCTTTCACTTTAAAAAGGTTAAGAAGTTATTCTCCTTTTGCACCCCTTACACGTTTTTCCAATGGTTGGACATTTATTCTCATGTGGAAATTAAAATCCACATCAAAAACACAGTCCTTCTTTCTTTAAAGATGTCGACTACGGACACCTGCTTGGCACTGGTATCTATTCTTCATGACCAATGCCGACTCACCATTTTGCTGTTCTCGCTTCCGTGTTGGCGGCCTGACAATCAGCCTACTCCTAAGCTATAGCAGCCATCAGTACTTTTTCTATACTGAGTGTCTCTCACAACATGCTTCTTTTAAATGAGCCCGTTAAAAAGCCATCAATAACTTGGAGGCGTATAACTTCAACATCAATAAAGTTACTAAGTTTGCAATGTTTAATGAGCACATCAAGTCTTCCAACAAACTCATCCTTTGGTTCACCAACTTGTTGTCTCACTCAATTGAAGTTGTCCCCTTTCTAGTCAACATTTGGCCTTGGATTGAACTTGGCTCTTAATGCTTCTTTGATTTGACAGTCTCTGTCTGTGCAATTTTTTTAATCACTTATTTCACTCCATCACTAGTGACCTTCTTTAAATATTTAATGATTTTCTCATCTATGAAATCATGAAATAAATTCAATAAAATAAAACATGTCAGCAGCTTTCTCTATTTCAGGCCCAATTCATGACTTTGAAAACAGTGGGCCATGTGTTTGAGCTGCCTCGCTCAAGGTGACATTCAGAATGTGGATACTACTTGCTATGTTTTACAGATCGGCTGCTCCAGCAGGTCTCAACTGGTGTGTCTAATGCTTCTGTTGTGACCAATGGCCTTACTGATGAGTATATATTTATTTTGCATACCTGATCCTCGTTGACTTCTACCATTATACCTGGTTGTCGCTGCTTGTGTTGTACCTGGTTGTCACTGCCTTTAGCATTTTCCTTGTGTGACTGATGGTGTGGTGTTGTGATGAGGCAACTTCTATTTTTTCTTAGCCGGGCCGGCAATTCTTGGTGGGCTTTTCCAATGGTGCTCTCTTATTAGGCCTTCAACTTCTCCATGAGCCTTGCATGGGCTGGAGTGGAACTTGCACCCCACATATGCCAACTGCAGGTGTCGTTGTTTCGGCGTAGGTGCACGTGGCATGCACAAGCAATTTGCTCTTCCTTACAAACTCTCAAAAAGAGCAGTTCTGTTTCTTCGGGGCACGGATCCCCTATTTTTCGCTAGTTGTCACGTCGTCCCCAGTCTGGTAGCATGCACAAGAACACAGCACACACAGCTCTCATAGTTAATGTCTTTACTCATCAGCGTACAGCATTCAACTGACTTCTCAATATCCCATAACCATTAAAGACCACACCTTAACACCTTCCAGATCGATTACGTAATTTCCTTCATAAGTCCACCCCTGGTCACAATGTCCTAACACTTACAGTTCTAAGACACTACAAACTGAATGAAATCACTTTGCATTGTAAGTGTTGCCAAAGTGCTTTTACTTTTGCTGAATGATTTAAAGTAGCCTTCCACTACCCACTGGTGAAGTGAAAGGCAGCCAAATATTTATCCATGCCTAGTTTTCCAACTAGACCACAATCCTTCTCAGATGCAGAGAGGAATTTAAACTTAAATTAATTGTCTTTATATTCCGCCCCCTTTTTGTTGAGTGGCTGTCTGTATGTGGCGTCAGTCACCACATCTACACTGAACCTATTAGTGAGTTCACCTCTCATGACATTTCTTATATTGTGTGAAATCTATGCAGTGTTACAAAAAATACGTGATGCTTTCACCGAATAGAAAGTAAACAGAGGCCCCACCTTACATTCAAAGTTCAAGTTAGAATTCGAAAATTGAATCTCTCTAGCAAAAAAATTATCCTATGAGACATTTTCTATTTAAATCTGTCTCCATCAAAAAATTACTCAAGCGAAATATGCACATTTTGCACATTATTCAGATGTAATCAAAAATGCGCACAGGTCAAGGCGTAATTAAGATGAGCCAACGGAGGAGACACTCGTTATTTCACCCCACTTTTCACTTCACTTTCATTCTTGTTCCTTCACTCTTTATATTCTTTTTTTTTTTTTTACATATTTGTGCTCAGCTGCCCGCACGCCCATTTCTAACGACATCACCATGCTTTTTTTCTTTTTATGTACTCCTCAGTACTCTGTGTATATCAGTTTTTGAAACGATCGAAGGAAAAGGTCAAACAAATGGAGAAAAAACAGCACTGGGAAATTATTCTTCGATTAGTAATTTGTACCTGTCAGTCACAATGTTAAAACAAATGATTGAATAATGGTGTGTGGAATTAGGTAAGGTCGCACATGGCTGGCCAAGTTACAAAATCAATGGGTGCACCTCATTAAAATAATGACATCACATAACTTGCATTTCTCTTCCAGTTCTGTCTCAAGCTTAAACTAAAATGGTACCTGAGAACTAAAGTCCATCAAGCTCAGAGTGGAACAATCTAATTAAGTAAATGGGTCACTGTAAAATTTGGCATCTCAATCATGGCTGTGTAGAAAAGTGCCATTAGAAACATTTAAAATCCTACATCGATTATCCAAATGCGCGCACAACGTTTTACTGCCAAAACCCCACTCTTAAAAATTGTGCTTATTTATAACCCGAATGCAATGAGTACCATTAAAAATGGTAAGGTATTTTCAGAGCAGTGCATTCATATAGAAGACTTTACCAGGAAGCTACTGTGGATACAAAAAGCTCCATTTGCCAGGACAGGCCATAATGCTGCACACGCTTTAAATTAACACAGAAACGTAGGCTACTTTGATTACTTCCACCACACACTCTTATTCCTATATTTCTACAAGATCATATCATGAGTTCTAAGTCATCAACAGGCTCGGATAACAATCCGGTAGGTGTTTGAAATACTCAGATAACCAGTGCTTAATTACGCATGTGGTTTCAAACGGCGAGCAGGGCATTCATTTTTGGGGACTCTGGCTTTTTATTCCTCATTAGACTTTAACCCAGAGCCAGAGAGAGAATGGCAGAAAGGGAGAAAATGGAGGAAGAGAAAGGTAGGAACAAAAGGAGAATGGTGAAAACAGGAATCAACAAGCAGTGTCAAAGCCAATAAATCCGTCATATACAACATAACTCTGAAGATAAAAAGTTAAAAAAAAGATGCTGCCATCCAACGCTGGCAGCATATGAAAGCGTACTTCTTTACAGACTACTGTACAGGTGTTCAGGCAAAAAGCTGTCACATATTGTGAACGACATCTAATAATGCAGCTGTCTCCAATTTACCCCAGGCAGATGGGCAGAAGCAAAATATGAATGGCGCTTAAACATATGAATGGATGAAAGGGCAAATCGAAAGTAGTCTTGTATATATGTGTACATGTTTAATATGATTTCCTTTAAAAGTGAGGATGGTTAGACAGATAACAGGGCAAGACGTAGGCATACAGGAACACCTTCTCTGTGCCCTATAAATACAAATAGAGGCATATTTATGAGAGGCTTCCACCATTGGAGCGTCACTTTTCTTGATGATGTAAGTCTCTCAACAATACCAATGAGCCCACGCAAAGCCACTTTGTGTGGCTTTGCATGGCCTCATAGATCTGTAGTAAGACAAAGCACTGCAAGCCGCTGTCTTGCCTTACTCTTCGCCAGGGAGGTGTTCCATGGGCATTGCCAACGAGTTTTCCCACACAACACCCATGGATTCTGACGCTGCCCCAGATTTACAAAATCGTGCAAACCTGGGGCTGCACCAAAACCTTGCACCTCTCCAGAGCAGGCGTAACGAGAAGAAATATTTTCATTTCTCCTAATTATTTTCTCTTTTCATGTGTGCTGCATTCTAAAGCACACATAGAATTAGGAAAACACCTCTTGAGATTGTTTTTGTGCAGAACTGTGTTCCTTTCTGCACAAAACAATCCTGCATGAAACACAGGCACTCTTGCACCATGGTGCCTGGTTCCTGCGTTAGCACTAGGCAGCCAATTGTGCACCAGCACAAGGGGAATGGACAGGGGTGCTCCATATTTCATAAGGTGCATTCCTGCCCTTTCACATTGGCGTAGGACAGTGTTGCAAGGGGCTTACAGTGCTGCCCTACACCATTTCCCCATAAATATGCCCCATAGTTTTTATAGAAGGAAGGGCCAGCTGCATTGTTCAATTAATAATAATTTGTTATCTTTTTGCAAAACCTGATGAAGTCTTCCCCTCTGGTTTTTATTGCTGTGCAGTGGAAATGGCATTCTACAGATTACTCATATGTCTGAGATTACAAGCTTCTTTCTGGCCAGGGACCCAGTCCCAAGACAGGATAATAAATCCCATGTGGCAGTAAAAGAGAAATGTGTCAGAGTTGTTTGGTTGGATTACATTATCTGATACACACATGTATCAGACAGATAATAAACATGGAAGCTAGAGGATATTTCGCTGCAACATTTTACCAAAGTAAGTCTTCATGACCATCCTATTGCGGAGGTGGTAGCGTCTACTGTCAAGAGGATGATGTTAATGTGTTTTTGCTAGGGAACATCTTCCCAGTCACTTTAAAACATCTACTGCAACAATTTTGCCACAAACATACAACCAGATTTAATGGTTGTATTTTCTGTCTCTATATAGACGACACCACATTGAGTGCACAACTACACCATGGGACACTCCATTGTCAATATGGCAAAGACAATGCATTTAATAATTTTCTTCATTGTTATGGCTCAAATATTATTTTATTTACTATTCTTTGCTTAGATGCATTTTCACGTTTATTGCATTAATTGAATTGAATTAGTTTTCCTAATGCGAAAAGTTGAATTAAAGTATTTGACTTTAACTGAACACTAATAGTAACCTTAACTTATTTTTTTCTTTAATAAAAACCCTAAATCCATTCCTATTTGTAAATAAACATTGTTTATTTTAAAAAATATGTCAAACCTTCTAAAGTTATAGTAATAGTAGAATATTAACCTTACTTGATGTAATAAATATTGTATTTAATTTAGTAAACGTTCTTTATTTCCTTTCAAACAAACACAAACCATATTTTTATCATTTTAAAAAATAGCAAATTATCTGTAATTTCCCAAACATTTTAGCAAATTGCAATCTCATCTCAAGGTTCACCCACCCCACTTCTCACCTCACTTCTCACCTCACACCTTTTTACTTCTTTTAAATAACTGAATTAACGTAGCTCTTTATAATTGTATTAATTATTATTAATGTGCTCTTTATATCTCAGGGAAACCCCACCTACCCCACCTACCCCATTCAGTTTTTCTAACTTACTTTATTTAAATAGGTTATGTGTGGTCTTTTATATATTGAATTAATTCACAATGGAGAAAATGTAAAATTCTGTGCATTGAAAAAGTACAAATACCACTCATAATATTTAAAGAATATTGCCAATGCTTCATGAGGTTACATCTTTTTCAGTGATTCAGATTTCGTCTTCCCAGTCTATGCAGAAAAAGCTTGCTGTCTATTGTCACCATTGAATCAAATACAAGGTATAAAACTGGTAAGTTGATAAATATAATTGTACAAGGATAGCCTTTTTTCACTTTGTTTTTCAATACTTTCTACATGGGGTGATGCTCCATATGGTACTGATAATATGAAAGTATTTTTGTTGCAGGTTTTGCTGAGCTCACTGCTTAATAATCTAGGTTAACCTATGACTTGATTGCGAAACACAGGTGGTGATATTTCTCTTCTTAGTTAAAGGCCAAGAGAAGGAGGATGTGTGAAAGTGAGATGTGTGGATGTGAAATGTAACAACCTCACATACGCATAAATGAAACAAAGTGCTAGTTCTTCATTGCATTTCTTTTACCATAAGAAGGAAAATACAGTTTGTATTTTACTCTGATTAAAAAATGTGGATTGGATGAAAGCCGTCAACCATCACCAATACAACTACAACCACAATCAATAATGCAGCATCAACACCATATCACCAATACCATTGCTAATGCTACGAATCGACACCACTGCATTGAATACCATCAATGCCAGCACCCCATAGGGTGACGAAGATCACTAAGAACGTCTATACCAAGACCACCACCAGTAACACCACCAATATCATTACAATAATACCCTTACCAATACTTTCATCAGCAGTGCCACAAACAATGTCAAACCAGTACCAATAATAACACCAAAACCACCACAATTTATGCCACTAATCTCACCTCACACATAACAATAGGACAATAACACTACTGATGCCACCACAAGATCAACACCACCAACCATACCACACCACAACCATCAATAACAACTCCAATTTTACCACCACAACGAATACCACCCACACTGCCACCATGTAACAAATGTACCTTTTTTATGCATGATTACCCCTAAATGTATCACCATTTTATTTTGCTTGCTTTAGTACTCTGTTCACATGACTGAGTAATAAGGTGTCTGTGCATCCCGTCTAAATCCTGTGCTGTATATAAAGAACTCTCTATTTGGACAACCTCGCTATATGTCCTTTGTAAATAGTGCTTAAAGGGCACCAATAGAATGGAAAGTTAAATGTCATATGTATGCAGCAGAGTATATTTACACAACCTGTATATGTGACAAAAATATTTCTGCCAGGAACACCATTTCACTCTGTCGAGGCTGCAGTTTACATGCCTGCAGTGAAACATGGCAGAGACAATTGCCTTTGCCATGTAGGATTATTTTTATATTTTCAAAAGTACCCACCTAAAATGCCCACAGGGCAGGGGGGGCAATATATAAAAATAGGGCACACTGCATATTGGGGTTCATGGGCTGTGAATGTGAAATAAAAGGCAAAATCTTTTTCACTCTATAGACCAGGCTAGACTATTCCATAAAAGGCCTATGTTGGATTAAAATCTATATTTCCACCCCTGCTTATGAAAAGGAATCACAGACATAATATCAAAACCAACAATATTGTGGAACAAAAATACTGTGTCAAAAATATTAATTACAACCGTAATCCATCGTGGAACAGGCAGATACTGAAAATCATTAACCAAGGCATTAAATTACCAGATCAGAAAGGTAGAGTGATAAAGTTTAAAATAAGGAAATCATTCAACCCCTTCACTTTTTGGGGTGTTTAAGTTTAGATCAGGAAATACGCAGATATTTATTATTCCATATACATTTCGTGCAAATGGAGTCAATTTATGCAAAATAATAATTAGGGATTTTAAAGGGTAACATAGAGAGTGCATAACGAACATGTGGTACAATCATCATTTTAATGATATCAAGTCTACCCCACCATAATAAATGCAAACAAGGCCAAATTGGAAGTAGGGTTTGTAATTTAGACTTTAATGTCGCAAAATTATGGCTCAGTGTGTTAGGGATACTAGGGGAAAACCAAACACCAAGATTTTTAATTTTAGAGGGACAACATATAAAATAATATTGCCAAACATAAATTAATAACAAAAGGAATTCAATGGTAACCTTCAGTTATGAAAAATTTAGTTTATAGCCAGAAACACTGGAATATAATGTGATTTTCTTTATGAAAGGGTCCAGGGAGGTCCAGGCGTTGGACATATAGATTAGAACATCATCTGCGTAAGCAGATAACAACCTCTAGGGAATTCTACTTAAATCTGGAGATAAGTGTATTGCAACTAATATGTTCAAGGAATGGTTCTAAGAATATGACAAGCAGTAAACGGGAAAGGGGACAAACTTTTTTAATACTGGTGATTGTGTAAAATAATTTAAGGAGAAAACCAACCATTAACAAAACATTAGCACGTGTGTTGTAATATAGTAATTTTATAAATCAGATAAACTTTGGCCCAAACCAAAGAAGAGTGGTGAAAATAAATTGTTAATTGATGCAGTCAAAAGCTTTTTCAGCATCTAGGGACAGGGTCAGAAAAGGAATATTGCTTTTTCCAGCCAGCACAAGAATGCTAGAAAACATCCTAGCATTGTCTGCAGGAAGTCTGCCCTTAATAAGGCCAGATTGATCACATGTGATAGGAAGGGTCACAACAGTTTCAAGACAGGATGCTATGATTTTGTCAAAGATTTTATAATCATAATTGATTAACGAAATGGGTCAATACTGAGGTCCTTAGACCTGATTATGAGGCTGGCAGTCTGAAGACCCCCGGCCTCTATATGGCTGTCGTACTGCCACAGCTGTGGCAGTCCAACCGCCATATTGCTAGGTTAGCAGGTTTGCCCGCCAACCTACCGCTGTCCCTGCCAGGATCTCAGATCCCGACGGGCTGATGGCAGTGTAGGTTGTAGTCAGCAACGGCAGCGCTAAACTCAGCGCCTCCCTGCTGATTACAAACTTGTTCTCCACCAGCCTTTTCATGGTGGTTCAACTGCCATGAAAAGACAGGAGAAGACCAAGTGCAGGCGACCATGCACAGTTTTTTCGGCAAAAACTTTACTGCAAATATTACATTAATATTATCAATAATGCTACGAAAGATGGCATGATAGCCATAATTTGTGGGGTAATTTGCAGTGCATGGCGATGGCCTGAGTTATAATTACCTTAGGGCACGAGTTATAGTTACTTGAGATAACTAACTATAATTGGTGAATTTCTATGGTCTTCTACATTTAAAATGTGAGCCTAACTATAACTTCCCTATACTTTTTAAGTATATTTTTGTGTTTTTATTTTTATTCTATTTTGTAATCATACCGCCCTTGTAACCTTTGTTTTTTCAGTACATTTCTGTGTTTTTTTGAATGTATGGCTGTGGACGTCCTTCACACATGCATAGGGGATGTTGCCTGCGTGACCTTGCCTGCAGCTAGACCCTGCGGCCAACACCCCCTAACCACCCAAACCCACGCTGTGCACAGCCCTTTAGCCATGCACAGCAGGAGTTAGCCCTCAGCTTCTCTGGGTGTCACAAGAGGTTTGAGAGGGTGTATCTGAGGGTGAGAGTGGCTGTTAGATTGTCTGTCTGGGTGTGAGAGTGTGTACATCAGTGTTTTAGTGGGTGGGGCAGTCTGTGTGCGGGTCTGTGAGTAGCTGCCTGAGGGTGTTAGTGGGTCTGTAAGTGGATGCGCGAGTGTCTGACTGGGTCTGTGAGTGGGCGCGTGAGTGTCTGAGTGGGTGTGTGAGTGGCAGAAATTGACTGAAAGGGAGACAGAAAGAAAGAAAGTGAGAGAGAAAGAGAGTTGTTTTAGTCTTTAATATCTCATATACTTAGAATTGGATATTATATTTTGTTCTATTTAACAATAAAATTTATTTAATATAATTAAAAATGTATGATTTTTTAAATTAAATTAAAAAAAAGGAAATTAGTCCAGCAGGACTCACACCCCCACAGCTCAGTGTGAGCTACAAGGATTTTCTTTTTTTTAGCCTTTATTTATTTATTAACATTTTTATTACAACGCCCTTTATAGGCTCTGTGGGACCACAAGTGAGCCCACAAGAACTCCCACTGTGGTACCTACTTTTTTTTTTAATACAAAGCCCTTACAGGCTACCTGACATTGCGGGGCAAGCCTTAAGTCTTCCCTCTCAGTACAAATGCTTCAGCAAGCAAGGAGCTGCTTTGACAGCATATCCGTGCTTGCTGAAAATGTTATCTCTGTCCCCTGCACACGTGCAGGAGGCATAGATGAAACTTTGGATTTCGACAGCGGGAACTGCTTTTAAGGTCC